>NC_045426.1:336133873-337383873 GCF_902635505.1 Sarcophilus harrisii
TAATAATGTACATATTTATAAAATTATCTTATTACATGAGATAAATCAAATCAAATCAGAAAAAAAATGAGAAAGAAAACAAAATGCAAGTAAACAAGAACAAAAAGAGTAAAATGTTATGTTGTGAATCATACTCATTTCCCATAGTACTCTCTCCTGGTGCAGATGGCTCTCTTCATCACAAGATCATTGGAACTGGTCTGAATCATCTCAGTATTAAAGAGAGACACGGCCATCAGAATTGATCATCATGTAATCTTCTTGTTGCTGTGTACAATGATCTCCTGGTTCTGCTCATTTCACTTAGTATCAGTCCATATAAGTCTCTCCAGGTCTCTCTGAATTTATCCTGCTGCCAACATATGTTAAATGTGCAATTCTTCTATACATATTTCCACAATTATCATATTGTACAAGAAAAATCAGATCAAAAAAAGGAAAAAATGAGAAAAACAAAAACACCAAAAAAGGTGAAAATACTATGTTGTAATCCATATTCAGTCCCCACAGTCCTCTCTCTAGATGCAGATGGTTCTGTCCATTACAAGTCTATTCCCATTGTTGAAAGGAGACACCTAGTTCTTTTACAACCAGAGAGTAAAGTGGAAATAGAAAGATTCCACCAATCATCTCATAAAAGAAAATCCCAAAGTAAAAATCCTGGAAACAGGATTCAAAATTCAGAGCTTCTAGATAAAAGTAAAAAAAAAAAAAAAAAATACTGTAATCAGCCAGAAAGAAAGAAAAGAATTAGAGAACCCAGAAACCACAATTATAATCATAATTTAGCAGTGACCATTATGAAGAAATAGAAAGGTTGGAATAAGATGATCCAGGAAGCAAAGAATATGTGCTTACACCCAAGAATAATTTACCTAGCAAAATTAAGCATAATTCTACAGTAGGGAAAATGATCCTTGAATGAAATAGATGATTTCCAAGCATTCCTGATGAAAAGACCAGTACTATGGAGGAGCTTTGAAGTACAGGACTGAAGAGAAACATAATAAGGTAAATCTGAATTAAAAAATGATAAAGTACTAAACAGGATAAACAAATATGAGATGATACATGTTGACCCTCTGAATCTTATGATCATTAGGATTCATAGAGAGAATCCAATTAGACAAGGTCTATGAATGGTTCTGTCATATCATGATGATCTTAAGAAAAAAAATGGAAAGGGAGGGGATGGGGGGACTGAAGAGAAAGGAAAATTATGGGGAAATTATCTCTTATAATGAGGGTACACATATATAAAACAGACATTTTATATTTGTCTATTAAAAAAGGAGGAAAGGATAGAAGGGAGCAACTAACACTTGACCCTCATTGTCATCTGAACTAGTCAAAGAAGGAAGATTACACACAGACATAGTTGGGTATAGAAATAATTTCACTCAATGGGAAGATAAAAGGGAAAGGAGAGAAGTGAGGAGCGTTTTTTAGACAATAGATTAAGGTTGTAATTATTAATTAGTCCTTACAAATTTTAAGGATATGCAAAAATATTTATAAGTCTTAAAAATGGGAAAGAATCTGAGGTTTTCATAAATTGGGGATGGATGACTTAGTTATATAATATGGACTTTATTATAATGCCATTATGCAGAACTTTTATCAGCATAGTGATCATGCAGGATTCCAGAGGACCAATGGTGAATCCTTTTCCCCATCTTCTGATAGAGAGGTGAAGGACTCGGAATGAAGATGAGACAATTTTTTAAAAAGACATGGCTGATGTGGAAATTTATTTTGATTATACATATGTAATAAGTTTTGTTTTCTTGTGGTCTTGGGATGGGGGGACAGGCAAAAGGGAGATGATAAGAGAGCAAGAAGGCAGATTTTGGCTGTTTTTAACAAATATATTTTTTAAAAAGAAAGAAAATCTAGGATCTCTGATCAACACAGTGACCAAACCCAATTCCTGAAAACTCATGATGAAAAAGCCTACCTCCTGATAAAGAGCTGTTGGACTTAGAGTATAAGCTAAGGTGGGTTTTTTTTAACATAACCAAGAGAAATTTTGGTTTGTTTGATTTCTCTTTGGTTCATTTGAATTTTTAGGGAGTTTGCTGCTCAGTGTGGTTTGTACCTCTTGTGCTAAACTGTTAATTCCCTTTCTAATTCTTTCTCCCATGAACAGAAATTTTCTTGTTCTTGCTTCCTCAAGATGCAGACTAGAGGAAATGGGAGGGAGAAAAGGTTGAGCTTTGTTTGAAAATAAAATAATATTTAATAATAACAGCAATAATAAAAGAAATTGCCTGGTGGACAAGTATTGCAGTTAAAGAGGAAAACTGAAAGCTAGATCCTGAATTTTTTGAGTAAGGAAAATGAATGATATATAGAGTTAGGGCCACCAATATCTAGACTGATTGTTATATTTTATTAAAGTGAATATCAAAGGAGTAAAGGTTGGAAATGTTGATATATGGAGAGCTTGGAAGTGTCAATAAAAAGTAAGAAGTATGAAGATTTTTTCTCTAAGATCAGTATTCAAGGCTCTGAAATAGCATGCATCCAGTATTGGAAAGGAAGATCAAAGATAAGATGTCTTCTGTGGGAAACTTAGTCTTGGTTGGTACTAGAAGATGAAGTAAGAGTAAGATAGAAAGGTCTGATGAAAATGAATTGTGGAACAGGAATTCCAGATGGCATAAATAGAAAGGTTGAGCAGAGGTAAGTGGAAAGAAGAGTAGGACTGAAGTGGAAGGAAACAAGTAAATGGGAAGTAGATATTTGGAAGTGAGATGGTTTACTCTTGGACAGCAGGGGATTTGGCAAAAGTGAAATTGGAAGAGTAAGAAGTGTTTGCTAACCATAAGGATGAAGACCTGCCAGACCAATAGAACAGTGGGTGTCTTGGCTACGCCTCCCAAAGACTTATCTCACTGGCATCTGGCAATCTAGGCCTTGTAAATGGGAAATGGTTTTCGTGTTTCCTTTACTGGATAATTGACGTTTCATCCATATTCACTTATGTGTTTCATCATCATTTTTAAATGTAGAAAAACTATCATCCACTTTTAAACAATATCTATGCACAGTGTATAAGCAATATATAGTACCTTTATATGTGTGAGTACACGCGCCTTGGTACCTTCCTCTTAACACTTTAAAATTTACTTATGTCACTTTAATGCCATGTGTATTTCTGTATTTAAATTTTGCAAATCTTCTTTTAAAATAAGACAATTGTCTAAATTAGGCTCTTAGATGGGTCTGTGTATCGCTTACAATCATCCCTTCCCTCCTGTCATCCTGTTTGATTCCTGGCTACATCTTTTTGCAATTCCTTTAACCAATATACAATCAATGCATTATAAGCCTTCTTCTGATTCTTTTAAAATCTCATGAATGCCAAAACTAGGGTAACTAGATGGCATAATAAATAGAGCACCATGCCTGGAGTTCAGAAGGTTCATCCTCCTGAGTTCAAATTTGGTTTCAGATATTTCCTACCTATGTGACTCTGGACAAGTCACTTAATTCTGTTTGTCTCAGTTTCTTCATCTATAAAATGATCTGGGGAAGAAAAAGGCAAACTACTATAGCATCTTTGCCAAGAAAACCCCAATAGGGACTCAAATGGGGTTACAAAAAGTTAGACACAATTAAGCAAAAACAACAACAAAGGGTCCACATAACATTTTTAGGCTTTATTCTTCCTTTGTGACCAATGAAGCTCCTTTTTCTGATCATAAGTATTCTTTTCTGTTAGAATCCTCCCTATCTCATCATGACGTGGAAGTAATCTTGAGTTCTCAAAGATTTTGCCACTAGAGCATCATCTTTGGTATGTCCTTCCAATCTGGAAAGGCTTTGCTTATGGGTCCTAGTGATGGATTTTATGTCTATTGCCCAGGGACTGGTCTTGCTAAATTCAGAGAATGTAATTAATGCTGTTTGAGTGGTCTAGATTCCTGGTGGTCTAGAGGTTAGTGGCTATAAGAAAGTTATTAAGAATCCCCTTTAAATCAGTTGCAGGTTTTAGGAGTGAAAGAATTCACTCATTCCCGAATTATTAGTTGCAAAATGAAAGTTTATTGTTAGAAATCAGTTTACCAAGAAACTGACTTCTATAGAGACAGATCTTTGGAAAATAGAATTTTGCACTGAGAATGCAGTTCTCAGTAGACAGAAAGTCCTGGTAGCAAAGGGAGCTGCCAAGGTCCATCTGCAAAAGACTTTAGTTGAAGGAAGCTTATTATATTGGGTGTCTTAGTGGGGGGCTGGGACAGCCTGAGGAGAGCAGGTCAGACCCAGTTGGGGCTGGGACAGCCCAGATCTCCTATGGAATTAATAACACTTCAAAGGGATGCTTTTGACCAGGATTTGTAATTGAATCAAAGGATCTGGCATCCGGAAAGACAACTTGTCTGGGGAGGATATGCCTCAGTCAGGAGGGATTAAGAATTTGAAAGGGATCACAGATCAATAGGAAATACAGTTTCTTAAAGGGACCACACAGCCCTCTTTGTAGTGGCCAGAAACTGGACAATGAGTGGATACCCATCAATTGGAGAATGAGTTGTAGTATATGAATATTATGGAATATTATTGTTCGGTAAGAAATGACCAACAGGATGATTTCAGAAAGGCCTGGAGAGACTTACACGAACTGATGCTGAGTGAAATGAGCAGGACCAGGAGATCATTATATACTTCAACAACAATACTATATGATGATCAATTCTGATGGACCTGGCCATCCTCAGCAATGAGATCAACCAAATCAGTTCCAATGGAGCAGTAATAAACTGAACCAGCTACACCCAGCAAAAGAACTCTGGGAGATGACTATGAACCACTACATAGAATTCCCAATCCTTCTATTTTGTCCACCTGCATTTTTTATTTCTTCACAGGCTAATTGTACAATATTTCAGAGTCCCATTCTTTTTTGTACAGCAAAATAACTGTTTGGACATGTATACTTATTGTGTATTTAATTTATACTTTAACATATTTAACATGTATTGGTCAACCTGCCATCTGGGGGAGGGAGTGGGGGGAAGGAGAGGAAAAATTGGAACAAAAAGTTTGGCAATTGTCAATGTTATAAAATAAAATTATCCATGCATATAACTTCTAAATAAAAGGCTATAATTGAAAAAATATTAAAGGATAAAAAAAAAGGGACCAAAACCCGCTGCATCATGAATATTTTTTAACTTCAGCATTTCTCAGAGACCATTTCCTAAAGCACAAAGAATCGTGGTCTACCTTCATCAAAGGAGATACCCACTTTTAATGAAGTCATGGACCTTTAGAATGTTGAAGTAAGTCCTCTTCCAAAGATGGCAGGCAGTTTCATATAGTTTATACATTTGCTGTCATATAAAACACACTTCCATGTTAAGAACTGTAAAAGAACAGATAAAAAGGGGGGAAAAGGGAAGAAAGAATAAAGTAAGTGAAAAAATATGCTTCCATCTGCATTCTGAATCCATCAGTTCCTTATCTGATTATAGATGGTATTCCTGAGTCCTTTGTACTTGAATGGGATCATTGTGTTGCTGAGAAAAGCTTAGTCCATAATAGTTGTTCATCACACAATGTTGGTGATATGGTGTACAATTTTTTTCCTGGTTCTGCTCATTTCATTTTTCATCAGATCATATAAGTCTAAAGCTTTATAAAATGCAAAATAGATAATTTTGATTATGTTAAATTAAAAAGCTTTTATATAAACAAAACCAATGCCACCAAGATAAGAAAGGAAACAGAAAGCTGGGAAACAATCTTTATAGCAAGTATCTCTGATAAAGGCCTCATGTCTCAAATATATAGAGAATAAGTCAAATTTATAAGAATACAAGCAATTTCCCAGATGATAAATGATCAAAGGACATGAAGAGATAGTTTTCAGATGAAGAAATCAAAGTCATTTATAAGCATATGAAGAAATTCTCTAAATCACTTTTTTTTTCCCTGAGGCATTTGGGGGTTAAGTGACTTGCCCAGGGTCACACAGCTAGGAAGTGTAAAATGTCTGAGATAAGATTTGAACTCAGGGCCTCCCGACTTCAGGCCTGGTGCTCTATCCTCTGCACCATCTAGCTGCCCCTCTAAATCACTTTTAATCAGACAAATGCAAAATTAAGCAACTCTGATGTAGCATCTCACACCTATGACATTGTTTAATGTGACAAAAAGAGGAAAATGATAAATGTTGGAGATGATGTGGGGAAATCGGGACACTAAGGCACTGTTGGTGGAGTTGTGAATGATACCATTCTGGAGAGCAATTTGGAACTGTGCCCAAGGGGCAATCAAACTGCATACTTTGAGTCTAGATCTGTATCCCAAAAAAGCCATTAAAAAGGAAAAGAACCTACTTGTGCAAAAATATCCATAGCAACTCTTTTTGTGGTGGCAAAGATTTGGAAATTGAGGGGATAAATAACAATTGGGAAATGGCTAAACAAGCTGTGGAATATGAATTCATTGTAATACTATTGTGCAATAAGAAATGATGAACAGACAGATTTTAGAAAAACCTGTTTGTTTTTGAGGCATCCGTGGTGCAGTAGATAGTTTACCCAACTGGAGTTAGGATAAAAAATCAAATCCACAGTTTAAATCCAGCCTCAGAAACTTACATGCTGTATGACCTGGGCAAGTCACTTTACCTCCATCTGCCTCAGTTTCCTCATCTGTAAAATAGAGGCCATAATAACTCCTATTATCCAGGATTGGGAGACGGGGGGGGGGGGTGATAAAATGAAACAATATTTGTAAAGTGCCTTGCAAGCCTTAAACTGCTATATAAATGCTCTTATGATGTAAGCGGACATTGACAATGACCACTAGGTGATGCCATAGTGCCCAGAGTATTGGGTCCCAAGTCAGGAAGACTTATCTCCATGAGTTCAAATCTAGCCTAAGACACTAGCCATGTGACATTGGGCAAATCACTTAAAACTTGCCTCGGTTTCCTCATATGTAAGGTGAGTATGAGAAAAAAATGGCAAATCACTCCAATATCTCTGCCAAGAAAACCCCAAATGGGGTTGTAATGAGTTAGATGTGTCTGAAAAATGATTAAATTACATCACATTATAAAACACAAAGTACAGAAAGAGGCTTGTATGCGAAACTGAACTACAACGTATAATTATTTTTCAAAAAATGTATATTTTTAGCATAATAGTTCCAATGATGCCCTGGTAATCTCTTTCTTTTTAGCTAAACTTCCTTCTGCTCTTTTTTATATATTTTAAAATATTTATTTATTTTTGCCATAACTTTTATATTCACCTGTTTCTCCTCTTATAATCTCCTTTCCCCAATCAAATAAATCCCCTCCCTTGTGAAAGCTAAGTATAGTTGGGCAAAACAAATTCACACAGTTGGTGTCTCACTCTGGCCCCATGGTGTACTACCTCAGCTCCTTACCTCTGAGTTCCTTGTTTCCTGTTCTGCTTTTTCCTGTACTTTTTACCCTTCACTTTCTTAAGCTTTCATGCAACCTACTAATGGCAGCATCCTCTGCACTTTTCGATTCAATACCTCCCCTACACACACACTTTTCTGTCATCCAAATTATACTTTCATGGATTGTCAGGTGAAATGTGTGTGTGACAGGACCTTAGCAAATAGGATATCAGATCGAGAAGAGCTCTTAGAAAATTTCTATTCCAAATCCCTTTTTTCCCAGAGGAAGACACTGAGCTCTGGAGGGAGGAAATGTGGAATAAATGTCTAGCTCTAAATGTTTTTATTTTTTTCATTTGTGTGTGTGGAGGGGGAGAGGAGGGTGGAGAGGCAATTGGGTAAGAGATTTTTCCAGAATCACACACTAGTGTCTGAGGCCAGATCTGAATACAAATCCTCTTCAATCCAGGGACAGTGCTCTATCTATTGCATTATCTAGCTGCCTTCTCTAAATGTTTATTTATGCATGATCTTCTGGAAGGGGAGTAAAAAAGTGCAGGAATCACAGCTAAGACAGATGTAGGGTTTGTAGTGATGTGGAAGATTCATTGTCATATAAAAGAACCTGTGGGACTGAGATGTATGACTTGTATACAGGATATTTTATTCTATTTATCACTGATTGGTTCATTATTAAATAATATTGATATAATATTGTTCCTACTGAGTGGCCACATGCACATTAAGAGAAAAGTGACCAGAGAATAGAGGAATAAGAAATAAGGCCTGTATGAAAAAGGGAAAGGAAATAAAGAGCATCCTATGAGAGAGAGATGACTCAGAAAATATTGTGATATAACAACTTTAAGTATACAGAGACTTGTTGCAGCAAGTTAGTAAGGAACTGATCTCTATGTTAACTGACTCCTTAATCAGCATTCTAGTAAAGATGAAGGAACCTTGATGTGGGCCTACTTCAAGGGTATACTAGTGAATATTTAACAAGCAGCTTGACATAGGTTTGAGGTATGGCGGTGGGACTTGTGAGAAGGGCATACTTCTAAGGCTTTATTTACATTCTTAACATTTGCTCCATCACTTTCTCAGGTCTACACAATCAATAAAACAATAAATCAAGCTCTAATTTTTAATGTTAGTAAATTTCCAAGGTGAAGATGCTCACACTGAAAATTTAATAATCAGCTCTCAGAAGTAAATATGAGCTAATTCCAGCATACTCACACTAGGCTTCCAGATCTGTGTGATAGGGATGGGGAGAGGGCAGAGGTTCTTGGTTGTTTCATTTTTTAAAATTTTAATATTTTTATTTTCCCCAGTTACATGTAAAACAATTTTTTTACATTTGTTTTTAAAACTCTGAGTTTCAACTTCTCTCCCTTCCTCCCCACCCCTACTCTCATTGGGAAGACACATGTGAAGTTATGCAAAATAGTTCTAGAAAAGTCATGTTGCAAAAGGAAACAAAGATCCACCCCTCCCCCACCAAAAAAACCTTTTCAAGAAAAATAAAGTTAAAAAAAAGTATGTTTCAATCAATATGTGTTCAGACACAATCAGTTTTTTCTCTGGGTATGGATAACAGTTTCCATCATAAGTCCTTCAGAGTAGTCTTGGATCATTGTATTGCTGAGAATAGCAAAGTGACTCACAACTGATAATCCCATAACATTGCTTTTACTTTGTACACAGTACATTTCATTTGACTTGAGTTCATGGAGGACTTTCTAGGTTTTTCTGAAAGCATCTTGCTCATCATTTCTTATAGAATAATAATATTCCATCATAATCACATACCATAGTTTATTTATCCATTCCTCAAATGATGGACATCCTCTCAATTTCTAATTCTTTGGCCTGAGAAAAGAACTGCTATAAATATTTTTGCACATATAGATCCTTTTCCTTTTAAAAAAATCTTTTAGGATTCATGAGTAGTAGTGGTATTGTTAGGTCAAAAGATATGTATGATCTACTGGTCATCCTGCCATCTGGGGGAGGGGGTCGGGGGGTAAGAGGTGAAAAATTGAAACAAGAGGTTTGGCAATTGTCAATGCTGTAAAGTTACCCATGCATATAACCTGTAAATAAAAGGCTATTAAATAAAAAAAAAGATATGTATGTATATATATGATTTTATAGCCCTTTGGGCATGGTTCATATCTTTTGATCATTTATCAATTGCAGAATAACCCTTATTTTTTAGAAATGATATTCAGTTCCCTATACATTTGAGAAATGAAGCCTTCATCAGAGAAATTTATTTCAAAATTCTTTTCATAGTTACTATTACTAACTATATATTCTTGTTTATTCTATCCTCTTTCTCCTTTTATCCTATTCCTCCTCAAAAGTACTTTGTTTCTGATCACTCCCTCCCCCAGGATGCTTTCTTTTCTATTACCTTTTCCCTTCTCATATCCTCTTCCCCTCTTTCTTTCCTGCAGGATAAGATAGATTTCTATATCCATCTTAAGTTTGTATATTATTTCCTCTTTGAGCCAATTCTGATGAGAGTAAAGTTAACTCACTCCCCCTTTCCTCAGCCCTCTTCCCGTCTATTGCAAAACTTTTTCTTGCCTCTTTTGTGGCAGATAATTTATGCCATTCTTCCTCTTCCTTTCCTTTTCTCCCATTACATTCCTCTCTCACTCCTTAATTTTATTTGTTAAAAAAATATTATCCCTTTTTAAAATATTATCCCTTCAGCTCACACCTGTGCTCTGTATGTATGTTTATACACACACACACACACACACACACATACATATATATAAGAACAGTTAGAAGGAATATATATACACACACATACTCCTAACTGCTTTAAAAATGAGAAAGTTCTTATGAGTTACAAGTATCATCCTCCCATGTAGGAATGTAAACAGATAAATCTTTTTAAGTCTTGTATGATTTCTCTTTCCTGATTATCTCCTTTTGCTTCCCCTGAAGCAATTTGTATTTGAAAATTTATTTTATTTATTTCTGGTTTTTTCATCAGAAAATGCTTTTATTTCATTGAATGTCCTCACTGAAGGATCATACTCCGTTTTTTTCGGCAGGTAATTCCTGATTGGAATCCTAGCTCTATTGTTCTCCAGAATATCATATTCCAAACAATTCTGGTCCTTTAATATAGAAGCTATTAAATCTTATGTTATCCTGACTGTGGTTCCATTATTACTTGAATTTTTCTTTCTGGATGCTTGCAATATTTACTCCTTGATCTGAAAGTTTCAGAATTTGTATATACTATTCTTGGGAGCTTTTATCTTGGGATTTCTTTCAGGAAGTGAGTAGTGGATTCGTTCAATTTCTATTTTACTCTCTGGTTCTAGAATATCAGAATAATTACCCTTGATAATTTTTTGAAAGATGATGTCTAGGCTCTTTTTTTGATCATGATTTCAAGTAGACCAATAATTTTTTTATATTTATTTAAAACTAAATACAAAATAAGAAAAAAATAGAAAAAGAAAGACATAAAAGAAAAAGAAAACAAACCATTATCTATCATGTGCTCAAGCAGAACATCAGGGAGAATTTAAAATATATAACAATAAATTTCCATTTTGAGAGAGAGCATATAAAATAATAGAAGAGATTATATTCATAACTGTCCATCTTTTCTTTGCTTCCTTATAAGTTATTTTTTCTTCCCTGCTATTCACTTTTTACTTTATTCTTTTTCCCCTTCTTTCATTCCTCTTGCTTCCCATAAGCAAGCCACAGTTAAGCAAAGGTATAATTGAGATATATATATGCGTGTGTGTGTGTATATATATATATATATATATATATATACACATACACACATAAACACACACATATTCACAAACATATATACACAGATACATATGCCTACATGCATACACATATATACATATGCATTTACACCTATGTAGACATGTATCTAAAACAATAATAATATGGCTGACATATAAGGTGAATTTCTCTCTTGATTGTATTATTGTATCAAAGTTCTTTTTTTGGTCATAACTTTCAGGTAGTTCAATTATTCTTATGTTTTCTCTTCTTATTCTGTTCTCCAGATCTGTTGTTTTTCTTTAAGATGTTTCACATTCTCTTTTATTTTTCCTCTTTTTATATTTTGTTGTATATTTATATTTTGTTTCTTCGTCTCCTATAGCTTCACTTGTAGCTTAGAACTTCCCCTTGCCCAATCCTAATTTTTAAAGAATTATTTTCTTCTTCAAGACTCTATCTCCTTTTCTAGTTGTTGTTTTTTCACAATCTTCTTGGTTTTTTGATGGTTCTTTTTTTTCATGAGAAATATTAGTGTAAACACTTCAAATTCTAGAACGGGGGATGTGCTTTTGACTTCATTTCAGCTTTTCCCTCTGTCTTGGAATCCCAAAGCTCTACTCTCCTACAAGTACCCACAGGGAGCAGTGGCTCTGCTTCTGCTCTTGCCCTGAGTTATCTCAGCAGTACAGCTGGGTCTGGCATTTCTAATCAGCCGAGGTTCCTTTAGTCTTCCTGAACTCAGACCCCCACAGTTCCCTAGGCTGTCTGACAGGTGAAAGTTCTTTTTCCGGGTGAGGCTCGCTCAAAACCCAGCTAGCCCCAGGACTCCTGCTCACTGCTTCGGTGAAGCTAACCTAGAAGTGTTTACTTTTCACACTGGTTAAAGCTCTGTCCTGGGGTCTTTCTTTGGGTCTTCTCAGGTTGTTCCAGAAGGACCCTTGTTCTGCTCCTAATCTTATTTGTTTTTCTGTGGCCTATGTTTGTCCTGAGGCACAATTTTGTTTTGGTTATGGGGGAAATCTGGTGAGTTTGGAATTTTCTGACTTACTTTGCCATTTTCCCAGAATCCTTCCCCTATACTAATAATTTTATTATTATTATATCTTTTTATTTACAAAACATATACATGGGTAATTTTTCAACATTGACCCTTGCAAAATCTTCCGTTCCAACTTTTCCCCTCCTTCCTCCCCCTCCCTCCCCTAGATGGCAGGTAGACCAATACATGTTAAATATGTTAAAGTATATGTTAAATCCAATATATGTATACATATTTATACAGTTATCTTGCTATACAAGAAAAATAGGATCTAGAAAGAAAGAAAAAAAACCTGAGAATGTAAACAAAAATGTAAGCAAACAATAACAGAAAGAGTGGAAATGCTACGTTGTGGTCCACACTCATTTCTCATAGTTCTGTCTCTGGGTGTAGATGCTCTCTTCATCACTGAACAATTGGAACTGATTTGAATCATCTCAGTTTTGAAGAGAGCCACATCCATCAGAATTGGTCATTGTATAGTCTTATTGTTGCTGTGTATAATGATCTCCTGGTTCTGCTCAGTTCACTCAACATCAGTTTATTTAAGTCTCTCCAGGCATCTCTAAAGTCATCTTCCTGATCATTTCTTATTGAACAACAATATTCCATAACATTCATATACCATAACTTATTCAGCCATTCTCCAACTGATGGGCATCCACTCAGTTTCCAGTTTCTAGTCACCAGAAACAGGGCTGCCACAAACATTTTGGCACATACAGGTCCCTTTCCCTTTTTTAGTATCTCTTTGGGGGATAAGCCCAGTAGAAACACTGCTGGATCAAAGGGTATGCATCATTTAATAGCCCTTTGGACATAGTTCCAAACTGTTCTCCAGAATGGTTGGATCCATTCACAACTCCACTAACAATGTATTAGTGTCCCAGTTTTCCCACATCCCCTCCAACATTATTCATTATCTTTTCCTGTCATCTTAGCCAATCTGAGAGGTGTGTAGTGGTATCTCAGAATTGTCTTAATTTGCATTTCTCTTATCAATTGTGATTTAGAGCACTTGTTCATATGACTAGAAATTATTTTAATTTCTTCATCTGAAAATTGTCTTCATATCCTTTAGCCATTAATCAATTGGAGAATGGCTTTAATTATTATAAATTTGATGTGTAAATTCTCTCTATATAATAAATGGTCAAAAGATATGAACAGATAATTTTCAGATGAAGAAATTGATGATTCCTTTAAGATCTCTTTAGGATATAGGCTCAGTAGTAACACTGCTGGATCAAAGGGTATGCACAGTTTGATAACTTTTTGAGCATAGTTCCAAATTGCTCTCCATAGACCAATAATTCTTAAATGATCTCTCTTAGGTTTGTTTTTCAGGTCAGTTTTTTTTTTTTTTCCAGTGAGATCCTTCACATTATTTTCTAATTTTTTATTTCTTTTGGTTTTGTTTTATTGTTTCTTGATTTCTGATAAAGTTATTAGTTTCCATTTGCTCAATTCTAATTTTTAAGGAATTTCTTTCCTCAGTGACCTTTTGTATCTCCTTTCCCAATTGGCCAATTTTGCTTTTTTAAAGCATTCTTCTCATTAATTTTTTTTCTTATTTCCTTTTGCATCACTCTCATTTCTCTTCTCAATTTTTCCTCTCTCTCTCTTGATTTTCAAAATCCCTTTTGGGTTCTTCCATGGCCTGAGCCTATTCTTATTTTTCTTGAAGGCTTTGGATGTAGAAAGTTTGACTTTGTTATCTTCTTCTGAGTGTATTTTTGTCTTCTTTGTTATCATAATAACTTTCATTGGTCAGAATCTTTTTCTCTTGTCTGCTCATTTTCTCAGCCTATTACTTTGCTTTTAATTCTTTGTTAAAGTAGGACTCTATTTCCAGGATAGAGGATGCAATGTCCCAAGCTTCAGGATTTTCACAGCAGTTTTCAGGGTTCCTTCTAGGGACCTGAAAGTTTACTGTTCTTCCTAGGTGTTATGATCCAAGAAGAAGTATTTCTGAGTGACCACAAGCACTATTTTCTACCCTGGAACTTTGAGGAACGTCTCCACTCCACTATGGCTGTACGTTCTGGTGTGCTAAAGCTACAGAATCCCTCAGTGCTAGTAAAAAGGCCTCCTTCTAACCAGTTGGACCCCTTCAGTGTGGGCTGAGATCCCAGAAGTTGCCACTAGCCACCTCTGCTTGCTGCTGCTGTTACCACTGCTGACTTAATGGCTCTCAAGGCTTCCTCATGGTTTGTTGCTTTTCCAAGACCCTCTCATCCTGGTAAAACAAACCTTTCCTGCCAACCTTCCCAGTTGTCTCCAACTGGAAAATTGTTCCACTCTATTTTATGGGCTCTAATGCTCTAAAATTTATTTAGAGTCATTATTTAAAGGAAT
The DNA here is from genome assembly GCF_902635505.1 of Sarcophilus harrisii. Lineage (NCBI taxonomy): Eukaryota > Metazoa > Chordata > Mammalia > Dasyuromorphia > Dasyuridae > Sarcophilus > Sarcophilus harrisii. Next base: position 336,148,440 of record NC_045426.1, read on the forward strand.
TTGGAGGAATATGGGGGCGAGCTCAGCAAGTCCTTGCCTTTACTCTGCCATTTTGGCTCTACCTCCAGTATCTTGGTCTTTTCTGTCCTTTTCCATACACAAGTGCCTGGTATGGGTGGGTGTGTGAGTAGTAGCCCACCCTCCATCCACCCACCCCTTCCACCCCCCTCCACTTGATAATAAGCTCTAGTATCATCTGACTGTTTCCTGTCAGACATATAAACTCAGGGGTTCATACTGTGTAATAACAAAACGTCTTTTAATTGACTGCTGAGCCTGAACTCTGTAGGTGCACTAAAAGGTGTGAGGCAGCTTCATGAAAAGTTTCATTCCCCTCTTTAAGAAGAATGTATTTGGAGAGGGCTCCTCTCTGGTTTGTGAGATCTCAAAAGGCAGATGCCATCTTTCCTTTCTGGATGTTGTTTGGGTGCTGTACAGAGACAACGGGTAGCTGTCATCAGAGCAGTCACAGCCAGACTACAAAGACAGACTGATCAGAAGAAAAGGAGAAATCTGCAATGAAAGAAAGACTAAGAAAAAATAGAACTCATTTGACATTGGTCAGGCCGTACTTGGATGGATGTGAAATGTAAAAGGCCTAGTATGAGCCTTTGCCCAGAAAATATTTGCAAAAGTTCCAACAAAGTTTAAATAGTAACCTCAACATTTGTATGATGCTACTAGATTTAATTTTAATTATTCTATGACTCTTGATAGTTTTGCATTTTCTTTTCTGTAGGGTAATCATACAGCCTTTTCCAAATCTGATTCATGTTTGTATTCTGAGTACCATTTTCCTTTTCCCCATTTTTGGGGAGAACCATTAGACTAGAGCCCAAAATAGAATTGTTCCTTGGGAATCCAAGGTAGGAGTGGAATTGCACCAGGGAACCTAACTTTCCTAGTGAAAGGAAAGGCAACCCCAAAGCAATGAACCCAGGGCCAACTACTAGGGCAGTAGGGACTCAGCTAGTAGGTACCAACCTAGTTCGCTATGCTAGACATGGTAAATAGAGCAAAAGTAAATGGATGTAATCAGAAACAGAAGAAATTTAGACTGAAAAATGGTAAAAATGCTGGTGCTTATGAATCATATAAGCTAACCACTTCATCACACTCATGAGAAAACTTAGGTCCAGAGAGATAAACATAATCAGAATTTCTCAAGAGCAAAAATTGTTAAACATGTGACAAAGTCTCAAAAGTCTCAGAATTGAAAGAGATCTTGGTTTACAGCACATCTCATCCACCTAACATGCTTTCAAAAGGTACTTTATAGTGCCTTCTTCTCAAAACTATTTCAGACTAAAAGAAACAGTCATCCACTGCAGATGAATAACGGAATCCTTCAAGGGCCCTTCTGAGAGCATGTTTCTCTAAAAGTTGGAAGATTTTTCTGGAGTCTTTGTTAACAGGCAGGCCAGACCAATTCATTGGCTCCATGATGGTGAAATTGCCTTGGGTGGGGAAAAAGAATCCTAGGAATTTTTGTTGGATGCAGAATATTGTTTTGTGACATTCCCAAAGCTACGAGTATAAGGTTTGAATTAAAAGTGAAAAGCTGCTGACATAGTAGAAGAAAACCATTTGGTAAAAGAGCCCTCCAGGTCTTTCAGCGAAATCTAAACTGTTTCAGTGAGATCAAGGCTGTGATTTTGCCTGATTAAAAACCTCCTTTTAGGCCCATGATTCTGCTCCCTCCTAAAGAAGAACATTGATCTCTGCCAAGTAGGAACCAATACCAGAAAGGATATCCATTCTCATTTCCTTCTTTAGCTCCTTGTATTTCTGAATTCAGTTTCAAGTTTATGGGAATGTTTCACATGGTGTAATGGTATGGAGGAAAGAGAACAAGTCTGAGAGTCTGAGCCTTTTAAAAGTACTGGTCCACATATTTAATATGTATAGGACTGCTTGCCATCTGGGGGAAGGAGTGGAGAGAGGGAGGGGAAAAGTCGGAGCAGAAATGAGTGCAAAGGATAATGTTGTAAAGAAATGTTTTTCAAAATTAAAAAAAAAATAAAAGTACTGGTCCTAGCTCCAAGAGCAGGATTAAAGACAAGAAGAGAAAGAGGAAATGGAGAAACTTAGTGCTAGACAAGGGAAGTCAAGTCTGACATGTCTCTCAATGAGGTAATGAAGTGAGGAGGGAATGACAGCTTTTCATTTTATTTTTCTTCAATGAATTTGAGGATTAAAAAATGTTGATGTCTGTCTTTACATCATAGTCACTTCCTAATCATCCCTAGATCAAATCTTCCCTTTTGAGAAGAATAATTGAGCAAAAATCCTATATACTATTTCTTCTCTAGGGCTTATGTTGGTTTCCGTTACTCAGACTTCAACTTCCTTTGGGTTAGTTTTTTATTTATGTTATTATAGTTATTTCATAGATCTGCCACATATGTAGAGCACTCCTGATTATACCTTCCTTTAGGAGCTAATGAGACTGCTTCTAGGAACCTTGTGATGACGTGTGATGCTGTGGAGCATGTGTAGACCATTCTATAATTACAACTGGTCACCTAACCAATTTGGTGAATGGGATGCTCTTTGAGCGACTCTGGAATTATTCCAAAAGCCCTGAGTCAATCTTGACCTAGTCTCTTTGGCAGTTTTTTCACTGTATATACTTTTGCTGTATCTATTAGATTTCTTTATTGATAACATCTAGTAAGAAACAATTCTGTAAGGAAAAAGTTTTGATCTCCCTACTTAGGCCACCTACTCCTGCAAAACTCTTTGCTTGTCCAGGCATTTGTTCCTCTATTTTAAATGTAGAAAGAGCACTGGAAGAGCATCCAGTATCCAGCTTTTGTAGCCAGCTCAACATTTATACTTCTAGGATCAAAGAGTGACTATAAGAGTAGCTTTTAAGATTTAGTCCATGGTAGCTAATCCAAGAACTTATCTGGTAATGGTGATGCATTTGGAAGGGAATTTGGTGGGACTAAGGCTAGGAACTAAGCTAAGTTTGAACCCATTGTTCCCAAAGACTGAAGTCAGATCCCAAGGTGTTGGGTGAAAATGTCTACATTTGTGTTGTGTTTTCCAAAGTAATTATTTCTTTCTAGAAGCTAACTGATGTCTACTAGTTAAACAGAACTGTGACACTAGTCACTGGCCCTCAAGAGTGTGAGAATACAACTGGTGAGGGCTTGAGCTGAGTCAGTAAAGAAGGAGAAAACCCAAATTATTTAGTGTAGCCTGAAACCCTGAGATCTGACTCTGGCAGAGTGAGTCAAAGCATACTTGCTCTCCATATGTCACTAAAGGGAGAGAGAGAAGATCTGGGCCCACACAAATTCCAGTTCATCATGAGATGATCCCTCTGGAGTCCTGTTTTCTCTGTTACAGCCTTCTGACTGGTTTCCTCCAAGAAAATCCTTTTTAAATGATTAGATATAAAAAATGCCTTCTAAAGTCTATCTATTCCTTCAAAGGTACCTTCATGTGGGTATTTGGCAGGACATAACCTTTATTTCATCCCAGAGAAAATACATATGGTTTGAAAGTACATATGAACAAATACAGAAAAACTTAAAACAGAAAAACTCAAATCACCAATTATACTTATTATATTTCCATTTCCCCTTCGAAAAATAAAATTCTGTTGTGGTCCTGCTAAACAGATATTTCATTTTCACCTTAAATCTGCGTTGTCTAAGAGACACAGAAAATGTAAAGGATGATTTGTAATGTCCAGATCTCCTGACCAGCCAGTGTATGATTTGTTTTAGCCCTTCAAGTGCAGGATGACCTTCATGGTGGTCCTTTTTTTCTTCTAATATGCTATCATGAAAATATCTTTCCACTAGTCAACTTATGTCTGAATCCTGAATTCCAGATCTCTCAACCACAAGATAACCACAAAGGTTAGAAACACCCATTTCTTAGGTTTGCTAGCTGCTGAAGTATGCTAAGAAAAGGAAATAATAAAAGTAGAACAAAGCAGCCAGAAACTTGAGGTCTAATCTCGAACTCTCTTAGGCAAGAATATGTCTCCCACTACCATGTTTTTCTTCCGCAAATAGTTACTGTTAGAGGGTAAAAAAGAGCCCTCTCTTATCCCCCAGAATTCCTTCCTGGAATCTCAAACAAGAGAAAGTGTTGGAAAAGTATTATAAAACAAACAAAAAAAAATGGTTCGTTTCTTCTTAGCTCTCAGAAGGAGGAAGTTCCTCTAATAAGAGCCTGCCCTCTCCAACTATCTAATACCCCAGTCACAGGAGATGAATTAGGAGTCCCTTATTGTATATCAGCAAAGTACATGGCCCTTATCTAAGGTCCAGACCAAATTCCATGATAGGTACCTTGGGCCAACAAATTAGGACTTTTCTTTATTACCTTGCTACGTGTATAGTATTCTCTTGGTTCTACTTTTTTTTTTCCCCCCCCTGTGGCATTTCAATGAACACTTTCTGGATTTCTCTGAATTAATTTTTCTTTTTTACTGTACCATAATATTTCATTATGTTCATATATTGTAGTTCATTTCCATTCCCTAATCTGTGGAAACAATTTTGTTTCCACTTCTTTGCTATTGCAAAAAGGGCTGATGTGCATATTTTGGTACAGAGTGAATCTTTGTTTCTGTCTTGAACTTTAAAGTCAGGAAATTGCAGAGTCAAGAACTCCTTTTTCCAAGAGCTAGCCAAATAAAGCTACTATAACAGAATAGTAGAGAAATGAAGAAAGTTCAAGAAAGATTGGAAGGAAGAGGAAAATGAGCAATATCAAGTCAACAAGCACGAATTAAATGCTTACTGTAATCCAGAAGTCATTAAGTGTTAATGACACAAAGAAAGGGGGAAAAATATTGCTGTCCCTTTAAGGTACTCACATTGCAATTCAAGATGCAAAAAATTATATACAGACATGATATATACAGGAAAACTGGAAGCAGTCTCAGAGGAAAGGCCCTGCAAATAAAATACATGGTGTTTTGTCCCGTAGCCACTGCTGAAATCCACTGCCCTCAAAATGCAGTTTGGTCTAACTCCTAGAAGAGAAAGTAAAGGGACATAATAAACATGTCTCCACTTTCAAAGTTAAAGTGTTTCTGATAAAATGGCAAAAGGGCCTCGATATAAAAATGTAAAGAGAAAAAAGAAAGGAAATTGAAAGGTACAGGGAATAGGAGGTTGGAAAATAGAACAATATGACATATAGAGAAAAAAAAAAGGGGGATATTTAGAATAAGGAAATAGATAATAAGGCCTTGGGAAGGAAGGAAACTGGGCCCTTAAAGGAGGAAGCATCTATTTGACTCAAAGGAATAAGAATGTGGATCCATGGGTGCCATGGAAGAACAAACAAGCATTTATTAAGTACCTACCATGTGTCAAGTATAATGCTAAGTGCTATTCAAATAATTTCTCATTTGTCCCTCACAACAACCTTGGGAGGTAGGTGATATTATCCCCATTTTACAGCTGAGGAAAATAGAAGTTAAATTCTATTTAAATTCCCAAATTTCTAAAGCTGAATTTGAACTCAGGTCTTCCTGACTATATAGGTACCTCTACCAGGAGGTGATCATTCAATGAGGGTCAGAGTAAGATGGGAGTAGGGTTGGCTATAATTCTCTGCTAAGGGGTACTAAGGCAGCTATATATTAACCTGATCACAAAAAGCTGTCTTCTCAGGAAATGTATGCAGCATGGTAGTGGACCTCCTACTCAAAACATGTGATGACTTCTGATTGGCATGAGCATAAGAAATATTCCCAGCAGACATTTAAGAAATATTGCTATGATTTGGAACTCTGCCCAAAGGGCTTTCAAGCTGTGCAGACCCTGACCCAGTAGTGTTTCTACTGGGCTTGTACCCCAAAGAGATCTTAAAGGAGGGAAAGGGACCCAAATGTACAAAAATGTTTGTGGCAGCCCTTTTATAGTGGCTAGAAACTGGAAACTGAATGGATGTCCATCAGTTGGAGAATGGCTGAATAAATTGTGGTATATGAATATTAGGGAATATTATTGTTCTGTAAGAAATGACCAACAGGATGATTTCAGAAAGGCCTGGAGAGACTTACATGAACTGATGCTGAGTGAAATGAGCAGGACCAGGAGATTATTATACACAGCAACGGCAAGACTATATGAAGATCAGTTCTGATGGGTGTGGCTCTTTCCAACAATGAAATGATTCAGACCAGTTCCAATGGTCTTGTGATGAAGAGAACCATCTACACTCAGAGAGAGGACTGTGAGGACTAGGGTAGTTCACAACACAGCATTTTTACTCTTTTTGTTGTTGTTTCCTTGCATTTTATTTTCTTTCTCATTTTTTCCAGTTTGATTTGATTTTTCTTGTGTGGCACGATAATTGTATAAAAATATGTGCATATATTGGATTTAACATATATTTCTACCATGTTTAACATATATTAAACTACTTGCCATCTAAGGGAGGGGATAGAGGAAAGGTGGGGGGATTGGAATACAAGGTTTTGCAAGGGCTAATATTGAAGAACCCTAATATTGAAGAATTATCCATGCATATGTTTTAAAAATAAAGAGCTTTAATAAAAAAATTAAAATTAAAAAGGAAGTATTCTATGAATTATGAAGTTTTGGGCAAGAAAATAAAGCAGTTTTATTCCTATTGTGAATGAAAGGCAAGGGTTTTAGACAAGAGAGGCAGAATTCTTTCTGAGTAAAGAAGATGGTATCTAAGGATTTAGAATGAAAAATCCTATCCATACCTAGACAAAAAATTGATTGCTTATGTCTGAATACAAATTGAACCATACTCTGTGTTGTTTCTTACTTTATTTTTCTTGAGGGTTTTTTTTTAAGAGGGCAAGATCTGTATTTTCTTTCACAACATGATTTTTTATGGAAATATTTTGCACAATTTCATATGTGCTTTCTTAATGGAGTGGGGATGGGAATAAGTGAGAGAATCTGGAACTCAGAGTTTAAAAAAAACAAATGTAAAAAAATGGTTTTACATGTAACTGGGGAAAAACAAAAATATTAAAAGCAAAAAAAATGTATTTGCTTAGAATCCAACATGTGAAATCAACTTTTGCAACCAAAAATAAATAAATAAATAAAAGGAGGAGGAAAATATACTTAGATATAGTATCTATCAAGTTAGAAAGTAAATTACAATGTAAGAAGAAGAATTAGCCATAGAGCCCAGAAGTTCACAAGAGATTGAAAGAAGCAAACAAAATGTAATCAATCACACCCTTTGTTTTGACAGGAAAAAACAGAGAATTGTTCAACAGTATTCCATGGTGCCCATAAGAAGCTCATGCTGCATTAAAAAAAAAAAAAAAAAAAAAGCCTGAAAAGAGGAAGGTCCTATTTTATTTTGCCCTGATCAGACAGCACTACAGGAGAATAACAAAGGCAAAAGAATGGAAATATTGATTGTAGAGATTAAAAAGGGAGGTTACATTCAACACAATAGGTCTCAAGTTCCTCTGGAGTTCTGAGGAACTCAAGATGAGGTTAATTTGAGGGAAGATGATGCATTGGGAGACTACCTTCTTCAAGAGAATATTGTACCTCAAAGATAGCCCAAGAGAAGAGATGTGTGAGGTCTTAGGAACAGTTGACTACCCAGAAAAATGGAAGTAGATATAGGGTTGGATGTAGAGATGAAATGGCATAAGTACTGGAAAAGAAAATAATCAGGGTAGAACTGGATTTTATGTTGGGATAGAAATAAATTTCTACTATATATGGCTTCCTCTGTATAACACTGGAGGAAGTGGGGAAAAGATGGTGGGGCAAGAACAATAAAGAACGAGAACAACAAAAACATTAAAATTGATTAGAAAAAGGGGCCTAAACCCATTAATTAATTATTATTATTATTATTATTTTTGCTGAGGCAATCGGGGTTAAGTGATTTGCCCAGGGTCACACAGTTAGGAAGTGTTAAGTGTCTGAGATCAGATTTGAACTCAGGTTCTCCTGACTTCAGGGCTGGTGTTCTATCCACTACACCACCTAGCTGCCCCCCATTAATTTCAAAATCTAATCCCATGAGCAATAGAAAGAAATTAAAGAAACAAAAAATAAAGGTATAGCCCATGGATCAAAGGAAAAAAATTCAGAATAGACAAAAATGACTTCATGAAGAGAACCAAAAAAGCCCAAAAAAACCTTGTTATAAAAGGGCACAGCACAAAAATGTTCATAGCAGCTCTTTTTATGGTGGCAAAAAATTGGAAATTGAGTGGATACCCATCAGTTGAGGAATGTCTGAATAAATTATGGTATATGTACATAATGGAATATTATTTTATAAGAAATGATGAGCAGACTGATTACAGAAAAGCTTGGAAAGACTTATATGAACTGATGCTGAGTGAAATGAGCAGAACCAAATGAACATGATACACAGCAACAGCAAGATTATGTGATGAGCAACTATGATAGACTTAGCTCTTCTCAGCAATGTGGGGATCCAGGACAATTCCAATACACTTGGGATGGAAAATGTTATCCACATCCAGAGAAAGAACTATGGAAACTGAATACAGATCAAAGCATACTATTTTTACCTCTCTTGTTTGCATTTTCTTTCTCACAGCTTTTCCTTTTTTTTTGATTTTTCTTTCACAATGTGACTAATATGGAAATGTGTCTAAAACGATTGTACATATATAACCTATATCAGATTGTCTGCTGTCTTGGGGAGTCAGGAGGTGAGAGAAAGGAGAAAAAAATTTGCAACTCAAAATCTTGCAAAAATGAATGTTTAAAACTAACTTTATATGAAATTGGAAAAATAAAATACTATTGGAAAATCAAAGAAAAAAGGGCACAGCAAAAATAAAACTAAGAAATATAGGAAGTTGGAAAGGAAAAGTAGAGATTTTGAAAGGAAAAGTGAAAGAGAAGGGACAAAAAAGAGGAAAAAATAATAAAGCAATATAGGTAACTATAACCTGTATCAGGTTGCTTGCTGTCTTCGGGACAGAAAAAGTTAAAAAAAGGAGGGAGAAAAAAATTGGAACTCAAAATCTTAATAAAATGAATGTTAAAAACTCTCTTTACTTATTGTAAAGGGCTGAAACTCTGAATATGTGCACTGGAATCAGACAGTGGAGCACTTAAGGCTAATTACTGATTGGACAATACTCTATTAGCATATGTTTGGAAAATGGCCCTTCTCACTATTCTGTGTTGGCTCTATCTTTTGGTGTATACAGAGAATTGTAGGAGGGATTAGGGGGTGGAGTAAGACAAGCCAGGGTCACTTTGGCTGTGGACAAGGAGGAGAGAAGAGGTTGTGGAGAGCTTGTGGAATTTTTGTCCATCTCCTTTACTTCTCTCCTAAAGACCAAGTACTTTTGCTTATCCTGACTGTGGCTGATTCTAAGGCATCCAGGGTGCTAACCTGTACTTCACACTTACATTTGGAAAAACAAAATACTATTGGAAAAAAGAAAAAAAGAAAAAGAAATACAGGCATAACTTAGAGATATTGTGAGTTTGGTTCCATATCACTGTAATAGGGAAAAATTTGCAATAAAATGAGCTACATGAATTTTCTTGTTTCCCAATGCATATAAAAGTTATGTTTACATGATACTATAGTCTATTGTGTGTAATGATATAATGTCTAAAAAAACCTTAATTAAAAATACTTTATTACTAAAAATGTTAACCATCATCTGAGCCTTCATTCAGTTGTAATTTTTTTACTGGAGAGTTTTGCCTCAATATTGATGGCTGCTGACTGATCCAGATGGTGGTTGCTGAAGTTTTGGAGTCACTGTGGAAATTTATTAAAATAATACAATGAAATTTGCCCTATCAATTGACTCTTCCTTTCCCTTGAACACTTAGAGGCCACTATAAGATTATTAATTGTCATAATTTCAGTATTATTATGTTTCAGGAAAACAGGAGGCTCAAGGAGAGGGAGAAAGGAACAGCAGTCCAACATTTTATCAGTTAAATTTACTGATCTGTACAGGCAAGGTTAGTGGAACCTCCAAACAATTAATAGTAAAGTCAAAGATCACCGATCACAGATCAACGCAGCAGAGAAAATAATAATGAAAAACTTTGAAATGTTGTAAGAATTACCAAAATATGACACAGAGACATGATGTGAATACATGCCATTAGAAAAGCAAACAAAAAATTCACTATCTATGAAGTGCAGTAAAGCAAAGGGCAATAAAATGAACTATGCCTGTGAAGAAAAATAAATTTAAGAAAAATGTCTAAACTAGAGAAAGAGTAGGCAACTGGGAGCAGCTAGGAAGGAAAGGAGGAGAAAGGAACCTATAGCAACACATTGCATCAAAAATAGATCAAGCACAACAAAAGACAGGGACAAAATGTAAAGGAGGACTGGCCTGTGAGTCCAGTCCCGATGAACATAAATAGGCTGCTCAGCTAATGTTGAGTTCATAGCCTTTACAGCAGGCACAGATATTACATAACTGGATTTTGTCTGTTAACCATATGATGCAGAAGTGCTTTGTGAACTGGTCAGACAGCCTGAACTGAGGTTCGTTCAGCCAGGCCGGGTCCTGACTCTTTCCTGTCCCCTTGCCTTTTGGTCAGAGACAGTCATTACCATCAGAATTTCCATCAGAAGCCAATAGCTTTTAAGTACATTCTCTGTTCTTTTCCCCTTTGACAACTTTTTTCCTGTTTTAAGTTGAGAGATTGAGTATGTTTATGATTTTGTTAGCTCTGAACAAATCATCAGATCTCTCTGTCTCCCTTTTCCTCCCTCTGTCCCTTCTCCCTCTCTCCCTCTCTGCCTTCCTCCCTCCCTCCTTCCCTCTCTCCCTTCCTCCTTCTCTCCCTTCTTTCCTTTCTCCCTCCCTCCCTTCCTTCCTCTCTTTTTCCCTTCCTCCTTCCTTTTTACCCTTCCTCCTTCCCTCCCTTCCTTCCTCCCTCCCTCTCTCTTCCTCCTTCCTTCCTTCCTCCCTCTCTCCCTTCCTTCTTCCCTTCCTTCCTCCCTTCCCCTCTCTCTCTCTCTCTCTCTCTTCATTTCTTTCTTTTTCTTTCTTTCTTCCTTTCTTTTTCTTTCTTCCTTTGTTCATTTCTCCCTTTTTCTTTCTCTTTTTCTTTGTTTCTTTGTTTCTTCCTCCTTGCCCCCCCCCTCTTTCTCTCTCTCTTTTCCTCTCCTCTTTAAAAAAAAAAAAAAAAAAAAAACAACCTTTAAAATAAAAAGGAATTGACTGAAAGGGAGCTAGGAAATTCATCTTTAAAATTTTTTTTTTTAATCTTTGAAAGAGAGAGGACTTTTGCCCCAGTTCCATACCTGGTGTCCTATCTAACCTCTAGCCCTACCTTCCTATAGGTCAGAATTTCTGGATCCCACATGTCCTCCTAACCTACACACTTTTGTCCTTGGCCCCAGAATGTTTGTCTCCACATTCCATGTGTCTTTGAGCCTTTTTTGGCTCTCCTCAGATTTGTAAGCCCTACGTAGCTTTGATCAATGATATCACTGCTCTCTCCCTAGACTTCTTCCTCCATAAGCTGCTTATTTTTGGTGTTATTTTAGCTACCTTCCACCCTAGGTTTTTATTTATGGAAAAAGGACTCACTTAAAGAGGGACTATTAATGGGAATATTTTGTTGAAAGCAGGGCATTTAATCTTAAACTCAAGGTCCAATTTGAGATTAAGTAAAATTTAGTGAAGAAATACAAATTCGAACTTTTAGAGATAAAAAAAAATTTCAGCTACTAATATTGAAAACTGGATGTTATCAAGAAAAAGTCAAATACAACATTGATTTTTTTTTGTCTTGAGCTATTCTTTGAGTTAACTCTTCTCAACAATATTATGATCCAAGACAATTCCAAAAAACTCATGATAGAAAATGCTACCCATATCCGGAGAAAGAACTTTTGAGTCTGAATGCAGATGAGAGCATACTATTTTCACTTTTTTGATTTGTTGGGTTTTTTGGTGTTTTTTCTTTTGTTCTATTTCTTTTTTCACAACCTGAATAAAGATGAAATAAGTTTTTTTTTAATTAACTGAAAAGTAAATACCAACTAATTTCATTTGCCATTAACTGTTCTGCTTGATTTTAGCTGTTAAGAACATCATCACATTCCCATATAAAGGATTTTCTAGTGTTCCTCTATTTTCAGCTTCTTTTTGTATATTGTCTCCCCCACTAAATTTTTTGAGGACAGAGACTTTCCTTTTCTTATGTCACCAGTATTTAGCATAGTGTCTAACATAGTAAGTCCTTAACAGTATTCAATAAACCCAAACCCAAATTATTTAGGAAGAAATCCTCTTTTTGAAGGTTTCTGTATTTTTATATTTTCTGGAAAACTAGAAAGCAGTTCAAAAGAACTTGGACTGGGAAAAATTTTCTAAATCACTGTTAATTAGAGAAATGCAAATTAAAACAAGTCTGGGGTACCATGTCATACCTATCAGATTAGCTAATGTGACAAAAAAGGAAAATGACAAATGTTGGAGAAGTAGGAAAATTAGGACACTAATTCATTGTTGGTAGAGTTGCCAACTGATCCAAACATTCTGGAGAGCAATTTGGAACTATGCCTAAAAGTCTATAAAATTGTGCATATCCAATGAGCCAACAATACCAATACTAGGTCTATGTCTCAAACAAATGTTTCACAAAGGAGTATATGGAGTATTCAGAGGACTAGCACCTCTAGTTCTAAGCCTTTGCCAAGCCCTTTTTAGGGCTGCTCACCCATCTTTGGTATTCATCTGTTATCCAACTCTCACTTAAATTCAGGTCACACACAAGTGAAAACATCACTCTTATGATGTCATTTATCTTCTTAAAAATGAAGGATGATCAACAAGAATCCCTTAAAACAGGAAAATGATCCATATTTACAAAAATATTTGTAATAGCTACTTTTATGGTGGCAAAGAATTGGAAATTGAAGAGATGTCTATCAATTGGAGAATGGCTGAATAAATTGTGGTATATAAATATGGAATATTATTGTTCTGTAAGAAATGACCAACAGGATGATTTCAGAAAGGCCTGGAGAGACTTACATGAACTGATGCTGAGTGAAATGAACAGAACCAGGAGATCATTATATACTTCAACAACAACACTATATGATGATCAATTCTGATGGACCTGGCCATCCTCAGCAATGAGATGAACCAAATCAGTTCCAATGGAGCAGTAATGAATTGAACCAGCTACACCCAGCGAAAGAACTCTGGGAGATGACTACGAACCACTACATAGAATTCCCAATCCCTCTATTTTTGTCCACCTGCATTTTTGATTTCCTTCACAGGCTAATTATACACTATTCTTTTTGTACAGCAAAATAACTGTTTGGACATGTGTACTTATATCGTATTTAATTTATACTTTAACCATATTTAACATGTATTGGTCAACCTGCCATCTGGGGGAGGGAGTGGGGGAAAAGAGGGGAAAAATTAGAAAAGGTTTGGCAATTGTCAATGCTGTAAAATCACTGATGCATATAACTTGTAAATAAAAAGCTATAATAAAAAAACATTTATAATCAAAATTATTTGCTAGTATTTAAAATAGAAATTTAATCAATAGAGCAGATTAGACAAGGAAGAATCAGAAATATCTGAACTCAGTAACCTCAGTCTTCAGAAAGCTTGAAAACATAACTTGCCAAGGAAAGAACTCTATTTGATAGTTATTATTGGGGGGAAAACAGGCAAATTTATATGAAAAAAATATTCTATATGTCTAGCAATAATTTAAATGAAAATTGAAACACACTTTAGGTACTACCTCAAATCCATTATGTTGGCAAAGATGACAAAAAGGGAAAATGACTAATGATGGAAAGGGTATGAGAAAAATAGGTACATTAATGTATTGTTGAGGAAGCTGTGAATTGGTTCAGCCATTCTGGAAAATAATTTGGAACTATGCTCCCAAAGTCACTAAAATGTGAGTATTCTTTGACCTAATGATACTGATGTAATATAGCATTTGAGATCCCTTGATTTTGGCGGAGGGGCTTCTGTACTAACAGTAAATCAATAATCCTAAATTTTCTGGCTTTGGAGTCTGCTTCAGGAAATTCCCAATCTATTTGATTCTGAATAGACTATTTCTCAGTCACATAGCTTCTGGATAGTCCCACAGATCAAACTTATCAGTTCATTGCTGTCTAGCAGATAGATAATCTGTTGGTTAGTGAAAACCAATCTGGGCCATAGAATTAGCATGTCAATGATAGAAAGCTGGATAAAGGGGTCTCCTCTCTCTTAAGAATTTGGTAATTTCTTTGGGAATTCAGCCCACTTGTAATGGCATTACAATTACAATATACTTTGTCCCTTGATTAGGAAATGGGTTCAAGCCTGGGCCAATTCTTTTGAGACACCTTGCAACACCCCAAACTTTTGGGGCCCCCTTTCCCAACCTCAACATTTGATGGCCGGGTACAGTGGCCTCCCCTGGCTTGATTCCCTCCTTGTCAAGGTAAGTCTCCCCATTTTTTCTCCCTCAATCCTATAGCAGAACACCTCAAGCTACTGGGAGAAGGCTTTTCTGAGTCATCATGAGCTCCATACTCAGTAAGTTTTCCTTGACTGGGGATGTCCAGACTGGAAAATTCTTGCAGTTTTCAGCAAAGATCCTAGGGAACCTTTGCTATAGGATGACTTTTGGCATAATTTTATTGCTTTTAGCAAAGATGGGACAGTCTTCTTTCATGTCATTTTGTCTGTGTCTGTGTCTCTGTGCAGAATCTGTCATGTTTGTTCTGTGAGCTAGATTTTGTTACCTGGAAAGATTTAAAACACAACCGGGGGAAAAAAAAACAAAAACCAAAAATCAAAACCAAAACCAAAACCCAAAACCTCTATGCTGTAGTTAGAATGTTGGGGAAATTTCTTTAAAAATCTAACTTTTTTTCTGTGGACTTCAGCTCTGGGGCTACGGAAATAAAGTTAGCTAATTAAAACAAAAATAACATCTTGGCAGATTCTCTAAATTTTGAAAGCAATGATTAATTAAGTTTGGCAATTAGTCATTTTAAGATTGCAAGAAAAATTCCTGAAACATTGAGGATAATTCCAGGAATTTACCCCATTCTGAAAGAAAAGAAAAGGAAAAAGCAAACCAGGTAAATAACAACTTTTTGCTAACCCTTCCTTGACCCCTATCTTGTCTGGAATCCCTTTCTGCTCCTTTGGGAAAGAACCCAGAAGATATTAAGGGACCCTCTTCACTCCTCTCCCCAGAGTGGTCCTAGGTATATTTCAGCTGTGGGGTTTGCTAACAAGATTAATACAGTCTAAGTCCCTCTGCTAACCCTTCTTATTTCAGATCAGATTAAAACTTAAATTCGGCCTCACCTGTAGAAATAGGGGAAGCACACAACCTTGTCCAAATATCTCCCCAACCCAGCTTAGAGGAATAAAGATGGAGTGAGAGTCAAGTTTCACAATCAGCATTCCCTGAGCCCTGGCACCTGAAATTACCATCAATGGGAGATTCTGGCAACAGTCACCCCAGCTTTCAGTAGGTTCTGTCCAGGAACTGCTTGGGAAGAATTCAGATACCCCTGGCAACACCAAGCATGGCAGTGTGAGTTGAGAAAGCCAGTCAGGCTCTACATTTGGTAAGCCCACCCTTCTCTGTCTCAATTGTAGATATATAATAGCTATGTAATTTATGGCAAATTATTTTATCTCTACCCAGTTTACTGATTTGTAAAGAGAAATAATAGTTGTTGTGAAGACCACTTGATTGCAAAAGTGCTTAGCATAAAACATGCTATATGAATGTTAACTGCTTTATTGGACATAATTACTTCATATTTAATAACTTTATGGGGTTTTTTAGATGTGACCAACTGATAAATGATTTCTATGTATGTATAAAGTAATTTGTAAATTTTTCCAGGATATTTTATATAGATTTTATTTTACTATCATATAGTAGTAAAAGCAATTTTTAAAGGCCTCTAATTAAGGCTTACTAAAGGGATATGTAAATTGTAATCTATTTGCACTGATAGTGTTAACAGAAGAATTTGGGAATTTTAGGAAAACAGAAAAGTAGTTTGCTAACTCTGGCTATAACAGCCTGTTTTTGAGCACTAAGAATAGTTGGGGTGGACAACAGCAAACTTAGCCCCTTCCCTGAGGTCTCTGTCAACTCCCCTTAATTTGTGAGCTTGTCTGTTTTCTTGAAACCATCAGGGTAAGCAAGGTCATCAGTCCTGAAATGAGCCTGTTTAGGATTTATAGTTTTAAACAAGGAATGCATTTACTAAGAATTTATAAGCCTGCATAATGATTGATCTTTTGCATCAGGATAAATTTAAACATGTAAAACCATTAAACAAAATCTCCTATGTGTGTATGAACTGGTAAACTTTTAAAATAATGTTTCTAGCCCTAAGCTACCATTAGTAGAATTTGCTATTAGACATAAAATCTCCTGGAACTGAAAGTGATATTCTTTTGAATTTTGAATTTGATTGCCAGATCTTTAAATTAGTAGCCCATCAGTCAAGAAAGAAAAGCCATAAATTACTCAGAAAATGCCTTCCTGAAATGTCTAGGTGAATGACTTATCTGGACAAAAGCTGGGAGGACACAACCATAGCCTCTGCTTTAAGTGGGATCCTTCTGACTCAATTTCCCAGCTCTGTTTCTTTGATTGCCACCTGATTATTTCTGAGTCTGGCTAGTTATTACTGCATGATCAGCTGTCAAACAGATCTAAGGATGCTTTATCCTGTCATGTGTGCGCTCTTAGGCTAAAGCCTGAAGAAGTTGTTTTGATGCTATTATAATCATTTCCCTGCTTTTCCTCTTATAGCAAATTTCTATAATCAAAGCAAAGGGTCATTAGAAGCTTAGCCCAATACAAGCATCCCAGGGGACACAGTGGTTCTCTACTCTATTTCTAAAAGATGCTTTCTTTTGTATACCATCGCATAAAGACTTACAATTTCTTTTTGCCCTTCAAGGAGCAAATCCAGGGGAACATAACCCCCCATTAATGCACATGGACAAGAGAACATGTAGATGATATCTTGATCTGTAGCCTTACTGGAGAGGCTTCTCTGACTGCAGCCGTACAAACCCTTAACTTCCAGTCCCCACTCAGGGCAATGAACTTTCTTTGTTTAAAGGTCCACATAGTCTTACCAGTTTGTTAAAACCTTGAAAGCTAAGCCCATCTCTTGCCCCAGCCTTAGGCAAGGCCAGGCCCTAGGTCTCTTGAATCCTATCCCAGATTCTTTGCTTACCTTTCAAAGAAAATTGATGTTTTGGGGGTGACTCTCCTGCCTTAGAGCTAGCTGTCCCAGACCTTCTAATTGAGGAAGCCTCTGAGCTCACCATCGGCGTCAGAGCATTTTGGAAGCCAAAGGCATCAGTGGCTTGCTAGTGGGAAGCTTACCAACTATCAGGCTCTCCTGTTAGACATCCCAACTTGATTCTCCTAGTGTACCACACCCTTAACCCTGCCACTCTGCTCCCTGACAACACTCAGTTGAGTGACATTACAACCCAGATAGTGAATGGTTTACACATGGGTCCAGTTTTCTTGGAACTGGGGAAAGGAATGAGAGTGAACATCTATACAGACTCCAAATATGCTTTTCATATTTTGCATACTCATGGAACTATATGGAAAGAAAGGGGACTTTTGACAACAAAAATAAATAAATAAATAACTCCCCCATTAAAAATTCAGGGGAAATCCTACAATTATTGCAAGTTGTCCATGAACCTAAAGACACCAGAATGTGGATTCACTTAAGGCCAAGGGAAACAGGCTTGCAGATTCAGCTGCCCGTGCTGCTGCCCATTTACCCCTGACCATTTACTTGCCCAGCTTGGAAGAAAGGGGACATACCCTTTCTCCTTCTGGGTAAGTTCAATCACAGAGGCCAGCCAGTGGGAACTTCTTTTTGGCCTGCCCAACTCTTGGCAGAGAGACAATGGCCCAGCTTTCACTTTTCAAATAACTCGAAAGGAAGCTGAGGCACTTAAGATTAGCTTGCTTTCTTGTTATTTCCCACTTTTTCTAGTTGTGACTTGAACAACACTCTGAGGATGAGAGCTTTGCTCCTAGTATTTTCTCTCTAGTTCTCCTGCTGTCACCATGTGGCCCCCACCCGTGGAAAGAGAACTTAGTCAGGCTTGGGAAATCGGTGGCCAGTGCGGGCTTTCCGAATTGTGGGGGTGCCCTCACCATCCCCAGGGCAGCCCAAAGATGGGACCTGATGTATTATGTGCAAAGGCCCCATTCCCAAATGTCACCATCCCTACCCTGGATGTTACCCCATTTGTACTAGCTACCTCAAGAGGAATAACCTTAACCTGGCTATCTTCTGTTTTCTTGCCAAAAAGGATCTCTTATCCACATAATAATTGTGGGACATCCATTCCAAAATTGTTCTGGCAAACTCACTCATAATGCTTCTACATCATCTTCCTTAAAGCTTCTTCATAACCTCCTGAGAACTAACATTCTGAATCCTGAAGCCAGCCAATGGAAACTTCTCTATGGCCTACACTAAGCTTCTCACTTGGAAAAAAAATGCACTCCAACCTCTTGTGAAACCTATTTTCTTTTGGTTTTTGTGGTCACCTTTACTAATTGAGTAAAAGCCTTCCCTTGTAAGACTGAAAAAACTCAGAGGTTTTTGCTAAATGAGATCAAACCCATTTAAAAGTAATTATTATCTCCAATCTGCATGTCATCCTTTCTACCCAATGGTTAACATTATTGTGCTTGCCCATTCTCCAAATGATAAATGATCAAAGAATATGAACAGACAATTTTCAGATGATGAAATTAAAACTATTACTACTCATATGAAAGAGTGTTCCAAATCACTATTGATCAGAGAAATGCAAATTAAGACAACTCTGAGATACCACTACACACCTGTCAGACTGGCTAGAATGACAGGGAAAGATAATGTGGAATGTTGGAGGGGATGTGGGAAAACTGGGACACTCATACATTATTGGTGGAATTGTGAAAGAATCCAGCCATTCTGGAGAGCAATTTGGAACTATGCTCAAAAAGTTATCAAACTGTGCATACCCTTTGATCCAGCAGTGTGACTACTGGGCTTATATCCCAAAGAGATCATAAAGAAGAGAAAGGGACCTGTATGTGCATGAATGTTTGTGGCAGGTCTCTTTGTAGTGGCCAGAAACTGGAAACTGGAAACTGAGTGGATGCTCATCAATTGGAGAATGGCTAAATAAATTGTGGCATTTGAATATTATGGAATATTATTGTTCGGTAAGAAATGACCAACAGGATGATTTCAGAAAGGCCTGGAGAGACTTACACGAACTGATGCTGAGTGAAACAAGCAGGACCAGGAGATCATTATATACTTCAACAACAATACTATATGATGATCAATTCTGATGGACCTGGCCATCTTCAGCACTAAGATGAACCAAATCAGTTCCAATAGAGCAGAATTGAATTGAAGCAGCTACGCACACTGAAAGAACTCTGGGAGATGACTATGAACCACTACATAGAATTCCCAATCCCTCTATTTTTGCCCGCCTGCATTTTTTATTTCCTTCACAGGCTAATAGTACAATATTTCAGAATCCGATTCTTTTTGTACAGCAAACTAATGGTTTGGACATATACATATATTGTATTTAATTTATACTCCAATATATTTAACATGTATTGCTCATCCTGCCATCTAGAGGTGGGGGTGGAGAGAAGGAGGGGAAAAATTGGAACAAAAAGTTTGGCAATTATCAATGCTGTAAAATTACCCATGCATATAACTGGTAAATAAAAAACTATTAAAATTTAAAAAAAAAAGAAAAAGAAAAAAAAAGTTATCAAACTGTGCATACCCTTTGACCCAGCAGTGTTACTACTGGGCTTATATCCCAAAGAGATCTTAAAGAAGGGAAAGGGATCCACATGTACAAAAATGTTTGTGGCAGCCCTCTTTGTAGTGGCTAGAAACTGGAACCTGAGTGGATGCCCAATAGTTGGAGAATGGCTGAATAAGTCATGGTATATAAATGTTATGGACCATAACACAGCATTTTCACTCTTTTTGTTGTTATTTGCTTGCATTTTATTTTGCTTTTCTTTTTTTGTGAGGCATGATAATTATATAAATATGTATGCATATATTGGATTTAACATATATTTATACCATGTTTAACATTTATTGGACAACTTACCTTGACTAGGAAATGGGTTCAAGCCTGCAAATTCTTTTGAGACACTTCACAACACTGATCTGTGACCCCAACCTTTTGGAGTCCTTTTCCCAACCTCAACAATATCGCTGTCAGCCTATATTGTAAAGAAATTAAAGAGGAAAAGGACCTATGTGTGCAAAAAAGGAGATGGAGAAGGAGAAAGAGAGACAGAGACAAAGACAGAGGGAGAGAGAGTGAAAAAGGAAGGAAGGAAAAAGAGAAAAGGAAAGAAGAGAAAGAAAAGAAAGGTAGCTTTTTTGTAAAGGCAAAGAATTGGAAACTAAGAAGTGGTTTCTCAATTGGGGAGTGGTTGAACAAATTACAGCATGTGAATGAAGTAGAATATAAATGTCATAAGGAATGATGAAAGGGACAGTTTCAAAAAAGCCTAGGAAATTATATGAAAATAATTGTGAAAATAAAATACACAGTAAGTACAACAATATAAATGGAAAAAGCATGACAATCAAAACTGAACACTGTGAATTATAATGAGCAAGGCTGATTCCAAAGAAAAGGTATGAGAAGACATGTCTCCCTACTTCTTTGCAAAGGTGGAGACTATGGATGTGGAATACTAAATAAAATGTCAGACTCTTTAAAATATCTTGATTAGTTTTACTGAACTTTCCCCCCTTTTAAAATTTTTTTACTCTTAGTAGTAATTCCTTGGGAAAGACAAAGAAGAATACATTGGGAAAGGTTAGTGATGTAAAAATAAAAATTTATTAAATAAAAAAAGAAACCTGATTGCATCTATTAAGAATTCCTGGTTCTACTTTTCTCAAACTTCATATCCCCTAATAAAGGGATTGTCACTCATTCTCTCCTTCCTTTCTCAAAAGATCTTTTTCCATCCTTTTATTTGTACTTTTGATTCCATTGCCTCCTATCACCTCTAGAATCTTGCCCTTTTTGACCTTCCCCTCTCTATAATCACCAATATTTCTTCCTTGACTCTCTCCTTCTGTCTGCAACCAAGATCTTCTTCTGCTGTCATCTTATATCATCTCCCTTCCAACTAAATTGAGAAAGACTTCCTATGCTCATTTCCTCCATTTTCTTACCTTCCACTTACTTCTCAAACCTTTGCAATCTTTAACTCCCCAAATCCTCTCAGACTGTTCTTCCAAAGTTATCATAATTCCTTAGTTGTTAGATCTGTTGTCTTTTTCTTAGTCCTCATCCTTTAGGACTTCATTCTAGTATTTGATACTATTGGCTATTATAAAATTCAGGAAAACTCTCTCTCTTGTATTTGTAAAACACTGCTGCTTTCTGGTCTTCCTAGTATGCATCTGACAGCTTCTAAATTTCCAATGCTTGATAATTATCCATATTCTACTTCCAGTGTTTAGTGATCACTGAAGGTTCTATTTTGTCCCTCCTTTCTTTCTCAAGTCTCTTGGTGATTTTATCAACTCCCACTGGTTCAATTATCTCCATGTAAGTGTGACTTCCAAATATACATATCCAATCCTCTTCTTTTTCTTGAGTCAAACATCTGTGTCTGTCTGGATATTTCTACTTGGATATCCCATGGATATCAAATGAATTTCAATGAAAATTTAATATATCTACAATGGAATTCATCGTTTTCCCCAAACCTATTCTTCTTAAACCCCCTTATTTTTGTCAAAAACACCATATCCTGGTTTACAATCTCATTTTCAATTCTTCTATCTCTGTCTCTCACTCTTCTTCATATCCAATCAGTTGCCCAGTCTTGTTGATTTACCTTCACATCTCTCTTTTCCACTTTATCATCACTCACATGGTCATTCCCCTATTTCAGGTACTCTTTATTTCTCTCTTGATTTGTTGAACTAGATTCCATATTAGCCTTTCTCTACCTCTAATATATCCATACTCCAATCCATCCCTCCACACAGGTGCCAAGTTGATTTTCCTAAAGCACAGGTCACTCCCCCCTGTTCAATAAATTTCAAGGGTTCCCTGTTGTCTCTAAAATGAAACACAAAATCCTTCATTTATCATTTAAACTCCTTTACAAACTGGCTCCAACCTGTCTTTCCAGACTGATTTTATATCACTTCCTCTAACTTTATATATCAGCACTCTTCCATGTGCACAACATTCTCACCTCCATGTTTTTCCTTAGGCTTTCTCTTCTCCAAGCCAAAACACACTACTCCCTTCTTACCCCTGCCTCTTTGAATCCCTACCTCTCTACAAAGCTTAATTTACATGTCACCTCATACATAAGTCTTTTCTGTTTCTCCCCGTACCAGTCCATACCAGTCCCATCACTTTATATTCATTTTATATATTTTTGCATTTACCTATCTATATATACATATGTTGACTTTCCAACAAAATGTAAGATCCTTGATATTGGGGATTGTTTTGTTTTGTTTGTTTTTAGTTTTTACTATTACAATGCCTGTTACAGAGTAGATATTTAGTAAATGCTTTTCAGATAATATTGACCACTTTCTGACCTCAGTTTTTTGTTTGTTTTTTTTTTGTAAAATGGGGATAAATCCTGAGATTTCAAAGCTATAAGATGGCTGTGAGGATCAAAATAGAAGGTGAGTGTGAAATTGTTTTGATACCTTCTAGGGGAGACAGCAATGATTTTGACATTCCCTGCCCTTAGGGGGCTTCTGTTCAACAATAAGTCAGTGATTTTAAGTCCTTTGACTTTGGAGTCTGACCCTGGGAACTCCTGCACCCAATCTATTTTAGTCTTCTGGCCTCAGGATAGTCCCACAAATCAAATTCCTGAGACAATAGTGAATAGACCATTCCTCAGTTCATTGCTGACTAGTGGTCAATGATAACCAAATTCCAGAGACCACTCCTTGGTCCTACCTCTGGGCCATAAAATTAACATATATATAACATGAAAAACTAGATGAATGTGTCTCTTTGCTTCTGTTCCTTTGCTAAATTCTCTTGGAATTTAGACAGCTTCCAATTGGCATTACAATAATAACAAACTTTGCTCCTTGACTTGGAATGGGTTCAAGCCTGCAAATTCTTTTGAGACACCGGTCTGTGACCCCCAACCTTTTGGGGTCCCTTTCCCAAACCTCAACAGTTTTAAGGATATAAGTGCCATATAAATGCCAGTATGCAATAAAAGAAATTTGAATTCCAAATGAAGCATTGAGTACTACAGAGAACTTATGATTTCTGCTAGGCTGAAGACATAAAAGATTTACAAAGTCCTTTCTCCTGGAAATGCCATACTTTAGTCTGACGATTTTGTCTTGCAAAGATAAATTTAGCCCTTAGGTCTTAAAATTAACTGAAATGCCAAACATTCACAACTGATTTTCTTACAGGAAGTTTTTATTCTCTATCTCTTCACCTCAAAATGTAGAAACTACACAATCTTAACTCAAAATAAAACATTTCCTACTACCCTCTCCTTCCCCAAACTTTTTATTGGACTTCTTGATTTATCTAAGAGATTTTAATAAGTTCTTATGAACCTGAGAGGAAGTAGTGGTGACTCAGGTAGAAATTTATCCAAAAATTGACTCAATTCAACAAAAGCCAAAGAAAAAGGAATGAGTCAGAGTTTAGTTTCCCTCATCAGCAGGAATTTTGCACATACTGCCTAGAGAAGGGGTTGGTTGAAAAACCACGAACAGCACAGAAGTGGCTATGGATATTAGTCACCCTTTTTCTTTAGTTTCCAACTCTATGATCATTTTTTTCTTTCTCTGTTCAGAGGCAGAGTATCCTATCTTATCTGATTCAATAGTCATTTCCCAGGGCCAGTCCAGTCTGCTGGATGCAGCTTTCTTCATGATCCAGTACAATCCAGTAGAGTCTTATTAAGAACCTGTTATGTATCTAATGTCTCCTTTCTACCTTTTTCTCTCATGCCTCCTCTCTGTCCAGGAGTAATGTTCTAGACATCATTTGACCCCCCTGATGACTATATTAGTTAAAGAGATCACTAACTTTGTGGATAAAGCACAGTCTAAATCTCAAGTGAACAACTACTCATGTATCCAGTGTGAACAAGTATTTATATCCAACATAATGCTGGTATTTGTAGGGGCATATTGATAGGCTACACACATCCAATTTTGTAAAGATTACAAGCTAGACCATTCAACCCATATTCCACAGCAACATGATGGAAAGGCTGGAAAAAGCCCTGGGTTCTGAGTCAGAAAACTTGGGTCTTGGATACATCTCTGCTGCTGATTTACTAAACATCCTTGAGCAGATTACTAGACCACTGAGCCTCAGCTTTTTTATCAAGTCATTAGGCTATTAAAAGAATTGTTTGGACATGTGTACATATATTGTTTTTAACTTATACTTTAACATATTTTACATGTATTGGTCAATCTGCCATCTGGGGGAAGGGGTTGGGGGAAGGAAGGGAAAAGTTGGAACAAAAGGTTTTACAATTATCAATGCTGAAAAATGACCCATGCATATATCTTGTAAATAAAAAGCTATGATAAAATTTTTAAAAGACCTTAGGCTATTAAGAAATTATTATATGAATGTGTATGTGAGTGTGTGTGTGTGTGTGTGTGTGTATCTGTGCATGAGAGAGACAGAGACAGAGAAGCAGAGAAAAAGAAGAAGGAAGAGGAGGAAGAGAAGAGTAGGGAAAGGAACAGAAGGAGGAAGAAGAAGAAGAGAAGATGAAGACAAAGAAGAAGAAAATTAAGAAGAGAGAAGAAGAAGGAGGAAGAAGAGGAGGAGCTAGAGGAAGAGAAGGAAAAGAAGGAGAAGAATAAAGAAGAGAAGGAGAAGGAGGAGGAGGAACAGGAGTAGGAGGAGGAGAAAGAGGAGAAGAAGGAGGAAGAGAAGGAAGAGAAGTATAGTGGGTATTATACTTAAAGTCAGGAAGAACTGACATGTATTAACTATGTGACTCAGGACAAGTCCCTCAGTCTTTTTTTCAGCCTCAATTTCCTTATCTGTAAAATGGGGAGAATGTCTATGTACAAAAAAGCACTGATGACCCCAAGGGATCTGGGAAACTTGCCCTCTCACTTTCTACTAAGTGGTCCTTCTTAATTCTAGACCCACGCAACAGGGAATAGATTCAGTCATAAGGACACTTGACCTCTAAAGGGAAGGGTTAGGCTGCCTCATACACTTCCCAAATCTTTAAGCCCAAGGGAAATAATTTATAGCTTGAGCCTTTTTAGAACTTTGTGATAAAGAACTTAACAAAATTTAAAGCTCTCTATAAAAATTTCAGTTGTTGGTATGAGGATCCTTATAGTTCTAAGCTTCTATGATACTGTGATTTTAGTAGAATCAAATCATGACTTTAGGAAGAAGAGAATTTTAGTTTAATGAATATCCAGCAAGGTAAATTATCCCACCTCTTTTACAGGTTGATCCTGTGTTGAACAACGTTTACAACGAAGATTTTTTTTTCACTGTTGCTAAATTCTTTACACAGTATTTTGAGTATACTTCCTTTATTTTGACATCAGTGGAGGCAGAAGTTCCTGTAATCTGTTGGAATAAAAACTTCATAAAGTACAAATCCTTCTTGACTTCAAGGTCTTGAGGACAAATGAATTTGACCTTTCTTTAGCTTTTCCTCATATACTTTGCTTTCTAGTACATTATCCTTCTTCCCGCTATAAACCCTTGCCAGTATTTCTGGGCTTTTCTTAAATCAATGCATTGGATAGGTGGCATTTGAGGAAGATATGGTCAGAATCAGCTATTTCAGTAGAATAAAGTATGATCGAAGCATTACTTCATGCTTCCTGAATCTCAGATAGATTCAAAAAATTGTCTTAAGTTATAAGAAAACATTAGTCTAATACTTCACTTTTAAGATGAAGAAACTCACACCCAGAAAGGGGAAGTAATTGGTTTAAAGCTACACACAGCAAATAAACTGAATAGTCAAGGCATTCTTATGCTTGTTTTATTTATTTCATAGCCTGAATTTTTGTGATTTTTTTTTTTTTTTTTTGCTGCTCACTACAACTTTTTTAAGTGATTCCTTCACACACTGTCAGACTTTATAGAAGATTCACCTGGATTTCATCTCTTTTACCCTTAGGTGGAATAACCAATTCAGAACTCCACTAAAACCATATTAGTCTTCCTATGCTTCCATAACTACTTCAACGTTGCCTATTCCTTTTTTCAGCTTTGTTAGTTTGATGAATGGAAGAAGAAACTTCAAAAAAAAAACTGTGCAAATTTTCATAATTATAAATTGGAACAATCTTCCAATAACTACATGTTATTAATAATTTGTTGTTCTTCCTTTGAGAATTGTGTCTTCATATTATTTGATCATTCCTATTGAGGAATGGTTCTTGGTCTTATATGTTTATCTTATTTCCCTATATATTTTGAAAGTCAGAACCTTGTCAGAAATATCAGTATAAACTGATGTAAGGGGAAGTAAGCAGAATGAGAAAAATTATATACAATTACTACAATAAAGAACAATAAAAATATCCCAAAATGACAACTTTGTAATTATAATGAACAAATTTGGCACTGCAGAAGAGATACTCCTTTTCCTTCTTTGCAGAAGTGGAGTACTATGGTTATGGAATATTTCATATGCTGTCAGACTAAGTTGAAATGTTGGTTAGTTTTGCTGAATTGATTTTTTCTACTTTTTTATTTTTTGTTAAAGAAATGGCTTCCTAAGTAGAGAAGGCACATACATGAAATTAAATTCAAATAAAAATAAAAGTGTGGTACCCCCATGAGAACCATTTCCCCCAATTTACACAAACTCTTGAGTTGAGTTAGGGCCCCAAAAGGCAGCTGATTACTGTTCAGTGATCTAGTGGCTACACTGTGGCTCAATACTCCTAATACTGTGACTCAAAAGCCCCTGCCAGTGAACTTCTCATTAGTTATCAACTTCCAGAATAATTATCTTTTCATAAAGACATTTGCTAGGATGGTATAATAAGTCAGTACAAACCATGCTCCCAAAGTGTGAAACATATGATCTCTCAAATAGACAAACATCTATGGGAAAGAGGCTCAGACAGGGTATAATGGGAGGCAGCAAATTAATTAATTGGAATTTATCAAGCACATGCTTTGTGCTAGAATACAAAGAGAGAACAAAAACATGATCCTTGATATCAAGAAACTCAAATTCTCATTGGGGGGACAATGTGAAAAAAAATTGTACATGAAAACTATATTTAGTGTAAGTGAAAGTTAATTTCAGAAGGAAAGCACAAATTGTGGAGGGCACCAGAAAAGACCCCCTCCAAAAGATAGAATTTGAGCTGAGTCTTCAAAGAAGCCAGAAGGAAACAATGAGGAGGGATAGTATTCCGGGGATGAGACAGCCTGTGAAAAGGCATGGAGTGGAGAAATGGAGTGTCTTACATGAGTAATGGCAAGAAAACCAGGGTTACTGGATTATAGAACATGTAAAGGGAAATGGAATATAAAAAAACTGGAAAGAGAGAAAATGTCCAAGTTGTGAAAGGGTTTAAAATTCAGAAAAGATAATTTTATATTTAATTTGAAAATTAGAAGTCATGATCCTACCTACACTTTAGGAAAATCACTCTGGCAGCTAACGGAAGCATATGCTGAAGTGAATAGAGAAACAGGTCAAAAACACCCACGAGAAGACTACTGCAATAATTAAGGCATGTATAAGAACCAAAACCTTTTTGTGGATGGAGAAAATGGGACATGTGGAAGAAATGTTACAATACCCATGTAACAAAGGTCTGATTTATAAGTCCTAGTACTCTATGGCCAGGAAGTCCTTTCTTGAGTCCAGAGCAGGCATTCTTCTGTGGAGTAAGGAAACATGAACCATCCTTACTATTTCTTTGCTCCCAGCTTGATATATGTACTGCCTGCTACTAGCAAGTGTCTCTGGTATGGGCAGTAGAGTAGGGGGGAATGTGAGAGCTTTCCCATCACTGATCTCTGGCACAGGCACATGATATTGCCAGAAAGACAGTGAAGTTGCCTCCATGATATACTTTGTATATTCATTTTCTTGTTCCCAACTTTTTTGTTCAGTTGTTTTCAGTCATGTCTGACTCTTTGTGATCCCATTTGGAGTTTTCTTGGCAAAGATACTTGGCAAAGTGGTTTGCCATTTTCTTTTCCAACTTATTTTACAAATGAGGAAATTGAGGTAAACAGGGCTAAGTGACTTGAGTAGGTTCACACAGTTAAGTGTCTGAGGTCAGATTTGAACTTAAGAAGATGAGTCTTCCTGATTCCAGACCCAGCATGTTGCCCACTGTGTTACCTAACTACCCTAACTACTTATCTATATAAGATTGTCCCCAACTATTCATCTGCATAGGAGGGGAACTGATTATATTGAAATTAATCTCCCTAAGACAGGTTAGAAAGGCTTATTGAAGAAAAGAGCTTTTGAGCTAAAAAGGGATCTTGGAATAGGAGCAGTAAAATTTCTGCTTAGAGGTAATAATTTAGCCTCAGCTCTGAAGGAATATAAGAGAAGGAGTATAATCCTAAACTAAGCATCATTGCCTTAGCTGAAAGACCATTCTAGCTGAAGAGAAACACCATAACACTCCAGGTGACAAATGCAAGTCAAGGCTGAAAGTCGAAAGCTAACAATTATTCAAGGACAAAGAATCCTGTCTTACCTCATTCAATAGCCATTTCCCAGTAGCAGTTCAGCCTGATAGATGCAGCTCAGCAGCAACTCAACACAATCACTGGGTAAATTGTTCAATCTAGTCTAACAGACTGAACTATCTAGGCAAGACACACTAAAAGGAATGATCTCAACTGAGCTATCTGTCTAACTGAGCCATCTTTGAAGAAGGTCCAGTTGAGCATTAGCTCACACATGATGAGAATCCTCTAGGGAAAAAAAGGATATGGAGATCATCTCTGGAGACACGAGTTGCCTTAGCCATGTATGTTCCTTACAAGCATGTCTCACTTCCACTATACTTCATTATCACATCTACCCTTTCTCCATGGACTCTGTATTCCTCCATGTAAAATAGTGTTCCCTTGTCATTGAAGGAAATATTTCTTAACTACTATTTTTGTTATTCCATTTAAGTAAATGTCTTTTACTAAGTAACTGAGTTTACTGGTTGATTATTAAAGGGGCAAATACTAGTGGGAACTTGGGAGCTAATGTTATAATGATAGCCATTTACAAGTATACCCTAAGAAATCTATGCCACTACTTAACAAGCACCATATAAAATAAACATTATCAAATACATGGTAGAACAGAAAACATTTGTATTATATACGAAACTGATAACATTTATTAATATGTACTACTTCCTTTTCTTTAAAAATTAAAATTTTTTCATATTTTGTTTTTTCCAAATTACATATAAAACAAGTTTAAATTCATGTTTAAAAATCATGTGTTCCAATTTCTCTCCCTCCCTCCTCCTCCTCTTCCCCATCCTTGAGATGGTAAACAATTTGATAAAAGTCTTATATGTACAATCACCAAAAACATATTTCCATATTACTCATGTTGTAAAACGAAGACTAAAAAATATGCAAAAAATAAAATGAAAAATAGTGTGCTTCAATCTGCATTCAGACTCCATTAATTCTTTCTCTGGACGTGGATGGCATTTTTCATCATGAGTCCTTTGGAGTTATTTTGTATCATTACATTGATGAGAATAGATATGTCATTCACAGTTGACCATCATACAATATTGCTGTTACTGTATAAAATATTTTCTTGCTTGTACTCACTTCACTTTGCCTTAGTTTGCATCAATCTTTCCAGGTTTTTCTTAAATTATTTTTCTTGGCATTTGTTGTCAATAATAATCCATCACAATCATAAACAATTACTTGTTCAGCTATTGTTCAATTGGACATCCCTTCAATTTCCATTCTTTGTCACCACAAAAAGAGTTACTATAAATACTTTTGTATAAATATGTCTTTTTTCCTTTTAAAATTTTTTAAAATTTGTTTTTAATGTAATAGCTCTTTATTTTTCAAAACACATGCAAAGATGGTTTTTAACATTCATCCTTGCAAAATCTTGTGTTCCATATTTTTCTTCCTCCCTCTTCACCTCCCTCTTCCCCCAGACAGCAAGCAATCCAACCCAAGCCCAACATGTACAGTTCTTCCAAACACTCCCCCACATCCACCATGCTACACAAGAAAAATCGGATCAAAAAGAAAAAAAAGTGAGAGGGGGAAAAAAAAAAAAACAAGTAAGGTAACAACAATACCAACAAAAGGGTAAAACCACTATACTATGATCCACGTTCAGTTCCCACAGCCAGGGTTGGGGGTGCACCTCTGGTTGCAGATGGCTTTCTCCATCACAAGACCATTGGAATTGGCCTGAATCACCTCATTCTTTTTTTTTTTTTAAACATTCTTAACATTTTAATTTTGCCCCAATTACATGTAAAAACAATTTTAAACATTAACTTAAAAAATTTAGTTCCAAATTCTTTCTCTGCCTTCCTCCCCCTTTCCTGAAATGATAAACAATAAAATATTAATCAAATTGTGGGAGGAAAAAACAGGCCAAAGAAAAAGAAAGTTAAAACAAACCATGTTTAAATCTGCTTTCAGATTCTATCACTTCTTTCTTTGGAGATGGAGAGCATTTTTCATCATAAGTTATTTGGAATTGTCTTGGATCATCATAATTATTCTAGCTAAGTTATTTACAACCTGATTAACATACAATATTGTTGTGAAATGTATGGACAATGCTTTACTGATGCTGCTTTGCATCAGTTTGTATAAGTCTTTCCACTTGTCTGGGTTTACATTTTAAGATCTTTTCTTCAATGAATTTTTGCATATGTCTTTTTTCCATTTGTCCAATTTTGCTTTTTAGGTAGTTCTCTTCAGTGAATTTTTGTATGTTTTTTTTTTGTGTGTGTGTGTGTGTGTGTATGTGTATGTTTATGAATTCTGTTTTTTAAGGCATTTTTCTCTTTGGATTTTTGTGCCTAGGGGTGACCTAGACTGCATTGCTTCCTGCTATTCTGATATTTGGATGGTTTTTCTTTTCTTCTTCTTTTTTGAACATATTAAAATATATGTTAAATCCAATATGTATGAACATATTTATATGATTCTCTTGCTGCACAAGAAAAATCAGATCAAAAAAAGAAAGTAAATGAATAAGAAAAGAAAATGCAAGCGAACAATGACAAAAAGAGTGACAATGTTATGTTATAATCCACATTCAATTTCCATAGTTCTCTCTTTGGGTGTAGATGGCTCTCTTCATCACAAGATCATTGGAATTGTTATCAATCATATCATTGTTGGAAAGAGTCACATTCATCAGAATTGATCGTCATATAATATTGATGTTGCCATGTATAATGATCTCCTTGTTCTGCTCATTTCACTCAGCATCAGTTCATAGACGTCTCTCCAGGCCTTTCTAAAATCATCCTTCTTATCATTTCTTACACAACAGTAATAACTTATTCAGCCATTCTCCAATTGATGGGCATCCACTCAGTTTCCAGTTTCTGGCCACTACAAAGAGGGCTGCCACAAACATTTTTGTACATGTGGGTCCCTTTCCCTCCTTTAAGATCTCTTTGGGACATAAGCCCAATAGAAACACTGCTGGGTCAAAGGATATGCCAGTTTGATAACTTTTTGAACATAGTTCCAAATTACTCTCCAGAATAGCTGGATCTGTTCACAACTCTATCAAT
This sequence comes from Sarcophilus harrisii, assembly GCF_902635505.1. Taxonomy (NCBI): domain Eukaryota; kingdom Metazoa; phylum Chordata; class Mammalia; order Dasyuromorphia; family Dasyuridae; genus Sarcophilus; species Sarcophilus harrisii. The sequence continues at coordinate 336,180,267 of NC_045426.1, forward strand.
AATGTATTAGTGTCCTAGTTTTCCCACATCCCCTCCAACATTTGTCATTATCTTTTCCTGTCATCTTAGCCAATATGAGAGGATCTCATAGTATAGTTGTATCTCAGAGTTGTCTTAATTTGCATTTCTCTGATCAATAATGATTTAGAGCACCTTCTCATATGATTAGAAATAGTTTTAATTTCTTCATCTGAAAATTATCTGTTCATATCCTTTGACCATTTATCAATTAAAGAATGGCTTGGATGCTTATAAATTTGAGTCAATTCTCTATATATTTTAGAAATGAGGCCTTTATCAGAACTCTTCAATGTAAAAAGGATTTCCTAATTTATTGCTTCCCTTCTGATCTTGTCAGTATTAATTTTGTTTTTACAAAAACTTTTTAACTTAATATAATCAAAACTGTCTATCTGGTGTTCAATTATGAATTCCAGTTCTTCTTTGGACACAATTTCCTTCCTTCTCCACAGAACTGAGAGCTAAACTATACTTTGTTCCTCTGATTTGCTTATAATATCACTCTTTACGTCTAAATCATGAACCTCTTTATATCTTATCTTGGTATGTGGTGTTAGGTATGGGTCGAGCCCTAATTTCTTCCATACTAGTTTCCAATTTTCTCAGCAGTTTTTGTGAAATAGTGAATTTTTATCCAAAAAGCTGGGGTCTTTGGGTTTGTTAAACACTAGGTTGCTATAGTCGTTGCCTGTTTTGTCCTGTGGTCCTAACTTATTCCGCTGATCAACTACTCTGTTTCTTAGCCAGTACCAAATGATTTTGATGACTGTTGCTTTATAATATAGGTCTGGCACAGCTAGGCCATCTTCATTAGCATTTTTTTCATTAATTTCCTTGAAATTCTTGACTTTCTGTTCTTCCAAATGAACTTTGTTACTATTTTTTCTAAATCTGTATAATAATTTCTTGGGACTATGATTGATATGGTACTAAATAAGTAGATTAACTTAGGTAGTATTGCCGTTTAAATTATATTCACTCAGCTTACCCATGAACACTTGATATTTTTCCAACTGATTAGGTCTGACTTTATTTGTGTGGATAGTCTTTTGTAGTTGTGTTCGTATAGTTCCTGACTTTCCCTTGGCAGATAGATTCCCCAATATTTTATACTATTGACAGTTATTTTGAATGGAGTTTCTTTTTGTATCTCTTGCTGCTGGACTTTGTTGGTAACATTTAAAAATGCTGATGATTTATGTGGATTTATTTTGTATCCTGCAACTTTGCTAAAGTTGTGAATTGTTTCTAGTAGTTTTTTAGTTCATTCTCTAGGGTTCTCTAAGTATACCATCATATCATCTGCAAAGAGTGATAAATGAGATTTCCTCATGACCTACTCTAATTCCTTTAATCTCTCTTTCTTCTTTTATAGCCAAAGCTAACATTTTAAAATACAATATTGAATAGTAATGGTGATAGTGGGCATTTAGGGTGATAGTGGGCAACCTTGTTTCATTCCTGATGGGTTTTTCTTTTCTGAGATAATTGGGGTTAAGTGACTTGCTCTGGGTCACACAGCTAGGACGTGTTAAGTGTCTGAGGCAAGATTTGAACTCACGTCCTCCTGACTTCAGGGCTTGAGCTGTATCCACTGCACCACCTAGCTGCCCTGATTCCTGTTCTTATCGGGAACAATGGGAATTGTTCCCATAACATATGATGCTTGCTAATGGTTTTAAATAGATGCTAATGATCATTTTAAGGAAAAGTCCATTTATTCCTATACTCTCTAGTGTTTTTAATAAGAATAGGTGTTGGATTTTATCAAATGGTTTTTCTATACCTATTGAGATAATCATATGATTTTTGTTAGTTTGGTTATTGATATAGCTGATTATGCTAATAGTTTTCCTAATATTGAACCAGCTCTACATTCCTGGTATAAATCCTACTTGGTTATAGTGTATTATCCTGGGGCTGACTTTCTGGAATCACTTCATTCTTTTTATTTTTTTTTAACTCTCATTGTCATTTTATTTTTTAATTTTTTTTTCTTCATAGCTTTTTATTTACAAGTTATATGTATAGGTAATTTTATAGCATTGACAATTGCCAAACCTTTTGTTCCAATTTTTCCCCTCCTTCCTCCCACCCTCTCCCCTAGATGGCAGGATGACCAGTAGATGTTAAATATATTAAAGTATAAATTAGATACACAATAAGTATACGTGACCAAACCGTTATTTTGCTGTACAAAAAGAATCAGACTCTGAAATAGTGTACAATTAGCCTGTGAAGGAAATCCAAAATGCAGGCAGGCAAAAATATAGGGATTGGGAATTCAATGTAATAGTTCTTAGTCATCTCCCAGAGTTCTTTCGCTGAGCGTCGCTGGTTCAGTTCATTACTGCTCCATTGGAACTGATTTGGTTCATCTCATTGCTGAGGATGGCCAGGTCCATCAGAATTGATCATCATATAGTATTGTTGCTGAAGTATATAATGATCTCCTGGTCCTGCTCATTTCACTCAGCATCAGTTCGTGTAAGTCTCTCCAGGCCTCTCTGAAATCATCCTGTTAGTCATTTCTTACCAAACAATAATATTCCATAATATTCATATACCACAATTTATTCATCCATTCTCCAATTGATGGGCATCTATTCAGTTTCCAGTTTCTGGCCACTACAAAGATGGCTGCCACAAACATTAATGCACATACAGATCCCTTTCCCTTCTTTATGATCTCTTTGGGATATAAGCCCAGTAGGAACATTGCTAAATCAAAGTGTGTGCACAGTTTGATAACTTTTTGAGCATTTATCATTATCTTTTTCTGTCATCCTAGACAATTTGAGAAATATGAAGTGATACCTCAGAATTTCTTTTCAATTAAATCTTAAAATGTAATAAATTCAACCTGCAACTTTTAAAGCTGCCCTATTGTCTGTAATTCTTTTTAGCCTTCTCTCTATTCTTTTCTGTTCAGTAATCTTCTCTCTGTTTCTGTCCCTATTGCTGTCTCTCTCTGTATATCCTACACTAAACTTAATGTTCTTTCTACTACATGAGGCTTGTAAAATAGCAATTTTATCATTGAACTATTAATTATCTTAGAATAGGCCTAAATTTCTGCATAAATTATTATTGCTTTTGCTGGCTTCTATAATCCTGTCTCAGGGCTATCACATTCTTCCTTTCTTAAATTCCTTCTAGTCCTCTGCTTTCCTTTGTAATAGCTTGGATAAGACTTCCATATTCTATAATAATATCAAGCATTTATATAGTATTTAATGTTTATGAAGCCCTCTCACAAAAATTATCTCATTTTAACCTTATCACAACCTTGAAAACTGAGAACTATTATTATCCCCATTTTATAGATGTAGAAACTGAGTCAGGCAAAGATCAATTAATTTGCCCAAGGTCATATTAATTAGTAATTTTCTACTACTCAATTCTTTCTAATTCTGGTTCCTGCAATGCCATTATGCTTCCCATACAACTCATTTTGGGGTTTTAAAATTCTCTCTGTCCCAAAAAGCATTGAATCACTCATTTATGAGTTTCAATCTCAACTTTCACTCAGGCTTTGCAAGTTGTTTTTAAAAGGACTTGTTAAATCCATGATAATCAGGACTCTGAATCCATGTTGACTGGTCCTGACTGAATCTCTACCTCAAAATCTGTGGAAGCTGCCCCTCCACACAATGAAAGGGTCTTCAGAATGATACCTAGTTCCATATCTTCTTCCAATAATCCTTATTTCATTCCAAAATTATAAGTCTTTTGTGTGGATATTTATTACAGTTCTTAATTTGCACATGTCCAAAAAGTTAAAATAAACTGTTGGCACTAGTAAGGATACAGAGGTTGAACTTAGAAGTCTATAGGTGATTGAGAATGGTGGGGAATATGCAGGAGTGTTATGGTAAATGTTTAACAATAGACTTGCCAAAAAAAAAAAAAACCACCAAAGGACTCACTTTTAATTTGTTTAATTTAATCAAATCAACATTTTCTCCATCATTTTCTTTGTCTTGATAATCAACAAAATAATTAGTCAAGACCTAATTTGTAGCATTTGCCAATTTCCAGAGTGTAAATGGTCACACTGAAAATTTTATAATTGACTCTCCTGAGCCAAATGAATTGGCTTCAGCACACCTCTCAAAATATTTGGCATAAAAAGGAATCAGGATAGTGTAAAGAAAAATGTTACCTCAATCCTGGCTTACTAAATAGAATCCTGGTATGGGATAGGCAGAGGGCAGCTAAATGGTGAAGTGGATAGAGTTCTGGATCTCAAGTCAGGAAAACTCATCTTCCTAAGTTCAAATCTGATCTTAGACACTTTTTAGTTGGTGACCCTTGGTAATTCACTTAACCCTACTTGCATCAGTTTCCTCATCTGTAAAGCGAACTGGAAAAGGAAATGGAAAACTACTCCAGTATTCTTTCCAAGAAAACTCCAAATGTGGTCATGAAATGATTGAAACAACTGAACAACAAAAATGGGATAAGTGGTTCAGTAGCTGAATTAGGTTGTCATCAATCATTTCTTGACATCAGTAGAAAGATCACAATGACAGGTGGAAAGGAAAGAAAGTAAACACATAAGAACAAATTGATGAAATTTTACAGTGAGAAATTACTAGCAGATTTCCAATTGATAAATGGTCAAAGGATATCAATAGGAAGTTTTAAAAAAAAAAAAAAGAAATTAAAGCTATCTAGAGAAATGCAAATTAAAACAACTCTATGGTACCATTTCACATCTATGAGATTGGCTAATAAGAAAGAAAAAGAAAATAACAAATATTGGAGAGAATGAGGGAAAGAGGGGACACTAACACATTTTTAGTAGAGTTGTATGTTGGAGTCCAGCTCCTATAGTGAATTAAGGGTGTGGAAACATACCAGGGCCAGGTGGAGAAGTCCAGATTATGAACTCTTTGAAGTTTATTGATCAGAGAGACATATATATATATATACCTCAAATGCTCATAGATTTGATACAGAGTATACTCTTTGAAGTTCCTATAGTTTTCTCTAACAAACAAGATCTACTGAGATGTAAATGATTAAGCCCAGGATCTTGGTTAATTAGATAGAAGTGCAAATAGTTGAGATACACATCTGGGTAAAGTTTAACACACCATTGTCTCAAGTAGTTTTCTCCCGATTGCCTTTAGTCTCTATTGTGGGCTCTTTTTCCTGTCCTAAATTTAAAGGTTTGCTTCTAATCCAAAGAATAGTGTTTGCATTTTGCATCAGTCCCTAGATTATTAATTTATTGTATTGACAAGCAGTCTCTGCTATTTCAATAAGAAAAGAAAGTTTTGGTGAGCCAAGTTACTGTAAAATTCAAGATGTGGAATGGATTTTTACCTCCTGGCCCTCTACAGTTGTGAACTGATCAAATCATTCTTGAGAGCAATTTAGAACAATACCTAAAAAGCTATGAAACTGTGTATACTCTTTGACCCAGAAATACTACTACTAAGTTGGTATCCCAAAAAGTTAAAGGAAAAGGATCAATAAGTACAAAAATACTTATAGCAGTTCTTTTTGTGGTGGCAAAGAATTGGAAATTGTGAGGATGGCAATCAATTAAGGAATGGCTGAATTAGTATATTGGTTGGTTGATTATTGTCCATCATTCTGCAAGAGAATTAAAATGACATCACTATGTTAGAATCAAGTTACAATGTGTCAACTGTGGCTGATCAGACCAATACAAGCTCAGTGTGCTCTGCCACAGATTGGACACAAATAATCCCTGTGAACATTAGGAGTGGATTCTCTAACTTTGCACATCTCATGTTTCTTCTAAATAGTTTTGTGTCATAAGAAATGCTAAGCAAGATAGTTTCATGAAAATCTGGGAAGATGTATATGAATTGATTTAAAGTGAAATGAGCAGAGGCAGGAGAAGATAGTAACAGCAATACTGTAACAATCATTAATTGTGTATTACTTAGCTATTCTGATCAAGACAATATCATCAAAAATGTAATCTCCAGAGGATGAATTGATACAATCTGAATGTAGATTGAAGCATACTTTTTAGTTGTCATTTTATTTCTTTTTCTTTCTTTCTTTCTTTCTTTTTTTTTTTTTTTTTTTTTTTTTTTTTTTTTTTTTTTTTTTTTTTTTTTTTTTTTTTTTTTTTGGTCTGCACTTCTTTTGCAAGAGAGCTAATATGGAAATATATTTTGCATGACTTCAAGTGTATAATCTATATCAAATTTCTTGACTTCTCAAGAGGGGGAAGAAAGAGAAGGAAAGAATTTGGAACTCAAAATTTTTTTAAATGTTAAAAATTCTTTTTACCTATAATTGAGAAACATTTAATGAAATAAACAAAATACATTGGGGGGGGGGGGGAGATTAATAGCAGAGTAAGATAACATCATTGCCAATACAGTTGTTACTGGAGTCTGTTCATTTGTTGCAAGTGGATAGAGATTGCTTGAGGGCTAAGTACAAAAATTAATTTTGAGAAGAGCCAAATTACAACATCAGCCACATCAGCACTCTGGAAAAATTATAAAAAGCAGAGTAGTCTCTGGACTAGTAAGCCAGATGATGAATTTAGAAATTAGTCTTTACCTAATTTTTTTTTCTTTTACTAAGAAAAAGCAGTGAGCAGGGGAAGTTTTAAGACCTAACATAGATCTAAGAAATTAGCAAATGAATTTTCCAAGTATTAAACTTGTATTTGTGTGTATATCAGTATTCATATGTGTGAGGTTTTTGCTTTTTTGCTTTGTTTTGTTTTGTTTTAGCCTACTTGTATATGCCTAGCTCAGAATGTAAAGTTCAAAATGCATAGATTTTTTTTTTTTTTACAAAAGATGCAAAAATCCAAGAGAGCTGTTAAAAATTGTCTAGCAACCTTTGACTCTGTGTGCATATACAGGGAGAGACCGTAAGAAGGCTGGTGGTAAAAAAAAAAAAAAAGCCCTTTCTTTGATTAGGAACTCCCAAGCCAATCTGATTACATGTGCAGTAAAAAGTTTTTTTGAATTTGACAGTACTAAATTTGTGATATATCTATCAATATATTATCAGACTTAATATTTCAATCTGGTCTACTTAAAGGAGCCAGTTTAATGTAAGATTATTTGTGAAGACTTAAATATTTGTAAATTATTAGATTCCACTGAATCCATGAGAAGGATATTGTCCTAACAGGATATTTAAATTTTGCTTTTTAAGTCTTTGTATTGGTTCATCATTTGATTTTATTAATTTGAAATATTGCATGTTGTATAATATTTTTTGAATATGGTGAATTGCAGATTATAATGGGATAGAAATTAGATCACCCCTCCTCAACCCTTCCATGGCAACTTTCCCCCAAAATTCTTAGCTAAAGACATCATCTCATATTACACTGAAAATATTGAGGTCATGTAACAAAAAGCTCTTTCTTCTCCCTTCTTCATTTATAATGTAAACTGAGGCAAGATAGAGATTAGAGAACAATTTAATAATTTATTAAATGGGAGAGATTTACTGGGATCAAATGGATCTATGATTTGGTCCCAGGGATGAATGAAACTAGGGCTCCAAGAATCCAGCAAACAATGAGAGATCTCAATGACCTATATACACATTGCTCAGACTCAGGGGGTAGACTGAGGTGGGGGGGGGGCAGAGTCAGGGTGCTGAGAGTCTGAACAGGATTCTTGACAATACAGTTCTGACAGGGTGAGGGGAGACATGGGGGGAGGAACCCTGCAGATGGGAAGAGGCATCTTGATAAGACAGTATCTAACATTCCGGTAGCTTAGGATGGGGAGAGGCATTCTGATATTCTAAAACATAAGATCTTTTATCCTCATCAAATATTCTGATAAAGAGGGAGGAGAGGTTTTGCAGGACTGAGTTTTGAGCTGAAGCAGAGAAACTGAGTCAGGACTTGGTCAGGATAATTAGGGAGACTGAGAACTGTGGCATAACAATATCTCTCAGATATCTTTTTATATTATGTTCTCCTTTAATTATCTCACATGAAGCAGTGATCTTCCATATCAGAACAGTTTGAGTTTTATGTAATATTTGCATGAATATCAAGCACACATGATAATGGCTTCCAATTATTGCAGATACAAACTTATGTTTCAAACATGCATGTGCTTGTTGCAGAGGAAAATATATTTGTAATATAATTTGACATTTATTTATTGCTTGAGGAATCATTAAAGAATTTAACCCCTTAGACTATCTTCCTTTGGAGTTCTCAAACACTAAAGGAGAACAACTGCACTAGATTATTGTATAATTTTGTTTAACCATTCCCTGGTGGATGAACATCTCTTATCTTTACTATTTTTTGCTACTACAAAAATGTTATTTTTGAATATAGAATCTTTGTGACCTATAATGAGGATGGAGATGAAATCCCTAATAGTGGAAACTCTGGGTCAAAAGATATGGATATTTTAGTGATTTTGTGTATTTTCAAATTGCTTTCCAGAATGATTCGACCAATTCTCAGCTCCACCAATCATGCATAAATTCTGTTTGTCTTTCTAAAATCCAATATTCGTTCTTTCCAAGTTTTGGTATCCTTTCCAAGTTGATGGATATGAGATGAAATCTCAAAACTTTTGTTTTTCATTCTCTTATCAGTGATTTGGAATATTCTATCATATAATCGTATTCATAATTTGTAATACTTCTTTTTAGAACTATTCATATCCCTTGTCCACTTATCCATTGAGGTTTTCCATTGGGGAATGGCTTTTGGTTTTATATTTGTGTCAGTTTTACAGGTTAGATATTAGAGATAATTGATGTGAAGTTTCCTTCCAATTGACCATTTGTTTTTATTCTTCTTGCATTACTTTTATTTATGCTAAAGCCTTTCAATGTCATGAAATTAAAATTATTCTTGCCATTGTCTCTATCCATTTTGTGGAATATTCACCTAGTCATAATTGTAAAGATTAATCATTGGGCATCACAAACATACTAAGTACTTACTATCAGACACTGTGCTTAAACCTTTGAAATACAAGGCAAAAACAGCTTTTGTTCTATATCACCCATTGAATTTCCAATCTCAGAGTCTTTACACTGGTCCCCGGCTGAAAACCCTATACTTCATCCTCACCTCCGCTTAAGTCCTAATTTCTTTCAAAGCTTAGTTGAAGCACATAAAACCTTTTCTGGTCTCTCAAAGACTAGTGCATTCTCTTTCAAATTAACTTGGATTTATTTTGGATACATTTATATAGATACATGTTATCTCCCTCAAGATTGAACGTAAGTACTTTGAAGGCAGGGACTATTTCATTTTTGTCTCTCTATAGATTAACACTCTATATGTACAAAAAAAATAACCACAAAAAATAACCACAGATAATGATTGTTTGATTGCCTTTCTGGTATTAGTATGGCTTGTGATCACCTTTCGGTGTCTCATTTTAGGAGACATTCATAAACTATAAACGAACTGGGGGAAATGTGCTATCAGAGGGTAACGTTTGCTGGCTCAGGGGAAACATGCTCGTTTTTTTCAAGCAGCCAAAGAGCTCGCAGGTAGAGGGTGGATTAATTCTGTTTGATTTCAGAGGGCAGAACGCGGAGCAAAGGGAGGAAGTTGCGGTTTGAGGTTGGTTAAGGAGAAATTTTCTAACAAGGAGCGCTATCCCAGAGCAGAGAGCACTGTCTTCCATCTCACTGCAAGTCTTGAAACAAAGGCCGGATGATGACTTGCTGGGGTTATTCCAGAAGGGTTCCTGACCAGGTGGGGACTGGACTAGCAGCCTCTTCCTTAACTTGGATTCAGTTTATGTCTGTTAGAACACGGGGGAAGGGAGGAGGATCCTTAAGAGAGAACTTGGAGTGAGAGAACCAATCTCCGGAACTTTAATGCTTCATCGTCGCCCTAATCTGATCCAGACCCTTCTTTTTACAGCTGGAGGAACAGCACAACGCGCCGTGATTTGCACAAATGTCGCACATTTGACTTTGGGGCGTCACAATCACAGGTCACCCTTCACACTCCCCTCCTTCCAACCCCGCGGTTTCGGAAGGGAAGCGCCGCGTTGCCCTTGACGACCAGTCAGAAGGTCGCCGAGGCCCCTTTCCGGGATCACACTTCAGCAAGTATGACTTCGCCTAAGCCTGGTTGGCGTGGGAGAAGAGACGCCCGCATAAAAAATTCTCTGCCCAAGGACGCTTTTTCTTCTCTCTTCTCCCTCCGGTGCTTCCGGACAAGATGCGCATGCTGCCGGCAGGGCGATGGGATAAGCCTTCGAGGGTCACTTGAGGAGTAAAAGACCCTCTGTGAAGGAGGACAGCCGCGGTGCAGGCAAATGGTGTGGACAGCCCAGTCGCGCGGCCGGTGACGTCAAAGGCCCCGGCCGCACATTTCTTGAAGGCCCGGGCTGCTGCCTTGCTCTAGGGTCTGTGTCACCTGGCGTGCTCGGTTCCGCCCCTCATCCCTATCCTGGGCAGCTACTGGGAGCCTTTCCTGGGAGTGAGCTATGGCGCGGGAGCTCCGCCCGCTGTTGCTGCTCTGGGGCCGACACCTACGGCCTCTGCTCGGGCCGCGGGAGCCGGGGCTGCGGACTGTCGCCGGAGGTAAGGCCGGCAGGGGGGGCTGCCCTCGCCCCCCGCAGCTTCCTGGGGCCGCTCCGGAGAAAGACGGGAGGCGCGGACCGGCGCCGGGGGAGCTGGGCTGGGGAGGATCCGCGGCCCGCTGCCGAGGAGCTCGGACGTCGGCCCGAAGGCAGCCCACGTGGGATGTCAGAAGCGGGGGTGGCCCTGGGGGATGATGATCTTTCAAAGCCACAAATGTTTCTCTTCTCATTTCCGTTTAAGGCTAAGATGGAAACTGTCATGTTTTCTGGCTTGGTAGTTGGTATGAGTATTGATTAGTGAGCGCTTCCAAAAACTGTTGAGCAACACGTGCTTAACGCGGTGTGTGTAGAGGGAGCCGCGGCAGCCGCCGGAAGAGGCATAAAATTGAAGCCCCAGCTCCTGCGTGTGTAGAATTTAGTCTGATGGAGGAGGACCCTAGCAGGAGCCGTGTTCTATTAAAGAGGTGTGAAAAGTGTCAGGGGATACTTGTGAAAAGTGGGGTTGTGCTGGAATGACCGAAAGGACTAAGAAAGAAGACAGGGTGAAGGGTCTCAGAACAATAAGGTCAGTTTAGTTTGAGTGGAGTAGATTGAGGGAAATTTAATGGAAATTATCACGAGAAATAAGGCAGGGAAAGTAATTGCGTAGGAATATTGAATGCCAGCTAAGCAATTCAATATTTACTTAGGGAGTTGTTTAAAATTTTGAGCAGAGCAACAACTAAGTTGAGCATAAAAGTCATGGGAAATCATTTTGCAAGGGAAATGGGGGTAGTAAGCCCTGTTAGGAAGCTGATGCAATAGGTTAAGTAATCGATAATTGTGAGGGAGAAAAGGAGGAGACAGACAGGCTGAGGGAGAGACAGAGAAGGGAGAGAAAGGGAAAGAAATGGTAGGAGAAAATGAGATGATTGGCTATGAGAGATTGCGGAGAGTCGACTTCTCCAATGTTGGAGGCAGAGTTGGAGGCAGATCATTGACAGAAATTGTGAAAACGGGAGGAAAATTGGGTAATACCACAACAGTACAGTGAATTAACTGGGCTAAATTAAAACAAATTTGTTAATCTATACAATAAACATTGCAACTTTTATTTCATTAAAGAATTTGTAATATGCACTTTATACTTTTGCTGCAGTCCCTTGCTTTTACGGGATTTTATTGTGAGTATGGATGGAAAATTTTGAAATTTTCTTTAAGTCTTCTTGAAATTACACTTTGAGCATATTTGATATTAAGCATACCTTTATTAAACACTGATCTATCACTTTTAAAATCCATATTAAAAAATTAAATTCTGAACTTAAAAAACCCAAATAACATTTTCATCTACTGTATATAAAACAGCAAAAAGATTGTATGTGAAACTACAAATCTTTATCTACAGCTTTTTTTTAAAGTATCTAATAAATTCAACATAGTTTTATGTTTAAAGCCTGTCCTGTTTTTTTATCTCTAGCTTCCTTTATGTCTCTTTAATATTTAAAAATATTTCCTGACCTTTTTTTGGCATTTTCTCTCTTCCCTTCCACTCCCTTTATTTTCATTGAGACAAAAACAAAACAAAAAACAAACCCTTTTATGCATAGTCAAGGCAAATTTTGACACTGGTTCTCTAAAAATGACTGACAGTTCTGTACCTTGAGCATCAGGAGTACTGAATTACATATTTCATCTATTGTACTCTGGAAAAGGGACTGGTCATTGTGTTTCTAAGTCATTCAAAATAGTTCCTCCACTCTATTTATCATGTATGTGGTTTTTGTTGGTTTTGTTCACTTCACTCTGCATGATTTCATACAGATCTCAGTTTTCACTGAATCTATTCCTTTGATCATTTCTTATACTATAATTTGTTGAGTCATTCCCCCATTGACTTAATTTCCAATTCTTTGATAATACAAACAGCTGCTATAAATATTTTTGTACATAAGAATTCTTTTACTCGGTCTTGATATATTTGGCATAGAAACTTGTGGCACCACTGAGTCAAACAACTTCAACTTTTGGGGCATAGTTCCAAATTGCATTCCAAAAAGGCAACTGTAATGTTCTCTAAAATATAATTGTTCTCTGGGAGCAGGTTTCTTAGGGGGCTTCTGTAGGCAGCCTTCATTTCAGTTCTGTGTCATAATCACCTCAAATTCAGCCAGGAGTCCAGATCTTTTATTGTCTCCTTCAAAATAGCTTGGTTAGTTTTCTTAGAGGCCTATCTCTGTCCTTGGTTCCTAGAGCTCTTACCACTAGTCCTCTGGGAGGTCTCTTCCAGATTCAGCCTCTAGCTCCTTCTGAATCCAAAGCCTCCAGCCAGCACAAAGGTGGAAGTTGGAATGAATCTGATTCTGCCTCCCAGAGAGTGGGCTTGTGGGCTTCTGACTTGTAAATCTCCTTAAGTCTCTGGCTCCTCCTTATATATGCTCTTTTAAAGGTGTGAAAGGTGTGAACATAAGCATTGTCTCTATCAATTCCAGTGACTTAGCATCTTGTTTCAAGTTCTGGCCCATAACAGGCAACACCCATCAGTATGTTTGTTTTCCTGAAGCCGCCCTTCCAACAATTGGCCTTTTCTTTTTTTTTTTTTTTTGTTATCTTTGGTAATAAATGTGATGAGGACCTCAAATGTAAGTCATTTACATATCTTGGATATAAAACCTTTATCTGAGAAACTTAATGCAAAGATTCCTCCACTTTCCCCAATTCACTGTTTCCCTTCTAATTTTAACTGCATTGGGTTTTTACAAAAGTTTTAAAATTTTATGTAATAAAAACTGTCCATTTATCTCCTGTTATCCTTTTTTTTCCCACTGTTTGGTTGAGAATTTTTTACTTATACTTTCTAATATTGTCCTTCCTTCTCTAATTAGTTAATGTTGTTTTATGTTGAGGCCCTATAATATCTATTTGGAACTTATGTGGTATATTATGTGAGGTGTTGGTCTAAATCTAATTGCTCCCTAACTATTCAGTTTTCCTAGCAATTTTTGTTAAGTAGTGGGTCCTTACCCTAGTAATTGAGTTTGGGAGTTTATTGAACATTGAACTACTATGGTTTTTTTGCTTCTGTAGGTCATCTAATCTGTTCCCTTGATCTAAATCTCTATTTTTAAACTAGTGTCAAATATTTTTAATGACAATTATAGTATAATTATAACTTTTTCCATTGTTTCCCTTAGTATTGTTGACCTTTTGTTATTTTTTTTAGCTCTAATTAATCATTTGGTAGTTTGATTAGTATGGTGTGGAAAAGGTTAAGTAGTACTGTCATTTTAAAAAATTATGAATATTTTATCTCTAGATAAACTACAAGAAAACTTTTAGCATTCATTTTTACAATATCTTGAGTTCCAAATTTTCCCTTCCTCTCTTTCCCTTCCCTCTCACACATGTGCAATATGCAAAACATATTTATACATTAGTCATAATTGTGAAAGATGAAACAGATAAAAAAAAACCCAATAAAATAAGGGGAAAAAATTATTCTTTGATCAGCATTCACAAACGATCAGTTCTTTTTCTGAGGATGCATTTTTCCCTATAAGTCCTTCAAACTTTTAGTTCTGACTACCTCCTCCATTCTGTCACATACATCCTCTCCCCTCCTACTCTTCCCCTATTCTGTAGAGAAGATAGATTTTTATATTCAGTTGTATGTTATACTTTCTTTAAGGCAGTTCTGATGAGACTAAGGTTCATTCACTCTCCCTTACCTCCCCCCTTCTCCACTGTAAAAACTTTTTCTTCCATCTTTTATATGAGATAATTCTCATTCTACCCCATTGTTATCTCTCCCTTTTCCATTCTCTCAATACATTCCTGTAACTCCTTAATTTAATTTTTTTAGATATTCCTTCACATTCAACTAACACCTATATCCTGTGTGTGTGGGTATATGTGTGTGTATATATATTCATTCCTTCTAACTGCCCCAATAATGAGAAAGTTCTATGAGTACAACTGTCACTTTCCTATGTAGGATGGTAAACAGTAATCTTCTTAAATTCCTTATGATTTCCTTTTTTGTTTGTTTTGTTTTGTTATCTTTTTATACTTCTCAAGAGTCTGGTATTTTCTATTCAACTCTGGTCTTTTTAACAAGAAAGCTTGAAAACTCTTTATTATATTGAATGTCCATTTTTCTCCCCTGAAGGATTATACTCAGTTTTACTGGATAGGTGATTCTTGATTGTAATCTTAGCTCTTGTGCCCTCTAAAATAGCATATTTCAAACTTTCTGATTCTTTACTGTAGAAGTTGCCAAATCTTGTTATCCTGATTGTAACTCAGCAATACTTCATTGTTTCTGGATGCTTGCAACATTTTCATTTTGACTTGAGAGTTCTAGAATTTAGCAATAGTATTCCTTGGAGTTTTCATTTTGGGATCTCTTTCAGAATGTGATTGGTGTATTTCAATTTCTGTTTTACCCTCCAGTTCTAGGATATCAGGGCAGTTTCTTTAATGATTTCTTTTGTTTTCTCTTAATTATGTTTCGGGGGGGGGGGGGGGGGGTTAAGTGACTTGCCCTGGGTCACATTAGCTACCAAGTGTTTAGTGTCTGAGCCAGGATTTGAACTCAGGTCCTCTTGACTCCAGGGACCAGTGGTTTGTCCACTGTGCTATCTAGCTGCTTCAACAGTTTCTTGAAAGATGATGACTAGGTTCTTTTTTTGATCATGGCTTTCAGGTAGATCAGTTTTTTTCTTTTTTCTTTTTTCTTTTTTTTTTTTTAGCTTTTTATTTTCAAAATCCATGCATAGTTTTCATCCTTGCAAAACCTTATGTTCCAAATTTTTTATCTCTCCCCTTACCCCTTCAACAGCAAATAATCCAATATATGTTAAACATGTGCAGTTCTTCTATACATATTTCCACAATTATGCTGCACAAGAAAAATCAGATCAAAAAGAAAAATGAGAAAGACAACAAAAAGCAAGCAAACAACAACAAAAAAAGGTGAAAATTCTATGTTGTAATCCATATTCAATCCCCATAGTTCTCTCTCTGGGTGCATATGGCTCTCTTTATTATAAGTCTATTGGAATTGACCTGAATCACTTCATTGTTGAAAAGAGCCACATCTATCAGAAATGATCATCACATAATCTTGTTGCTGTTAGACCAATATTTTTTTAAAAATATTTTTTCTATTTTCTGGGTCATTTGTTTTTCCATTGAGATATTTCACTTTTTAAAAAATTTCATTCCTTTGATTTTGTTTTGTTTCTAGATTATAAAGTCATTAGCTTCCATTTTGTTCAATTCTAAATTTTAAAGAATTATTTTTTTTCAGTGAGCTTTTGTACCTCCTTTTCCATTTGTCCAGTTCAACTTTTAAAAGTTGTTTTCTTCAGTGGATTTTTTTTTCCTATTTGGCCAATTCTGCTTTATGCTTTCTTTATCATTTGGCCTGGTCATGTTTTTAAAGGCATTTTCTTCAGTATCTTTTTTGTATCTCCTTTACCAAGCTGTTGCCTTCTTTTTCATAATTTACTTGCATCACTCATTTCTCTCCCAGTTTTTCTTGTATCTCTCTTGATTTTCAAAATTCTTTTGAGCTCTTCCATGGCCTGAGACCAATTTAAATTTTTCTTGGTGGTTTTGGAAGTCAAAGCTTTGGTTTTATCTTCTGTGTTTTGATCTTCCTTATCATCATAATGTTATATTCAAAATCTTGTTCTGTTGTTTGTTCATTTTCTCAGCCTATTATTTGATTTTTAACTCTTTGTTAAAGTAGGGCTCTGTTTCCAATGTGCAGGGTCCCCTGTCCCAAGCTTCAAGGGTTTGGTGCAGTTGTTTTCAGGGGACCTGTAAGTTTTCAGTTCTTCAAGATGGAACCTCTAAGGAGAGGTATGTTTATTCCTGTTCTGGCCTATGTTCTGGTCTGTGAGTGACCAAAAGCATTCTTTTCTGCCTAGGAATGGTGAGGAGGGTCCCTGCTTCATTATGGCCACAAATTGTAGTGTGCTAGTATTCTACCTTGCCCTGGAACTCGGATTTGAGTATGGACAAAACAGTTGAGAACTGGTGCAGTGCTAGCAAAGAACCCCTTTGTAATTTTTCTCTGATCCCCTTACTGCCTGTGGGATGAGAGCTCTGGAAGCTGCTAGCACTATTACTGTTGATTCAGTGGCTCCCAAAGCTTGCTTTTGGTTTGCTGGGGCCAGGGCTGTGCTAGTGTGGACTGATCTGGACTGTGTTCCACTCTCACCCTGGTGCATCAGACCTATCTTGCTGATCTTCCCAGATTGTTCTGGGCTGGAAAATTGTTTCACTCAGTTTTTTGAGTAGGTTCTGGTACTCTAATAGTTTTTGAATCATTATTTAAAGATATTTGGAGGGGTTTAGGGGAAAGCTCAGACAAGTCCCTGCCTTTACTCTGCCATCTTGGCTTTATCTCCTGTTAATTTTAATATTCTAGGGTGCCCCTAAATATGAGCAACTAAAACCCCTAGATATTCAGTGAGGTTTAAATCAGCCAAATTCCCAAGCCATTGATCTGTGTTTTTTCATCTCATTTATCAGTTTCTGAATCTTTTGTGATATATTGAATGATGCAAAACTATTGTGATATTCAATCACTATTTGGGAATTTTTATAGTTCTGGAATACTGCTTCTCAGTATGTCAGTACATTTATTGGAGTTGGCCTTTTCCTATAGATGTATGTTTTCTAAGTCCATTTAATTCTTCTCTAAACTGGTTTTAAAAATGAAATTATTTAATAACCTAATCTTTAATTTACAAATTGTATTCTTATTACATAAACAAACTAATAAAGCTATTTTAACAAATTTCCTTTTAGGAAATGATTTCTCTTCATCTGACTTCACTCCTACTTAGATGGAGCTGGTATTGTGGAAAGAACATTAGATCTGGAGTCAGATAACTTACATTCAAATTTTATCTTCAGTGCCACCTCTATGTGATCTTTTGGCAAGTCATTTTTCATTCCTGGGTCCTTTGTTTTCTTAGTGTAAAATGAAGAGAGTTGAATTAGATTGCCTTTTATGTCTCATTTCGCATTAGATATATGTTCAGATGATGTTCGTTATTTTTAGGGTGAATTAAAATACATTTAACTAGGCAAGCTGCTAGTGTAGGAGAAAACAGTAAAGTCCTACTTCTCCAGCAAAAACTGTCAGACCATGCGTTGATTAGGAAATCTGAGGAAAAAATCAGAGTAGGGAATCTTTCTAGCCCCAAATCACAAATTTGACCCATAGGCAAGTGACCAAGGTAAACAATTTGGAAAAGTGTAGTCCAGGATTATAGACCCAGTCTTGGACTTAGTCAATAGTGTGGGATCTCCCAGAATGACTAGTATTGTAGAATTAACCTTGGGGCAAATCCTGATTTGAGAACAGAGTTAAATAAGTAATACCTCCAGAAAGGATTGGGGAATTTAAATGTGGGCCCCAAACAATGTTAAGCCAGCAGTGCAATAGCTCTGAATCTGCTGTGCCTTTTAGCTAGTTGATGGGGAAATGGGATCTATTGTATCTGTGAGCAGGGTTTCTTAAACTTTTTCCACTTGTGATCGCTTTTTTGCCTGAGAAATTTTTACTCGACCCTTGGCATATAGGTATATAAAATAGATATACAAATCAACGTTTACTCATAAAAAAAATTTCAATTTTGCAATCTCCTCCTCCCCATTCAGTTACATAACAGATTTTGGGGTCACAATCTACAGCTTATCAAGCTTTGTACTAAAGCATTACCCACAGCTGTGTTACCTATACATAAAGCTTTCTGGACATCAGAGAGCCTAGGAGGACAAAGATCAGACCATGACCTTTAACATAGAGCTTGCTAAAAGTCTGTAACTTATTGACTTTAATTGAACTCTTCAAAAAAGGATAATTTTGAAGGACCTAGCATTTATTCCTGAAGAATACCCAGGATCATTTAAGACCATATACTTGAATCAGCTATTTACATATCTATTGTATATAAAACTTGTGCACACAACCTGGTCTTGAAACAATGTCCCAATTCTGGAAATAAGGCTGGGAGAGTAAATAGACAGAAAAAGTTAAGGAACAATCATGATGCCAGAGATGCTCAAGACAAAAACCTGAAAGAGGATATAACACTTATGAGCAGATCCTATGGGGAAAAAGGGAAAACAAAAAATGTAGCTTTAACAAAAAGTTAACTATAAGTCTCTTTTTTGTTTGTTTTTTTCTTCTATTTATAATGCTGCATAAGGAAAATGAGATCAAAAAGGAAAAAAAGTGAGAAAAAAAACCCAAGCAAACATCAAAAAAGATGCAAATGCTATGTTGTGATCTACGCTTAATTCCCATAGTCTTCTCTCAATGCAGATGGCTCTCTTCATCCCGAGTCTAATGGAACTGGCCTGAATCACTTCATTTCTGAAAAGAGTCACGTTCATCAGAATTGATCATTGTATATTCTTGTTGCTGTGCACAATGATCTCCTGGTTCTGCTTATTTCACTTAGCATCAGTTCATGGAAGTCTTTTTGAAATCATCATGCTGGTTGTTTCTCAGAACAATAATATTCCATAACATTCATATACCATAACTTTTATCCAGCCATTCTCCAACTGATAGGCATCCTTCAGTTTCCAGCTTTTTGCCACCACAAAAAGAGCTACTACAAACATTTTTGCACATGTAGGTTCTTTTCCCTTTTTTTATAATCTTTTTGGCATACAGGCCCAGAAGAGATACTACTAGATCAAAAGTTATGTGCAGTTTGATAGCCCTTTGGGCAAATAAACTATAATTCTTAACCTAAATGAAAGAAAATTTGAACTAAAAATTATTATTAATGAAATGAGATTGCTAGAGCAAAGACCTGGAAAAGAAAAAAGAATTAACATTTTAGTGCAAGAGTTAACAAAAACTTACCAAACAATAGACTCCTTGAAAGTTACAGTGGGCCAGTCGGAAATTAACTCTAGTCAAAGGTTATAAACAGGCAGATTTTTAGAAAAAGAAATCAAAGCTACGTATGTCATATGAAAAAAATACTCTAAATCATTACTGATTAGAGAAATGCAATTTAAAACAACTCCATGGTACCTATCAAATTGATTAATATGACAGAAAAGGAAATTATCAAATGTTGGAGGGGATGTGGAAAAAATGAAGGAAATTAATGCAGTATTCGTGGAATTGTAAATTAATTGTTCCAACTATTCTGAAGAGCAATTTAGGACTATGCTCAAAAGGCTATTAAACTGCATACCCTTTGACCTAGTAATACCACTACTAGGTCTGTATTCCAAAGAGATCAAAGAAAAAGAAAAAAGGACATGTATATAAAAAAAAAGTTCATAACAGCTTTTTTTTGTGGTGGCAAAGAATTAGAAATTGAAGGGATGTCTGTCAGTTGGGGATTGGCTGAATAAATTGTGGCTTGTGATTGGGGTGGAATATTCTTGTGAAGACCTCTTTCAGAAAAACCTGGAAGATTTACATAAACTGATACAAATTGAAATGATCAGAACCAGAGCACAGTACACAGTTACAGTGATAGTATACGATGATAAATAACTCTGAAATGGCCTATACGATGAGTCGAGACAATTCTGAACAACTTAGGATAAAAAATGCTACATGCCTCCAAAAAAACTGATGGGAATATTTAATGCAGATTGAAACATACTTTTTTTTGGAGAGGGTCTGTGTTTTTGCAACAGGGTTAATAAAGTGTTTTACATTACTTCACAGATATAATTTATATCAAATTACTTTTCTCAAGAGTGAGGGATGGGGGAGAAAGGGAAGGAGAGAATTTTAAGGAGAGAAATTTTAAAAAGCCAATGTTAAAAATACGGTTTTCATTTAATTGAAAAAACAAAGATTTGAGATAATAAAAATATTAAAGACCAAAAAAAAAAAAAAAAAAATGAGGAAAACCCTAAGGTATCTTATAGCAAAAAGAGTTGACTAGAAATCAAGGAGAGAAATAATTTAAGAATTATTGGTTTAAAATGAAAAAGACAAGTCCTACAAAGAACCTACATATCATTTTTTAAGAACTCATTTAAGAAAATTGCCAGACATAGTTGAACCAGATAGCAGAGTGAAAATAGTTACTTTGTGAAAGAAATCACCAAATGAAAACTATCAGGAACTGTGTTGGTGAAAATCCAGAGCTTCCAGGTGAAATAAAAACCACCAGAAACATTGAAATCAATACTAAAAAACTACCATGAGCTTATACAAGCTTTTAGCAGCTACTAATATGAAGGAGTAAAGAGCTTGGAATATAGTATACTAAATGTAAAACATAAAACCTTGCAAGCCAGCAAAACTGAATGTTAATGCTCCTGGAGGGAAAGTGAGTATTTAATGAGATAAAGGTCTTACAGGCATCACTGAGGAAAAGAGTTTAGCAGAAGCCTTGAAATATTGAGGAATAAAGAGAAGCATAAAATAAGCAATTGGAAGACACTTTTATAATCTGACAGTTTACATTCTAATATGGGGGTGATAGAAATAATCTCAGAATTTTAGTAGCATCATTGGTTATGAAATTAATTGTCAGAAGGGGGGGTTGTAATTTTATTATGTTTTGATAGTCTTAAAAGAAAATGAAAGTTAATGGAATACTCTAGGGAAGAAAGGGAGGAACAGGGGAAGGAAACATTTAAATTGGGAACCATAACTAGAAGACTATAAATGAGGAAGGAATGGGGGACTGGGTGTTATAGAAGTCATATATATAAATGAATCTTTAAATGTGGATAAATATAGATGAATATTAATAAGGCAAATATTATTTGCAGAGGATTTATATTAACTTCTAGCCTGGGTGTCACTCAAACCAATTCCTTTGGTAGTTAAGATATGATGGTGGAATGAAGGGCAACACTTGTACATCATTCAGCAGTTAAAAAAGCCAGGGGTGGATATGCAGCAAAGACACCATATGCTGATATAACTAAATAGAATTTCTTGCGCATCTGAATTGCCCCATAGTGGTTGATTAGCAAATCACCCAGAGAACTCTGAGCTCTCTTGTATCTGTTTATACTCAATCACAAAACAATGTCAACAACATTAGCCACTTGGAGGGTGACTAGTCCCTTTTCAGTTTCTAAGCCATATATTTAAACATGGTATCTGGAATTACAGCTTGCCCTGCTTTCAAAGATTATTCTAAGGCATCCAGAAAAAGTGTCATTGAGATAACTTCATATATGAAGTTACAACCCCCAAAATTTCACTCCTTTAAAAAAATCGTTTGCTTTTCATCTTTTGCTTTTACATCACCTAAATTTTTCCCTTTTCTCTCTTATCCTGCCCTCTCTCCCAGAGAAACATTTCTTGAATTTTTTTTAAAGAAAAGAAAAAATTCACCAAATCCAGTAAATCTGACATTACCTGCAATGTTCCCTCACTACACTAACTGCAAAAGAGTGAAAGGAGGTGAGGCACTTTCTCTGTGGGGGAGACTATTAGTGAAAGAGTAAGCAAAAGAGACCATTAGATTAATTGAATAGAAAGAGAGCCAGAGGAAAGAAGATCCTGGAGGTAAAGGTGATGTGTCAAGTGCTGCATGCAGATCAGTCAAGAAGAATCAAAGTTGAAAAAAGGCAATTAGATTAGGTGATTAAGAAACACTGGTAACTTTCAAGGTCAGTTTCTTTTGAAAGATGAGTGCTTAGCAACAGAATAAAAAAACCAGAATTCAGGAATGCTGAATGCTCATTTTAAATGCTCATTTATTCAGTAAAGTATTTTATATCATTCCTGTAGAGAAGCTGGAGAGAGATGATTAGAGAAAACATAATCAAATAGATTTAGAAGTGGTTGGATTGTGGGCCTCAAAGAATAATTGTTAATGGTTCAGTCTGGTGGACTCCAGTAGAGGTCCCTAAGGATTTAAATGGTCTTGGTCTATTTAACATATTTGATTGGATAAAAACATAGCATGCTCATCTTATAGATAACAAGACCTATTTTTCCACATCACCTCCAACATTCCATTTTCCTTTTCTGTCTTCTTAGCCAATTTATTGCTATGAGGTAATACCTCAAAGTTGTTTTTTAATTTATTTCTGTAATTATTAATGATTTACAGCATTTTTCATACTATTTTTGAGAGTTTTGATTTCTTCTGAAAACTGTCTTCATAACTTTCAATTATCAAATGAGGAATGGCTCTTATTCTTTTTTTTTTTTTAATCTTTCAGAAGTATTTTATTTTTCCAACATATAGTTTCCAACATTCATTTTTGTAACACTTTGTGTTCCAAATTTTTTCCCCCTCTTTCCCTTATCCCTTTCTCCCTAAAGACAGCAAGCAATCTAATATAGGTTAAACATGTAGAATCTTTTAAACATGTTTCCATATTTTTCATGTGTACAAGAAAAGGGGAAAAACCATAAGAAATAAAAAAGCAAACAGACAAAAAAGGTAAAATGATTTGATCTAGATTCCGTCTCTGTAGTTCTCCCTGGATGCAGATGGCTCCCTCATCACAAGTATATTAGAATCGCTTTGAATCACCTCATTGTTGAAAAGAGTCAAATTGATCACAGTTGATCATTACATAATCTTGTTATTGTGTACAATTATTTTTTTGGTTCTACTCACTTCACTCAGCTTCTGTTTGTTTAAGTCTCTCTAGGCTTTTAAGCTGAAATCAGCATAATTTCATTTAATAATCAGATCATTTCTTATAAAACAATCATATTCCATTACATTCATATACTATAACTTACTCAGCCATTCCCCAAATGAAGGTTATCCTCAATTTCCAATTCCTTGAATGGCTCTTAATATAAAATTGATGCAATTCTCTACATATTTGGGAAATAAGACTTTTGTCAGAGAGACTTACCAGTTCTTTAGTTTTGTTTGTATAATAACTTAAATTTCATGTAATCAATTATCCTCTTTATTTTCTGTTTACCTCTATATCTCTTCTTTGGTCATGAACTTTTACCTTACCATGTACCCCAAATGATTTCTTTGATGATCTGCTAATTTGCTTATGATGTCAACTTTTATCTCTAAATCATGTAAAATTATTTTGGTATATGATGTGAGATGTTGGTCTGTGCTTAGTTCTGCCAGACTCCTTTACAGTTTTCCCAATAATTCTGATCAAATAGTGAGTTCTTTCCCCCAATGTTGGAATCTTAGGATTTATCAAACTTAACCCATTCTACTGATTGACCTCTCTGGTTTTTTTTATCCAATATCTCTCTGTTTCTTGTCCAGTTTCAGGTTGGTTTGATGATTGCAGCAAATTAGTATATTTTGAGATCTGGTACTACTAAGTTTCCCACTTGCTTCCTCCTCCTCCTCCTTTTTTTCATTGATTCCAAGATACTCTTTGACCTGTTGTTCCTTCAGATAAAGGAGAAACTCTGTAGTTGTGTAAAATAGTTCTGTAGTAATTTGATTGGCATGGCACAGAATAAGCAAATTAATTTAGGTGGTATTATAATTTTTATTATATATATTTTATTTTATTGGTTTTGCCTAGCCATTAGGAATCAATATTTCTCTTAATTATTTAGCTCTTATTTATGTGGAGATTTTTTTAAATTGTGTTTATATAGTTCTTATGTCTTGGCAAGTAGACTCCCAAGTATTTTTTTACTCTTTGTAGTTATTTTATTTATTTATTTATTTGTTTTTATTTAATAGCCTTTTATTTACAGGTTATATGTATGAGTAACTTTACAGCATTAACAATTGCCAAACCTCTTGTTCCAATTTTTCACCTCTTACCCCCCACCCCCTCCCCTAGATGGCAGGATGACCAGTAGATGTTAAGTACATTAAAATATAACTTAGATACACAATAAGTATACATGACCAAACCGTTATTTTGCTGTAGAAAAAGAATCAGACTCTGAAATATTGTACAATTAGCTTGTGAAGGAAATCAAAAATGCAGGTGTGCATAAATATAGGGATTGGGAATTCAATGTAATGGTTTTTAGTCATCTCCCAGAGTTCTTTTTCTGAGCATAGCTAGTTCAGTTCATTACTGCTCCATTAGAAATGATTTGGTTGATCTCGTTGCTGAAGATGGCCTGATCCATCAGAACTGGTCATCATATAGTATTGTTGTTGAAGTATATAATGATCTCCTGGTCCTGCTCATTTCACTCAGCATCAGTTCGTGTAAGTCTCTTCAGGCCTTTCTGAAATCATCCTGTTGGTCATTTCTTACAGAACAATAATATTCCATAATATTCATATACCACAATTTATTCAGCCATTCTCCAACTGATGGGCATCCACTCAGTTTCTAGTTTCTAGCCACTTACAAAGAGGGCTGCCACAAACATTCGTGCACATACAGGTCCCTTTCCCTTCTTTAGTATCTCTTTGGGATATAAGCCCAGTAGTAACACTGCTGGATCAAAGGGTATGCACAGTTTGATAACTTTTTGAGCATAGTTCCAAACTTTTGTAGTTATTTTAAATGGAATTTCTCTATCCTACCAGATTTATTTGATAATATGCAATAATATACAAAAAGGCTGAAGTTTTTTTTTAATGTCCTGAACTTTTGCTGCATTAATTTTCTGCTAATTGATTCTAGAAATCTTTAGGTAAGCCATCATATCTACAAAAAGGTCATAGTTTTGTTTCCTCATTGTTTATACATATTGCTTAAGTTAACATTTTTCTTATTTTACTGCGACAACTAGCATTTCTAGTATAATATTTAATAGTGATGATAGCGGCCATATTTGCTTAACCTGTGATTTTATTATTAGAAAGGCTTTATAATAGATAATGCTTTTTTCTTAGTTTGATAGATACTAGTTATCTTTTTCAGAAAAGAATCATCTATTCCTGGGCTTTTTAGTGTTTTAATTTAAACAGAATGTGTGTTGTATTTTCTCCAAAACATTTTCTTCATTTATTGAAATAATTGTATTTCTGTTTTTGTTGTTAATTTGGGCAGTTATACTTACAGTTTTCCTAATTTTGAATCAACCCTACTTTCCTGGTATAAATCCAGTCGAGATTACTGCTAAAATCTACTCGCTAGTATTTTTTTAATTATTATGTTTACTTAAAAAAGAAACAATAGAAAAAAGAATAACAGAAAAGGGAAACAAAACAAAACCAGAACAGAGCATTGTCATGTGCCCAGTAGAACATCAGGAAGGATTCAAAATATATAACAATAAATTACCAGTTCAAGAAAGAATATATAATAGTAGAAGAAATTATATACACGAGTGTCCCATTTTTCCTTTGCTTCCTTGTAAGTTATTTTGTTCTATGCTGTGTACTTTTTTCTTTATTGTTTTCCCTCTTTCATCCTTCCTACCTTCCTCCAAGTAGGCTATAGTTAGATATATTTATATATACATATGTAGATATATACATACACACATATAAACCCCCACATATTCATACTCACACACATATACATACATCTGTATATACACATACACAGAGCAACATGCATACATACTTACATATATTCACACACACATATGTGTATGTATGTGTGTGTGTGTAGATAGATAGATAGAGATAGTTATCTATCTCTATCTATATATACATACATGTATTCACCCATATTTAAGCGTGCATCCAAAACAATATTAGCATGGCTGACATATAATGTAGATTACTTTCTTGATTGAATCTTTGTTTGAATTTGTCTAGTGATTATTAGCCCTCTTTTTTTCCTAATAAATTCTGATCTGTGTTATAGTATATGTATATATCTCTTCTTTCCTATTCCTGCTAACTCTTCTGCTTTAATTCTGCTCTTTAATTTGCCTTGCTTTTACTTAAACTCCCCCCACTCATGGGTTTATTTATGGTATTTTAAAGGGTGCTATACCCTTAATAGTGTGTGTGTGTGTGTGTATGTATGCGTATGTGTATGTGTATAGTGTTACCTATTGAACCCATTCCCGAGATAAGTAGGTTTTCAGAACTATGAGCTTTCCTCCTCCCTCTAATGTGTCTGTGTCTATTCTTCCTTTACACCTCATTTGTAGGACACAATATTTTTACCTTAACTTCCTCAATCTTTCTTTTGAGATACCTAATTGCGGATGTCACTCTTAAACATATGGTATACATTTCCATGTAAAAAATGTAAACAGTTTGTCTATGTTAAGTTCCTTGAAATTAATCTTTGATATTGGCTCTTCTATGTTAAATTTTCAATTAAGTTCTGGTTTGGTTGAGACAAAGTCCTAAAAATCTGCAAGTTTGTGGAATGTCCATATTTTTTCAATATCATGGATAATTTTGCTGGATATGACATTTTTATGTCTACTGATTAATCTGTACAATTCTAATTGTAGCTTCAGCATATTTAAATTGTTTTTTCTTTTTTCTTGTAAAATTTTCTCTTTGATTTGGGGTTTCAAATTTTGGCAATATTATTCCTATGTGTTTTTCACAAAGGATCTCTTTGAGATAGTAATCCATGGATTTTTTCTATTTCTACTTTTCTCCACATGTCCTATCACACTAGGACAATTTTCTTGGATTATTTCTTTCATTATTGTGTCAGTCACAGCTTTCCGGTAGTTCAATTTCTCTTTTTGATTTGTTCTTCAAATCTGTTATTTTTCTTATAAGATATTTCACATTCTGTTCTATTTTTTCATTCTTTAACTTCTGTTTTGTTTTTCCTCCAATAGTTTATATAGTATTGAAATTAATTGTTCTTTAAATGTTTGCTATAATTCACTTGTAAATCTATGACCCTCAAGATTTTTTCTTTGGAAGTTCACTGATGGCTAGTTCAATTTCTTTTTCGAAAATGAAGTTATTTAAATACTCTATTTCTTCTTCTGTTAATCTCAACAGGTTATATTTTACAAATATTCATCCATTTCATTTAGATTGTTCGATTTAATGGCATATTATTGGACAAAATAACTCCAAGTTATTGCTTTAATTTTCTCTTCATTGGTAGTAAATACACCCCCCCCCCCCATAGGATAAATACTCTTTTCATTTTTGATACTGCTAATTTTGTTTTTTTTTTAAATCAAATTAATCAGTAGTTTTTAATATAGTTCATTGTGGGTTTTTTTAACTTATTATTTTAATACTTTTCTTACTTTCAGTTTTATTAATCTCTCCTTTGTCTTTCAGTATTCTTCATTTGGCATTTACTTTAATTTGTTCTTTTTCTAGCTTTTTTAGTTGCATGCCCAGTTTATTGATCTGTTCTTTCTCTGTTTTGCTGATGTTAGAATTTAGAAATATAAAATTTTCCCTAAGTACTGCTTTGGCTGCATCTCATAAATTTTGGTATACTCTCTTATCATCATTGTCTTTGCTAAAATTGTTGTTTTTATGTTTGACTCCCTCATTCTTAAGAATTAGATTATTTACTTTCCAATAATTTTTTTTAAAGTAATAACTTTTTATTTTCAAAATATATGCAAAGATAGTTTTTAACATTCACCCTTGTAAAACTTTTGAGTTCCAAATTTTTCTCTTTCCTTTCCTCCCACCCCTTCCTCTAGACAGCAAGTGATCCAATATATGTTAAACATGTGCAATTCTTATATACATATTGCCATATTATTTCCATATTTATCATGTTGCATAAAAAAAAATCAGATCAAGTCATTAAAAAGGGAAAAGAAGCCACATGTGCAAAAATGTTTGTGGCAGCCCTTTTTGTAGTGGCAAGGAACTGGACATTGAGTGGATGCCCATCAATTGGAGAATGGCTGAATAAATTATGGTATATGAATGTTATGGAATATTATTGTTCTATAAGAAAAGAAAAGCAAGATGATTTCAGAGAGGCCTAGAGATTCTTACAGGAATTGATGGTGAGTGAAGTGAGCAGAACCAGGAGATCATTATTCATGGCAACAACAAGACTATACGATGATCAATTCTGATGGACATGGCTCTTCTCAACAATTAGATGATTCAGGCTAGTTCCAATGATCTTGTGATGAAGAGAGCCATCTTTATCCAGAGAGAGAATTCTGGGAACTGAGGGTGGATCGCAACACAATGTTTTTCTTTGGTTGTTTGCTTGCTTTTTTTGTTTTTTTTTTTTTTGTGTTTTTTTCCCTTCTTGATCTGATTTTTCTTGTACAACATGATATTTGTGGAAATAAATATAGAAGAATTGTACATGTTTAACATAGATTACTTGCTGTCTGGGGGGAGAGGAGAAAGGAGAAGAAAAAATTTGGAGCACAAGGTTTTGCAGGGATGAATGTTGAAAATTATCTTTGCATATATTTTGAAAATAAATAGCTATTATTTTAAAAAAAGAAACAATGAGAAAAAAATAAAAAAGAAAGCAAACAACAGCAAGAAAGGTGAAAATTCTATGTTATGATTCACATTTAGTCCTGACAATCCTCTTTCTGGATGCATATGGCTCTATCCATCACAAGTCTTCCAATTAATTTTTAATCTCTCTCTTCTTGGCCCTTTATTACATGTAATTTTTATTGCATTATGATCTGAAAAGTAGATATTTAATTTTTCTGTCTTTCTGAATTTGATTGAGATTTTTAATGTCCTAATACATAGTCAGTTTTTGTGGGGGTTTTCCATGTACCATTGAGAAAAAGGTAAATTCCTTTACATCGCCATTCACTTTTCTCCAGAGATATATCATATCTAACAATCTCTAAAATTCTATTTACTTTCTTAACGTCTTGTTTATTTTGTGTTTTTAGATTTATCTAGTTTTGAGAGGGAAAGGTTGAAGTCCCCCATTAACATAGTTTATTATATTAACATAGTCCATTTCCTTCTGAAATTTATTTAACTTATCCTTTAGAAATTTGGATGTTATAACATTTGGTGCATAGATATATAAATAATATATAGCTATTATTTCATTGTCTGTGGCACCTTTTAACAAGATAGACTTTCCTTCCTTGTCTCTTTTAATTAGCTCTATTTTTCTCTTTATCTAGGATCATGAAAGCTATCTCTTGCTTTTTTTATTTCAGTTGAAACATAATAGATTCTACTCCAGTCTTTTACCTTTATTTCTATGTGTGGATCTCAATATCAAATGCATTTCTTGTAAACAGCATATTGTAGGATTCTGGTTTTTAACCCTCTTTGTTAACCACTTCTGTTTTATGAGAAAGTTCATCCCATTCCCATTCATAGTTAAGATTACTTGTATTTCCCTTCATCTTATTTTCTCCCTGTTTATACTTTTCTGTGTCTCTTTCACTTTTTAGAGATTTTGTTAGGTTTGTCTGATTTGCATTTTTCTTTGAGTCTTTGCTTATAGAGATTTTCAAATCATTATCTTGAGCTTCCTTGTCAACATAGTAGCTTTTTATGGTCAGGTTCTTTTTCTTTTTGCTCATTCTTCCAGCTTGCTTCTTAACTCTGGACTTTGTTAGCACTAGACTCTCTTCACTTCTGTGTACATGTCTGGCTTGAGCACCTATCCTTTTATATCATTCTACTACTTTCACAGCTCAGCCTGGGAGCCTG
Source organism: Sarcophilus harrisii (assembly GCF_902635505.1). Lineage (NCBI taxonomy): Eukaryota > Metazoa > Chordata > Mammalia > Dasyuromorphia > Dasyuridae > Sarcophilus > Sarcophilus harrisii. The sequence goes on from NC_045426.1 coordinate 336,210,262, forward strand.
AACATTTTCAGTGCTTTTAAAGTGGTATGGATGGTAAAGTGGTCAAATTTTTGCTTAAGGAAAATCACTTTACCAGTAGTATTCTTTGGAAGGACACATTGAGGCAAGGATATCAATTAGGAGCCCATTGTAATATAGTCTGAAACTCATGAGGGCTTGAACTGAAGTGGTGTATGTATGAGTTGATGGGGTGCTGGAGATAATTTGTAGTTAGAAACAGCAAGACTTAGCAACTGATTATGGGATAACAGAGGTTTTGAGCCTGAGAGGCTATATAAATAGTGGTGTCTTAGTAAAATTTGGTAAAGAGGTGAGTTTGATAGGAAAGATAATGAATTCTGTTTTGGACATGTTTTGAGAAATATCTAGTTGAAAATGTTTCATACCATATAAACTCATGAAAGAGATGGATTATGTATTTTTATATGTAAGTCATCTGACTTAGAGATGATAATTAAACTCTTGGGAACTGATGTGTGTGTGTGTGTGTGCGTGTGCGTTGCACGTGTGCATGTGTCTGTGTGTGTGTGTGTGTGTGTGTGTAAGAGAGAGTGAATGAGTGAATGAAAACATTGTCAACAATGTCAACTGTAGCAGAGTTCAAATAGGATGAGGAGGATGAAATGGCCATCAGATTTGGCAGTTAAACCATTGGTAACTGAGCAATTTCAAGAATTTCCCATCTGTTTGGAAAGACAAAGTACATGAGTATTTGAAAAGTCAAATAATAGTAATATAAAAAAATATAACAAGGGTTCATCTTCAAATGCATGCTGCATATTAAGAGATATATGAAGCCAGTGTGAGCTATTAGGTCAGGGTTGATAGACTTCATGGAGGTAGAAGGATTTTGAATTGAGCTTTCTTTGCAGAATAGTAGGATTTTGGTTGGAATGAAATTTTTAGCATTGTTCTTCCCTTAGCCTTTTTTGTTTTTGTGGCATATTCTGTCTCTTAATGCTTTTCTATTTTGTGTGACCTAAACCACTAAATAATTTAACACTAAAACATTGTAGTCTATCATTGAGGTTTGTGGTTTTTCCTTTGGGGTATTGGGGGAAAGAGGCAAAGGAAGAAGCAATGTAGATAACATGTTTGGTATCTGGTTTAAATAGTGTTACATTATCGGTTTGAGACTTAATTCGAGATGTTCTTATTCACCTGAAATCTTGTTGGTCACTAGGCAGGTTTCTAATTATTATAAACTCAGAATTGTACTGGAAAATTGAAATCTCTTTTAGAAATTACAAAGGATCATACACTTCACCTCTTTAGTTTTCCTGGTTCTGGGTTCTGTTTTGAATTTTCACTTGATAGAAAAAGGAACTTCCCAATATTTCCTTGGATTTTCCTATTTCTTGTGGAGCTTATTTGTATTTCCCTCTTCTGACTTTATTTAATGAAGCCTTTGTTTAAGGCTTCGTTAAACAAAGTTCAGGGAGAATGTATAAAGGTACCTGAAATGACTCATAGTTTTTTTTTGTTTGTTTGTTTCTTTGTTTTGAAGGAGCAAAGATTAGAAGAAGACCAAAACAGTTTACCAAATGTTGTTCAATGAAATGAAGCATGAATTACTTATTAATAGTTCTTACTAAGGTGAAAAATTAGCAGCTTTTCCCTCTTTCACTATTTAAGCCCTTTTATGGTCAGTAAGTCAATAGGTCCTGATGAAGTACTTATGTCTAACATTGTGCTGGTGCTATAGGGGAAAATAGAATGAACATGGCTTCAGGGGCAGATATTTATGTGAACATGTGAATGTGGCATTTGTGAGGAACAGGGAGCAGACAAATCGGACTGGTATGGAAGAATAAATTAAGGATGGACCAGTTGTTAAAGAGCTTTCAGTGCTAGAATAAGGTATTTAGATTTGGTCTGAGAGGCAGTAGGGAATTCACCATACTACTTTCTTATGAAGCCAATGAAATTTATTTTAGAAGACTCAACTGTCAATATATGATAATTTGAGGTGAGATATGAAAACAAATTAAGAAGAATTTTGAAATAATTCATGAATAATTGCCTGAAGAACTGACAAGTCTTTATGTCTATGTAGATGTAATTGAAACTATTGGGTTTTCAAGCACTTGGGTGTTACAGTTCCTTTATTCTAAGTAGAATGTGACTTTTCTGAGATGAGGGACTGTTTTATTTTTCATTTTTATAATCCCCAGGCCTATCTAGCACAGCACCTATTTATAGAGTGGATCCTTAATAAATGCTTGTAAATTGAATACTTTCTTGGTTGTCCTTTAGCCTTTTTAATTTCCTCTGTCAGGAATTCTAGTCTTGCATCTTAGAGCGGCAGGTCATTCATTGATCATTTGCTATGGTAACATATCTTGTTCAATTTTTTTTTTCTAAATGAATTCATTGAAATTTAGCACTGATTTACTTTGTTATCATAACTCTCCAAGTAAGAATAAAGCACATTAGAAAAGTGTTGATTGAAATCAAATGGCTAGAATGGTATTGGCTCTTTAGAATTAGTGCTCAGATTCTCTTTGACTCAGAAAGCACACTCTTAGGAGAGAAAAAAAGTGGGATTGGGGGAAGATTCTTTGAATGAAAAAATAGAGCAATTCTCTTTGTGGTGGCAAAAATTAGAAATTAAGGGAGTGCCTATCATTTGGAGAATGGACAAACAAATTATGGTGTATTAATATAATGGAATACTATTATGTTTTAAGAAATGAAGAAAAAGACAATTTCAAAGAGAAAACATGGAAAAATTTATATGGATTGATGCCAAATGAAGTAAGTAGAACCAAAAGAACAATTTATATTATAATATCAACATGTAAAAACAATTCATTTTGAAAGATTTAAGAACTTATGACCATTGTAATGATAGTTAATCTGAAGAATTTGATACATTTTTGGATATAGTCAGCATGAATTTATTTTTCTTGGCATGCTTATTTGTGATAAGGATTTTGTTTTCTTTTCTTTTTTTCCCCCCCAAGTATAGAAGAGGAGTGGGATGGAGGAAAAATTGTTTGAAAATTGGTAGAAAAAAAATTTTAATAAAAGCAAAAACAAAATAAAAAGGATAGCACTTATGATGCCAGACATTGAAGTTGGTTTTCGTCATAGCTTTTTAATTTTTATTATATGTATGTTGCCTGTCTTTTCTCTGCTAAATGATCAGCTCCAAGAAAGCAGGGACCCTATTATACCTATCTTCTTTCTCTCTCTCTCTCTGTTCTTTAATTTATAATTTCTTCTCTACCATCCTTCATTCATTTATAATCGCCTTTGTTGAGATACACATTGATTTTCACAGAGCAATCACTCAATAAAGGATATATAGGATTCTCTACAATATGGCTTCCACTTATCTTTCCAGTCTTATTTCATATCACTATTCTTTTTTTTAAAAAAACATTTCCCAAATTAATATTACTTGGTTTTTCTCAATTACACATAGATAGTTTTCAACATTTATTTTTTAAGATTTTGATTTTCAATTTTTTCCCTGTCCTTTCCCCTCCCTCCAAGACAGCAAGCAACCCAATATAGGTTTTACATATATAATTATATTAAACATTTTCTCCCATTAGTCATATTGTGAAAGAAGAATCAACAAAAGGGGAAAACCAGGAGAAAGAAAAAAAGCAAAAAAAAAAGTATGCCTCGATCTGCCTTTATACTCCTTAGTTCTTTCTCTAAATATCATATCACTATTTGCATACTCTTTTCTGTTAGACTGTCCTGTTAGCTCTTTCTTGTACAGGATATGCCATCTCTTTCCTTCATGTCTTTGCATCTGGCATGCACCATGCCTCCTTGTCTCTGCCTCATTGAATCCTTAGCTTCCTTCAAAGCTAAGCTCATATTGCCAAATCCTACTGTAACTTTTTTTTTCTGAGCTTCCCTATCTTTCCCATGCTGCTATTACTTTCTCTCTCTTGAGATTACTTTGTATTTACTTATCTGTGTACATATAGTTTCCCTTCCGGCAGAATGCAAACTTCTTTCCCATTAATTTTGTTTGTTTTTGTCTTTGTAGTCCTGGTATCTAACATTTTATTTGCAAGTATTCATATAATAAATGTGTATTGAATTGAAATGATTGTTGAGTAGATGGGGTAAGACAGTGTAGCAGTTCATTGACAGGTTTCATTAGAAGTTTGTAGCCCTAAGGTATAAATCAATTATGTTTTGTAAATTTCCTCAAGGTCCTAGATTACATTTGTTTTTGAGATCAAGGAAGGATAATCAGAATAATACAATTAAATAAAGTGTGGAAAACTTTGTAACTTCAAGTACTTCATTTCTTGTGGGGAATTATGGGCATTTTGGAAAATTTGACATCTTAAAAAAATTCATGAGTACAATAACTTGTTCAAGTTTGAACTTGGAGTCAAGAAGACTTGAGTTTAAAATCTACTCTAGACACTTAGCTGTATGACCTTGGGCAAATTATTATCTCCTTATGCTTCAGCTTCCTCATCTGTAAAATGGGGAGAAAAATATAACCCATCTTATAGGGTTGTTGTGGGGTTAAGGCGAGTTAACATGCAAAGCACTTTGAAAATTTTAATGTGCTATATGAATATTATTATTATTTTCCAACCATTTTGAATTTTTTTTCCAGGAAGACTCTCCCCATGTTTGTGGAGAAATGTCAAAGTTGTGAGCCGTATGCAGAACCTGGCTGTTTCTGGCATCTATGGTGGACAGAAATATAGCACCCAAGCAGCTGAAGATAAAAAAGAGGAGCCACTGCACACTATCATCAGCAGTACAGAGACTGTTCAAGGTATTGAGAAGGAATTGAATTGTCTATTGATCTTGGGCTCAACAATAGGAGATAGTTCAGATGATGGAAGCAATTATGTGATACAGCTATTTGTTAACTTTGAATATAGCAGACTGCAGGCACATGAGATATCACACTTTCCCCCTTAACAGTAAGGACTTCTGGCTTTCATCCTAACAGATCTCACACCCTCTGGTGGCTACCCATAAAACTAAGGGATGTTGATTTTACTAGTGATCATGCTTACTGTCTGAGATTTTACAAGGATTCCTTTTTTGAATTCCTCTAAAAATTATAGAGATATTTAATTGAAACTCAGCATAAACCCCAGGGATTATAGAAACTTTATAAAGATGAACCTCATAGCCATTCTTGAAGTCTGTCCATTTCTGGTTTTCAGTGTTCAGGTAAAAACAGACAGGTGAGATAGAAAGGGATGAAGTTAGATTCAGTTTCTTGAATATAGTCTAGGGCTGATAATCAAATTTAAAAAAGATTTACTTTAGAGGTTGCCAGATAATTGTGCTGTTCTATAATCTCTGAAAAGATCTAAGACTAATACCAGTTTTAAAGTATTTGCCAAATTGCTACTAATAGAATCTTTTTTTTAAAGCATGATCCAATGGTACAGTCATTTTGATGTGTTTTTTTCTCATCTATAATTTAAAAAAAAAATTTTGTCAATTACATGTTAAAACAATTTTTAATGTATTTTTTTAAATTTTGTGATCCAAATTCTAATCCTTCATCTTCCCTTCCCTCCCCTTTCCCTGAGATTATAAGTAATCAAATATAGGTTATTTCCATATTATTAATTTTGACCACTCTCTTTCTCTCTCTCTCTCTCTCTATATATATATTTTTTTAAATTCATATAATTTGAAGTTTTCATTATGTAAAATGTTATTTGGTTCCAGGCTACCCAATGGAAATAGGCATTAGGACTTCAAATAATAGAAACACTTCAGGAGAGTGAGTTATTTATATTAATTGGTTCCTAGCTATAGAGTTAGTGTCTTTTTCATTCTGTTGTAAAAAGAAACCCTAGAAAGCCTAAATCCATTGATCAAGATAGGGAATATAGTTATTTTGTAGGACCTCCTTATCAGTAAGACTCACACACAAGTTATGTGTTCCTGAAATGTTCAGTGATTCTCTTCATACCATTCACTATTTTAAAAAAAGAATTGCAAAAATCATTAAAAGTAACCCCATTGCTAATCATTTTAATGTGTCCTTTCAGGAAAATAGAAATTAGACTTCAGTGGCTATGTATGTGATTATTTGCTAGGTTCTATCTCCAAACATGAATTCCAGGCTGAGACAAAGAAGCTTTTGGACATCGTTGCTCGATCATTGTACTCAGAGAAAGAGGTATAGTATCTGTAATCACTCCTATTGGCTGGCATTGTTTCTTTTGGCAAAGGTGTATTTTTAGACAGTTCTGAGGAATGCCAGATAGCATGTTAGTTATGAGAATGTACTGAACTCTGGGCAGGTTCTGTTCTAAGTTACCATAGAGTCCTTTAAACAGAAATTTGTTCCTAGTTTCACTGATAAATATAGCCAGATGGTTCTTTGCATAGGTTTACTCTGGAAATAATTTAATTTAGTTGATAATTTAAATCAGTAAATCCCCTTAACAAGTTGAATGGGGGTGATAAGGAATTGGACTAATTTAAATCTAAAACAACTAAAATTCCATTATGATGAGTTTTTGGTATACATTTTGCTTAGTAAATGTGCTGCTGCCTGCTTTAACTAGTAAGTTTTAGAGAGTTGTGGGATGATTGCTTAAAAATCAGCCAGTGAGCCATCTTTATGGAATACCTATTATGTGCTGTATAACAAGATTTCTGAGGAGCTTAGAATTCTGAGAGATAGAACACTTAAGAAATGAAAAATAGAAAAGTTGGGGGCAGCAGTGAATAGAGCACCAGTCTTGAAGTCAGGAGGACCTGAGTTCAAATGTGATCTCAGACACTTAACACTTCCTGGCTGTTTGACCCTGGGAAAGTCATTTAACCCCAGTTGCCTCAGCAAAAAAAAAAAAAGAAAAATAGAAAAGTCTTAAGAGTGTGTGTGTGTGTGTGTGTGTGTGTAGGCATTTATTGCTGAACATAAATACATAATTGAGTATTGAGTTACAGAGAAGAATAAAAGGGTAAAACGTATATTGTAAGAGGAGAAGGTCTTAAAAGAAATATTATTGTATAAAGTCCAGTTTTAAGTACCTCACTTTACCCTAGATTCGGTTCTTCTTGAAGTTAATTTAGACCCTATGGGCACTGTGTATAATTTTGAATCACATATATTTGTCTGTAAAGTGAGGTCAGTCATAACTTGTTTTCAACTGTCTCTGATAATGTAGTAGATCTTAATATGTCTGTAAAATACATTTGATTTCCGTTTCATAGAGATATTTAATTGAAACTCAGTATTTGGGAAAGAAGCAGTAAATCTTTCTCCCTTTATGCAGTAGAAGAGATATGGTCTGGTTACAAAAAATTCCTTGATAGCATTTATCTTTTATTTTAGAATTTTACATGACAGTTCCTAACATAAATTCAGAAAAATTTTCATGTTGTGGCTTTATCCCTCCTGAAGAAAGGGTTTTGTGGCGAAATCTTGAGTAAACCCCCTTGTAGTTAAAAAGTCAGGAAAACCTCTATATTCAAATCTAACGTGATGAGATGATTATTCCCAATTCTATAGGCATTTAAATTGTAGATAATTAAATATCACAGTGTTTACTACAGATTGCTTCTATTTTATCTCTCTTCAACAGGTATTTATACGAGAACTGATCTCCAATAGTAGTGATGCCTTGGAAAAATTGCGCCATAAGTTGATTTCAGAAGGCCAGACATTGCCAGAAATGGAGATTCACTTGCAGACAGACGCTGAGAAAGGCACCATCACTATCCAGGTGTGTCCTTTTAAATACTCAAACTTATATCTCTCCTTCGCTTTCAGCACTTCTAAGGGGTAATATCTATAGAGAGATTATGGAAGGATGCATGTTACATTATAGCTAGTAGGCATATTTTACTTAATAATTTCAGAAAGGGGACATCCTACCTTTTGTTCTAAGTTGATAAGTTTGTAGGAATATAGGATCTTAGAACCTTGAGCCTTAGAGATCAAGCATGGAACCTTGAACATAGTAGGTACCTAATAAATAAAATAAATTGAGTTGGATATACCTTTATTATTTTCAGATGAATTCTAAAGAGTTAACTGACTTGTTCAAGATAGCACAGCTAATTAGTGACACAACTGTAACTCTTACTCACATGTTTTTTTAATTTGATTGCCATTGATGTGGGCATTCCCTTCATCACTATAGATCTAAATTATCTTTTCCTTTTCAACCTGTGTGTTTCTTGTTCATGTTCTCTCATAAATCCTTCAGAGAGGATCTGTCAAAGACCTTTGAAGCATTTCTCTGTGTATTTTTACATTTTTATATATAACATATAGATTTCATCAGTGATAGCAAAATGCTTAGCACAGTACTGACACTTAGTAGAAATTGTCTCTCTGAAACTTATTTTTATAGTCTTTACTTATATTGTTTTTCTGGTTCTGATTGCTTCATTTACATGAGTCCATGTAAATTTTTCCATACTTTTTCATATTCATTATTGTTTCTGCATTGTAATATTCTATTACATACATGTATTACAATTTGTTCAGCCATTTTTGAGTCAAACACTGGGTTATTATTTATTTGTATTTGGTGCTTGTTAATTTTATCTGATTTACAAATCCTACATTTCTGTTTTTAAGCAGAACCAAATCATTTTGATTTTTTTTACTTTTTATGATATAGTTTGAGATTTGAGACTATGGTAGTCTTCATTCCTACTTTTCCCCCTTGCTGTTTACTTAAAATTCTTTATTGCTCCAGTTGTATTTTGTTCAGTTTTATAAATTCCTTTTCCATTTTGACTTTGGTTTATATGTGACTTCATTAAGAACTTCTTGTATTAGGGGTGGAGAGACAAAAGTAATGATTTATTTAGGTATGTAATAATATGAAATAGCCATTGATTTAGAATAGGTCTTAGAGGAAATCGAGTTTATATGTAACTGAATAAAGATACCCCTACAGTAAACCTAGTGCAAGTTCCTCTTTTGTATATTTCTAATTGTTAGAAAGTTCTCTTTGTCATCAGGCCTAAATTTTACCTCTTTTCAACTTTCATGTGATGTTCCTAGTTCTGTGTCTTGAAATGTAGTAAAGCAAGTTGAATCCCTTTTCCATTTGACAGCTTTTCAAATACTGAAATACAGCTATCATGTGTCCCTTAAGTTTCACGTCTTTACGTTAAACATTCTTGAGACCCTTTGCTGTCTTGGTTGCCTTCCTCTAAATGTTCTCCAGCTCATTAATGTCCTCCTAGCACTAAACTGTAGTTCTCCTGATGTGGTCTGACCATCGTAGAGTATAATGAAATCAACTTCTTAGTACTGGACATGATGCCTCACAGTAAACTTCAAGGTTGTAGTTAACTTTGATTGCCAATTCACACTGTAGAATCATAGAGGACTGACAGTTCAGATATTTTAAAAAACAAATTGCTTGTGGTATGCTAATAAATGGTTTATAATTGGCTCTCCACGTGCTTTTGAATTTAGTTTGCCTTATCACCATTTTGTCCATTACTTTTTTCAAGTCTCAAGTTCATCATTATCTCAAGTTCACTTGACAAAACAATAAATCAAGTTCTGGTTTTTAACAGTTGTTGGCTCCTAAGGTATAAATACTCACACTGAAAATATAATACTAGCCTTTTAGAGATGATCAAACTGCTGTCTATCCATGCATCACTCACTTTATATTTGTCAATTTGATTATTTTAAAATTTTAATTTTTAACTTAAAGATGAAAAAGTATTTCCATATATTTAGCCCACTATAAAAGGGACTATATATGAAACTATGAATCTCCATTTCAAACTACTTGTGCTTAATAAACTACACACATTATTTTCAAAACTATCCTCTTTCCCTCTGTTCACTTCTTTGCATTTAAAAAAAAATGGCCCCAGGTGGGTGGGTGCGGAGTATCAGCATTTCTAACCCCTTTTCTCCCTTTCATCTATGCTTTTAAAAAAAATAGAAAACAACAAAAAACTTCTTACAATGAAAACATGTAGTCAGACAAAAAATGTATGTCTCTTTCTACACCCTAAGTCCATCACCTCCCTGTCAGGAAGTGCTCCATCATAGAGAATATGGTTGATTATTACATTCATCACAGTTTCAAAGCTGATTTTCCTTAGAATGTAGGTTTTCTTGTCTATATATTTTTCTAATTCTGCTGACTTCATTCTATTATATATAGTACCCAAAAATCTCTGAAATAATCCCTTTCATCATTTTTTTTATAATTCAGTAATACTGTATTACATTCATTTGCTATACTTCAGCCATTTCTCAACTGCTAGAGACCCCTTGCCTTCCTTTCTCCCTTCCTGCTTTTAATGGTCTTTTCAAAATTAGGAAGCTTGTTTTGCTTACTTACCTGATATTAAATTTTCTCTTAGCACTCCCAACATTCTCACCCTGATTGTTTCCTTGTTGAGTTTGATGTATTTATATTTCCAAACTCTCTGTGTGTTTTTTCAATCCTCCTTTTTCCTTTTCAGATAAAAATGAAGTTAATTTGATGCCTGCTTTCCCCATCCCCTCCTCTCATGTTTGTATATTTATATAACTCACTTATGAGAAGTAGCAAGTACCACCACCTCTTTTCCTTCTTTCTGATTTTTAGTATGTACCTTTTACTTTCTTTTGCCTCTTTAATACATTTCTACAAGCATTTCTCTCTCTTCTTACCTCCCTTATTAAACTTTTTTTTTTTTTTAAAGCAAACCTTTATAATAAATATGTATATTCTAGCAGAACAAATCCCCATATTGGTCTTGTTCTGCATTCTCTCTCTGTCAGGAGGTTTATAGTGTGTTTCATCTTTGGTACTCTAGAATCCTAGTTTATCATTATATTGATCAGAGTTTGCAGGTTTTTCAAAGTTATTTTTCTTATATAATTTCCTCTGTCTCTGTTGAGCTGCATGTTAGTAGGAATAGAACAATAACATGGCAACATTGAATTCAGAGTTTGAATTTGATAAGGCATGAGTGTTGATAAAGAACAAAGGAGTAAAGCATTTGACATTAAATGATATTGTAGCTTTGAACAGCTGTAGTATTCAAATTGGGAAGGGAAGAAAGTGAATTTGGGACAAGGTGTTTTCATTACTGTGAAAGTACTGAGGGATAAAGGGAATTGGAGATTCTGATACCAATGGTTTAGGAATGGGGTGTGGATGTAGTAAAAGCCCAAATGTTTGTTTGTTACTTGAACACCAGCCTAAGTTCTGAGAATTCCTTTATTACCTTGGTCACAGGACAGTGAGTTTTTCAGCCACAGGAACTTTCAAGAAACATCTATGAAGTGATTTTTCCATAGTGGGTGGTCATTCTAGTATTTCTAATTATTTAATTGATGCATTTTCCCCCTCCTTTTTAAAATCAAGTTTATCTAAAGTTTTTTTTGTTTTGTTTTCAAAGAAAGTTTTTAATCAGTTAAATTTTTCTATTTTTAATTTTGTTTACCTTTGATTGTCCTATTTTCTTTTAAAATTTTTTTCATTCTGTTTTTGTTAATGAAAATATTTATAAATATAAATTTTCTCCTAATTAATTTGGCTGTATCTCTGACATTATGATATATTGTCTCATATTTTATTAAATGAAATTATTCATTGTTTCTGATTTATTGACCCATATTTTTTAGAATGATATAATTTAATTTCTACTTAAGTTCATAATTCTTCACATGGCCTTTATGGTAATTTTTATTACCATAAATTTATTTTCCTAAATTATTCAGGTATTTAACTTTGTTGTTGTTTTGTTGTTGTTGTTGTTTTAAGATTTATTTAGATCTAGGGGGCAGTTAGATGGCACAGTGGATAGAGTACCAGCCCTGAAGTCAGGAGGACCTGAGTTCAAATCTGGCCTCAGACACAATATTTCCTAGCTGTGTGACCCTGAGCAAGTCACTTAACTCCAATTGCCTCAGCAAAAAAAAAAGAAGAAGATGAAAGAGAAGATTTATTTAGGTCTGAAATGGAAAATCACAGTCTTTGAAAATCAGAATGATTAGACTTTTATTATCTTTCTTTCTATAACATGATTAGTTTTTCCATCTAGTTCTTAGATCTAGAGGGTTCTTAATCTATTGGGGCATGGACCTTTTGGTCCATCAAACAAGTTTGATGAATTTCCTTCTCAGTAATATTTTAAATCAAATAAATAGTATTATAAAGAAAATCAATTATATTGAAATGAAGTAAACAATTTTTTCCTCAGTCCAAGCAAAAGGGAAATTAGGGAACTGAAATTTATCCATGCATCCCTTTGGGATCGGGTTAAGAACCCCTGACTTAGAAACAGTTCCACTTGTGCATATATTTTGAATTTGAATATTATTGCATTATTTATAGTGCTCATTTCTTAACTATATGTATTTTTGCTGTTGCCTTCCAGAAATCATTACTGCCATTCCTTTGTTTTTTTACATTTGCCTGAAATATGCATAATAAATTCTATTCCAACCCTGTATTTGGTGGTTCAGTTATTTTTTTTTTTTTGTAAATAATATGTTAATGAAGAAACAAAGCAAAGAAAACTTTTTATTTTTTTATTTTTATTTTTTTAAATAACTTTTTATTGACAGAACCCATGCCAGGGTAATTTTTTACAACATTATTCCTTGTACTCACTTCTGTTCTGATTTTTCCCATCCCTTCCTCCCTCCCTCCCTTCCCCCCTCCCTCCATCCCTTTCCCTAAATGGCAAGCAGTCTTATACATGTAAAATAAGTCACAGTATATCCTAGATACAATATATGTGTGCAGAACTGAACAGTTCTCTTGTTGCACAGGGAGAATTAGATTCAGAAGGTAGAAATAATCCGGGAAGAAAAATAAAAATACAGTTTACATTCATTTCTCAGTGTTCTTTCTTTGGGTGTAGTTTCAGTTGAAACTATGTTAGATCTTCTCTTTGTTGAAGAAATCCACTTCCATCAGAATACATCCTCATACAGAATTGTTGTTGAAGTATATAATGATCTCCTGGTTTTGCTTATTTCACTTAGCATCAGTTCATGTAAGTCTCTCCAAGCCTCTCTGTATTCATCCTGCTGGTCATTTCTTACAGAACAATAATATTCCATAACATTCCTAACATTCATATACCATAATTTACCCAACCATTCTCTAATTGATGGGCATCCATTCATTTTCCAGTAAGAAAACTTGTTTAAAAAGAGACACAGAAAAAAGAAACCCTACCAAATAGAAGAAATTTGAGAGCTAGGAAAGGAAAGATTGGATTAACTGAGAGAGAAAGAGAGAAAGGACAAAAAAGGAGAAGAAATATGTAACCAAATAAAAGAAAACATAATTTAGTTAAAACACCCTTACTTAGAAAATGGATAATATAAGGTTACTATATTATTATAAAATTTCACAGTAGTAGTAAGAGCCTTTAATGTTCTTCCCTTGGAGCTGGACAAATTAACAGAAAGTAAAGCAAAAGGGAGAATAGGGATGATAAATTTGGAGAATTTAGAACTAAAAGATTTATAAGATATAATGAATGGGAGTATTAGAGAGTATGCATGTTTCTTAGCACCATATGGCACATTTTCAAAAATCAACTATGTACTCCAGAAATTATAAATTTTAAAAAGAAAAAATATTGATTGTGTGCTTTATATAGATGATCACATAGTAAAAATAATGACTATAAGGAGTTACAAGCAAAGGACATAGAGATTTAATGGCATCCTGCATATTGAGTCAAAGAATAAGTCACAGAAATAATTAATGACTAAAAGGCAATGATTAATGTCAAGATAACACAACAACATTTCTGGGATGCAACTAAAGTAGTTCTTAGAGGAAAAATTCCTTTTCCTCTCTCCCCCAAGACACATGAACAAAGTAGACAATTAATGAACATGATGTAAAATTGGAAAAATTCGAAAAATGAAAAATAAACTGGCAGTAAACATAGAAAGGGAAATCTTAAAAAATAGATAAAATAGGCAAATTGGAAAGAGACCAAAAATTAGTTTCTTGAGAACACTTATAAAAAAAAATTTAACCAACCTAGAGGAGGATCAAATTAACAACAACAAATACAATATAAAGTCATAATAGAGAACAATAAAAAGAATTAAACATTATTGAATTCTACTTTGTACTGCATTTTAGAACCCTTCTGCCTCTTAGGAAAAGAGAAAAAAAGTAAAGTATTGAATTCCAAGAGTTCCTCTGCTTTTAGTCTCATGTGATCCTGACTATGTATCCTTAAGAAATGAACCTTTTTTCTCCCTTTGTCACAGTATTTTTGTCTTTAACCTGAAAACTCTGGATTTATTCTATGATATTCCCAGTTGTTTTCAGTTTGAAGTTTCTTACATCTATTCTTGGGATTCATGTGACCAAGCTTTCTTTCCTTCCCTTCTCCCTCAAAACTTCTTGTATTTATTAGGGAGTTACTCTCTTGTTAGATAGGTTACCTCTGTTGAAGAAAAGTATTAGTATTCCACTATTTTTTAAGCAGAAGTTTTTCAGTAGTATTTTCCATTTTCATGTAAAGATAGTTTTCATCATTCTTCTTTGTAAGATTTTGAGTTTCAAATTTTCTCTCCCCTACCTCTTTTGACTCTCCCTTCTCCAAGCCAGCAAGTAATCTGATAGAGGTTATACATGAATAATCATTTTAAGCATATTTCCCTTTTAGTTATGTTGTAAAAGAAAAACCTGAGCAAACAGAAAAAGACCATGAGAAAAAAAGCAAACAGGAAGTAAAGGTGAAATAATATGGCTTCAATCCTCATTCAGTCTCTATAGCACCTCTGTGCCTGTGGATGGCATTTTCTATTCCAAGTCTATTGGAATTGTCTTGGATCAGTGTATTGCTCAGAAGAACTTAGTCTATCATAGTTGTACATCACATAATCTTGCTGTTACTGTTCTCCTGATTCTGGTCATTTTACTCAGCATCAATTCATATAGGTTTTTCCAGACTTTTCTGAAATCAACCTGCTCCTCACTTCTTTTATAACAATAATCTTCCATTATATTCCTATATCTTAACGTATTCATTCATTTCCCAGTTGATGGACATCCACTCTTCCATAGGCAAAAGATTGTCACAAACAATTTTATTTATCATCAATCTAATATTCATGCATTTCTAGCATAGAGAGAACTAAACCAACATAGTTTCTTCTCTCCAAAGCCCTTAATCAAGTCCTACCTCAAGATTATAGGAGGTAACATAAGAATCTTGAATAAAAGGTAATAATAGGTTAAAATACAGTTTGGGGTTTAATGTTTCAGAACAATAATCACTACTTTATTCCTTTATTCTCCTTCCTTATAGAGTCCCCTGTTGAGTAATCAAAAGAACCTTTTTCTTTTGATCATTAGCTTAGTCCTTTCTGAGTTGAGAAGAGGACTTTGCTTCTAGGTGAGCTACAGCCTAAATTGTTTCTAGAAATAGGGAAGCTCAGAATCTTACAAAGACAAGTTTGACTCTGATTTCCATTCTTACTCCATTTCCTTAAGAAAGATATTTCCCCCGCCACCCCCCTTGTTCTGCTAGACAGCTTCTTGCACAATAAATGGAACCTTGGGAGGAGACTGGAAAACAAGAATTCAAATTGGCCTTAGATAATTACTAGCTGTGTAACACTGTTATAGCAAGTCATTTAACTTCTATTTTCCTCAGTGTCCTCTCAGGATTGTTGTAAGAGTCAAATAAGATAGTATTTGTAAAAGATTTAGTACAGTTCCTGGCCACATAGTAGGTGCTGTATAAATGCTTATTTCCTTCTCTTTATTTATCCCAACGCACTTGAGGAGACAAGCTGAGAAAAGGTTTTTAGACAGAGAAATATTTTGTAATATTTGTAGAGAAACTGAAAAGGAAGTTTTTAGTAGTCTCCAACACATGGTACCCAAGTAAAATTGATTTATTGTTACATAGCTTATTGGAGCAGATTATACACTAATAAGACACCATCATCAGTGAATACAATCAAACTTTATTTAGACTATTCAACAATTTAAGTATTGATCCTTCTGAGACCAACAAACCCCAACTTGGTTCCTAAAGGTAAATGTCTCCTATTTGGTGTTCATGACAAAGTTTCTTCTCTGCCCAGCCAGAGGCTATCCATGTCTCTGTTTGAGATAGCAAAGTCTGTTAATCAATACTGGTTCTTGAGTGAACAGATATTCAAATTTCTAAATGTGGGAAGCAAAGTGTCTATCCTGGTTATGAACCAGTAGCTGACTGACATCTGGACCGCTGATAGATTTTTGTGATTCTAGCTGTGTCTAGCATCATTTTAAAACTACCACTTAAATCTTCTTGCAGAAGAACACTTAATATAATAAATACTTAAAAAATAATTTGAAAAACAAAATGGAGTTGTTCACCTTAAGTTAACTTATTAATTCGCTTATCCCCATTGCACATATTTCTATTTCTTGGGTTTCTTTTATCATATAATATCTTCTGTTTACTTTTCTCTCTGGCTTAGTTTCTTGTAGAGGACCAGAACTTTGGAGAGGTATACTTGAAACAAGGATACTTACAACAAGGTGTTAACTCAGTGGAATTGATGAGGTGATGGTTCTTTAGTATACATATACTTAGTACTTAGCATGGTAATATAATAGTTCTCTAGTTGACACAGATTCAGTATGCTGTAATGATGTAATTGTAATAGAGCATTTAAGGGCTGAGAGGACTGGAAATTAGACATTCTATCTTTGACCATCCTCCTGGTGGCTCTCCTGCCTCCTGCACTCCTCCACTAAGATCAAGACTGGGTAAGACTGTGACAGACACAGACTGTGAAGGAGACAATAAAGGCTTTAGACTATTCCTGACTATTTTTGTGGTGACTATCTTGCTGAGACCAAGGCCCCATCTGTAGGATCTCTAAAAAGCTAGCCCAGACATTACAGTTTCTAGATTGAAATTCTATGCCAATATTAAGCCCTTCCAGATCTTTTTTTTTTTTTTTTTAAATAGCTTTTTATTGACAAAACTTATGCATGGGTAATTTTTCAACATTGACCCTTGCAAAAACTTCTGTTGCAACTTTTCCCCTCCTTCCCTCTACTCCCCTCCCCTAGATGGCAGGTAACTCCCATACATGTTAAATATGTTAAAGTATATGTTAAATACAATATATGTATATATATTTATACAGTTGTCTTGCTACACAAGAAAAATCGGATTTAGAAATAAGGTAAAAATAACCTAGGAAGAAAAACAAAAATGCACGCAAACAATAACAGAAAGAGTGCAAATGCTACATTGTGGTCCACACCCACTTCCCAGTGTTTTTTTGCTGGGGTAGCTGGTTCTGTTCATTACTGATCATTTGGAACTGATTTGGATCCTCTCATTGTTGAAGAGAGACACTTCCATCAGAATTGATCTTCATAAAGTATTGTTGTCCTGGTTCTGCTCATTTCACTCAGCATCAGTTCATGTAAGTCTTTCCAAGCCTCTCTTTATTTATCCTGCTGGTCATTTCTTACACAACAATAATATTCCATAACATTCATATCCCATAACTTATTCAGCCATTCTCCAGTTGATGGGCATCCATTCAGTTTCCAGTTTCTGGCCACTACAAAGAGGGCTGCCACAAACATTCTTGCACATACAGGTCCCTTTCCCTTCTTTAGTATCTCTTTGGGATATAAGCCCAGTAGAAACACTGCTGCATCAAAAGGTATGCCCAGTTTGATAACTTTTTGAGTATCATTCCAAACTTCTCTCCAGAATGGTTGGAGCCATGCACAATTCCACCAACAATGTATCAATGTCCCAGTTTTTCCACATCCCCTCCAACATTTGTCACTATCTTTTTCTGTCACCTTAGCCAATCTGACAGGTGTGTAGTGGTATCTCAGTTGTCTTAATTTGCATTTCTCTGATAAATAATTATTTGGAACATCCTTTCATATGAGTAGAAATAGTTTCAATTTCATCATCTGAAAATTGTTCATATCCTTTGACTATTTATCAATTGGAGAATTTATCAATTGATTTCTTATAAATTTGAGTCAGTTCTCTATGTATTTTCCTTCTAGATCTTTTAGTCTCTAGTATGGTTACTGTGCTGGAAGTCTTAACTAGATTAGGTGGCAGCAACCTGCCCTTCCCTTGTCCTATCTCTCAGTTTTTGGGCAATCTTAACTGGGAATTCCATCCCCTTCTGTGGCCCTGACAGGCTCCAGTCAAATGTGGAAGACTATAATTGGTCTAAAGTTTTTAAGAAGCCTTTGTCTCCCTGTAGCAATGACCTACCAGCCTTTTACTCTTTATCTTAGTTCTGATAGGTCATGTTGGAATTGGATAGGTTACAGATTCTCTTTAAAAGTGATTCAATGAATGAATGAGTGAATGAAGCATATTTTAAGTGCTTATTCTATGAAAAGCACTGGGAATACAGATAAAAAAGTGAGAGAAATTCCTGCTTTCAAGAAGAATATCTAATGTGAGGAGATAACATAGATAGATTTGCAGTCTGAAGTTTTCAGTTGTAAGTCAGGTGGAAAAGTTCTACAGTCCTTAGGGTATAGTGACAAAGCTTTTTTTTTTTTTTTTTTTTTACTGTTAGCTACACTATTAAAATCATAATGAACTTCTTACATTAATAAATCATTTGATAGTGCCAAGGACTTTAGTGGCAAGAACTTTCTTTTCTGGATCTTTAGTAGCTGTGGCTGCAACTCCTGCAGGAAAATTGCTAGGCTGCTTCTCCACCAGATTTGCTTCCCAGGATAAAGTCTGAGGGCACTAGACTAGAAGCATTGCCTATTTTCCAAGGCTCATAATTGGACTGACTTTACACTCTGGTGCCATTGCAACACTGCTTAGAGCTCTAGAAGGCTTTTGACTTTTTTTTATCACTTTTTCCTCTAGTGTCCTATTTTATGTTTTTGTTGTAGTGTTCTTTGGGACACCTAGGCTGACTGGGACTTTTCATGTTTCTGCTTTAACTAGACATATTGATAATTTTGTCTTAACTTCTTTCTGTTACTTCCTTTTCTCTTCACTCCAATTAAAATAGTTTCTTATAGCAAACAAGTAAAATTAAGCAAAACAAACCAACATATTGTCCGTGACTTATTTTACCATAAGCTCTCTGGAGTCAGTATTGGTCACTGCATTGATCAGAGTTCCTATGTCTTTCTTTTTAAAAATTATATTAATTTGTTTCCATGAACAAAAATCTTATTTTCTTTCTCCCGCTCCTTTTGTCTCCCGACTCCCAAGAAAAGAAAAAGAAAAATCTTACAGTGGATATACAGTCAAGTGAAACAAATCATTACATGCTAAGACAGTTTTCAACATTCATTTTTGTAAGGTTTTGAGTTCCAATTTTTTTTCTGCCCTCTCTCTTACCTCTCCTCCCCAAGACTACAAAGCAATCTGATATAGGCTATTATATATGTACAATTATTTTATATACATTTCCATATTAGTTGTGCTGTGAAAGAAAAAATAATTCTTAAGTGTTTCAGAGATGTTTGTCTTAAAATGTGTTTACTGTATAAATTGTTCTCTTAAGTCTTTCTTCATTCTGTATCATACTCAGATTTCTCTGAAATAATCCCATTAGTGATATTCTCTAATAAATAGCTATTCTCTAATTGATAGGTACTTTTAGTTTTCATTTGTTTGCCACAAGAAGATATTTTTGTACATGTAAGTTTTTTTGTGTTTTTCTTTGATCGCGTTGGATAAAGATGTAATACTGGTATTTCCAAGTTGAAGTATATTCACAGTTCAATGACTTAGGGGGGCTTGCTTTCTAGAGTAGCTGGACCAAATCATAGCTCTGCCAGCAGTGCATCAGTGTGGCTATTTTCCTACAACCCTGCCTGTGCTTACCATTTTCTGTTTTTTTGTCATCTTTGCCAATTATATGCTTTTCTTAACTTTGAGGTAGAACTTCATAGTTGTTTTAATTTTCATTTCTCTTATTTTTAGTGATTAGGGGTATTTTTATATGGCTACTGATGGGTTGAATTTCTTTCTTTGAAAACTTCTGTTCATATCTTTTGACTGTCAGTTGGGGAATAGCCCTTATTTTTATAAATTTTAATTATTTCCATACATATTTTGATAATTTGATCCTTTTTAGACAGATTCACTGCTAAGATTTTTTTACCCTGGTTAATCCATTTCCCTTATAATTTCAACTACATTATTTTTGTTTGTTCAAAACCTTTTTAATTTTTTGTAATCAAAATAGTCCATTTCATTTTTTTGTTGTCCTCTCTATCTCTTGATCTTGATCTTGAATTATCTCCATAACCATATCTGAAAGGTAATTTCATCCTTGTACCTCTCATTTAGTTGATATCACCCTCTCTAAATCATACATCTACTTAATTTCTGCCAAACTTGCCATTTTTTTAGCAGTTGGTTTTTTTTTTTTTTTTTTTTTTTTTTTTTAATAGTGAGTTCTTACCTCAGTACCTTAAGTTTTTGTTAAATCATATATCAGGCTTTTCTTTGTTATTTACCTAATCAGTACCAATTTGTTTTTTATGATTAATTCTTTGTAATTCAGTTTGAGAACTGGTATTGTAGATCCCATTTTTTCTTTTTGTGTTGATAAGTTTTCCTAATATTAAACCATCCCCAAATTTCTAGTATTAATCCAACCTGGTCATAATATATAATCTTTTTTTCATTTGATTATATTATCTCAAGAGAAATAATGAAAATAAGAGGAAAAGAATATTGTACCTGCATGTTTAGTTATGAATTGAAGAATATTAATTTGTTTTAAGCTTATAGATATACAATAGTCTCTAAAATCCATATTCTTTCCTCTTAGGGAGCTTATTTTAGACAAAAAGTTACAAGTTCAATCACAATCTCTCTGAAACCCCCAGTTAGGAAAACTAATAACATTAGGTAGGTAGTCTCTACCTGACTTATCATTTATGACTATCTCTAAAGTTTACCTCTTTCCTGTTGTTTAAATCAGAATTCAGTTTACTAAAAACATTTGGATAACAAAACATTACTCTCACAGTATCTGTGAATAGATGGGTAAAAAAGAGGCGATGTGGGAGAGGGAGCCAGTCTTTCTTTGGGATTTATCTTGGATCTTTGCTCTGGTGATGCCTGTGGAGCCGATGACCTTCTTTGATATCTCCTTTCCCTCATTTTGACCTTTGTCTCCCTAGGGAGGGGTGTTAGGGGATGCCATGGTGTACAGGGCACTGGGCTCGGAGTCAGGACGACTCATCTCCCAACATTAAAATCTGGCCTCAGACACTTAATGGCTGTGATCCTGGGCAAGTCATTTAATTCTGTGTAACTCAGTTTTCTTATCTGTCAAATGAGCCAGAGAAGGAATTGATGAATCAGTATCTTTGCCAAGAATCATCCAAACGGGGTCATGAAGTATTGGATATGACTGAAACAACTGAGGAGCAAAGCTTTCTTAGGGATATGATGGAATGTCACAATTTTTCCAACATAATTTTCCCTGCAGCCTCTAGTCTTTCCCCCTATCTATGCTTTCCGAGGTCATCATTCTTACTCTGGGCTATTTTCCTCCCTACCTAATCTTGACCCCATGATCAACCAGTTTAATTCTACTTTATCCTTTATCCTCAAATCTCTTGACCTCCTATTTGATTTGTCATTTATGCTTTCTAAACTGTAACCCTAGATCATTTCTGTTCACCTTCTCTATTATCTATAGATTGTTAAATGCCAAAGAAATTACACAGTTGAGTTTTATCTCACTCTTTCCATGTTTGCATATCAATAATTTTGTTCTTTTCTGATCATCTCTATCATAACCTTCTATTCCTCAGGCCTCACCCTCAACTTTTTTCCCCTTCATCTCAGAAAACTTCAGTTCATACTTCCAATCAGTCGCAAGTTCATTCTTCTCATCTGCTCAATGTTTCAGGTTGTCCTCCCACTCTCTTCTGATGCAAACACAAAGAGATCATCCCCAAAGCTTGTCTTTTTGATCATCCCATCTCCTTTATCCCCTGTTTCTTTTTGTATTGGTTACAGACATGCCCAGATCTATCCCATCCTTAAAAAACCTTCACTTAGTTTTTCTGGCCCCTCTTATTCTGTATTTGTCTTCTTAAGCTCAGCTAAACGTCTGAGAAAAGCTATTTATACTTCTTGCTTCCACTTTCTCACCTCTACTAACATTCTTAGTCCCTTTCAATTTCATTTCCACAATCTCATCACTCACCTGTTTACTCCAAGGTTACTAATGATTTTTTAGTTGCCAAATCCAATGGCCTTTACTCATTTCTTCTCCCTGACTTCTCCCTTCTTCTCCCAGTGCTACCTAGGTCCACTTTCCCCTTTCCCCCTTGTTTTGCTGACCTCTTGAAACCTCCATTTCATGCTCTTGTTTACCCTTACCTGAGTTCTACTGGTTCCCTATCTATGTGTTTCTCTTCAATCTTCAAATACTTAAAGAAGTATTGTGAAGAGATATTAGAAATAGGCTTGGCAACTGATTGGATATAGGGGTGAAGGAGAGGGAATTCATAGAATTTGAGAACTGAAATTATTTTAGAGTGTACCTATCTTATTTTATAGATGAGGACCCAAGAAGGGAAAAACCTTTGCCAAGAGTATATAACTAGTAAGTGGAGAGTGAGGGCTTGAACCTAGGTCATTTTCATCTTATTTTGGTACAAGTTGGATATAGATTTTAGAAGAAATTTTGTTCTGTTCTGACTCAACCTTCATGTACAGAACACTTTTATAATTTTTTTGGACTGATTGAATGGAATTCAGCTGCAATTTGGAGATTTTTTCCTATATTTTTTGATGTTATTTATTCAGATTTATAGAATCTATGAGGTAAAGACTCATTCTTGCCATTAAATCACAAAAATAATTATTTGTTTTTTACTTCAATTAAAAAAAAAACCCAAATAGGTTAATACATTTCTTAAGGATATCCAAGCTGCTGCTACTACTTTCTCTATATTTCTCAATTACTTCTAAAGGTGTCATGAGAACAAGACCTGTCATTTTGAGTTTACCTTCTGCTTTGGTACATTCTTAGTTCCACCTTCTGCTTTGGTATCTTTATCTTTGATACTCTTCTATTTTTAAGTTTCCTCTAGAGAAGGAATTACTGAATTATGTTTTTCCCTTGAGTCATTCTTCTCCTAACGATAGTTTTTAATTTTTTTTTCCTTCTTTAATTTTTAAATTTTTCTTTCTTTTCAGAATTTTAGTACTTATTGAACCAACATGTTTTAGTCACTGTGCTTGGACTGTGTCCTGGTGGTACAGGATTCTGGAGCCATGCTGTTCTGACTCTGTAACTGTTAGATCTTGATAAATCATTTTCCCTCTGTGAACTTGTAAATACTTTACAAATATAAACTAGTAATGAATGTTAAATCATCTATTATTTGTAATTATACATAAATTTCCAAAAATGTTACTTAACCAAGTGCATCAGAAGATTCTATAGTAAAAGTATTGAAGAAACTGTTTGGAGAAACCAAAATCTGATGTTTTCTTAAAGAAATACAGTTTAAGGGCCTGAAAAGTTAAATTCTCATTAGGAAGCTATTATTTAGTTCATTAATATTTTTTTGCCCTCTTAATTTTGCTTTATGCATCTTGGCCAGGTGTACTTCTTCCTTATCTGCAGAGGGTCCACTTGTATGGAAGAAAATTCCTGACTCTTTGTTGAGGATCGTTCTTTTCGGGGTTGCTGTTCAAGGGGTTTTTCTTGAGAAAAATGATTGGTAGTAAGGAACAGTGCCATCTGGTAGCTTCAGGTGGGAAGTGCAATAGTTTTTCCAAGCTGATACAGCCATGTACGATTGGATATCTTTAAAAAAGAGCACAATAGCAAAGAAAGGTTTTTAAGTTTGTACTGCTTTCAAAGGATTTTTATTTCCTTGTTGATAAATAATTAAATATTGGCCAAAAAATGTTATAAATGCTTATAATTTGTTCTTCATTCTGTAGTATGGGAGCTATTGTTTCAAATACTTAAGTTAAAAAGCGAGGCTCTCATATTAGACATCTGCAAATCTATTTGGTCAGAGAGGTTTATGTTTTCATTCTCAGGCTTCCTTTTTCATGTATACTATATTAACATTAATTTGCTTTGTGATTTAGGACAAAATAATAGAGATTTAGTCTCAGAAAAATATTCCAATTGCTTTGTTAACAATGTTACTTCTAACTGGGTTGTACCTCTCCTTTTTCCATATAGTAATGGAGCCTTAAATACCAAAATATGTGTGATTTTAGTATTTGCCTTACATAAATGCATTTGCATATGCCTTTTTCCTAGTGGATTCAGAATTCAAAGGACAATGACATTAGGCACTAACATCAGGAAGGAGACATTTATTTGATAATAATGATTTCTGGTTGTGATCATCCATCCAAATAAATGTTTGTTCTGAAACCTGTTGCCATTTTTAACATAAATATGACATAATAGTTAGCACTTATAGTTGTGTTTTAACTTAAAAAAAGAAATCACAGAATCAGAGTATACTAGAACAAGAAGGAAATTAGAAATCACCTAGTTCATTTTACATATAAAGTGTCTAAAGTGCAGAAAAAGTAAGTGGCGTATTCATAGTGACATAGCAAGTTAAACTCTGAGACTTGAACTCAGTTCTTCATCGTTTACACTAAATTTTACTGTTTCTTTACCCTAAATAAATGCCTTTGTGGGATTTCCAATGCAGGTTCTCAATTGAAAATTAACATTTCAGATGGATTCCATGAGTGTAGCTTACTTATACAGCAAATGTACTAGGGAAACTTTCTATTCAAAAGAACTTGTAAAGAAATCTTTTGTAAAATGAAGGATGCTTGAGGAACTTAAGATTATTTGTTTTATAAATTCAAATTTTTGTGTAATAATAGTAATAGCCATTTATATATATTGCTTACATAATGTAAACTTTTAATTGAACAATATCCTATTAGATAGGTTGTGTGTTTAATTTTCCTTATCTTATAAATAAGGAAATTGAAACTCAGAAAAGTTTCTGAGGATTTGTTTGCTGTCACAACTCTTATCCAAATCTTTCTGGCTCCATATCTAGTGTTCTTTTTAAGAAACCACTTTTTTCAGTGTAAAACAAATTTGGGCATTATCAAAAAATTTGCATTTATAAAGTGATGAAGTATACATAAATCTGGAAAATAATTTTAAAATATCTCACCATAGAGTATCATTCTGTGGGTTAGATAATATACCTTCATATTGTTTGTATATAATGAAGAACACCTAGACTTTCATAACACAATCTGTATGTTATTTGTTGTCTTGTCCTCAATCTCAGGATTCTATTGAGATTTGATGATGTAGTTAGATAAATATTTCTACTAAGCATATCTCCTATTTATATAACAACTAAAGCATCCTCAAAAATGCATTAATTCCAAAGAGCAAAATTTAGATGGTAATAATAGGGTAAACAGTAATCTACAGAAAATTGTAATATTTTAATAATTTATCAACATATCATAAGCAAGTCTGTCCTTTAAACCATTTACAAATATTAAGTTACCATTTGCAAGGTATAAATGCATCATATTTCAACCTATGAAAACTCAATAACATTTTCTTTCCCACTCCACTCCCACCTTAAAATTGCACCAGACATCCTGACATAATTACCAAGGAATACATTGCCAGATTAGGGGTATAGCGAAAATGTTTGTCCCTTTCTAGGTGTGTTGATAGCTTCTGTAGTTTTTAAGACCTGGTTGTTCCTTAGAAAATTTGAATTTACATTTATATTTGTATTAAGAGTGGGACTAACCTGAAAGGCCATATTCAGACCTTTGGGAATAAACCCATCAATCTGTCACCTGACTCTAAAGGGTGGTGTGAAACAAATAATAGTAAACTTCAATAAGAAGAGCTAACTGTAGTATATTTTTGAGTAATTGGTCAATTAATCAATCAATAAAATCAATAAAAGAATTCACATTTCCATGATTGAAAATGTAAAACTCAAATGACTAATAAGAAATGGCCATTTCTTTCTTGTATTATAAGATTATATATACATACACAAAGATGTTTGACTAAAAAAGGAACTGTGCTAAATCCCTATGTTTAGAAGTAATATTGCTAAAGTAAACTGTAGATCTTTTTTTTTTTTTTTTTTTTTTTTAATTTTGCAGAGGCAATTGGGGCTAAGTGACTTGCCCAGGAAGTATTAAGTGTCTGAGGCCAGATTTAAACTCAGGTCTTCCTGACTTTAGGGCTTTTAAAAAAAGACTATTTGGAGATATTCTATTCAGCCTCCCTTAGTTCAGTGAAATTTAAAATCAGTCAATGGACAGCTATCTACTTCTTCTCCTTTCTCTTTCTTATTCCATAGGAAGAAGGTTGAGTTGTTTCTCCTAATGATGAATGAATAGATAGAATTAAATCCTAAAATCATAGTATGTTAGATCTGGAAGTGATCTTGGAAGTAATTTAGTTTAACCTTCTTATTCTACAGATTAAGAGACTAAGATCTACAAAGGAAAAGAAGCAAAAGGCAAAACTAGGCACAAGAGGTAGAAGTTGTTTTAAAAAAAAAGACTGTAGTTCAATCTAAAGAAAATTTTTTTTAACAATTAGTGCAATCTAACAGTGAAATAAACTGCCTCAGAAATGATGGATTTTTTTTTCTTACTATTGGTCTTTAGTTGAAGGTTATATGACCAATTGTTGAATCCTTAGTCAAATTTAGGTTGGATTAGTTGCTTCTGAGGTCTTTTTCAATTTTGAAATTCTGGGATTTTCTTAAGAGCAAAAAGCTGGGAGAAGAATTCAGACTTTCTGGTTTCTTGATTAGTACTATGTACTAAACCACAAAATAATCACTTCCCCATATTATCATAGCATTTTGGTGCTTGTTTTGTTTTATTTTGTTTATTTAATTGTTGTGGATGTTCTGAATTTCTGTGCCTATTTGCTGTGGGACGGATATTCATAAAATTAAAAAGTTCAAATAGTGTGGGAAGACCTAGCAAATTATCTTTTAATGGTATTAATATTACTTAACTTTCTTCCTCAGGACACTGGCATCGGCATGACACAAGAGGAGCTGGTGTCCAACTTGGGAACTATTGCTAGATCGGGCTCAAAGGTAAATAAATTCTTCGTTGCTTGTTCTTGAATTTTTTGTAAAGATTTTTGACTCAAGCTTCAGCACCCAAGAGCCTTTCTTTTTAGAGCAGTTATCTTTAAAATAAGTCTCTTTTGAAGCAAACCCTAATCTCCTTTGGGCTCTGCTTGACAAGTTATTTAAGCAATACATTCATTATAAAATTTCATATGAATTGTTTTCCTTATACTATTGGTTTTGAAGACTCCATGTTTCTATCACATTTTGGCCAGAATCTTTGGTTCCTGGGTATTTCCTTAATGATTGTAGATCTTTTTTTATCACCATTAAAACTTTTTCATAGGAGCAAACCAATTATTGTGATCTTTAGGACCAGTTTTGACTTTGTAACTGACTGTAGAAATGTATTTTAAGAGATGCATATAAATTTGATTTTGCTATATTACTAAGGTTTACTATTATTTCCTTTTCCTTTTTTTTTTTTTTTGAATTGTTGTAATCATTGTTTGATTATATTAGGAGAGAGATATTCTTATCTCTAAGGAATACACAATTTTTTAAAAAAGGGTTTTTTTGTTTTTTTTTTTAAACAAAAGATAGTGGGGAGAGTGTTAATAAAAACTCATGGTTTTGTTTTGTTTTGTTTTTTAATAATTTTGTTGTTTGGAAGGGGAACAACTTTTTATCATTCTTTTTGGGGATGGAATTAGAATTTTAGGGATTCAACGCAGCAAATATGTTAAATGTTTGTTATATGGACACTCTTTTGGACAACAGGATAACAGTGATGAAATAAAATATTTCCATCCTTATAGTTTTTACTGTCTATTTGGAGGATTGGAATGAAAAGGAACTGATATACAACATTTAAATAAATGACTGGTCCAAATAGAACTCTCTTAGACATTTGAACAGAGTTTAGTATTATTTTCAGACTTTATGGCAGAATTAATGCCATAGTTGAGCCATTAAGTAAGAGAGATTTCAGTAGACAAGATAGTCATAGATAGGACTTTAAAAAGGAGGTAAACAGTTTATTTCAGGAATGGCAGCCTGTCGAAGTGAAGTATGAGAAATCAGGATAAGAACCGGGAACCGAGAATAATAAAATTTGATTGGAACATAGATATATCAAGTATTGTGAGGTAAGACTACAAAGATAGATTGGTGCTTAGTTATGGAGGGCCTTGAATGGAAGGATGTCATGTGTATACTTTATTCAATTGGCAACAAGAACCTGCTGAAGGCTTTTAAGGAGGGTAGCAATATTATCTGAATCAGGGTCGGTGTATAGACAACAGAGTGAAGGACAGATGGGAAAAAAGATGGGCTAATAGGCACAGAAAAACAAGTTAATAAGCTAGTATCCAGTTTAGGATAAGATAACCTAAATAAGACAATGGTTTGGAATAAGATTTGGAATGGAGAAAATGAAGTATTATATACATAGGTAGTTTGACAACTAGTCGGATATGGGGTGAAGACAGAACAATGGATCTAAGTGCCTGGGTTCCTCAGAGGATGGTAAAGTCATGTAAACTGAGGACAGTAGGATGCAAATGGAAAAGGTAGTCAGACACAGGAAAGACAATGGGCTATTAGAAGAAAGGACCGAAAGGAGCAAATAAAGGTAATAAAAAGGGAGAAATAGCACATGTTGGAGGAAGGTTACATATTTTTGAGGGCATTTAGTTACTTCCCAGAATTACAGAGACTCTTGAGAGATAGGACCTCAGAAGCCATACAAATCAACTGTATGTGCTTAAAGATCACAGTGAAGAGGAGTGCTCTTCCTCTCAAGGAGCCCATTTCACTTCTATGTAACTTAACTATTACAGTTTTTCCTTATAATAAGCAGAATATATGTCTTTGCAACTTTTGCCTATTTCTAATAGTTCTGTTCTCTGGGACCAAATAGAACAATTTTAATTAATTTCTCCACAATCTTGAGGACAGCTATCAACTCTATAAATCTTCTCTAGGCTAAGTATTCCCAGTCTTCAACCAAATCACATGTTATGTTCTCTAGTCCTTGTGCTGTCTTCAGTATACTTTTTTGGGCTTACTCTAGGTTATCGTTATGTTATGATGCCACAAACTGAATTTAGCAAAAATATTACCTCTTTTTTTTTCTTTTGAGACAATTAGGGTTAAGTGACTTGCCCAGGGTCACACAACGAGGAAGTGTTGTATCTGAAGCCAAATTTGAACTCAGGTCTTCTTGATTCCAGAACTGGTGTTCTATCCACTGCCCCACTTAGCTGCCCTGATATTACCTCTTTTCATTCTAAACACTATGCCTTCCTTAGTGGAGCTTAGGATAGCATTAGCTTTTCATTATTATATCATATAAGAGTTTAATCCACAAAAACCTTCACATAGTTTAACAAAAAATTTGTTGTCATGTCTCTTCCTATCCTGTTTTTGTAATGTTGATTTTATTTAATGAAATCTCTTTGCATTAAAATTTCTATTTCATTTATGTATTACACACATACACACAAATTCTATAGATTCTTATTACTGGTTTTTTGTTGGATGTGATCTCTGATGAATTACTGGTCCAATCTTTTGTTTTTCCTCAGTTGTTGTATTTTACAAAGCTTCTTAAACTTAGAGTCTTGGTCCCATATGGGGCTGTGTAATTGAATGTGGGGATCCCCAAATTGTGATTTATTATCAGTAAAATTAGATTTGTATATCTGTTTTGTATGCTTTTGTCTCTTGGGATCTCTCTGTTTTATCCAGGTTATTGTGATCCTTAGAAGTACTTTCTAGATTGGAAGTCAAAGGAATGCCCATTAATTGGGGAATGGCTAAACTATAATATATATTTGAAATGAAATATTATTATGCTATTAAAAAATAACAAGGACTAATGAAACATGCTATCCGCCTTCAGAGAAAGAATTGATATTAATTGAATACAGACTAAAGCATGCTATTTTTTTCACTTTTCATTTTTTTTGTCTTTTTCTACAAAATGATTAATATGTAAATGTTTTGCATAATTGCACATGTATAACCTGTATCCAATTGTTTGTTTGTTTTTTATCTTGGAGGGATAGCCTATGGAAAAAGAAACTTTAAATAAAAAATGGTTAAAAAAAATTTTTTTTAAAGAACTGCTTTTTAGATTTCTTCTGCTTAATATCATTTATCCCCACATTAATCTCCAGATGTAACTAATAGTCATCAAGTGTGAAAGTTTTCTGGAGGCTCTCAAACTAGACACAAGTCCCAGGTAGGCTGTAGACTTCCAGTTTTTATGTTAGGTTAACTGATAGCAGCCTTTATACTTTTCAGCAGGGAGTCTTCAGCAATCTCCCCTCTTTCTCTCTCTGACCATTATTGGATGCTTTTTTCATTTGATGTCTCCTGTAAATCTCCTCCAGAGACACTTTGGTTCCTCCCATATCCAAGAGCCCAATATATATTACATAACTCGAAATAATTTAGCCCATAGGCCTTTTTACTTCCTCCTTTGTCTTTCCCTTCACTCTAGATTTCTTGTGTCCTCTCCCATCACTTCATTTATCTTGTATTTATTTTGTACATATCTGTTTGTGTACACATCTCTTCAGATGTTACTGCTGCTGCAGAGCCAAAACTGTTCCAATTTTGCCTTTGTTTCCCCAGGCCCATCAATGGGCTTTGCATATACATAGCTAGCTTGATTAATACTTAATTGTTAGATTATTCTATCTTTGAGCTTCTTGATACAAGTTCAGATTTCACTCTTGCCTCTCATTGTTTTCCTATTGTCATCCTTTTCAACTTTAAATAAATAAAAGACTTTATTTCTTTCAAGGAATCATGTGTCCTCCCTGGTTCTACCTTCTCCTGGATAGTAGAGATATGTTTTTCCCAATCCTTTCCCTTTATTCTTTAAGACAGAGACATAGGTCAGACGATATCAACAAGAAAACAATTATAGCCCGCATACTGAAGATCCCAGTGAGGCTTTGCTCCCTGTCCAGAGAGACATTTAGTGGAGATCATCAAGGATTATTTATGAAGACTATCTTAACCCAAATGAAAAGCAGTATGGAGAGAGACATTCTTGATTCATGCATGTCCCCATTAGGGACTCATCATTTGGTTTGAGCTTGAAGATCTCTTAGGAAGGTTGTACAAAGAACAAATAGTTACTTCCTTATAGAAGAATTAGCATGGCAAACTTTGACTATTCTCTTTTCCTCCTTTTCAACACAGGCATTTCTGGATGCCCTGCAGAATCAGAGTGAGGCAAGCAGCAAGATCATTGGGCAATTTGGAGTGGGCTTTTATTCTGCTTTCATGGTAGCTGACAAAGTGGAAGTTTATTCACAGTCAACAGAGCCTGGGAGTCCAGCTTATCAGTGGCTCTCAGATGGGTGAGTATCTGAAGAAAGGTTTGGGAATATCACAAAGGGAGGGTTCAGGATTTTTTCCCACAACTGGACAGGCATCTCCTGTTTGCAACTGAAATCCAGGTTGGAAAATCATTAATTTTGAAAGAATTAAGAGAAAATACTTAAAAGCCGTGGGATGGAAAGAATCTGGTTTTTTTAGTGATATCTATCAACTTCTGAAAAATCAATGATACTTGCTATGGTAAATGGTGAGTTTATCAGCCATGTGAGATGTTGAGAATTCTGAAGGCTTTTATACAGAGTTAAGATATTTCTATCACTTCCTTTCAGATAGTAATTGTTTTCCAAATCTTTCTTAAACGATCGAGTTGAAAATCTGAGATACTAAATTGAATCTTTTATTCAACTTACTTCCTCACCAAAGGGTTGGACATTAGATAATGATGTCCTCTTTGGCCTATGCAATCTGTGCAAACTGGAGGGTTTCATTCTACAATGTGGAATGTTAATTCGTGGTATTCTAAGTCATTGTGCAACCTGTAGGGATCAATTCTATTTGAGTTTGACCCTGCTGTTCTACAGACCACCAGGTTACTACCCTTCCTTTCTTTTGAGTTCAGTAGTTGGTTGACAATTTTTCTTTCCTCTCCTTAGACTGAGAAACCATCTTTCATATTGACTCTTCTTCAAATACCTTCACCACTCAGGTCCTTAACCTATTGTAATATTAATCTAGGTTCGGAATTCACATTCAACAGGCATAGTCTTAAAAGAAGGTGGTACTAGTTTATTTCTGCTCAGAACCTTAATTTAAATAAGACATAAGGGAAGAGGAAACTGATAGCATAAAAATAATATACAATTAACATGATGGCCGCCATGACAATAAAGACACCATAACAAACATACAACATACATCACTACCACTCCAAAGAAGTATCAACATCTGAATTCCTTGGCTGGGAGGACCCATGATCACAGCTATTCGGAGTCTTGAGTAGGAGCCATTAGTAGGCAAGCTGTACAATACTTCCTAGCTGAATCCTCAAAGTCCCTCTCCACTAAGGGGTTGTTGTAGGGTAAGAACAAAGAAGACACTAGTTAAGTATTCTCACTTGATATATGACCCTTGGGACAGAGCAGTTCCCTTAGGTACAGGATGCTCCATCACAAGAGGCCCACCTGTGTACTCCAGGAACTGGCTAGGTTTCCAGGGTAAACACAGGCCTGCAATAAAGAATACTCATTAAAGCACCAGAAGGGTACCAGAAGCACCTGTGTGCTACTTGAGATTCTGTCAGCTCAAGCACTTTTCAATATTCTCAATAAACAAATTTACACAAAGGAATGGCCGAGGCTCATGGGAGTTCCTCACTAGGATTCCTTATACTTACTCCCATGCCCTCCTCCTAATTGACCTCACCTACAAAGATAGTCATATTTTTGATCTTGCTATCACCCACAAATATTCTGCCATCCACTTTAAGGATTCAAAAATCTTAACTTAATTTCCTTCTTCTCTTGAGTCCCTAGCCCCGAGATCATATTGCTGAACTTTCCTGTCAAACTTGGACCTTGAATGACTCACAATCCATTGCCTTTGTTTCTTATACACCAGAAAATCTAAACTCTCTGAATCCAGTATGAATTTATGCTATGCAACCTAAAAGACAAATCTTCTATACCTTCTAACTCACTTTCCTACTGACTTTGGTACATTTTTTCATCTCTCCTTTTCCATCCCATGATTCCTTTTCCTCCAACTCTCTCAGCTGAATACCAATACCTTGTCTCATATTTTACAGAAAAAGTTGAAGTCATTTGCTGAGACCTTCCTTCTTTCCTTCTCAACTTTTATCTTTCAGCAGATGCCTTTTGCTATCTCCTCCCTCCTTGCTAACTCCTACCATTCCCACTCTCATCCTATATCCCTTCTGCTCTTTGTAGCTAAACTTATCACAATAGGTGTCTTAACTTTCTTAACTCCCTACAATCCAAGTTCCAGCCTCATCATTCTACGAACCTGCTGTCTCTAAAGTTATTAGTGCTTTCTTAATTGACAAATCCAGTGCCTTTTCTCTTCTTGAAACTCTTCTCTCTAGATTTTCAGGACACCACTCTTTCCTTACTCATCAGACTGCTCCTTCTTAGTTTCCTTTGTTGGACAGTCATCCACAGCACATCTAAGGGTTAATTTAAGTCTTCTCTTTTTATACAATTTCATTTAGTGATCTCATAAGCTCCCATAGATTTAATTACCATCTCTATACTGATGATTCTCCCTCTAATCTACATATCTGTTAATCTCCAGTCTCTTTCATCAATCAGCCTTTTAGACCTCAGAACTGAAGGTCCAATTGACACCTTAAACCTATCATGTCCAAAACTGAACTTAATTATCTTTCCTCTCAAACTTTCCCCTCACTCTCAAACTTTTTGCTACAATATCCTCTTAGTACCCCGGGCTTGAAATCTAGATATTACTTATCCTCACTCTTCAATATCTTTAGCCTCCCTGCTATCCCCCTTAAATCTGTTGGCAAGGCCTGTTGATTTCATCTTTGTAACATCTCTCTAATAAGCCCGTTTCTTTCCTCGATATTCCACCTCTCTTGTTCAGGGCTAATTACCACATGTCCATAACCTGCTTGTGGGTCCTTAGCCTCAAGTCTCTCCCCAGATCTATCCATCTTCCAGCTGCCAAAGTGAAGTTCTAAAGCACAGATCTAATCATGTCAATCCCTACTCAATAAACTCCAGTGTTTCCCTATCAATTTTATCAAATAACAGCTTAGACCCTGTCAAAAATATCTTTAAAAATGTTAAAATCCAATGTTGGTGGAATACTCTGATACATTGTTGGAGAGAATGGTCCAGCTATTTAGAGAACAGAATAGCAACATGTAATAAAAGTGCACAGAACTGATCATACTTTTTGTAAAAGCAAATGTCTCTTCCTTCATTTGGAATTTTAAGAAAGAATTTAAAGATTAACCTGAGGCTTTTGGACTAATCTCAAAGAGAAGAGAGTCTTTCTTTTAATTATCAATTCCAAAATGATGTCCTGCTCCCCTTGGAGAGTCCAAGGAGGATTGCTCCCTAAACTAATTAGGGCTGTCTGTCACCTGATAAAGATTAGCAGGTGGGGGAGAACTGACCTTGATTGATTGATCTGGAAAGAGTATTTTTTCCCCCTAAGGAATTAGGTTAATGATACACTTAAAAGAAACCAGAAACCTAGAAGTATACTTTGGATTCTTTTTTGACCAACTAGAAAGAATTTCATTCTAAGAGTGAGTAGAAAGTTAAAAGATTTACTCTGATGAAGAACCTGTTAACTGAATTGTTACCTACAATGTAGATCCTTGCTTGCTCTTGACTGGTGACTGAAATTTACTTTGTGACATCAAAATGATTTTAGTTAGGCATCCTAAGGTATAAAGACATTCTAACATTTAAATATTTCTTTCTTAAAGTAATCATAAATGAATAAAAATTGTTTTGGAAGTTTTATGTATAAAATACAGAGTACAGAATTTTCTTCAACACTTTTACCTCTGTTATTCCTTTGGTAGAAATCAATCCCAAAGCCACTAAAAGAGGAAAGAAAGGATCTATGTATTAAAAAAAGTCACAGCTTCTCTTTTTGAAATTGGAAAAAATTAGAAACCATCTGGAGAATAGAAGGATAAAGTTATGGTATTCTAATATTAGTATGTTATGGTGCTGTAAAAAAATATTATAAATATGTATAATAGAGGTAGCACGAAGTGGAGGATAGAATGATCTCTTTGGAATTAAGAAATCCTGCATTCTCATCTCACCTAATATTTACTATTTGTGTGATACTGAAGCAGGAGGGAATTGTTTCCTTTACTAAAGTTGTGGTCCCTTTAAGAAACTATTTCCTTTTGATCTGTGATCCCTTTCAGAGTCTCAGCCCCTCCTGGGGAAGGTATATCCCCCCCAGATAAGTTATCTTTCCAGGATGCCAGAGCCTTTGATTCAATTAGAAATCCCGGTCAAAAAGCACCCTTTGAAGTGTTGTTAATTCCAGTAGGAGATCTGGGCTAAAAACTGATAAGAATCTAAGCCTGGAAAACTTGGCTTCTGAAGCCCCCACCAAGAATCCTGGTCTGATCAGCTCAAGCTGTTCCAGCCCTCATCAAGATACCTAATATAACAGCTTCCCTCAACTAAGGTCTTTGCAGATGGCCCTAGATAACTTGAGATCTCTGTCACTCTCAGCTCTCAGGATCCTTCTGTCCAATGAGAAAGCATTCTCAGTTCCAAAACTCCATTTCCCACTAGAAACTGATTTCTATCCAACAATAAAGTTTCATTTTGCAACTAATAATTTGGGAATGAGTGAATTCTTTCATTCCTAAACCTGCCGCTGATTTAAAAGGGATATTTAACAACTCTCTTATTGCCACTAACCTCTTGACCACCAGGAATTGAGGCCATTCAAACCACATCAATACTATGAATAAATCACTTAGTAAACTTTATTAAATGTTTACTGAGCCTCAGTCACTATGCTAAGTGATGGAAATACAAAGAAAGGCAAAGACAGTCCCTGCCCTCTTAAGAGCTTCCCATCTATTGGGGAAATTTAACACATACAAAGAAGCTGAATTGGGGTGGGGAGGTTATGATGTGAAGTGCTACAGCTGGTGTCAGAAATGATCTGAGGAGGTATAGTAACAAAGTTGAAGATTTCGTATTTCAGAATGCTTTCAGAATCTGGACTATAGGAAGTTAAGAAGAGCGAGATCAGATGGTCAGCATCTTTTAATTCTAAGTTTATTTCTTGATTTTTTTTTTTTAAACATCAAAATTTTCTTTTCTCTGGCCCTTTGATTATTATTTTTGAGCAGTATTGAATCTTGCCTGATCTTTTTGCATGTCATTTAGTCAGTTGAGTATGTCTCTTGAGATATCTTGTATAAGCTTCCTTTTCTACTTCTCTTGCTTTAGGTTGCTATGCAAAATTTTTTTATGTACCAGCATTTTTTGTTAGTTATTTTAAAATTATGATAGGTTTTTCTTTTCTTTTTAAACTACTTTTTCCTCATAATAGTTTATTTTCTTGGATGGGGTTTGGTAAGGGGTATGAGAAGCTTAGCTTCCTTTGAACATCTTAATTAACATCTTGGATTAAGTCTTTCCTTCTGAGGGCTTTTTGATAGCAAAAAGAGAGGTTAAGTCTTTTAAGTTTAAACTTCAGCTCCAATTTCCTTTTTCCAAAGGGTTTCTTCATTTTATTCTACCCAACCTACATAATTTCCTTTTCTATCATGGCCTCCTGGTTTCCTTTTTTCATTTTTGTCATAGACTGTAACCCTCTTTAGATTTTTCTGATATGGTATTTTGAAGAGAGCAAGTCTGCAGCATTCTCCTCAGTTTCCAGTGTCTCCCCCTTGAGATATTGACTTTTGTTTAGAAGAAAATTTCCATTGGTACCTTGTATTTTTTTTATTACAGTCTTCACAATCACCCCCACCAATCTTCCACATAGCTTATATTAGTGAATGTTTTTAAAAATATTTTTAAACAGGTAGGCAAAACTAAACATAATCAAAAAAGTCTGATACCTACGCAAAAAAGAAAGAAGAAATTCTTTCTCAGTTACAGCAAAATACTTTGTATTTTGGTGTTCTTATTGTTATTCTTCCCATTTCTGTTGTTTTGGTATAATTATTTATATATAATTTGGTATAATTCCCTGGTTCTTTTTATTTTATATTGTTTCACTAAGTCTTCCCATCCATCTTTCTATTCTTATTCATTATTTCTAAGACCACAATGATAATATCTCATCACATTCATATATCCACAGTTTATTTATCCAGTATTCTCCAGTATATGGACATCTATTTTGTTTACAATTTCTTGGCTACTATAAAAAAGTGCTAATATAAATTCTTTGGCATACACAAAAAAAATTTTTTTCAATTTTTTTACCCTCATGAGATAGTTTACTGAACTCTGTGTCTAAGAGTGTAGACAGTTTTATTACTTTCTTCATAAATTTCCAAAGATGTTCTCTAAGAAGGGAACTTCTTCAACTTTTTCTGTTGTTTTTCCCTTCCCCAAAAATAATCCTAAATGGGTGGAATTTCTCACGAATTGTATAGATGTTTCTAAAACATAACTCAGTTTAGACAAAATAGTTTCTACAGCTTTAACAAATTACACATTGCTTTTGATGTTCTAAAGCATATTGTCTTATTTTTATTCCATTATATCATATCTAACACTAATACCAGCAACTCTATACTTTAAAGGAAGTACTAAATACATATTTATTCAGTTATTTATAACTCTGAAAACTGCTGCTGCTACAAATTTCCAGTATTCGTTTTATGAAAAAAAAACCAAGTTAATACTTAGGCAAGATCCTGTCAGAGTGCCCTTTTCTGATTCTCCCTATTCTTCACATGTTTTTGCAGAAAGTTTTTCCAGTTGATTTTCTTTTCTTCATTAGAGGCATAAGACCTGGAAGGAAGAGCATAAAAAACACTAGATAGGACCAGAGATGTCCCAGAACCAGTTTATACTAGGGGAGTCAATTGTTAAAAATTTTCAGTGAGAGCATATCTACATTGGAAACTGGTAAATGCTACAAATCAGGACTTGTTTTTGTCTGGACAAACAATAACTTGAGTCAGATTGAAAAACAATTGGGAAATATATAACAAAATAAATGAAAATCCAATAGAACATTTGATATTATTAATATGTGACTTTCCAAGTCAACATGCTACCTGTAGGGATTCTTACCTAATGTTTAGTGATCCCATTTCTATAAAAGTTTAACACCAATGGTCTAGACTTAAAGAAAGTAGAAAAAATGTCAGTAATATGGATTAAAGTTAAAAATATAATGTGTATGTGTATGTGTGTGTAGTTTGTTTGGTTTTTTAATGAATAGCTAATTATTAAATGCTTATTTACCCTGTAGGCCTCAGGAAAGTAATTAAAATCTTTCCAAAGTATTCAATGTTATGTTAGCCTTCCAAAATACCTCCTTGTTAGAGCAATAAGCAATCACTAGTCTTTCCTAGATCAGAGCAGCAATTGTTCATTCCTTAATTTTGTTTTTTAATAAAAAGGGTAAGACAAAGATCTTTTTTTTAATTTTTAAAATTAATTTACTTAATGTTTGTCCCAAATACATTCAGAACAATTCTTTTATACTTTTTTTAAGGATGTAAGCTTTTAAACTTTATTTTATTATTATTATTATTATTAAAGCTTTTTATTTACAAAGCATATTGCATAGGTTAATTTTTCCCTCCTGCCCACCACCCCTCCCCTAGCTGGCAGGTAGTCCAATACATGTTAAATATGTTGAAATACATGTTAGATCCAATATATATATATATATATATATATACATACATATTTCTACAGTTATCTTGTTGCACAAAAAAAAATTGGATCAAGAAGGAAGAAAAAGAAAAAATGAGAAAGAAAACAAAATGCAAGCAGATAACAAGAGAGAGTGAGAATGCTGTGTTGTGGTCTACACTCTGTTCCCACGGTTGTCTCTCTGAGTGTAGATGGCTCTCTTAATCACTGCACAAATAGAACTGATTTAAATCATCTCAGTCTTGAAGAGAGCTACGAAAGACAAAGATCTTAAAGAAGGAAAGGGACACCCACATGTGCAAAAATGTTTTTGGCAGCCTTTTGTATAGTCGCAAGAAACTGAAAACTGAGTGGATGCCCATCAATTGGAGAATGGCTGAATAAGTTATGGTATATGAATGTTGTGGAATATTATTGTTCTGTAAGCAATGACCAGCAGGATGATTTTAGAGAGACCTGGAGAGACTTACGTGAACTGATGCTAAGTGAAGTGAGCAGAACTAGGAGGATATTGTACATGGCAACAAGATTGTACGATGATCAATTCTGATGGATGTGGCTCTCTTCAACAGTGAGATGATTAAGGCCAAATCCAGTGGTCTTGTGATGGAGAGAGTCATCTGCACTCAGAGAGAGGAATGTGGGAATTGAGTGAGGGCCACAATGTAGCATTTTCACTTCTTTTGTTGTTGTTTGCTTAAATTTTATTTTCTTTCTCATTTTTTTTCTCTTTTTGATCTTATTCTTCTTATGCAGCAAGATAATTGTATAAATACATATGTCTATATTTGATTTACATATATTTTTACCATGTTTAACATGTTTTATTACTTGCCATCTAGGAGAGGGAGTGGAGAAAAGAGGGAAAATTTGAATACAAAGTTTTGCAAGGGCCAGTGGTGAAAAATTATCCTTGCATATGTTTTGAAAATGAAGAGCTTCAATTAAAAAAAAAGATTAAAAAATAACAACAATAAGAGGAAGGGAACAAGCATTTTAATTGTCTGCTATAAACCAGGCACTGTGCTAAGTGGGTTACACATAATCTCACTTAATCCTGACAACAACACTGGGAGGTAGATATTAGCATTATCCCCATTTTATAATTGAGGAAATTTAAGACAGACAGAGGTTAAACTAGTTGCTCAGAGTAAATGTCTGAGACTGGTTTTGACCTCAGGTCTTTCTGATTTTAGGCAGAGAACTCTGCCCATTGGACTACCAGTTGCCAATAAATAAGAATTGTATACATTTCTGTAAGTGAAAGTATTAGTGGCCTCATTTTACAGAATTGGAAATCAAGACTGGGAGAAGGGAACCGATTGGCTTCCCACACATTGTTCCAGCTATTAAGGGTCAGAGCCAGGACTTCAGGCACTGTTTGGAATGGATACTCTTTCCTGGACAGTATGCTGACTGCTGCACTGTAGTTTTCATGAAGTGAAAGCTGTCATCTTGGTTACATGAGTGTGTATAAAAGAAAGAACTATAATCAAGCAAATGGCTATCATTATTCCTTACTTTAGATGGTTATTTAGGATCTATACTTAGTTTTTGCTTAGCATTTGAAAATGTTCTCAGGTAAAGTAGCTGATTTTTTTGTTGTGAAGATTTATTAGTACTGATATAGCATTATTTTTCCCCTGGTTTTTCTTAGCTCTGGAGTATTTGAAATTGCAGAAGCTTCAGGTGTTAGAACTGGAACCAAAATAATCATCCACCTCAAATCAGATTGTAAAGAGTTTGCCAATGAAGACCGGGTCCGAGGTGAGTAGAGAAGGAAGGACTTTTTGCTCTTTGCCAGACCTCTTTTTCCGCAACTAGACCCAATGTGTAAGTAGTGAATCTCAGTATCTACCTCCCATGATCTTCACTTTGTGCTGTCCCACAAAAACATCTGATTTGGGGTGGACGTGAATGAAGAGTAGTGGAACTCTTCTATGAGAGACCTTTGATGAAAATCCCAGCTATCCTTTTGAAGGGTAACATAAGGGAAAAGATAGAGATAGGTACCAATAACAACATATATATATATGTATAAAAAGAAAAATCCTTTTGAGTGGGTTGGTATTATAATAATCATAATGTAGTAAAAGTTTACATCTGTATTTTGCAATTTTAAAAAACATTTTTCTCTTCATAACCCTGGGAAGTAGGTAGATCCAGCAAGGATTCAAACTCAGTTCTTCAGAGTACAATCTCATAGACCTTTTTGCTACACTGCCCTCTGTCCGATAAAGCTTTCTGGCTGGTTGCATGGTTGTTGTCTGGTCAGAGTTTTCATTTAAATCTTATAAAAACACATTATTTGGAAGCAGAGGATTTTTTGATCCCATTTCTTTTACAGCTTTCTATGTTAAGTACATATTAGTATTTCGAAATTTTCCATTTGAAATCTTCCCTGCTCATCTAGTTGTTTACTTTTGCTCACCACAGACACAATCAGCCAAATGCCCTTCAAATCCACTTCCTTGAATCTTTCATAAAGTTCATTTCATCCCTACTACAGACTTAGATCATAATCGATGAATTGCTATAGCCAACATTCTAGTGATAAATCCCATTGCCTTTAACTGATTAATTCATTCAGCAGGATCCCAAACTTGTTTTCTTACTCTTAGTTGTAATCATTAACATAATACTTTTATTTTGTGTTTGTTTTTTTTTCAGAGGTAGTGACAAAATACAGTAACTTTGTTAGCTTTCCCCTTTACCTAAATGGAAAACGCATCAATACATTACAGGTAAGACTTAGTCAAGGATCCCAAAAATATGTTAAATATTGTCTTCAGTCTTGGGAAGAAATGGCAGCAGGAAGGATTTATGGAAGTTGTCAATAACAGCAATAGAATCTAATAACCAGTCCAACTCTCATCTGCACAGAGATGTGCTCTTCAAATTCCTCAAATAAATGACTACATAATCTTCAGATGAAACAGAAATCAGCAATCCTTGCATCAACAAGTATTTATTAAATGCTTAGTATGTGCTGTTGATAAACAGGGGTAAACAAAGAAAAAGCAAAAATAGCTCTCATGCTCAAGGGATACACATCT
This sequence comes from Sarcophilus harrisii, assembly GCF_902635505.1. NCBI lineage: Eukaryota > Metazoa > Chordata > Mammalia > Dasyuromorphia > Dasyuridae > Sarcophilus > Sarcophilus harrisii. Next base: position 336,252,058 of record NC_045426.1, read on the forward strand.
AATTGGGGTGAGATAGAACAACACATACATTAGAATATTTAAATGAGAAAGAATTGATGGAAGATAACCATGTAGAGAATGATAGTGAGGAAAGTGACAAGATTGGTGAATGGTATCCTAGTCAAGTTGGCTTGAGCTGAGTCTTAAAGCAAGCCCAAGGATTTTAAGTCCCAGAGATTGGGAAGAAGGATCTTTCAGATATGATTAACAGCTGATGCAGAGGCCTGAATATGGGAGACATGGTGTCCTGTTTGAGGAGCAACAAGTATCCGCTGGGACTGAATCCTAGAGTGTTTTAAAGGGAGTGGATTGTAAGATTAGAAAGATACAAAGTGTCAAGGTTGTAAAGAGCTTTAAATGACAAAAAACTCTAAAATGTAGTCATGGAGGTAATAGAAAACCCCTGAAATTGATTGAATATAGGAATTATATGATCAGACTTCACTTTTTAAAAAATCATTTTGGTAGAGAACAGATTGGAGTGGGGAGAGTCTTGAGGTGTAGGAATTCCAATTAAGTAGTCTGGGCAAAAAAAAAAAAAGAATGATATAAACCTGAACTAGTATGGTGGCTTTGTAATTGTATGTAAGAAGTCATAGAGAAAGAAATTGGGGCAGTTAGGTGGCACAGTGGATAGGGCACCAGCGCTGAAGTCAGGAGGACCTGAGTTCAAATCTAACCTCAGACACTTAACGTTTCCTGTCTGTGTGACCCTGGGCAAGTGAAGAAAACTATAGAATGAAAGCTGGGAAGAGTAGAATTTAGTGAGGGTGTGTGTGTGTGTGTGTGTGTGTGTGTGTGTGTGTGTGTGTGTGATGTTAAATGTGCACATTTGTAGCAAAGGAACTAGTAGGGAAGAGATTGAAGAATGCAGAGGACTATGTATGATGATAAGGACAGTCCTGGAAAAATTGGGAATAATTCAGGTTTGGGATTTGGCAAATTATGATCAGTGATAAACTTTATTTTTTAACAGTATTTTGTTTTCCCCCATTATAAAGACAATTGTAAAATTCATTTAAAGTTTTTTTGAGTTCCAAATTTTTCCTTCCTTCCTCATCTCTTTCCTCCCTAAGACATTAAACAGTTTGATATCGGTTATATATGTGTAATAATGTAAAACTTACATTCATGTTAGCCATGTTGTAAAAGACCAAAAGACCAAAAAACAAAGACAGTGTAAAAATGGTATGCTTTAGTCTGCATTTATACTCCATTACTTCTTTCTTTGAATGCTGATGATATTTTTTTCATCATGAGTCCTTTGGAATTGTCTTGCTTTGTATTGTATTGTATTGCTGAGAAGAACTAAGTTATTCATAGTTGATCATCATATATTTTTGTTGTTACTGTGTACAATGTTCTCTTGATTCTGCTCACTTCATTTCTCTGAAATCTGCCTATTTGTCACTTCTTATAGCATGATAGTATTTCATTATATTCATAAACCACAATTTGTTCAGCAAATCTCCAATTGAAGAGCATTATTTCAATTTCCAATTCTTTGCAACTACGAAAAAGCTACTATAAATATTTTTGTACAACTAGGTCTTTCTCTTCTTATCTCTTTGGGATACAGACTTAGTAAAGGTATTACTAGATCAAAGGGTATGCGCTCTTTTGGGCATAGTTCCAAATTGCTCTCCAGAATGGTTGAATCAGTAGTGATAGACTTTATTATTATTTTAAAAGTTATTTTATTACACATTGCTTTTTGAATCATGTTGGAAGAGAAAATTCAGAACAAAAGGGAAAAACCATGGGAGAGAAAAACAAACAAAAAAAGAAGTGAACATAGCATGTGTTGATTTACATTCAGTCTCCATAGTTCTTTTTTTGGATGCAGATAGCATATTCTATTCAAAATCTATTGAGATTGCTTTGGATCCCTGAACCACTGAGAAGAACCAAGTCTTTCATAGTTGATCGTGATAGACTTTAAAAGATTCACAAAGGAGTTTCTGTTTGATTCTAGAGACAATAAGGAATCACTACAGTTTGAATAGGGGAGTAACATATGTGCCTAAGGAAAATCATTGGCAGGCATCTGTATGTAGGATGGTTTAGAGTGAAGAGAGATTTTAGGCAAGAATACTTTTTAGGTGGTCATTGCAATAGTTTAATCAAGTGATGAGGACTTGAAGTAAATAAATAAGATGGTAGCCAATTATAAGAGTAATTGAATGTAGGCGGTGTTGTGGAGATAGAAACAGTGAGATTTGATAACTATTTGGATGCAAGTAATTTATTTATAAATATAAAATTAATATAGATTTTTTAAATGGCAAGCAACTAGGAATTTTTTGAGTACAGAAGTAATGTGATCAGATCTGCACTTAAGGAAAATCAAACCATTTAGTTCAGCAAAAACTGTCCTTTCTCTTCTTATCTCAGTGCCTTTGCTCTCATCTTCTTCTATACCTAGAATATATTTTTATCTCAGTTCCCCACCATCTTGTAAAATCCCTTTCTTTCATTAAGACACAGTGCCAGCACCAACATCTGAAGCCTTTCTATATTCCCCCAAATACTAGTGTCCTTCCTCCTTAGCTTCTTTGTATATCATCTCTCTTTATTTTGTATTTAGTATTATATAAGATTTTTGGTCATTGTATGCCTAATTCCGTTCATAGTGTCTGCTGTGTAATAAGTACTTAGTAAATGTTTACTGATTGATGTTCTTAGGTTTGGCCCACTATTCTAGGTTTTTATTTTTTAAAGTCTATGCCAGCTTTGTGTTGTCTGCAGATGTGGTAAGCATGGCTCCATTACATCCCCAGTACTTGGCAGACAGAAGATCCTCAACAGGATCATAAATCTGGACCTGGAAGGAACTTCAGAGGTTGCCCAATTCTACTCTCTCATTTTGTAAATAATGAAACTCATGCCCAGGGAGAACACAAGAAGTATGCATCAGAGGCAGGGTTTCAGTTTAGAAAACTAACTGCAGTTAATATTTTTTTCACTGTACTACAGTGATTGATGACATGCTTTCAATTTAAACCTTTTTTTTTTTTTTTTTAAAGTTGACATAGGGAAGATCCCTAGGGCATTATACTACAGACTTTCCTACAAATTAACATTGACAGATAAATGATTACTTTGGGTCATTCATCTTTATTGAAATGAAGTTTTGTCAAATATTTCTTAAATGGTAGTTTATTGTGAACCCCATCACTCTAGCCAAGTTTTTCCTCTGAATGTTTGAGATCTTTGTTTTATTTCCTTTATCAGTCTGAGGATCCTGAGGCAAAATACTTGCTCCCAAATCCATTTATTCTCTTGTTTTCATCCTATTTCTATTATAACCGTGTGTGTGTGTGTGTGTGTGTGTGTGTGTAAAATCTCAAATATTTCACTTCAAATATTCACTACACTTAACTATGCAAAAGTAATGCATAGTTAGGCCAGAGAATGAGCTGTTGATTCTGACTTTTTTTTTCATGCCTACTCATAAACACTCAGTCAATTTTATATATTCTCTATAAGAGCTTGGAAAAAGAATCAGTTCTCCTGATTTGCTAAGTCAAGTAGTATAAGAAATCCAGACCTTGAGCATCATTTTCTTAACTAGAGCTAACATCATAGATCTTGATTCACTAAAAAATTAAGTTAGACATGCTTGTCTACATTTACTTGGTGGAAAGAAGCATTTTAAATGGATTGCCTTCCCATTTTATCTCCTTTTGCAGGCACTTTGGATGATGGATTCGAAAGACATTAGTGAGTGGCAACATGAGGAATTCTACCGCTACATTGCCCAAGCTTATGATAAGCCCCGATATACTCTTCACTACAAGACTGATGCCCCACTTAACATACGGAGTATCTTCTATGTGCCAGAAACAGTGAGATACTCATACTTTGATTTTAAGTCTTAGTGGATGTGATGAGACTACAGAATGGAAAAGAATGCATAGTACATTTCTTTACTTAAGGAATAAACTTTCCACAGTTGCTTTCGATGTGGGAATCCCTTAGCTGTGACCAAATGAAGAACAAGGACAAAAAAAGCTAAATAATTTTCCAGCAATGGCAGTACCTTACCTCCTTCATCATGGATAATTCCTTATCCACAAATAGAACTTAGGAGTTACATCTAAAAGAAAAATATGTTTGTGGGTGGATTGTAAATACAGAAAAATTCTCACATGTGGGTCAGAGACACTTTGGAACTTTTGAGATTATATTTTTCAGGAGAGATAGATAAAAGTCCAGCCATAAAGCACTCTAGGTCTAAATCTATTTTGGGCTAATAATGTGACTCAAAGGTACCCTCGTGGGTAGCAGCTGCCATCTATGAGATACTCTTTCCTCTAGTTGCCATTGTGCAGGCGTGGAATGTTTGTTTTGAGCTCCTGACAGCAGAACAAATAGATAGTAAAAAGAGAGAAGGCAAGGGGGGAAATAGAGTATAAAAAGACTGAAAAAATACCATTAAATATTACAAGATGCTATTATTTTATTATGAAGGCTTAGTTCACTTGTAAAATAAAACTTCCTGTTTTAAAATTTTTAAATTCTATTTAACATTTAGCAGAGACTGTTTCACATTGAGTGAGACCCTATATGGGGTGAGGGTGAAGGCATGGCAGGAAAGAAGAAAAGAGGAAGTGGGAGGAGCAAATACCTTCCTTCATAGTTTTGTCCTGGCCTAGCTCTGAACTCCAGTCTTATTTTATACAATTTCTTATTTTCAGTTAAAAACAATATCTTGATGACTTCCATTGGCCTTTTTAAAAATAGATTTTTATTGATCTTTTATTTTTAAATCATCTTAATTTCTCTCTATCTCCTCCCAGAGCCATTCCCTATAACAAATAATTGTTTTAGAAAAAAAAAATCAGCAAAACTATTCATTAGATTGAAAAAATATATCATATATTATATTCTCCACCTGCTAAACTTCTCACCACCCCATTGGGAAGTATCTTCTCATGTCAAATCTCTTCTGGAGGAGTCAAGTTTCTTTTTTATAATTTTGCAAGAGTAATCTTTGTTTTGTAATTCTTTTCTATTTATATTGAAGTAGTCATCCCACTGGCTTTTAATAATCTTTCTTCCTGTTCTACAGAAACCATCCATGTTTGATGTTAGTCGGGAGCTGGGCTCTAGTGTTGCACTCTATAGCCGTAAAGTTCTGATCCAGACCAAAGCTTCTGACATCCTGCCCAAATGGCTGCGCTTCCTGCGAGGTATGAAGACTAGACTTCTTTGCTCCCTTCCTTAGAAGTGGTGGAACTTAGCCACATATACATATATGTTGAAATTATGCTTAAGGAAATTCATTTACAAAAATTATTCGGTTAGTCTTTGTGTCTAAGACTATTTAAAATAAGTGACCACTGACAGATTTCTACCTTTTCTAGTGAGCCAGATCTCTATTTTTTTATCTGTAGGTTTTAATCTCAAAAGAATACCAAAAATATGTTTGGAAGAATACTCAGAAAAAATGTCTCCCATTATCTTTTCTTCTCTTTTACTTCCCCACCACCCCGAGCTGAGCTCATTTTTAGTATTATTTGGGAAAAGGGAAGAAATAACTTTGGCTCAGTTAGGGAAAGACTGTGGACAGCAGTAAGAATAATTTGGTGGATAAATGTGAACTGAGAATTTGTAGGTCAGAGAGCAGACTTTTGAGAGAGTTTACTTTATTTTGGGTTTTGTTATGTTTTTTATACAAGGTGTTGTGGACAGTGAGGATATCCCTTTGAATCTCAGTCGGGAGCTTTTTCAAGAAAGTGCCCTCATCCGGTAAGCATGTGTGTTAGATGAGGAAACATTGCATTTAAAAATGAGAACTCCAAGCCAGTGTGTTTGTCCTCTTACCAAGTTCCAAGCTGTTAGCTGAGAAAATAAGGACTCCAGAAATACACTATTTTAGATGTGACATTCACAAGTAAATCACAAGATTCAAATACACCAACATCACCTTTTCATCCAAAACTCTTAACTATATGAGGTAGTCCTTTGAAAAAATTCACTCACACTCAACTGAATCTTTTCACCTTCTCATTAACGTCTGTATCAGGGAAGATCTTGGGTCCAAAATGTGAGGGGAGATAGAAAGGCTTGAGATGTTGTAGAATATTTAGTTTATTATTTTAATTCAGTATGACTTCTTGTAAAGTCAATGAGGAGTTAAAGTCTGGAAGACTTTTTGTGGACTCATATACCTGCAAACTATTGTGGGGCAGTGTAGATCTCTGTGTCTTTTAGTCTCTTGTTTCCAATAGCTTGGTCTAGCAATAAAATATAAGGGAGGAAAATGGGGAAAAGAGTGACAATGTGATAGAACTAAAGTGTGGGAGAGATAATCGTGGGCTTCATCAGGTCATTTTTTTTTCCTTTTATATATTTTTGTTCATTTTGTTGATCTATATTGTTTTGGTACAACAGACTCTTCCAATAAATGCCTAACAATCAATCATTGCTTATCATAGAGAGAAAGGATGCTTCTTTTGACATTGACATTGTTACTAACATTAAGCATTGTAGTTGACTAGTATTTTATTAACTCTACAAGTTGATGTTCTTTATAAAATTGTCATTGTACATATTGTTGTTTTGTTTCTGCTTTTCTGTTGTACATCACTTCATACAAATCTTCCCAGATTATTCACATTGATCATTCCTATAATGCGTTAATATTCTATTACACATATGTACTATTCCTCCATTCACAATTGTTTAGCACATTTATTTTTTATTGTCACAAATCATGCTTTTAGGGACTTTTTTTGTGCATTTGGATTTTTTCTTTCTATGATTCCTTGGGATATTTTCCTTTAGTGGAAGGTTTAGGTCAAAGAGTATGAATAGTTTGGCAAGTTTTATCATACTATTTTATCGTACAAGTTTTATTGTACTGTTTTCCAGTTCAGAACTTAATCATCAGCAAACTAGTATTCCTCTCTTACCATGATTATGTTAATTTGCATTTTTCTTATTATTGTTTTTAACATTTCTTTTTGGTGATTATTCATAGTTTAATCTTAGAAATTTATTACTTTGCTCTGTATGCAGAACACAGGGCTGAAAAATGTTCCAATCTCTACTTTCAAGGAATTCTATAGGAAAATGTTTGAAATTAATGTTTTATTGTGATAATGTTTCGTTCTCCAGAAAACTCAGAGATGTTTTACAACAAAGGCTGATAAAATTTTTCATTGACCAGAGCAAAAAAGACCCTGAGAAGTATGCCAAGTTCTTTGAAGATTATGGGTTGTTTATGAGAGAGGGAATTGTCACTATTGCTGAACAGGAAGTCAAGGTAAGAGCTTTACTTGTCTTAGATCATGAGGCTTCATTGAGGCAAAGAAAACTTCTGGAAAAATAGGAAGGGATTACTGCTAGGGATCAAGGGTTCTGGACTGGATTGTAAGGCAATGATTTTCTGACATCCCATCTGCCTCCTATATAGTGCCAACAGGACACTTCCAACTTATCAGAAGGGATAGTCCTAATCATGCAAAATTTTTTAGTATCATTAGCAATATTAGTCAGTTAGCAAGAAATTTATTCATTAAGCACCTACACTGTGCCAGTCATAGTGAATGTAGAAAGACAGTTATCAAAATGTTTTTGCTCTCAAGGAATTTGTATTCTATTGGGGAAAACAATATGTGCACAGAGAATAAAAATATATATTATTATAAAGATGTTTCATTTATTTTGATTATCAGTGATCCTTTTCATGATTCTTGTTCTTTTCTTATCAAGACTTAAGTTTTGCACTAGAGAGATTTTGGAGGGAGATTGTAATCAGTGCTCATACTGACATGATATAGCCCTCTCTTTCATACTCATAAACTGATATTGCTGTGGATTTGCTGTGTTCACAGACATTGTCTCCAGCCTCATTTTCCCTTTTTGTTTTGTTGGTTGCTTTTTTAAAAAAATGCATTTTTATTGATATCCTTTGTTTTTATACCATCTTTTTTTTTTTTTTTTTTTTTGCCAGTATATCCCTTTCTGTTCTTCCTTATAGAGACCATCCCTTCTGATAAAGAACAGTATTGAAAACTCTGATATCATATGCAATGTTCCACAATTCTAGTCTTCTCCCTCATAAGGAACATGCAGAAATGCCATGTGGCTTTGCATAAGGGGTCATGTTTGAGCAGATTAATTTGTATTATGTCTATATTGTTGTAGTAATATGCATTTCTTGATTCTACTTCATTTTATATCAGTTCATTTAAGTCTTTTCATGTTTTTTTGTATTCATCTAAGCTTTCATTTCTTAATGTGTAGTGAATTGTTTCATTATATTCATGTATCAGAATTTGTTTATATGTGCCTCAATGGGTACCCACTTTATTTCCAATTCTTTGCTGTTACAAAAAACACTGCTATAATTATGTTGATGTGTCCCTTTACTCTAAGTTCTGATTATCCTTGCTTTCTTTGGAAAGAATAGACAGTTTCATATTTTTTATCCCTTCCATAATATGTGTATAATGTGTTTCACCTTATTACTGTGGGATGTGCTTCTTGAACTTATTTGATCAGAGATTTCAGGCTACTTAAAGGGACCTTAAACTTCTTGCTGGCATGTCTCTTAACTAGAAACTGACTTCAAGTCAGAACTGTCCTTAGTGTGGGGTATATATTAGTTCCAAGGTCCTGAACCACCCATGATAGACTCAAGGGAGATCATGGAAACATCTTGGCAATTAGTTGCCCTGTCAACATCACCTTATTCCCACTAGTAAGAAACCTCAGATCTAATACAGAAGATTAGATGACTGAAATACCCTCTCTGTTGTGTTCCCTAGTTTTATTAGATACCTGTCTCATAATTTTTGAGCTGGAAGGAACCGTAGAAGCTATTTGACTTAATGCCCTATTTTATATGAGGAAACAGACCGTATGGTTAAGTATTTGTCCATAATTTGGTGATAGAGGCTAATATAAAATTCAGATATCCTACTTACCAGGAAGCACTTTTTACACTATGGAAAAATATTTAAGGCTTGATTTGGGATGAGAGGTTGAGGGATGTCACAAACTAGCGCAAAATAAATAGCCTCCTTAATAGTTTTTGAGGGTCATTTTATAGTCTTGAGAAATCTAGCCTAATTCATCTTGGAATTAATCCCTGAAATAAACCCTTACCTCCATTTCTAGGAGGATATTGCAAAGCTCTTGCGTTATGAGTCATCGGCTCTGCCTGCTGGACAGTTGACCAGCCTTGTGGAATATGCCAGTCGAATGCGGGCTGGTACCAGGAACATCTACTACCTGTGTGCCCCCAACCGACACCTAGCTGAAAACTCACCGTATTATGAAGCCATGAAGCAGAAGAATATGGAAGTAGGTGAACTGTTGTAGTCATGTGTGCTCACTTGAATAGCAACTAAGAGAAGCCTGCAATTAACCCTTTTACATATAAAGTTAGTTTCCAGGATAGGATCTAGAACATGAAGCAGAGTCACTCACTTATTATTTAACAGTTACCATGGCTTGTAAGATTGGAGGTATACAGTACCTTTCCAGCATTTGAGTTCAGTTCCCTTATTCTGAAGAAGAGGAAAATGAGACACAGAATGATTAAGTAACCCACCTAGAGTCTTTAAGACTAATAAGTGAAGTGGAATTTGGACTAAGATCTTTTGTGATTCCAAATCCAATACTTTTCCACTGTATCATGCTGCCTTCCCATGGTTCAACTTTAATCATTCATTATCTTTATCCTCCCCATTGCTTTTGTTCAGCTCTGAGCTGCCTCAGTTTCCTGTTACCTATATTCTTTTATTCTTTCTCCTAGATATCCAATGTATAGAGTTACATGAGATTAAGGTTTTTAAACATAATCTTGAATTGTATATATTTCTTTTCTATATTATAAATAAATAATATATTTATCCAGGAGATATATTTCATATTCTGTAGTCTCCAAGCTAATTACAATGTTACTGCTACTGTGTTTGAATATCGACAGATAAATGAATGATTTATATAAAAGAAAACTGATTAAGGCCCTGAAAGAAAGAAAAAGGCCCTTTGGATAATATCTTATCCTTGCTCATATTGTCTTTATACAAAGGAAATTATAATGAAATATTTTAATAGAATTCATGGAGACTTTAAGAACTAAAAGATGTTTTAGAGACTACCTGGTCCATTTCCTAACTATATCTCTAGTGATAGGGATTTTACATCTAGTTCCAGATACTATTCCTAGTATTTTAACATAGTGAGATTCTTTCCAGTTATAAACCATTTCTAAAAATAATTCCAAATAATCTGCAACTTTTCCCCCAGTTTATTATTGGCCATCCCTAACTAAGAAATTCAGTGGAATAAAAGAAACCTTATTTTTATTCACTGTATTCATTGTTATTCTACCAGCATTTGGTAACTTTGGGTCTATATAAATGCTATCTGACTCTTCACAGGTGCTCTACTGCTATGAGCAGTTTGATGAATTGACCTTACTGCACCTCCGAGAGTTTGACAAGAAAAAGCTGATTTCTGTGGAAACTGATATTGTTGTTGATCACTACAAAGAGGAGAAATTTGAAGAAGGTTCTCAAGGTGGGCTTCCTACATATTTACAGATCCCCATTTTCCCACTAGTACATGTAGCATAGCAGCACATCCTGCCATGGCAACCCATCTTTCCTAATTACTTAATCCTTGTTTTTATTTAAATGGGGGTAGATATTACAGTAAATTATAGTGGAGATAAAGAAGGCATCAGACTAGCTACAGTATACAGTCTTTTACTTAGGATTCTTTACTATTTTACATATTAGTGAATTTAGTGCATTTTTTAAAAACTGTGTAATGTTCATAGTGGTTCACAGAAACTGATTGGCTCAGGAACCTGGAGATTTTTCAGATAGCCGAGATTTGACTCCTTGAAATTGAACAAACTTCCTATTCCTATTTAAAAAAATTATACTTTGGCTATTTCAATAAGATGGTCTGGACTCTTTTCAAGATCCTAGATGACAAGAAAGTTTCTTTTCTATTTGTCTTTCTAAGGTTTTAAATAAGTCTTAGTGCATTTTTTTTTCTCCTGGAATCACAGAGCCAATTCAAGTGTCAGGCCCATTGATGTTTTGCAGTGAAATTTTGGTTTCCACTGGAGAGGTGTACCTGGATATAAACTAAAAATCCAGGCATTGGTAGGAAATGTCAGTTAAAGAGAGAGCTTAGTTTTTAGTTTTTTTTCTCTTTTAGCTACTGAACGTCTGTCAGAGAAGGAGGCAGAAGATCTGACAGCTTGGATAAGAAATGCACTGGGTACTCGGGTCACCAATGTTAAGGTGAGGCTGCCCTTGGTGTTTGAGGCTGAAGGTACAAAAGCAAAATGTGATGAATAGTCCTCAGACACAAAGAAAGAGACAGCGAGAGCAAGAGTATTGTGGGGGGGAGCATGAGCTCAGGAGGAGGATGTAGGTGTATGTTCATGGCTCTTTGCCCTATTACTATTCAGGAAAAATTAAATAGACTTCCCTCTCAATTCATAGACTAAAACAAATAATCTTGACATATCCAAACATACTGAATACACAGTGGGACAGTTATGTACAAATTACAGCAAATAGCTATCTATTCATAAAACATTAAATTTTGTCTCATATTATATCTCAAGTTATATTATGTATGATTATCTTCAAAGGAAAAGGAGTGAATAAGCTTGGATCTCCACCTTTTTCTCCTATTTTGTGGAAAAAAAGCTTTGTAAAGAAGATGGGAATCTAAGCAGACTAATAAAGTAGGAGGCTAAAAGTTCTTGGTAGACTGTGAAAAAAGAATCTTGTTAGCTTCCAATATTTGAGTTACAACTCTTCACAGAATACTGAAAGAGGAATACTACATGAACTACTGTAGGAAGAGAGAAAAGAATTAAGATATAAACCCTGTTCTCAACAAATTTAAAGCTCCTTGAGAGTCTAACCAGAAATACAGAACTTAATAAACATAGGAATTTAAGAACATTCACCAAGAAATACAAATAAAAATTAATATAGGGTGGGACCAAATGAAGGTATGATTAAGTGTTGATGGGCTACAGAGGAAAAGAGGATACAGTCCAAATGAAGTCTGTATCAAACCAGGTTTTGGAGAATGAGAAGAGACATGGATTGAATGGTGAGTTGAGAGGACATTCTTGGCAGAGGGAACGACTGAAACAAAGGCATGCAAATGAAAACATCAGTCAGGAAAAGATAATTAAATTAACTTGTCTCGACTTTTATCTTTTAAGTAAATTAAGGACAAGTAAAATTTGTAGGGTTGGCAAAGAGTACCAGAGTTTGATGAAGCACCTTGAATACTGGACTGATTTTGGATCTTATGTAATGGTGACCATAATCGTACATGATACATCCTTGAAGAAGGAAGGAATATGATAAAAATGGAGCTTGATTATTTCAGCAGTTGTGTGAGAGTATTCTAGCAGATGTGTTTAGCATGAGACAGTGAGAAAGAAGAATTTAAAGGAAAGACATGAAATAAACTGATGTAAGGTAATGTAAGGTAACGGTAGAATGACTGAACCGTAGATAACAGAAGTGGGGAATAATTCCAATCAAGATTTTGTAAAATCTCCCTCATAGCACACATGAAATTCTCTAAACATGTGCTTCTCATAAGGATAATTGCTCAGATTTTCCATTATTGCTCTTACAATTGGTGAATTGTAGTTAGTTAGTTAGAGGGAAGCTAACTAAGGTTGGTAAAAATATTTTTCTTCAGAAGAAGAGTTAAGGGTTAATCATATCTTATTGTCAAAGAGGAATTTGAACATTCATTCACCTTATTGAAATTCTGGTGTCCTTTTTTGTGTCTTCTCATCACACTTGGTCTTCAGGTGACTCTTCGCTTAGACACGCACCCTGCCATGATTACAGTGTTGGAGATGGGGGCCGCCAGGCATTTCCTGCGCATGCAGCAGTTGGCCAAAACCAATGAGGAGCGGGCCCAGATTCTACAGCCCACCCTTGAAATCAATACCAGGTACAGCTGACTATGCCTAGGGGCTCAGTCAGTATCATTACCCTGTAATAAATAGTCATTTAAACTGTTAGTAAATTATCAGGCTAATTTTTAGTTAATAACATGTCTTTGTATCATCATGGAGCAAGAACGTTTTGTCATGTTTGTTAAGAACAAGCTTAATATTGAGAAGGAGGAAAGGTGAGGCAGTGTCGGGGGTGATTAGGGTCTGAGGTCATTGGAGGGAAGGAATTGGATGTGTGGATCCAGTGGATGTATGGCCAGGGTATGCCATAGCAGCAGGACTGGCATTAGTCTTAAATTTGTCCCCAGTATCCCTTCTTTGGTCTAGTGGCTAGGTGGCAGGATTTTTAGTTTGACTTTTGTAATCTACAAGGCGTAATAAATATTTTTTAGCATTGATATGTAGACAGCATGACTCAGAGCCCTGGAACAGAGTATGAGGAGTAGTATAGAAAGTACTATAGAAAATTCATACCAAAAAAATATAGTTCTCTGAATAATCAAGGAGTTAGGAATAGAATATGTATTATAATAGAAATTTATGTTTATAATCAAGAAGAAGGCATGGTGACCAAATAAAATATTATATTCTTGCTCCATTGGCTCAGTATAAAAGTGTCATCTGCAAGGGTGCTAAGGAGGATGACTTACCCTGAGTACAGAATAAGTTAGAAAAAATATAAATTAATCACTATACAGAGGACCTCTTAAAAGCCTTGAAGAAATTTTATAGCATATATCTATGAAAACTTTCTATCCTATAAATAATCCAGTTATTTTCCTTATAATTTATTTTAATTCTCTCATTGCTAATTTTGAAAATTTATTTGTGTTTGATAAGTTGAATCTCAATTGTTAATAATAACTCAATAAGGAAAAATCATTGAATTAATATATTTATAGCAACTTTATTGAAATGTTGCTTTTTGATACTTTCTTTTGTTTTTAAAAATAAATAGGGATTAAGAAAAAAGGTAGACTTCCAGTCTACCTGTGTGAGACACTGGAATTTTATAACTAGTTAAATCTTTCTCTTTATACGCAGGAGTTAATTTTAAGTATAGCCCTGCCTAATGATAAGATGACAACTTAATGACCCTCCAAAAGCTCTCTTAAAAGAATAACAACTGATGGGTTTGTTGCTTATAGCAAAGTTAAGGAAACTAGATGATAATTTTGATGATAAAATAATTTTGAATACTACATTTATATAAATAGTTTCATTTGAAAAAGAAAACTAAAGTGTATTTTTACATAGCTTCTTAACAGTTCTGAGGAAATGATATTCCATTCTGTGTGATTTAAAATTTTATATTTTTGTATCCTAACACATAGTGACAAAAAAACTCCTTTCATCAGACATCTCATTTCCCTTAAATACTGGTCCTTTTTCTTCTTTGACTCCCTTCTTCATCTTGATATAACTAAAATAAATGTCAAACTTCTCTGTTATCTTAGATTTTCATTCTGAGTCTTAGTGCTCCTTACACTATTCTTGCATGATGTAAAAGTGTTCCCTTGCGTTTATCTTTTCTATATATCTTAGACATAAAGTCTAAATAGGCTGGTGAATTCTCTGTGTGTTCACATCGGTCTCTCAGATAACTCTCATTTTGATTCCTCTTCAGAATTACTTATGTCTTTGGATTTTTATTTTTGAGAGCTTTCCATCCCATCTGAGCTGATTTCCACTATGGAATTTGCTCTCCCTGGATCTAGGATGGATGGTGCCCTGTGTTTGCTTGTCCCCTCTTCTGTCACTCAAGGAGGCAGTGAGATAATGAGAAGAGCTTCAGATGTGATATCCAAAGACTTGTCTTTAATTCCCCTTCCTATTCATCCTATCTTTGGCACTATTTGGACCTGTTTCCACATCTGTAAAAGGAAAGAATTTATGTTAGATGATTTTTGATGTTCTCTTAAGCTCTGGATATATTACCCTATGATTACCAAAGTCCCTGTGATCCTATGATTTTTTTAGAATTTGCTTTCAAAATCTAACGTGCTTATCAAGATTATGCTCAACTTTATTCCATCACAAGTTGGAGCCCCCATCATTTTCACCCCTAGCAGCCTGTTAGTAATATTCAAAACAAAATTTTACCTTGTCCTTCACCTCTTAAAGGAAAAAAATAATTATAAAGCCAAGAAAAGAGAGAAAGGGAGAGATAAAGATTGCTGTAGCAGATGTCTGGATAAGTGAAATCTCTCCTTACTTATTTCTGTGCAGGACTTGTGATCTGTTTCCCAAAAGTATCTCTTTACTCTTTTTATTCAGGTGGTCTACTCTATAGAATATTATAGTGAAAAGCTCCCTGTTTCCGCCTCTATTCAGTTTTAGCCAAATAATTGGTTCTATCATGTCTTCCCACTCTAGATGCTGATTTTCCTCAAGATACATGTCCTTCCCTGTCTTTTATCCATTCAGTTTTTTCTGACTATGATGTGTATCAAAATTCTTGTCATAGATTTCACCTCATCAACTTTGTAACACTTGGGAGGTCAAATTTGCCTCTTTACACTAGGACCTCTAAGGAGCTCATCTTTCTTGTTGCCTAAGCTTTGAATATCTGTGTCTAGACAAAATGGATTTGGGGCTTTAGGTTCCTTCTGGTTCCTTTTCTTGAATTTTGTTTTGAATTCAGACAACTTCTGGTTGTGCTGCTATTTTTTCATTTTAATTGTTCTATGTAGCTGGCAAGGCTTTTCTGTCCCTGAAGTAACATTTTCACTGTCTTAGTGCTACTAGGGATTCAAAATATACTGGGTTTTTGACAGCTTTTCAAACTTCAGGATTTTTCCATTGAAATAAGAAAAACTCTAGAAAAGGTAATGTTACAAGCTTCTGTCACGTAAAACTTTAGTAGTGATTATTTGGCAACTACCTGACCTCATACTGGGGACAGTTTGAAAGAGTAAAGAGTATAGTTTTATTGGGTATCAGGAATAGTAAATATGGGCAAAGACTAAACAATTTTCTCTCTCCAGTCTTGATTAGGAAAAGAGTGTAGGACTTGGGGAGGGAGATCTTGATGGAAGTCTTTTCCTATTCTCTAAGGACTGTTTGAGGTACTTATCTTTCCTGAGTTCAGTGATAAGATTATTATATTTTTGCTTTTTATTTCATCTTTCTTTGTTCTAATCATCACTGATCCAGACACTGCTAGCTGTAAAGTACTAATTGTTTTCATAAAATTCATAAACTTATAGAGCTAGCTCATCATTCATTGTTTCCCAGTTGGGTATCTCCCTGGGCACTTGGATTGCTTTTAGGTTCATTCTGCATATTTATCTTTCCCTTCCTTTGGAGCATTTCTGCCCATCAGGAAGTTTCTGGAAGAAGAAAGTAATGAACACAAAACAACTCACCAAGAACTTCTGGAAATTATTGGAAAACTGATCATTGTTTTAATTGACTTGTTGTATATAGATATACTCCACTTTAAATAAACCATATATGAAAAAACATATTTTCAAAGCAACTCAATTAGAATCATTTACTTTACAAAATGATTTTTGATTTTATCAAGGATTTATGATAGGATTATTTTAAATAGTGAGCTCCTTCAATACAATTTTAAAAATTCTCTCTGTAGATCATTGTTTAAAATAAAGTGCTCCAATTGTATCAGAACAATATACTCTGGGTAGCTGAGTATGTTCCAAGCATTATTACAATAATAGCTGGTTTCAGAAACATTCTTATCACAGTAACCTATTATTGCAGGCATCCTCTGATCAGAAAGCTGAATCTGTTGAGAGAGGGTCAACCTGACCTCGCCCAGCTACTGATTGATCAGGTAGGTATCTTTTTTAGAAAGAATGGTTTTCAGCACCTTCAAGAAAGAAAGTCCATCTTAGTTCTCTTTTCATTGTGGCTCTAGAGCTTTTCCAGCTTATTGTAGAAAATACCTAAAAGAAAAATCCTCAATAGGTTTAAAGAGTTGTAGCTGCTGCTGAGACATTTGTATTTTCCCCTTAAATCCCATTTTGAGAAAGAGGATCCACTCTTATCTTTCATCAGTCAAGAGAAAAGTCTTTTCTTGACATCTTTGTTGGTATTTAGAATAGGAATGAGAGACTTGCCTTCTTTGCACTCCTGGTTCAGAAAAGCCTCACCTTCTTATGACATCTGAACCAGAGCCCCAGAGTCTGTAAAGGCTAAGGATTCCTGGCTCATTGTGGCTTTTTCTTTTTTTCTAGTACATATTGATATTTATTTCTTCTCTTTCCCTTTGCTTTGCAGATATATGAGAATGCCATGATAGCAGCAGGACTCAATGATGACCCTAGACCAATGGTGGGTCGTTTGAATGAACTTCTCACTAAAATTCTTGAAAAACACTGACTGCAGTGGTTTTCAAAAGACAGAAATCTCTTTCCGACTAATTCTAATAATTCTTTAAGGAATTGAATTAGTTTTGAATTTATGGAGTATCAGAAGTTGTGTTCTTACATAGATGGGGTGATGAATGGAAATATGTATAATTTGTAGCTCCTCCAACCTGTAATAAAAAGTAACAAGAAATCTTCCTCTTATGTAAAATCAAACTTGAACTATGAAGAATTGTATATACAAAGAGAGCTATCAGAGATATAAAACCTCTTTTTTCTCATTCAAGGAAATTAAAGTATTTTTTAAAACCTCTCTTATTGTTCTTCCAAAAGGATAAGTGGCTGATATGATACTCTTTTTTCTCACATAATAGTATTTTTAAAAAAATTATTATTATAGTTTTATTGACAAAACATATGCATGGGTAATTTTTCTACATTGACCCTTGCAAAAACTTCTGTTCCAACTTTTCCCCTCCTTCCCTAGATGGCAGGTAGTCCCATACATGTTAAATATGTTAAAGTATATGTTAAATACAACATATGTATACATAGTTACACAGTTATCTTATCGGATTTAGAAAGAAGGTAAAAATAACCTGGGAAGAAAACCAAAAATGCAAGCAAATAATAACAAAGCATAAATGCTATGTTGTGGTCCACACACATTTCCTAGTGTTCTTTCGCTGGGTGTAGCAGGTTCTGTTCATTACTGATCAATTGGAACTGATTTAAATCCTCTCATTATTGAAGAGAGCCACGTCCTCAGAATTGATTCTCATACAGTATTGTTGTTGAAGTGTATAATGATCTCTTCCTTCTGCTCATTTCACTCAGCATCAGTTCATGTAAGTCTCTCCAGACCTCTCTGAAATCATCCTGTTGGTCATTTCTTACAGAACAATAATATTCCATAACATTCATATACCACAGTTTATTCAACCGTTCTCCAACTGATGGGCATCCATTCAATTTTCAGTTTCTAGTCGCTATGAAAAGAGCTGCCACAAACATTTTGCCACATGTGGGTCCCTTTCCCTTCTTTAATATCTCTTTGGAATATAAGCCCAGTAATAATATTGCTGGATCAAAGGATATGCACAGTTTGATAACTTTTTGGGCATAGTTCCAAATTGCTCTCCAGAATGGTTGGATCCATTCACAGTTCCACCAACAATGTATCAGTGTCCCAGTTTTCCCACATCCCCTCCAACATTCTGCATTATCTTTTCCTGTCTTCTTAGCCAATCTGAGGTGTGTAGTGGTACCTCAGAATTGTCTTAATTTGCATTTCTCTGATCAATAGTGATTTGTAGCACCTTTTCATATGAGTAGAAATAGTTTCAATTTCATCATCTGAAAATTGTCTGTTCATATCCTTTGACCATTTATCAATTGGAGAATGGCTTGATTTCTTATAAATTAGAGTCAGTTCTCTATATGTTTTGAAAATGAGGCCTTTATCAGAACCTTTAATAGTATTTTATTTTTTCTAATTATATGTAAATATAGTTTTCAACATTCATTTTTGAAAGATTTTGAGTTCCAAATTTTCTTTCCCTCTATCTCTTCCTCCTTCCCCAAGGCAACAAGCAATCTGATATTACTTATACATGTATAATCATTTAAACTATATTTCCATATTAAATATGCATAGAAGAATTTCACATTTAACCCACATCGGATTGCTTGCTGCCTTGCAGGAGGAAGGGTGGAGAGAGGGAGAAAAATTTGTAAAACGAGGTTTTGCAAAAGTGAATGTTGAAAACTATATGTTATGTATGTACTTGGGGGGGCAGGGAAATACTATCAAAAAACACATTTCCATATAGTATGTTGAGAAAGAAAAACCACAAGAAAGAAAAAATTTTAAAATGGAAATAGTATGCTTTGATCTGCTTTCAGTCTCCATAATTTTTTCTCTGAATGTGGATGACATTTTCCATCCCAAGTATATTGGAATTATCTTGGATCACTAGATTACCAAGAAGAGCTAAGTCACAGATGATCATACATAATCTTGCTGTTTCTATGTACAAAGTTCTCTTAACTGTTCATTTCACTAAGCATCATCAGTTCATGTAAGTTTTTCCAGATCTCTCTGGAAATCCTCCTGTTCAACATGAAATAATAGTCTATTGCTCTGTCCATAATTAATTTTGTTATATGTATGTGCTAATATTCATTTGGTACTTATCTTTAAAGATAAGTAGATACAGATACTGACAAGTAGGGGGTACAATACATAGTGTGGCCTGGAGTCAAGAAGACTCATCTTCCTGAGTTGCAATCTGGCCTCACACACTGTGTGACCTTGGGCATGTCAGTTAACCCTGTTTGCCTTTAGTCACTTCATCTGTAAAACAAGCTTAAAACCGAAATGGCAAACTACTCGACTATCTCTGCCAAGAAAACCCCAACAGGATCACAAAGAATAGGCCACAACCAAAATGGCTGAACAACAAAATGTAGATATACAAAGACATTATAACAATAGGTAAAGTGATATTTGTGATTTGTCAGCAGTAGAAAAACTTTATGCAGGAAGAGGTGACACACGTCTGTAGTCCCTCTTCCTGGGGAGGCTGAGACTAATGGATGGCTTGAGCTCTGGAGTTCTTATTATAGCCGGTTGAGGCCGATTGAGCTATCTGTATCAGATAGCTATAGCAGGCTCAAGCCAGTTGGGGAGGCACCAGGCTGCTAAAGGAGGGACAAACCAATCCATGTCAAAAACTGAGTAGGTCAGAGCTCCCATGCCAGTCAGTAATAGCATCAGTCCCAAGAGTGGCCATTGTACTTCCAGTCCACCCAGTGTTTCTCCTTATCTCCTCTCCCATCCAAAAAAACTGGTTTGTGGTTTCCTGCAAGTGGGAGTGGAATTTACATTGGGGCATCCCTGCTTTCCCACCCAGTCCCCCTTCTGACTTGTAGCACATTTTCCAGGTGTCTTTCAAGGATCCAGTATGTTCAGTTTATAGTTATGGAGACAGTAAAGCCAATTGTGTGTATATTAACAAGTTTGTAACATGTGCATATATACATACATAGGTTTGTTGTGTTTGTACATATTTGTGTGTGCATGTACATAAATAGAAGCACAAGTATAATATGATTATATATTTTTGCTAATGTGAATGTCTGCCTTTTTAAAAACTTCCAGTCTGTTATGTTTCTCTGAGTTTGTGAGAGCCCCTCTGTTCTCCACCTCTGGGACACAAAAGGCCAAAGGGTTACAGGTTACAGCATGAACATCCCTAGAGCCTGTATGAGTTTGCCACAGAGAGGAACTAGTTTTCTCAGGAAGGTTTAAAGGCACGAAAAGGTTTCGTCCAGGCTCTGTCCCGCTCACAGGCAGAACTATAACGAGGAGTCCTTTGATCAGGGCAACGGTTTGGATTGGGAGGCAGTTGGGAGAGACAAAATTGGGGTGCTGCGGGGTTGACCTGTGGGCAGTTATGTCTCAGTAGAGCTGTTCTAACACATAAAGACACTAAGGTAAAGCACTGAGGGTGGTTTGGGGGGAAAAAAATTTGTGGTTTCCCTGGACATTCTCCTCTCTCATTCCCATCCCATCCTGCTAATCCTTTAGGGTAAAATTAGTGATCTGTGATGGTTAAAGCTCTAATCTAAAATGAGCTTCATCCAAATAAGGTAAAGAGAAAGAGACTAGAAAACTCCGTTGTTAAAAGCTGTAAAAAGTCAGAGATTAAAGGACTATCCTAATCTAAAAGTTCTATAACATAATTCTATAATCACTTATAATTATGTCGTATTGAGATATACACAAGAGCAGACACAACATGGTTAATACTTGGAACATTGACAAATTGCCTACAGTCTAAACCACTTTAATATGTACTGAAGAATAGGAATGAATGAATGAATGAAAAAGCATTTATTAAGCAATTAATTATATTTCAAACACTATGCTAAGTATTAATAAGCAAAGACAGTCCTTGCCCTTACAGAGCTTATATTCTAATAGGGAGAGACATCACACATATAAAGGAGTGGTGACCAGGATCAGGCTTTAATGTTGATGAGTGTGTACAGGTGTAGGATATATCCTTCCTTCTAGGAATAATGACTTTACTTGGGTCAAAGACTTTCCTAGATTCCATTTAAGGTCTTTTAAAATAACCTGTGTTTTAATTCTGCAGCAACTTGGAAATGGGTATTTTTGGGATTCTGATTCTAGGATAAAGTATCAGTTTTAATCAACTTATTTTTCTCTTTCAGGACTTTGAAGGTAGTAGCTATTGTTTTTTTTAACTAAAATCAAAGAGCACACATAAATATCTTATGTCTTCAACAGATCCTATAACCTTAGTTTATCCAAATTTTATGATATATTGCTTTACACATTGACATTTAGGAGCCCACATTAGGGGGATGAAGGCAAATAAAAGCATCAGCTCTTTTGGTGACTTTGGCCGTGGTTTTGGCCATAGATGGTCAGAAATAGAGAGGACGTTGCAGAAGTAGATGAAATAAGGAAGTTTGATAAAAATGGAGATTCAGGCTTTCTTCAATGTTACCTCCACAGGATAATGATCACTGATGGCTAGAGCCTAAACAAAACAAAACAAAAAAACCCATCTGATTAGGGCCATTGCATCCCTGGTAGGAACATCATTAACAAACATGGAGCCCTACTTTTCAAGGCAGTGGGCTTAGTCTCTAGGGGTAGGAAGATGTTACAGATGTGAGTCTTGTCCTCAAGAAACATAATCTAGTTAGGGGAATGAAGCCAAAACCTGAGGAAGATAACTGACACAAAATACCCACAATAGCATGAACATAAGGGCCAAGTGAGCTGGAACACTTGTCAGTACAGAGAGAAATGAATTCCAGCCACGTGGGGTGTTAGCAAAGGAAGAAGGTATGCATGGGGGCAAGAGGAGATAGGATGTGGTAGATCATGAAATGTCAGGACAAGAAGAGTGCACTTGATCCTGTTGTGGGAAGTTGCTATCAAGGTTTTCTGAGGTGGAATGCAAGCCAAATATCTGGGGGAAATTATGGCAACATGTGAACGAATTCATTTAGAGGGAGGAGATGGGTATTGTAATTTATGTATGAGAAGGTAGGGTGGTGACAGACATAACATATGGAAAACATTGGAAATATTGATAGGAATTGATTGGATGAATGACAATCCACAAAGGTAACACTAGAAATCTGGATTCTAGTTCTAGAAGGAGCCTTAAGATTGCCTGGTCCAACCTCATTTGGCAACTGATTTGTCCAAAGTTATATGGGTAATGGCTGCCACTTGAGCTCAGACTAAAGATTCCACATCCAGTGCTTATTTCACGGTGCTTATTTCAAGCCTGGGTGACTGAGAGAGAAGACTAGATTAGATTTCTTTAGACAAGATTGTAGAAAAAAGAGCCTGATGCTTGGGAACTTTATATTTGCAGGGGTTGAGGAGCTGGAGATGAAGGTACAGTAAACAGAGAAAGGAAAGCCCCACCTGCTCCACTGAGCCACTAAAGCCCAATATTCCTGACTCATTTGGTACCATGCTAGATGTTCCTAAAGGAGGCTTCCATTTCAGTGGGAGATGCAGGGATGTATGAGCACAAGCATTGTATGTCTCCAGTTCCCAAGTGGAAGTGAGAAGCGGCAGAAGCAGTAGTTGTATCTGGTCTTAGCTTTAGCTGATCAGCGGTTGAGAGATTTGTTTCATTTTTACTCAATACCAGTTTTTGAGGAAGGGCCTTTATAGTATACCCAAAGATAGGAAAATAGTCTATCTTGGGCCAGATAGTACAAGTCTCACCTGAAACAACAATCTGCTAAGAAAAGGAGTAACTGTAACATTATAGGCTCCTATTTAATTAATCTTCAAAACAATAAAAAATGAATGAGAAAAACTTACAGTTTCATAACTCAATTCATATGCTGTCTGGAAATCAAATGTGGTGGCTGATCCTGGCACAATAGCACTTTGTAGCTCAGTTCCAGAGACTACAATCCTGTAACAGATACCAAGGTACAAAGATCAAACTTCCCCTTGAATTTCAGGATTATCATACTTGGAATCACCATTGCTACCTATGCCTCAGAGAAGAAATGAGCTTGTAAGGTGAAGAGCCAATATAATGGTATGAGAGACACACAGCCTATAAAACCCAGCTTCTTATTATACCCAGTGTATTCCTTGGATCAAGGCTGGTTTCCATAACTTCAGGGGAATGTATAGAAGTTGGACAGGAATAAAATGGCAGCCACAAAGTCAGAAAACAGTGTATGAGAGTCTCAATTGAAGATGAGACTGAAAAAGCAACTTTCAGGATCCTGGAACCCCAAATGCATTGAAAACAAGGGACAAAGTTAGCACCAGAGAGAGTCAACCAGAGGCAAAGCGTTTCCCTGTCTTCAGATCAGAATCCCTGAATTGCTGCTAGTCCAGAGAAGGTATTTAGGAACTTGGCTGCTGTGCTCATTCCTGCTTTTCCTTCACCTGTCCAGCTAGGATTGGTTTGGATTGTTGTCTGTCCTTCCTTGTCAAAGAGGACCATGACTTGACTCTTTTCAACAATGAAGTGATTCAAGGCAATTTCAATAGACTTGTGATTGAGAGAGCCATCTGCATCCAGAAAGAGAACTATGGAGACTGAATGTGGATAAAAGTACAGTATTTTCTCTTTTTATTGCTTTTTTGTTTGCTACGTTTCTCTTTTCCTTTCACTTTTTCATCTGATTTTTCTTGTGCAGCATGATAAATGTGAAAATATATTTAGAAGAATTGTACAAGTTTAACCTATATTGGATTACTTACTATTCAAGGGAGGGGAATGGCAGGAAAGAAGCGAGAAAAATTTGGAACACAAAGTTTTGCAAGGGTGAATGTTAAAAACTATCTTTGCATATATTTTGAAAGATTAAAAAGCTATTACTATTAAAAAAATAAAATAAACCACCCTGAAAATTATTAAATGCTTAAAAACTGTGAGAAATGTTATGGAAATATACTTTAAAATAAAGTGTTTTTAAAATATGGGAAATAAAATAGGACCATGACAATCAGGAAGGTGAAGCTATGACACAAGTGAATTGGATTTAAGTGAAACGGTATAAAGTCACTAGCCTCACTTTCTCCCCCAGTCACTGGATCCCAGCTATAGATGGGGTACTGCTTTCCAGTACACTATGCAATGACTACTTTGAGGTTGAATTCTGTGGATTACAGGAAGATAAGAGAGAAGAAGCAGAAGACTTTGCAACCCTGAAAACTTGTAAAGGAGCTTTTAAGGGAATTATGAGCTTGTCACATCCCTACCTCCTGACACTTGGTATAATGTTAGATAAGCTCTCCAGCTTTCCATACATTGTAATGCTGGATCTCAGGTAGGAAAGGAAGCGGTCTTACTGCCTCAGAGGGCATTGTGAAATGGAATGACTTAACAAAGTCTGAAAAATCAAAATACTAGCATTCATTCTGATCAATAATCAGGTTGTTTTTTTAGATCTTAGTTAAGAATGTTAGAAGTGGAAGAGACAACAGGGATTGTTCAACATATTCATTTTATAAAGACTAGGTGCTATTCACTCAAATTCATAATTTAGCTTCATCTAAAAAATGCTTGCATGGCTTTTATTCCCCAATACACTTTTTTGTTCTGTGCTTCATGCTCTTTACATGCTTTATTATACATGTTCCAAGAGTATGGGACTTGAGAGGTGGGAAATTAAGGTACAAAAGTAATGGCTTCTCCCTGTCCTGACAGCCTGATGTTGCCACTGGATCCAGATGACTGGGTAAGAAAGTGAGACTGCTGACTTTGCAGGCACTTCCTCACTTAAGTCCGATTCATTAGTAAGTTATGGCACCCCCGTCCAGATGTCATGGTCCCCTTTGAGAATGAAGGACCACAATCCAAACCAATCCTAGCTGGACAGGTGAAGGAGAAGCAGGAATGAGCACAGCCACCAAGCTCCTAGATACCCTCTCTGGACTAGCAGCAATTCAGGGATTCTGATCTGAAGACTCTGACCTGTCTGGCCAGGGTAACGTTGATTCTCCAATGCTAAACTTTGTCCCCTGCTTTCACCGTGTCCGGGGTTCTGGGATCCTGAAAGTTGCTTTCTCAGTCTCATTTGGTTAAGACTGTCTATTGTGTCAAATTGGAACTCTCCTAGAGAATGCAGCCTGCCTTTGTTGCAGGAGATCATATAATCTGACCACTTTGACGGGTGAGGTAAGTGGGCCGTGAGAGAGGAAAGTTGGATTGCTGAACATTGCCCAGTACTTCATGGCTGTCAGAGCTGGAATGTAGGGGAGCTACCAGGGCACAGGATCTGTCACCTGGACCGATCTTTCTGTACCAGCGTGAAGCAACCAGAGGCACAGAAGGCCTAACGGCCCCAGCCAGCCCTCTGAGCCAGGGCTTGGGACCTTACCTGTCATAAGCACAGTCCGTAGAGGTCACAGTGGTGTCTGTAGTGTCAGAAATCAGCCACTGGAACGCGGGGCTGGTGCACAGGCGGATGGACGGCCAATGCGAAGGGGTGACGTAGGTGCACCCCGCGTTGAAGTCTCCCATGAACATTATGTTCTGTCAAGCACAGCCCGTTGTTAGCCAGGAGGGCTGTTTGTCCGTGGTAAGCCCAAGGGTTTCAGTCTGAGCCCTCTGTCAGTGCACACTGAACATCTAGAACACCTTTGGCCACCAGGGATAAGGGGTCCCCCTTCCTGGCACCCAGCTGCGGCATCTGGGCAGTGATATCACAGCCTCTTGGCCAATCTGCTTTGCTTGTAGAGCTTTCAGCTAGGGCACAACTGGGGTTGCCTTGTAGCATCTTCCCTTGGTTGGTTCAAGCAAAGCTTGAGGATGGAAGGGAATTTAATAATTTAATACTTTCTTTGGCACAAGGTCAACGATGGAACCTAATTTTGATGTTTTTAGGTATTTGGCTTTTATTTTTTTAAGTTTACAAAAAAAAAAAAAAACAGTTGAGGTTGGACAAAGGCAGCTGTGCTCCAGTCTGTAAGTGATGTCAATTAGACCCCTCCAGACTTCCCTGACCTTCCTCTCTCCCTCCTCCCCAAGAATGAGGTGAGGGAGTTGAATAGCAATGATTTTAATCTCTTCTTTCCCTAGGTTAGGCTCTGAAGCTAAGGGGCCTGTCTACCATTAGCCACAAACACAGGACTCTTTTTGCTCTGCTGTGAACAGTTGTAAACTCATTTATTTATAGCTATTGATATGCCTATGTGAGTAGAGGCAGGGCTCAGGAGGAAGAAGAATCAAAAACGGGGGGCTGAGTGGGATAGACCACCAATTTACACTGGATCTGTAATCACTGGTATAGGAAACTCCTTCCACCAGTGCAAAGTAGTACCTTCTCTACAATTTATAATCTTACAGAGTTGCCTAGTGGACCAAGAACTTCAGGGGCTTGACTAGGGGGAAATAGTGGATAGAGAACTGGCCTCCAAGCAAGGGAAATCTGGGTTCAAATCCTTCAAGTGCAATTAAAAAAATTGGGGGAAATACCATCCCTAGCTCACCTCCCAAATCTCCTGCCTGGCTGAGGAGGAGTGAGAGGTGGGTAACCTGTGTTCAGTCCCTGGCTCATACCTCTGTGTTCCACTTTTGGCGGATATCTAAGTAGACATCATAGAGAGCATCGATCTCAACAACAGCATCATTCGGGGCTGCGTGCAGAGGAACGATGACAAACTCTTTCACCTCTGAGGAAGCAGCAACAAGGTGTACGGTTAGTACTTGTCTCAAGCTCTTATGTCCCGGCCCTCTCTCTATCACCCCTCCTCACTCCCACCTAGGGAACATCAGGCTGTGTCCTGTGCTTGCTGAGAGGTAGAAGGATAGGGAAGAGGTAAAGGGAAAAAGTAAGGGGGAAAACAAAATGCTCTTATCAGGTTGTGGGAGGATACAGAAAAAGCCTAGAGAAGGGCGGCTTCCGAGATGCTGGGTAAGTCTTTCTCCTTGGAATACTTCTTGCCTGTAGTTGGGGAGGAGAATTTGACAATGGCAGGCTCCCGGCTGAAGGTGTCATTTCCACAGGGTTCACAGCCATCATCATATTGGTAACTATCCAGGACAGACACTTTGTCAGGTCTGCAGAGAGAGAATTTAGGCAGAAAATGAGTTTAGGGAATGGTGTATATTCTGTTCCCTAGCTGGTGGTATATAGTCCCCTGGGAGTGGAGGATGTTGGGGGAAGGATGAAGGAAGGAAAAATGGATAAATATTCTGCAGTTTTTGCCTTGTTTCTTGCTTCTGACTTCCAAAATCAGATATGAGCCTTCAGCTCTTCCTGTTGTCTTAAGTGGTCCTCCTATAAAAATAAGACTATGGGGAATCAAGGATGCTCGTTATAAGGATTTGGAAATCTTCAAACTTTTATTGATTTAATCCTGGCCTTGGAGGGTTGGGCCACTAAAGATGTCTGCAGCTTTCCCTGCCTCCCTGTCTCATCCTAAATTTGGATTTTAGGTTCAGATCTCAGTAACCTTGCTTCTCCTGATCTCTAGATTCTGAGTCTGGTACTGCTGATGATATAAGATAGTTAGCTCTGTATCATCTGTTTCTGACTCTGATTCTTGATTGTTCTAAGTTCTGATAACTGTCTTCATGTGAAACTGGACCACCAGTTTTTTCTAGTTTCTGCTGATAGTAACACTGAAACCCCAATTAAATCTTGGCAGAACACTGGAATTCTGAGTGGGGGTGGGGAGAGGGTAGCAGGGTCCCTTTCATCCCATTTCTCTCCTTACAGGTAGAATCTCACCTGATACGACTGCTATCTGTTACCCTCCTGTGCTTGGGGAAATAAGGGAAGTGATGGTAAAGGCTTGTAGTTAAAGATTTCAAAGTTCTTTATTTTTCTTTCCAAAAGAAGCCATCTTTGCTTCCTCTCCCAATTTGGGGGTATTATTACCTGAATACAAAGAGATAGCGTTCTTTATAAGAATTCCGCCCTAGAGGCTCACTGGCCACAAAATGATAGGCATTTGGTGAATCTCTGAAAAGAAATGAAAAATTAAACATTTTATTCCTGTAATTGGAGGGATCTAAAAGAAGAGGGGATCAATTAT
Organism: Sarcophilus harrisii; assembly: GCF_902635505.1. Classification (NCBI taxonomy): domain Eukaryota; kingdom Metazoa; phylum Chordata; class Mammalia; order Dasyuromorphia; family Dasyuridae; genus Sarcophilus; species Sarcophilus harrisii. The sequence goes on from NC_045426.1 coordinate 336,280,445, forward strand.
GTCCCATCTCATTCAACTCTACACGTAATTTTCTTGCTATAGATGTCTATCTGATGGATGGGTGAGGTGATCACCATGGCTGGAATTAAGAGGGAAAGAGCTTGTTCTAATCCTAAATATCTTTGGGCTAATCATGAAGGTTTATGTGTTCATTGTGGGCCTGTCTCAACCTGCCATGTCATAGCTCTTCTGGATCTCATCATGGGCTGAGGTTCAAACCTAGGGTCTCTCTTGGCAGCTCTCTTTCACATCCTGGGATGTGCAATCCTCAGCTACTTACTTATTGAGTTCATCCATCAGTTTCCCCACAGCTGTCAGATATTTGTCTCTCACCTCCTGGATGAGCGCAATATCATACCGATTCAGGATCTGCAAGTGGAGAAAGACTCATTGCACTGAAGAGAGAATATCTGAAAAAGGAGAAGCTGGTACACTTTTCCCTGTGCTGCAGGTGGCCTCCCCAAATCTCATCATCCCAACCATTTTTCCTCCATTCCTAGAATTATTCCCCAGCCCTTCTCCTGCTCCCCAGATTCCCTACAATGACAAAGTCTGAGGGTTTTCCTGGAGTCAGATTTTTACTTTGTAACTGCAGCAAGCAGAATTCTGTCTCTTAAGCTGCTCTCAATTTCAGAGTGTTAGTAAAAGCCAGTACAAAACCATCATTCAATTCATCCAATAGGCAGGCCTCCTTCTTGATTTGAATTTCAATCTTTACACTTCCATCTGCCAGAATGAATTCTATGTTAAACAGTAAGTATTTCATATCACTTGCCTTTTTTTTAAGTATATTACTTTCAAAACTGTCCTGTTGTTTATGCTCCCTCTTGAAATTCCTTGTTTTCTTGGATACACTTTTTAAAATGTGTCTATGACCATTTTTTTTTTTTTGCCATTACTCTTATTAATCCTCCTTTCTAAAAAAAATAAAACTCTCCCCTCAGATTAATGGAGAAAGAAGAGAGTGGAGAGAATCTTTGTAACAGATAAATGTAGTAAAACAAAACAAACTCTGGAGTCATCTCTAAAAATGGCTCCTGTCAAGAGGTGGGTGACATCCTTCCTCAGCTGTTGTCTTCCTTTGGAGACAAGTGACCCCCCAACTTTGCTACCTTGGGATGCAGGGGCCTTAGGCTCCATAGGCCCTGGCTTTTCTAGTTAACACTGAATAACCCTACCATACATTGATAGTATCTCCCTTAGGCTTCTGAGTTGTGCAGTTTTGGGACAGAATAAATTGCCGAAGTTTCTCTTTAGATTTCTTTATAATTGTTTGGTCTGATGCAAATTTCAGGATTTTGTTGGAGTAGGTATAGGAGAGCTGGGTGATCTGCTCATCAATCTCCATTTCTTCCTCCCCTCCTTCAGGCAAACATCTTAGTTGGAAGTCTCATGATTACTTTCAAAATACACTAAAAAGATATGCTGGTAAATGTTTAACAACTTGTTCTCAGGAGAAATGTATACATCATGACACACTTTCAAGTTTAACATATATTTTTGACAATCTCCATCACTTTTCTTAAGTCTAGACAAAGAACAAAACAATAAGTTAATTAATTAAGTCCTGACGTGAAGAATTTGCCCATTTCTAAGATGTAAATGTTCACAATGAAAACTTAGCAATCAACTCAGAGCTGGCTTTATACTCCTGACTATTTGCCAGTCAAGATCGGTTATGATGACTAGTTCACCAGGGCACCCAGGACTTACCATCACAATATAGTGAGAGATGGTGTTATTGGTCATCTTGGTCTCACCAAAGCTCCTGATGTTGAAAGAGGCAATTCTCAAGCACAGAACAACTTGCAGCAGAGAAGCCAGGGAGAGGAGTGATGCTATTAGCTTCATAGTACATCTAGGCAGGAGTCAATAATTAGTGATATTGGCACCCTGATACTAACTTTGGGCTCAAAATACAAACTGATGAGATATGGAAGAAGAGAAAAAAAAATATGATACTTTATTCTATTAGTGGATCCCCCACACAGAGACAGTCCCACGCAGTCTGGACTCACCAGTACTAGAGTAGCCACTAAGAGTATTCTGAAGATCTGAATGTTGGCTTAAACACTAGGTGTGTGAGCCCAGGCAAGTCACCTTTCTGTGCCTCAGTTTCCTCATCTATATAATAACAGTACCAACCTCAGGGCTGTTGTGAGGATTAAATATGTTACCCATGCAACAAATACTAAGTGTCTAATCTGTAGAGAACTGCTCAATGGATTTTTAGATCTTGAGCTAATTCTATAAAGAAAAATGCTGTCATTCTTAGTTATCAGACTCAAAAATAGGCCTTGACCTTTTTAAATTAATTTTTTAATTAGCAAAATTGATTTTTTTTTCTATCTCCCACTGTCCCTCGCTCCCCACTGCACTGAGAAAAAGAAATATTTGTAACACATACTTAGTCAAGCTAAACAAATTCTCTTCGTGGCTATGTCCCAAAAAAACCTCTGCTTATGCTTTAGTATAAAGCAAAAAAAAAAAAAAAATACCTTGAATCCATCCCTTCTCTGTAGGGGGTAGATTAGTCCTATGGAATTATGGATGGCTATTATATTGATCAGAGTTCTTAAAATTTTTAAATTTGTGCCCTTTGAATTTAATAGATCTTTAAAACCTTTTCATCACATGGGACTCCAGCTTAGGTGATTTAATCTAGAAATCAGCCATTAAGTGGCAAGGGAAGGCTCTCTCCTCCTCTGATTTTTAATGTCTTTCCTGAATACAAAGGAAAGAACTAAGGTTCCTGATCCTTCTATTATATATTATCTACTCACATATTGTGAATTGTCTACCAATATTCATAGGAACTGGTTGTGAAGATAATCAATAACTATAAAAGTGTATTTTATTCACAGATTGAAAAAGAAAACTTAAAAATAGGCAAAATATTTTTAGTGGAATGGAATGTAGTAGGAAGGATGTTAGATTTGGAATGAGAATACCTGGGTTTGGATCCCAGCTCTGTTACTTACTACCTGTGTCCTTTTGGACAAATCCTTTTAACTTCTTGGGCCTCAGTTTCCTTATTTGTAAAATGTAACATGGGGAGATTGGGTTAGATATTTAAGATCTTTTTTATCTTAATCTATGATACTATATCAGCTGAAAGACTCTGCCTCCACTATAAGAGCCACATGACTTAATCAAAACACTGTTGGACATGGAGTTAGTAGAACCCTTATTTCTGAAACTAGGTTAACTGACCTTGGGAAGACCACTTACCATCCGATCCTCTGGGTTTACCCATAATTTTTCAGTTAAGTGAGGGAGAGGAAGGGAAGGATATGCCCTTGTTCTTTAATAGAAGTGGGCTTTGGGAAAGAAGGACACCATTGCTTCTGGCTCTGTCCACAAAGGGCAGTGATTCCTACATATACCCTTTTTCATTCCCTTCCAAACCTCATTTTCAGCATCAGCCTCCAGTCTCTGGACCCTCACTTGGACATCTAGGATTACTTTTCTTTTTAATTTCTCCTTTACCTCAGTGAGATCCCTATTTGTGATGGTTTGATTTAAAAAAAGAAAAAAAAGCATCTTGAACAGTGGGACACAGTGAAGTACCATCCAAGCAGGGACTTTTTCCTGCTTAAGATACACATCAAAGAACTAAATCCACTTTGTCCTAAGGTGCTTGCAACCTATCTAAAGTGATAGTCTTTATGCTTTAATACAAAGCAGAAAATTACAATTTAAAATCATATTTAGGTAAATGAGTCCCAAGAAGCTTATGTGAATAGACCTTAAGCTTTTCACCCAGTAAGGCACTCTAGAGAGAGGCACTTTCTGCAGACTACTTCTACATGAAGAAGGTGGGGGATGAGTTTGGAAGAGCAAGTCTCTGAGAGGCAGTTTATTAGCCTTCAACACAAATATGAGAAACTTTAGCTTTCCTAAACAGATAAAGAGGGTAATTTTCACTTTACTTGAAAAGAATTTTACAGAGCACTCCCTTTATAAAACATACATCACTTTTACATAAAGATCAAATGAGATACCCTATAAAGTACTTTATAAATCCTAAAGCCCTACATAAAATGCCAACTATTACTATTAAAGCAAGATATGCCCATCAAATCAATCTTCAGAAAACAGTTATTATTGTTTTTTTTTTTTTTGCTATAACAAAAGGAACATCATTTTAAAATAAGTTTTTGACAGACATTGGTGCATGGAAAAGCTCTTAATTGACTATGTATGGGAATGGAAAATAATTAATAAATAACATTGGTATTACAGACCTCTAAACATTAACAACACATTGGCAAACATTGGACTTAACACAAAATGAATTTTAAAACTCTGTTAATTATTCTCTGCAAGAATATTTACCGTTTCTTTACAGGTTTTTTTTTTTTTTTAAGACATTGTGAGTTGCTGAAAAGACAGCCCCATCTATCTATAAGCCAGCAATTTCTAAAATGGACACGGCTTTCATAAAAATTGAATTTGATTTCTTTAGCAGTATAGTCCTGAATAGAAATATTGGAAATAGTTTCCCAAATCAATATTATTGTCTCTGAAAAGAACTACAAGATTACTCCTCTATAAAACAAAGAGATTGGTCTAGAAGATAATTTAAGATCCCTTCTGGATTCTAACATTTCTCCTGAGCATTCCAACTGACTGAGTTAGTTGCATGGACTATAGACCAGAACTTGAAAGAAATAAGGTCTCACCTGAGATAGAGCTTCCACAAGAGTAATCTCTGGCACAAGAGTAATCTCAAGAATTGGTGGCAGTGATGTTTTTCCCTTTAGTCTCAATTGTCCTAGAAAATGTACCTGGAATAATCTTTTGCAAAAAAAATAAGTCTCGAGAGGAAGAGGTAATTTCAAGCTACCTTAGGCTGGCTCCTCATTTGTAGTTGTGAGAATTCTCCTCCTGCTCAGGGGTTTTAAATGTTTAAGCAGCCATGACCTTTCTTAAGGTGTGTTTGTCCATTACATCATCTCTGAGAATGAAGAACAATGACACTGTGTTGGTTTTCAAGTAGGGTAGCTCGTTGCCGCCATCGTATATTTATTCTCAGCCTAGATGGTTTCTTTAACTACCATAAAAATTGGACTTCATATGATATTAGATAATGGTATTTACATTTGTTTTTATTTCTGAGATTAGCTCCAAACCGCCAGTATTTGAATCTAGGTCAAGGGATTCAAATAAGGTATTCATCCAGAAAAAGTCAAAACCGAATCAGATTTTCCCCTTTTAATTTAGTCTCTCTAGTTTCCTGGACCTCTTTTCTAGGAGGAGAATCCATAGTCTTGTGCCTGACAGTCCCAAATAGACTTTAGGCTGTTAAGAATCTAATATTGTGTTAGGTTAAGGTTTATGAATTTGCTCCTGCAGAATGGCTCATTCCCACAACAGGTTCTAAGATACCAGGTTTTATAAAAATGTTTAATAACAATGAATAATAATAATGAATTATAAAAAGGAAAACAAGAATTAACAGTACAGTCCTTACAACAAAAGCACTTAATGCATCTTATGATTAATATTACTACTACAATACAAAGAGATATATAGACCAAGAGAGGAGAAAAGAAAGAATACATCACCGATTTGGGGAAGCACCAACTTGGCAGACCTCTGGGGAATCCCACATCCCAGCCCTGCAAGTCCCAACCGGGAGGGTCCCAGGCAGAGTGTCCTCTCCAGTGTATTGGATCTATCATGATTTCAACAACCCAGGGAACAAAGGTGGCTAAATGGCAGCAATACTGGCTTCACTTTCTTGAGCCAGTCCAGAAGGAGGGCCAGTCCTGTCAGAGCCTGTCAGGAGTGAAGCTTTATTCCTGGAGTGGCTAGTTCCAGTACATAAATAATGCTTCCTTGATGGATTTGGCCAGAATTCACCCAGGATGTTGGCCTTTATGTTACGTTTATTACTGAGACCATCTAGTAGCAGTCACGTGGTAGGAGTAAGTAATCGATCATTATACTATAGGGGTAAACAATGGCTCATTGAACTATAATTACCTTATGGGAGCAAAGGAAGGTTTGCTTACAGGCTGAGGCCTACAGAATCTCACTATATATCTATATCTTTCACACTGTCAAAAATGAAATCAAATTGTCCATTCTGTAGTCAGACAGTTCTGTTCCCTGGAAAGTTCTTTACATAAACTTAAATCTGCTCTTTCTACTTCTTCCCTCCACCTAAAATGTCCTTCTTGTCCATTTCTGCTGAGGAAATCTTATCCAACATTCAAGAATCGCTCAAGTGCCATCTCCTCCCTGAATTCTTCCAATAGAGAAGTAAAAATGGATCAGGTTATCATGAGGGAACCTTCCACTTTCAGATCTTATGATCCTAAGCTCTCCCTCTTCTAGGTTCCCATGGTACTTAGCTTTTATTTATTTGTGTTTGCTTTATGTACCTTGGTAGACTTTAAATTCCTTGAGGGAAGAAACCATGTCTTCTTTGTTTTTTTCTAAACTGAATTCTACTCCTTTCAGTCTAGTCCTACCCTTTGCAGTTTTCCTTAGATTATTAAAAGGATTCACCATTCATAAATAGGTGGAGTATAATAATAGCATGTTCTACAAGTAAGCATTACCACTGAGATACCCAATTCACAGGCAAGTCAAGCCATCATCCTTATGATGCCACTGGTCATCTTTGAGAACAAAGGATGAACAATAACCAAAAGACTTAAAAATGCCTCAGGATTTGGTCCATTTTTAAGATAACGAGTTCCCTAAAGATCAACCAAGAGCAATTTTTTCCTGCTTAAAAAAGATCCTAAACTAGTATCCCTAAACCGAACTAGGGATAGAGAGGTGCCCTGTGAACAGCCTTGAAGAAGTGGCTCTGTTCCTCCCGGCTTCGGTTCTTAAAGTTTTAAAATATTTGCTGTCTCTGTTTCATTGTTACAATATTTCCCAATTACATTTTAGCCTGGTTAGAGCCACACTTGAGGGACTGGGCTGCACAGGACACCCCTGAGCTTTAGCATTTCTGAAGCCTATGACTTTTCCTAATTTTCTTTTTCCTAATGAATTCCCTGAGCGATTCCCACTTCTATTTTTGCCTCCTACCCATATTTTTTTTTCCCACCCTCAACTCCTATTCTTTGAGGCCCACTCTCACTTTCCCTTTTAATCCACATAAATCATCAGCATTTTTATATATTACCAACAAAGTCCAGCAGGAAGAGATACAAAGAGAAATTCCATTTAAAATAACTGTAGATAACATAAAATATTTGTTTCTCGCCTTAAACTGTGGAAAGGAGCAAAGAGGCTTGGATTGGAATCAGCAGTCAGCATAGCAAGAGAAAATTTGGTGAGAAGAAAATGCCAGCAGACCCTGGTTTAACTTCTTCAAGGAGGGAGGAAGCTAGACAAGACCAGGCAACATCAGCAGTGAGTGATCTGGAGTATTTGGGGTAGATGAGGGTGGGAGCTGTGAAGGGATGTTTGGTAAGTCCAGAGACAACATATATTGCCAAGGAACTTAAGAAACATCTGCACCATTAGCAATAACTGTGCCCTGAAGTAGTGACTCCAGTATTGAGGGGAAGACTGGATCATACATGTGAAAGATTATGTACTGCAAAGAGTGGTTTCTGAGTCAGGAACGACTTAGGTCTGAATCATGGCATCTGGAGGGACCAAAAGGTGGCAAGACCAGAATTTGAAACTTGCCCACGCTGTGGGCAGATCACTTAGCCCCTCTTTCTGTTTTATAAAATGGGGATATAATAGCACCTACATCACGAGATTGTGAGGATCAAATATGTAAAGTGTTTTGCAAACCACACATACACATATATATTTATGTGTATATATCATGTATATACATATATGTATATGTATATAAATACATATACATAAACATACATATGTGTATCTATATATACTAGCTACTATTATTATCATATTAGTGTATGCTATATACTATTTATATCCTAGGTGTAAGATTTTCTATTTTTTCTTAGAAAATTTACTTTTTATTCGAATGTGTATGGGATAGTTATTTTAAAAAAGTGATTCCACTTTGGGGTATAAAGAACTTGGGACTCTAAGCAAGTCACTTTATGTCTGAGCCTGTTTCCTCATCTATGAAAAGGCAAGAATGCTACTTGTATAATCTACACCATAGGGTTGTAGTATAGCACTTATCTATGTGAGATGTTGAAACTAGGTAAGGGCAAATGGCCATTTTGGAGAAAGTACTTTTGTCAGCCTGAAAGTATTATATAAATGTGAGCTGGATTTCTTAAAGCATGTTGCTAGTATAGTTTGCTTTGGCTAAGTGTTGGAGGTTGGGGAAGAAAAATTTGGCATGTGGATAATGGGGTCCCAGTCCAATTCAGAGTGACCGAAGGTCAGCACAAGGGAATTTATATGAATCTCTGCCAGATAGACTTGGAGTGACTGGCTAACCTAATTAGAACTAAAAACAGAAAGGAGGCAAATTATAGAACTAAAATTTATTTTATCCTTAGAGATAACTTCAACACTGTCCTGCTCTCCCTCTTCTCTTCTTCCCTCCTTATGCTCTTCTTCCCCCTTCTACCTTTTTCTCTCCCTTTCCCCCTGTCCCTTCCCCTTTCTTCCTTTCTTTAACTAATAAAGGTGTGCTGACAGGTCATTCTGCTGGCACGCAACTCAGATCAACTTGTTTTGGCTAAAATGAATTCCTTTATAGTTGCAGAATGACTAAACAAATTATATTATCCCAATGTAATGGAATATTACTATACCGTAAAAAAAAAAAAAAGAGTATTAAGAATATAGAGACAGATGGGAAGATTTAAATGAAATTTAAATTACAAAGTTAAGTAAGAAGAATCAGGAAAACAATTTATTCAGCTACAGCAACAGAAATACAAAGAGCAACAAACCAATCAAGTTTGGCCCTCCAAAAAAGAAATTTGAGAAGGTACCCTTATTTACTTTCTTTGCAGAGTTGGGGTACTACATGTCTGGAACATCAAATATAATGTTGGGCGTGGTTGATGTGTTGGTTACTTGGTTGAACTTTTGTTCTCTTTTTCTTCTTTGTTAGAAAGATGGCTTTTTGGGAGAGAGAAGAATAGATTGGGAAAAGAAAATAATATAGAAACATGAAGCATTAGCAGACAATAATAGTTTCCTTGTAAGAACTATTTTTTTTCATGATTTTTATCATATAAAATCATCTCACTAAGCGTTCTAGTAGCAACGATTTTTGTGCCGGTTAAAGGTTTCTTGGCTATGTCTTGGGTAAGCTTTCTTGACATTCAGAACTTGTTAATCAGTACCAAGGGGTACAACAATTTGTATGTGAGCACTTATAAGAAGTATGTGGGCAGCTGGGCTAAAAGGGCATTTTATCAGAGAAAAATATTTTAGGAGTTAGATAACTTAAAAGGAAAGGAACCAGGTGATGGGGAAATGAACATTGCCCAGGTCGATGTTCCAATAAGCACCTGTAGTTGTCAGGTGGAAGGGCAAAGAGGACAGGAATAGGCAAGTCTGAGCTTTAGATAGTTTGTTCAGTGTTACTTCAGCTGGGAAATGGTTATCTGTGACTGATGTTAACAAAAGGAGGTCAGCAAAAACTATGTAAGAACTTTGATGGTTTCTGCTCCTGTGAGAGATCTTTCCTTGTGTGTTGCAATAATAGGTACAAGGGGGAGTACAGCCTGGCAATTAATCATTTAGAATTAAATGATCAAGCCAAATCAAATGGAGCTACCTGCAGAGATAGAGCTGATGTTTTGTTCTAGCTCAGCTAACATTCTTATAAGAGGGTCTTTCTGCTTCCATCTTTATCTGACAATTTCTGGGAATTCACCCTATTAGTGTTCAGAGAAGAATACACCTTCCTCAGTTCTTTGGAAACTCTGGAATTTTCAGACAGGGACTTAGGCAACTTCAAATATGGACCATCAACCCCCCCATTTGGAAAGCAAAGAGAAAATATTTTTAGGGGTTCCTTTCTAGATCTTCTCTTCTCTATTTTTTCTCCTTTTTTCAAGAAGCAGATAAATCAAGTGGATTTCTAATTTAGGATTATACATTTAAAGATGGAAGGGACTGCAGGGACCAGCAGGGTCTAGGGAAATTAACCTATTTATTCAAAGTCACACAGGTAGTAATCCTCAAAAGTAGGATTGGAACCCATCCTGGCACTCCAAAGCTAGTTTCCACATAGTCATTAAAGAAAATCCAGAGCACGAATGGCCATTCCTTCTCACCATCTGAGATCTTATACCTTTTTAAGGTTATTTTCTTTGACCAGAGACAGATTAATACATACCGAGGCACTGAAGTAAAGATCTAGGAGAAGAAGATAGCATAAAGTGTACCCAACAGAAAGAGAAATAAGAAAATATATGGTGAAAATCTAGCTATAACTTAAAGACAAAGGCAAAAATCACAGTTCTAAAAAACTAATGATAAAGTGTAGCTCCCCTTTCTTATTAGAGGGAACATTCAAGCAAAGCATGAATTCCAATATTGAAAAGGGGAAAGAACCCTGATACACAGTTCCCTTTTTTCTTTTTAAACACAGTTCCATTAAGTTTTTCTGGCTATATTATCTTCTAATAATCAAGCCTTCCTCTTCGTATTTTCCTGTTCCTAGACTTTGTTAAGGAATCATCACAAAACCATGGATCATCTTATCTTGGGATTCCCTACCAATACTGAAGCTTGGGGAGGAAAGCTGTGCAAGTTATTGGTTTTGAATGTAGCAGTAGGGCAGAAGTAAATTTCGGGTGATATTCTGATAAAGAGTTTAATCAAACTTATTAGCCCCCCATAGTCTAGGTGACATTACTCCTTTCCAGCTCCTTCACTAGGTCATGACTTTCTTTATGCCACTAAACTCCAACTTTTTCAAGAAATAGTTTTCCTTTCAAACTGTCTTTGGGAAGGAAATTATAAGGAAAAAAAATCAATATGAACCACTTCTCATTCCTGGTCTAGTTTGTCACAACCTTTTCATACCCAAATTACTGACTAAATGTTTTTACCTAGGAGTATCTGGAACCAAATTTCTCTTTTTGCTTTGGGAAGTTGTGAAAATAAATGAATCTTTCTCTTGTTTTGACTCTGAGTCCCACTCAGAGAAAAATATTTCTTCTCAATATATATTGCAATTAAAAAGAGCAACTTCTCTCAGGCATTCCACTTCTGTTATCTTTTTTTTTTAAACAAGGACATTCATGGATCAGTAATTCAATGATTAACCTTAAATAACCTTAAGAAAACAGTTGTTAAAGGAAAAAGGAAAAAAGTAAATATATTCTTAAGAAATGAAGATTCAATTCCAATTGACTCGTGATGGAGTCATTCCCATCCAGAGAAAGAACTGTGGAGACTGAATGTGGACCACAACTTAATATTTTCACCTTTTTTGTTGTTTACTTGTTTTTTTCCCCTCTCATTTTTTCCCTTTTTGATTTAATTTTGCTTATACAGCAAGATAAACGTGGAAATATATTTAGAAGAATTGTATATGTTTAACCTATATTGGATTGCTTGATTTATAGGAAAGGAAGGGAGAAAAATTTGGAACACAGGGATTTGCAGGGGTGAATGTTGAACACTATCTTTGTATTTTGAAAAATAAAAAGCTATTATTTAAAAAAAAAAGAAATGAAGATTGAGGGAACAAATGTGTCTCCCTAGCAAGAAAAAGAGGTTTCATTAATTCTTTTCTCCAACAGAGAAGTTAGTCCCTGCAGTTTGAGAGAATTTAGCATCTTTTCTTTTTTTTTTTTTTTTTTTAATAGCCTTTTATTTACAGGATATATACATGGGTAACTTTACAGCATTAACAATTGCCAAACCTCTTGTTCCAATTTTTCACCTCTTACCCCCCCCACCCCCTCCCCTAAATGGCAGGATGATCAGTAGATGTTAAATATATTAAAATATAACTTAGATACACAATAAGTATACATGACCAAAACATTATTTTGCTGTACAAAAAGAATCAGACTCTGAATTATTGTACAATTAGCTTGTGAAGGAAATCAAAGATGCAGGTGTGCATAAATATAGGGACTGGGAATTCATTGTAATGGTTTTTAGTCATCTCCCAGAGTTCTTTTTCTGGGTATAGCTAGTTCAGTTCATTACTGCTCCATTAGAAATGATTTGGTTGATCTCGTTGCTGAGGATGGCCTGATCCATCAGAACTGGTCATCATCTAGTATTGTTGTTGAAGTATATAATGATCTCCTGGTCCTAGCATCTTTTCTATGTCTCTTCTAGCTTGCATCCTAGCAATGAGTGATTCAAGAATGACACATTCTCCAGTGTAGTTGCTGGTAGTGATAGGAACAGTTTTGGGAGCCTTCCTGCTTCCCTTGGTTCCCAGCACAGCTGCTAGGAATGCCCAAGCTCTTTTTTCAGCTTCAGCTGATTTCTTCCTCTCTTAAAACTGACAAAGGATACCTATTAGTCAAGAAGCATTTATTAAGTGCCAGGCACTTTGTTAAGCACTAGAGATACAAAGCAAGTCCCTAATTTCAAGGAGTTCACAGTTGAATGGACAAACAATAATGAAAATAATTATTTACAACTAGGATAGATCCAGGATAAAGTGAAGCTAATTAATAAAGGGAAGGCACTAGCATCAAGAGATCGGATAAGACTTCTACAAAAAGGGATTTTAGTTGGAATATTAAAAAAATGAGGAGGGAAAGTATTGAAGGCATGGGAGACAGCTAGAGAAACTCCCAGAGATTAGGGGAGTGCTAACTCCCTGAAGGTTAAGGAGAATAATGCTGGGCAATTTCTATCCTGTCATTTATCTCCACTTTATCCTGTATCTATCTTGTTTGTACGTAGTTATTTTCATGTTGTTTTCTCCATCAACTGTGAACTCCTTGAAATTAGGGACTTGACTTTCTTTGTTCTCTCCAGTGCTTAACACAGTGCCTAGCATATAGTAGGCACTTAATAAATGCTTATTGAATAACTGCCATGGTTAGACTGTGATTAATGAAATCAGTACCCATATTTAGGAACACAGGTCCTCCTGATTCAGGGCTGGTGCTCTATCCACTGCACCACCTAGCTGCCCCAGGAATTTTTCTTTATATAAAGCTAGCATCTACCCCTCTACAACTTTTACTTTACCTGCAAAATTGTCCTTAGTATTGCCTTCAGAGGCCAACTGGAACAAGTCTAATATTTCTTCCATGTATCAGCCCTTCAAATACAAATTTACTATGTCCCCCACAGAGATTTACTCTACTCCAAATTAACCATACCCATTTCCTCCAGTCAATCCTTTCATGACATTGTCATTCTGGTTATCATCCTCTGGCTTTGCTTACAATTTGTCAATATTTTTCCTAAATTATGTTACTTAGAGGGCTGGCTGAGTACTGCCTCTCAATTTCTCTCTCAATACAAATTTGGATTACATTAGCTTTTTTTGTCTTCAAAGATAGTGAAATCCTGATTCTGTCATCCGCCATGTTCATATCTTCTGCAGTTTTGAGGAGTATATTGTGCATACCTGCATACAAGTCATTAATAAAGAATATTGAACAGAACAGGACTAATGGTGCTGGAACACTGAGGCTCTTAACTGTAATCTTCTGTCCAGTATCCTGAGTGTGACAGAATGAAAAGATTATTGGAATTGGAATCAGAAGTCCTATGATCCAATTCTGCCTCTTATACTTACTAGTTAGAGAGGTCATTTGATTTGAAAATGGTTATAATAATATCTATAGCACCTATCCTAAAGGGTTGTTGAATTACATAATGTATATGAAATGCTTTGAAAACTTTAATGTGTTATATGAATGATATCAGTTATCCTGACATTAATCCATTAATCGTCTTCTTCAAAAACAGTCATTTAACTATTTCTAAAACTTAGCTGTAGCAGAAAACACGGTAAATGTATTGGATAACAGTGTGAAATAGTAAAACAATCACTGGATTTCAAGTTCAGAGGACTCGGCTTTGAGTCCCAACTCTGGAACCTCTGTGGTCTCTAGCAACTCGTTTTACCACTTTGGACTTCAGTTTCTTCATAAATGAAGGGAAAGGAATAGATGATATAAAAGTTCTCTTCCAGCTTTAAATCCTATGAACCTAAACTATAATCCCATATTTCCATCCATGTCTTAAGAATACCATAAGAGACTGCTTTTATCTCCATAATGAAATATATAGTAAACAGATGGGTAAGCAGATACTTAAAAAAATACTTGATTGATTAGATGCTTTGCTGAAATTTAGCTACAAAACATCTGTGGTTTTTCCACAATCTACTAATCTAACAACTCCATCAATAAAGGAAATGAGATTAGTATATTCCAAACATGAGTCATATCTTACCAAGTTCATAGTGATGCCAGTTTATTTCCATGAGCCATGACCTCAAGTTTATTGTTTATTATCTATATTCCATTTTACAGACAGATAACTGAAACCTCAAGGTTATTATTATTATTATTATTATAACTTGGTTTTCTTTGAATTATATCCTATTAATTATGAGTTATCTCCACTAATATTATTCTTATTTTGTTACATTCAATTTTGTTACTTGTTAAATTGCACTTATTTTGTTATTCTCAATGGCATCTGAATTGACATATAGACCTGGACTTTTTATATTTCATCCTCCATCTGTTGATTAAGTCTCTTGATATGAAGACTCTAGGTAAATATATTTGCATTGACCCTCATTTGGGGCCCTTTATCCCCAAGTCCTTCAGTCTTCTATCTTAGCTATTCTTAAAGTGTGACCCAAAGACTCTTGGGGATCTTCAAAAACCTTTTCAAGGGGTCCACAAAGTCAAAACTATTTTTGTAATAATACTAAGATGTTATTTGCCTTTTAAAATATTCTTCACTTTTCCAACAAATATTCAGATGAGTCCAGATTTTCTTTATATACTTCAATCAAAAGAATATATCACAACAGATTGAATGCAGAAACAGATATAAAAATCCAGATGTCTTCCATTAAGTGAGATATTAGAGAGATTTGCAAAAATATGTTAAACAATGCCATTCTTCTCAAATTGTTTTTGCTTTGGAAAACAGTTTTTTTTTCACAAAAACATGCTATTTCTATTAATGTTTATTATTATTTATTACTCATATTATTTTAAAATTACTACATTAAAATTTATTCATTTTAATTTCTAACATAGTAAACATTGATATATATTTATAAGGCATATAATAAAAAATAATTTAGGGTCCTCAATATATTTTTTTGAATGCAATTGGAATTGTGACTTGTCCAGGGTCCACATAATAAGTGTTTGAGCTCAGCTCTGAACTTAGGCCCTCCTGATTCCAGGGCCAGTGCTCTATCCACTGCACAATCCTGGCTACTCCTCTCAATAATTTTTAAGAGTCTAAATGGTTTCTCAATAATTTTTAAGACTGTCAAATTTGGGAACTAGTGCTCTATCTGAAGTCATGATACAGAAATTCAAATCTCAGGTACTACCTTTTTAAGTATTCACTTCCTAGATGATCGATAATATTCTAAAGGTTTTACCTCAGAGTCCATGGACAAATAAGAGAGGATCATGAAAGATAAAATAGATAATTTTGAATATATAAAA
The DNA here is from genome assembly GCF_902635505.1 of Sarcophilus harrisii. Taxonomy (NCBI): domain Eukaryota; kingdom Metazoa; phylum Chordata; class Mammalia; order Dasyuromorphia; family Dasyuridae; genus Sarcophilus; species Sarcophilus harrisii. The sequence goes on from NC_045426.1 coordinate 336,296,008, forward strand.
TGAAAAAGATTTTATACCAACAAAATCCATAGTTAAAATTAGAAGAAAAACTTGTAACTAGGGGAAATGTTTTGTAGCAAGTTTCTCTGATAAAGATGTAATATCCAAGATCTATAAGGAAATTATTCAAATCTATAAGAATAATATACATTCTCCAAGTAATAAATGGTTAACAGATATGAAAAGTAGGTTTTTAAAGGAAGAAATCTAAGCTATCAATAGTCATTTGGAAAAATTCTCCAAATCATGAATAATTAGTGAAATGTAAATTAAAACAACTAGGGGACCCCACCTCAAACTTGTCAGATTAGCATAAATAACAAAAAAATGTCAAATATTATAGGAGCTTTAGGGAAACAGGCACACAAATGCATTTCTTTTTCCTTTAACTTTTAAAAAATTTATTTCAAAATAAAAAAGCAAACAAAATAGAAAAGAAATTGCCTTGTGCACAGCAGAATGTAAAAGAGGATTCAAAATATGAGATAATAAATTTCCATTTCTTTTTTTATAGTGTATCTATATTACTTATTTATTATTAACATTCGTTTTTTTTTTAAATTTGGATTCCAAATTCTCTCCTTCTTTCCCTCCCTCCTTCCATGTCTGTCTGTCTCTCTTTTTTTAATAAAGCTTTTTATTTTCAAAACATATGCACATTTAATTTAACAACATTGACCTTTGCATAGCCTTTTGTTTCAGATTTTCTCCTCCTTCCCCTCACCCTTTCACCTAGATGGCAATCAATTCAATATATGTTAAATCCAATATGTATAAACATATTTATACAATTCTCTTGCTACACAAGAGAAATCAGATTTAAAAAAAGAAAATAAATGAGTAAGAAAACAAAATGCAAGTGAACAATAACAAAAAGAGTGAGAATGTTATATTGTGATCCATATTCAGTTCCTACAGTCTTTTCTCTAGGTGTAGATTGCCATGTATAATGATCTTCTGGTTCTGCTCATTTCACTTAGCACAGTTCATGTAAGTTTCTCTAAATCTTTCTAAAATCATCCTCCTGATCATTTCTTATAGAACAATAATATTCCATAACACTCATACACTATAACTTATTCAGCCATTCTCCAATTGAGGGACATCCAGTCAGTTTCCAGTTTCTGGCCATTACAAAAAGGGCTGCCACAAACATTTTTGCACACATGGGTCCCTTTCCTTCCTTTAAGATCTCTTTGGGATATAAGCCCAGTAGAAACACTGCTGCGTCAAAGGGTATGCACAGTTTGATAACTTTTTGAACATAGTTCCAAATTGCTCTCCAGAATGGCTGGATTTGTTCACAACTCCATCAAAATGTATTAATGTTCCAGTTTTCCTACATCCCCTCCAACATTCATTGTTATCTTTTCCTGTCATCTTAGCCAGTCTGAGAGGTGTGTACTGGTATCACAGAGTTCTCTTAATTTGCATTTCTCTGATCAATAGTGATTTAGAGCACCTTTTCATATGACTAGACACGGTTTCGATTTCTTCATCTGAAAATTGTCTATTCCTATCCTTTGATCATTTATCAATTGGAGAATGGCTTGTATGCTTATAAATTTGAGTCAATTCTCTACATATTTTAGAAATGAGGCCTTTATCAGAACCCTTAAATGTAAAAATGATTTCCCAATTTATTGCTTCCCTTCTGATCTTGTCTGCATTGGTTTTGTTTGTACAAAAGCATTTTAATTTAATATAATCAAAATTATCTATCTGGTGTTCAATTGTGAGTTTCATTTCTTCTTTGGACATAAATTCGTTCCTTCGCCACAAATCTAAGAGGTAAACTATCCTATGTTACTATAATTTGTTTATAATATCACTCTTTATGTCTCAATCTTGAACCCCTTCAGATCTTATCTTGGTATGTGGTATTAGGTGTGGGTTGAGCCCTAATTTTTTCCATACTAGTTTCCAATTTTCCCAGCAGTTTTTGTTAAATAGTTTGTTCTTATCACTACAATGCTATATTACACTACATTGCTATAATTATTGCCTATTTTGTCCTATGATCCTAACTTATTCCTCTGATAGACTACTCTTTTTCTTACCCAGAACCAAATGGTTTTGATGACCGCTGCTCTATAAATAGTTTTAGGTCTGGCACAGCTGGGCCACCTTCATTAGCATTTTTTTCATTAATACTCTTGGAATTCTTGACCTTTTGTTCTTCTAGATGAACTTTGTTACTATTTTTTCTAGATCTGTAAAATAATTTCTTGGGAGTTTGATTGGTATGGCACTAAATAAGTAGATTAATTTAGGTAGTATTGTCATTTTTATTATATTTGCTTGGCCTACCCATAAGCACTTGTATTTCTCTAATTGATTAGATCTAACTTTATTTGTGTGGAAAGTGTTTTGTATTTGTGTTCGTATAGCTCTTGACTTTCCCTTGGCAGATAGATTCCCAAATATTTTATACTACTGACAGTTATTTTTGAATGGAATTTTTTTTTATCTCTTGCTGCTGGACTTTGTTGGTAATATATAAAAATGCTGATGATTTATGTGGATTTATTTTGTATCCTGCAACTTTGCTAAAGTTGTGAATTGTTTCTAGTAGTTTTTCAGTTAATTCTCTGGGGTTTTCTAAGTATACCATCATATCTTCAAAGAGTGATAATTTGGTTTCCTTATGACCTACTTTAATTCTTTAATCTCTTTTTATTCTCTTATTGCCAAAACTAACATGTCTAATACAATATTGAATAGTAATGATGATAGTTGGGCAGCCTTGTTTCACTCCTAATTTTATTGGGAATGGTTCTAGTTTATCCCCATTACAGATGATACTTGCTGGTGGTTTTATTTTTATTTATTTATTTTTTGTTGAGGCACTTGAGGTTAAGTGATTTGCTCAGAGTCACACAGCTAGGAAGTGTTTGAGACCAGATTTGAAGTTAGGTCCTCCTGATTTCAGGGCTGGTGCTCTATCCACTGCACTACCTTGCTGATGGTTTTTAATAGATGCTACTGATCATTTTAAGGAAAAGTTCACTTATTCCCATGCTCTCTGATATTTTTAATAGGAATGGATGTTGGATTTTTTCAAATACTTTTTCTGCATCTATTGAGATAATCATATGATTTTTGTTAGTTTGGTTATTGATATAATTGATTAGGCTGATAGTTTTCCTAATACTGAACCATCCCTGCATTCCTGGTATAAATTCTACTTGGCAATAGTGTATTATCCTGGGGATGACTTTCTGTAATCTCATTGCTAATATTTTATTTAAGATTTTTGCACCAATATTCATTATGGAAATTGCTCTATAATTTTCTTTCTCTATTTTCACCCTATCTGGTTTAGTTATCAGCACCATATCTGTGTCATAAAAAGAATTTAGTAGGACTCCTTCTTTTCCTATTTTTTTCAAATAGTTTTTATAGTATTGGAATTAATTATTCTTTGAATGTTTGGTGGAATTCACATGTAAATCCATCTGGCCCTGGAGATTTTTTTCTTAGGGAGTTGATTAACAGCTTGTTCTATTTCTTTTTCTAATATGGGATTATTTAAATAGTTTACTTCCTCTTCTGTTAACCTGGGTAATCTATATTTTTGTAAGTATTCCTCCATTTCGCTTAGGTTATCAAATTTATTGGCATATAGTTGGGCATAACTCCTAATTATTGTTCTAATTTCCTCTTCATTTGGTGAAAAGTTCTCCCTTTTCATTTTGAGACTAACAATTTGATTTTCTTCTTTCCTTTTTTAAATCAAATTAGCTAAAAGTTTATCTATTTTGTTGGTTTTTTTTCATAAAACCAACTCTTAGTTTTATTTATTAATTCAGTAGTTTTTTATTTTAAATTTTATTGATCTCCCTCTTTTATTTTCAGAATTTCAAATTTGGTATTTAATTGAGGGTTTTTAATTCATTCTTTTTCTAACTTTTTTAGTTGTAAGCCAATTCATTGATCTCTTTCTCTATTTTGTGCAAGTGAGCATCTAGACATATAAAATTTCCCCTTATAACCACTTTGACTGTATCCCACAAATTTTGTTATGTTATCTCATTATTGTCATTCTCTTGGATAAAATTATTCATTGTCTCTATGATTTGCTGTTTCATGCATTCATTCTTTAGGATTAGATTATTTAATTTTCAATTAACTTTTGGTCTATTTGCTCCTGGAATAAACAAATGTTACATGTTGTGTTCAGAGTTGTCCATTTTTTCTTTGCTTCCTTGTAGGTTTTCTTTTGTTATCTGTTATGTACTTTTTACTTTATTCTTTTTTTCCCCTTTCTCTTCCCCCACCATTTTCCCTAAGGAGGCTGTAATTAAGCACAGATATATTTATATATAAATACATACATATAAATATCTATAATCACATGTATATATATATATATATATACACACACACACACACACATACACACACACATGTATGTTCATATACGTCTATATAAGGCCATACTATATTTGTTTGTCCTCTGTTTCTCTGAACGTGGATAATGTCATCCATCATAAATTCAAGTCTTTCCATATTATTTTAAATCCACCAACACATCATCTTCTACAATACAGCAATATTCCAACCTCAAACTATCTGGTATTTTAAATAGTCTGAAATAATATTGCCTAATATGGCTGAGATATAGTGTAGTTTCTCTATTTTTCTTTTTTGATTAAATCTATTTTAGCTTTAACTTTGTCTGAAATCAATGATCCCTAGCTCTGCTTTTCTTTCCTAATAAATTCTGCTCCTAATTAGTATTATTATTTTTGTGTATATCTCTTATTTCCTATCCCTACTGACTCTTCTGCTTTCCTTCTACTCACTACTTTGATTTGCTATTACTTAACCTACTCCCACACACTCCCTCATGGATCTCTCCCTTATTCTCTCTCTCTCTTTTTTTTTTTACATGACCAAACTGTTATTTTGCTGTACAAAAAGAATCAGACTCTGAAATATTGTACAATTAGCTTGTGAAGGAAATCAAAAATGCAGGTGGGCATAAATATAGGGATTGGGAATTCAATGTAATGGTTTTTAGTCATCACCCAGAGTTCTTTCTCTGTCTCCCTTATTCTCTCCTCATTCTCTTTATCTCATTCCCATTAATCTATACACTCTTCTAGACCTTCCCTCCCCTATCTTATTCTCTCCCCCTCTTGTTTTTTAAAATAAATTTAGAAGACTTTTATACCCTTCTAAATGTATATGTATTGTTTCTTCTTTAACCCATTTCTGATATGAATAGGATTCCAGAACTACCAGCTTGTCTTCTCCCACCTAATTCCTGTGCATCAGTTCTTGCTCTCACAGCTTATTTGCATAACATAATTACTCTTTTTACCTTTTTCTATGTGGTTTTGTTTTTTAGAATCACATCATACTCAGCTTTACTTCAATCTTCCTTTTAAATTACCCAGTTACTAACAATCTCAGACATATGGTTTACATTTCCACATGTAAAAACATAAGCAATTTGTCCTTGAATCTCTTGAAATTAGTCTTTAATGTTTGCCTTATATTTCTCTTCAATCTTATGTATCAAATTTTCTATTAAGTTCAGATCTTTTTGCAACAAAATCCTGAAGTTGGGCAATTCATTGAATATCCTTTTTTCATTCATGATTATGCTTAACTTTGCTGGGTATGATATTTTCAGTGACAATCCTAATTCTTTTGCTCTTCAATATATAGTGTCTAAAACCTTTTTATGTAACTGCTTCTCAGTCTTCTGTGATTCAAACTGTAGCTCCACCATATTTGATTTTTGCTGCTTGTTTATAAAATGTTCTCCTTGATCTGGGGGTTTGGGAATTTGACAATGATGTTCTTGTAGGTTTTCATTGTAGGATCTCTTTCAGGGGGTGATTCATGCATTTTTTTTTCTATTTCTACTTTTCCCTCTTGTTCTAATACCTTAGGACAATTTTCTTTAATTATTCCAAGATTCTTTTTCTGATAATAGTTTTCAGATTATGTTTTCTTGATCTGTTCTAGATATGTTTTTTCTTATTAGATTTCTCACATTCTCTTCTTCTATTTTAAAAATTTTTTATATTTTGTTTTATAATTTCTTGTTCTCTTATAACTTCACTGGTTTCTTCTTGCCCAATTCTAGTTTTTAAGAAGTTACTTTCTTCTTTAAGGTGCTGGATCTCCTTTTTCTGATTGGTTGACTTTCTTTTCATAATCTTCTTGTTTTTCTTGGATTGTTGTTTTGGTTTTTAGGGTTTTTTTTTTCATTCTCTCATTTGATTTTTAAAGTCTCATTTGAATTCTTCTATGGATTCTTTTTGGGCAGGTGGTCGTTTCACATTACTCTATGGGGTAGAAGAGACTTTTATGGATTGGGTTCTTTCTCCTTTACCTAATCGTTTTATTATTATTTTTAAAATAAGAGTTTGTTAGTGTAATCACCTCTACCTAGTCCAGTGTGGGTTGGCAGGAGGGAAATGGTGTCTGTGCCCCCAGGTCTCCTTCAGTTCTTCTCTCTGGCCTAGAACCTGAAATCAAAAACTCCACCTTTCTGTAAGTGCTCACAGCCACCAGTGTCCCTGCCCCACTGCTTCTGCACTTACCAGGTGTATGCTGGTTCCTTCTGGCCCAGAGACTTCTCTCAGCAGCACAGCTGGGCCTGGCATGCCTCATCAGCAGAAGTTCTCTCAATCTTTGGGACTCAGACACCTGACTCCCCACACTGTCTGGGAGATGAAAGTTCCTGTGGCTGGAACTGAGGCTACCTCCCAACCCAGCTAAAACCAGAGCTCACCGCTTGTTGTTTCAGCAGAACTAGCCTGAAGATATTTACACTTCACAAGGGCCAAACTTTATTTGTCTTCTCTAATTGTCCCAGGAGGACCACTGTTCTGTCCCAACTATTTGTTTTTGGTGGCTCCATGCTCATCTAGAGATGCAGTTTTGTCTAGTTTGTGGGGAAAATCTGGACATCTTAGAATTTTCTGACCTTCTCTGCCATGTTCCCAGAATCCTTCTCTATTAATATACTTCTAATGAAGCTGGGATTACCAGTCCAACCATTCTGGAAAGGAATTTGGAACTATTCTCCCATGGGTCACTAAGTGATACTACTACTAAGCATAGACACCAAAGAAATAAAAGAAAGAAGAAAAGTACTCATAATTCAAAAATATTTTTAGCAGCTCTTTTTATTTGTAGAAAAAAGTTGGAAACTAAGAGGCTCTCACCTCTTGGGGAATGATTGAACAAATCATGGTATATGAATCTAATAGCATATTAATGGGCCATAGGAAATGATAAAATGAACAGTTTCAGAGAAAACTGAGAAGACCTGCATTATTTGATGCAGAGTTAAGTGAACAGAATCAATAAGAATAATTTATATTATAAAATTATTAAAAATTTTTAAAAATTATACTTTTTTATAAAATTTTAAAAGAAAAACAATTTTGAGAGACTTTGAAAAGCTAATCAATGTAATGACAAATTCCAGTGGACTGAAGATGAAGCATTCTAGCCATCTCTTGACAGACATGATGGACTCAAAATGTTGAATATTTTTGTACATGGCTAGTAAAGGAATTTATTTTGCTTGATTTTGTATATTTGCTATGAGGAGAGAATATAAATGCATGTTAATTGAAAATAATAAAATTAAATTTAAAAAATAACCCCCCATCTTTATTTAGTAATAATGATGAAAATATCACTTGTGCACCTAAAGTCTTCCTGTACCTTTGACAGCTCCAGTCAAATTAGATTAGTATCACTAAAGACTGCTTACTAAAGTAGAAAAATATACGAAATTGTTTTACATTTCTAACAAGAAGGACTTTTTGATTACCAGTCATATAGGAAGTTCAATTCACCGGAATCTTCTGCTCTATTCTGACATTCTAACAATGGCTATCCCAAGGAGCATGTTTAGAATTGTTCTTGCTTCTACTTGACCACCTGGGAGCTTTGAGACCTACATCAGTAATGTGGTGATTGAAAGCTGAAAGCACTAGGAAGTCAGTGATGTGGTGACTGAAAGCTGAAAGCACTAGGAAGTATATGTGTATGTGGCAATCCCTGAGCAGTCTTTCACTTGTCTCAGGGCAATGCCAAGAGGAATGGCACATTGTGTCAGTTAAATGAAGAGACCTGTACTTTGACTTTCCTTTAAGTAATGCTGTTCTATCTCTAGACCTTCCATGAAGGGATTTGAGGAGATGAGCTGTGGTCTTTTCCATTGTCCACCCCATAACTCTCACAAGAAGTATAGATTCAACTAGGTGAGCTTACACTTGGACCCAAGGCAGACTTTTCCTGCTTTGTGTTTCCTTTCCTGAGTAACCTTGAGGTATCTAAGTTAGGAACTGACCTTGTGAATTGAAGTTCTTATTCTCTTCTCTGAAATCATCACCATTCTAGAGCAGGTCCTTATCATTTTATGCTTCCTGGTGGGTCTGCCCACTTCAAGTCTTTCTCCCCTTCAATTCATTTTCAATTAAGCTCCTAAGGTCATCTTCCTAACACTCTAGTCCAGTTGTAAGAAACAAGGACCTTAACAGGAACTTGGCCAATTTGCTGATGAAACCAGGAAAAGATTTTTATTCACAATCTTGCAAGAACATGTTATTGTTCCATAAGAAATGATCAGCAGGATGATTTCAGAAAATCCTGGAGAGATTTACATGAACTGATGCTAAATGAAGTGAACCAGGAGACCATTGTACACAACAACAAGATTATGTGATGACAATGAGATGATTCAGGCCAATTCCAATAGAGTTGTGATGAAGAGAGACATCTACATTCAGAGAGAGGACTGTGGGAACTGAGTGTGGATCACAACATAGTATTTCACCTTTTTAATTATCGTTTGCTTGCTTTTTTTTCTTTCTCATTTTTTCTTTTTGATCTGATTTTTCTTGTGCAATATGATAACTGTGAAAATATGTATAGAAGAATTGTATATGCTTAGGATTATTTGCTATTGGAGGGGTGAGGGAAGGGAGGGAGAAAAAGTTGGAACCTTGAGGTCTTGCAAGGATGAATGTTGAAAACTATCTTTGCATATATTTTAAAAATAAAAAGTCATACTTGGTCATAGTTCCCCATAAATGAGTATATTGACAAAAACCAGTTATATGTTCTCTGACATGTGGGTTATCATATAAGTATCCCCACCCTGATGCAGAAGCAACATTTCGGACCACATTTTTTACACAATCATATCATCCCTCTATTCAGTAAACTCATGGCTTCCTCTTGCAAATACAAAAGACTCTGTTTGGCATCCAACGTTCTTTATAGCTTTACCCTCTTCTAGCTTTCCAGTCTCCTGGCACCTTACTCTCCACCACATACTCTTCAATCCAATGATACTGGCTTGGTTATTGTATGAACAAAGGAACTCCATATCTTGATTGCAGACATTCTCCCTAGGTGTCCCCAAGATTGGAAGGGTCTTTAAAGGGTCTTTAAGCTAAAGAGAGGAAAGAAGGAAGTCTTCCTCCCTTCTCATGCAAAACACATACCTTGGCCATGAGTAGAGGGACACCTTAATGAGAAAGGGGATGTGGTCAGTACTCCAGCCCCTTTTGGTTCAGCAATGTTAAACCAGTCACAAAAGGGAAAATATGAGCCTATGGTTACAGTAAAGAATAAATCAGAATCTACTTTGTTGAGAAGCCTCAACTTTCCAAGGTTCACCTAAGCAAAGGTGCATCACAAATGTATTTTTGAATCTTGTTATTCCCGGTTTCAGGGTTAGCTTCCTAACCATTATTCTATGTAGTCTCCCATTTAAGGAAGTCACAGGGGCTTTCTCCTTTTTTTCTTCCATATAAATTGGAGAGTAGAGGATCAGGAAATAGCAACTAGGTATTTTTCATCTTAAAAAAATCATAAGACTTCAAAGGAAATTTCATAGATTTTTGATGGGTGGGAGAAGGGTTCATGAATAATAGAGCAGGAAAAAAAGATTTGTAGTGGATAGAGATTAAAAGTTGGAGGCCTTCCTTCTACATTACTGGGCTGTATGATTCAGGATAAGTTACTCAGGAAACTCTATAAATTGCGTGTTGCAGAAGGCATTTCATTGCTAAAGGTAATTTCCTCATAAGGCTTTCCCTGCACCAATTAAATCATAAGTCCCAAGTTTAACTGGGAGTTAAACAAAAAATGAATAATCAGGCTGAGAGCACTGATCACCATGGCAGGAAGCAGGAAAGTATTTGTGCTTTGCAATTAACTTAATAACTTTTACACTAAGTTAAAATCAATACTACACAATGAATCTGCTATGAATTATTGTAGAAATCGATCATACAATACTGTAATAGTAAGTCATTTATAAAGATTTATTATGTACTTAGTAGATGCCTAGTATTATGTTAAGTCCTGGGGATATTAAAAAAAGACAGTCTTTGCCTCAAAGAATTCACTATCTAATGGGAGAAAATATGAAAACAACTATGTAGAGAGGTTCTTACATAATTGGTGGTTCTCTCAAAGAGAAGGCATTAAAATTAAGAAAGACCAATTCAGTTCTTCTTCAGTGAGAATTATGTGAATGTATATGAAAAGTATTTGTGAAAATCACCAAATTACTGTTTTGGTGGGAAGTTGAGATTTTGTAAAATAATATTATGCAGATAAAGGTGATAGGATCCCATTCAGCCTGAGAACAAGCCTCACAACAGCTAAAGATAACTCCCTTAATGCCTTTGACTGAGACATCACATAAGAGAGAAAAACTTCAAACTGAGGAACATTGTTTGTATTAGACCTGAGCAATACTTAGTTGGGATAATACAAAAAGGACACAGTAAAACAAGTTCAGATGAGAATTCATTTGGAGTCACAACAGAAGCTCCTGTATGATCTGCAAACCATCTTCTCTGGGACACCTTCAAGTTATAGTTTCCCTTTTCTGAACTCGTTAAAAAACTGTATCTGTGTAAATACATTCATGAATGAATGAACAAATGAAAAAAATGTATAACAGTGGTTATGGGCATATATTTGGCCAAGTCTCTGTGTGTGGACTTCCCAAAGCTGTAGTTAATAAATCTCTGAAAGGTGGGTTTCCAGGTTAAATGGTGATTCATCCCAATTGTATCTGGCTCCTACCTCATAGGACTATACTAAGGTCAACTATTATTTGTATTATTATTAGCCAATGTATATAGAGTCATAGGACTATGTAATATAGAGCTAGAAGCAATCTGGGAGATCATGTAATCCAAAAGATATTGAGATCCAGAGGGGTAAAGAGATTTAATCAAAAGTTGCATGATCTGAAATTGTCTCTAAATCTAGCATTCTTTCCCCAGCACTACACTTTTGAACATTGCTGGGGTAGTCAATGCTGTGCTGGAGTTAAAGAAGACCCAAGTTCAAATCTTTCCTTAGATACTTACTATCTAAGTAACCCTGGAGTTCAACAACCTCAGTTTCCTCATCTATATAATGAGAGGACTTTAAGGTCCTTTCCAACTCTAAATTTAAGAACTTCTGCTTGAGGTACTGAATATATATGCCCTATCATCTGATTTTCTTTTTTCACTGTTCTTGGCAGGTAGAGGATGGTCAATTACTCTGTGTTTTGTATTTTTTTTTTTAAGGAAGACATAAGGCTCTCATTGTAGGAGCAAATAAAGGAAGCAATGAAGTTTTGTTTGTTTTTTAATCCTACATTCAAAGGCAATGAGAAAAAGCATTTTATAGAACATTTGCTCATCTTTTATTGCAGTACTCACATTAAATGTAAGGTACCATCCCTTTCTTATATAGATATTTTATTTACTGAAAGGGTCAGAAAAGAACAATTGGGTGAAAAAAAAACAGCTTGAGGGAAAACAAACAGTTTTGGGAAGATCTAAGAGAAAAATGGGCAGCTAAGGGCAAAGTGGATAGAGCACTGAGCTAAACCAGGAGGTCACCTGTTCCTGAGTTCAAATTGAGCCTTGGACACTTACTAGTTGTATAACTCTGGGACAGGTCATTTAACTCTGTCTCAATTTTTCGTCTGTAAAATGAATTGAGAAGGAAATGGCAAACCATTCAAGTATCTCTGCCAAGAAAATCCCAAATGGTATCATGAAGAGTTGGACATGACTGAAACAACTAAACAACAAAAGAGAAAAATAGCTCTTTAATTAAAAGTACTTGGAGACAGAAGAGAGTTCTGAGAGGACCTGAAATGAAAGCAGCCATTCAGACACAAGAGTATTGATTAATGGTCAAGATGGCTAGAATGTCTGTTTCCCAGAATCTAGTTTATATATGAGTGGCTTTTATTTTTAGAGCAATGAAGTTTATTTCTGGGAAAGTTAATTAAAAAAAAAACTTCTTGGGACCCTAGAAATTTGGGTATTGACTATATCTATCACAAATAACAGAAATGCAGATTTGGCATTTCTCAATCTTAGTTAGAGGTTGGGTTATTACACACAAAGAGACTCTGAGTATAAGTAGAAAATTTAGAGAAGGCAGGGGAAAGACAATAGAAGCAAGTGTTAAAAACTGCAACAAAAAGTATAAGTTGATAGAGTGGGGAAATAGAAACAGAAAAGTAACAAACTAATAGTAACTGTTTTATTCTGAGTCCTAGTGTTTAAATACAGACTTTGTAGCTGATGTAGGAAGTTGGTCTGAATGGAGTTGTGAACTGATTCAACCAATTTGGAGAACAATTTGGAGCTATGCCCTAAGCCCTAAGAACTATAAAACTGGGAGAGCTAGATAGTGGCAGATGGAGCACCAGCCCTGAGTTCACATGTGGTCTCAGACACTTAATACTTATTAGCTGCTTGACGCTGGGCAAGTTCTTTAACCCCAATTACCTAACAAAACAACAAAACAAAAAGGATATAAAATTGCATATCCTTTGATCCAGCAATACCACTACTAGATTTGTACCCCAAAGAGATAAAAGGTGGGGGGGAGGAATGAGGGAGAAGGATCTATTTGTACAAAACCATTTAGAGTTGCTCTTTTTGTAGGGGCAAAAAATTGGAAATTGGGAGGATACTCATTAATTATGGCATGGCTGAATAAGTTGGGTATTTGGTTGTAATGGAATACTACTGTTCTTTAAGAAATGATGAGTATACTAATTTCAGAAAAATGTATGATGACTTTATATGAACTTATGCAAAGGGAAGTAAGCAGAAGCAGGAGAACATTGTATACAATAACAGGAATACTATATGAATGATGTAACTATTCTCTGCAATACAACGATCTAAGAAAATTCCAAAAGACTTATAATGAAAAATGTTATCCATTTCCAGAAAGAGAACTGATGGAGTCTGAATGCAGATGGAAAGATTTTTTACTTTCTTTCTTTTTCTTTTGTGTGTTTTCTTTCACAATGACTATATAGAAATATGACTTGTACAACAGCACATGTGTAATCTATATCAAATTGCTTAACTTCTCAATGAGGGGGTAGGAGAGACAGAGGGAGAGAATTTGGAATTCAAAATTTTAAAAAATGTTAATGCAAAACTCTATCAAATTGCTTAATGTCTCAGGGGAGGGCAAGGGAGGAAAGGAGAGAGAGAATTTCAAACTCAGAATTTTAAAAATGTTAAAAGTTGCTTTTACATGCAATTGGGTGAAAATAAAATATAATTTTATAAAAGAAAAAATAAAAGCGTTAAGGGAGAAGATTAAGTGAAAATATTTGAAAAAAAGTTCTTAATTCTTTCAAAGTTATTTTCCTTTACAATGTTATTACTATATAATAGTAATATTATATTCCCTTGGTTCTACTGACTTCACTCTGCATTATTTCATATAAGTCCTCTCATTTATCCCTTTCATTTTTCTTATGGTATGGGAACTCCATTACATTCATATAACATAATTTGTTGAATTATTCCTTGTTGTACTAAATATTTCTTTTGTTTCTGACTCTTTGGTATAACAAAAAACCCCAAAACAATGATGTTTCTGTATGTATAGGTTCTTTTCCTCTTTCTTTAATCTCATTGAGGTATAGGCCTAGTAGTGATATTGCAAGGGGAAAGGGTAAAATTTAAATTTTTTTATGGGCATAGCTTTAAATTGTTTTCCAAAAGACTAGATGAATTCACAATTCCACTAACAATGAATTTGCATGCTTGTTGTGTAATCACCTCCAACAACTATCATTTTCCTTTTTGGGTCATCTCTGCCAAGGCGTTAAGATTAATTTGCAATATCTTTCATGCAAAGGTCTATGATGCATCTCAAACAACTCTGCTGATAGAGCCACATTGATTAGTGGTAAAGCATGATCTGTAGAGAAGGGCTAAACATCTCCAAAATGTTCTCAGAAATCTTCATCAATCAAAGCTGAAGCCTTTGATTGTATACCTCAGGATGAAGTCAATCCCTCTTTTTTTTAATTTAACATTTTTCCAAATCTCCCTTATTCCCACTCTCAATTAAAAAACTACATGTGAAGTTATGCAAAACATTTCCATAAAAGTCAAGTTGTGAAAGAAAATAGATTTCCCACCCTAATGAAAATGAAAAACTCTCAAGAAAAATTACATTAAAAAGAAAGAGATAGAGAATGAGAGAAAGCTTCAATAAATCAATCCCTCTTTAGCTGAACTTCCAATTGAAGAAGAGTTTTGAATGCCATTAGGCTTCTTTTGTGTTGCAAAGTACCTAGTGCCCATTGCCCATTCTATTTCAGTAGAGATTTAGAAGGCAAAGGATCTGCTAAGCTGACAGAAATTTTCTGGTTATATGGTATGAAGAGGTTATCTTTTAGAAGTTTGAGGATGTTTTCATTGTCCATGTCTATAAAGGTAAAGGAAACAGCTTGTCCTGTGACAGTCACAAGGTGGGGTGAAAAGGGTCCCTCAGTTGCTGACTACAAGATTCTTGTCAGGATATATCTTAGTAAACTTATCCTTCACTTGGATGGTTATCTACCTGAGTCAGTACGGCTTATCAGAATTTAGAAAAAGCCAATATGGTATTTCCTGTCTGACAACTCCAGAAGAAATGCCAGGGATAGAACAGAGATCTGTACACATCATTTGTCAATATGACCAAAAGCTTTGATACTATCAGTTGTGAGAGGTCGTGGAAAATTATGACAAATTCTTCCAAGAGAAGTTTGTCAATATTGTATGTCAGTTTTGTCATGGCATGCTTGCCTGGCTAAAGGACAATGCTCTTATGCTTTCCCAGTCACTGATGGAATAAAGCAGGGCTGTGTACTTGCTCCCATGCTTTTGTTATCAGACACCTTCAAAGGGGACAAAAATAGCATCAAGGTAAGCTACCATATTGAAGGTAAATTATTTAACTTAAAAAAGTGTACACTTGATGTGTACACCAAGACTAAAAAATAGTGGGAGAGTTGGTGCATGATATTTTTGTTTGCAGGCAATTGTGTACTCAAAGCAGTCTCTGAGACTGAGATGCAACAAAGGATCGATTGATTCTCTGCTCCATGTGATACTTTTTGCCTAATAACAACAAAAACATAGGTTCTTCATCAGCCAGCACCACACCATCCATACATGGAATCATTGGTTATAGTAAATGGAGAAATATTGAAGGCTGTTGAAAAATTCACTTACTTTGGTAATATACTTTCTAGAGGTGCACATGTAGATGATGAGGTTGATTCATTAATTGCCAGATATAACTCAGTATTATATCTGCGTCTCAGGAGGCTTTGAAATAAAGTGTGAGAGAAAAGAGAAATTATATTGCCTATTAAACTGAGGATTTACAGAGCTGTTGTGCTGACCTCATTGTTGTAAAATAATGTGAAACCTGAATAGTATAGTAGAATAATAATAGTATAGAATATTCATGCCAGGAAACTGAACTGATTCTATTTGTATTGTCTTTGGAAGATTCTGAAGATTATCTGGCAAGATAAGGTACTAGACACCAATTTCCTTTTTAGAGCTGAACAGCCATGCATTCAAATTCTACTGCAGATAGTGCAATTCTGATAGGCTAGTTCGAATGCCAGACTTATGTCTACCTAAAGCACTCTTTTATAGAGAACTCAGAAAAATCATCACTCACATGGAAGGTAGAAGGAATAATACAAGACACTCTCAAGGTCTCTCTAAAGAACTCTGGAATCAATTTCATGATATGGGAGGCATTGGCAAAAGACCATCCAGCCTGGCATACCTACATCAAAGAAGGTACTGTGTTCTATGAGCAAAACAAAATTGCAATAGCTCAAAAAAATGTGAGATACATAAATTTAGAAACTTCTTCACTCCAAATATTCATGTGTAATATTTGTGCCCAACTAGTGGTGGAGTCTTCTGATCTATGTTGGTCTGATCAGCCAGTCAGATAGATAATATCTTGATTCCAACATATTAATGCCATTTTGGTCTCCTTTGAAAATGAAGGACAACAACCAATGAACCAAATCCATTTAATTAAAGCTCTTTGAATTATTTCTTTGTCATATTAATATCTACGCTTTGAAATTTTTTTTAAAATCAGAAATGTGTTGTGTTTTGTCAAAAAGCTTTTTCTTTTGATATGCTAATGTAATTTTAAAATTATTTTCAGTATTAAGAAAGCCTGTTATATTTATAATTTTCCTAATATTAAAAAACCCCTTGAATTCCTGGCATAAATACTACCTACTTATAGTATGTAATGTTTTTGATATACAATCACAACACTTTTGCCTATTTTATTTTTAAAAACTTCATATATATATATATATTCATTAGGGATATTAGTCTATAGCTTTTTTTCTGTTCTGTATGTTCTTGGTTTAGGTATCATGACAATATTTGTATCATGAAATGAATTTAGTAGATCCCTTCTACTTTTGTAAATAGCTTATGTGATATTGGAGATAATTGAATGTTTAATAAAACTCATTTGTAAATCTATCTTGGCTTAGGGTTTAGAGGGATTGATTTATGAGTTGTTCAGTTTCTTTCTTTGAGGCTAGATTATTTAAAATCTCTATTTCTTCTATTATTCATATGAGTGAATCATTATAAATATTCATTTTGGCAGAGCCAAAATGGCAGAAAAAAGAAGCTAAGGCATTGCTTGAGCTCTCCCCAGTTTTTCTCAGAGTAAACATTAGATCAAGCATTGAATGAATTTTGGAGTGGCAGAACCTACCAACATTCAGAGTGTAATAATTTTCCAGCTTACAATATCTTGAAAAGACTTTAGAAGAGGGTATATCTCAATTGGGCAGGGGAGAACATGATTGAGTATGTGGAGTGCAATGTGGGGAATCTAGGAAGAGGCTCTTAGCCAAAGTACAGCAGCGTTTCCTACTCTGTTCTGGTTCAGAAGGCTAGTGGATCAGCAGGCCTACTGTGAGACCTCCTACACAACCTCAGAAGGCAAACTGTAAAGTCAGTGAGAGGCCCCTGTCTCTTTGCAAAGGAAGCTTTAGACAATCTCCCCTGTGACCTAGGAGCAGAGTTTCAACTTTTAAAAATGAACAAAAAAGCAAAAAGACCTCCAACTATAAAAAGCTACTATGGAAAAGGGAAAATCAGAACAGAAACCCCAAACAGGACAGCAATAGCAAAGCATCTACAGGTGAAACCTCAAAGGAGGATATGAACTCAAGTTGGTCTCAAGTTCAAAAGACTTTTGGAAGAGTTCAAAAGATCTTAAAAGAGAGATAGAAGAAAAATGGGGAAAAGAAATGGGAGCTATGCAGGAGAATTATAAAAGTTTTGGGAGAAAACTAACAGCACAGAAATTGACTGAAGAAAACAACTCCTTAAATAGAATTGGTGAAATGGAAAAAGAAAACAACTTCTTAAAATTAAAGTTGGAGAAATGGGGGGAGGGGAGATATATTGAAGAAAACAATTCCAAAATTTTTTGTTTGTCAATTTTTATTAAATTGGAAAAATGGGGGGAAAATCCACTGAACTAAATAACTCTTTTAGAAGTACAATTGGCAAATACAAAAGGAAATAAGCTAAATGAAGAACAGAATTCATTTAAAATTAGAAATAGACAAATGGAAGTGAATAACTGAATAAGACATCAATAATCAGTCAAACAAAATTTTTAAAATGAAAAAAATAGAAGAAAATGTAAAATACTTTATTAGAAAAACAAGTGACCTGGAAAAAAAAAAAAGATCTAAGAGAGAAAATCTAAGAATTATTGAATTACCTGAAAGCTATGATTTTCAAAAAAGAAACATCTTTCAAGGAATCATCAAGATTACTCTGATATCTAGAATCAGAGGATGAAATAGTCATTAAAAGAATCCAACCACCACCTCCTGAGACTCCAAAAAGAAAACTCTAAGGAATATTGTAGTTAAATTTCAGAATTATCACACCAAGGAGAAAATACTGCAAGCATCCAGAAAGAAATAATTCAAATATTGAGGAGCCACAATCAGGATTACCTAGGACTTAATAGTCTCCACATTAAAGGATGGGAAGACTTGAAACATGATATTTCAGAAGGAAAATTAGTTTGGACAACAACCAACGATGAACTACCTACCCAAATTAAACTTTATCTTTTAGAGGGAAAGGTAGACATTCAATGAGATTGGGACTTTTCAATCCTTCTGATAAAAAGACCAAAGCTGAACAGAAAATTTGATCTTCAAATACAAGACTCAAGAGAAATATACAATGGTAAACAGGAAAGGGAAAAAAATTTTTTTGAAGGTTAAAATGTTTGTAACCCTACATAAAAAGATGATAGTTGTAACTTTTGAGAACTGTATCTTTATCAGGGCAGTTAGAAGGCTATACATATCATAAAAAAAAAAAAAAAAAAAAAGAAGGCTATACATAGACAAAGGGTATGGATACATGAGTTGACTTTATTGTGATGATATAAAAAAGAAATTAAGGAGTGGAGAAAGAATTGGGAGAAGAAAAAGAATAAAATGGGGTGAACATATCACATAAAGGGGCACAAAAGACCTATTACAGTTGAGGGGAAGAAGGTAGGGGATAAGTATTGTTTGAACCTTAATTTCATCAGATTTAGATCAAAGAGAGAATGATATACATATTTAGTGTGGTATAGAATTTTGTTCTATCCTATAGGGAAGTAGGAGGGGAAAGAAAAAGGGGAGGCTAAAAGAAGAGAGGGTGGAAGTAGAAGGGGAAAGGGATAAGAAAGAGTGGAAGTACTGATAGAAGGGAGGGCAGATTGAGAGAGGTGGGAATCAGAAGCAAAATACTGGTGAAGAGGAAAAGGGTGCAAGGAGAGAGAAAAGTGTAGATGGGGAAAAGGATGACTGGAAATACAGTTAGTAATCTAAACTGTTAATGTGAATGGGAAGAATTCTCCCCTAAAATGGAAGTGGATAATGGAATGGATTAAAAGCCAGAATCCTATAATAGATTGTTTACAAGAAACACATTTGAAACATAGAGATACACACAAAGCAAAGATAAAAGGCTGGAGCAGAATATATTTTTCTGAAGTAAAAAGAAGCAGGGATAGTAATCCTGATCTTAGACTAACCAAAGGCAAAAATAGATCTAATTTAAAGAGATAAGGAAGGAAATTATATTTTACTAAAGGGAACCATAGAAAATAAAATAATATCAATACTAAATATATATGAACAAGTGATATAGCAATCAAATTCTTAAAGAAGTTAAGTGAGTTGCAAAAAGAAATAAACAGTGAAACTATACAAGTGGGGAATCTCAATTTCCCTCTTTCAGAATTAGATAAATCTAGCCACAAAATAAAAGAGAAAGAAGTTTAGAAAGTTAATAGAATTTTAGAAGTGTTAGGGATGATAGACTTCTGGAAAAAATTGAATGGGGATAGAAAGGAATATACCTTTTTCTCAGTGGTACATGGCACCTACCCAAAAATTAACTTATATTAGGGCATTAAATATTGCACAATCAAATGCAGAAAGGCAGAAGAATTAAATACATCTTTTTCAGATTATGATGCAATAAAAATTATATATTGTAAAGGGCCATGAATAAATAGACCAAAAACTAATTGGAAGCTAAATAATCTAATCCTAAAAAATGAGTGAGTCAAACAACAAATATAGAAACAATCAATAATTTATCAAAGAAAATGACAATAATGAGACATCATATCAAAACTTATGGGAAGCAACAAAAGCAATTCTTAGGGAAATTTTTATATCTCTAGATGCTTACAGAAGATAGAGAAAGAAGAGGTCAATAAATTGACCATGTAATTTAAAAAACTAGAAAAAGAATAAATTTAATTAATCCTGAAAATCAAAGGAGAGATTAATAAAACTGAAAATCAGAAAACTATTGAACTAATAAATAAAACTAAGAATTGTTTTTATGGAATAAAACAGATAAACCTTTGATTAATTTGATTAGAAAAAAGCCAAATGACAATATGAAAAATGAAAAGGGGGAACTTAGCACCAATGAAGAGGAAATTAAAGCAATAATTAGTAGCTATCTTGCCCAGTTGCTTGCCAATAAACCTGACAATCTAAGTGAAATGAATGAATGTTTACAAAAATGTAGATTGCCCAGATTAAAAGAAGAAGAAATCAAATACTTAAATACTTCCATTTGAAAAAGAAATTGAACAAGCCATCAATGAACTCCCTAAGAAAAAGTTTACAGGATTTACAAATAAATTCTACCAAATATTTAAAAAGCAATTAATTTCTATACTATATAAACTATTTGAAAAAGTAGGTGAAGAAGTCCTACCAAATTCCTCTTATGACACAGAAATGCTGTGCCATGAAAATACACACACACACACACACACACATATATCAACTAGGGCGTATTACAGCACAGTTGAGCTTTAACTTTATTTGGTGGATTGAATGCTTAAACACCCTTTACGCCATTCTTCTGTTAATTTGGATTAATCGTATGACCACGGTGTGTATATGTACACACACACACACACACACACACACACACACATATATTGTGTGTGTATATATATATATGTGTGTGTGTGTATGTATAAAACAAAATTCAAAAAAACTTTAGAGTCAGTATTTCTGATAACGGTCTGATAAAAAACTGTGACATATTTATAAGCATACAAGTCATCCCCCAATTGATAAATGGTCAAAAGATATGAACAGACACTTTTCAAATGATGAAATTAAAGCCATCTATAGTCATATGAAAAAATACTCTAAATCCGTATTGATTATGCAATATTAAATGCAAATTAAAACAAATTTGAGTTACCACTTCATATCTCTCAGACTGGCCAAGATGACAGGTAACGATAATGATAAATATTAGAAGGGATGTGGGAAAACTGGGACACTAATGTGTTGTTGGTGGAGTGTGAAATGATCCAACTATTCTGGAGAGCAATCTGGAACTATGCCCAAAGACCTATCAAATTGTGCATACCCTTTGACCCAGAAATGCTACCATTTGGTCTGTATTACAAGGAAATCATAAAGGAGGAAAAAGGACCTACATGTAAAAAACTTTTTGTTACTTGGGGTAACAAAGAATTGAGTGGATGCTCATCATTTGGGGAACAGATGAATAAGCTGTGGTATATGAAGGTAATGGAATATTATTGTTCTATAAAAAATGATGAACAGCTGATTTTAGAAAGGCCTGGAAAGATTTACACAAACTGATGCTGAGCAAAACAAGCAGAATCAGAAATACATCATACACAATAATAGCAAGAATGTGTGATGATCAACTATGAAAGACTTTTTTCTTCTCAGTGGGTCAGTGATCCAAAGCAATCTCAATAGACTTTGGATAGAACATGCCATCTGCATCCAGAAAAAGAACTATGGAAGTTGAATGTAAATCAACACATGTTATGTTAATTTCTTTTTTTTGTTTTTTTTTTCCTCTTTCATGGCTTTTCCCTTTTATTCTGATGTTTCTCTCCCAATATGATTTTAAAAAGCAATGTATATGAAAATAAACAAATAAATTTTTAAAAATGGAAAAATATCTAATGTGAACTTGAAACAAAATTGAATTTGCATTTTCATACTAAAAAAAAGAAAAAAAGAAACAATGAACAATTTTAGCAAAATTGCAGGATATAAAATAAACCCACACAAATCATTGACATGTCTATATGTTAACAACAAAGTCCAGCAACAAGAGATAGAAAGAGAAATCCCATTTAAAATAACCGTAGACAATATAAAATATTTGAGAATCTACCTGCCAAGACAAATCCAGGAACTACAGAAATATAATTACAAAACACTTTTCACATAAATAAAATTAGAACTAAAGATAGGAAAAATATCAATTGCTCTGGGAAAGACAAGCTATATAATAAAATGACAATTCTACCTAAATTAATCTACTTATTCAGTGTCATACCAATTAAACTGCCAAAAAAATTATAGAGCTAGAAAAAATAATTTTAAAATTCATCTGGAAGAACAAAAAGTCAAGAATATCAAGGGAATTAATGGGAAAAAATGCAAAAGAAGGTAGATTGGCAGTACCAGACCTAAAACTAAATTATAAATTTATGATGATCAGTGATGATCAAAACCATTTAGTATTGGTTAAGAAATAGAATAGTGGATCAGTAGAATAGGTTAGGTCCACAAGATAGAATAGTCAGTGACTAGTAATTTGATGTTTGGTAAACCCAAACACTTCAGCTTCTTGGATAAGAAGTCACTATTTGACAAAAAGGGCTGGAAAAATTGGAAAATAGTCCAGTGGTAGAAACTAAGCAATGACCAACATCAAACACCCCATATCAAGAAAAGGTTGAAGTGGGTTCATGATTTATATATAAAGGATGATACTATTAGCAAATTAGTAGAGTAGGGGATAATCTTCTGGTCATATCTATGGAAAACTGAGGAATTTATGACTAAAGAAGAACTAGGGGACATTGTGAAATGCAAGATAGATGATTTTGATTACATTAAATTAAAAAGGTTTTGCACAAACACAGCCAATGCAGCCAAAATTAGAAAATAACCATTCTCCA
Organism: Sarcophilus harrisii; assembly: GCF_902635505.1. Lineage (NCBI taxonomy): Eukaryota > Metazoa > Chordata > Mammalia > Dasyuromorphia > Dasyuridae > Sarcophilus > Sarcophilus harrisii. The sequence continues at coordinate 336,318,898 of NC_045426.1, forward strand.
AATGATGGGAATCCACTCAATTTCCAGTTCCTTACCACTACAAAAAGAGTTGCTACAAACCTTTTTTGCACATATGGATCCATTTTCCTCTTTTATGATCTCTTTGGGATACAGACTAAGTAAAAATCCAGCAGTGACTGGATCAAAGGATATGCACAATTTTATAGACCTTTGGGCATAGTTCCAAATTGATCTCCAAATTGGATCAGTTCACAACTCCATCAAAAATGCATTAGTGTCCCAGTTTTCCCACATCCCCTCCAATACGCATCATTATTTTTTTCCTGTCATCTTAGACAGTGTGAGAAGTGTGAAGTGGTACCTGAGAATTGTCTTAATTTACTTTTCTATAATTAATAGTAATTTAGAGTATTTTTATATGACTAGAAATGACTTTAATTTCTTCATCTGAAAATTATCTGCATAACTTCTTGTTTACCTTTTTGTTAGATCTAAGTTTTAGAAGAATACTTTGAGATTCACTACCTATTATAGTCTCACTGCCTATAAACTAAAGGAAACTTAAAGTTTCCTTTAAGTATTTAAATGTTATACTTTTCAAGGAACATATATTAATTGCTCATATTAATGTATTATCTATTATGTGAAAAAAGAAACTGAGAAATCTTTCAGAGCAAGGAAACCAAACTTTATTAAAAGAAAAAAAGGTAGTAGTCTGCAGTCCACCCAGTATGGTCAGAGACCCTGAGATACAAAATGCACATTTATTTATAAGTTACTGGTTCATGTATGGTTCAATAAGCCCTCTACTTTTTGCAAATCTTTGGCCCTATACTTTTTGCAGGTTTTTAGATGGAACAAGACTTTGTTGTCTCAATAAACCCTTTACATTTTAGAGTGCTTTTTTCTTCATTCACTTTAATTAAAAGCTTAATATACAAGTATAATTATTGTAGTCACATATTTAAGATGCATATTTTATATGACAAGTCACACTTGTAAGGTTAACTAGCATCAGTATTCCTCTAGGACTACATCAGAATTTAAGTTATATCAGTTTTCACTAAGACCTATATTCTTATTGTAGATTACACAATTGTTTCTTATCCTATTAAAATTATTTTATCTGGTAAATGATTATTAAAGTAATGTAAAGGAAAATATTCAAGGCACTGATTATTGATCTTTCCTATTACATGTTCTTGTAAGCATGTCATTTCCTTATTTATGTCTTTCAAAAAAGTCTATTTTTATTTTTATTCTTGCAAATCTACTTTTATTGTTGGCTTATGTGAAATCATGATTATTTAGGGTTTTTTTAGTTAACCCAAAGTATAATAGATTTCCTCTATCTTCTTATTTCAATTTTGCATGATTCTTCCTGTTTCAAACATGTTTTATGTAAATTGCACATCATTAGTTTGCATTCCCTTTTAGGCTGCATCCTCTCCCATTTTATAGTTATAATTGTTAATTGTATATTTTCCTCCTTTTGTATGCTTTTTCTTTTTGCCCTTTCCCTACCTCTTAAAAAAAAATAAGTTCTTATCCCATTTTTTCCTTTTATTTCCCTCCTTCATAATTGACCTTCCAAAACTAGAGTTTTGTTCATGATGAAGTCAATCCTAAATTTATCTCCCCGCTGTCTTTTTCTCCTCACTTGTTTTCCTAAGTTTCAATGCTAAATATATAGGTGTGTTTGTGTATGTGTGTTCAATTCATCTTTGATCTGTCCAGGTGAAAGTGAGGCTCATGTGTAATCCACTCCAACCCTTTTTTCCATGTTTGTATAATCTTCTTGTATACCCTGATAAATATGAGATAGCATGGTTAGTCACTTTTCTGCCCCTTTCTTTTCTAGTGTTCTTTTTTCTTAAGATCTTTAAAATGTAAAGAAAAACCCTCCAACACCTCCAGACTTTCTTTATTTTCTTCTCTGTGGCCCTGAAAGGGCCACAAATGGGACATTTCTTCTACCCCTATTAGAAGGGAAATATATCCTCATTATATAGTCTCCTCCAATTATTCAAATCTTGACACCTTTATTTTACATTTCAAAGCTCTAATATTTTCATCAGGAATGCTTGGAAGTATTCTTCTAAACTCCATAAGTATATGCTCAGTTTTGCTGGTAATTTACAATTAGTTGTAATATCTTTTGTCTTCTGGAATACCTCTCTGATCACTTAATATGGTAATTTACAAGACTTATATGATCCTGATTATGGTCTCTTTGTAATTGAACTCCTTCTTTTTGACTGATTATAAGATTTTTTTTCTTTGATAAGGAGGCTCTCAACTTTGGTATGAAATTCACTGAAATTCTCATTTGGGGGGATTTCTTTCAGTAAGTACTGGTAGATTATTTCTACTTTCATGCTGTCCTCTGGTTTTAACAGCTTTGGAAAGTTTTCATTTATGATTTCTTGAATATAATATGTAGGCTTTTATGGTCATAGTTTTTGAATAGTCCAATGCTTCTTAGATTATTTCCTCATAGCTTGTTTCCCAGATCAGCTTTTTTTTTTTTTTTACATAAGGAGATGCCTCACATTTTCTTCTATTTTTCTGTCTTTCAATTGTGTTCAAACATTTTTTGTTCTCTTATACAATCACTGATCCTATTTGGTCCATTCTAACTTTAAAAGAGTCTATTATTTGAGGAAGGCTTTGTCCTTCTTGTGCTATACTGTTTATTCTCCTTCCTATTCTTTACTCTGGAGCTCAAATTCTTTTTTCCTATTCCTTACTAATGAGTCCTATTTTAATTTATAACACTTAAAATAAAACTCTTGATTCATTTCACCTATGAATTCTAGTAGTGCTTGTAAATCTGTGATTTTGCATGAGGCTTTGATTGCAGGTAATGTGGTTATTATTTTATTTTGGATTTCTATCATGTTTATCCTTGTTTCCATATTTCTTTAATGGGGTTTTTGTTTGTTTATTCATTTTTCCAGTCTTACTTCTTGTATTGGAACTTTATGTCAACTCTTCACATTTCTGGAAGAAATAATGAGGGAATAGTTTGTTCAGTTCTGATCTCTATTTTCTGGGTTTTTATCACTGCTTGCTGTGTTATTTAAGGATATCAAGGATAACTCTAGCCAGTATGCTATGCAGGAAAATCTGATCTAGAATTCAGTCTGATTCTTGCTTTCCTGGTTTATCCTACAAGTTCCTAACCTCTTCCCCCAACTCCCAATTTGGGGCCAAAACAACACAGCTGAACTCTCTAGGTATCCATAGTTAGATTCTGGTCTGTGAGCTAGAAAGTATTCAAATACAATATTCTCAGCAATGGCTTTTCTTCATCCCCTTCCTACTGCCTTTAAGCATTTCTGTTGTCTCTTTGCAAAAACTTCAGCTAGAAAAATGCATTTACCATTTCTTTTGTATTGCTTAATTATTTTTCAGTCCTGTACTGTTTTTTTTTAAAGTCCTTGCTGGACTAGTAGTGAGAGAAATGGGCTATTATATTTCTGTTCTTTCCACTGTCTTGAAGAGATTCTTTAGTCTCTCACTCATCTTTTTAATACATATATTATATCACAGCAGGGCTTGCTAGAGAAGAAGTAGGGTAATACAAGTATACACCTAAGATGAGGCAGTTGCAGGTTCCTGGGTAGAGATTGTATCCACCACTCCAGTGTAGGTCCTCATCACCTCCTGTCTGAACTAAAGCTGCTGCGTCTGTCTGCCTCATGTCTGCCTCATGTCTATCCCCACTCCAATACATTCTCCAACCACTAATGTGATTTTCCTAAAGGGTAGGTCCAATCATGTCACCCCTCTACTCAGGAAATTCCAGTGACTCCCTGTATTGCCTTCAGGAAGAAATACAAAATGTTCTGTTTGGCATTCAAAACTCTTCAAAACTTATCAGTCTTCAAATTTTTCAGTCTTCTTACACTTTTCTTTCCAACATATAGCCTTTGATCTAATGACACTGGCTTTCTGGCTGTCACATAAACCAGAGATACCATCTCTTGGCTCCAAGCATTCGTTCTGGCTATCTTCATGCCTGAAATGCTCTTCTTCCTCTGCTCCAAGGACTGACCTTTCTGGTTTCTTTTAAGTCCCAACTAATATTTCACATTCTAAAGGAAGACTCTTAAAAAGAGGAACCCACTCCCTCTTAATTCTAGTGCCTTCTTTCTGTTAATTATTTCCTATTTATTGCTACATTTATATCTACTTGCATATTGTCTCCCTCACTAGATTGTGAGCTCTCTGAGAGCAGGGATTGTTTTTTTAATCTCTTCTTGTATTTCCATTGCTTAAAATAATGCTGACACATAGTAGATGCTTACTATATGTTTATTGATATTTTATTATATGATTATGTAAATTCATCATATTTGTTAATTTAATAATAATAAATCCAACAATAAATTATTTAAATTTATTATATTATTAATTAAAAGTTTATTGATAATTACTCTTTACATTATTTAGATTTAGATTCAATTATTAGATATCAATGGCATAAGAAAATAAATGGAAAAAACACTGCATATGGAATCAGAAGATTTATGATCAGATTTCATCTTTGCTGTTTACCCATGGGACCATAGGTATGTCATATAACCTTTCATCTGTAAATGAGGGAAAATGGATTAAATATCTTTTGGGATTTCTTTCAACTCTAAATCTAAGATCCTATCAGTCTATATAGTTTTGAATCTTCTCTAAGCTATCAATATGAGGGATCATAAAAAGAATTATAAAAAAGTTTGTTTTAATTTCCATTTTCAACCCAGATGAAATCAAGAATCAAGGTAAGAAAAAAATTGAAGAACTACAAGTACATCTACTAGACTGTCAGCTCTTCGGAACAGAGACTGATTTGTTGTTGTTATTTGGGTTTTTTATTAGTATTATTTCTTTTGTTCTTTCTTAGCATCACCAGCACTTAGCACAGTGCCTGTGGCATAGTAGAGACTTAATAAATGCTTATTAACTTGAATTACATTCCTTAAATAAAGCAGAACATTCAAAAGTTCCAAGCCACAGATACTTCCAACCTTTGGGTCACAAAGTCTTAATAATCACAGATTTTATTGCTAGAAGGGACAATACCTACAAGCAAGTGAAGACTTATTTCCCTTTTTTAACAGAAATAATTGAAATTCAGAAAGGCTAAACAACTTGGTCAAGGTCTCACAGTACTTAGTGTAAGACCAAGTAAAAGCAAATATGTTTTTTTAGTGAAATACATCCTGATGATAGACAAAAGATAATTATCTCACAGGAAAATCCAAACAAAAGCCATCTTGTCCTTTATGGGAGTATATTTAGAATGGGTTACCATTAGTGTATTATTAGAATAAGATTTTTTTTTAACCTTTTTCTCTTATGGTTGTAAAATTTAATCTATTTAAGTTCAAAATATTTTTTACTTATGAAATTTTATAACAAAAATATACATAAATTAAAATTCTGCAAGGGGAATCAGCCCAAGAAATTGGAAGTTTTCAAGAGTGAAATTCTGACAACATTATGAAAAACAAGTTCCATCATATGGAAAAGTTTTTGGGAAAAGGAGATATCTAAAAACACTGATGTAGATGAACATGAAATTTAAATTTAAAAATTAGCCTGTGTAAAACATGGAAGTGAGGGCAGTTAACAGAGCTTGTTGGGGCTTAAATATTTGTAAGATCAGTGGTGTAAGATTATTTTGTAATTTTTGTAATTTTGTAATTGTAAAATTTTGTAATTTTTCATTTTAACTTTCTTTTGGTATTGTCCTTTATTCTCCACTTTGTGAATAAGAAGTTCCAGAACCATGGATAGATCCAGATAAGAGGTGCCTTCTAGGTGTGAAAGTAACTGGGACACTTGGGGGAGGGATTTTTCTCACTTTGGCCAACACTCCCTTGAGGAGTGTTGGGGATACTTTGGCTATTGATAGTTCCTCTGCTGAAGTGAGATAAAAAATCTGTCTGTCCATCAAACATATCATGCTCATTCCTCATACTTTTATTCTTGTTGGCACCCCTTATTAAAAATCATCCTTTCCCTCTCCTCTCTACCTGCTCCTGGAATTGTAGTGATTCTGTCTGGGTGAGAAATCTTTTTCTTTGATGACTCTCTCTCCACTTTCATACTTAGCCAATTTAGCTCTAATCCTCTTCAGCTATCCTCTTCTATTCTCCCATTCCTCTGGAATGTGCCCTCTGGAAACTTCAATTGTTAATAATCTTCTATGAATCCTAAATCCTGAATTCTCCCAGTCCTTCAATCTTCTAGTGGAAAACTAATTTTCTCCTGAAGTTACGCTCTCCCTTGATATACTCTCAAAGACTGACTATTCTCACATACTCCCTGAAATACAAGGCCATTAGGAGAAGGCATACTCTCTGCTCCTAACAGTGATTCTCAATTCCTTCAGTCAACCTACTCAGTGTCCCTGTCTTTTTCTTTAAGGTTCAGTTCATTCCATCCTGTCCATCTCTTGGTCGCTGTCATCTGTGGATCTCCATATCACTTTCTCTTACCCAATAAGTTCAGTGTTTCAGTCTAATACAGCCTGTATTCCCAGTTCCTCATTCCTCAACTCCAGTGACCTCTGTCTCCAGGCTATTTCATCTATGCCATAGACTGGTTGGGCTCCTGCTTGACAATATTTGCTCCAGGTACCAGAATTTCTAGTTATAGATCTACTTGACTAACTGACTAAAATGTGAACACTCCTCTTCCCAGACACTAACTTTGACTCATTTTTCAGTCCCACCAAGGATCAGTAATGGCAGGTGCTGGCACTGTGGGGCATGGTAGTTTAACCTATTTTCTTTTATGGTTTTTTGCTTTTACTTTGTGCTTCTCATTTAATTCACCAGGCTCTTAGGACATGACTTAAGTTTTATGCTTTCTATTACTTTGTTTTGTCTTTCACCACATGCATGCTTCCTGATGTATTATGGTGTGATATTGCTTATACTGTTCCATTATTTTCATCTGTAAAGTTTTGCAAATACATTTTTTTTAAACTGGTACTGCTCTTGATTACAACATCTCCCAGTTGGCAAAGAGATCAAATGTTTTCTAGCAAAATAGTTTCTGGACTCTTTTAGGTTTTTCATTTTTATTGGTTTAGTTGAATTTCTCTAGGAAATGGAGATAATCCATATTAGTGTCTTCTCCTTCAGTCGTTTATTAAACACCAATTATGTTCCAGATACTATATGCTACCTTATTCCATGATAGACCATGTTGGAATTGTTGTAATGTCTTACTACGCCTGATTTAGATATATTTTTAAAACGTAAACTTATTTATTAATGGTCTGTCTACACAGATGAAGAGTTATCATACTATTAGATACAATCCTAGTAGGATAATCATGAAATAGCACATTTCATAATGGTATGCATCTAGGGAATTTTATATTTATTTTTAAGGCAAACATATTTAATATTTAAAGGACATCATTTTATCCTTCAAAAAACCCTAAAGCTTTAAAAAATAATAGCCTTTTATTTTTCAAAATATGCAAATAGTTTTCAACACTCTTGTAAAATCTTGTGTTCCAAATTTTTTCTCCCTCCTTTTCTCCCTTCCATCTCCCCTAGACAGCAAGTAATCCAAAAATAGTTTAACATGTGCAATTTAAAGACTAAAACTTAATTAAAATTTAAAAACATTAACAACTAAATTATTTAAAAATATAAACATAATGAGGCAAAACATATGTAAAGGTTTTTTTTTTTTTGAGACATTAGGATGTGCCTGGGTACACCAAGTACATGCTTGTATGAATGTTTATGACAAAACAATTGATTCAGAAAAAATTCCACACTGGTAAAAACTTTCTCTCCACTAAGACATAATCAATTTCATACTTTTGGCAAGATTCAGTTCTTCATCTATTTCCTTCTCTCTTTAGGAGAAAATATTCATGAGAGAAGTTCAATTTCTCTTATAGCCTATAAACTTTTGTTCTCTTTTGTTTCTCAAGTATGAACTTTATTTTCTAATATTTTTATGACTTTGCCTGGAACCCACCTTTACATTGAAGTTACAAAGGGTTAAAGTATATATTGTTGGAATTGTTTTGAAGGATCTTGTCAAATTCTTCTTAAAATTTTTCAACTTTGGGGCACCTAGGTGGCTCAATAGAACATCAGCCCTGAAGTCAAGAGGACCCGAGTTCAAATCTCATCTCAGACTTTTTGACTTCCAGGCAAGAATGAAGGATGAATTTATAATAGATAGAGTGCTGGACTTGGGAGTTAGGAGGACTTTTGAGTACTGTCTCTGACACTTAGCTGTGTGACCATAGATGAGTCAATTAATCTTTGAACCTCAGTTTCCTCAACTGAAAAATGAGTTAGAGTAGATGGCTGCTAAGATCCTTCCCAGTTTTCTATCTGTGATCCTCCATCAATATATTCCAAGTCCTCTAATAATATGATAGTTCTTGGTTGGATCTCAAATTTTATATACCAATGCTTATAGGCTGGATTAATTCAACTCTGCTTATATAGATATATAACACTTGCACTGAGTCAGATTAAATTGAACTGTGGGTTAGGAACATGCTAGAACCAAATATGTTGACTTTTAGAAAGTGTTTAGAACACAAAATTTATTTACTTCAAACTATTTGTTAAAAATATCAAGGCAAAGAAATGGTCAAAATGGGCAGGTGAATCCTACATATCTTAACTATACCTGACTGCTTATATAAGTTATGCTCTTCTTTCCTTCCTTTCTGTTTAGCTTAAATGAGTCTACAGATAATGGAATGCACAGTGACCAAAGCCATCTCTTAAGTTCAGGTTTTTTGACTGACACTTCCTGTCAATCTTTCCTACACAAATAAGAAAAAGAATAAATTGGATCCTTCATCAAATAAAATAATTTTTTTTTCAGATGTGTCAGATTTTTTCATGATCCCTTTTTAGAGTTCTCTTGGCAAAGTTACTAGAGTGGTTTGCCATTTTCTTCTCCAGCTCATTTTATAGATGAAGAAACTGGGTCACATAGCTGCCCCCCTCCATTTTCCTTCTACTGAGAATATAATTAGTGATTTCTTATCTCAAGAGCATGTTAATACAGCGTTGTCTTATAACATAAATTTACATGGTTCCTTATGGATTACAAAATATTTCCTATCACAAAATAGTGAATGCATCATACAGATCAGGAAATTTTTTAACCCAGAAATTCAGAGCAAATAATTGAGTTATATGACCATGATTTTACTAATACCAAGTAAAAGAGCTGGACACAATCTTATATTTGCTAGTTCCAAATTCAGTGCCATACTATGTGGCATCACAAGTTGGGCAAGTATTTGCAATATATAAGGATGATCTCCTACAAAGGCAAAAGGTAAGCCAAGGTACTAGCACTACTTGGGGAAATTGTTGGAGATAAACATCTGCAATTCCCTCCCACCCCTACCCCTTCTTTTTGTTATCCATTTGTTCTGGTTATCCTTTAGGGCCTTCTAGTAGCAATAGTTAACTTTGCCTAATAACAATCCTGCCATGAAAAACAATGATTGCTGCCTCTGGTTCAATAGGTTCCCTCTTTTAGGGTGTGCTAATTACAGGTTTCTGCATAGTCATCTCCATACCAGTGACCTTCATGGAGCATACAAAGGCAATTTTCCACCATGGCAAAATTCCTATATTCTTGAATAGTGGAGAAGGACTCTTCTTTGGACTTAGCTAGCTCTTGTTAATTATATTTTCTCAAATAAAAACCAGGACACAGGAACAACAAGCACTTATTAAACATCTACTAAGTTCTAGGCACTATAAAATCAAAGATACCTCTGTGCACCAGAGGTACAAAAACAAAACAATGTCCTTCAAGGGGTTTATAGAAATTGAGAGACAACATGTAAATATACAAACTATATTTGAGGTGATTTAAGAGGAGGATTCTAGGAATCAGGGGAAGGAGTATCAAAAAAAGACTTCATGTAGAAGTGGCATTTGAAATGAGTTTGAAGGAAAGGATGCATTTTAGACATGGGGAATAAAGACATTGAGACAAGAAGCTGAATATTTTATGTGAGAAAAAGCAAGGCTGGTTCATTTGGGCTGAGAATACAGGAAGGAGCATAATAAATAACTAGGCCATAAAGGAAGGCTGTGACCAAAGAGAGGTTATTATTATATTTTAAACAATATAAGGAGCCATTTGTGTTTATTGAGGAGAGTGACTTGGTCAGACTTATACTTAGCAGCTATATGGAAGATGATTTGGAGTTGGAGGGGAAGAGATGAAATTAAAGTGCTGCTGTAATAATTCAAGGAGATAAAGGCCTAAAATAGAGAGGTAGCTATGTGAATAGAGGAGACATTTATGAACGATGTAATGGAGATGGAAATTACAAAGTTTAGAAACTGACTACATATGAAGTTTAAGGGAGAACTAGAAAGTGAGGATAATGCTGAGGTTATGAAACTAGGTAAGAAAAATAGGAAAATTTGGAAGATGGGTGAGTTTAGAATGATAATTGAACATGTTGCACCCCTAGAGTAGAACAGGAATGAATAGGGATGAATATATAGACCTACCAGTGAAAATTATTAAATCTGTGAAAGCTAATGAGGTCACTGTGAGAGAGGAAAAAGGACCAAGGCAGAGCCAAAGGGAATGAATGAGGAATAAGGAAAAAAGAAAGCCTGTGGAGCTATCAGACAGGAGACCAGTGTCAAAACCCAGAGAGAGGAGTGCCCAGGAAGAGAAGTCAAGGGTACCCAGATCGAGTGTCAGATGCTGCTGAGGCAATATAAAAATTAAGAAAAGGACATCAAATTTGGCAATTGAGAATAGAAAATGAGGATTTTTACTGTTTTCCGTCATTATAAAATAAATCTTCAAACACAAAATTTGTTTCTCTACTTCCTAGCTCTATTTATCTGGACAATCTAAAGTCAACTATCCTCTTCTTAGTACTGAAATGAAAATCTTGATAAGGAAAATGTAGGGGCGTCAAGGAGGGTAGTGTGAGGGATATTTCATAAGATGCCTGGTATGTGATTTCAGATGCTGGAGACAGAAAAAAATAGAGGCAAATGTCTTTCTGGAACCACAAGGTATATGTCACTGAAGTAAATGTTTCTGTAATATTGGGAATACCAGACTTTGGTCCCCATTAAATGATTTTCTGCCTTGCAGAGTCCCTTTCCTTAGGTGAAATGTACCTGAGTAGAATCACTCATTCCCTTCTGTCTGGGAGTCCAGTCCCTTCTAACTGGGGTGTGAAATTGCTCAGGACTCCCCTATCTCCATAATAAAATTGTCTGTTACTCCTGACACTTGAATAGGACAGGAGAAGGTTTTCAGTGATAACACTTTCTATATGAAAATTTACTGGTAAACTTAAGAAGATATGACTAGAAAAGATAATATTGAATATGCCTAAGATACCTAGAATGATATCTAGAGAACAGTACTATAATTGGTCTTGGATTGGTAAGGGGGGAAAAAGCAGGTATATAATAGATTAATATTATATAAATAGGATATATTTATTGTGATATACGTAGATATAATTTTTATATAAGGATAATGTTAGCAAAAGCATCTGTAAGGGATGGAAAGTAAACAAAGCTTCCAAACTTATGACTTTATTTCAGTCATAGCATAATGAAAAAAGCCTATTGGTCTTTAAATAATGGGATTTTTGTTTTGTACAGGAAAGTCCTTCATTCAACAACTATTTATATAACATTTATCATGTGCAAGATCAAACACCTTTATGATCCCCTCCAACAATAAATACCAAGGCCCTTTATGTCTCTGACTATATTAACCTTTTCTTAAAGAGAAAGTTATAAACAATTCAAGGTCAGATCCTCTAAGATTTGCCAAGTTGTACAATTTAGTTCAGGTGAAACAGGTGAGAAGGTGAAAATTATGTTATGAAAAATAAGCTCACATAGAAAACTGAATTCACATTATTCTAATTATGTGTAACTTGTTAATTTTTTTTAATGATAGCTTTTTATTTACAAGATATACACATGGGTAATTTTTCAGCATTGACAATTGCAAAATCTTTTGTTCCATATTTTCCTCTCCTTCCTCCCACCCCTTCCCCCAGATGGTAGGTTGACCAATATATGTTAAATATGTTAGAATATAAGTTAAATACTATATAAATATATATATATATATATATATATATACATGTCCATACAGTTATTTTGCTGTACAAAAAGAATCAGACTTTGAAATAATGTACAATTAGCTTGTGAAGGAAATCAAAAGTGCAGGTGAACAAAAATAGAGGGATTGGGAATTCTATGTAGTGGTTCATAGTCATCTCCCAGAGTTCTTTCACTGCGTGTAGCTGGTTCAGTTCATTCCTGTTCTACTGGAATTGATCTGGTTCATCTCATTGTTGAAGATGACCATGTCCATCAGAATTGGTCATTATATAGTATTGTTGTTGAAGTATATAATGATCTCCTGGTCCTGCTCATTTCACTCAGCATCAATTCGTGTAAGTCTCTCCAGGCTTTTCTGAAATCATCCTGTTGGTCATTTCTTACAGAACAATAATATTCCATAATATTCAAATACCACAATTTATTCAGCCATTCTCCAATTGATGGGCATTCACTCAGTTTCTAGTTTCTGGCCACTACAAACAGGGCTGCCACAAACATTTTGGCACATACAGGTCCCTTTCCCTTCTTTAGTATCTCTTTGGGGTATAAGCCCAGTATTAACACTGCTGGATCAAAGGGTATGCAGAGTTTGATAACTTTTTAAGCATAGTTCCAAATCATTCTTCAGAATGGCTGGATGTATTCACAATTCCACCAACAATGCATCAGTGTCCCAGTTTTCCCACAGCCCCTCCAACATTCCACATTATCTTTCCCTGTCATTTTAGTCAGTCTGACAGGTGTGTAGTGGTATCTCAGAGTTGTCTTAATTTGCATTTCTCTGATTAATAATGACTTGGAGCATCTTTTCATATGGCTAGAAATAGGAAAAGTTTTCTTAATTGTAAAATATCCTATTTTCTTCAGACACAAGATTCTTTAACAGAATATAAATAATAGCTCATATTTATAAAGAATGTTAATGTACAAAAATTTTTTTCTTACAACCCCGTGATATAGCTAGTAGACATACATCCATATTTCAAATCTGAAGAAATTGAGAATCAGAGAAGTGAATTGTTCAGTGATGTAGCTAAGTGACAGAGCTGAAACTTGAAACTAAAGTCTTATGATTTCTGTGCTTTTTAAAATTTAAGCATGAATATTTTTTAAAAAGAATGAAAATATGATCATAATCTTTGAAAATCTTTGAAAATAAAACTACATGTGTCTATATTTAAACACACACATGTGCATATGTTTACATAAACATATACATACAAACATACATACACATGTACATATAGAGAAATTTAGAGTGTGTGTGTGTGTGTGTGTGTGTGTGTGTGTGTATGTGTACCAGCAATTCACAGTCCCACCCTTCCTCAACCCTTGCCAATAAAAACTTTGGAAGGAAGGAAATGGAAACTAATAAAAATCAAATTTGGGACTATCCGTGGATTCAAACCGCTGATGTATCTGCTGTGTCTATTAGCACAGGAACATTTAGGGAAACAGTTAGCTATATATACACTTACATTAAAGAGCAGACAGCAGTTTGTCACTAGGTGACATTTAAATCCTAAAAAAGAAAGTTCTACAGTTGAAGCAAAGTGTTGTTTGGTGGAATCCAATCATTAATTTTTCAAGCAAAACACAACCCATCAGAGGACATATAATACTAGTTCAGGAAGGGAAAAGATTTAAAGAATTTTGTATATATTCTGAAATTTCAATAACATGATACAAAATGGTTTTACTCCTCATTTCCTAACAACAGCTTTGCTAGTTTAGGTAGCAGTACTACAGCAGCAGACAGAATTTTTTTTTTCATGTATCCAGACAGCAATTCCTTTTTTCTTGAGTCTTCAAATACGCCTGCCAAAAAAGTAAGAAGGAAATGACTTTGTAGTTTATAGACAAATTACAGTCCAGAAATATATTTTCAACTTAAAATCATAAAATTTCAGAGCTTGAAAGGACTTTGGAAATCATTAAATCCAACTCATTTTACACATGAGAAAACAGAGACCCTCTTTCTTAGTAACATATAAAACTTTAACTCTCTCTATACCATTTTTCCAAAAGAGAAATAGTCAGAAGGGGCAGTCAGCTTCACACTGTTCTCCCTGGACAAAACTGATTTGCTTCTCTGGGCCTGAAGAGTAGTCAGTCGCATTGAGATTTCTGACATAAGACAAATGGCCATTTGAATATTAATCCTTTACACTGTCCACCACCTTTCAAAGACTTCCACATTCATATCTCATTTAATAACCCCTCTAGTGAAGCTGGATATTTAATTTCTAAAAAAGCAAGTGCTACAATTGAAGCAAAGTGTTGCTTGGTGGAATCCAATCATTAATTTTTCAAGCAAAACACAACGCATCAGAGGACATGTACTAGTCAGAAAAGAAAAAGATTTAAAAAACTTTCTATACATTCTGAAATTTCAATAATATGATACAAAATGTTTTCTGGAATTAGAAAATTCTGGTTGTAGTTTGTCTGAACTTGGACAGTTAATTTCCTTATAACCTCTCTGTGCCTCAGTTTTCTATCCTATAAAATGAGGATAATACTTGTTTCCGTCATAATGAGGTATAGTCACAATGAAAGTGTTTTGTAAAATGTTATATAAGAATGATCTATTAATTCCCATATGGACTTCTGCTTCTAGAATCACAGAAAATGAGGTTATCATGACTTTTTAACTTAGTGTTTAAATATGGATTATCATAGTCCATGTAACATTAGAATTGTACAGGACTTTAAATATTATCCAGTCCAATCCTTTTATTTCAAAATGGAAAAATGATTCTCTTAAGGTCACACTACTGTGTGTGTTGGCTTGGGGATATATGCTTTGATCAAATTATCTTTTTCTACTTCCTGAGATAAAATGGTTTGAACACATATACCTGAATAGTGAATCACAGCATAGGCTGAGGAAAATGGTAGCCAGGATCATCTTTGAACTTGCAAAGGAAAAAATGTCCATATTATATATTTGCTAAGTTAATGTTATACTGCAGTAAATTCATTTTGCTTCAGCAAAAGCCAAGATTTTTCTTAGTGGAGTGTAAGGGCTGTAAGAAAAAGGCCTTTCTTTCATTGGCAATGAAAATGAAGTTTTCTATTGTTTCTGGTAAAGAGGCTCTTAACAAATGAACTTTTTTCCTTAGTATTTTTAAGCTATTTCTTTGCATTTTACTGTGTTTTTTAAAACAATATTATGAGATGGGATCTATAGGCATCACCTGCCTACCAAGAAGTTCATGACAAAAAAAGGTTTTAGGATCATATATAAAATGTTTAGCCTTTAATGCTCCTCCTTGATCCCAATCTACCTTTCTAACCCTGTTATATATTATTCTCCTTTCTTTCCATTACATTACACCTCTTTAAAAGAGTCTGCATCTCAATAATGACTTTCCTCTATGTCTTGAATGCTGTCCCTTTTCACCTCTGCTTTTCAGAAATCCTTTTTTCCTTTAAAATTATGATGAAGAGTCCTTTTACATGAATCTTTTCTTGATCTCTGTGGATGTTCATGTCTTTCCCCAAAAATATTAATTTCTATTTATCTTGTATTCATTTTGTATCTGTGTCTAGCACACAGGAAATGCTTACTAAATGATTGTACACCACAGCTTCTGATTTCTAAATTATATATGTAGATCCATAGTTATACTATACTATACATATTATAGATAGTTTATATGTAGATACATAGCTCTTTAACTGCAAAGCAGTTTATATATACCATCTCATTTAGGCCTCACAAAACTCATGAGAGAGGCTAAAACTACTTGGATCCTCCCAGCTCTAGAGCTATGATTCTATGAGTTTCAGAAAGATGAAGTCACATATCTATAGTGTGATGGCTGAGAGGATTTGAACCCAGCTCTTCCTGGTCCCAATTCGAGCCTTTTCTCTGCTCTGTGACACTGGTTTTGCTTTTTATACAATTTATTTGACATCTGACCAGCTGTGCTCAGATCCTGTGCTTCTCTTCATAATTTTTTCTTGCTGGCTCAAACTGAGCTAGGACCATAGAATATTATAACTAGAAGTGTCCTTAGAGACCATCTTTTCTAACCCCTTCATTTGTAGGTAAGGAAACAGATGTTTAACACAAATGTTAAATGACTTTTTCAGGATTACAGAGGTAATAAATGACAGATCTGTATTTTGAACCCAAGTCCTCTGCCCTAGGTTCCAAAGGTAGTGGAGTTCTAAGTAAGTAGCAGAGTTTGAATTTGATTCTAGGTCTTTGATGCTACAAAGCAGGGCAGTTTGGTAGACAGTGGAGAGAACACTGGGCCTAGAGTCAGGTGGACTTGAATTCAAACTTGGCGTCAGACTGGACAAGTCACTTAATGTTGGAATCTTTACAAAGTGTTAAGCCATTGGAGTTGATTTGATCTTAGAAGAAGATATTTTGGGCCAGAACTTGAAACTAAGTACTAAGTACAACTGATGGAAACAATGCTTGTGTTCACACCGATGGAAACAATGCTTGTGTTCACACCTTTAGAGAGCTCATAAGTATCTAAGAACTCAATGGAGTTCACATGTTTGGGAGATTTCAGAGAGCATGCTGGGAGATATCCCACAATCCCACTCTCAGAGAAGTAGCATAAATACAGTTCCAGTGAGCAACTAAAGGGGGTTTTGGGGGAACGCTGACTGGGGTTGGAGCGGAACACTCTGGAAGAAAGCCTACAAGCCCTATCTTCAAGGCAAGAGATTCATGGCATCTTCCAACTTGGTGCTGGCTGGAGGCTGAAGAAAGCAGAGGCAGAAGCAGAAGCCAAGGACAAAGCTGCAAGATCTCTTGGAGCCAGGCAGAGAGATAGGCCTCAACTAACTGGCTAATTTGGAAGGAGAAATAAACGTTTGCATTTTTACCAGCTGGCTGCGATTTTGGAGTAATTATTTATTTCAACTGAGACTAAGGCTGCCTCCAGAAAACCACCACAACTTACCCCTGTTTGCCTTAGTTCCTAATCTGTAAAATGAACTGAAGAAAGAAATGACAAAAAAAACTCACTTCTATCTTTGTCAAGAAAACCCTGACTGGGATCACGAAGCCTATGATACAACTGAAATGACTGAACAATAATAACAAATACAAAGCAATTAGGGAAAACTTGGAGAGGAAGAGAGAAAAGTAACTTCCAGGAGGATATAGCACCTAAACCAAAAGAATTAGTATAAAATTGTGAAAAGTCTTACATGCCAGATTGGAGCATATATCTCTGGGATCATTCTGCTCCCTATTTGGGAGGGTCATGGTAACATCTACGCCTTAAGGAAATCAGTTTAGCGGATGCCCGGAGGAATACAGGGAAAGCAGAGACTCATTTAAAGTGCAGGCTTTAGGAGAGGAGAGTGGAGGGAGTAGAGAGAAAGGGACAGATTGGCAAGAAAGTCATAAAGAATCTCTAAGACTCAGCAACTGATTGAATACGGGAGTGGTAGTCTTGAGAAAAATCGCCTTCCTTGCCTCCACTTCCAGCCATTCCTGAAGTCTTAGATAAAACTTCACCTTATAAGAGGTATTTTCCCATCCCCTTAAGGCCTTCTTTTAATTTATTATCTCCGATTTATCTTATCTATCCGCAGCAGATTTCCTTCTATCTCCCCTACTACTGGGGGAGCTTGAGCATAGTGCGGACTTTTTGCCTACTTTGCATCTCTAGTCCTTCTGGCACATAGTAGGTGCTTGAGAAAGGCTTATCAACTTGCAGGGAAGGAGATGGACAGGAACTGTGACTGCGGGAGGCGACACCGTAGGAGATCTCGGGGTGTTTGTGCGAGGGAGTGGGCAGTCAGATCTCGGGGTGGAAAAGTGGCCAATGAGGAAGTGAAGGTTGACGAGCGTAAAAGACTCCCGAATCCGGGACTGGGGGAGGGGCTGGTCTCCGGGGGTTTAAAGACTAATAGAAATTTAAAAAAAGCCTCGGATTCCCTACTAAAGAATTCCGTTTTTTCCCTCAGCATTTAACATCTTTTTTTTTTTTTCCTCCGGGAGTTAAAATGTGTGGGTTAATGCTAAATCACAGATGCTGACGGCTCCCCACCGCCCCAAACCTCGGCTTAGAAGCTAGCTCCAGGGACGCTTGCGAAAAGGATTATGGGAGACGCCTGTCATCCTCAAGAACGCGCTCGCGCCGACGTGCCCGCAGCCGGGGGGGAGGGGGGGGAGGGGCGGTTGCGCGCGTGCGCAAGGGAGAGTGAGCCTGCGCCTGCGCGGGCGAGGACACGGCCCTTGGCGGAGCAGCGAGTCTCTGTTGCCCGAGCCTTTGGGGTAGGAGAAGCGGGACGACGGGGTGGGAGGGTTGCGAGCTAGGCGTCGCTGTCACCCCTTGATCTCGTGACGCGGACCGCCGGGCCCCTTCCTGCCCCCTGCTAGGCGGGCGGGCAGCCCTCTTCCCCGTTCTCTTTATCCTGGGGGCCTGGGTCCGCACACACCTTCCCGCGGACCCCCTGGCGCGCCCGGGCTCGTCCCTGGGCGGCCAGACCCGCTGTGGGCTTGCGAAGGGTGGGCGTTGGAGAGTAGGGGAAGGGTCAAGGGTTAGGTGGGTGCTCTGCAGCGCCGCATTCGGGAAACGGGACCCGGCGCGACCCCGGACTGTGGCCTGTCAGCCGGCAGCCGCAGGGGCCCCGGTGCGGGGAGGCCGTGGAGGGGCTTCGGGGCACGCCCTGCTTCCAGGGGCCTGAGGCTGACTTGCGAACGCTTGGGGAACTGTCTTCCACTGCCCCAGTTTTTGCTCCCTGTACATAATGCTTTGTAAGGTACAAGCAGAAGACTTGGAGCACCGGGCTAAGTGCCTCTTCTCCGATCCCTTTCCTTCTCCTCTCCGTGTCACGTCTTTCTTTTGATCATTAATTTGACAGATGTGCTCCTGTGCCTCATTGATCAGCCCGGAGAGGGTTACGGAGATGTCCCTGCACCCGGGGAGTGGGGGCGAGAGTGGGGGCGGGGAAGGGCTTACTGTACAATAGGGAGTGGGCACCCGAAGAGCGAGATGGCATGGACAAAGAATACCCAGGCTGCCTTCAGTAAGGTTGTGTCCAAAGGCCTATGGTGTTTAAGGAAAGTTTTCCTGAAGGGGTAGAATTTCAACAGGTTTAAGGGAATATAGAGCCATGCAAAATGTATCTTAAAAGTCTTTTCCCTTTCGCGTCCTTTTTCCCACTAGTCTTTTTCTGTCATTTGTGTGCCCTCTCCCAATTTTGCTTCCTTCTTTCCTTCCTTCCTTCCTTCCTTCTTTCCTTCCTTCTTTCCTTCTTTCCTTCCTTCCTTCCTTCCTTCCTTCCTTCCTTCCTTCCTTCCTTCCTTCCTTCCTTCCTTCCTTTCTTTCTTTCTTTTTCTTCCTTCCTTCCTTCCTTCCTTCCTTCCTTCCTTCCTTCCTTCTTTTCTTCCTTCTTTCCTTCCTTCTTTCTTTTCTTCCTTCCTTCCTTCTTTCCTTTCCTTTCCTTTTCCTTTCCTTTTCCTTTCCTTTTCCTTTCCTTTTCCTTTCCTTTTCCTTTCCTTTTTCCTTTCCTTTTTCCTTTCCTTTTCCTTTCCTTTTTCCTTTCCTTTTTCCTTTCCTTTCCTCCCCCTCTGCTTCCTTCCCTCCCTCCTTCCTTTCTTCCTTCCTTCTTTCCTTCCTTCCTTTATTACTTCCTCTGCCTTCTTGATGTATCCTCAGACCTAGAGTTAAGGAAGGTTCCCTAATAACCAGAATTAAATTGTATATCTCTTTACTCTTCTTCCAGTACATTAGGAACTATCTGCATCTGGGCCTTGGCTTTTGGGAGGAGGTAGCATTTGCTAGAAAATTCAATGTTTCTTTTACTCTCCCTTCTCACTTTATTTTCTTTTTGTGTGTATGTGTGTATTGTATCATCAGATTTAAGCTTTTTCTTGTGTAGCAAGACATCTTTCTTGTAATGTCTATAGAATGACAGAGTGCTTTGTATATAGCAGTATAAGAAATGCTAGTTGAATTTAATTTCAACAAATAATTCAAATCTTCAGTATATTCATAATTTGATACTTCAAAGTGAGTGCATTCTTTTTTTAAAAAATTATTTTTAATACACATTGCTTTATGAATCATGTTGAGAGAGAAAAGTCAGAGCAAAAGGGAAAAACCATGGGAGAGATAAAAAAAAAAAAAAAAAACAACAGAAAAAAAGAAGGGAACATAGCATTGATTTACATTAAGTCTCAGAGTTCTTTTTCCAGATGCAGATGGCATTTTCTGTCCAAAATCTATTGGAATTGCTTTGGATCACTGAACCACTGAGAAGAACTAAGTCTTTCATAGTTGATCATCACACATGCTGATATTATATTCAGTCATACACATAAATATTTCTCCTTTTCTTAAAAAAAATGTCAGCCACTCAGTTAATGAACATTTATTTATTAAGTATCTGCTATGTACCAGGCACTGTGCTTAGTGCTGGAAATGCAAAGAAATTCAAAAGACTGTTCTTGAACTCACAATCTAATGGGGAAACAACATGCAAACAATTATATAGAAACAAGCTACATACAGTTAAATAGGAAATAATCAACAGAGGGAAGACATTAGAATGAAGAGGGATTGAGACAGGCATCCTGGACAAGGTGAGATTTTAGCTAGTACTTAAAGGAAGTCACAGAAGCTAGGAGATAAAAATGAAAGGAGAAAGAATTTTTGTTTTGGGCTATAATTAATTAAAATACTTGGAGCTGAGAGGTGAAATGTCTTGTTTATGAAACAATTAAGAAAGCTATGTGTCAGTGTAAAGAAATATGTGTATGTGTGTGTGTCTATTTTTGGAGGGGATGTGTGTGGAGAAGAGCAGTAGATTATAAAGTGTAAGAAAACAAAAAGAGTATACACACACATATATATAATTACAACTTTTTATTGACAAAACATTATGCGTGGGTAATTTTTCAACATTAATCCTTGCAAAAACTTCTGTTCCAATTTTTCCCCTCCTTCCCTTCATCCCCTCCCCTAGATGGCAGGTAGTCCCATACATGTTAAATATGTCAAAGTATGTGTTAAATACAATATATGTATACATATTTATACAGTTGTCTTGCTACACAAGAAAAATCGAATTTAGAAAGAAGGTAAAAATAACCTGGAAAGAAAAACAAAAATGCAAGCAAACAATAACAGAAAGAATGAAAATGCTGTGTTGTGATCCACACTCATTTCCCAGTGTTCTTTCGCTGGGTGTAGCTGGTTCTATTCATTACTGATCAATTGGAATTAAATTGGATCCTCTCATTGTTGAAGATAGCCACTTCCATCAGAATTGATCCTCATATAGTATTGTTGTTGAAGTGTATAATGATCTCCTAGTTCTTCTCATTTCACTTAGCATCAGTTCATGTAAATATCTCCAAGCCTCTCTGTAATCATCCTGCTGGTCATTTCTTACAGAACAATAATGTCCCACAACATTCATATACCACAGTTTACCCAACCATTCTCCAATTGATGGGCATTCATTTAATTTCCAATTTCTAGCCACTACAAAAAGCACTGCCACAAATATTTTTGCATATATAGGTCCGAAAAGGGTATATATTTGAGAGCAGGAGGGGCAATAGGTTATGGACGGCTTTGAACATCAACAGGGAATTAGTTTTATATTTAATTATGGAAGTGATAAAGAGCTACAGTAGTGTAATGCAGTGACATGATTTGGTCATTGGGAAAGTTGATTTGGCAGCTAAATAGAATATAGGTAGTAGTAGGGAGAAACTTGTGGCAAGTTAGCCAGCCAACAGGTTATTATAATAGGGTAGGCATAGCATAAGGAAGGCCTACATCAGGGTGGTAACAGTAGCCGAGAAAAGAGGTTTTATTCTGGAGATGTTGAAAAAATAAAATTGATAGGCTTTGGTAATGGATTTAATATGGGGCTGAGAGATAGTAACAATGGAAAATGAGACTTGGGTTGAGAGCCTGAAGGACTGAGAGGATGATGGAGTCCTCATGGTAATAGGAAAGTTTGGAAAGAAGAAAGGTTTAGATGAATTCAGATTTGGATGCGTTTGAGTTTAAGATATTAAGGCAGGATAAGTAGATTAGAAAATCATCAGCATAGATGATTAAATCCATGGGAGCTGGTAAGATCATTAAGTGACATACATAAGGAGGAGAAGAGAAGATGGCTAGGACAGAACCCTATGAGACACCCATAATTAACAGACTCTTCTGGATCCTCAGGATCCAGCAATAGAGACTGAGAAGAAATGGTTTGATTATTAGGAAAAGAACTAGGAGGGAGCAGTGTCCTGAAAACCTAGAAAGAGACTAGCAAAAAGAGCCTGTGTCAAAGGCAACAGTGAAGTCAAGAAGAGTAAAGATTGAGAAAAGGCCATTGGGTTGTCTATTAAGACATTGTTGTGCTTTTTAAGTTAGCACTTAAATTCAGTATTTTTGAGCCAAGTTTTGTGGCTATGTGAAGATATTGATGCTGAAATTTGCTAATTTGATTCAGTTAACTCAGTTCAACAAACATTAATTTAATATGTGCCCTTATACTGTTTTGGTTTCTGGAGTTACAAAGATAAAAATAACCCAATTTTCCTTTGAGTTTTGTTTTAACATTTGTTTAATAAGGCAACTAGATCAGTTTAGTGACTTTAGGTGTGTATTTCCAAATTGCTTTCCAAAATAACCAAGCAATTTTACAGATTCACTAACAGGATGTTAATATGCCTACCTTTTCACATCTCCAACATTTTCCATTTTTGTCATCTTTGCCAATCTGATGAGTGTGAAATAGAATTTTTCGAATTATTTTAATTTACATATTTCTTATGATTAGTGATTTGTATAGTGATTTCTTATAATTAATGATTTTTCATTTGATTGTTTGCCTTTCTTCTTTTGACAAATGCTCATTTATATCCTTTGCCTATCAGGAATGGCTCTTGTTCATGTATATTCATATTTATTTCCTTGATTTTGCATATCAGATCTTTATCATCAAATATTTTCTTCCACTTGTTTTCCTTCCATGTTTAACTGCATTGATTTTGTTTCTACAAAATTTTTTTCATTTTTATATAATCCTAATTGTTTTGTCTACTGTGATCCTCTGTATTCCTTTTTTGGTCAAGAATTCTTCCCCTGTCCATAGTTGTAAAAGGTATCTTCTTTTCTGCCTTTCTAGTTTATTTTATATCAAGGTCTTACAATTCATTTGGAGCTTATCGTGGTAGATGTTATGAAATGTTAATCCAAACCAGATTTTTGCCAGCCTGCTTTCCAGTTGTGGTTTTGTTGTTAGTGCTAATTGTAACATTCCATTGGCAGTACCTGGGTTTGGAAACATGTATTGCTTCTATGAAGAATCTGCCTCCCCCTCAAGCTTCCATCCTTGTTTGAAAGGAATGGCATAAAGTGACAAAATTTCTCAGTTTCATTGTTTTGTTTCCTACAGAGTTCCTGAAGTACTCTCCATAATTAACCAAGCTTTTTTCACTACCATGAAGATTTTAGATTATCACCTGAATTCCAAGTAGGTATATACTCTGCTTTAGAAGTTCATGTTGAAAAACAAGAAATTCTTCCAGCTGTGAATTTTTACAGAGGGATACCTAAAAGATTGTATTTAACTAAAGAGACCAAACTGAAGAGAAATGTTTTAAACTACTATGGAAAGCAAAAAAATATATTTTGCTCTCATTAAAACATAAATATACATACTGTGAAAGTGTCCTGGTGGAATAAGCAGAGGCGCAAAAACAAAGACAAATCCTAGTTTTAAATAGATTTATACTTACAATTTTGCTCAAATTCTCCTCTATGCATGGATATACTGCTTCTCCTCTGGATATCAATCTGAATGTGTTAAAGAAAAAAACCAGTTGATGGATGAGTCGGATGATGATTTTAATGAGCTATGCTCCAAACTTCTTCGAAGAGTGAGGAAGAAAGGGGCCAAAGAAGGCCTAAGAGAAACAAGGACTCAGAAGGAGGCTAGTAGCATTCAAACAAAAAGCAAATCGAAAAGGACCAAACTTTCAACTAAGACCAAAGCCAGCCATGACTCCACAGAAAAGAAAAAGGAGCTGGGCAAGAGAGGTCTGGTACCAGGGAATGAAGGAAAATATGAAGATCCTTCCCATGAAAGTAGAGTGGCTCCCACTTCAAAAAGAGAGGAAGATGTGCTTGCAGCTGCTCAAAAAGAGTCTGTGCCACAACCAAGTCAACCAAAAAACTGGACAGGTAGCCAAATTAAATTCCTGTTTTCTTTTTCTTTCTGATTTTAACATTTAATTTTTCCACTTACATATAAAAACAATCTTAATATTTGTTTTTTGTTTTTTTAAATGTTCAATTCCAAATTATTTCTCTTATTCCCTCCTCCCCACCCCCATTGAGAAGGCAAGCAATTTCATATAGATTATATATTGGAGTCATAAAACACATTTTGTTATGTTATAAAAGAAAACAGACCAAAAAATAAAAGTAAAAAATAATATGCTTTGATTTGCATTCATACTCTCATCAGTTCTTCCTCTAGAGATGATTTTTCATCATCATTCTTTCAGAATTATCTTAGATCTTTATATTGCTGATAATAGCTACATCATTCACAGTTGATCATTATATAATATTGCTGTTACTGTGTACAATGTGCTTTGGTTCTGCTTCCTTCTGTTTTCACCAGTTCTTGTATTTCCAGGCTTTTCTGAAAGTATCCTGCTCATCATTTCTTTATTTTTTTTTATTTTTGGTAATTTAAAAAAAATTTATTTTGAACTTAAAAACAAAAAAACAAAAAAGAAAACATTTCCATGTACACAGTACAACATAAAAAGAGTACTCAATATAAAACTGAATTTCCATTTCATTGTTTACTTTTTTTTGAAAAACATATGCACTGCACATTGTTTTCAAAACTACCCTGCTTTTCTCTACTTTCAAAGTTTTTTTTTTGTTCTTTGTTGTATACTTTTTTTCCCCCTCTTTCTCCTTCTCTCATAACTCTACCCTAGAGAAGGCTACCATTGAACACAAATGTGTCTCTGTGTATATACATATATAAATGTATGTATGTGCACAAAATCATACTGTGCATGTTTATGTTTATCATGTGAATAACATTTTCCTTCATAAGTCTTTTGTAGTTGATTTAAGTATTTGTAATAATCAAAATGATTTAGTCATTCATAATTGTTCTTAGAACAATATTGTTACTCTACACAACATTCTCTTGGTTCTGATTATTTCACTCTTCATTATTTCACACAAGCCTTTCCATGTTTTTCTAAAATCAACCAGATTATCATTTCTCATAGGACAGGTGTGTGATATCATAATCATATACCACAACTTATTTAGCCATTTTCCAGTTGATAGGCATCCCCTCAATTTCCAGTTCTTTGCCATCACAAAGAGAGCTGCTATTCTTTTCCTTTTTCCCTGCCCTTCTTGAGAAATAGACCCAATGGTGATATTTCTGGATCAAAGGATGTACAAAGTTTTATAGTTCACAGATCCACTAATAGTGAGTTAATACTCCATTTTTTTCATATCCCCTCCAACATTTGTCATTTTCCCCTTCTATCATTTTAATCAATCTGATAGGTATAAGGTACTTATCTTGAGGTTGTTTTAATGTGCATTTTTCTAATAATGATTTAGAGAATTTTTTTATTTGACTACATGTAGTTTTGATTTCTTCATCGAACAACTGCATATTCATATCCTTTGACCATTTATCATTTGGGGAGTAACTCATATTCTTGTAGATTTGACAGAGTTCTTCATATAATTGAGAAATAAGACTTTTATTTGAGAAATTGTCTATAATTTTTTTTTCCCAATTTTCTGTTTTCCTTCTAATCTTTGGCTATATTGGTTTTATTTGTACAAAATCTTTTCAATTTAATGTAATTGATCCATTTTATACCTCACAATGCTGTCTGTCTCTTGTCTATTCATAAATTGTTCTCCTATCCATAAGTTTGATAAGTAACATTTTCTATGATATTCTAATTTTCTTATATGTATTCATTTTGACCTTATCATGGTAAATGGTGTAAAATATTGTTCTGTGCCCAATTTCTGCCACATTGATTTCTAGCTTTCTCAACATTTTTTTTTTTAACCAAATAATGAATTCTTATCTCAAGAGCTTAAAATTTTACATTTTTCAAACACAAATTGGCTATAATCATTTGCTACTGGGTATTGTATATCTATCTATTCCACTTATCTACCTTTCCTAGCCATATATCTTCGATAATTATTGTTTTATTGAATAACAAAATCTGGTACTACATTTTCCCTTTTTTTCATTAATTGCTCATTATTTCTTATACCACAATAGTATTATCACAGTCATGAAACACAATTTGTTTAACCATTCTCCAGTTGAGGAACATTCCTTCAGTTTTTAATTTTTTGCCACCACAAAAAGAACTGCTATAAATATTTTGTACATATACATCCTTTTCCTTTTTTTTTTTTTTTTTTTTTTTTTTTTGGCATAAACTAATAGTAGTATTGCTGGGTCAAAGCATGTGCACAGTTTTATAGCCCTTTGGGCATTCTTAATTGTTAAATGGTTGGATCAGTTTACAACTCCACCAACAATTCATTAGTGCTCCATTTTTTTATGTCCCCTCCATCATTTATCATCTTCCTTTTCTTTCATATTAGCCAATCTGATAAGTGTAAGGTAGTACTTTAGGAAACTCCTGTTTTTTTACATTGCATTCAAAGTACTATAACTTTAATTAGTACTGCTAATAATGTTGCTTCATATAAATTTTATCTTTGAGAATCTTTTTGTTCTAGACTTTCTGCTGCTGTTGTAATATTACATTAAAAAAAATATCACATCTACTTGGAAGTTATTTATTTATGAAGATAAGCTATTTTTTTTTTTAACATAACGTCTCCAATTTATTTTCAAATAGTGTAGTACAACAATATATTTAGGCTAGCGGAAGTGTTTCTACCATGTCAAATGAATGTTTCCAGGGGATCATGTTTTTTAGAAATCCCTAACCATCCCCCTTATTCTTGATTTTGACTTTATTTATCTTCCTGTTTTGTAATTTTTCCCCTTATTATGATGCCTTTGGTATCCAGCCATGTGTATACATGTAATCATATATAAGTAGGAAATTAGTTGTAGCATTCTTAGAATAGAGCACAAGGAGTAAAGGCCTCTAACCTTTATTGTTCTTAGATAAGTGTCTGGGTTTTTTGTTTGTTTTTACTGCTGTTGCTTTTTTAACTTCTCATATATTAATGCCAAGAAGTTTAGATAGTGTCATGATATATTTTGCCATCTGTGGAGGAAAGGAACTCTAGAAATGAAAAGGCTTTGTTAGCATCAGTACAGTCTTTGAGTAAATCTTCAAATCCTTTGACAATAAAAATCCTATTCAGATTTAAGAATCAGAGAATATGTCAGTGAAGGCCATTATTTAAAACAGACTATTTCATCTTATATTTTAGAATAGGATTGTATTACTGTGCATAAGGTGAATGGGTTTTAGATATTTTTTCCTTTGTCAGTAGGTGTTCCAGAGGACTCTTCTCAATCAGCATCACACTCTTTGAGTGCTCTGTTACCAAGTGTCTCCAAACCTCGGACAGCAGAGCTGGTGTTGCAAAAAATGCAGCAGTTCAAGAGAGCAGATCCAGAGAGATTGAAACATGCTCCTGAAGGTTGTTCAGTAGAAAGTATATTTAAAGAAAATGTCCCAAAATCCATTCAGGAAGAGGATACACTGAATAATGGTAAGGTATCTTTTGGAAAGAGTCAAGAGGTTACAACTAGGAAATAGAAAGTAGGATTCCTAGCATTATTTCTCAAGTTCTTTGAGAGAATCTTCATTCTTCTTTACATCCTAGGCAGTGTGAATCCATCTCTGTTAACAGAATACAAAGGGGAAATACAAAGAGAAATTGCTCCATTGATGTACACATCATACAGAAGATATCCTTGGCTACTAGACATCAATCAAATTTTGTCTTTTATTTTATTTTATTTAATAGCCTTTTATTTACAGGTTATATGTATGGGTAACTTTACAGCGTTAACAATTGCCAAACCTCTTGTTCCAGTTTTTCACCTTTTACCCCCCCAACCCCTCCCCCAGATGGCAGGATGACCAGTAGATGTTAAGTACATTAAAATATAAATTAGATACACAATAAGTATACATGACCAAACCGTTATTTTGCGGTACAAAAAGAATCAGACTGAAATATTGTACAATTAGCTTGTGAAGGAAATCAAAAATGCAGGTGGGCATAAATATGGGGATTGGGAATTCAATGTAAAGGTTTTTAGTCATCTCCCAGAGTTCTTTCTCTGGGCGTAGCTGGTTCAGTTCATTACTGCTCCATTGGAAATGATTTGGTTGATCTCGTTGCTGAGGATGGCCAGGTCCATCAGAACTGGTCATCACATAGTATTGTTGTTGAAGTATATATAATGATCTCCTGGTCCTGCTCATTTCACTCAGCATCAGTTCATGTAAGTCTCTCCAGGCCTTTCTGAAATCATCCTGTTGGTCATTTCTTACAGAACAGTAATATTCCATAATATTCATATACCACAATTTATTCAGCCATTCTCCAACTGATGGACATCCACTCAGTTTCCAGTTTCTAGCCACTACAAAGAGGGCTGCCACAAACATTCGTGCACGTACAGGTCCCTTTCCCTTCTTTATGATCTCTTTGGGATATAAGCCCAGTAGTAACACTGCTGGATCAAAAGGTATGCACAGTTTGATAACTTTTTGAGCATAAATTTTATCTTTTAAATAAGGGAAGAACTTCAGCATTTGGCCAAGTAGATTCAAAGTTCTGCTCTTTGTGACTGAGCTGTAAACATTTTATAATATTAGAGTTTGAGATTCAAGGAAAAAATGTAGATTTGGAGAAAAGTTAGCTCCCACTATCAAATCAGCAACCCAGTAAATATGGTATCTGAAGGATTACCTTTCAGCCAAAATAAGGAGAATAAAAGGCAAGTGCTTTAGTTGTCATTTTTTTGCCCTCACTAAATTCTTGGCAGGCCTTAGAAAATTGGAACCTTAGTATTCAGTAGCCAAGTTTTCTAGTCATTTGGTTTGGTGTATATAGATTCTTTTCTACTTAAAGATACTCACTGGCCTATCATTTGACAACATTTGAAGTGAGAGGGAGCCATTTAGCATTTTTTTCTTCAGTTTTTTCTTTTTTTAGTTATATCAAATTTATTTTTAGCTTGCACACACATCCCTCCTCCTTAATAATTATAGTAATCTTTGTCAGTATATCCATCATTTTTACATCTTTAATACCATACTTTTGTACTAAGAGGAGGGTAATATGTTTCTTCTTTGGGTTGGGACCAAGATTGAGCCATTTATTATTTTGTGAAGTATCTTATCTAAGTCATAAGAAATTTAGTCAGTGAACTTAATGTTGGATTCTAATGTTCTTCAGTGAGTATTTTGGCCAATGAAGAAAATTTTTTTCTTTTTCCTCCAGGAAAATCTTTTAGAAATGAATGGTTGGGCTAAATTATTTCCAAGGTCCCTCCTGCTTTATTGTGCCATAATTTTAAAACATAAATTTCCAGAAAGAAATTTTCCCTTTAAGAAGATTTGTGGTTTTTTCCCCCTAGGAAACATGCCAGGGTTTTCTCTGACAGAGAGTGATGCAGCTCTGGCTTTGGCTTTGCAGCAGGAATTTGGTCAGGAGACCCCCCAGAATTCAGAGAGTCTGGAACAGGAGGGTTTGTTTTTCTGCCAGATTTGTCAGAAAGATCTCTCAGCCATGAATGCCACTCGAAGGGAACAGCATGTTAACAGGTTAGTCCAGCTTATATTGTTGCATCTCTAGGTTACCATATAGTTTAATGGTCACATCAGTGTTGTTTAGAATCAAAATGAGTTTTTTGCTATGATGTTAATCTTAGAAGTTTTATAATAATAATAATTGTACTTTTTTTGCTGAAAAGAACATTTGTTAATGAAAACATCAATGACTGAAACTCTGCTTTCCCTTTCCCAACCTTTTCCTCACATACTTGGGATTACCTCTAGTAATCCAAAAGTACTTCTTGTACAGAAACTACAACTGGGCATATACTTTTTATGCTGTTTGTTGTGAAATGTTTTCATGACTAATTGACCCATGGCATATGTAAATCTTTGGCATAATGTACCATTTTATAAAGGAATTTTTTATTTGGGACTTCCTTCTGTAGATGCTTAGATGAGTCAGAGAAGTCATTGGAACCTGCCTCTATTGCACCTAAGATCCCAGAATGCCCAATCTGTGGCAAGCCATTCACTACTTCAAAAAGCAGAAATAGTCATTTGAAACAGTGTGCAGTCAAGATGGAAGTGTCTCCTCAACAACTGGTCCAGGCGGTCAGAATGCAGACATTTCAATCCAGTGAGTGCTTCCCATCAGCATCAAGGTGAGTCAGAGGAATAGTGAAGAAGTTCAGTATTGCAATGATGTTGTCCTTTGTTTTGTTACAACTGGAAGTGTGGTTTGTTATTTTATAGGTTTTTCACATTTTTTGAGAAACCAAGCAACCAAACACCCTTTCCCTTCTCCCTTTCCCTGTTAAAGTATTAAGTTGATACATAATTCCTACTGAAGAGTAAAAAAATTGAGGAGAGGATAAGTTTTATTCATAATAAGCAAATAGCATATTATAGATTTTCTTTCTCTTGAGGATTTTGATATTAGAATAATCATTTATCTGGAATGGTTTAATGGTGGCCCTTTGTAAAGGTATGATAGGCACTCTCATGAGAATTTCTCTAATCATATAGTTGTCTGTAAATTACAAATAATTCATGGGGTTTTCAGCTTTATCTGTTAAAATAAAAAGTTTACCATCAACATAAACAACCATTCTTTCATATCTATTAATACTAGGCAAATTATCAAAATCACAGAACAAACAGATGTGTCAATAGCTCCCAAGCTCTTCAGTTTTAAATAGAATTTTGGAACCGTTTAGAAAGATATTTGCATGAATTAAATGCTTTATTGCTAGCATAGTATAGTTTGATTACAGTTAGGAAAATAAGTTCTGTTTTCTGGAGTAGGGGGCCACTAAACCTGAGGACAGGGTAAGCTTTTCTCCACATTGTACCCTGTTCAACATTAGGTCTCAGTGGTTAATAGAGCTAAATCTTCCTAGAATTGTTTTTATTTGAGAATTTTTTCCTGTCAAAGGCCAAACAAAAATCAGGGAGAAATTGGTTGTAGGGGATAAGGAACAAAAGGCACTTGACTTTTTAGGTCCACCAATATATTGGTATTGATAAGAATGATGTCTAGCCCCTGCCAACACCAGTAAAGAATGATTTTTTTAAAAAGCAGGTTTGAATGGGCTTACCTATATTGCTCATTTTAGTTTTTATCTAAGTCATCCTTTTGTTTACTAAGAGAACACCTAAACTGTCTCACAAATAAAAATGTCCCATTTTTTTAAATATAAAAAGAATAAAAAGTGTGTGTGTGTGTGTGTGTGTGTATGTGTAAAATGCTTCATTATCAGTTAAAAAAAATTAATTTTCATGTCTTTGAAGGAACATTATACTTTTTATTGTATATTCCAGTAAGGGTACAGTTATTTGTTGTTATTACTCAATCATTTTAGTTATGTCTGATTCTTTGTGACCCCTTTTAGAGTTCTCTTGGCAAAGATGCTAGAGTGGTTTGCCATTTCCTTCTCTAGCTCATTTTATAGATGAGGAAACTAAGGCAAATTGGATTAAGTGACTTACCCAGGGTCACACAAGTAGAAAGTGTGTCCAAGGTCAGATTTTAACTCAGGAGGATGAATTTTCCTGACTTCAGGCTTGACACTTTATCCTCTATGCCATCTAGCTGGTAGTTATACTCTGGAGGAGACCCCACAGCTATAAATTGCCTTTTATATATAGGTTATAGTTTCTTAGCCTATTTACTTCCTTCTGCATCTTTCAACAGGGTAAGTTTTGAATAAGACACCTAAAATAAGTAAGCAGGGAGTTTCCAGGCCACCTTTGAAGTTTCTGATTGGCTTAGAGGGTTTTCATTGGATTTAGGGTACATAGAACTTCTCCAGGATCTTTCAAGGTGATCCAGGGGATTTTTGAAAGTCACCCCAGACTCCAGAGGTATAAACCAGAGACCCTCTCATCTACCCAATCTAGAAAGCTCAAAAACATTCACATCAGCCACACAGAATGCTTAATGACTAACTCATTGTAGTGAAAGTGGTTTTGGGATTTGATACCCCCCAAAAAATTCTAAATTCTAAACCTCTTCAGTCAGAAAATCCCATCAATTATACTCCTTCAACCCAAATTATCAAAGAAAAGCTGATAGATAAGTATTGACTCAGTTGTGTCAGTTGGTAATGTTACTAAGTTTAGGTATAGGGAGTACTAGCTTAAAAGCTTTAAATCCAGTTATTTAAAAGAATTTTTAAAATTTTATATTTTATTTTGAACTTAAACACCAAAAAAAGTTTTTCTATATATGTATCACAACATGTAAAGAAGACTCTGTTTTTAACTATGAATCTTTATCTCTATTTCATATTTTCAGAAGTTAAAAAACATATACTTCTACTTGTCACTTTTGAATCTGTCCTAATCATTTGTGCTTATGTCTGAACTATGCATTTAAAAAAATGTTTCAGTGACCTTCTTTTTTTTTGTAGGCATTACTACTTATACAGCCCCTCCCTATCATTAACAAAGAGAAAGAAATGAGAAAAAAGTAAAAATATGCCTTTGCACCTTGTGGTTATCACTTCTCCTTTTGTCTGTTTCAATCAGATAAGAATAATGCTCATACCTCTTCCTCTACTCTTTCCTCTAAGTTTGTACATTGGTTTTATCTCCCATCGTAATTAAGGGAAATTGCCAAGTTCTACTGTCTTGCTCTTCTTTTCTGTACTAGTGCATTTCTTCTTTACCCTCCCATGTCCCCCACTCTTCAGAGGCTCAAAACAGAACCATTCCACCTCCTTAGTTTTCTAATTTAACTTCCTCAATATCCTTTGAAGATATTAAAGTCTGAATAGTTGCTTGTGTCTTATTAGCTATTAGAATATTAGTATTACATCATCATACACCTTCTTCCAATTGCTCAATTAAATTTACTTTTCTTAGTTTCTCTGAATTTTTTGTTTGTATCTCAAAGTTCCAAAGTCTTCTATTTCATTAAAAATCCATTTCCCCCCTTTAAGATTATACTTGATTTTACAAGATAAATTATCTCTTGACTTTGTTATTCTCAGCAATCAGTGATCCAAAATTACTCTGAAGGACTTATGATGAAAAATGCTATTTAAACTTGGGGAAAGAACTGATTTTGTCTGAATTGTTTGTTTTTTCTTTTTTTTAACTTTATTTTTCTTAAGGGTTTTTTGGGGGGGAATCTAAGCTTTCTTTTGCAGAGTGAATTTTATAGATATGTTTTGCATAATTTCACATGTACCTTCTTGGCGGGGAAGGAGGAAGGGAGAAAATCTAGAATTCATAGTTTTAAAAACAAATATTAAAATTGTTTTACATGTAATTAGGAAAAATAAAATATATTTTTTAAAATGGTAAATTATTTTTGCTTATAAAGCTACATCTTTTCCCTTTTGGAATTCACATATTCTAAGATTTCCTCTGGTTCTCAGAAACTGCCAAGTCAGATGTGATCTTGACTTTGGTCCATAGTATTTATACTCCTTTCTGGATAGAAGTCTAAATTTTGTTTTGTGGAGGTTTTGTCTAGAGTTTTGTGGAAATTGTAAATTTTAGCTATCATATTCTTGATCCTTTTCCTTTTGATGATTCTTTCAGGAAGTAATCTTTGGATTCTTTTTTCACTTTGCCTATATGATAGCAGAGATGATACCCAGTCTTTTTTT
This sequence comes from Sarcophilus harrisii, assembly GCF_902635505.1. Taxonomy (NCBI): domain Eukaryota; kingdom Metazoa; phylum Chordata; class Mammalia; order Dasyuromorphia; family Dasyuridae; genus Sarcophilus; species Sarcophilus harrisii. Next base: position 336,352,860 of record NC_045426.1, read on the forward strand.
TTTTTTTTTTTTTAATAATGGCTTTCAGGAAGTCTAATGATTTTTAAATTCTCTCCTTGACCTATTTTCCAAGTCATTTGTTTTTGATATCAGATATATTATGTTTTCCTTTTTTTTTAATCTTTTAATTTTGTTCTAACATTTCTTTGTATGGGGAGTAATTGATTTCTGTTTGATTTGTTCTAGTTTTCAGGGAGTCCTTTTCTTAGGAAAGGGCCGCTTTCTCTTTTAACCTACTTATCTCCTTTTAATTCTTTCTTCCAAAGCTTTAATTTCATTTTTTGATCTCTTGCTTCATTTCCTCTAAGTATTGATGTAGTTCTCGGGACAACCATTTTTTCTTTTGCATCTTATGTCCACAATACTGTTTTATACTGTTTTGTGTTTTGTTTTCTTGTTCAAATGAACACTCTAGCTTTAGTTCTCGAATTGGGGCTTTGTACTGCAGCCAGACTTCAGTCTCTGCTGTACTTGTCGAAGAATGATTGCCCTTTGTTTTAGAGTTGCCCTTGGCCCCCTGGGTTCCTGTGCCTACCTATACTCCCTAAATTAAACATTCCTGAATCTTTGAGGTTCCAAGGACTAGATTTTCATAATCTTTTATAACACCTTAGGGCAGACTCTTACTAACCTGTGAGCCCCTGAGTCTGAGGCTCCTCATGGTAAATTGAGGAGAAGAAAAAGGGTGGGCATATTCACTACCTTGAAACTTTTTGACAATTCTAGACATTGAGACTTTCTTGGGAGCCCACAATTCTTGTTATCTTTGGACATAGAGCCATACATTCTATGTTTGTCTTATTGATTTGGTAGTTGATTTGCTAGGAGAGGAAGGGTCAGACTAATTTTTTTTTTTTTTTTTTTGCAAAGTTCTGGAATAAAAGAAGTTATCTTATATTTCTTGGTTATTATTTGATCTGATGAAAAATTTTGGATTTTGGCAGGAAGTCTATAATTCAGTTATTCAAAGTAATTTTCCTTGGGCCTGGGAGGGTATTAAGTACATCTGCATGCAGAAAGGAATCCTTTCTTATCCATGAAGGAATTCTCCAAAGAAGCATCAGAATTTTCCATAGAGCATAATTGATTGAATACAGGAAAAGCAAGACTTGGGCTGTTACGTTTAATTCTAAACTGAATTCTAGATATGATCACATCTCATTTGATATAGAATTACTATAAATCATCCTTAACTGTGTTTACTCAAAAGGTAGGCTGATATTCTCCCACTGACAAATGGTTAAAGACAATGAACAGGCAGTTTTCAAAGGAAAAAAATCCAAGCTATCAATTTCTATATAGAAAAAATGCCCTAAATCACTTATAATTAGAGAAGTACACACTTAAATCAACTCAGAGAGTCCATCTCACACCCATTATATTGGCAAAGTTGAGCAAGAACGAAAATGACAAATGTTGGAAGGGCTATGAGAAAAGTCTCACTAATTAATACTTAATTAGATTTTTATTAGTAGATCTTTGGATTGGTTCAGCTTGATATCTTTGAGGCATTGATACCAATGGATATCAAAACTCAAATATATCAAAGAAAGAGGAAAGAGACCCAAATATGTAAAAATATTAATAGCTCCTCTTTCTGTAATGGCAAAAATCTAGAAATTGATGGGGTGTCCATCACTTAGGAAATGGCAAAACAAATTGTAGTTTGGGAATGTAATGGAATTATCATTATGCTCCTTTTTTTTTTTTTTAAACAACAACAACAAAAAAAGATGAAAGTGATGATTTCAAAGAAGCCTGGAAATACTTGGATAAAGTGATACACAATGAAGTGATCAAATCCAGGAAAACAATTAGACAATAACAACAAGTTTGATGATTTAACTCTGATCTTTATAATGATCAATCACTTTTCCAGAGATCTGATGAGGTAATGGACTCAAGGTGCAGAATAAGATATTTTTTAGACTTGATGAGGGTAGAAATTTGTTTTGCTTGATTATGCATACTTGTTGGAAAGTTTGTTTTGAGGTTGTTTTTTTTTTTTCCCCACCCCTCCAAGTTTATAGTGGGGAAAAGGAAAAGGAAAAGAATTGTTAGTTGAAAAAAAGAAAATTAAAAAAAAGCCTGGGGTGAGACCAGTAACCTTAAATATAGAATATTCTCTACTAACATAAAATGTTTACTTAGTGTTAAGAAACATCCTTTTTTTTCCCTTGAGATGTTAGAATCTTGGGCAAAGTGGGAGTATAAAAAAAGTAATAGTACAGCAAAAACATGTTTCAAACGTTGTTTAAAGAATTAAATAAAACAATTCAACTTTTGTTGTTGTTGTCAAACAAAAGTTACTGTTTTGACATTTGACTTCTTTTCCCTAAAAGAATAGGCTTTGCTGCCTTCTAAAATTTGGATTAAATTTTATAAAATAGTTCATTTACTCTAATCCTTATTAACTCTTCTTTTATGGCTTATTGTTTTCAGCAAGCCAACTGGTGAATCAAAGAGAAAAGGATCAACCAATGAAAAGAAACCACAAAAAAGGCGTAAGATATCCAGGACAGAGGCTGTGTCAGAGGACCTGCTTGTTGCAATGGCAATGTCCCATTCTCTGATGGAGGAATCAAATGCTGTGACAAACGATAATCTTGGAAATGTGATTCCAAACAGCATAAGGCCAGGAGCAGGTACATGGGAGTAGTGCTATATTGGCACATAAGAGACTCGAGGCCCTTTTTCATTTCACTTATTCAGAATTTGTTGCTGTACAGGTTTCAGTGTCAGTAGATTCATTTCATTACTGATCCAAATTATTTTCTGTTTATCTTTAGAGAAGAAAGGTCGCAAAAGAAAACTTGTTTCCCCACCTCCATTGTTAGTTCAAGATTCAAAGACTTACCTTCAACAGATACAGGATCGAGTTGCTATTCTACTCACAGAGGAACTAGAGTTATCCAGCACTCCAACACTTCCCCTGAGCAAAATTTTGAAAGAAGAGATGGGCAAGGCACATTGGTGTCTGCTGCAGCCTGAGGAGCAACAAGGCATTCTGTGGAAGGGCAGCTCCTTGACAGGAGCTTGGCCTCTGGAATCTTTTTATGCTAAAGGATTAGATCCTCTTATTTTACCTTGGAAACCTCCAAAGGTGAGATTTTTTCCCTAAGACCACACCTTCTTGAGATGTTTTGGTAGAATTAACAGGTGCAGAGTTCTACAAGGGATTAGGACATTTCTTCTGGCTCTGCCACTGACTGGAAGTTGGAATTAAACACTTTATTTTAGTAATCAGATTTTTTTATTTATAAAGTGCTTATTTTATAGGATAAGGACTTATGAGTCTGACTCTTGTTTCTGTCCCAGTTACAGATAAAATGACTATATGTATAATTCCAGTTAACATATGGATATAATGACCTAACATTAATTGGTAGATGATATCAGGAAAAAAAAATACAAAAATTTCTAAGAAAAAACATAAATAGGATAGTAAATAGATTGACACTTGAGAGTTAAGACCCTGAGACTCAAAAGATTTACTTTATGGTTGCTGACCTGTTTATCTCACAGATAATCAACTGGGTAACATTTTAAAAGGGTTCTGAAGTGAGTAGGGTTTATGATATATTAATGACCTTATTTTGAAATGACAGTCAGAATTACTTTGTAGTACCAAAAGAAGTAAGTATATGAGATTTCATTTCCCTCCTTCCTTAATCTTGATCTCTTCCAAGTAGGCATGCCTTCGATTTTCTAAATCAATATCACTGCAAATATGTGGCCTAACTATATCTTCCTTTCAGGAATGTTCTTGGGTATAAGTTTGATAATCATTAGGAATAATCCTTTATGGAATAAGAAAGATGAACAGGAGTTCCCTGAAGGTCCTTTCAAAAGCCAGAGCCCTATGACCCAGGGATCATTTAAATTTATTTGGGAACTTAGTTCTTTTCAGGCATTTTCCCTATAACCAACTCCCTATCTAAGGGCATTAGGACATATCAGTATTGTGGCTTACTTAACTCTAGGCCCCTGTTGTACTAAGAATAAAAAGCCTTGTGATTAAAATCTAATCATAGAAGGAAAGGAAGGTGAGAAACCAAAAAAGAAAAATAAAATCTAAGGACTAAAGCATTAGTCATCTTCTCTTCTCACCTATTAGCTTCTTAAAAGAAGTTAGAGTATAGTAAAAAGCTTTCTGAAGTTGGTCTCTGAAGACTTTATTCTTGGCCCTATTCACTAGTTGTATAACTGGGGAAAAGTCATTTAACCTCTCTTGAGCTTCAGCTTCCTCATGCATAAAATAGGAAAGCTTGTGTCACATAACTCACAGGATAAATTTGGTAAAATTTAAAGTTCTCTATAAATAAAAGCTGATGTTTAGATAGTTGGTGTTAGAGATGGTAGGTTCAAAAGAAACTAAGTTCAGATCTTTCCTTGATACCTAATACCTATAAAGTCTCCTTTTTGTAAATTACCTCCCTACAACTCAGTTTTCTCAGCTATAGAATAGAGATAATACTTATGGTACCTATCTTTTGCATCATGTTCCATATAGCTGCTCATCCAACATCAGTGGACATAATAATGTAATTGGATTGGATTTTGATTTGTTTTAGAATTCAGAAAAGGGGCCTATGCTGCCATTAATGGCATTTAGCCAATCCAAACCAGATGTGCAAGAGCTGCCTGCTTTCAGTGATTCTACTTCTGAAGGTTTTAACTTAAAAACTCCAGAAGAGCTTAATTCCAGGAGGCGGTCACTTTCCTGTAGCCAAAAAGACCATCAGACTCTGCAGGTCCTTTTAGATCTTGCAGGAGAAGGGCTAACTCTCACCCAGTGGAGCAACAATGCTGAAACTCATTCCAGAAGTCCATCAGGTAAGATACTTGGAGTTAATTCATTTTCCACAGCCTTCCAGAGAAATGTATTATTCATTTGACTTTGGCCTATGGAGATGATTTAGTTTATTGAGTTCTAAACTACTTTAAAATTTCAGGTGGTTACACTTACATACAAGAGCAATTTAGTTTTTGTAGTTGCTTGAGTTTTAACCTCACAGTTAAATATGAAATGAACAATTGTGGCGATGCTTACAACCTGGAGGACAAAACAAAATAAAACATTTTCCAAGGTTAAGTAATAATTTAGAATGGTTTTAGTGATTTTTCTAAAAGTATACTTGCTTGTTAGAGGGCAGGCTGGCAAAAATGGCTTATGAGATGTTCCTTTTTTTTTTTTTTTTTTTTTAGTAAGAAAATCTCATCCATAAGGAAATGTTATATAGCAAAGAGAGTACTGATCTTAAAATCAAATTTCAGCCCTGTTGTTGGCTAACCTCTTTTGGGCAAACCACAAAACCTCTAAGTGTCTTAGTTTCCCCTTCAATAAGATGGGAGAAATCATGTATACATTGAAAACTTCATAAAGTGGTTATAATGATCAAATGACACTTTATGTAAAGCAGTTTTTTTAAAATGAATTTTTGTTAATATGTTTATTTTTGTGTCACTTAAATTTCTCCCTCTATCTTTTCTATATCTTTCTCCCAGAGAGGCATCCCATATAACATAATTTTTTTTCATTTTTGTGATTTTAAAAATCAAGTGAATAAGTAGTCTGATCTTTATAAGCACCCAAGGCTTTCCCAGTCTTATTTCAGCTTAGGATGGTTTCTGTGTGGTAGTATTTGATTTTGCAATTTTTTCTTGCTTAGAATGTGATTTTTCTTTTCATCTGCACTTCCTTAAGGGAAAGATCTGGAATCTTGTGATCTTCCATTGACTGGATTTGTCTTGTCATCCAAAGAGAAGAAATACCAGAGAAGCAGCAGTTCTGCAGTAAGGGTTTATTTTTCAAAATGTTATACTTCTTTTTTGCTGTTTTTAATTTGTAAAATTATAAACTAGAAAATGACCAAATGATATATAAAGAAGACCAAAAAAAGAGCAATGTAAATAAAACTGTAAATCTCTTACATATAGTTCCTTTTTAGTAAGTGCCTCAGATGCTTAGTACTTGTAAGACCCTAGGCAAAAGTCACTTAATTATCCCAATCTTAGCTTTCTAGTATATAAAATGGGGTTAATAATAGTACCTTCCTTAAAGAATTACTTTGAGGATCAAATGAGAGAATTTGTCAAATACTTTTTTAAAATCTTAAACTGCTATATTAATACAACGTATGCTTGTTTTTAGTGTAACATTTTCCTTGGTTTATCCTGGTTACTGTTAGCTACAGTTGCTTCATGTGCATGGTAAAATGAGCTTACTAAATTAGTTTACATTTATTCTCTTGATGCTATTTAAAGAACAGATGTTCTTAACCTGTTGTGTGTCATGGATGCCATTTCAGAATGATGTTTTTTAAATGCATAAAATAAAATTTATAAGATTTTACAAAGGAAACAAAATATAATTCAGTTATCAACATTTTTTTAAAAAAATTGTAGACCCCTCCCCCCCGATTAAGAATCACTGCTATAAAAGTTCACTGTTTTTCATCTAAAGTTATAACTATGATAGCTTTTGCCCTAAGTTAAAAGAAGGCCAAAAAAGAATTGTTTCTGTCCTGTCATCCAACATGTGGCTGAAAACATTTGTACTTGTTTAATTTTTGTTATATTTATTTACTAATCTACATAATCTGTTTCTTCATGAAGTATTTTCTCTGTGGATTTTTATGGGAATAACTTTATGACACTGGCTTGAAGAGCTAAGGAAGGGTTTTCATTGCTGTTTATTTTTCTTTCCATTTTGGTCAGTGGGGCCACATTTGTCTGTGAACAACTTCCAGTTTTTCTTAACTGAAAGAGCTAGCATATCTGTCCTCTACAGTGTTTATCATAAATAACACAGATTAATTAGATTTGACATTTCCATTTATCATAATGGATATAATTCTGTTATTATGTTGTGGTAAGACTGGAATGGATTGGCCACTTTCTTGAGTAAATTGTGGTAGAAAATGGGTGTTTTTATCCTCTTCATTTTTTCAGTTGTCACTTAGTTTGCTATCTGCTGATTTTGGTGCAATGGTCAACAACCCTCACCTCAGTGATGTGCAGTTTCAGATGGACTCTGGAGATGTGCTGTATGCTCACATGTTTGTGCTTTATGCACGATGTCCACAGCTCATTCAAGTTGTAAGTATGGTTAGAGATGAAAGGCTGTTTGTTTTTATTTTAATGTAACCACTTTTTTTGGTACATTCTACTCTTCATCTTTTTTCTCCTTTTTTTCTATCTTTTATCAATCTTTTCCTCCTCTTCTTGATTAGTGTTCTCTCTTCCTCTTTTTTTTTTTGTTTCTTTTATTTTTTACCTTTTTTTTCCCTTTTTCCCTTAACTTTTTCTCTCTTTCCCATCACACTACCTCTCTCCTTTACCAGTCCCAAACATTTTTCTCTTTAATTTCATGTTCTTTCCATTTTGTTCTTTCCTTTTTTTTATTATGAACTTAATAAATATCAGCAAATTTGAATGAGAATTGTGGGAAGATGGGGACTTGCTAGTACATGTTAGCGCCGAGGTCTTCTGCAAATATTCCAGTGGGAATTAGAAATGCATCACTCTAAAAATTACAAAGAAATATGAAGAATCAACTGTAGACCTTGCCTAGGAAAACACAGATAAAGTTCTTTGGAGATCCTGGAATAAACAGGTAGAAATCAGGACCCTGGTGGAAAGTGGAGCCCCTGGAGAGTCTTTCAAGCCACTTGGCACTAGCAACCTGAGTCTGGCAGTGACCCAGCCCATCCTGAGCTACTCCTGAAGCCCATAGCAGAGAGCAGATCCAGGGAGTCCCAGGCAGTCCCCACTGAATCATTTATGATCCAAGCTCAACTTGGGGGGAATGATCCCAGATAGTATACAGCTTGAGGAGTGCTTGAATCTTGTGGAAGGAGTATAATAAAGGAATAGCCTTTGAGCCTAAACTCAGGTAGGAGAATGTCAAGCAAAGCCTAAAGCAAGAGGAAGTCCTGGTGTTCAGTGCCAAGATGTCCTCGGGCAGAGCCCAGCAATAGCAACTCCAGAGTTGTTTGAAGGATGGGCCTGCTGCAGGCTTCCATAAACAGGATCAGAAAGCTCTGCTCCTGCCATTCAATTGAGGAGATCGACACAAGTGCAGGCCTCCACCTTAGATAATAAGACAGATGAATTGAGCAAACCTGGAAAAATGCTAAATATCATAAGGAAGTAATTTGATTTAAAAGACAATTGAGGGATAAACCCTCAAAAGAACCCCAGGTAAAGTCTTTTTTTTTTTTTTTTTTTTTTGCTGAGGCAGTTGGGGTTAAGTGAGTTGCCCAGGAAGTGTTAAGTGTCTGAGATCATATTTAAACTCAGGTCCTCCTGACTTGAGGGCTGGTGCTCTATTCACTGCACCATCTAGCTGCCTCTCTCCCTCTCACCCCCAGGTAAAGTCTTGAAGAAAAAAATGTGCTGGCTAAAGAACTTGTAGGAGTATCTAGAAGAAATAAAAGCAAAAGATATTGAGAAGAATAGCTAGGGAGGAAAAAAAATAATAAAGAAAACTAACACCATAGAACAGATGGTAGAAAATCTCATTCAAGAACTGAATACTCATAAAATTAGGATGGGTAACACAGAACACATCAACTCAATAAGGCAACAGGAAATATTGAAACAAAAGTGAAAAAAATTGGGGTAGAGGGAGAAGAAAATATAAGAATTGATCTCTTTCAAAAAAAAAAAAAATCCTGACCTATAAAATAGGTCAAAGAGAAATAATCTAAGAATTATCAGATTGTTTAAGGATCTGAGAGGGAGGGAAGGATAGGAAAGGGAATAGTCATAAAACAAATTTGAATGTTGGGAGTAGTATGAAGAGATAAAATCCTTTATTACGTTATTTTTAAAGTGGGAGGTGGGAGTAAAGAAAATAAAAAGTGCAAGAGAATAAAAGATTAATAAATTTTAAAAGTAGGAACTGGGGTTTTTTAGGGGGAGGGGAGAGAAGGAAAAAAATAAAGAGGAAGTCTGACTTTTTAAAATAGAGAGGAAAACCATATTGTTTATATCAGAAATGAAAAAGGAGAATTTACAATAATATAAAGAAAATTGTTAGAAACAATTTTGCCTAGCTATTTGCTAAAATAATTGATAATTTAGAGGAAATAGATGAATACTTTCCAATAAAATCAGAAGTAAAAAATGACACTGATAATCACTTCTGCTGTTTAACATAGTACTAGAAGTGCTAGTAGGTATAGCAATGAGAAAAAGAAATTTAAAGAATAAGCATTGCACAAAAAAGAAAAAAAATTATTGCTTTCTTGATTTTATATATACATACACACACACACACCCCCCTGTACATATAACTGTATATAGTTCCCAATAAGGAAATTTCCCCCAAAAAATATGCATATCTATGCATTTTAAAGTGCCTTGTCCCCACTCAATAGGGAATAGAGAGAGGAACAGATTAATAAAAGATTAATAAAAGAACTTATAAAGTTCGTATGTATAAAACATTTTTATAAATACCTCATAAAAATGCTTTATATATACGAACTTTATACAAACTCAACAAAAATCAAGCATTTGTAAAGGTGTTCATAATTTAATAAGGGAGACAATATACTGACAACTATTTACAAACAAGATATATGCAACTGCCAAAATATTCTTTCTTTTAAAAAAAAATTATATTTTAACATTTAAAAAAAATTTAGAATTCCCAATTCTCTTCCCAAAGCCCCTCTCCCTCCTATTGAGAAAGCAAGCAATATATTCGTACATGTGAAGTCATGCAAAAATATGTTTTCATATTAGTTAAGTTATAGGAAAAAAAGAGAAAAATAAAGTAAAAAAAATGTGCATCAATCTATCTTCAAAGTTAATCAGTTCTCTCTGAATATAGATAGCGTTTTTCATCATGAGTTCTTTGGAGTTGTCTGAGATCATTGTCTTGATCTTACAGTTAATGATCATGAAAATATTGTTACTGTATACATTGTTCTCTTGGTTCTGCTCACTTCATTTTGTATCAGTTCATATAGGTTTTCCCAGGTTTTCCTAAAACTATCACAATCATATACTCCAGTATGTTCAGCCATTTTTTAATTGATTTCCCTCAATTTCCAATTATTTGCCGCCATGAAAAGAGTTGGTTTAAACATTTTTGTATATATAGGTTTTTCCCTTTTTCTTTCTTCTCTTTGAGATTCAGACCAAGTAGTGGTATATTGCTGGGTCAAAGTGTATGTACAGTTTTTTAGCCCTTTGGGGGTAGTTTCAAATTTTTCTAGAATGGTTGGGTTATTTCATAACTTCAGTATATCTTCTAGAAGTTATTGTATTTTTCTGTTATGTTAGTCAATCTTTTGGGTATGAGGCAGTACCTCAGAACTGTTTTATTTTGCTTTTCTCTAATCAGTAGTTATGTAGAACATTTTTTCATATGACTATTGCTTTGATTTCTTTTGAAAACTGTTACAAAAGCATGTGAAACTGAATTTTCTCTATATATAGCTTGGTTATTTTTTTCAAGGTGGGGAAATAACATTTCAGATTTTATGTTTTCTAACAGTGCCCTGGTTTCCCTCATCTTCTTCCAAACTTCCTTTTGATCTCTTGTTTTTTTGAATGATTCATTAGGACTCTTTCTTCATCTTTTAAGTATTAATATCAATAGCCTTCTACTCCTTTTTTTTTTTTTCTGAAATGCTGTAATGCTTATTCTTTGGTAAAAAAGAATGGAACAAAGGAAGAGTTTGATAAGAAGGCAAGGAGTCATTAGATTAAGATCTTGTTTATTTTTTTTCCCCATAATATAATTTGGGCATGTATTTGTGTATGCATTTGTGAAAATAAAAATAGGTTGAGATACTAACTTTACTTTAGGAATTCTCTTCTGACATTGAAGTGACAAGGAATTTTATCTCAAATGTAGCATGTAGAGGGCTGAAACTGTTGAATTCAATGCACTGAGGTCAGGACTGCCGAGGGCTTGAGGCTAACTACTGATTGGACAATACTCTATGGGCATATGCTTGGAAAATGTCCTTTCCGCTATCCGTGCTGGCTCAATGATTGAGGTATAGAGGATTGTAGGAGAGACTAGGGGGTGAAGTAAAGCTAGCCAGGGACACACTCTCAGAGGTAAGGAGAGAGAAGGTGTTTGCCGAGAATCAGCTTCCATTCTGTTCAATCCTGCATCTGGGGACCGAGAATAAAGATTGAGGACTTTTGCTTATCCTGACAACGGCTGATTCTCGGGTGTCCTGGGTGCTAGCGCGGTCATTACAGTAGCACATGATGCAAAATCCTAGGAATTAATTTTTCCTTCATTACAGCAAATCGCAGAGTTTGTGAATTGAACAATCCAAAAATATTGGATTATGAGTTTAAGAAAATAAGACAAGGCTAAGAACCTACTATTCTAGAGATCTGATCAGAAAAATAAATTACCTGTTTATTGCTTTCCTTTATATTTGGGATAGTATGATTAGCTCTAGTATGCATGAGGTCAATATCTAGTCCATTTCCTTATATACTTAGGTCTTTATTGATACAAAACTTTTAAAAAATGGTTCTCTTTCTTTTCAGGTACACAATGAAGGTTTCTTTGTAGTGGAAGATGGGAATTTGAGGACACGAAGGGTCCTTTTGAATGACGTGAGCACTGAAACAGCTCACCTGTTTCTACAGTACCTGTACACAGCTGATCCTGACATTCCTGCCCACCTGCTCGCCGACTTGCAGTCACTAGCCCTCAGGTTGCTATGCTGCTTTTTGCTTACTTAACAGCAAATGAAACTAACTTTCCAAAGTGTATCAGTTTTTATCATGTGTATTAAGCATTGTCATACATCAGAGAGTCAGTGCAGTGCTGTGGAGAGAGCCCTGGATTCAGAGGTAGGAGATGTTGGTGTTTAAGTTCTGACTCTGCCACTTTGGAGCTCTGTGACTGTGGGCAAGCTGCTCACCTTTTTTAGCCCCAACTACAATATCCATAAAGCCTACCTGACAGCGTTCTTGAGAAAATCACGAGGAAAGTGGGCAAAGTGCTTTTCAGACTTTTAAGTGTCTGTGAGGATTGCTAAAGCAGTTACTACATAGATGACTCAGTAGAAAGAGGGCTGAGCCTGGAGTTAGCAGGACATGAGTTCAGATCTGGCCAAAGATACTAGCCCTCATCTGTAAAATGGGAATAGTAATATTTACTTTATAGGATTGTTGTTAGGATCAAGTCAGATTTGTTGTCATTCAGTGGTTTCAGTTATGTCCAATTCTTTGTGACCCCCTTTTTGGGGTTTTCATGGCAAAGATATCAGAGTGGTTTGTCATTTCCTTCTCCAGCTCATTTTACAGAGAAGGAAACTGAGGCAAATAAGGTTAAGTGACTTGCTAGACATACAGCTAGTGTTTGAGGCCAGATTTGAATTTAGCTGACTCCAGGGCTATTGCTACCCCTTTCTGCCCCTTTTAGGTAAGACAGTATTTATAAAAAGTGCTTTACCACAGACATTATATATATGCTTATTCCTTTCCCCTCCCTTAAACTCTTTCCTTTTCCTTATTAATATCAGTTATCATTAGTAGGCAGAAGTTTATCACCAATGATGACCTTGCAGGAGTCAAATAATTCAGGTAGAATTTCTTAGTTACTTATAGTAATTTTTTTTTTTTTTTTTGCTGAGGCAATTAGGATTAAGTGACTTGCCCAGGGTCACACAGCTACGAGGTATTAAGTGTCTGAGACCAGATTTGGACTCGGGTCCTCCTGACTTCAAGGCTGGTGCTCTATCCACTGTACCACCTAGCTATCCCTAATAACATATTTTCTTAGGAATCTCAGGCTGAAATTTAAGGCTACACAACAGTTATCTGGTAGGGCTGAGTGACTTTCACCTGCCTCTTCCGGGTAAGCTATAGATAAAAGTTTGCATTACATGTACCCTGTAAAGGGTATCATCTTAAGAAATTTAGGGGCAATTGAATCTTCATATTTTTTAATGCTTTATTTTAAATATTAATTTGTATTATTTAAATCACATAGCCTTGAGACACTTTAAATAACTAGTTACAAGCCTCTTATTAAAATCTTCTATTGACCAGGCAAACTTCAGATCTTGAAGAAGAATGTCCTTGTTATAGAAGGATGGAGGAAAGGACAAAAATATGGTATTTTCAACAATTCCCTGATTATTCTCTCTTCAGCCTTCTTCATATATGAATTTCACTTCTAGCTGTCTCCTCATCCCTGAATGAGAGAAACATGGCCTCTGCAAAAGGAAAACTGATGCTTTTTCATTTCCTTTCTGCAGGTTTGGAGTAAAGGAACTTGTTGATCTATGTGAAAGTAGCCCAGAGGCTACTGATACTAATTCAGAAGATGGTATGTTTTTAATGGGGAAAGAAGAAGAAGATTGTGAAAGTAGAGCAGAAAATTTCCAAGAACTATTGAGGTCAATGTGGGTAGATGAAGATAAGGAATCTGAGCTTTTGCCTAAATTGGAAGACCAGGAAGAAGATGACAGAGAGAAAGTAAATGAAGAGGAAATGGATGAAATTTATGAGTTTGCTGCTACTCAGCAAAAAATGCTTCAAGGGAAATGTCAGACAAACAAAGATTCGGTAGCTAGCCATCCAAGGGAGGAAATTCCAGTGTTTGAATGTCTACCAGCAAGTGTCACGTTAAAAAAACAGATGGATGATACTTATAAAATAGACTCTTCTGAACAAGCTAATGATCAAGAGCCAAGTATAAATAACAATTTAAATATTAAGCATTTCACTCCTGTGGCATGCCAGGAAAAGATTCCAGATGATGAGGGTGGTATAGAGTCTCCTAAAAAAGATTGTTCACCAAAGCCAACTAAAACTGTTACTCATTCTAGTACTTCTCATCTTTTGGTAGAAGATAGAGGAGATAAACTCAGAGAAAAACTCACATCTGTAGATTCAGCCCATGATTTTGATCTTGATAAGAGTTGTAATGAACTTTTTTCAGTGACTGAAAGAGAATATTATGAGCCCTCCCCAATACACTGCAATCCAAAGAAACTAAAAGAGACTTTTCCAGTGAAAGAAGTTTCTGGTTCTCCCATTCTTTGCCAGACACCTCCATTGCAGCTAGACTTTCTTCCATCACACTGTCAGAGTCCTTCCAATTCACAATTTTTTTCTCAGTGTAGACATGATTCATCCCCATTGTCTCCTCAATTAAAAAGGAAATTTTCCAAGATAGTCTCTTCTCCAATTTTAATGGAAAAACAAAAGGAAAACAATGATATCCTCACTTTATATGAAGACCCAGATTGCAAGGACAGCAGTGAATGTGGTTATATTGCAAGCCATAAAAATACAGCAGTCCTGACTTCTCCAGCTAAGCCTCCGTCCATTGACCTAACTCAACCAAAATCTTATGAAAGGCTGTCCCAGTCGAATATCAGATCTCAGAATTCCCCATCACAAGTGAACAAAGATGATGATGTTATCCTTTTGTTGGATTCAGATGAAGAAATGGAGCTAGAACAGACCAAAATGAAACCAGTTTCTGATAGTCCCTGTAGAGAAAGAAAAACACCCAGAACCTTTGTAGGCAAAGGCAAGGAAGTGAAGAATAGTCTCAAAGCATCTAAACCTTTTCTAATAATTGATATTGATAGTGATCCTCCAAGGTATTCTCAAGGCTCAATAGCCACAGAAGTTGGGATACATACAGATGTTCTCAGTGAGATGCAGTCACACAGTAAGGAGAAGAGTTGTTTGGATGATGAGTTGGATTTTAGGCCAGTCACCAGACATGAGGAAAGCAGTACCACAGACACTTCATGGTTGGTTCCAGCCACTCCTCTTACGAACAGAAGCCATGACTGCTCATCCCACATGCGAATCACAAGCATCATCTCTAGGCCGTGTGTTTCTAATTTTCAGGATAAAGTTTTACAGGGCAAGACTAAAGTCCTAATAGAAGATAAAGATGTTAATGAAATAACAGACAAAGACTCTATAAATGGACCTAAGACATCATCTCATCTGGTATCCATTACTTCAGAAACCAAATCACTCTCAGAAACCTCAGTCAATGAGAGATATTCTTATAGAAGCCCTACAATTCAATATTCAAATGTTAATAAGAACTTTTCTACAGTAGAACCAATTCAGATTTCACCTGAGCATGCTGATTTAGTTAAACAGTCTCTGGAAAGCCCATCATCCCAGTCAAGGCTTTCTTCTGCCGACAACAAACCTGTAATGATCCAAAATGTGTGTAGTGAAGTGGTAGAAGTTGTGGATAGTGAAGAAGAGCAAGATCTTGATCCTTGTCCTCTAAGTAGCAGCTTACTACTAAACAGTGACCCCCCAATTCCAGTTGATGATGACTGCTGGAATATTGAACCTCTCTCACCAATTCCAATTGATAATTTGAACTTAGAGAGGACTGGCCACCCAAGTACTAGTAGTCCCAACAATAAAGTGTGTGAAACGCTAAATAACAGGGAGAGAAACTCCCCTGGAACCCTGAGCAGCACTTCTGTTTGTGGAAGTCCTATGGGCAAAAGAAGATCTTTACACTATAATGAAAAGAGATCCTCCTGTGCAGGTTCACCTGGAAATAGTAATGTAAGCTATTTGAATTCAGCTCTGTGGGATGATTGGGATGGAGAACAAAAATCTACAGAAATTCTTCCTTTGGCTAAAAGATTGTCAAATGAGGAATCAAGTCAAGAACTGGAAATGTTAAAGACTCCAAGTAAGTAACTGAGTATTATATTTATATGAGTAATCAAGAATTATATTTTTAATTTAATTACTGGAATGAATATTGGGCTCCAATAATGCTTTATAACTCACTTGCCTTTAAGCTGATCTTTGGACCTCACATAGTCTTGCAAAGAGAATAGGTTAGAGTTGCCATTGCATATCTTCTACTTTGTAGACCATTTGTTCTCATTAATTTCTGTAAATAGAAGTAAATAGATACTTAATATGCATTTTTAATGCTTTATCTGGCTATTTGTGGTATTATTCAAGCTATAAAATTAGATGAAGCCTAATGTCCCAGTGGGAAATGGATAAAAACAATCCTAAGTGAACAAAGACAAAATAGAAGCTGTGGAGGAATTGTTAGGAATTCCAGTCTTAATTGCTGCCTTGATAAAGAGTTTGCTCTTTATTCAAAAGTCAGTAGAGAACCAGTCTTCAAGCAGAGACGTGACATTATTAGAGCTGTCCTATAGGAAAATTAACCTGCCACCATGTATAAAATGGATTGTCAGGGGAAAAGGAAGACTGGTAAGGAAAGATTTTTGCAATAGTACAAGCTGGGCTACTGTCAATATGAAAAAAAGCTAGACACAAGATAGTGAAAAAGAAGAATTGGTTGGACTTAGTGAATAGATATGTGATAAATGAGGGTGAGGAATGAAAGCTAAGTTAAGATTTCAAGCCTGGGTGATTGCTATTAGTAATGGGGAAAAAAATTTTCCCTGATAGACTAGGAAGAATAGAAGGTTCTATTTGAGAAAATCTAATATTAAATATTTTCACTGAAGTAAACAGATTCTTGATCTGAAGCCTCAGGAGGAATCAAGTTTGGGTGCTTCTTTGCAAGGTAGGCCCTCTAATCCTAGTGCCTGTAGTCTTTCCACTATACTATGTAGGCAGGAGATTGTGGTATGGATAAGCCTTTGACCTATCTATCTTGCTTCTGACTCCTAAAGTTTGATATCACTGATAATATAATCTGTACAAGTCTTCACATAATTTCTCTACTTCCTCATTCTCTATAACAGATGCTTCCATAAACTGCAATTATCTTTTTGGTCTTTTTTTGCAGTTGTTTACTGTATGAGTAGTACAATATGAGATGACACAGAATCCCATGAAGTGATATCCTTGTTATTTTTGGACACACAATAAAACCATCTTTAGCACCTTTATTTGCATATGCAAAAAAAAAAAACAAAACAGAAGTTTTCCTCCAATTTAGCTTCAATTTACTTTCCTTTTGTCTTTTGATTTCTTTAGTAGTTAAGGTGTTAATCTAGACTTCTCAATTTACTGTGAGGGAGCTGGAAAGCCAGAAGTGAGATAGCTGATCCAAAGTCACAATGAGAGTGTCCATTAGATTCTGAACAGAGTGCTTGTTCCACTATATTGTGCTACTTCTTGATGTGTATTAAGTGCAAAGGAGCAGTCTAGATTGCTGAGAAGTTTGAGAAGAGATCATCTTCAGCTGTAGCCTTAGAGGAAGCTTCTTGGAACAAAGCAGTGAAGGAAGAAATGATTTCAGTGGGCATAGATGTGGAAGAAATTTGTATATCCTGACAAATACATGGTTATGGGAAATAGGATGAGATCAGAGGTCAAACTTGAGTCCTGGAATATAATGTACATAAAAAGAGAAATAGAATAAAATAAGGCAGAAAAGGTAATTTGGAAACTTTCAATGTTATGTTAAGGAGTTTTGATTTTATCCTATAGGGAATGAGAAGTCTTAAAAGAATTTTTTTAATGTTTTGAAATACACAGGAAATATGAAGGCACCAGATTAAAAGCACAAATACAGGCTTTAGCTAGAAGTGCAGTGTGATGTATTGAAAAGCATGTGGGACTTGCAAAGGTAGGCTGGAGACTGGTTGAAATTTTGTTTTTCTTGCTGTTTTATTGACATGGGCAAGTCTCCACATAACATTAAAGTATTGATTTACTTATCAGCAAAATGGGGGTAATATACACACTCCCCAAAGAATATATGTGGAGAAAGAGCTTTATAATCTCTAAAATACTATGTAAATGTATAGATAAAAATAGGAGGCTATGGTATCGACTAAGAAGAGTAGAGTTAAGGGGTTTTAGTAGAAAAAGTTTGAAATGGCCACTGTGAAGAAAGTGAGAGGAAGTCAATCAAAGCCATAAAAGGATTGCTGTGTAGTGGTAGACTACCTGCAAGGTTTAGTAGTGCATGTTTATAGTGGCCCAAATTAGTTTGGGTTTTTTATTTCCAGTATTGTTTAGTAGCTCAAAAATAGGAGCTGAAAAGGTAAGTGATAGAGGATTAATAGGGTGGATTCAAGGATGGAAGACCATTCATTGTTAAAATGCTTCATAGGGACAAAGCATAAATAGTATGAAGTAAATCTAAAATAGGGATAATGGTATGAAGTTTTTATTAATATCTTTTATTTTTACATCACCCAGATTTTCCCTACCTCCCTCTCCCTCTAAGAAAGTCATTCATCATTAAACTTTTAAAAAAAGTTTTTCAATAGTATTTTATTTTCCAAAAACATGTAAAGAGAGTTTCCTACATTCATTTTTGTAAAGACTTTGTTCCGAACTTTTCTACTTTCCTCTGCCTTCCCTAAGAGAGCAAGTAGTCTGATGTAGGCTAAATATGTCCAGTTCTTTTAAATAAATTTCCATATTTGTCATGTATAAGAAAAATCAGACTAAAAGAGAAAAAACCATGAGAAACAAACAAACACAAAAATGAAAGTACTATCCTTCGATCCATATTCAGTCTCCATAGTTCTCTCTCTGGATGCAGATGGCATTTTTTATACCAAGTCTCTTGGAATTGCTTGAATCAATGCATTGTTGAGAAGAGTCAAGTCCATCACAGTTGACCATCACATAATCTTGTTGTTACTGTGTGCAATATTCTCTTGATTCTGTTCTCTTCACTCACCATCAGTTCGTGTAAGTACAAAGACTTTTTGAAAGCAAGAAGAGGGGAAAAAATTCAGTAAAGCTGATCAACATATCTGACATTCTATATGTAAAATTCCATAATCCTGATCTTTACAGGGGGATGTCTTTTCACATCTATTCTTTGGAACCAAACTTTATATATATATAATTTTGAAGCATGTAATTTGGATTGCTTGTGGTGATTATTTCCATTTACAATATTGTACTTCTCATATATGTTGTTTTCTTAGCTCAGCTTACTTCATTTTTTAAGTAATGTAAGTCTTTCCAAGCTTCTCTGTTCCTAATAATTGTTTTTTCTTAAAGCAAAATAATATTCCATTGCATTAGTATACCACAATTTGTTTGGCCATTTTCCCAGTCCATGAGTATTTATTTTGTTTCTAGTCTTTACTACCACAAGAAGTTTGATAAATATTTTGTTGTATATGGATCCTTTCTTTTTGCTAATAACTTTCTTGGGGGTCTATGGCTAGCAGGAAAATTCTGGGTCAAAATATATAGACATGTTAGTAACTTATTCCCTGTTATTCCTAATTGCTTTCTATAGTTGTACCATTTCATACTCTACTTTTAATGCATTGGTATACCCATTTCCCCACACCTTATATAAGGATGGCTATTCCCATCTTTTATATCTTTGCCACTTTACTGGGTGCAAAGTAAAACTTCAGAGTTGTTTCATTTACAATTGTCTTACAATTATTTGGAAATTCAGATAGTTGTTAATATTTTGCAGTTCTTCTTTTGAGAAGTGTTTACTTAGATCCTTTGACCACTTCTCTATAGGCAAATAACTTTTGGTCTCATATTTTTATTGTCTATTATCTTGGAGAAATATAGGTTTGAATACCATCTCCATAATGAGCTAAGTGAAGTTGTGGATATGATATAATGAAGAGAAAGTAGAGAGAAAGAAAGGTCATAGACAGAAATTTGTGGAATGTTTACATTTAGTCAGTAGGAAGAAAAGAAGTCAGCAAAAGGGAGAGTTAGGAAGAGAGAGAGAAGTTGACAGAAAACCCCTCCCCTCCAACATAGTATGGTGTTATGTAAGCCAAAGAAGAAAATATTTTCAGTAATTCACACATATATAGCATAATAATAAGGTTTACAAAGTATCTTTTTAAAAGAGTTATCACCCTATTGCAAGTATCACCCTAATTTTACTGATGAGAAAACCAAGGTTCAGAGGAGTTAAGTGACTTGCCCATGGTCAGAAAGCTAGCAAATATTGGGGCTGAAATAAGATTCCAGGTATCTTGACCCCAAGCCCAACATTCTCCACTCAACCATGTTGCTGATAAGTGTCAAATTTAATAAAGTAGACAATCAAACAGTCTATCAACAAGCATTTGTTAAGAACCTACTGTGTTCCAGGGTCTTTACTAAGTCCTGGGACCACAGAGAAAAATGAAACTGTTTCTACACTTGAGGAACTTGGATGAGAACTGAGGAAAAGACCATTGGGTTTGTTGATTGGATCCTTGGTGTCCTTTGAGTGAAAAATTTTACAGTATTAGTTTTGTGGTTTCTTTTTTATTATTATTATTAATAGCTTTTTATTTACAAGTTATATGCATGGGTAATTATACAGCATTGACAATTGCCAAACCTTTTGTTCCAATTTTTCCCCTGCTTCCCCCCACTCTCTCCCCCAGATGGCGACCAATACATGTTAAATATGTTAAAGTGCAAATCAAATACAAAATAATTATACATGTCCAAACAGTTATTTTGCTATACATAAAGAATTGGACTCTGAAATAATGTACAATTAGCCTGTGAAGGAAATCAAAAATGCAGGAAGACAAAAATATAGGAATTGGGAATTCAATGTAATGGTTCTTAGTCATCTCCCAGAGTTCTTTTGCTGGGTGTAGCTGGTTCAGTTCATTACTGCTCCATTGGAACTGATTTGGTTCATCTCATTGCTGAAGAGGGCTAGGTCCATCAGAATTGGTCATCATATAGTATTGTTGAAATATATAATGATCTCTTGGCCCTGCTCATTTCACTCAGCATGTAGTTTCTTTTATGCTGAGTAAAGGTATGTTGAAAATAGAGACTTGTTAGATGTAAGACTGGAAAGGACATTAGAATTCAGTTAGTGTAAACTCCTGATTTTATAGATGAGGAAACTAAGACCCAGAAAGATTAAGTGACCTAGCCATTCACATAACTAATGGGCAGCAGAATCCAAGTATATAGGCTCAGTCATCTGACTCCAAAGTCAGTGTTTTTTCCAAGGGAGTAGAAGTGCCATAGGACTGCTACTTCAAATGGGTATGGACTGATTGCAGTGAATTGTGATTTTTCATAAAAATTCCTTTTAATTGTTCTATTTTCTCCTTAATACAATATGTCCTGACTGGCTTGAGAGATCCCAGCATTTGCCAGTGACTTTTAGAAGAGTGCTGTCAGTGTGTCATATAAATATTATCTGTACCTGTTGCACATTAAGTGTGCCTTGTCATACTTTTAGAAGGGAGAATGGTGGTGTAATGAATCAAACATTGATAGATTGTCACAGCGCCAAAGAATTGGGAAATTAACTATTTTAATGGTTCATTGTCTTCAGTATAAAGAAAGCTAAGGAGCAGAGCTTAGAAACTCATGTTAATGAAATTAAAAGATGCTAAGTAGTGCTATTACATCAAGTACCTCTTATTCCAACCATTTTATTAATATTTATGTTGTTTTATTTTCCCACAGAAGTTGCTAATCAGAAGACTAATAGACCTCCCAAAGTTCCTATAACTCCAATGCCAAGTTATTCTATCATGGAAACACCAGAATTAAAGAAAGAATTGAATAGGTTGGTGTTTTCAATTTACTTGTTGGCTCATTATTTGGATTTAGTAAAGTACCTTGGGTTCTTCTCTTAAAAGTTCATATTCTTTTCAGTCTTAGAGGAATTTTCTTTGTGAAGAGATTCAGTCTTCTGACCCTTAAGAGGCTTTGCTGAAGATGAGAGGCCTCTTGTGCCATCTCCATCTGAGTTCCTACTTTCCTTACTATGAGGTGGTCTCACAGACTTATTCTAGATTTTGCCTGCAGTTTCTGAAAAGTCAGAAGGTCTAAGGTCACTTTCTGTGAGAGTAAAAATCTTCATGAGCATGGGAAATTTCAGCCTGTGGAAAGGGGCCTATTGTAAGAGCCCTTCTACCCTTAGAGAATGTCTTTCTTTTTACTTAACAAATAAATCACATCAAAATGACTATCCAACTTATCTTAAAGACATATTTATAATTTGTCAGTTATAAGTATAATATTTAATTTTAATTTAAAATTCCTTATTTTATTGTAGTTATTGCTTCAAAGCGAAAAGATAATGTGCTTCTGTTTCACAAGTCTGAGTGACTTGCACACTTTTTTTTAGCAAGCTTTTCTTTGGTTAATATTTTCACAGAATGAATACTTTTATCTGAATCTAAGTTTTTCAAATCTTAGAATTAATAGAATTTTGATGAATTGACTTATCAAAGTTGTACTTAATAATTGAAAAGATTCTTTTTCTATATGGCCAACTAAATATTGTTCCCATTCTAAGTAGTCACTTTCTCCATAGGAGTAGAAATGCCATTAGACTTTGATGTGCTGCACATTTATTTCAATAGTGTCACCATTGCTTCAAACATTATTGGAACTCCTAGATTTGGGACACGTGAAACTCAGTCTCACAACTTCATAGTCATGATCTATTTCTAACCCTAGGCTTTTTTTCTTAGCCTGACTCTTTCAGTTTTAGTCATCAGGCTTAACATGATATGCGTTTTGATATTTCCACAAATCAGTCCACCCTTAAAAGACATAATTTACTTTAATTGCCATGTAAGGATTTTACAAAGTATACTTAGTCAGACACTAACTTCTGACAATCATAGAATGCAAGCAGGTTGGCTTTGCCAACAGCCATTAATGTTTGCTAATAATTGTGTCTTGTTTGCTGACAAGTAAGCAAAACAGTGTAAAGTACATACAAGCAATCTGGTTGAGGACTAAAAAATTACCTATTTCCCAATTTAGATTTGGAGTTCGTCCTCTCCCCAAACGCCAGATGGTACTGAAACTGAAGGAGATTTTCCAGTACACCCACCAGATCCTGCCATCTGACTCTGAGGATGAAATTCAGGCTTTGCAGGCATCCCCTAAATTGATGGCAGAGCCTTGCTGCCTGACTCAGACAACTTCTCAAGTCAAGACTTCAGGAGCAGTGAGTGAGTTACCGCCAGCTTCCTCCAGCTGTGCACTGCCCAGTGTAGAGGGAAGTCAGTCAGAAGTTTCAGAGAACTTATCCAGCATCAGTCACCAAAGGCTAAAGAATCTCTCTAAAATCCAAAGCAGAAGGAAGCGGCGACATAAAGCCATTGTAACATTAACACAACCACCACCTGAAGATGTGCACCTAGACCCTGCCAATGATAATCATCTCTCAATGTCTCAGAAATCCATTGCTTCTTCTACAGATGAAAGTGAAAACTCCTTTGGTTCACAAAGGTAATGAATGAAGAACAGATTTAGCACTGGTGTCCTTATTCAGATGACTTGAACAAGAGTAAAAATGGGGTTTTTTGTCTGGTAAACTCAGTCCCTGACTTGCTTTCTAAATTTCTAAATGTTTGAAATTTGAAGAGATTTTTAGTAGTTGGTAATACAACTCATAAGCAGAATTTTAGTTCTAGGATTCAGGAATACCATTGTCTTTGTGTAGCATTTCTCAAATTTTTTGGTCTCAGAACCCTTTCCTCTCTTAAAAATGATTAAGGACTATCCAAAGAACCTTTGTTTATATGAGTCATTTCAATCAATATTAAAATATTAAAACATTTTATCATTGAATTATCATTTAATAATCAAATTATAATTAAATATTAAAATACTTTATTATTGTTATGAAAGTAGTTTTGATCTCACAAACTTGGGGAACTCCAAGAATTCTCAGAACTCACTTTGAAAATTACTTCCTTAACATTTTAACAAAGCTACTTGCAAATGTCTTATATTTTTCTTTCTTTAACCAATCCATCACACCTTCTGGGAGTTACCTGATTTAATTGCTAGAATACCAAAGGTATCCTAGATTGTTATGATGCCCATCATATTGTTATATGCTCCTGTCAAGCAACATCAATGATCTTTAGTCCTTTGTGATTGGGAGTGGCCTAATAAAGACTTTGTAAATTAATGTGAAACCCACATATAAGACTAAAAGATGGTATGGGGAACATAGGGAAGCAGTCAAATCATAGATTATTAACACTGATTTTAGAGCTCCTCTAGTTCAACTCCCTTATTTGACAGATAAGAAGTTAACTTAGCAGTTAATGGTGGAGCAGAATCCAGGTCTTTTGGCTGTGCCCATCCCACTGTGCCATACTGCTTTGCATTATGAAAAGTAATTTACAGAACACTTTAGACAGCCTTAGATGAAATGCAATGGAGATGCTGAAAAATCAGCCACCTGGGATATGTCTGCTGTGAATTTCTCTATCATTTGCTGGATCGTATTGTCTGGTAGACATGGGAAGAATTCTTTACCTAGATTTGTTGGTTTTTTTCCTTTTCAGTTCTATTGCCAGTGAATTTGAAACAGTGTTTGAATCTGAAGGGGAAGAAGAGGAGGAGATCACTGCTTCTCAAGCTGCTGCTCACGTGGCTGACAAAGAGGAGGCAGTAAGACGCTACATCCGATCACATCCAGCCCTTTACCAGAAAATTCTCCTTTACCAGCCCTTTGAGCTTGCTGACTTGCAGGCAGAGCTGAAACAGAATGGCATTAAATTTGCCATGGGAAAGCTGTTAGATTTTCTGGATGCTCACTGCATTACTTTTACCACAGCTGGATCCAGAAAAGAAAAGTTGAAGAAGAAATTGCAGCCAGGTGCCAAAAAAAGGGGGAAACGCTATTGATGACGGTCACCCCTTTCTCTTCTGCATTTGCCCATCACCAGCCTGGAACTCTCATAATCCTCTACCTGCACAGAGGAGTACTGGAATTTTTCATCATCAGAAAGCCATGTGTTTGAAGCCTTCCTCCCAAATTGACTCTTCCTCTAATCTGATATTTATTACCTTCTCTTCTCACTTCCTCTCTCCCCCAAAGGGGCATTTTTAGATGCTAGCCTTTCTTGACCATCTGTCTTTTTGTGATGTTTGTCTCCAGAAGTCTCTCTTTCTCTCTCTTTTTTTGTTTTTATACTTTCAAATGTTTTCATCACTGTTTTGGATAATGGAATTCCAGTATAGAAAAGAAAGTTTGCACATTACATTTTTACAACTGGGAAATGGATTTGCTGAAAATGTCTTCAAAATGGCAAAGGCTAAGAAAAACAACCTGTTGAGGTTCTTTAATGAGAGACATAATATAAAAAACTGAAAGAAAGAAAGAAATGTAAAGAAAATTAAAGGGAAAAAAACAAGGAGCTAAATGCAAGATCCAGGATGATCTCTTGCTTCTCTTGGGTTTTATCTTTTTCTTTCAACTCTTACCTTTTGGATCTCTTTTCATTTGCAGTAACTTTGTCATTAGATCTACTGTTTTTATCCAGTCCTCGTTCTTTTTAATCTTTTGTCTCGTTCCTACATTCAAATTTTGCCTCCAACTTCTGGGTATTTTCTGCATTTAGAAATGGAATCACCAGAACTTCAGGTAAAGGACTTTAATCAGGAGGGTCGACATGTGTGTTCCAGATCCAGGCCTTGTCCCTTCCTCTCTTAGGCTTTAGTTCTACCTACAGTGTTATTATATATAATGATTTGCACCAATCTTAGATTTTATCCTTTTTCATTATGAAGAGAATTATCTCTTTGTTCTTGTGTTTTAGCAACTTTTTGTTCCTTATGCTTTCCATCCCTGAAGGTCATTCTTGGATACAAATACTTCCTTGCTCACATCTTAAAGAATTCTTCCTTCTTCTTTCTTTTTTTCATTGTGGGTCTTGGCTCATTTGCATTCTCAGTTGAGGTATCATTGA
Source organism: Sarcophilus harrisii (assembly GCF_902635505.1). Taxonomy (NCBI): domain Eukaryota; kingdom Metazoa; phylum Chordata; class Mammalia; order Dasyuromorphia; family Dasyuridae; genus Sarcophilus; species Sarcophilus harrisii. The sequence goes on from NC_045426.1 coordinate 336,378,485, forward strand.
AACTGGTTTGGGATACCTCCTTGCACTGCCTGCTTGTGTAGGAAGGACTCCGTGTAAATGGCAGACTGGCAGCACTGAGCAGTTGACTGTTTATGACTCCATGGAATCAGCCCCTGTAAGAGACCAATTGTTAGGGTTTTTTATGAGCTGTAAAATGGTGAGGACAAAAATGTAGTATAATAGATTGGAAAAGAAGGGAAGATTTGATGTCTGCAATCAGTATTAATGTTTTTGTCTTTTGTAAATAGCATAATTTGAATTTTGTGTGATATAAAATTAAAAAGTGCTTTATAAGAATTGTTTAGATGTTAAGCTTCTCACAAACTTATGGCTTTTCTGCTTTTTATAGGAAGTTATTCTGGAACTTTCCTTCATGCTTTTGTAATAAGGAGCTCCCCTGAGTCTATCCCTTTGCCCTCTCTGACCTATCGAAAAGTAATATGCATTCTTCATCATAAGTGTAGCTAACATGCTTGGGACTTAAAAGAGTTACATAACTTTCCAGAATAGCAAATGTCAGAGTCAGGACTTAAGCTTGGTTTTCCCAACTTCAACTTCAGTGTTTTTCACCACTACACAAGATGCCTCATCTCACCACATTTCTTTGTGGTCTCATTAGGAAAGATCCAAAACCAGTTTTTTGTTCTAGGGTCTCAGAGAACATCATAATTAAATATGTGCATGTCAGTTCTGTTATTCAGAAAAAAACAACTTCCCTTCCCTCTCGGAGCTCTCTTTCACAATGATATAAATACTTCAAAGCGAAATTACAAATTAATATATTAGGAAACAGTAATTGGACTTATCAGGGAACTCCAAATGAGAATACTTCCCATGTAGGTTGATACCTTCTCTGTAACTTCGAATATTAGAGAATTCCTAGAGTGATTTGCTGAGAGTTACACAGCCAGAAGATGTCAGAGATAATGTAGTAGACAGAGTCCTCAAGTCAAGGAAGACTTAAATTCAAGTTTTATCTCTGACGTGGCATTTCCTATAACTCAAAAGGTTTTTTAAAAGGTATTTAGATTTGGATTTTAGGTTTGGAGGTTCTCAGCCTGAGTGAAGTACAAATACCTCTAGGCTATCTCCACTGAAACAACCCACAACAAGCCCTGGAGGCAGCTGGATTGAGAGGTAACCTCAACCTCAGTTTCTTACAGACTGTATGTGTGAAGGGCAGACAGCTGGGAAAGAATGAAGAACCCTCTGCTTTTGAGGGATGACAGGCCCAATTGCGTTCTGCTGCAGCTGAAGGCAAGAAGGAGCCAGCACATAGCCAGTGACTGCAGATGTGGTGGGGTGGGCATGCTGCTAGCTGTGGGCACTTACAGGAGAGCTGAGTTCTTGATCTTAGTTCCAGGCCAGAAGAAAGAACTGAAGGTTACAGCCATTGGAATGTCCTCAGGGAGCAAGACCATTTCCAGCATAGTGTGACTGAGGGTCCTAGCTGTGGCTTAGAAGGGGAAAGAAGAGCAAGGTTGAGCCCTCAACAAAGTTCAGTAAGAAGGATCTAAGGCCAGAAGCACCATCTCCCATGTCCTGGCATTAGAGGTGATCATAATAACAAACTACTAAAAATAAAAAGTAAAAATGAGTAGGCAAAGAGAAAAGAATCACAGCCAGCTACTATGAGGATAGGGAAGAACTGGATTCATTTTTAAGTGAGGATACTGAAGCAAAAAAAGCTTCTCTTACTCCAAAGAGTAAGATCAAATAGTCTTGTGCCAAAAAGAATTCTTGGAAGGAGTTAAAATTTTTAACTTTAAAAATCAAATAAGAGAAATTAAGGAAATATTAGGAACAAAAATAAGAAAAATCCAAGAAAACCAAGACTTATGAAAAGAAAGTCAACCAACTAGAAAAAGATCCAGAATCTTATGGAAGAAAACAATTCTTTGGAAACTTGTTCTTGGACAAAGGGAAGTCAATGATTTAAGAAACCAAGAAATAATAAAACAAAATAAAAAGAATGAAAGAAATAGAAGAAATGTGAAACATCTCATAAGAAAATAACTGATGATCTGGAAAACGTATTAGGAAGAAAAAAACATAAGAATTCTTGGGCTACCTGAAAATTACGATCAGAAAAAGAATCTTGATACCATATTAAAAGAAATACTTAAAGAATGTTGCCCTAAAGTTTTAGAACAAGAGGAGAAAGTAGAAATAGAATAAAAAAAAAATCTACCAACGACTACCTGAAAGAGATCCTATCATGAAAACCTACAAGAATATCATAGTCAAATTTCAAAACCTCTATATTAAGAAGAAAATATTATCAGTAACTAGAAAAAGTCAATTCAAATACTGCAGAGCCACAGTTAGAATTACATAAGATCTAGAAGCTGCCACATTAAAAGACCATTGGAACACTATATATCAAAGAGCAAAAGAACTAGGGCTATGACCAAAAATAACTTATTCATCATAGTTAAGTATAATCCTGAACAACAACAATTTAAAAAGAAAAGATATTCAATGAATTGACAGACTTTTCCAATTTTTATTGCAAAAAGATCAGAACCTAATACAAAAATTAACACATAAAATCTAGGAGAAATATAAGGTAAACATCAAAGACTAATTACAAGGGATTCAATAAGGGCAAACTGTTTACTTTTTATATGCAGAAATGTGAACTGTATTCTTAAGACTGTCAGTAATTGAGTAGTTCAAAAGAAAGATTGAGGATGAACTGAGTATGATGTGATGCTAAAAAGCAAAATTGTGTAAGAAAAGATAAAAAGAGCCACTACCTCGTTAATGCAAGAAAAAGAACTGATACAAAGGATTCAGGTGGGGGCAGAGGGCCAGTAGTCCTGGAATTTGACTCTCATCAGATCTGGATTAAAGAGGGAACAATAAGGATATAAATATATATAAGGAAATAAAGGGTATAAAAAGTCTTCTAAATTTATAAAGAAAGAAGGTAAGGGAACAGGATAATAGGAGAATAGCAGAATAGATTAAAAGTCAGAATTGGACATTGTGCTGCTTACAAGAAACATATTAAGAAGAAACAATTAAAGGTTTGGAGTAGAATGTATGCAAAAAAAAAACAACAGGTAGCAATTATATCAAAGTCAAAGCTAAAATAGATTTAATAAAAGAGATAAACAGGGAAGCTACATAATAAAAAGTACTGTAGATTGTGAAGCAATGTCAATGCTAGACATATGCAATACCACTGCACCTAATTTTTTTTAAGCATCTAAATTTTTAAAAGAAAAATTAAATGAATTACAGATGGAAATAGATAGTAGTACTATAATAGTAGGGGACTTTAATTTTCCCCTCTCAGAACCAGATAAATAACACTTTAGATAAGCTAAATATGATTGATATCTGGAGAGAATTAAATGAAAATTAAAAAGAACATACCTTTTTCTCAGTGGTAAATGGTGCCTTAACAAAGATTGAGTATATCTTAAGGCACAAAAATTTTATGGCTAAAAGCAGAAATGTTAAATGCTTTCTTGATAGAGCACAATGCAATAAAAATTGCTTTTAATAAAGGACTGGAAATAGGGTGGGGAGGAGGGAAGCTAATTAGAGATTAAACAACCTAATTTTAAAGAATGTTTGGGTTAAAGAACAAATAATAGAAATAATCATCAATTTTTTTCCCATTAATTTCATCAAAGAAAATTATAATAATGAAACAGCATATCAAAACCTATGGAATACAGCAAAAGCAATAATCAGAGGAAAACTTATGTCTCTTAAGTGCTTATATCAATAAAAAAAAAAAGAGAGAGAGAGAAAGAGCAGACCAAAAAACTGGGTATGCAATTTTTTAAAAATGTAGAAAAAATAACAAATTAAAAATCCTCAATTTAACCCTAAATTGGAAATCCTAAAAATGAAAGGTAAAATCAATAACATTGAGTGTAAGAAAACCATTGAATTAATAAGTTAGTAGTTGATATTATGAAAAAGTCAATAAAATAGATAAACCATTGGTTAATAATTTTTAAAAGAAAACACTAAATTACTAGTATCAAAAAAGAGGATGAAATCAAAGCAATTATATACAATTATAAGGAGTTATTTTGCCCAATTATATGTCAATAAATTTAACAACTTAAGTGAAATGGAAGAATATTTACAAAAATACAAACTGTCTTAAATTAGAAGAAGAGGAAATAAAATATCTAAATAGATCTATTTTAGAAAAAGAAATTGAACAGGCCATAAGTGAGCTTCCTAAAAAAAAAATGCCAGCAGCAGATGGATTTATAAGTGAATTCTATCAAACATTTAAGGACTAATTAATTCCATTATTAAATTACTTGAAATTATAGGCAAAGAAAGAATCCTAGCAAATTCCTTTTATGAAACAAATATGATACTGATTCTTAAACCAGGAAAAACAAAAACAAAGAAAATTATAAATCAATTTTATTAATATAGATGCAAGAATCCTAAACAAAACTATTACAATAATATTCAGGAATAGTTTAACATAAGGAAAAATATTAACATAATTATATCAATAATAAAAATAACAAAAATTATTATCAACAAATGCAGAAAAAGCATTAGATAAAGTTCACTTCTATTAAGAATGAAAATAAAGGCATAAATGGACTTTTTTTTTTTATTTAATAGCCTTTTATTTACAGGTTATATGCATTGGTAACTTTACAGCATTAACAATTGCCAAACCTCTTGTTCCAATTTTTCACCTCTTACCCCTCACTCCCTCCCCTAGATGGCAGGATGACCAGTAGATGTTAAATACATTAAAATATAAATTAGATACACAATAAATATACATGACCAAAACGTTATTTTGCTGTACAAAAAGAATCAGACTCTGAAATCTTGTACAATTAGCTTGTGAAGGAAATCAAAAATGCAGGTGAGCATAAATATAGGGATTGGGAATTCAATGTAATGGTTTTTAGTCATCTCCCAGAGTTCTTTCTCTGGGCGTAGCTGGTTCAGTTCATTACTGCACTTTTTCTTAAGTTGATAAGAGGCATTTACCTAAAACCATTAGCAAGCATTATTTGTGTAGAGATAAACTAGAAACCTTCCCAGTAAGACCTGTTGTGAACAAAGATACCCATTGTCACCAATATTATTCAATATTGTACTGGAAATTCTAGCAATAGCAATAAAAAGAAAAATAAAAGGAATAAGAATAGGGAATGAGATAATAAAACTTTCTTGCGGATGATATGATAATATACTTGAAAAATCCTAAAGACTCAACTAAAATTTAATTGAAATAATAATTTCAGCAAAGTAGCAGAATGTAAAGTAAACCCACATAAATTAACAGCATTCCTATACATCACCAACAGGATTCTGCAGCAAGAGGTAGCTAGATAATATTCCATTTTAAAATAACCAGACAGTACAAAGTGCCTGGGAATACATCTATCAAAAATCCAGGATCTATATGAACAAAACCATAAAAAGCTTTTTGCACAAACGAAATCAGATTTCAATAAATGGACAAATATTAATTGTTCATGGATATACAGAGCCAATATGATAAAAATGATAATTTTACCAAAAATTAATCTATATATTCAATGCTATCCCAATTAAATTATCAAAAAGTTATTTCATGGAGCTAGAGAAATTAATAAAATTCACTTGGAAGAACAAGAGGTTAAGAATATCAAAAGATATGAGGTAGAAATGTAAAGGAAGGAAGTTTAGAAGTACCAGATCATAAATTATAAGGCAGTAATTATCAAAACTATCTGGTACTGGCTAAGAAAAGGAAAGATAGATTAGTAGAAGAGAATAGGCACATAGTCTATAGCAGCAAAAGAATATAGTAACTCTGTATTTGACAAGTGTAAAATCTTAAGTTTTTGGAATAAGAATTCATTATTTGGTAAAAATTTTTGGGAAAGCTAGGAAGCAGTTTGGCAGAAGTTAAGCATAGAACAATATCTTGCATCATTTACTAAGATAAAGCCAAATTAAAGGGAAATATTAGAAGAAAATTTGAAGAACTTGGAACGTATTACCTCTCAATCAGACTTATGAATAGATCAATGATTTATGAACAAACAAGAGATAGAAAGTATTGTGAGATGTAAATTAAATAATTTTGCTTATATTGTTAAAAATGTTTTGTACAAATTAAATGTAGCCAAGCTCAGAAGGAAAATGGAAAACTCGGGTTGGGGGGTGCAGGGAGCAGGAATTTATAGACAGTGCCTCAGATAAATGTGTCGTTTCTCAATTTCATGAAAAACTTTGGGGAATATGAATCATTTCCCAATTGATAAATGGTCAAAAGATATGAACAAGCAACTTTCTGATAAAATAAAAAACAATTTAGTCACATAAAAATGCTCTAAATCATTATTGATTAGAGAAATGCAAATTAAAACAACCTTGAAATACCATTTTACACCTATCAGATTGGCTAAAATGATAGAAGGGGAAAGTTACAAGTATTGGAAGGGATATGGAAAAACTGGGACTTCAATTCATTGTCGATGGATCTGTGTGCTGATCCAACCATTTTCGAGAAAGATTTTGAATTTTGAGAAAGAACTGAGTTATTAAACTGCCTATCTTTGATCCAAACATACAACTATAAAGTCTTATTTTTCAAATTGATTAGGGAAAATGGAAAAGAGCCTACATGTTCTAAAATGTTTCCAGCAGCTTTCTTTGTGGTGATAAATAACTAGAGATTGTAGGGATGGCAGCCAATCGGGCAATGAAATTATGGTATATTTGTGATGGAATATTACTTTGCTATAACAAATGATGAGCTCAATGATTTTAGAAAAGCATGGACAAATCTACATAAAATAATCAAGTGAAATGAGCAGAAACAAGAGTATTATTTTAAAAACAACTTTGAACAATCAAATCATTCTGACTAAATACCCAAATTAACTGCAAAGATCCTATGAAGGAAGGTGCTGTTTGAATCCAGAAAAAAGAAGTATATGTATATATAGTGTGTGTGTGTGTGTGTGTGTGTGTTTATGTATGTATATGTATATGCATATGTGTGTGTTACCTATATATGCCTACACATTTGTGTCTAATGGAAACTATCTCAAAGTTTAGAATGGGGGAAGAGAAAAAAATATAGAAAGTCATATACTTTCTTGTATATTTGAAAGGAGTAGCAAGTTGTAAAATGGATCTGCAATTTCAGGTGCAATCCTCTGTTTTTGTATCCCACTTTGTTATGGAAATGTTTGTTTATTTCTTAAGTTCAGAATAAAATAAATTTTTCAAAATTTAAAAATCTATGGATTATTTTTTTAAAGTCTTCTTGGGGTTTCAATCTCTTATTTCAGATTGATTAAGAAGATCTGGGAGTTGTACAAAGGATTGTTATAGATAATTGGATTTATGTTGAGAGAATGTATTTTGCAAAGCTAAGACCTATATAAGTATAGGCTGAGTCCTAGAGAAGTAGATTTCAGCTCATTATAAGAAAAAAACTTTAAAATTCAAAGCGGTCTCAGGAGATGGTAAGATACTCAGGCAGAAGCTACATTTTTGCCAAAGATGCTTTGAGGAGGTTTATTTTTAAATAGTAGTATTAGAAGATTTTTAAAGTAGTAGTCTTTTATAACTCTAAAATTCTACTATTAATGGAGGGATAAATTTAGAAGAGAGAGAGGTCTCTGAAGAATAGCTTACATTTTTAGAGCCCAAATTTCATTGAAAACTTTACATATATTCTTACTCAATCACCAGAGACACTTTTCTATAGATAGCTCACCTTTCTATGAGTTGAAGGTTTGCAAAATTCCAACCTTGTAAGGTAGTGTAGCACACATAGTATACACATTTTACAGATGAGGAAATTGAGGTTCAGAGGGATTAGGTGATTTGCCTAAGGTCACATGGTGGTCAGCTATGATTTGAATTCAGGTTTCCTGATTTTAAATTTAGCACAATTTTTGCTATGCTATATATATTGCTTCCAGAATGTTAGTCTTTATAAGTAGAAAAAATTGAGCTTCTTACTCTAACTCGAAATTTATCTTTCATCAGGAAATAGGCATTTGGAGGATTCTGTGAAATAACTAGCCACATTATTTTGCTAATCCTTTTTATAGTCTTAGGTTTTTTTAATTAAATTTTTTTCAATTAAAAAATTAGGTTAACCAATACCTAACCCTATATCAAGATAAGCTCCAAATAGACATAGGACTTAGATATAGAAGGTCATGTCATAAACGAATTAGAAAAGAAAGAAAGAAATTTCCTTTCAGATCAATGAATAGAAGAAGAGTCCATGACCAAATCAGGGTTAGAGTGAATCATGGAGGATAAGGAAAAATTTAATTATATAAAATAACAAAGCTTTTGTACAAAGAAAACTAATGCAGCTAAGATTAGAAAGGAAAGAGAAAACTGGAGGGGGAAAATTTTTGCAGTAAGTTTCTCTGATAAAAGTCTCATTTCTAAGTCATATTAAGAATAAATCCAAATTTATAAGAACAAAACTCATTCCTCAACAGATAAAATGACCAAAAAAAAAAAAAAAAGTAATTTTAAGGTAATAAATCCAACCTATTAATAGCCAAATGAAAAAAAAAGTTCCAAATCACTAATAGTTAGAAAAATGCATATTAAAACAACTCATAAATTCTATCTTATACCTCTAAGATTGGCAAAATTGGCCAAAAAGTTTAAATGGCAAATGATGGAAAGGCTGTGGGAAAACAGGCACTATTTGAAGTATGAGTCATGTCATTTGATCCAGTACTTGATAGCCACTAGGTGTCAGGTGTGCCTTGAACAATAGGACCTATTAATTTAACAACTGCTCTAGAGTTTAGGAACAAGTATTCAAAGCTATTCAAAGAATCATTTCATTTTTCTGGAAAAATAAAGTTGTTGATATTATAAGAATGAAAAGAGGCCAGTTGATATAGTAAGAAAAATTCCCATTCCCTTGTTACAGCTTTAGTCCTTGATCCCACATGATAGAAACCTCACTCCATTGTATCAGAAGCAAACAGGAATATAGACAAAATGTATAAAATAAAGGAACTTTGACACCACATAAATTAATTCAGATCCAGTAACTAAAATTAATTAGGCCATACAAAGTTATTGGAGTTTTGGACTAGGACAGGAATAAAAATGTAAATTGTCCTAAGCATTTTACTTTACCGATGATTGATGGCTCCTGCAAATTCAATTCAATAAACATATTGAGAATGTTCCTTATACAAAGCATCATGAGAACATAATGCTTTAATAAGATCCTCTTAGAACTTTTATGGAGTTTATAATCTTCCAGAACTACAGAGAGCATGCCAATAGATGGATACTGACCAGAAAGGAAGAGCTAGGGATTTTGGTACAATTCTAGATTTTTTTTCTTTCTAGATTTATCTTAAGCAAAATATTTTAAAATTGTAAACTTCTCAAGGAGAGGGAAAATAACCCATTTTTGTATCTTTCTTAGCTCCTAAAATTGGTCATATAAAATATATTCCATCTTGCCTTGTCTTCTAAAAAGTCAGTATATCATCTCCCATTAATAGCAATCAGCATTGTAGTACAATAAGAACTGGGTCTAGGGAGCCAGGAGTCCAAGAAGTATGATAGATGAATTAATTCTGAGGAGGATTTGGAAAATTCTAAAGCAGATGTTCAGAGGCTCATTGATCTAGAGCTGAGAAGAACCTCAAAGGAAATCTATTTTTTTTTTTTTTTACAAATATGGAAACGGAGGCCCAGGGAGACGCTAAGTGTGACTTGTTCAAGGTCACACAGGTCATCTGTGTCAGAGACAAAACTAAAACCTACAGCCTCTTTCAACTGTACTGCATTCCTTCCAGAGATGAGGAAATAGCAATTTTATGCCCAGCTTCAATATATTGAATTAACAAGTACTCAAAGTGTTTTGAACCCTATAGAGCAAAGGTAGACCTTGCTCTAAGAAATTGCAAGTACACATAACAACTCCATCTAGAAAGCTCTTGAATTAAGGGGATATAATATTTTATTTGAGTAAGTGGTTTGGGAATTTAAGGAGAGGTTGTGGCAAATAATTTAATCAGTGATTGTGCCAGTGTATATATATATAGTCCTTTTTAGGCAGAGGTTGTAGCAATGTTTGTACATTATAACAGGAAAAAAGCAACATCTCAGTCATAACTCAATTCTCATCCTTTTGCTTCTACTTATCTCAATCATAATTCTTAACTGCACATTGTCAGGAATTTCCATTCGAGAGAAGGACTTATGTGTACAGGAAAGCAAAGGAAGAATTTGTTGTACTAGACTAGTCTTGGTAGTTAACATTGGCGTATGACTGAGGCATACAAATTACATTCTTTTTAATGTTATTTTTATATTATTATTTAATATATTATATTGTTATGCTTATGTTATATAATATATAATATTATTTTATATTATATTCATAATACATTTTATATTTTAAGTTACTTATACCTTGAGCAAGAAAATGAGTTCTTGCCTTGGGTAAGGGATGATAGAAGTATATAGCAAAACTTCTTAAACTGTGGATTATGACCCCATATGAATATGGAAGTTGCAAAATTATGATTTATTATCAGTAAATGTTTGATTTGTATATGTTTTATGTACCCATATACCCAGGATCACATAAAAATTTCTCAGGCAAAAAAAGAGTCATGAGTGGAAAAAGTTTAAGAAACCTTAGTACATAGTATTTGCCTATAGAACCCAGAGTAAGACAGTTGATCCATAAGTGACTAATGAGGGGAAAGGAAAGGAATAAGGGCTAAAAGGATGCTACCTAAATATACAAACATGAGGAAAGAAATTAGTCTAAAATGTTCCAAAAATGGAGAACTGTTCAATGTCATTCAATCATTTGTTGTGGTATCATAAAGACTGGAACCAAGAAGATGAGGACACCCAAATTCTCCCTAGAATATCACTTCATTTTTGCCCCAGCCAGCTGGGACCTTAGAGTTTCATTTATTCTGTTCCCAGCTTCCCTGGGCTCCCTAATAGTAAGAATCCTCTAGTGATAAAGAAATTCTTTATGCTACTGACCATACATCATTTTCTCAGGAATTTTTTTGAAGAAAATTTTTAAAAATTTTTTTGAGCATTCTTTTCTTTTTAAATTTTGAGTTTCAAATCCTTTTTTTCCCCTCCCACACCTTCCCCACCCACTGAGAAGACAAACAATATGATATCAATTATATATAGAAAATCATGTAAAATATATTTCCATATCAGCTATATTGCAAAAAAAGTCTTTTTAAAAAGCAAGAAAATTATATTTCAATTTGCACTTGGACTTCATTAGTTCTTTTTGCTGAAGGTGGATAGTATTTTTTCATCATTAGCCTTTTGGAATTATCTTGGATCATTGCATTGATCAGAAAGACTAAATCTTTCACAGTTCATCATCATCATCATCAACAACATTGCTGTTATTGTACACAATAATCTCCCTGTTCTTCTCACTCTTCTTTGTAGTAGTTCATATAGGTCTTGCCATGTTCTTTATGAAACTCTTCATTTCTTATGGCACAATGTACTCTAATACAAATACTCCAATACAATACAATTACTCTATTACAATTTGTCCAGCCAGTCCTCAATTGATGAGCATCCCCTCAATTTCTTTGCCACCCCAAAAAGAGCTGCTATAAATATTTTTGTATATATAGATTCTTTTCCTTTATCTTTAATGCCTTTGGGGTACAATGGTATTGCTTAATCAAAGGGTATGCATGTTTTAGAGCTCCTTGGGCATAACTCCTAGATGCCATCTTCAGAATGGTTGGACCAGTTCACTAGTCCACAAACAATTCATTAATATATCTATTTCCCTCATCATCTCTAACATTTGTCATTTCTTATAGGTGACAGGTGGTACCTTAGAGTTGTTTTATTTTCCCTTTCTTTCTTTAATCAATAGTGATTTAGAGTATTTTTTTTCATATAACCATAGCTTGATTTCCTATTCTGAAAACTATCTGTAGTGAATAAGAACACCAAGAAAGAGTGTGTAAAAAAAAGGGGAAAGGTGACATTTTGGGAGGTGCATACTCACAAAGTAGGAGAATGAAGAAAAACTAGTAACAGAATCTGAAAACAGTGATCAGAAAGTGTGAAAGAACCAGGATCAAGCTTTGCAAGAGAAGCCTAGTGAGGAGAAAGTATCAAGGATGAAGGAGGGATGAAGGACAATGAAGATTGTAAAAAAAGGTTTTTGGATTTGGTAATTAGTAAATCATTTATTAGTGACCTTTGAGAGAATAGATTCAATAAAGTAACAAAAACAAAGCCAGGTTGCAAGGGGCTAAGGAGTAGGTTGATGGTGATAAAGTGGAGGTGATAAAGAGAGACTTCTTTGTCTTGAAATCTAGGTATGGAGCAAAGTTGAAGGAATCCATTTGGGTAAGGAGATCGCAGAGACAAATGAAGAGAATATTTTTTTTTTGGAATATGGCAAAAGTGAACATTTTTTTGGTGGCATAGAGGAAGGAATCAATAGAGAAGGAAAGATTGAAGATGTAGGTGGGAGAGAGGTTCATACAAGATTTAAGAGATGCAAGAGATGAGATCAAGGAGAAGCAGAGGAGTTAGGTTTGTTTATGAAATCCATTTCTTCCTCTGACACTTATGGGAAGTAGAGAATGTTAGAGGATGCAAAGAATATTGGAGTTTTGCTATTTCTTAATGTAAAAGGTTTGGAAAAGTTCCTGATCACCAGTTACACTGGCTATTGCTTCCAATTATTTCCCTATCTCATGGTGCTGATCTTTGACCTAAGTCCTTTGGGAGAGGGAAGACTGATTTTTTTTCAATCTACCAAAGAAATCTGATTATACACAGTAATATTAACTAACATCTTCTTATCTCCTCTAGAAAAAAGACCAAGTCTTATTACAATAAAAATTTACAAGTACAATAAAAATGAATTTGCACATGGAGAGATGAAATATATACAGAAAGAAATCTGATAGGGCCAAATGTATACAATCACATACCAAATACAGGATACTATCAATGAGATACTTTCCTGCAAGCCTCTTTCACCGCAGGCAGGAAGGAACATTGGGGTTTTGTCTTTAAGTAAGTGAGGACATTAGTTTAGAATATTAGTTTAATGTTTTATTATAATTATAACATTGTCCTGACCACAGTTATGAAGTAGGTAGAAAATCCCTGAACTGAAAATCATCTTGGACTTCTTGTGTCCCTCAAAACCAGTTCAGAATTGAGAGATTAAAAAGGCAGCTGAGAGATACAACTAAGACAATTTGCCTAAGGATCTAAGAAGAATCGAGAAACTCCAGTGCAGATGGATCATTTCTTTCCTGTTCCCAGAATTCTCAGATTACTGATTGGGGAGGGAGAGGTCAAAATTCAGCAAAGCATAAAACCATGCCATGAATATGCTTGTGATTATATAAATTGAGTTTCATCCAATCATAAAATAATAGAACAAGGTGGATAAAACTGAATGAATAGTGACTTTGTGGGCCTCTTCTATCATGGTGACAAATAGCAGCAAGATTCTTAGCCCAGAGACTTGTGGTTTCCTGCCTCTTCTAGGCTGCCTGGTTTCATATATCTTCATTTGTATCTCACAGTCAATTCTAAAAGATTCCATTTCAGTGTTGAATGTGGGTTCAAATTGTGCTACCAACATAATAAATGTTGCAGGATTGTCCTTAAAAACTAGGTTTTATACAACTGTGTTTCCCACATGTTAATTAGCACAGTATCTTATACATGCTATATACTCAGTAAATATTTACTGAATGAAATAACAAAAAAAAAAAATGAAAGGGTTGAATTATAAGGCAATAAGGAAAAGAAACTAAAGCAACAAATAATAGAAAAGTGCACAGGTCTTGGAATCAGAAGGCTTGACTTCAAATTCTAGCTCAACTATGGGTCATTCAGTCTCCTTATGCCTCAATTTCCCCATATATAAAATAGGAATGGGGAATAGACCTATTATTTTCATTAGTATAAGGACCTTCCATGTAAGGGAACTCCCTGTCCTAATATATCTTCTCTGCAACTTAATTATATAAGAGAAGTCCCTTAAACAAAAAAAGGTAAAAGAATCACAAAGCCAGAGATGAGTTTTGAATTTAGTACTTCCCCACTCTAAGGCAACTCTCTAGCTACTATACTCGTGTCTTCCTTGTTTTTCTTCTATAAAAGCAGAGATAAAAGTAATTCTCCTGCTTATCTCACAAGCTGATTGTTAAGAAAAGCCATTTGTAAACTACAAAATGTTTTAGGAATATGGGCTGCTAACTGTGTGAATTTGAAGAAGTCATTTTCTCTGAATTTTAGTTCTCCTTTCCATAAAATTAGACTAGATTTTTGAGGTTTGAGGTCTCTTCCAAACCTCACATTTTCAATCTGTGGATTAGAATTATTTGTTCTTGAGAAGAGGATACTTAGCAATTGTCAAGATAGTTTGTTTCAAACAGAATGACCACTCTGTTGTAGAATCATATACTGTATATCCAGGAGAGAAACAGTAGATACAATCTCTCCTCTTAAGGAGCTTACTAATAAAAGAGATACACAAGACACAAATCAAATCCTGTAAATTCTAGCTTCAAAATATCTCTTTACATTAAAAAAAATAGTATCTTCTTTTTATATCACTTTCACTTCCAAGGATAGCCCTCTCTTCTCTCTTCTTCCAAAGATTCATTTCTTTTCAGAAACAGAGAGAAGGAAAATATATTCCACAAAACTAAACAAAACATCATTTATCGTGACAGTTTATAATGTAATACACCAAGGGAGATTATTTTCTCATCTCTTCTTTGGGATTAACTTGATCACTATGATTAGGCAACATTCCATTTCATTTTTCCCCTCCTTTTCATTTATGTTGTAATCATCTACAAGTTTTTCTGGTCTTACTTCACCTTTGTATTAGTTCATTTAAATCTTCCTATTTCACAGTGTCTTTTTTGTATTTGCCAGTTCTTACAGTGCAATAAATATTTAATTAAATCCATATATTTTAATCTGTATATCTTCCCAACTAGAAGGCTAGAGATATTCTTTCCTATTTCTTGTCCTGTTGTTAGTGGAAATGGTTCAAAAGATCATAGATTTAGGACAAGAGGAAATGAGCTTAAATTATCATAAGAAAAACTGAATTAACTTCAATTTACACAAAATGTAAATGACTAAGGATGATAGTTGCTGTTTCTTTTCTAAATTTGGATATTAAATGAATAACCTCCAAGTCTCTGTCCTTTTTCCTAATCCCCTTGAGCTGCTGGGGTCTCAAGTCATTGTGATCCAGGCTGGTCCCTAATTCCAGGTAATTGCCTAGTTCCTATAATAGAATCATAAAATATCAGTCAGTATATATTATATTAATATTTTTACATTTTATTTATTATAAGATATGCTGGGAAAACTGGAGTTAATCTCAAAAGGAAAGACGTGTCTAGCATTAAGGAGCACTGGAAAGTAGTACTAAGTTGTATAGTGCAAACAATGATTGGAAGTCGCTAGAGAAGACCCTTACAGTTAGGGATTGATTCAATTAATATATGTATGTATATCTTCAACATATAGGAGAGTCCTTGGCCATATTAAGTGTAATTGATTGAGAAGGCAGAAATCAGCATGCTTGACTTCCATGGGAATAAAAAGTAGCCAATTACTACTCAAAGTGGGTGTCACCAGTATGTACCTGTATTGTGTCCTTTTCCTTATTGGAAGAAATTTAGAATCCTAGAATTGAGCTGAAAAAGAACTAATCTAGTGGGACTCAGCTAGTATAACCCCCTCATTTTAGAGCCAACGACTCTTTCTTCTGTGATAATAATAGCTAACAATTATATGTTTACTATGTGCCAGGCACTGTGCTAAATGCTTTGTAATTATTTCATTTGATCTCTATAACAACCCTAGGAGGTAGGTGCTGTTACGATCCTAATTTTTACAAATGATGAAACTGAGGCAAACAGATTAAGTGACTTGTCCAGAGAGTAAGTGTCTGAGGTTAGATTTGAATTCTTGTCTCCCTGATCCTAGGTTCAGTATTCTCTCTATTCACTGAACCTAAATACCTAGGTTCTAAATACCTTTTAATTGTATAAATATATTCAACACTAAGATTTTTTATTCTTTGATTCTGTGAATGATTGTAGAGGGCCAGTAGGTAAAAATCCATTTCAGGTTTTGACACTTACAGTAGCTTGGCTCACCCTTTTCTATATATAACAGCAGAAACATTATTATTATATTGATAAAAAAAAAACCTGGTCATTGAAGCAAAATGCAAACTCAGCTATATAATGGATCAAAGACATACCTTTGAATTTAGGACAGGAAAAGCAACCCACAATAGAGACTAAATGCATTTGGGAGAAAGGTACTTGAGGACATTGATATGATAATTTTACTCTCATGTATATCTCAACTATTTATATCTCTGTTAAAGTAGCCAAGATCCTGGCTTAATCATTTGCATTTTAATAGATTGTGCTTGCTGGAAAGGATATAGGAATCAAAGAGTGTCTTTTCAAGCCTTTAAGCATTATTTAAGTATATATATTTGTCTCTCTGATTAATAAAATTTGAAGAGTTCATATTGAATTCTCTCTGCCTGAATCCTGTATAACACACCCTTATTTCACTACTGGAGCTGGATTTCAACAGTGGCACCCAAATGGGGATAGAACTTTACAAGTGGACAGAACTTCATGAGTAGACAGAACTTCATGAGTGGACAGAGCTTCCATGGAAATGTGCCCTCTTAGAAAAAACACACACATATATTCAGGTAAGAGGGGATCTAAATAATAAAAAGTGAGGATAAAGGTGATCAACTACAAGCACTTTATCATTTTATAATTTAGCATTAGAAATAGTTTATCACTAGGCTGACATAGGGAGAGGATATCAAATATCAGATAAATATAGAATATAAAATATCAGATATCATATTGGAATATATATAAAAGTTATAAGATTGATTGTTGTCCAGCTGATATCAATATAGTACACATATTGAATTCAGAATAAGGCAAAAGCAATCAGATAGCAGGGACTGCAAATACTATCTTAAAGTATTAATTAAACAAGACTAGGAGAGCTTCCAATTTCTGTATTCTCTATTTTGTAATATTTCTCCAACTCTCAGAGACAGTTCCCTTAAATCCTTAAAATAAATTCTTTTATCAGTACTCTGGAGGAAGACAGAAGGGCAGAGATTGTAAAGTTTGAATGCTGGAAAACAGGAAGAATTAGCACCTACTCCCCTCCCCCAGGCTTCCTGTTGGGAAGAAAAGTCAAATCCTTATATTTAGAAGCATAGTTCACCAAAACACTTTAGAGAGCTAAAGAAAGAGAAATGGATATTCCTTTCAAAATACAATTAGTCTTTTCAACTCCTGATCTAAATAATCCATTTCAGATTACAAAATCACAAGCCACTTTTCAATCAGATAAGGGAGGCAAATTAAAACTCCATTGAAACAACCTGCCTTTTAAAATGCTAAATGTTGATTGCAAAAAGATATTAGCTAAGGGAGAATCCAAAACACTTTACTTCTCTTCAAGCAGCTTCCCTTGGTGTCACATGGAAGTACAGATAATAGAGAATATATTTTCTTCCCACTAGAGACTCACTTGAGTCCACTTCCTTCTGTTAGGTTTTATTTCAGGATGCATCTTAGAAACATTGTCAAGTAAACTGCTTGCATTTTTGTTCTTCTTCCCGGGTTATTTATACCTTCTAAATCCAATTCTCCCTGAGCAACAAGAGAACTGTTCGGTTCTGCACACATATATTGTATTTAAGATCGACTGTAACCTATTTAACATGTATAGGACTGCCTGCCATCTCGGGGAGGGGGTGGAGAGATGGAGGGGAAAAATCAGAACAGAAGTGACTGCAAGGGATGATATTGTAAAAAATTACCCTGGCATGGGTTCTGTCAATAAAATTATCAAAGCAAAAAAAATAATAATAATTAAAAAAAAGAAACATTGTCAAGGTTTAAGGTTATTCTGAATTTTTAAGAAAATAAGTATTCTTTGCTAGGCCACTCCTCACCATGGTATTTTTTCTTAAATAAATAGGTAGAGAAAATAAAACAGTATTAATAATAGTTTACATTAAAATAGGAAAAGCATAAAAATAAATTTTTAAAATATGTATATAAAAATAAAAAATTGGGGTGATAGAAATTGGATGAGGATAATTTGGTTACTGGAATTAGTGGGGGATATTGATTGGATAAAACTGTATTAGAAATTAGGAACACATGAATTGACAAAATTATTTCAAATTTTATGAGGAAATTCTAATTCAAATTCTAAAAGAGATCTTACCAAAGAAGTTAGGAACAGTTGCAGGCAATAAAAGGAGCAATAAATTATTTAGTTAACCAGTCTTGGAAAGGACTTTCTGCTTGTCCTCAGATGGTGATAATATTGATTCAAAAAGCTTTTTAAAAATTTTTTGCAATTAACCAGAGACCTCCCACACATAGTTCATCAGCCATACTCTAAAGATCTTTATTATCTTCTGATAATGATGACAAGTTCTATTAATTAGGTACTAAGATCCAATTGATAACATTTTTTAGCTACCAATTTTGCAATTCATGATTAGGTATCAATGGCTATTTCCACTATTGACTAACAAAAGTTAGCTTCTTTATATATGTATTCCTGCTACTAATAGAACCTGCAGTGTAGACCATGTCCCAAATCCCCAGGAAAGCTAGTTTTGAGAGGTGGGGTTTGAAAAAGGTGTAAACTTAAGATGATCCAGCAATACCAAACTCCTTTTGCAAACCTAAAAAGACTCTTGACTCTTTTTCTGTCAAAATCTTTTTTAGCATAAAAATAGCAATGAAAACCTCATTCAAGATCTCTGTTTCCCTACCCTTGTCTTTGAACACTACTACTAAATATGTTTTTAATACCTCATTTGAATATACACAGCAAGAATTATATGCAATTATTACTACACTGTATTCTACTCAACATCTTAATATTTTTTAGATAGCAAATTTGCTATTTTTTGAAACAGCCCTAATCCTGAACATCCTGCTGGTTAAAAGGAGATTTCTTTAACAGTAAGTGTGTGTGTGTGTGTGTGTGTGTGTGTGTGTGTGAAAGAATGGTTGATGCTTGTGCAAGTGGTAATAACTGGATAACATGTTTTTTTTTTTCCCCCAAGTTTATCGCGTTATACAAAGTTGGGACAATTCTCTTCCATGTCATTTTTGTCTGTGTCTATGTCTGTTTCTGCACAGAATGTCTATGTCATATTTGTTGTGTAAGCTAGAATTGTTGCTTGGAGTCATAAGACAACCAGACAGAAAAAAATCTCTACTATAGTTTCTATGCTGGAAAAATTTCCTTAAATTTCCTGTGAATTTAAAACCTCTGGCCAAAGGTTGGGAAAATGCACAGAAAAAGGTGTTAGAAAATAAAATTAAAATAACATCTTAAAGATTCTCAAAAGTTTCATGAGCAAAACATCTTAGCAAAAATCTCAAAAATTTTGAGACAAAATTGATTAAGGAATTTGGAAATTAATCAAAAATAAAAATTAGGAAAATAACAAATTTTACTAACCTTTCTTTGAATTCTATCTTGTCTGGAGTAATTTCCCACTCCAGGTGGGAGTAAGAGTGAACTTTCATAGGATTGCTAATGAGATTATTATGACCAGAATCACAGTTGCTAAAGTATTGTAGGAAAAGCTTCAATAGCAGTAAACTCAAAGCCTTGCATAAAATTCCTGCCCAACCCCTCTTGAAGGAATGAAGATGGGATGGGGGTCAAGCTCCATGATTCACCATTCCTAGAAATCCTGTCTCCAGCCACCTCAGTTTTCATCAAATTCTGCGCTGCAACTGTTTGAGAAGAATCTGGATGCCCCTGGTAGCACTCAGCATGACAGCAGGAGTGTGTAAGCCATTCAACCTTCTATTTTTGGTAAACTCACCATTCTTTATCTAAATTACAGAAATGTATTAGCAATGTAATTTATGGCAAATTAATTTATATCTTCCCAGTTTTCTGATTTGTAAAGATAACTAATATTGATTGTTGCTTAACAAAAAACAAATGCTATACAAATGTTAACTGCTTTATTGGATAAAAATTGCTTCATATTTTGATAACACTATGGGTTTTTAGATGTAATCAATATACAATGCTAATGTTGAGATAAATAATTTTTTGGGTGTGTGTAAAATTATACTAAGCAAATTCAACTAGGCCTCACTAGGCTTAGAAAAATAGTATATAGAATCTCTTTCTCTTTCCTCCTCCTTCTCTGACCTGAAGAAGGGCTAAGAGGGAGAGAAAGAAAATATGCATAATGCAGTGTAATTTGTTATTTAAAATATGATGGTAAAAGTAGCTGTAAAGGAGCTTTAATCAAAGCCCATTAAAAGAATATATAAATTGTAATCTATTTGCACTAAATTTGCACTATTTGCACTAAATCTTCAAATGGAGATTCAGTTTTTCTGGAACATTTGATTGATATTTAGGAAATTTCATGAACTAAAATTAAATAAATCTCAAAAATCTGTTTTAGCTCAACAAAAAATATATGTGCATATACTTTAACATATTTAACATGTATTGGTCTACCTGACATCAGGGGGAGGGGGTGGGGAAAAGGAGGGGGAAAATTGGAACAAAAGGTTTTGCAATTGTCAGTGCTAAAAACTTACCCATGCATATATCTTGTAAATAAAAAAAACTATAATAAAAAATATATGTGCATATATGTGCTGAACTCAGCTCAGCAATTTGGAGACAGAATAGATTTGTCAACTATTAAGAAGGGGCAAAATTTATTTAGCCTTGCTTATCCTGTTTCATATTTTTTTATGTAAATTAAGGAATTAAGTATGTTTAACTGCTGCTAGAAAATTAACAGAAAAATCACAACAAAAACTATTGGTTATTCTCAGAAAAAAAAACAAAAATTGTTAACTAAGTTATTTGAAGTATTGTCATCATGTTAAACCTGAATCTGATAATTACTATCTACAGCATAGCCATAAAAGGACTATGAATGGTGAGGGTTGGTCAACAAACAGCTCAGCTTCTACCCTGGGGCCACTGCCCAACCTTTTAATTTTAAGCTTTTCAGCTTTCTTAAACTTTCAGGACAGGTAAGGGCATCAGCCCTGAGAGAAAAGCTTATTTAAGAGCTATAATAACATATATAACAAGGAAACTATATACAAAAATTCTATAAGTTCATTTAATGATCAATCCTTTGAACCAGGATGAGTTTAATATACAAAACAAGTTAAACAATCTTTTATGTGTCTAAGTTTTAAAAGAGATCATTTTTGTAGCCTTAAGTTACTGTTAATGGAATTTGATATTGGAGATGAAACCTCTGGGGACTGTAACTTATATTGCAGTTAATAAGTTAAGTTGCAGTCCCAACTTATATATTACTTTGAGTTTTGAATTTGATCCTGATCATTAAGTCAGTACCCATCACTTGAGAGAATTTTCATAAGCTACTCAGAACAATATGACCCTGAACAGATAAGGGTCTGTATTAAGATAAGAGTTGGGAGCTTTTGCTCAAAATTGAGATCCTTCTGACTCAGTTTCCCAGTTCTGTTTCTTTGTTTACTTCTTGTCATTCCTGAGACTGATAAAGTCAAGCTATTATAATTGGATATCAATCTAAACTAAGGAAGTTTTATTTTGTCATGCGTGTGCTCTCAAGCTGAGGTCTAATGGTATTGTTATACCCCCATATTTTCCTTTTATGACAAATTCTTATGATAAGAGCAAATGCTCAACATAAATTTAAGTATATATCTTGTTGTTTTCAATCTGAAACTATGTAGTCATTATATCGTAAATAATTTGATGAATGAGTATTTGGTTTAGTCATCTATTTGTTTTATATACATATATATATAAATGTTTGGTGAAATAAATTCTTTATAGGTTTTCAAAATAATGTAAGAACAATTAACATGATTGTCCATAATAATGAACTGTTATTTTATTGTTCATTTGAAACTAAAACTGAAACATCTTTAAATTTTGTTTATACTGTATATCCTGTGACACAAATATATTTCATTACATGAAAAATTGCTGCCCAATCTAAATTGGTCTCTTTACATCTTATAGAAGTCCTTGTGGATTTGTCTTTCTATCTCAGATCATCTTAATCTCTATTTGTTAGATTTGTTTTGTATTCTAGATTTTGGTCAGTTACAGCTACATTGGCCAATTTCAAGGAATTAAATCAACCACTGGACACTTCAATCAGCTCTAGCTTGCCACCCCATCCATAAAAAGATGGTACCCTGCAAGTGACTCAAATCTATGCCCATTCTCAGCAGCAAGCAGTTTCAGAAGATGAGATCATCCCCCCCTGCTCCCAGAGGACTTTGAGCCCCTTTATTTAAAGGGGGGGAACTAGAACTGATTAGTGAATGGACTCCCAAAGTATCCAGTCTCTGGATGGGTCTCCTGTTACAATATATTTGGGAATTAGAATGGCACAAATTTTCACATCTCAGATAAGAAATTCCGTGATGTTTTCAAGCCACTCAAAAATATACTATACAGCATCTTTTAAAAAATAACTGCAGATATTTCTAACTACAAATACTGTTTTAAGGAATGGCACTAAAATCCAAATCATGAATGTGTTAGAAGGATAAATTGTAAAATGTTACAATTGTGTTTTATCCTGATGTCTAACATTTGTCAAATGTTTTTCAAATTTCAAAAAATTCAAAAAATTTTCAAATTTCAACCTATGGTTGTTATTATGGAACATCCATCCTATGTGATAATGTCTAATAAGATTAATCATAATTGTCACAGGTCAGTAGGTGAACAGGTTTGAGACAACATCAAGGAAAACTAGAAAATAGTAGTAGTAAAAGGGATTTCTGGGATTATTCATAATTGGAATTCTAGCAGAGATATCAATTACTATAACACTTGCTGTTTCAGCTACAGCTCTTACAAAATCTTTTCAGACTATTCAATTCACAGATAAATTAGTAAAAAAAAATATATCATAAGCTTTTTAGGTTAAATTAATATAAATAATGAGTTAAAATAAGAATTAAACTTAGTAAAACAATCATTAATATGGTTAGGGAATCATATAAACAATTTAGAATCTCGGTTACAGCTAATTTTGCAGAAAACATGACAAGAAGTAGTGTCCATGGAACTGATCCTGACAACATAGCAACCAAATAGTCCAGTGGTTAAAAAGAGAAATCCTGTAAATAATCTGAGTTCTATACTTTTGCATTTTGTTCCTCTCTCATGTTTTATTTCGTTTCTGATTGGCTTAGCCCCTTGTGTTGTCAAGAATGTTCTGCAATCATTCTCAACTATGAAAACTGAAGTCCATAGACTTCATTTTTAATTTTAAAAGAGAGGAGTTGTAGAGGGCCAGGAGGTAAGAATCCATTCAGTTTTTGATACTTACAAAAGCTTGGCTCACCAACTTCCTTTTTCTATATACAATAGCAGAAACATATTTATTATATTAATAAGAAACCTGGTGACTGAAGCAAATGCAAACTCGGATATATAATGAATCAAAGACATACCTTTAAACTTAGGACAAGAAAAGCAACCCACAATGAAGATTAAAGGCATTTGGGAGAAAGGTACTTGAAGACATTGGTATGATCATTTTACTCTGATGTGTATCTCAATTCTTTACATCTCTGTTTGCATCTCAGTAGTAGATGCTGAAAAGGATATAGGAATATCAAAGAGTGTATTTTGTATCAAGCCTATAAGCATTGGAAGTGTGTGTGTGTGTGTGTGTGTGTGTCTATGTGTGCATGTATGTATGTGTGGAGTTCATATTGAATTCTCTCCATCTGGACCCTGCACAACACATCCTTATTTCACTACTGGGGCTGGACTTCAACAAATGATCAAGATTACAGTGAATTCTTGGAGACTTCTACACTTCCACCTCACATTCCTAACACCTTTTCCTCTCAGACTTTACATATTTAGTTGGTTCTATGTTATATTCCCTAGTAATTCTGGACAAACCACTAAATTTCCCTGTTTCTTGGTTTCCCCATAATTTCCCTTCTAATTTATGATATAGATGCACTTATTATGTGTATTATAATCCTCTCTGTAGCTATTTTATCTTCTCCTAGACTCTGAACTTAAAAGCGGGGACCATATCTTATCTAAACTTTGTCATTCCCATTGCCCCACAGAGAAATGACTAAGCACTAAGTATTTAAGAATTGTATTGTATTGGGAGAGGAAGAAATTATATTGTTAATTATATTGAACAGAAAAGGTTATTAGAACGAAGCTATTAGACAAAAATCAATGTGCTCCCTTGCCCACAATGCACATTCAAAGGTAGCCATCCACAACTCTGCAAAGCTGGCATTTTAGAAAGTCTTTTGTTCTTATGGGCCTGACAAACAATATTGGTAACTTCCCAAAGGCAGAGCCTCTTAAATTGGGATCTGTAGACACCTCCCCCACCCAAGAAGTCTGTGCATAGATTTCAAGGGCCCTTGAATATGAATGAGTGTTATGGGCCAGAACTTGAAACAAGGTACTAAGTCAGTGGAATTGATAGAGACAATAGTTATCTATTTAGCAGGGTGCTTAACAGTTTTCTAGTTCAGTACAATTACTTAGTACTTACTATAGTTCTACAAGATTCACACTTTTGATAAGAGACCAGATAAGCTTGGACAAACACAGCCAGAATCAGAACTGGAAAACAGAGACTTTGGTAGCAGTCCTCCTGCCTCCCCCACAGAACCCGAGACACATTCAGGAGAACCTCAAGAAGCTGGTAGAAACAAAAGACTGGCAGCAGGAGCTCAAGCTCTCAGAACCAAGGAGAGAGAAAGGCCTCTAAGAAAGCTAACAGGGCCCCCAAGAAAGGAGACAAGACTTTGAAAAAGATAATAAAGGATGTGGACTTTAACACCTGGCTGTACTTGTGGTGATTACTGGACTAAAAAGAAGGCTGCCCCAGAGAATCCCAAGAAAACCAAAAAAGAGAACTTTACAAATGGGGAAAAATTAACTCTTTATTTTAATATGTGGTTTTCTTTATGGTTCCATATTATTTTATGCATTTAAAACATTATTCTGAAAAGTTCATAGGCTTTACCAGACTGCCAAATGGGTCCATGAGACAAAAAAAATGTTAAGGACCTCTGCCATGCAGACATGACTGCCAAGAATCTGAGCCAGGCCCAGTTCTAGAATAACAACTCAACCAGAGCTGAAGATAGAGGAATAATATGATAGTCTGAGATGTTAGGAGCTATTCAGGATTTAAGATTATCCCGTCTCAACTGTACTCTGGGTTTTTTAGTTTCAACATTTCTATTTCAGTGCTTTTACTTACTGTCCAAAGTGAATATTAACATTGATGCTTTTTTTTGGGGGGGACAGGAAAAGAGGAAAATCAAAAGCTCTTTTTTCCCTTTCATTGGGACTGAAGCTTTACATGATTCCTCTTTGGAACCCTGGTTGACTTTGTATGGGTTTTGTGTCTAAGAATAAAACATCCCATCTATCTGTCAGCATTACCATCTGCCCTCTCAAATTATCAAGCTAGTGGCTGATCCAGGAAGCTGAGTGGGGGCAGACTCAGCTCAATTATTTATCTTTGAGGCTGTTGGCTTTTGAAATCTTACAGGAAGGTAGTTACAGCCCCAACACAGGAAGAGATGAAGAGTTCAAGATGAAAATGGTATACAGGGGACTTGACAGTGACTAGCAGAAGATCCACCAATATCTTTCTTCCTCAGCTCAAATCATTGCATAATTATAATGGGGGAAGATCTTTTGTGTCTTTTGAGACAGAGGACTCATGATCATTGAACAATGACGATGCTTGGAAGTCACCACTGAAGTAGGATAGGATCTCTCCAGAGTCAAAGACATTTCTGTCCATCTATCTGCCTTCTAGTTCCTTGCAAAGGAACTTAAAGCATTAGACTAAACTGTGACATCTCTCCTTCCTTAAGTTTGGGCCCCAGGAGGGGCTAAAGAATGGAGACCTTGAGTGGGATATATTCGTGAGAAAGCTCAGATCTCAAAGGTAAGATGATGGCCAATTTATCCTACCAAATTATCATTTCTAGAGTTGGAAAATGGGAGAAGGAAGAAATCTGGGAACTTCCTGGTAGGAAATGAGGGTGGGATGTGATTCAGGGTCCTAGCTTTATGCCTGAAACTGTCAAAGTTGTTGAGGTTGCCAGCAGAGTACAAAGATGGCATCATTAACAGCATTTCTGGAAGAAAACAGAATCAGTGTTAGAGCTCTAGGACCTGAGCATACAGAGCGTTTGAGCTAGAAGGAACTTTAGAATGGAACAGAGAAAGAGTGCAAAGAAATCTTAAAAAGCATTCAGTAACAACCATAACTTGACATTTATACTGTGCTTTAAAACACTGTGTAGCACAGTAATTAGGAAGCTAATGAAATTGCTGTCTTAAATTTCTTGGTGATTAGATATAGTAAGATACGCGTACAAGTGACAGTTTTTAGCTAAGTAGATTCCCAGTTATATAGATATATAGATACATAGATATAGATATATGTAGATGCATGTATGTATATATCAATATAGATAGATAGGTATGTAGATTTGACTGTATGTCTTTCCTAGGTATGGGGAACTCCCAGTAAGGAAATTTTCTATTAATGCAAAAGTCAGAATTTTCTCAGGAAATGATAGCCAGAGAGTTATCTAGAACATTGACTTGCCCTGGATGATACAACCAGTATGTGTCAGAGGAAGGACTGAACCCATGTCTTTTACCCAGACTCTGAAGCTGACTCCCATATATAGAGAGTTACATATAACTGGGAATATGCATGTGTGTACACACAGATATATATATATATATATATATATATAGAGAGAGATAGATAGATAGATAGATACAAAAATATAAAAATTTTCAGCAAAATTATCTATAATTTTGAATGAGAAAAAATGGATATTCAACAAACATGCAGATTTTTCAGGATTTTTTATCAACCAAACCTGAACTTAACAAAAAATTTAATATTTAAGAGCCAGTATCAAAGATCAATTTTAAAGAACTTAACTGTTTAAACATAGACAAATTGTTTATGTTTTTTTAACATAGGAAATGTATACTATATGTTTAAGATTCACATCAAAAACAGTCGCTCAAAAGAAAGATTGACGGAGTTAAGTTAAAAATAGTAGTCCTGTTATACAAATGAGGTGCAGAGGAAGAGTAGATACACAGGCATTAGAGGAGGGAGGAGGGCTCGTAGTTTTGAAAACCTACTCACATCAGGAATGGGTTGGCAGCACTACATACATAACATAAAGGATATAGCACTTTTCAAAGTCTATAAAGAAATAAGAAGGGAGGGATGGGTGGATGGGGAAGCAAAGGATGAGGGAAGAAGACAAGGGGGGAATCTTTAAGTGGAGGTGAGGTTAAGTAATAGTAAGGGAAGTTATGGAGCAGAATTTAAGCAAAGTTAGCACGGATAGGAAAGGTGTGTGTGTATGTAGTATGTGTGTGTGTGTATGTGTATATATATACATAAATATATCTTTTCTTAACTGTAGCTTGCTTAGGGGTGGGGGAGATGAAAGGAGGAGAGGTAAAATAAATAAGGTACACAGCAGAGAACCAAAGAATAATTTACAAAGAAGTAAAGAAAACAATGGATATTCACATATATAATTTCTTCTACACACACACACACACACACACACACACACACACACACACACATATATATCCTCTTTTGATCCAGTAATTTGTTGTTTTATATTTTTAACCTTCCCTGATGTTCTGCTGGGTACATGAGAATATTCTCTTTTGTTTTGTTTTATTTTGTTTTGTATTCCTTTTCTGTTTTCTTTTTTCTTATTCTGTTTTTTCAAATAAGATAAGAAAAAGATTTTTGCATCAATATTCATTAGGAAAAAATAAACAAAAATGTGGCTGGATATATATGTGTAAATATGTATGTATATTTGCCTGGATATAGATAAGTATATAAATAGACAGATATAGATACCCACATACATATATATGTGTGTGTGTATGTTTATATGTATGTGTGTATCATTTTGTTTTGCAAAGTGCTTTACCTATCAATAGTATTTCCTTTCAGCTTCACAACAACCCTCTGAGGTGGATATTACTAATATTATCTAATTCAAGCCTTTCATTTTGTGAATGAGAAAATTGACACTGAGATACAATATCATGCCACAAGTGAGTGGCAGAGCTGGAACTAGACCCAGGTCCCCCGACTTCCAGTCTGCTGCTGTGACCCTAGCTGGATAAAGAGCT
Organism: Sarcophilus harrisii; assembly: GCF_902635505.1. NCBI lineage: Eukaryota > Metazoa > Chordata > Mammalia > Dasyuromorphia > Dasyuridae > Sarcophilus > Sarcophilus harrisii. Next base: position 336,406,802 of record NC_045426.1, read on the forward strand.
ACTCTTCCAGGAGAACTAAACTTCCTCAACTGTTCTTGGCATGGGAGGAGAAAAAGAATGATACCACCATGTTTCATCCTTATGGAGCCTTACAATTTTAAAAAATGCTTTCATATACATTATCTTATTTCATCCTTACAGTAACTATATGAGGGAAGAAGGACAGATTTTTTTGTTTTATAAAAGGAATATACATTAAAAAATATTGTTTTATTTATAGATGAGGAAACAGGCCTTCATACTATCTTTTAGAAAACAGAAATTCCTTTGTTTCTCTCTACCCCGACTACTTAAGACTGAGGGCCTGATTGGTGAGGAGTTGGACTTGCAAACCAATAAATATTGATTGTTTAGATTAGTACTAGACTATTAGACATATAGAAAAGTGGTCTCTGATCACAGGGAGTATGTAATCCAGGCAGATAATAATGCATACAGCTCAATATTGTTATTTTAAAAGTGTTTTGAGGGAGAAGAGTAGGGTAAGAATTATTTTTCAATGTCGAGAGTGGAGAGGAATTAATTAGAAAAGGCTTTTTGCAGGCAATAGTAGGGAACTATGATTTAAAGAAACAAGAGAGATAGCTAGATCACACAGTGGATAGAACACTGGCCTTGGAATCAGGAAGACCTGACAGTTGCTAGCTATGTGATCTTGGGCAAGTTGTCACACACACATACACGAAACAAGAGGATGAAGCTAGAGGATGTAGCTTGCCATGGGAACTCTAGCTAGCCTTCACTACAGGAACTTCCTGTAGTGAGGTGACAAGCATGATCTGGTTTGTGGCCCCTGGGGCTCTGATCAGATCAGGTGCATTCAGATTACTGCACATTGGGTTGTACCACACAGCTCCCCCAAGTTTCTCTTCACCAGTCCTGTGAGAACTGAAAACAAAAAGACATAATTACAGAAGATATGTGACTGCTTTTTGTGCTTGATAGCCTCTTAGAAGCCTAGAGTCATGGATTTTGAGCTGAAATGAACCTTAAAGTTCTTCTACTTCAGCACTTTCCTTTTAGAACTGAGCCAACTGAGACCCAAGGAGATTATGGCCTTTGCAAGGTCAAACAAGTAGTAGATGACAAAACTAGGATCTTTTACCTCTAGATCCAGTTCTCCATTATGTCATACTACCTATATTACTGAGTACATCTGCCTGCATTCTGATTTCCACCTAGGAATCTAGGTGGTTCTGAGGTTCTAGGAACCTCAGGAAGGTTCTGAGACCCTAAAATGTATCCACTCCCCCAAATCTATCTTTGAGACCAGAGGAATCCAAAGAGCATGTACCCTGGGAGACTTATGCTAAGTATAGACCAACAAGGTCCTCATTTCCTACCTGATTAGTTTGTGCTCTGGTTCCCCACAGTCAGTCCATTGGGAAGGTTATGTTGTCCAGCAGCCAAGAACTGTTTGTTTAGGCATTTGCCCTGAGTAAGGTGAACCAGTGCTCCCCAGTGGATCAATGAGTCTTGGTTTCCAGTTTCCTCAGGACCAAAATGGGGCAATTTTCCTGGAACAGGGTAGGCTCTTGTCACCAGCCTGACAGGCTATTACCAATGCCCTCAGATCCCTGTTTCTAATCTTAGAAAAGATCTTGCAAAATCATCTAACTTCATTTTATAGCAGAAGAAACAGGATTTGAAAAATAATCTGTCCAAGTTCACACATTTACTTGTTGGCAAAATCAACAATAGCACTAAGATCTCCCAACATCCCTGTTTCCATAATACTATGCTCCTTGCTCCCTTCCCCTAAAAGGACATAAACATAGTCTCTTCTAACAGGTTACTAGGTAAATAGTCTCTGGCCTTTAGAGTAGTTTAGGTAGTGCTGCATCTTGAACTTTCCTAAAGTCTTTGAGCCAGATTCTCACCTAAAATGGGGGATTGGTGAGGTATGGGATTAGATTGGGAAGGATCAGTTGCTTCAGTGCTCAGAGGTAAATGTGTCATCCTTGGAGAACTAATTGATATTCAAGGCTTGGAGTCCCAGTAAGAAGATTTAGCCTTTAATTGGAGAATTGATCATTATTGACCTTCTGAGTTGCCTCCCCTATTAGATGATGATCTTCTTGAGATAAGAGATTGTCTTTTGTCTTCCTTTGTATCTCCAGTACTTGGCACAGTGCCTAAATTAATAAATATATGTTGACTGATTGACATATAGGTCCAAGAATTTCTGTTTTCCATGAAGGTTGTCTGCATCTAGTGACTTTCACCTCTGTAAAAGGAGACTCAAAGCATTGGGGTGGGGAGTGAAATTTTTCAGCAAGTCATTTGCCTTCTGAGCTTCCATCCCACATAATGACAGACTATTCTATCTGAAAGGGATCTTCAAGATTGGCTAGTCCAATATTTTGACAGATAAGAAAATGAGACTCAGAGGCATGAAATGCCTTACCCAAGGTGATATGGCTCAAATATTGGAGGCAAGACTAAAACTCAAGTTTTCTGATTTCACTTTCAGTTCTCTTTCCACTACTTTCTGCTGCTTTCCCATTAAAAAGCTATTTCTGGTTCTTAGTTAGCAGAACAATGATAAGGATTAACAACAGTGGATTTGGAACTATCTGAAAAATAGAATAGGTTCCTTTAATAGGTAGTGAGTTCCCCATCAATAGAAGAATTTAAAGAGAATCTACATGATCACTTCTGAGAAGGATTTAGGGGAGATTTCTGCATTGGGTGAGAAATTGAACTAGATGATCTTTGAGTTCCTGGACTCTCACGTTCTATGATTCTTCCAGTTTGCGTCTTTGGCAAAGCCTGGGAGAAGAGGGGTTATAAAGGGAATATCAGTGTTGAACTAGTACTTGAGAATGGTGCTTAAAAGTTCAAATGCAGTTTTTGGAGCCTATTTCAAAAGCCCAAGCCCTGCTGGTAGATGAGTCAGCTTGTATATATCTGGTCTGGAATAATGTTTTCCAGGGTTTTCCAGAGACCTGTTGAACATCTATCTAGACTGATGAAGATGTCATGGGATTACAAAGGGGTCCACAACTCTCTGGTTTAGGGTGAATGGGCCTTTGAAGTTTGCTAGGCTTAGGTTTGCATATAAATCTAGCCCTTCTTTATGAGTGATCAATGGAATCGTGGAAAGAACACTGAACTAAGAACAAGTACATTAGGATTCAAATCCTGGCTCAGCTGTTTACTAGCCAAATAGTTTGGGACAAATCAGTTCTATTAACTACAAAATGGAAACAATAATATATATCCTTTTGTGTCTACGGAGTCACAGGGTTATTGTAATGCTTGAATGTAATCATAAAATGTATTTTTGCAACTGTGACATCAATATGTAAATGTCTATTATTGTTGTTGTCAGTAACAGTGACAGTAGAAGAAGTAGTAGTCGTGGCGGTGATAGTAATAGTAGTAGTAGCAACAGCATTTGTAGGGTACGTACTTCCCTGAGGTCAAATATCATTCTGAGGGGCCACCGTAATTACCAACCTCCTGTCCACTATCCCCTATATGGGCACCACTCTAGCAGAGTGAATCTGAGGTGGCTTCGCAGTAGCGAAATGTCATTTTGTCATTTTCCATTTTTTGTCTACTTAGTCAATGTGGTGAATGTGAGATAGTACTTCAGAATTTTATTAATTTTCACTTCTCTAATTATTGGTGATTTAGAACTTTTTTCCCCCCAATGGCTATGTCTTGATTATCCAAGACAGAACATAGAAAGTCCCCACCGCATTCTTGGTCCTGCCACTCATCCTCTTCCTTTTTCCTTCCTCTGTTTTTCACTCCATCCACTGCTCCATCCATTCTCATGAGTACTTTTTCTTCATCATTCACAGTTAACATCATTTTCTCCTGCCCATCCTTGATGCCTCCTTTGACTCTCTTCTTTCTCCTCCCAGATCCCAGCATAATGGTATAATAATAATGGTAACAGTGGTAGTAATAGTAATAGTAATAATAGTAGTAGTAGTAGTAGTGATGGTGGTGATAGTAGTAGTAATGGTGGTAATAGTACTAGTTAGTAGAGGCAGTGCTAGTAGTAGTAATAGTAGTAACAATAGCAATAACACTAGTAGTGGTAATAGTAGTAAAGGGGAATATAACATTTGCCTATGTGCTTCACTCTGGTGTTATAAGAAAAAATTTATACAAAACTATAGAAATGTGTACTATTATTATAATGATTAGAGCACTCCCATGGGAACACTGAGAGAATTCTTTCCACCAGAGAACAATCTCTCAAGGCCTCTTTCTGTAAATGGAAGTTCTGGTTCCAGGTAGAATATAAGTTTGAGGCTAGGATAGCTTCTCTGGAAGAGACTCAGGTGTGTTGGGAAAGACCTGAGAGGAATAGTCAGAATGAATCTCAGTTTAGCGAATGCTCCCCCTTGCCTATGCTGATCTTTTTTGTCAAACTGTGGTGATGATCTTATAAAAATATCAGAAATTTGGTGGATAGAATAGGAGAGAGTGGATAGATGGACTAAGAATGTAGTTGGAACCATCCCGGTTCTCTCCTCCACTGGCCTGGGGAAAAGTATATAGCTCTCATAGATGAAGAATCCCCTAAGGGAGTTGATCTTTCTCACAGGCCAGTGATTACCCAAGACAGAACAGAGAAAGTCCCCACCGCATTCTTAGTCCTGCCACGCATCCTCTTCCTTTTTCCTTCCTCTGTTTTTCACTCCATCCACTGCTCCATCCATTCTCATGAGTACTTTTTCTTCATCATTCACAGTTAACATCATTTTCTCCTGCCCATCCTTGATGCCTCCTTTGACTCTCTTCTTTCTCCTTCCAGATCCCAGCATCATGGCTAGATTCAAGTTATCAGACTGTCAAAAGAGCACGTCTTCTGCCCAGCTGACATTTTAAACAGACTCAGTGGTATCTGACTTGTTCTTTGACAATGAAATTAAATTTCATTTAGTTTAACAATAGAATTTTGATTTTTTATGACTTCCAATAGAAAAGTAATTCAAAAAGATTTTTTGCAGAGAAGCAAACACTACAAACTTGACATCTGTGAGAGCTGATTCTTAAAAAACCACCTTGTCCAACTCTCTCATTGTATAAGAGAAAGAAAAAGAATCCCAAAGTAAATTCGGCAGAAAATAGAACCCAGGTCTCCTGATTTCTAATATAGCCATTTTTCATCCAGTTTTCTGAAATATGGCCTTCAGAGATACTGGTCAGGCTCAATCCCTTCCTAAGTATCAACCCCTGGCTTCATGATGCAAGATAAGTGTGTTAGTTTCAATCATGTCTAACTTTCATGACCCGTTTTGGAATTTTCTTGGCAAAAACGTTGAAGTGGTTTGCCATTCCTTCTCCAGTAAATTTAACAGATGAAGAAATTGAGGCAAACAGACTTAAATGATTTGCCTAAGATAAAATTATCGAGTAAAATCATGCAAAACATATTTCCATATTAGCTATATCACAAAACAAAGCAAAAAAAAAAAAAAACTAAGAAAAAGTATACTTCAGTTCATTAGTTCTCTCAGTGGAGGTGGCTAACATTTTTTCATCATGAATCTTTTGGAATTGTCCTGAATCATTGATCAGAGTAGCTAAGTTTTTCACAGATGATCTTTGTTACAAACTAAACCACTTTCCAGAATAGTTGGAGTAGTTTATAACTCCACCAATAGTACATTAGCATACTTATTTCCCCACATCCCTGACACTGAAAATGTCAGTTTGTCATTTTCCATTTTTTGTCTACTTAGTCAATGTGATGAATGTGAGATAGTACTTCAGAATTTTATTAATTTTCACTTCTCTAATTATTGGTGATTTAGAACTTTTTTCCAATGGCTATTAATAGATTTATTTCTAACTCTGTAAACTTTCTATTCATATACAAAGGATAATTCTTCAAAGCCATTAAGTTCCTCACAGAACTTCAGAGGAAGATTTTAAGCAGTGTTGCATTAACTTAAAGCGTAAGTCAATCTCACTTGGACTTGTGAAGTCTGCTGGGGTTGAATATGGTTAAAAAAAAAGGGGGGGGACAGAATGTTGGGGGAAATCATGAGTGCTGACTTAAAATCAGACTTTCAGGGAACAGAACATCAATGATAGCAGTGATATAATTTTTAAAATGTAGAGAAAGAAATCAGCCTATAGTTTAAACCTGAAGAACTGGCTTACTCTATTTTCTGCTAATGATTGGACCTACAAATAAGAATTTTTAAACTAGTGACTTCTAACAACATGGCATATATATGTATATATGTAGAATTCAACTTTTCATTCCAGGGTTTAGAAGTAACAAAAGACAAATTTCTTTTTTTGATTGGTATTTTATTTTTCACAGTTACATGTAAAAACAAATTTTAACATTAATTTCTAAAACTTTGAGTTCCATATTCTTTCCTTTCTTCCCCCCCACCACATTGAGAATGTAAGCAATTCAATATAGGTTATACGTATGTAGTCATGCAAAATATTTCCATAATACTCATGTTGTGAAAAAGAACATAGACCAAATTTTTTTAAAACTCTCAAAAAATAAAGAAAAAAGTATGCTTCAATCTACATTCAGACACTATCAATTCTTTCTCTGGGCATGGATCACTTTTTTCATCATAGGTCCTTCAGATTTGTCTTAAATCATTGTTTTTAAGTCATTCATAGTTGATCATCTTACAATATTGCTGTTACTTTGAACTCAATATATTTCACTTTGCATCACCTCATGTAAGTCTTTACAGGCTTTTCTGAGAATATCCTGCTCTTCATTTCTTCTAGAAGAATATTACCTCATAATCACATGCTACAATTTGTTCAACCATTCCCTAATTGATGGGCATCACCTCAATTTCCAATTTTTTTTTTACCACCAGAAAAGAGATGCTATAACTTTTTTTGTACATATAGGTCCTTTTCCTTTTTCTTTTAATCTCTTTTGGATACAAACCTAGTAGTAGTATTGCTAATTCAAAGAGTATGCAAGACTTTATAGCCATAGTTCCAAATTGCTCTACAGAATGGTTGAATCAGTTCCCAACTCCAACCACAATTCATTAATATCTCATTTTTCCCACCTCCTCTAACACTTGTCATTTTCCTTCTCTGTCCCATTAGCCAAACTAATAGATAGGTAGCAATACTTCAGAATTGTTTTAATTTGTATTTCTCCAATTATTAGTGAGTTAAAGTATTTTTTCCATGTGACTTTATATAAATAGCTACAATCACATCATCTGAAAAAAAATTTTTCTTTTGATCATTTATCAATTGGAGAATAGCTCTTATTTTCATAAATATGATTCAGTTTTTTATATGTTTGAGAAATAAGATCTTTATCAGAGAAACTTGCTTCACATTTTTTTTCACAAATACTCTTGCTAGCTGTATTCCCCCGATTTATTCTATTCTCTCTCTCATTTTACCCTGTCCTTCCTCAAAAGTGTTTGGCTTCTGACCACTTTTTCTCCCTTCTAATATGCCCTCCTTTTTATCACCTGTTGTTTCTCCCTTGCCTCCTATTCTCCTGTAGGATAAAATAGATTTCTATAACTAATTGAGTGTATATCTTATTCCTTCTTTGAGCCAATTCTTGAACCAATTACTTATTCCCCCTTACCTTTCCCCTCTTACCCTCCTTTCTAAAAGCTTTTTCTTGCCTCTTTCATATGATGATTTACCCCATTATACCTCTTCCTTTCCCATTCTCCCAGTACATTCCTCTCATCCCTTAATTTTACTTTTTCAGATATCATCTCTTTTCATTTAACTAATACCTTTGCTCTCTATCTATATATACTTCTAACTATATATAGCTCCTTCTAACTAATAATGACAACATTCTAATGTATTACAAGTATCATTTTCTCTATGTGGGGATGTAAACCATTTAACCTTATTAGATTCCTTATGATTTCTCTTTTCTGTTTACCTTTTTATACTTCTCTTGAATATTGTGTTTGAAAGTCAAAATTTCTATTCCGCTCTGGTCTTTTCATCAAGAATCCTTGAAAATTCTCTATTTTATTGACTATCTAATTTCCTCTTAAAGGATTATACTCAGTTTATCTTGATAGGTGATCTTGATTGCAATCCTAGCTCCTTTGCCCTACAGAATGTCATATTCTAAATCCTCTGATTCTTTAGTGTAGAAGCTGCTAAATCTTGTGCCATTTCCTGACTACAAGATACTTGAATGGTTTCTTACTGGCTACTTGAAATATTTTATCCTTGACCTGGGAATTCTGGGATTTGGTTATAGTATTTTTAGATGTTTTCATTTAGGGATCTCTTTTAGGAGGTGATCAATGAATTCTATAAATTTCTATTTACCCTCTGATTCTAAAATATGAGGGCAATTTTCCTTAACAATTTCTTGAAAGATGATGTTTCAACTTTTTTTTTTTGATCATGGCTTTCAAGTAGTCCAATAATTTTTAAATTATCTCTCCTGGATCTATTTTCTAGGTCAGTTGTTTTTCCAAAGAGATATTTTACATTGTCTTATTTTTTTCATTCATTTGGTTTTGTTTTATTGTTTAGCGATTTTTAAATAGTCATTAGCTTCCATTTGCACAATTTTAATTTTTAAGGAATTATTATTATTATTTTGCTGAGGCAATTGGGGTTAAGTGACTTGCCCAGAGTCACATGGCTAGGAAGTGTTGTGTCTGAGGTCAGATTTGAACTCAAGTCCTCCTGACTTTGGGGCTGATGCTCTATCCACTGTGCCACCTACCTGCCCCAAGGAATTATTTTTTTCAGTGAGTTTTTATATTTCCTTTTCCATTTTTCCTATTCTACTTTTAAAGGAGTTGTTTTCTTCATTAAATTTTTTCTCATTTAGCTAATTCTGTTTTTTAAGTCATTCTTTTCTTTGTTGGCTTTTTGTACTTCCTTTGCCATTTGACTTAGTGTATTTTCTAAGGTGGGTTGTTTTTTGTTGTTGTTGGGTTTTGTTTTTTTTGTTGTTGTTGTTGTTTGTTTTTTAGTACTTTTTGTGTGTCCTTTACCAAACTGTTAACTTTTTTTATGATATTCTTGCATCACTCTTATTTCTCTTCCCATTTTCTTTTTACCTCTCTTACCTGATTTTCAAAATTCTTTTTGAGCTCCTCCAAGGCCTAAGACCATTTTATATTTTTCTCGAAGGCTTTGGATGTAATCATTTTGCCTTTGTTGTCTTCTGAGTATGTGTTTTGATTTTCCTTGTCACCACTGTAACTTTCTATGGACAGAATCTTTTTCTGTTGTTTGCTCATTTTCTAAGCCCATTTCTTGACTTTTAACTCTTTGTTAAAGTGGGGCTCTACTTCCAGGGTGGAATGTACACCGTCCCAAGCTTCAGGGGAGAGTTGTGCAGCTGTTTTCAGAGATACTTTTCAATTCTTCCAACATAAAATGACCTAAGGAGAGATGTTTACTCTTCTCCTGGCCTGTATCCTGGTCTATGAGAGGCACTCTTTTCTTCCCTGGCACTATAAAGAAGGTCCCTGTTCCATTGTGATCATAAACTCTGATGTGCTAGTGCTCCTTCTCATCCTGGAACTGCCACTCAGTTATGAACTGAATCCAAATATGGGCCAAGAAACAGAGTTCTGCCTCAGTGCTAGCAAGGGGACCCTTAAAATGTCCTTGTGATAAGTTAGGTGTTCAACCCCCTAACCATTTGTGAGCTGAGTGTTCCAGAAACTGACACTGCTGCTGCTGGATTAGGAATAAGTTTTAAGGTCTGCCTGGTTTGTCTGTGCTGGGACTGTGTTGGCACAGCCTGGGCTGGTCAGTGCTCCACTCTTATCTTGGTGCAACAGACCCTTCCTGCCCATCTTCCAAATTGTAGTAGGCTGGAAAATGTTTCACTCTATCTTTTTGTGGGTTCTGACATTCTAGAATTTGTTGAGTCATTATTTTAAAGTTTTTTGAGGGAATTTGGGGAAGAGCTCAAGCAAATCCCTGTCTTTACTCTGCCTCTCCAAAATATTTCTTTTCTAAAATAACAGAGTTCTTCTGGGAGATGACTAAAAACCATTACATTGAATTCCCAATCCCTATATTTTTGCCCACCTGCATTTCTGATTTCCTTCACAGGCTAATTGTACAATATTTCAGAGTCCAAGTCTTTTTGTACAGCAAAATAATGGTTTGGTCATGTATACTTATCGTATATCTAATTTATATTTTAATATATTTAACATCTACTGGTCATCCAGCCATCTGGGGGAGGGGGTGGGGGGAAGGAGGGGAAAAATTGGAACAAGAGATTTGGCAATTGTCAATGCTGTAAAGTTACCCATACATATAACCTGTAAATAAAAGGCTATTAAAAAAAAACAACAACAACAATTAACAAGAGGACATACTACTGAAAATAAAATAAAATAAAATAACAGAGTTCTGAGTTTCACTGGCTAAGCTAATCTGGTATCCATACTAAATTCAGCGCCAATATGGTGAATGGGGATGAGAAGGCAAAAGAAGACAAGCAAAGAAGGATCCTGGGCATGATTGGGAGACTCAGTCTCAAATAAAATAAAATAACATTTTCTTATAAACCTTCAAAAATCAGGGACCAAAAAAAAAGACTAAAGAAGACACTGAACAATTTCAATACCTCCAATTTAAGCTATTCATATAAATTGTCAGTACCAAAAATTGGAAAATGAAAATAGGGTTATAGATCAAGAGCTAGAAGGAAACTGAAAGGTCTAGTCTACTATTGTACAGATGAGGAAAATAATTTCCAAAGAGGCTTTTACTTGCCAAAAATCACACAGATTACAAGTGAGAAAATTAGAATTCAGATTTAGGTTCTCTGATTCCAGGTCTAGTGTTTATTCCCACCACACTGCTTCTAGGCAAAGGAATTGAGTTTGGTAATAAGAATTTCCTACAAAAGTTCACTTTATGTTGGCAGGTCGTGTGATTCAGTAGAAAGCATCCTATTTTGATCTTGATTCATAGATTTAACTTCCAGCTCTGCCACTTACTGTCTGTGTGACCTTATGCAAATCATTTAAATTCTCAAAAAGAATCCAACAATTTCCTTAGTCAGAAAACACTTCCTCTTTTCAAGCAGAGGCATAGCAGCCAAAGGCAGTATAATGCAAATTCATTTGCAAAAAACTCTGAAGTAGTGTGAGAGAAGATTATAAATGAATTTTAAAATCATAAAGAGTAATGGAAATAAAGATAAAAGCTTGACATGAGATCTAAATGAGCCCCACTGTCCTTAAGATGGGTGAAACTGACAAGAAGTCAACAAATGTAAAATGGGACAGATTTGTTTGTTTCTTTAACAATTATATTTATCATCAGTGACGAAGGAGTTACTTTTTGGAACCATGCATCAATCTCTAATTCATTTTGTGAAAACATAGAAATTAATATAAATATTAGTTATTATTATTAGCACCTACCTCCCAGGATTGTTGTGAGGATCAAAGGAGATAATAATTGTAATAATTAGCACAGTGCCTGGAACATGAAGCTCTACATAAATGTTAGTTATGATTATTACATCCAGCAGTTGCTTAATAAATGCTTATTAAATTGAATTTAATATTATTTGATATTTGATAACATCAATATTAAATTGCTTGGCAACCTATTTCAAAACTTTTCAACAAATGCAGTGGAAACACTTCATTAGGATGAAGCTCCAGGTATTTGAAGAGCTATCACTATGTTTCTCTGAGTTTCTTTTTCTCTAAACTAAAATTCCCAAGCTCCTTCACCTTATCCTCGCATGGTATGAACTCAAGACTCACCATTGTGTCTTCCTTTGAATATCTGAGTAGTTTATCAATGTTCTTCTTAAATTGTGGAGCCTAGAAATGAGCATAAAATTCCCTGCTTCATGGCAAATCGGGGCAAGAAACAGAAGCACAACCACATCCTTATTTCTGGAAGCTGGGAATCTCTTAATTTTCAGTTCAAAATCATATTAGGTTTTTTTGGGCGACCATGTCATGCTGTTGACTCATAAACTTGAAGTTTTACTAACCTGGCCCTCCCACCCCATCCTTCTCAGACACACTGTTATCTAACTATATCTCCTGACCTCATATTTGTGTGGCAACAGTGTTTAGAGCCCAAGTATAAAGCTTTGCATTTTCTGCTACTGAATTTAATCATTTTAGATTCAGTTCAATAGTCTAAGATTATCAAGATCTTTTTGGGCCCCATTTCTGTCATTCACTATATTAGCCAACACTCAATCTGATGTCCTTAGCCATTCCGATAAGCAAACTATCTAGGCCTTTATCAAAGACAATAATAAAATTGTTAAGGGGGTGGGGGAGGGAGTAAATTATAGTGCCTATTATGTGCCAGGGACTGTGCTAAATGCTCCATAATTATCATCTCTTCAGATCCTCACAGGAACCCTGTGAGACAGATACTGCGATTATGCTCATTTACAATTTAGGAAGCTGAGGCTGCAGCACTTTGCCAAAGATCTCCCAGCTTGTAAGTGTATGAACTTAAATCTGAATTCTGGTTTCTCTGATTCCAGATCCAGAGCTCTACCTATTGTGTTCCCATCTGCCTCTATAACACAGAACTAAGTACAGATACACGGGGGATTACAAGTTGAAATAAAACCATTAATGACTAACCTAAGTCTTTCTTTGAATCCATATAATGGTATTTTATTACACAACTTTTATCTCTCCATCTTTTCCATAATTATTACATGAGATATTTACTTTTATTCTACTCTCTTTATGCAGCAACTAGATAACACAATGGATAGAGACTTGAATTCAAATGCAGCCTCAGATCCTTACTAGTTGCATGACCCCTAGACCAGATACTTAATTTATGTCTGCTTCAGTTTTCCTCATCGATAAAATGGAGAAAATATTAGTACCTATCTCCAGGTGTTTCAAGAGAACCAAATAAGATAATATTTGTGAAGTACTTAGCACAATTACCTAGCACAAACTAGACATTTAACAAATGTTTATTTCCTGTTTGTTTCCTTTCTTCTTACTTTCTAACAAAGAGCAACCAAAAGTGAAGAGAGCTACATGGTAATGCAGTATGTTCTCTGTTACTGGAGGTCTGCAAGCAGAGGCTAAATGATTACTTATCAGGTAAGGGTCAGACTAAATGATCTGAAGCCCTTTCCAACAAGGAGGTTCTCTTTCCTGCCCCTGCCCTAATTTTTTTGTAGCCATCAAGGTATAGCTGACCTTATTTTCAATTTAGAGGCGGAGTTAACCCCAAGTTTCCTGGTGTAAGTTGTCAAGGGGAAATTGACTGAAGACTGGGGGGATGTGGAGGGATGGAGACAACCTGAGCTGCACTTCCTTGCAAACAGATGCATCTCAAGAGCTGCCTGGTTGGGGTTTTTGGTTCCTGTGAGTCAGTCTCCCCCACTCTACAGTGTGGCCAAGTCTCAGGGCAGGCTTGAGGAAAGGGCTGCTGTTGCTATAGGGGAGCAAAGGGAAAGAATTAAGACAACCAAGGAAAGTGAGTGTGAGATAGCAGGTCTCCCTGTACAAGAACAGCCAGAATTTACATGGAAATGTGAAATTCAAAGGATCATAGCCAAAGAATAGGAAGGTACTTCAGAGGCCTGACCCTCTCATTTTTAAAGGTGGAAAAACTGAGATCCAGAAAGCAATTTGAACCTTCTTCAAATGCAGGACTTTTTCCACTGTACTGTGGAGAGTGGTGCAACAGGATGCAGGACACCTTGCTTGGATTATAGTCCAACTCTGTTTCTAGTTGGCTCAATGACCTGCAGCAAGTTACTCAACTCTACTGAGTTAAGAAGTCCTCAGTGCCTTTCTCTTTTAAGTGAGGGATTATAAAATCATTCTAAACCTAAAGGTTTAAAGCTGGAAGGGACTTTAGATGTCACTTAGTCAATCAATAAACATTGATTAAGGAACTACTATATGCCAGGCATGGGCAGTTAGATGTCACAGTAGAGTTCTGGTCTTGAAATCAGAAGGACCTGAATTCAAATTTGACCTCAGACATTTACTAGCTGTGTGACCCTGGGTAAGTAATTTAACACTCTTTGTCTCAGTTTCCTCATCTGTAAAATGAGTTGGAGAAGGAAATGGCAAACCATTCCAGAATCTTTGTCAAGAAAACCCCCAAGTGTTGTGCTAAACCCTGGAGAATACAAAAAGTGGTATAAAGAAAAGCCTTGCCTTCAAGGAGTTTAAATCTAATGCATTTTGCATCCAGGGAAAATAAAACCCTGAAAAACTCACCATTATTATTAACTGACTTTTACTATCTTGTTCTCTAAACTATGAATAGCTGGAGTCACACAAAGTAGGCCTAGAGACAGTTTTAGAAATCAAGTAGTGGTTTAATTAATCACTTTCAGAGTGAAGAGTAAAATTTGCAAATTGGAAGTTCTTCTGGGCAGGAGGCCTCTTCCTGTTTCAGAAAAGGTAGAAATTTTATACAGAAATTATAAATGGGGAGGGAGGGGGAAGGTGAATTACAATACAATCATTTTCAGGGCCTTAATGTCTTTCCATGACAAGCCCACAAGTGCAAGACAAAATGGGTGTTCTTCAGTCTGGAGGAATAGTTCTTAAGTGATTGTTTCAAATAATAGGAGTTGCTACTTGGTGGTAGACAGGGAGTTCTGTGATAGGAACAGGTTCTACAGTTTTTGACTCACTTCACTCCCACTCCAACATGCATGGGAGAGTATTGTCAAGAAGTGATTGATGTCAGACTGACTCTCAGGCTAGAAGAGACAGCTCTGAGAAATCCAAATTATTAATATTCATTACATATATCATCTTGATAATTATGAAGATCACAGTTATAATTTTTCCATATCATTCAAGAAGTAGCCAAGTCAGAATTCAAATCCAGTTCCTCTGAATAGAAATATTTTACCTTTCACTCTATCTTAGATAGCTGGACTAAATAGGTAGTTCTCAGTTTTTTCACAGGATGAGATAAAATTTTTCCTCTTTCCCCTCTAATTCAATTCCATTAAATAAACATGATTTTTAAAAGAACTAAAATATCTTTCAAGAAATTGTCAAAAAACTTGCCCTGATATTTTAGAACTAGAAGGTAAAATAGAAACTGGAAGAATCTACCAATTACCTTCTGAAAGAGATCTCCAAATGAAAACTCCTGAAAATATTATAACTAAATCCTAGAGAAAATATTTCAAGAAGCCAGAAAGAAGCAATTCAAGTATCTTGGAGCCACAGTCAGAAAAACAAAAGATTTAGCAGCTTCTATATTAAAGAATCAGAGGGTTTAAAATATGATGGGTAAAGGAGTTGGGATTACAATCAAGAATCACCTACCCAAGCCAAATAATAATAATAATAATCCTTCAATTGAAAAAAATGGAAATTCAATGAAATAGAGGATTTTCAAGCATTTTTTGATGAGAATACCAGAGCTGATAGAAATTTTGACTTTCAGATTCGAGACTCAAGAGAAGTATAAAAAGGTAAACAGGAAAGGGAAATGATAAGGGACCTAATAAGATTAAACTGTTTACATTCCTATATGGGAAGATGATACTGTAAAGAACTTTCTTGTTATTAGAAGGAGTATATATAGACAGAGAGCACAATTGTTAGTTGAAAATGAAGGGATGATATCTAAAAAATAAAATAAAATTAAGGGGTGAGAAGAATGTACTGGGAAAAAGGGAAAGGGAGAGATAGAATGAGATGGATTATCCCACATAAAAGAAATAAGAAAAAAAGCTTTTACAGTAGAGGGTATTAAAATATTTTAGAGCTACCCTTTTTGCCAGAGCTAATGCCTAGTGAGCAGGATGTACCCTGAGTTGGCATAATCACATTCCCTATTCTTAGTCACTGACAGCTACTGCACTCCTGTTCCCATCACAGAACTCAAATTCTGTGCTCCACAGGGTAGCCACAATCCCTAAATTTTGAGACAATGACTGTCCCCAAGGGATCCAAGAACATCTGTATTGTCTCAAGAAATGATAACCATGAGAACTATCTCAAGATCTAATGATTGTGTTATGGATCAACCCCTTTCATGTACATGTAGCCTTAGCATTAGCAGCATTAGACCCTCCTAAGGAAAGGAAGCTTCTGTTTATAAACATAATTTTTCTCAGTCTGAAATTAATTAAAACCTCTATTTGTGTCCTGATTCTCTGTCTCTAGTAGAATTTGTTTGTTTGACTCTTGACATTAATTGGTGTCAGAAGTGGGATTTGATGTGAACTAAGTGGACCTTCTGATACTATTAAGGGTAGAGATTTATTTCTCTAAAATCTGACTCTCCTTCTCTAGTGATTCCACCTCCTTTTCCTGCTTAAATCTTTCAGCTCACACTTGATTGTGCTTGATTTTCTTTATGAGAAGCATTCCAGGGTCCCCTTTTTTGACCTGGTTCACTTTGGTAAAGTCTGTTTTTGTACACAGATTGGCATTTGTATGTATCTTATCTTTTATAAATGCATGTCCAGCTGTGGATTACAGTTTTCATTTTCTGCACATATAAATTGCATTTGTGTAAAAATTGTTTACACATTTGCTTTTGTGTATATTTGAAACCAACTGAAATTAGCATTTTAACTGGGCACTTTTGTTGTTTGTATTTGTATTGCTGACTGTGAAAATTATCTCAAGCCAACTCTTTTCATGTATACAAGTGGTCCTAGTATCAGCAGCATTAGGCTCTTCTTGGGGGGAATGGGGGAAGGCCTTCCCTTTGCAAATGTTATTTTCCTCACTGAAATTAGTTAAACTTCTGTTTGTGTCCGGATTCTCCTGTCACTAGCTTGCTCTGTTTATTTGGTTCTGGCCACCCACAAATTAGAGGCCAGTTCCACTCCAGTTGACAAGGGGAAGAGGGGGAGGGGAGGAAGAGTGAGCGAACCTTACTCTCATCAGAATTGGCTCAAAAAGGAAATGATATACACACTCAATTGGGTAGAGAATGCTATCTTACCCTACAGGAAAGTAGGAAAGGAAGGGAATAAGAGAAAGGGGGGATGGGAAGGGAGGGCATATTTGGGGAAGAGGTAGTCAGAAGTAAAACACTTTTGAGGAGGGACAGGGTAAAAAGAAAGAGAAAATAGAATAAATAGGTGTGGGAAGAAATAGAATGGACTACAGTTAACAATATAAAACTAAATTTAAATTTTTTTTAATTAAAAATTGATAAAATATAGTTAAAACTATGTAAAAAGTTCATAGCTAAGCTGGGACCAAAGGGACCACCATCCACAATACTCCATATCTCCAACTTCTTCATTAGTAGTAGGTAAGTTGTTTAACTATTTTCAGCTTCAGTTTCCTTCTCTGTAAAATGAGAGAGTTGGACTAGATATGAGCTTTATTACATTGGGGGATATTAAGACATCTTTTTAAAGGTTAAAAAAAGCTTTTAGATCCCTTCCCCCCCACATTTCATTCAGTGCTGTCACTAATCAGACAGTGACTGCCAAAACACATTCCCTCCCTCACACTGTTGTCTAGGGAAACCTTGGGGCCAACCTGACCCATTTGATCTTTCTGAGAAACCACAGTCATTTTGTACCCTCATGATTTCCTCCTTTGCCTATCTAACCAAGGAGAAGAAGACATTCACTTGCTATTGGTACTCAGTTTTAAAAAGTAGGGGTAGTACCAGTGGAAAGGTCTAGAGAAATGAAGACCAGTTATAATAAAAATACAAGTTGTTCTTGAATTTGGAATCTAGGGTTAGAAAAGGGTTCAGATGACTGTTTCCTCCTCCTTGCTAGGAAGCCCATAATCCCTTGCCTTTCCCTCTTCTTCCTTAAGAGCTCAATAAATCTCTGTTACTCATGATGTCACATCACCTCAAACTTTATATTCCCTTGCTAACATGATCAGGTGGACTGAGAATATAATAACTATTTAGATTGACTCTTCAACATTGTCTGAGGACTTCATGGGGGAACTAGTTTTTTGCTAAGCATGCTAGGATTTATAGTTTGAGATCCTCTGGCTAGCCAAGATATCTTGGTTAAACAGAGAGATCCGTCCAGCATGCTGGTATCTGGGTTGTAGTAGTAGATGGCTGTTTAACTGCTCCATTCATTCTCTACTTTTAAAAACCACTTTTTGTTTATAAACATCTCCCTAACAGTATATTCCCTTACCTCAATTCCTGTTCAGAATGTCATATATCTCCTCCTACTAGCAGACTTAATAGTTTATGTCATCACATATCCTGCCTCTATCAAATGCATACAGTAACTAGCCAGTCACCATTTATTTATAAAATGCTTTTAAGTTTCAATAGCACTCTACCTATGTTAATTCATTTGAATCTTATAGCAATCATGTGAGGTTAGGGTCACAGGTATCACTCATATTATAAATAAGGGAACTGAGGCTCAGGCTAAGTGACTTGACCATGGTCATACAGCCTGTAAATTTCAGAAGCTGAATTTAAATCTAGATTTCTCTTGCTTCCAAGTCTGTATATGCTCTTTCTACTTATTGCATGCTGTCCCTACTGAATCAACTTATTCATGGATAAATCTGAATATAATATTTTTTAGAAATTCAATTTTCTTTTTCTTTTTAGTTCCAATTCTCTCCCTCCCACTGCCCTCTTCCACCCTACCCCAACCCAACAAGAAAACAAGAAAAGTAAAATCTGTGACAAACATGTACAGTCAAGAAAAACAAATTTCCTCAAATATGTATACACACACACACACACCTCAATCTGCTCTGAGTCTATTATTTATCTGTACTGAAGTGAGGAATATACTTTGTCATGAATCCTCTAGAATTGTGGTTGGTCATTGGGTTTCTCTAATTAATGATTTAGATCATCTTTTCAAATCAAAGGATTTCTTACTTTGAAAACTGCCTATTCATATAATTTGATGGTTTATCATTTAGAAGCTAGTAAATATTCCTTCATAACTTTTGGTGACCAAAAAAGTTATCACCTGACAATTTTTCTTTTGGTGAATGAACCTTTTGATATCTAGTAGGTTTCAAACTAATCTTCTCAAATCAGTGTTCTAACCATATCAACCCCTCCCTCTTCACGAAGCATTTAAAAAATTCTAGTGGTTGATTACTACTTCCAAGATCAAATATAAAATTCTGTTTGGCTTTTAGCACCCTTTTTACCTTACCAACCTTCTTTCATCTCACTTCCCTCCAAACACTAAGTGACATGGTTTCTTTGCTTTTCCTTGAAAACAATACTCCATTTTCTGTCTCTGACCTTTTTTTCCTGGCAATTCTACATGCCTAGAATACTTTTCCTCTTCATCTCCTTTGCTGCTTTCTCTGGCTTCTCTCAGGTTCTAGTGGAAGTCCCACCTTTTATAAGAAGTCCCACCTTTCCCAGTTCTTAATGTTAGTTTTTTTGAGACTACTCTCTCCAAGATCACCCCTAGTTTATTCTAGATTATGAGCTTCTTGAGATCAAGAATTGCTTTTTCTCTTTTTGTCTCCTCAGTGCTTAGCACAGTGCTAAGTTCTGTTATTCTTCTACTCTATAAACTCCAGTAGCTCCCTATTGCCTCCAGGATCAAGCACTTCATAAATTCTTAACAAATGCTAATTGACATAAGCCATACACAAAACATAAAACATCTTCAGATTGGCATGTTCTATCAGAATTTATGATCTACTAATATATATTAAATATATGGAAACTTTTTTTTAATTGAAGACTTCCTTAGGATATAGGCCCAATAATTGAATCTCTGATTTAAAGGGTATAGACATTTCAGTCATTTTATTTGTGTAATTCTGAATTGCTTTCCAAAATGGCTATAGCACTTCAGAACTCCACCAGCAATATATTAGTGCACCTATCTTCTTCTTCCACCTCCAACATTGACTTGCCATTTTTGTGTCATTTGTGCACATTTTCAGAGTTTGAGGTAAAACTTTAAAATTATTTTTGTTTTTATTTTTCTTCTTAGTGATTTAGAGCATTTTTTCATGTGGTTGTAAATAATTTGAAGTTCTTTTAAAAACTGTTTATTCATATCCTTTAACCGTCTTGGGGAATGGGGCTATTTATTAATCGTTCATATATCTTGGATACCACATTCTTAACAGAGAAATTTGATACAAAGATGTTTTTCCCATTCAACCACTTTCCTTCTTATCCTAAATGTATTAATGTTGTCTACGTAGAAGCTTTTCAGTTTCAAAAAATCAGTTATTTATTTTATCTTTTGTGATTTTGATGAGGTTTAGAGTGGTCTAGATTCCTGGTGGTTTAGAAGTTAGTGGCTATAAGAGAGTTATCAAGAATCCCCTTTAAATCGGCCGCAGGTTTTAGGAGTGAAAGAATTCACTCATCCCCGAATATTAGTTACAAAATGAAAGTTTATTGTTAGATATAAATCAGTTTAACCAGAGACTGACTTCTATAGTGGCAGATCTATGGAAAATAGAGTTTTGGACTGAGAATGCAGTTCTCAGCGGACAGAAAGTCCTGGCAGCTGAGTGAGCTACCAAGATCCATCTGTAAAGACTTTAGTTGATGGAAGCTTATTATATTGGCTATCTTAGTGGGGGTTGGGAAGCCGGAGCAGATCAAAGCCAGTGGGGACTGGGCAAGCCAAGCAAGTCAGAATGGGGGCTGGGACAAGCCCAGATCTCCTATTGGAATTCAAAGGGATGCTTTTTGACTAGGATTTGTAATTGAATCAGAGGCTCTGGCATCCTGGAAAGACAACTTGTCTGGGGAGGATGTGCCTCAGCCAGGAGGGGCTGGGAATCTGAAAGGAATCACAGATCAATAGGAAATACAGTTTCTTAGAGGGACCCCAACCCACTTCAGTTTCATCTAGCTCTTGTTTGATTGACTATATCTATTACTCAAAAAAAAAAATCAATGCTAAATAAATCACCCATATAATGGGGATCATATTGTTTGCCTTCTCAAAAGGTGGGAGAGGTAGAAGCGGAGAATTTGCAATTCAAATTTTAAAAAAAATTTTAAAGTACACTTCTCTTACCCATAACTGTGAAAAGTATATAAACAATTTCTCTTCTAATTTATTTTTTTAATAATATTTTTTGTATTAAGATCACATATCCATTTAGAATGCATCTTGGAGTTTGATCTGAGGTATTGATCAGCTTAACATTTTGAAAAGCCAAGTTCACCAATCATAGTGAATAAGCAATCAGAACAGGACTTTGAGGACAGTTCTGACTTCATAACTCTCTTTCCTAGCTAACCCTATCTGATTCTGAGTATTCCAATCTTTATAGCAACTCCCCCTGCCATACCCTCCTATCCTACCCATCTACTTCCTCCTTTACTTAGTACTTGTATGTATCTCTTTGTTAGCATCCTGTGGTCAAGGTGTTAACTCAGTATATATAAGTAACTGTCCTTATCCGGTCTGGATTTAGCAATGCATCTCTTTTAGTGACTAGCACATATTCATGGTTCTGTAGAAAGAGCATTGAAAATTCAGAGTCTGATTCTTTTTGTACAGCAAAATAATGTTTTGGTCATGTATACTTATTGTGTATCTAAGTTATATTTTAATATATTTAACATCTACTGGTCATCCTGCCATTTAGGGGAGGGGGTGGGGGGGGTAAGAGGTGAAAAATTGGAACAAGAGGTTTGGCAATTGTTAATGCTGTAAAGTTACCCATGTATATATCCTGTAAATTAAAGGCTATTAAATAAAAAAAAAAAAAAAAAAAAAAAAAAAAAGAGCATTGAATCTGCAGTCACTTCTAATCTTACTTTTCTGCTTACCAACTGCATGGCATTTGGGCAAGGGTCTTAACTAATCCTCAATTTTCTCATCTGCATAACAAAGGAATTGAACTAGATGCCCTCTAAAGCCCCTTCTTGCTTTAGGTTTATAAATCTACTCTTCTGCCTTAATTTGGGAATTATCTTATCCTCCTTTTCTCTAACCCCATAGATTCTGAAACATTTTAGGCTTAATTTCATTTTCTGTTCCCCCTCCCACCTCACTGCCCTCAGTCCCATTCTGCCTTTGGAACTCATATACTTGTCCTTATTTTCTGCATTTCTCCATACTATTTCTGCTCTTTAAATATGTTCACCACTGGGTATATGTATTCATGCAGCCATCATTAATATTTTCAAATTCATATGGGCAGTCTATCTTTTCCAATTGATCATAAGCTTCCCTGAAAGCAAGATGTGGTAGAAATATTGTTTTAGAAACACAAAGTTAGAAATCAAGTTCTCTTTGGACCTATTAATCTTTCTGAATTATAATTAATCAATCAACAAAAATTGATTAAGCATGCCCTGTGGAAGATAATCTGAAAGCACATATAAGCACATACAAGAAATTCCCCCTATTTCCAAGGAACTTACATTCTAATGGGAGGAAACAATAAGGACATATAAAAATATCAACAGGACAAAGTGAATATATACAAATATATGGAAAGTAGCTAAATACAAAGTAGTTTGGAAGAGGGGCAGCTACAGTTAATAGGAATCAGCAGAAGCCTTAATATCTTCAGCTATAAAGTGGTAGTATAATAATCATAATCACAGTCATAATAATGCTTCTCTGCCCCTACCTTCTAGGTTGTAATGAAGAAAGCACTTCACAGATCTTAAAAGTGCTGTAAAAATGGGGATTGTTATTACTGATAACAATAAATGTAAAGTGACATGTATATGTGAGCTAGTCTCTTCCCACTGAGTCAAGGGCTCTACAAACAGAAGGCATATATAAGTATTTGTTAAATACATATATATAAAATTACATACATAATATATAATACATAAATATATATATATATATTATATATAATGTAATACATAAATAAATATATAATACATAAATTTATAATAAATTTAATATGGCTATATTAATGCAATATATTTATTATTAAATTTTAATCAATCTAATTGATATTGTTTGATTAATATATTCATTATTTGTTATTATTAGTGCATATATAATGTGGCAAGCAGTGTAGAGAGAATTGGAAGTACAAAGAATAAAAAAAACATAGTCTATGCCTTAAGGAACTTACATTTTAACAGGAAAAACAAAATACAAAAAATTAAAGGTATGTGATATATACAGTGCAAATGGAAGATCATTTTAGAAGGAGAGGCCATTCTTACCTTCTATAGAAGGCTGGATCTTGAAGAAAATCAGAGAAGCTAGGAGGTCCAAGTTAGGGGAGGGCGAACATTCCCAGAAAGGGAGTAGGAGTTTAGAGATACAACTGCCAGTGTGAAGCATGGCAAAAAAAAAAAATCAGAACACTAGATCATAGATTATGTGGAGGGGTGTCAAGAATAAGAAAATTGAAATGGTAGGAGGGATATAGGATGGAAGGATTTCAGAAACCAAACAGAAGATTTTACATTTGATCCTGGAGGCAATAGGGAGCTATTGGAGTTTATAGAGTAGAAGAATAACAGAACTAGGGATGCTGTTTAGGAGGCTCATTTTGGCAGATGAATGGGAACAGACTAGAGTGTGAAGAGACATTAAGGCATCAGACCCACCTGAGACTGATACTCAGTGTGATGCCCATTGTCTTACTGGTTATGAGGAAAGGTTTCTGTAGCAGCCTCTCCAAAATGAGTCTCAATAAGGAGTTTCTCTACTCCTATTAGTGTCCTTCTGTGCTGTTTTTCTTTTCTCCTTGTGAACAGTGGAAAGAGAAATGAAGTTAGAATCAAGAAGACCTGAGTTCAGATCCTACCTCAGACTAGATTATGTGACCCTGAAAAAGCCGCTTAATTTCTCTGTGCTTCAGTTTCCTCATATGTAAAGTAAAGGGGTAACATTCAGTGGTTTCTAAAGTACCTTCTGGCTTGAAATCTAGGATCCTGATATTGATTTCTTCCTCTGAGGAACAGGTCTGAGAACTAATCAAGAATTCCTATACATCCTTGTCACTGCTTCATACTCTTTCCTAGAACCATGGACAGAGACTTGCTAATACCCAACTCCTGGGACCCTGATGCTATTGGGGAGGGTCCCTGCTGGAAAGAGCGCAATTACTTCTGCTGCAGGACTAGAGCTATCTTTTCTGCAAAATACCTGGATTTTCTTTGATGGAAGGTAAGTAGAGTCCCCAACAGTGCCAGTACTTTTGCCATGGCTAAGGATCATGACAATTAGAGATAGAAAGGACCTTGAAGAACATCTGGCTCAACTTCCTGATTTTATAGAGAGGAAACTGAGGCACAAAGAAGTGAAATAATTTTCCTGAAGTCACACAGGAAGTAAATAGCAGAGCTAAGATTTGAACCTAAGTCTTCAGACTTTTCCTACCATACTACATTGCCTGTTTGGGGAATGGGTTAGAGTTAGATTTACATTGTATACAGAAACTAAATTATGTGATGATCAATTGTGATGGTTCTTCTCAACAAGGCAATGATTCACGGCAATTTCATTAGACTTGGGATGGAAAATGCTATCTGCATCCAGAGAGAGGACCATAGATACTCAATGTGAATCAAAGCATAGTATTTCACCTTTTTGTTCGTTTGTTCTTTCCCCCCCCCCCCCCTCTCTCTCTCTCTCTCTCTCTGGTTTTTTTTTTCCTGTTGGTCTGATTTTTCTTACACAATATGGGACAATTATGGAAATATGTTGAAAAGAATTGCACATATTTACCTATCAGGTAAAAAAAATATATCAGGTTGCTTGCTTTCTTGGAGAGGTAAGGAAGGAAGAGAGAAAATTTAGAACCCAGAGTTTTACAAAAATATAGGTTGAAAACTATCTTTACATATATTTGGAAAAATAAAATACTGTTGAAAAATTTTAAAATAGAGCTAGATTCCCTAATTAAGTCTACTTTGGCTGGAATGGAAGGCATGGAGGAGGAGGTTCCCTAGTACTGCCTACCCAGTCATTCAAATCTCTAGGGTTCCCACAGAAATCATTTTAGTCACTTATCTCATTTAGTTAAAGCCCCTTGGATTTTATAAAATTCCTAACATATATTGGAGAATTAGCTATCACAAAATAGTGTCTTTGTACTTGGGAACTACTTTCATGGAAATGGGGTACAACCTTCCCATATGTAAGTCAAGCTTACCTCTAAGAGATTTGGGCCCTGGGTGGTGCCCAGGTATTTTGGGGTTACTCTTTGAACCCTGATATTGCGAGTACCCTCACATCTATTGTACAAGAGAGACAAAGTCTATCCTTCCAGGTTCCTTCACCTAACCTCTTTCCTTTCTCTGCCTTTCCATCTCTCTCTCTCTCTTTCTTTCTCTCTCTCTCTCTCTCTTCTCTTTCTTCCTCCTTTTCCTCTTCTTCCTTTTATTTGAGCCCTTCCTTCTCTCTCTCTCTCTCTCTCTCTCTCTCTCTCTCTCTCTCTCTCTCTCTCTCTCTCTCTCATCTCCCATGGACAGGAATCTGGGTGCCATGGCTTCATAAAGCATCTGGTTTAAGTCATCTCCACTCTGAAAGAGATCCTAGGCTCCAAGAGAAAACAGGAAATACTGAGAGAGGAGGAGTTCAGCCTTGTTCAGGGAGCCAGTTTTCCCACCCAGAAGGTGAAGGTGCTCATTGATCTGCTGGCTAGTAAGGGTAGCCAAGGCTTCCAGGCTGGGCAGGACTTCAGTGAGAATTCTACTGCCCAGCTTAGCCTCCTCAGTACTGCCAATAGTAGGCAGTACCTGAAAAAAAGAGTGGGGAGTGATATAGCACTCATTATTTTCTCTGCTTTGCACTCCTTTCACTCCATCTCTCTTCCTTATCCCTCCTAATTCCTTGTCTCTTGTCCCCTCCATGAGCTATTGAGTAAACAGCTCCCCAGCCCTGATCTCTTTATTTCTCCCTCTCTCTTCACAGAGAGGTTATCTTATAGGCTTTTCTGATTCCATATCTATCTGGAATGAAAAGGATTCATTGAGAACTTCTCTTTCTGATCAATTTCCAAATTTATCCCCCATCTTTTCTCTGCAGATTCTGGGATGCAGAAGCATTTGGAAGTTCTCCTGAGCAAATATGGAGTCAGTGTGGACTTAGGCCTCCTGTCAGAGAAAACTGCCCCAGAAAGATTGACCAACTTACTGTTAATTGAAGGCTTAACAGATCTCCAACTAAAAGAGCATGACTTCACCCAGATTGAGACCACTCGGGGCCAGAGGCATGTGTCCAAAACCATCCCCCTGGAACGACTCTTCTTACCTCTCTCCCGAGTTTCCATTCCTCCCCGGATCTCTGTGACTGTTGGGGTGGCTGGCATTGGCAAGACCACGCTGGTGACCCAGTACGTCTCCATGTGGGCCAGAGGGGAGATCAGTAAGGACATCTCTGTAGTGTTGCCTTTGAATTTCCGGGAACTCAACATTTACGAGAAGCTGTCTGCAGAGAGACTCATTCGCTCAGCCTTTCCCCACATCAGTGAAACAGGGCTGACATTCTTAGGTTCCGGGCAGGTCTTGCTGATTCTAGATGGACTGGATGAATTCAAAGTACCTCTGGATTTTTCCAACACGCTGGCTTGCACAGACCCGAAGAAAGAAATTCCTGTGGACAATCTTATCACTAACATCATCCGTGGGAACCTCTTCCCAGAAGTTTCAGTCTGGGTGACATCCCGCCCAACAGCTGCCAGCCAGATTCCAGGAGGGTTGGTGGACCGGATGACTGAGATCCGGGGATTCAATGAGGGGGAGATCCAGAGCTATTTGAGCCAGATGTTTCCTGATAGCCAAGGCCTCCCAGGCCAAATCCTAAGTCAGGTCCAGGCCAACAAAGCCCTGTACCTGATGTGCACGGTGCCTTCCTTCTGCCAGCTCTGTGGGACAGTGCTGGGTTACCTGGTCAGGAACGGCCTGGGATGCCAGACCTCAGAGCTGGCGCCTCCGAGGACCCTCTCTGAGATCTACGCGTGGTACTTCAAGATGGCCCTGTGTGGGGAGGCGCCGGACAGGCTGAGGGAAAGCCCAAGGATCGAGCAGGCTGTCCACAGTGGGAGGAAGCTGATGGGGACCTTGGGCCGAATGGCCTTCCACGGCCTCCTCAGAAAGAAGTATGTCTTTTATGAACAGGATATGAAAACATTTGGCGTTGACCTCCCCCTTTTGCAGAGCAGCCTGTGTGGGTGCTTCCTCCTGCGGGAAGACACCCCGGCATCCTCTGCCTACCGCTTCATCCACCTCACCTTGCAAGAATTTGCAGCTGCTGCTTATTACTACAGTGCAGCCAAGAGG
This sequence comes from Sarcophilus harrisii, assembly GCF_902635505.1. Classification (NCBI taxonomy): domain Eukaryota; kingdom Metazoa; phylum Chordata; class Mammalia; order Dasyuromorphia; family Dasyuridae; genus Sarcophilus; species Sarcophilus harrisii. The sequence goes on from NC_045426.1 coordinate 336,433,904, forward strand.
GCCATCTTTGACCTCTTCACAGAGAACGGCATGTCCTGGCCCAAGCTTGGCTTCCTCACCCACTTCAAGAGCGCCGTGCAGCGGGCACTCCAGGAGGACCATGGGCAACTGGACGTGTTCTTACGCTTCCTCTCAGGCCTCCTCTCCCCCCGCGTCAACTCACTGCTGGCCGGCTGGTTCCTGGGGCGGGATGAGCACGGCAGCTACCGGGCCCAGGCCGTGGCCCACCTGCAGGGCCACCTCAGGGCCGATGCCCCCGTCTCCTCTGGCACAGTGAACGCCCTGCGGTGCCTGCATGAGCTGCAGCACACGGAGCTGGCCGGGGCCGTGGAGGAGGCCCTCAAGAGTGAGAGCCTGGCTGGGCAGCTGGACCCCATGCGCTGCTCCGCCCTGGCCTACCTCCTGCAGGTCTCTGAGGTCTGCGCCCAGGAGACCAGCCTCACCAGGTGCCTCAACTACGCCATCCTCAAGAGCCTGCTGCCCCAGCTCCTCTACTGCAGGAGCCTCAGGTGCCCATGTGGGATGTGTGGGCAGTTTCCTGGGGGGCTCTGGGTGTGGGGTGGGAGGCGTGAGACAGATGCACAGGGGAGCTCAAGGTCTGAGATGCAGAGGAAAATGGGGAACACAAATGGTTTCACCCTTTCCCACACCAAAAGGAGAATATCCCCTCTGCCCCCATTCTTTATCTTTCTGGCCATGCTAACTTCTTTTTTTTTTTTTTTAAATTAAAGCTTTTTATTTTCAAAATATATGCATGGATAATTTTCAGCATTTATCCTTGCAAAACCTTGTGTTCTAATTTTTTCCCTCTCTTCTCCCCACCCCCTCCCCAGATGGCAAATAATCCAATATATGTTAAACATGTGCAATTCTTCTATAATATTTCCATAAATATCATGTTGCCCAAGAAAAATCAGATCAAAAAGGGAAAAGAGAAAGAAAACAAAATGCAAGCAAACAAGAAAAAGAGCGAAAATGCTATGTTGTGGTCCACATTCCCACTGTCCACTCTCTGGGTGCGATGGCTCTCTGCATCAAAGACCACTGGAATTGCTAGCCATGTTAACTCCTTACCCATCTTTTCCTCACAAGGCTGAGAGAGGCAAGAGTAGCCACTGGGCAGATCTAGCACCAGACCAGGAGAAAGCTCCTCCTCTTGGAGGTTCTGCCTCTTTCTATTAATTAGGCACCTAATATGTACCAGATGGGCATTGTGCTAAGTACCCAGGATATAAACCTCTGCCCTCAAGAAACTTCCATTCTAATAGGGGAATCACAACATGTTTGTAGATACTAAATATAGTATCATTACAAAAGAAGTATAAAGGGAATTTGGCAGAGAAGAATTCTTGGGGAAGCCAGGAAATGCCTCTTGAAGGAAGTAGTGTTTGAGTTGAGCCTCAGAGAGCTCTGGGGTTTAAGAGACAGAGGAAAAGAGGGAGAACATCCCAAGCATGGGAGGCAGAGGTGAGTCAGATTTAGGAGACAGAATATCTTATAGAGGAAAGATTGAGTTTGGATAAAATGTAGCATTCTTAAGAAGAGTAATGTGTAACTAGCCTGGAAGTAGGCTGGTGACAGATTGTCAGGGGCTTTAGACAACAAGCAAACTTTTGATCCTAGAGGCAATAGGGAGCCATTGAAGCTTCTTGAGCAGGGTGATAATTTGTTAGACCTGTGTTTTAGGAATCTATTGATTCCACTCTAGATCAATTGATTTCAGATCCAAAGTCTTTTGTTTAGTGTATAGGAGGGAAGGGGAATAGATTCTGAAACTTTCAAAGGTTCCAGGATCCTCCAGAAAATACTCCAGAATGTCTTGTTCAGTCCTAGAGTTTGAACTTGTTAGAAGAGCCCTAGAAATGTTACATACTCCTCATGTAGTTCTCATTCAGTGACAATTTCAGAAAAAGGCAATTTCTAACCTTGTCCTCCCAGATTCTGGGCTGCTGCCTTTTCAAATATATTTATTTATTTAAAACTTAAATGCAAAATAGAAAAAGAAAAAAAATTGTCATGTGCACAGGACAACATAAGGGAGGATTTAAAATATACAACTAATGCTGGAGAAACTGAGGCAAGATAGAGATTCGAGAGTTTTTAATGTTTCATTTGAAAGGGAGAGATTTAATGGGACCAAACGGATCTATGGTTTGGTGAATGAGACTATTGTCTCCAAGAATCCAGCACCAATGTGACTTCTCAGTGACATATATATACATGTGGGTCAGCTACAGGGGTAGACGGAGGCAAGGGTGGAGTCAGAGCCCTGAGACCAGGAACGGGACTATCAATCTGGTTCTGACAGGGTAGGGAGACATTCTGATAAATTGGGATTACAGAATGGGGAGAGGCACCAGACATTCTAAAATATAAGATCTTTATCCTATCAAACATTCTGATGTGTGTCATGATTAGGAGGGAGGGGTGGTGTTGCAGGATTGAGCATTACAATTAGGAACTGAGGCAGAACAATTTAGGGAAACTGAGTCAGGACAATTAGGGAAACTGAGTCAAGACAATAAAAGGGAACTGTGACACAATATTACAATAAATTTCCATTTCAAGAAAGCATATACAATAATAGAATACATTATATTCAGAACTGTCTAACTTTTCTTTGCTTCCTTATAGGTTTTCTTTGTTCTCTGCTATGCACTCTTTACTTTATTCTTTTTTTCCCCTTTCCTCTCCCCCCATCCCAAGCAGGCTATAGTTAAGCACAGATATATTTATGTGTACATACATATGCATATATGTGTATGTATGTATATGTATATGTATATACACACACACTCATACACACACACACTCATACACACACACACACACACATAGATATATACATACATATATACACACACACACAGTTTTAAACCAAACAATATTAATATGGCTGGTATATAAGTAGATTACTCTTTTGATTGAATCTTTTTAACTTCTACTTTGTCTGAGATCAATGATTACTACCCCAACTTTTTTAAAAAATGAATTTTATTCCTGATCATTGTTATTGTGTTTTTGTATTTCTCTTGTTTCCTTTCTATCTCTGTTAACTCTTCTACTTTATTTTAGCCAATTGGTTGATTTGCATTATTATTACTTATTTCCCACCCCCTATTTCCCAATGATCTCCCCTTTATCTTCTCCCCTCATTTCCTACCTTCTTTATACCATTCCCATTCATCTACACACCTCTCTCCCTCTTATTTCTTTATAGATTTTGGAGGGTATTATGCCCTTCTAGGTTATGCATTGTTCCCTCTTTAACCCATTCCCAATATGAGTATGATTTCAGAACTACTAGCTCTCCTCCTCTATCCAATTCTTCTGTTTCAGTTTTTGCTCTCAAACCTCATTCATGTAGCATAATTACCATTTTTACCATTTTTCTACATGGTTTTGCTTTTTAGAGTCATCATACTAAGCTCTACCTCAATCTTTCTTTTTGACTCCTCACTTATCAATAATAACCTTAGATATATGGTTTACATTTCTATATATAAAACATAGGTTGTCCTTATTGAGTCCTTTGAAATTGGTCTTTGTTGTTGTCTTTTATATATGGAATTTTCTATTGAGTTCAGGTTTGTTTGTGAAAAAATCCTGAAAATCTGACAGTTCATTGAATGTCCTTTTTTTCCCCATTCAACATTATGCTTAATTTCACTGGTTATACTATTTTTGGACACAATGCTAGTTTTCTTGATTATTAATATATTGTATTCCAAAACATGCAGTCTTCTATTGTAGCCACTGATAGATCTTGTGAAATTCTAATTGTTAATACCAGCATATTTGAATTTTTTTGTCATTATAGTTGCTTATAAAATTTTCTCTTTGATCTGTGGCTTTCAAAATTTTGCAATGATCTTCCTGTATGTTTTTCTTGCAGGTTCCCTTTTAGGTGTTGATCAGTGGATTTTTTTTTCTGTTTTCACTTTCACCTCTTTTTTCTATCATTTGTATCAAGGTTCTTCTTCTTTCTTCTTCTTCTTTTTGTCATAGTTTTCAGGTAGATCAATTATTCTTATGTTTTCTCCTCTTGATCTGTTCTCCAGATCTGTTATTTGTTTTATGAAATGTCTCACATTCTCTTCTATTTTTTCAATTCTTTATTTTAAAAAATTATTTCTTGATCTCATAATTTCACTGGCTTCTCCTTGCCCGATTGTAATTTTCAAAGAGTCATTTTCTTCCTTAAGACTCTGAATCTCCTTTTTTAATTGAGTAACTTTCTTTTCATAATCTTCTTGGGCTTTTTTGGAGTATTCTTAGTTAATTAATTAGTTTTCCCTCAGTGTCTTTCATTTGATTTTTAGAATCTTTTTTGAATTCTTTTGGGCAGGTGACCATTTAATGTTACTCTCTGGAGTAACTAGGAGAGGCTTTTTTTTGTTTGTTTGTTTCAGTATCCTCCTCTAAAGATGAACCCTAGTCTTCCCTATTCACATAGTAACTTTCTAAGGTTGGATTGTTTCTCCTTGGCCTCATTTTTTTTTTCATAAGAAATTGTTAGTGTAATCACCTTTAGTTCTGGGGTGGGAAGATAGTACCTCTAGCTTCAGGTCTTCTTTCAGTTCTCCCCTCTGTCCTGGTACCCCAAAACACTCCACTGTTTTTGCACTCACCTGTGAGTGCTGGTTCCTTCTGTCCCAGGGCTTGTTTTAACAGTGCAGCTGGCCCTGGTGTCCTTATCAGCAGAGGTTCCTTCAATCTTCTTGGACTCAGAATTCCAACTCCCCACACTGTATTAGAGATGAAAGTTCTTGTGGTTGGGGCTGGGGCTACCTCCAAATGCAGGGCTCCCCACTTGCTGTTTGATGTTTCAACTGAATTAGCCTGAAGGTATTTATACTTCACACCTGCAAAAACTCTTTCTTCAGATCTTCTAGGGTTGTCCTTGGAGGACCCTTGTTCTGCCCCAATTCTTATTTGTTTTTCACTCCTCTAAGTTAGCCCTGAGGTAGGGGCTTGTTTGTAGGGGAAATCTGGAGGGTTTGGAGTTTTCTAACCTACTTGGCCATCTTCCCAAAATCCTTCTGTCTCCTTTTCAATAATTACATCAGGAACTCCTAAAATTTCCCAAGATTTAGGGGCACATGGCAGTACCTATTCTGTGATCCATGCCCACTGAGCTCTTGCAAGCAATCAGGATGTTTGTCATGTCACTCATAGCTTCTGGCAAGAGTCTAGACATGGATCAAATGGGAGCAATTGCTAAGTGATCCAAGGGTTGGTGCCTGAGGGAGGCAAGGATGGCCACTTGCCAGAGAACTCAGGTAACATCCTTTAGGAATTTCTAGTCAATTGTCTTTGCTATATTCTTTCAAGAAAGAGCTGGATATTCTTAGCTGTGCAGAGAGATCACTGAGATTCTTTGGGGTGGAACAGGTGGAAAAGGATCACAACCTGGGAATCAGAAATCCAAGGTTAAGACCTAGACTTTGGCCTTGATCTGTTATAAATAAACTCTCTGATTTCCTGTATCTCTATCCCATTCCTTAACTCCGCTTTGCACTCTTTCTAAGTCACTCCAGAGGCCCTGTCCAGCCACCAGGCATTCCCAGTTTCTTAAGATGAACCTGGTCATTGAGGGATAGGAGAGGGGAGAAGAGAACTGTCTCTCCTGCTATTAAAAACCTGCTCTCTGCTCTGCTTCATCAGGCTGGATAACAACCAATTTCAAGACAATGTGATGGAGTTGCTGGGCAGTGTACTGAGCAGCAAGGATTGCCATATTCAGAAAATCAGGTAACAATAGTAGCAGCCAGGGAGGGAAGAAGGAAGAAAGGAAGGAAGAAAGGAAGGAAGGAAGGAAGGAAGAAAGGAAGGAAGGAAGGAAGGAAGGAAGGAAGGAAGGAAGGAAGGAAGGAAGGAAGGGAGGGAGGGAGGGAAAGAGGAAAGGAAGTGATGAGGATGGTCTCCCCTTGATTCCTGGTCATGGAACTAAATGTTTTGGGTTCCTGGTGGTCAGGGAACCAAATGATGAGGTTAGTGGCAGGTTCAGGGCTCAGGGAGCCAAATGAAGATGTTTGGCTACCCTAGATTCCTCTAGGATTTGGTGCAGGGCAGGGAGTTGTGGGAACCTCCTTCTGGTAAGGCAGAAGTCCTGCATAAAGGAATTTATGAACTTGAAAAGCTAGACTGGCAAAAGAAGTTTATTATTGGCATTGGGAATCAGCCTTTGCTATGCATGAATAGAAAGATTGAATTCCTTGGTGGCAAGGTCCTGACAGAGAAATAAAGTTTCTAGCAGAGAATTCCCAACAGAGAGATATAAAGTCTTGTTGGGGAAATAGGTGAGGGAGATAAAAAGAGGGTAATACTGAAAGAGAATATCATTTCAGCAGGCAGAGGGTTGCTGCTATGCCAGGGGGAGAAAGGTTCCTTGGCATGGTATGTTAGGTCCTCTGCTAGGACTGAGCCCCAAGTTTGCTCATTTTATAATAGAAGCTGGTGGCAGCTCTTGGTGGGGGCTGGGTACAGTTTGAGCTGGAATCAGAATAAGGAATCTTGGAATTGAATGAGTGTCTCTGAACTTATCTCCAATGGGAAACTTAATCAGTAGTGAATGTTATCAATGGGAGTGGTGCCCTCTCTCAGGATAACAGAATGAAGCTGTTTATCCTGTTTCCCTCAGATAGGTAGGGTCCTTTACAGAGGCCAGAATTCAAGAAGACTTTCTCCTTGAAGGAATTTCAGAGAGAGAGTTTCAAAGTCCCCCCCTTGTAGGAAGGAAGAGAAGGAGGGAGGGAGGAAGGAAGGAAGGAAGGAAGGAAGGAAGGAAGGAAGGAAGGAAGGAAGGAAGGAAGGAAGGGAGAAAAGGAGGGAGAAGGAAGGAAGGGAGGGAGGAAGGCAGGAGGGAAGGAAGGAAGGAAGGAAGGAAGGAGGGAGGGAGGGAGAAAAGAAGGAAGGGAAGGAAAATGTGAGGAAAGGAGGAAATAAGCATTTATTAAATCCCTCCTATGTACTAGACACTAAGTGTTTTACAAATATCATTTATCATTATCATTATCAAATATCATATCATATCAATATCAAATATCATTTCATGGTAGGTAGATATTATTATCTTGATTTTATAATTGAGGAAACTGAGGCAGACAAAAGTGACAAAACATGTTTGTTTTCTCAATGAGGGGGAGGGAGAGGAGAGATTTGGAAATCAAAATTTGAAAACAAAATGCTAAAATTGTTTTTACATGTAATTGAGGAAAATTTCTGAAGGAAGGAATTTTAAAAGGAAATAATTATTTAATTGAATATAATTACATAAAAACTAAATAGCAACAAATACAAAGTATAAATGAGTGAGACAGACAAGAGTCCAAAAGCCTATGGGCGTGGCTATAGGTGGTGGCAGCAGGGTGGGGGGGAGGATACAAAAAGAGGCAAAGAAGTTTGAAAATACGGAAATGATAGTTCCTCTTTTCTTCTTTGGGCAGCTTGGCTGAGAATCAGATCCACAACAAAGGGGCCAAAGCTCTAGCCAGATCCCTCCTGGTCAACAGAAGTCTCACTGTCTTGGAGTAAGTTGGGTGTGTTTCCACATAAATCCAGACCTTTGGGTTCAGAATATCTGGGGAACAAAAGCTAGAATCCATTTCTCCTGTGCTAATGAATGTAGTCAAGGATAGAAGTTTTATCAAAAGCCCTTCCATTCTCTGCTTTTTTTCCCAAGGACCTCTGTTGGAAATTATTAGGTCTTCTGCCTATCACACACACTGGGTCCCCAGATCTTCACTACCTAGAATGGTCTGGAATAGCCTCTTTCCTTTCCAGAATGATTTTTTACTTATTTTTTTTTAAAAAGTACAAGAAGCCACTCTCTGTCTCTTTTCTTTTTCTCATTTCTTACTTAGCCTTAGTCACTGATTAAATGTTGCTTCAGTCAAACTGAGACCTGTTAAAGACCTTAGCTTAAAAGGTCACCTCCAGTTGTCCTGATCTGCCACTGGACCCGATGGCTCTGGAGGAGAAAGGGAGGCTGTTAACCTTGCCCAGCCCTCCCTCACTGAAATCCAATTCACTCGAAGGTCATGGAATCACCTTCCTGATGTATGATCCTCTGAGAAGTAACAACCATCTATCTCAGGGATTTGAGTCCTCCAAAATAAGGGATAGTGGAGCCTTTAAGCTTCCCATCCTTCCTGCTGTGGTTCCTCAGCAGTTACAATGTTAGTTGTCTTCCTCTGGGAACAAGATACTTTTTTGTTCTTGTTAAGATATCTGGTTCTTAGTCAGAAGATGGCTCCTGCTCCTGAACTAGGACCACATTCTTTACTTATGGTTGTTGCTAGTCAGTTCTCACACTCTACAAAGGAGGCAAGGCCCTGGGCTTCTTTCTCCAAATGTGTGTGTGGTCCTAGGGGACCTCCTGAATTTTTTCACAATAATCTCACTCTCCAGAGTCCTCTCCCTCGCTGACTTTCACCTCCTTTCTCCCTCAAACAAGCACCAAGATATGAAACACCAAACCACCCCTCTGAGAATCAGTGACTTAGAGGATAAATCTGGCTCTGACGTAACCAAAACACATCTTATCCTTCTATTGTAAGCTTCCATTCAGCAAACACAGGAGGTTAACCATATTATTCTTGCTGTCTTGTTCTTCTATCAGTCTTCGAAATAATTCCATCGGACCACAAGGAGCTAAGGCCCTGGCAGATTCTTTGAAGATTAACAGGGTCTTGATATCTCTGAGGTGAGTGTTAATGGTTCCTTTTGCCAAAATTTCTGTCATGAGAGGACTTAAAACTTGTCCTTTCAGGAGGGCAGGAGGAACTGCACTATCACAATATCAGCCCAAATCCCATTGGATGACCAGGCTAAAAGTCATTGTAATGGTCAGACTAGTTTATTCATGGGGTCATTTGGATTCCTAAAGGGTGCTCTGCTTCAGACTGGCTAGATGACCCCGTCTCAAAGCAAAATCAAAGGAATGAGAAGCATAGGGAATGTTTATAGAGTGTCTTTAATGTATGGAGGAGTAGCATGGGATCATGAATAGAATACCACTCTGTAGCCAGAAAGACCCAAGTTCAAATTCTGCCACAGACTCACACTGACTTTGTAACTAGATAAGTCTCAGTGTGCTGAGAGAGAGAGAGAGAGAGAGAGAGAGAGAGAGAGAGAGAGAGAAAAGGAGAGAGAGAGAGAGCACGCGCCTCACTTCAACTTCCTTGGGAGGGAGGAGTTTTCCAATGAGAAAACTGAGTGACTTGTCCAGGATCATATAGCTTACATGTAAATGAGGAAGAATTTTAACCCATCTCTTTTGTGCAGATCTCCAACCACTCTTCTGAGCCTTTGTTTCTATGCTTTTCTTTTGTATTTCAGTCTCCAGAATAATGTCATCAAAGATGAGGGGGCCAAGTTCATTGCAGATGCCCTGATGGTGAACCACATGCTCTCCATGCTGCAGTGAGTGTCCTGGAGTCAGCTGGGATCCCCTAAATGTGTTCTTTTCCTGCCTTTGTCTTCTGTAAATCTCTCTGCTCAACTCCTGTGAGCAGGAAGAGAGTGGAGCATGTTGCATGGTCCTCAAGACTTTTTGACCAGAATAACTGGTTTTTCCCATGGTTCATTTCTCTGAAGCAAAAAAAAAAAAAAAATGTTAGGATAGAAAGACAAAAAAATATGAGGAATTAAAATGGTTCAGGGTCCACTTTTGATCCATCTATTGCACTTCTGCACTCTTTCTGCACTTCTGTACTCAGAGGAGCTAAATGTAGCTTTTTGAGAAGAAATAAAGGCAGAGCTTACTATGGACAGGGCTTGGTGCTGAGGACCAAGTGGACAGAGATAGAAATACTCAGATCTTCTCCTCAAAGACTCAATAAAAGGGATGAATATATATACACCAGTAACTATGATACAATAACAAGGGATATTATATTTATAAAATCCTTTAAGGTTTGCAAGGTGCTTTACATACGTTATTTCATTTGATCCTGGCCAAAGCTCTGTGATGTAAGTGCTACAGGTGTTACCCTTATTTCATTGACCAGAAAATTGAATCTTAGGTTAAATGACCTGCAGGAGGCAAGAAAATATCAATTAGGATTAGAATCTAAGCCATTTTGATTTATCGTCCACACTCTTACACTATGCTGCCCTCTGGAGGCAGAATGTATTAAATGTAAAGGGGAGGTCTAGACCAAGTCTATGAGGTACAGCCTCCACAATGGTGTATATTTGGGGTCTTGGGTCCCAACTGAGGGAGAATTACTATGTGGTCCATAGTGACTCTTAAAAGAAAATCAAAATTCTTAATTGATATATTTTGTTTTTACATTGGCTAAATTTTCCCAGCCTCTCCTCCCAGAAAGCAATTCTATATATTTTATTATATTATATTATGATTTTAAAAATATTTATATTTATATATTGTAATATTGTTATATAGTGGTATTTATATACACATTATATGTTATATAATGTGTAATCATATACAATAAATTGTATATTATTATTTAAATTAGTTTTTAATTATAATCTATAATTATAATTTTATGCCATTTTTTAAAGGAAAAAGGGCATAAGGTTTAAGAATCAGCAAAACCATTGATTAGATGGTTTTAGATTGATTAGATTAATACATTGATTAGGTGGATACTTTGATCTGGAACAAATGTTAACTGGGCTACTGGAGACAATTGTACAAAGACACGCTTCCTGGTCCTTATTCGAAGTAGGATGACAGCCTCAGTAACTTATCTGCACCTTTATCCTAGGTACATTGGTGCCCCATGTATTTCCGTCTCTTGATTATGAACCAGCTGCCTAATCTGCCTTACTCCTCCTCCCAGCTGCTCACTGGGATATCACATTAGAACTCACACATAGGTATTTCCTAGAAAACCATAGGGGAATGATTGCAGAAAGAAGGCAGTCATCCCTTGACCTCTACCCTTCAACTCCATTCCCTGCCTGCCCAGTCCTTTGCCCAGAGAATGGCATCCATCAGATGGCATTTATGGGTAACTGGTTCTTCCACAGCTTACAAAAGAACTCCATTGGGTCTCTTGGAGCCAAGCCGATTGCAGATGCGCTGAAGAAAAATGGGAGCCTGAAAGAACTCATGTAAGGAATCCCTGAGAATGCCTCTCTTCCTATAATTTTCCTTGGTATCAAGGTGAGGGAAGATTGGACTCTGGTGAAAAATAATCAGGCTAAGTGACCAGGGAACCAGAACGAAAGTCTAAAGACCTGGGAACCATCAGAGTGACTTCTGACTCCCTCAGTGATACTCTATAAGCTTCTATTTCCCAAGCTATGAAGTGATATTTCCTGATTTTTTTTCACATATATTTCTAGGATCCATGATTTCTTTTTCTATAAGAATACTCTCTCGACTAGCAGCAATGGAAACCCTTCTGTGTATTAGAAGGTGGTCTTTCCTAGATATGCTATGGCTAAAGAGATTAGTTTACCTATTGGGCAACCTTCTGGTGAGGATGAAACTCCTCTGAATTTAGCTAGGCTGATCCTTGGGCAACAGATGTGGTTTGTTACCTGGCTTATACTTGAAGCTTTGCCAACTTGAGATGACTTATAAGACTTTTCATGTTTTTTAAGTGCATAGTGTTATTTCTATAATCTGATAAAGTATCAGAGAATGCCTTTAGTCGAAGATTTTATAAACAAAGTACTCAAAGACTCAACCTCCAGAGATTCAAAGACAAGAAAACTATCACTTTTGTCCCTAGTTATTGGTCCAACAGAAACTCTTTAGAGGAATGGAGACCATCTTGCTGGCTTTGTGATTTACACTGATGGGACTACCGGAGTCATGGGATGGAAATGAAAGGAAATATGATCAGAAACAGACGCCTGGGGCAGAGGGTGGAGGAGGAGGGGATGGGGCTCTGGGCTCACTCCTATTATTTGCTTGTTCTCAGGTTGTCTAGTAACAGTGTGGGAAATGATGGCTCCAAAGCCCTGGCAGAGGCACTGAAGGTGAACCAAGGCCTCATCACCCTGGAGTAAGTGTGCTTGATGGAAAGTCAGGACCATGCTCACTGCTGGTAGTGGGCATAAAGCATATATTCTTCAAGTGGAGCTCAAAATGTTTTCTTTAGGATTTCTTCAGGTTCATTGTGATTTATGGGTTATATTGAGCTATGGAGAGAGACAAACAGAGACAGAGAGAGAGGGACAAAGACAGAAAACTAGGGAGGGAGGGAGACAGAGAAAATGAGAGAGAGAGAGAGAGAGAGACAAAGAGAAAGAGAGACAGAGAGAGAAAGAGAAAGAGAGAGAGAGAGACAAAGAATAGAGAGACAGACAGACAGAGAGAGAGAGACAAAGAGAAAGAGAGACAGAGAGAGAAAGAGAGAGAGAGACAGAGAATAGAGAGACAGACAGACAGAGAGACAGAGACAGAGAGAGAGAGACAAAGAGAAAGAGAGACAGAGAGAGAAAGAGAGAGAGAGAGACAGAGACAGACAGACAGAGAGAAAGACAGAGAGAGAGAGAGAGAGAGAGAGACAGACAGACAGAGAGACAGAGAGAGACAGAGAGAGAGACAGAGAGACACAGAGAGAGAGACAGAGAGACAGAGAGAGAGAGAGAGAGAGAGAGAGAGAGAGACAGAGAGAGACAGAGAGAGACAGAGAGAGAGAGATGGGAGTGGAGGACTGGATTCTTAAATCACATACTTTATTACCAGAAACTAACCAAACATAACTTAAAAAACACTAGGCAGTCCCTCAACCTGCCTGAACATCCAATGCCTTTGCCTTTTTGCCTATATCTACCATCTCTTCCTTTGCAATGTGAATCAGTCAAGAGGAGATCAAAGACTGTTACTTTTGAAAACATTCAGGTGGGCAATGTGGTTCTGAAAGGAAGCAAGGAGGGTAAATGAAGCCCTTAAATGCCCGATCTTTTCTGCATAAGAATCCCTAAAACCGACATCCAGTTTATTCTCTCCAAGGACCATAACAGAGTAGTTCTCCAAGCAGGGTCAGAACACTGGGGATCTATTCCGAAGCAGCTGAAATATAATGATGGAATTTACCTTGAAGTTGGATGCAAAGGAAGGAAAAAATTAGGGGTCATCTATGACCACTTGGATCTTGCTGCCCCACAGTTTCCTAATCTAAGTTTTACTATGAGCTTGTCAAATATCTAAATTTTATATACTCTGCAGCCTCAATGCAGTGAATCTCAGCATCTCAGGGAGTGAAAAAGGGAGCTGCTGATGGGAGGAACCAAATGTAAATTTAGGAAGCAAGAAAAAGAGATAGATATTTTAGTCTATCAGTTCCTTAGACAATAACTGTGGTATGGGAAAGGGGGAAATTATCTGAAGCCATTTTAGGGTGGAGGTAGGAAGGGAACTGAGGGAGGCATCTTGTCTTATCAAAACTTTAGCTTCTCCCAGTGCCACACACAGGGCACATAGTAGGTGCAGGAATAAATGAATGAAACAATATTTACTAAGCATTTATTATGGGCCAAAAATCTGTGCCAAGCTCTGAGGATACACTCAAGAGGAGCAGCCAGATTGGAACAGTTACCTGATGGAATCTTAGATTGATACATACATGATAAATGTCTTGTTAAATTGATTTGGCCTCATTAGTGAGGTAGGCTAAGCAAAACTCACTTATCCTCCTGATGGGACACTGACTCCCCTGTTAGCAGTCAGGCTAGGTCTACAGAATGTAATGGTTTCCTTCCTCTCTCTGTCTTTAGCCTTCAGAGCAATTCGATCAGTGACGCTGGGGTGGCTGCCTTGACACGTGCTCTCTGTATAAATCACACTCTCCTCAGCCTTAAGTAAGTCTTATTTCCTGCTCTCCAATTGTGGATTCCCATTTCCCAAGGAAAGTCTAGGGACTGATTTATCATTGTGTAGCTGTCATTTAGGACATCCCATAGGAGGAGATCAGGGTTGGAGATCAGGGTTGGCCAAAGTTTGTGCAAAGCCCTGGCAAAAAACTCTTTGGTACCCATAGAAATGGGCCCAGTAATCATGTGTAATCACAAATCCCTTCCTTTGATCCAGAGTAGAGAAGGGTAGAATGGCCTGAATTGTTTGAGTGATAGTGTGGTGCAATGGAAAGAGCATTTGATTTGAAGTCAGAAGACCTGTATTCAAATCTTCACCCTACTATCTTTGGGATCTTGAGCAAGTCACATTACCTCTCTCTGTGTCTGTGTCTGCGTCTGTGTCTCTGTCTCTGTCTCTCTCTCTCTCTCTCTCTCTCTCTCTCTCTCTTTCTGTGTCTCTGTCTTTTTCTCTTCCTTTTCCTCTTCTTCCTTTTATTTCTCCTCCCCCTTCCCTCTCCCTTCTCTCTCTCTGTATCTCTGCCTCTGTCTCCTCTTTCTTTCTCTGTCTGTCTGTCTGTCTCCTCCTCCTTTTCCTCTTCTTCCTTTTATTCTTCCTTATCCTCCTTCCCTCCTCTCTCTCTGTGTCTCTCTGTCTCTGGGTCTCTGTCTCTCTCTCCTTCTCTCTCTGTCTCTCTCTGTCTCTCTCTCTCTCTCTCCTCTTCCTCTTCTTCCTTTTATTCTTCCTTCTCCTTCTCTCTCTCTCTCTCTTTCTCCTCTTCCTTTTATTCTTCCTTCTTCTTCTTCTCTCTGTTCTGTGTGTGTGTTTGTGTGTCTCTCTGTCTGTCCCTCTCCTCCTCCTCTTCTTCCTTTTATTTCTCCTCCTCCTTTCCTCTCTTTCTCTTCCTCCCTCTCTTCCCCTCCTCCTTTCACCAGGTATTCAGGAAGGGGGCAGCTAAAATGCTTTTCCAGGGACTTCAGAACTCTCCATGCTGGGTAGTTTAGGGAGATGATGGTGATATATAGAATTGGTGATAGTAGGCACAGATTTGGGAAGGGCTTTCTGCAAAGGGGTGTCTACTGTTGGTCTTCCCTTAACCCTTCCTGCCTGGATTGACCAGTTCCCTCCCCTCCCTTTTCTGATCCTGGCCTTCCACTCAGGCCTGAGGTTTGCAGGTCCTATGGGCACCTAAGATTTCCTGGGCCTGAGAAGGAAGAGGTGTCTGTTATAGTCTCCTCAAGTGGGCTTCCACTTCTCACTTTGGAATACTGGGGATCATTTTCTCTCCTCAGCCTCCGAGAAAACTCTATCAGTCCAGATGGAGCTCAGGAGATCGCCAGTGCTCTGCGCAGCAATCAGGCTCTCCAGAACTTGGAGTAAGTCACTTCTCTGGGGAGGAGGGCTTGGTGAGGAGTGGGTAGTACAAGGCAAAGGGCATTGACCCCCTTGGTTTGTTTTTTCCTAGAGATGGTTAATATGGTATCACCATAAGAACAAAGAAACTCTCTGTTAAAAAGTTCAGCCTCCCTGGTCTTTCCAATAGTTGGTTCCCTCTGGATGGGTCTAAAAGAGACTAGAAGAGAACAGTGTTCCTCCCTGACTTTATTTCACACTATCAGGGAAAGGTCCAGAGGCTTCAAGACAGGACATGTGGATTCTACCTTAGCTCTGCCATTAACTAAATATATTATTGTAGGCAAGTCACTTTTGTATTTCCTTCTCCTCTTCTTAACTAGCACCAAGCACAGGGACTGGCAGGTAATAATGGGTCTTTCTGGGCCCTAGTTTCCTCATATGTGAAATGGATATAATATCTGCTTTGTCTACCTCGGATCACTGTGACAGTAAATGAGAAATCTTGAAGAATTCTTTTAAAGTCATAAAAGTTGCTGCAAAATGATGCCAAACTCAAATAGAATAGTCATACCACAAATTAACAATATATAATATCATGTTTTCATTTATTTTGTTAAACATTTCCCAGTTCCATTTTAATCTGGTTATTAAACCACTCTGCTGCACTCTGGAGTTTTACAAATTGTAGTAATGAATCTGATATCTATGCAGAATGTAGTGACTTGATGAAAAGCAAATCCTAAAAGAAGAGGGATTTAGTTTAGTCATAAAAAAAGAACTTTTGTAAAAGAACTTTGTAAAAAAAAAAAAAACTTTATAAAAGAAATAACTCTGGAATGAGACAGTAGAGGAAGCTGTGAAATCATTTTTTTCCGGTTGAGTTCTAAGATAACACATCAATCTAGTGCTCTAGAAAGGCTTAGGGGATAGTCTTTCAAGTAAGTAAGCTCCATACAGTCATAATGACAAATAGTTATTTAACAAAATGCTTTCCTTACAGCAATCTTGAGATTGGTGGATTAGTGCAGCTATTTCCTCATTTTATAGATGGGGAAAGAATCTCAGAAAGGTGGAGCCACACTATTTATGAATGTTAAAGCCAGGGCTCAAAACCAGGTTTTTGGTCTTGTTAAACTGATATATAATCCATCCCCTAGACTACTCTCTCTTAAAGGTCTGTTGTCTAGAATTCACAACAAGACTGGGAGTTAGGTTCAAGGGGAGAAGATCCTTGTGTTTAGAAGAAGTACTAGTAGGTAGTAAATAACAGAGACCTGGACTGTGCAATTGACATTTTGTGTTCTTTTATTTTTACTTAGCCTGACAGCCAATCTTCTCCATGATCAGGGTGCACAGGCCATTGCAGCGGCGGTGAAAGAGAATCGAGTGCTCAGAACACTCCAGTGAGTTTTCCCCTACCCCCATTATTTAATTCTTCCATATACCCACAATCCACAATTTCATCATCATCAAAAAATAAGTAAACAAAGGTCCAGAGAATATTCTAATCCTACCCATTCCCATATTCTATTCCTCTTTTATTTAATATTTTTTAATTTTCCCCAGTTACATGTAAAATAATTTTTTTTACATTTTTTAAAACCTTTGACTTCCAGATTCTCTGCCTTCCTCTTCACACTACCCCATTGAGAAAACACATGTGAAGTTATGCAAAACATTTCCATAAAAGTCATATTGCAAAAGAAAGATGTATTCTTTTTCTGAGTACAGATAGGATTTTTCATCCTAAGTCCTTCAGAGTAGTCCTGAATCACTGTATTGCTGAGAATTACAAAGTCATTCACAGCTGATCATTCCTCAACATTGCTATTACTTTGTATACAGTACACATGACTTTGCTTGAGTCCATGAAGGACTATCTTGTAGTCCTTAAGACAAGGTTTGCTTCCCCTCCCTCTTCCTTTCTCCCACTCTCCTCAGTATCTTTCATTAATTTACCAGACAGAGGTTATTAGGTTCAACTAGGAATCTTAGGCGGATCCCTTCCAGCTTTAGTTCCATGAACTTGGAAGCAAGGAGGGATTGGGTTAGCCTGGGAAATGAAAGCAGGGCCAACAAAACTTTGTTCTTAGTAACGATTTTGGAAAATTTTGTTAAAGTTTTACTCTGATAATTCATTAGAAGGTTGGAGATACCACTGGGTTCTCAAAGGTTGTCCCAAAAGAGCACAAAGTTCTTCTGAGTTCTATCAAACTATATCTATATCTATCCATCTGGTGACAGACTATATCTGCCATGCAAATACTAACTTCATTAATTTGTTGGGTTTTTTTTTTATGAAACTGAACTTCAAATAGATACAATTTTTAAAAAGTATACATTAAATTTAAGAAGGTTGTTAAACTTGCCTGGTTTATGTCCCTTCTAAACTTTTTGTTTTCTTTCATATATTTTAATGTTTTATTCTTTTTCTTTCTTTTTTTCTTCCTTCTTTCCCTTCCTTTTTGACTTCTCTAACTTCCTCTTTACCCCAATACAAGCCCTGAGTAGGATACATATAGTCGGACAAAACACATCAACACATTGGCTATATCTGCATCTATCTATCTACCTATCTATCTATTTATCTATCTATCTATCTATCTAGGCTATATTTTCAGCCCTCTGTGAGAAATGCCTCATCTTCTCAGGTGAAGATTTCCCCTGGCACCTACTGATCTTAGCTCAGATCCTCAAGACTACTTTATCACTTGTGTTTTGCCTGTATCTTACCCTCTGCAGCTTACAATGGAATTTCATCCAGGTCAATGCTGCCAAGGCCCTGGGTCAAGCACTACAATTCAACCGAAGCCTGACCAGTTTAGAGTAAGTACATGATCCTTTGCACTGGGCAGCTGAGGAAGATGTATATAGGCAGAAACAGGCTAACTATGGCTAGAGAGGAAAACCATGTGGTTGTGGGGGGGTTACACCAATGGTTGTCAACAGTACAAGAAATTCTAGCCCTGAAGCTGAAAAATAAATGCTTTTTAAGGTCCAATTTTTGTATATTATTATTCATATAAATGTACAGAAATTAACCAGGATCTCTATTGCTTTATTCTAAGCTGAGGGGGAAAAAAAGACAATATGACTGATTCACTAGAATGATTTGGAGCTGGGAGTTCTTTTAAACTTAATTTTCTGCGGAATATGATTAACAAAAAAGAAGCATGGACCAAAAAAATTCATTTTACTTCAATCCTTCCCTATCTTACTAAGTATAGTGAACCATAGAATGTTTCTTTGATAGTTCAAGATCTTGAAGAGACCAAGGGTCATCATTCTGAAGATCAGTTATAGTTATGGGCTGCTATGGGTATAGAATTAAAAGTATAAGAAATGTTACCCAAAACATCTTCTGGAGGATTAAAAAAAATGTATAACTAAAGCCCAATTTTGTATTAGCTTGTTTTATTGTCATTTGCTGCTTCTCCAAAAGAAGAGCACCTTTGAGCTTCTATTGAAGGTTAAGGTTATCGGATTCTGGTTAACTGACTTTTTACTATACATACTCGTTATGCTCTGGTAGATACATCCAATATGGACTATATGTACTAGCTAAACTGGCATGGTATTGACAGAGACTTGGAAATAATGAGGGGGACTTACTATGTTACAGTTTGCAGGAAAATGCAATTGGAGATGAAGGAATGATGGCCCTCGCCAGGGCACTGAAGATGAACACAAGTCTCACAGCTCTCTAGTAAGTCTGTAGGTTACATAAGCTATTTGTTGAGGAAACCAATCCCATCCCTCCCTCTTTTTACACAACTTTTTTTTTTTTGCTAGTCAAAGAAATTGTTTTCTTTCTTGCAATTGGAATAAATTAGTGAAAAAAACACATTTTTGTCTGGAACCTCCTCTCCTAAATAAACCTAACTTTTGCCAAAGAGAATGGTCATTGTGAATTCTTCACATGACTGGATGCCAACATTTGGTGCCTACCATCATCTGGTATCTCTATCAGCCACAGGGTAACAAGGAGGGAGAAGAAAAGTTTATTCCCCTAACTTTTCTTGGAGACTGATTCTGGTCAGTCTTTCTTCTTTAATTTTAGTGCCTCCCCCCTAATATGTTGTTTCCCCCATTAGACTGTGGACTCCTTCAAAGCCAGAGAACAACTTTAAGTTTTCTTTGTATCCTCAGTGCTTAGCCCATAATAAATGCAAATTGACTATTTGATTCTGAAGTCAAATCTGAAGATTTGAATCTTATGGATTCAAGCATGCTGTAGCAGTAAGAACAGTCTTTGAACAAAATGAGCTATTATTCAGTTCAGCACAAATCAAGTCCCTACACTGTGCTTGATAATGAGGAAATACAAAAATAGCTGTTATAGAGACCCAGTTCTCAAGGAATTTACAGTCTATTTTTGGGGAAGCACAATGCACACACCTAATTTCAGTACAGGAAGAAGGTAATAAATACATTGGAAATCAAAGTGCCCTGAGAAATCTGAGAGGGAGAGACAACCAGGAGTGTACTGATAAATGTTTAACAGAATCTCCAAAAATGTATGACATATTTTTAATTTTAATCTGCATTATAAACATTTAATCCATCACATTCTTAAGTCTAGTGATATGAACAAAACAATAGATCAAACCTTAGTTTGTAGAGCTTGCCAATTGGTAACAATAAGTTCTCTCCACATAGGATGAGCTGGTTTCAACATACCTTCATCTTCCATCATTGTACATTATTGGTAATTAGATTAAAAATTAAGTATTTGTTATAATTGACACAAATAAAATTTGGGTTTGGGGCAAGAAATGAGAAGGCAGGCTTGTCTTATATAAACTACACCATTTCTTGTAGTCTTCAGGTGGCGTCTATTGGAGTACTTGGGGCCCAAGCACTAGGCGATGCATTGGCTGTGAACAAGACCTTGGAAATTTTGGAGTAAGTATATTAGTTTTTAGGGTTGCAGTGTCTCATACAAAATACCTGAGTTGTTGATTCAAGAAGCTTAGGTGTGAATTTACATATCAAGTTAAGTCAACAAGCTTTTATTAAGTGCCTGTTCTGTGCTTGGCACTTTGTTATCTGCTAATAGTCCTGACTTCCAAGAAGTCCACAATGCAATGGGAAGAAAACATGAAAATAACTATCTGTGATAGACAATATGGATAAATTGCATTAAAGAGAGGGAGGATACCAGCATTCAGGCAGATCAGGAAAGGCTTCTTGCTGAAGGCAGGATTTTACTTGGGACCTTATGGATGCTGTAGAAGCCAAATAATATAAAAGAGGAAAGAAAGAATTCCAGTTGAAGGGAAAACCAATAAAATATCCCAGGTCAGGAGACTAAGTATCCTAAATGAGCAAGGAGGCCAGTGTCAGTGGATTACAGTCCATGGAGAGGAATAAAATATAAGAGGAAGGCATAGTCCTGATAGAAGACAGATTTTTTATATATGGTGAGGTCTTCCAGATGTTATTTGTGGATGACATTGTGCTGATTGAATCAATCCCTTCCAAATGAGGACCACAACCACTGAAAAAATTTAACCTAACTTTACATAGGAAATACTATGTGAATAAAAAAAATACCTATTGGGGTATTATGGGAAGATATCTGCATGCTAGGTCGCTCCTGTGCCAGGTGCAGCTAAGCTCTGGGCTTAAAAGCAAAAAACAGTCTCTGTGCTCAAATCTAATGGGGGAAACAATCTGCAAGCACTACGTTTGTACTGACAAGATATAGGCAGAATAAGTTGGGGCCGGTGTTGGAGAGAAGGCTGGGACAGGCTACTTGGAGGAGGCAGGACTCTAGCTAATGCCTGGAGGAAACCTGGGGAAGCCAGGAGAGAGAGATAACAGAAACAGTTGGGAAAATGAGGAGAGTGGGGAGATTGTTCTGTGGAAGCAGCAAGTGTGGAGAGGGTCAAGTTTTAAAAGATTGTAAAGGTAGGAAGGGATCAGATTATGAAGGCCTTTAGAAAACAAAGCAGAGGATTTTTATTTCATCTTGAATATCCTAGAGTTTTTTGTATGGGAAGGTGGCAGTGATGTGGTCACAGAGGGAATCCAGAAGGAAGGCTCTCCGGGATCAAATGCACAATCCTCATAACCCCCATAGGTACTGTGAGCCAGTGACACTACTCCTTACCATTCCTTATCTCCTGACTCCAAACTGTGTGATCCTAGGCGAGTCATCTAGCTTCTATCTGTCTCAGTTTCCTTTGCTGTAAAATGAGGATGATAGCACCTATCTCCCAGGTTTGTCATGAGGATTAAATGAAATATTTGTAAAGTTCTGAACATAGTGTCTGGAACACAGCAGGCACTTAATAAGTGCTTGTTTCATTCCTTTTTCTTTAAGCCATTAGAGTTTATTGACTGTGAAGGGATGACATGGTCACACTTGTACTCTGGAGAGATGAATTTGATGGCTGAGGGGGGTGGAGAGAGACTTGAAGCAGGGGGAGCAAACAGCAAGATGATGTATACAAGTCTAACCATTTACAAGGGGGTTAAGGATGTTGTCTCTATAAGGCACAGGGCTCATTTCAGTGCATCTAGTCCTCTGACTGGGTTAAGCCTGATGTTAGTAACTGGGACCACAGCAAAAGCATGGGGAGGTGCTGACTGTTTGGGGCCTCTGGTTTCACAAGCATTTCTTCTATCTGGTGTGAGACCCTTTAATAGTACTTGGATGTATGAAGCATCCATCTGGGTCCATATTCTGATGAGAATACCAGTTAGAGTTTTACTTACAGGGTATCATAGTAAAGTAAATGAACATTTACTAAAATAGAAACTCAAGGTAAAAAAAAAAATCAGCAATATGGGGAAGTCAGACTTCTTGCAATGACAACCTCAACTAAGACCTGAAATAGATCTTGCTATAATGTCAGAGTTCAAGGAAAAGCTGCTATTCCCCCATCTTTCTTCTCTCTCTCCTTCCCTCCTTTCTTTCCTCTCTCCCTCCATTTCTGTGTCTGTCTGTATGTCTGTCTGTCTCCCTCTGTCTGTCTCTGTCTCTTTCTCTTTCTCATTCTCTGAGTGTCTCTTTCTGTTTCTGTCCCATTTTCTCTCTCTCTGTCACTCTGTTTCTCTCTCTGTGTCTCTCCATCTCTATCTGTCTGCCTCTCTCTCTTTCTTGCTCTCTGAGTGTCTCTTTTTTTTTTCTTTCTTTGTCTTTGTGTCTCTGCTCTCCCTCTCTCTCTGTCTCTCTCTCTCTCTTTCTGTCTCTGTTTTTACACACACACACACACACACACACCATACACACCCTGGATATCTCTTTTCTCCCTGGCTCAGATCTTCTCATGTACCCTTTCTCTTGAAACTCTGTTGCCAATCTCTCACAAGATACACTGCAGATGCTTCTATACAAGTAGAGTCTGACTTCAGGGATGTTGTCTCCTGCTGCACGTTGTACTGGCTTGTGGGGAATGGAGCCCTGAGTGTCAGAGTGGATGAAGCACTAGACCTGGAGTCACAAAGACCCAGGTGTGATTCTGACCTCAGACACTTGGTATGCTGGGAAAGTTACTTGACTCCCTCTTAGGGGTTGCTTTTAGGATCAAATGAAATAATATATATAAAACACTTTTCAAACCTTAAATTGTTCCATATATGTGAGCTATTGTTACTTTACCCTCTCCTAGTAAATTATTTGCAGTCCCTAAAACTTTTGACTGAGTACAAAGGTACAAATATAAACATTAATTGCCATGTAGTGTAATCACAGGCCATTATCTCAAATACACAATAAAAATCTACAGCAGCATAGAGCATATGCAGAAACACAATACATGCACCTAGAGTAATAGCTTATATAGCAAAGAGATAAACTACAAACTTAATACATAGGTCGTGTAGTACATATAACATCACATACATAGCACCAAATACACAGCCCATCACTGAGCATCATCTGACTCCATATGTGACCTCCTCTTCCACTACTCTTGAAGCATAAAAAAATCAGTCTGATCACCAGTCTCAATATTCTCATAGTGACCTTTGTACTCTTAGAATCTTCAAACTTACTGGTCTATCATCCTAATTTTGATTTTGTGATTTAGTTCAGGAAAGTTATTACTGTCTCTAGTCTCTAATGAGTCAAGCATCTCATGTGTTTTTTGTTCCCTTGGGGCCTTCCTAGCTGGAGAATTCAGCAGAAAAGTAGCTGTCTACGTTCAGCCCTCTTTTTGGACTTGAACAGTCTCATCTGACTTTTCTGTCCTCCCCTTTTCCCTCCCCGCCTCCCCTCTCCAGAGGGTACCAGCATGCAATTTCTTCTTCATATGAAGCATCGTCATCCAGGACTAAGTCTATTTCTCAGAGACAGGCTCTTCTTAGAATCTGCTTGACCGACTCTTTATTGTAGTTTTCCTCTTTATCAGTAGGAGGTCAAGCTAGTCATTTGTTAACTGTTAAATTGCTCAATCTTTCAATTACTTAGAATAAGATAACTCACCATCAGTCCATTAACTTATATATTCTTTGGATACCAAGATTTCTTTGTAGGATTTTTATCTTTTTATATCTTTTAACTATGGTGGAAATTCCTGATCACAAACTCAAGCGTTGTATTAACACTTGTTTCTCGCTGATCTTTTTTTTTTTTAATCTAAGGACATAACTGGACTATAGTCCTCCTTCAGTCCAACTTTTATAAGTGAGACATGCTAGCTGTGACTCTTTCCATCTTTTCCATCTTTTGAGACCCCTAAGAACAAAAGCAATTTTTTTGTAACTGTGGCTTTCATCCAAACACCAGCAGGTATGGAGTAAAGCCTGTGGTGTATTCTTGGTAGCATTATTATATTTATATACTAAAAATGATGTGCTGATACCACTAAGCCTTCTGTTCATAGTCCCCCAAATGTGCAGTTATATATAATGAAAATGCTCAGGCATTGGATCAACTCAAGGATGTCAAAGCGTGCTCCCAGATTTCTTGCATTCTGCTAAAATCACTCCAGCCTTGAATAGCTTGTTTTCAAAGTTTCTACTTTGGCAAGATTGGATCCTTACAGGGAAGCCATACATGGTGAAATACTTTTCCCACGATGTCTTGGCAACTGTAGCAACTATCTGGTTTCTTTGAACTCATTCAACAATCATTTATTAAATGGCTGAGACACTGAGAATTATAAGGACAAAAATAAAAGTCTCTGCCCTTAAGAACTTACATTCTTGGTTGAGTATGCTTGTACTTACTGGGTGAACTTCTCTTTTACCATCAGGTGATTGCTTATATTTTCCCTATCTTCTTCCAGAAATTAAAAAAAGGCTACCCACACAAACTCCACTGGCTTGCTGGTACTTCTACTTGCCAGGTAAGCACTTTCTTTTGGGAGCACTTTCTTTTGAATCCAGTGAGCATACAGCTCACATTTCTTAGAGAATCTGCTGCCATTTTGTGCTTACTGGCTTATGTTCAAAATCATTTTCGTAGCCAACCATGGAGTGGTATGCCTTGGAAAACACTAAGATGGATTGGGTTGGACCAGTTATAATCCAGCAGAGCTTTTAATTGCATAGTTCCAACTTCTGCCATTTTCTTAATGGCTTATTGCCCTTTGGGAAATGATGCCCAAGGGTCATGAGGAAAGGTTGGGGCTTATATCACCTCTCATGCAGTTGCTTTCACTGTTAGTCATCAAAGGGCCCTTGAAGCAAGAAGTAGAGATGGGTCCAATACATCAAATTTATATTCACTGAAGACACATTCAGCCACATTTTTAGGTATCAGTTCCTTGTGGCTCATAGATTGCCTCTATAGTCTTTTATAGGTATCTTTGGGAATAAAGATTTCTGCATTTATGTTAGTATTTCCTGGCTAGTAGTGCATGATGGCCCTATGGTTAATGTGATGATCCATCTTGGGCAGGTTACTGTCTTTCAGTGCTTGGAATTGAAGTCTGGATAGATAGTCCACATGGTGTCAAAACTTACTGCTTATATAAGGGATGGAGTTTTGTGAGCTGAATGAAAGGACCTCTATTGGATTTCTCAGAGTGAATGTGGGATTTCCTAGAGAAGATGTGGGTTGTCACCCATTCCATAAGAAGATGGTAGCCCTGGTATATATTCAGATGTGTCAGACATTTCTAGAGTGCTGTTTAAGACTAACTCCAGCCAGCTCAAAGTTCTGTGACATCTTCAAATCAGCTCTTGAAAAGATCAGGAAGCATCAATATGACTTTTGTGTATTGTACTACAGGGATACCTCAGATCCAATCCATAAAGTGACACACACCAATCCTTATGGTAGGTTTTTTCCTTTGGTCCTAGAGAATCACCATAATTGAACTTTCCTAGATTAACCCTTGAGACAGAGAATTCAGTGTCTTTGTTGCTCTCTGCTCCCAAATGAATCACAGAACTGAGTTAGTATGGAGTTTTGTGACCATCTAAACCAACCCACACCCAATAAAGAATCCACACAGCATCATACCCCAACAGGTAGTCATCAAGGCTCTATGTGAAGACCTCCAAAGAAGGAGAAACTATTATCCTCTAGTGTGGCCATTAAATTTTTTGGATAACTAATTAGGAGGAAGTTTTTCCCCACTTATTACTCCTGATTCTTCCCTTTGGGGTCAAACAGAAAATATCTTAATTCCTCTTCCATACAACAGCCTTTCAGATACTTAAAGCCAACTGTCTAGTTCTACCCTTATCCCAAGTCTTTGCTTCTCCATGATTAACCATTACTAGTTTCTTCAACTGATTCTTATATGAAAGATTCAAGGCCCTTTGTCATAATGACTACCCATCCTCTAGACACTCTTCAGCTAATCAATGTCTTTTATAAAGTTTGGAGCCCAGAATTAGAAATGTTGCTTTAACAAGGATAGAACATAGGCTGATTATTATCCTCTTATTCCTGGAAGTTATGCCTTTCTTTTTTTGTGTGTATAATTAATAATAAATGTATTAATTAAGTTAGCTAATAATCAGTAAATTTTTCTTGGCAACAAAAGACAAAAGACATGGAGAACCTGAAAGCTTTAAATAATCCTTGAAAAAGAATTTCCTTGACAACTGAAAATCAATCTTAATTGTTGGACATTTAATGAGGAAGTCTTCAGCTCCTCCTGCTGAGAACATGGCTTGATCATGAGACTCAGCTGCTTCCACCAATCTGGTCAGAAGAATTCATTTTCATCTAGAATATTCTCATTGGTTTTCTCCTTCATGAGTTGTTCACTCACTCTAAACTCTAATGAGGGATTCAAGGGAAAGCCCATTTCTTTTGGGAGAAGAATTCACCTAGACTGGATTTTGTTTATATTCTAAAGAGAAGTAGGATCTCCTAATTGGGTGGGGTCCAGCCCAAGATCAAAGAGTATGTTTCCTGAGAGTTAGAAATATATTCTATTATTATATTCTATTAGTTATATTCACTTAGCCATGTCCTTCAGAGGCTGACCTTCCAGAGAAATTGGGCCTTGATAGAGAAACAAAGGAAAAGAGCCTTCAATCCTAATTTAGTAATTGATTATTAATAGAAAAATTTGAATTTGAAGTGGTAAAATCTGAAGTCTTACAGTATCTCATTAACAATATACTAGAGCAAATGGTAAAATCTGGGTAGGGTCTGCAAAGTACAGAGAAAAATCTCCCATTTTGTCATTTTGCATGCTCATTTAAGATGGCCAGTTATTTGGGGAGAGATAGTATGATAGTCATGGCAGGCAACTGGACATCCTAAATGCACCTCAATATCCAGTAGTTCTAGAAAATTATTAGATGTATTTATGTAGTAACACTCCATTTAACCAGCCTCAAATGGGATGATGTCAATCCCATATCTAATTTTCTAGATAATTGAGGCTTTGTCTTTTAGTTATTTCAGTTGTGTCCTCCTCTTCATGGCTCTTTTTTAGGGTTTTCTTGGCAGAGAAACTGCCATTTCTTCTCCAATAATTTTACAGATGAGGAAACTGAAGTAAATGGGTTAAGGGAAGCTTTTTAAATATAACTCAAGATTACATTTGTGGTTTGTGGTTTGTTTGTTTGTTTGTTTGTTTGTTTTTTTGGCTGACATATCACATTGTTGATTCATTCAGCTTGTTCTCCACTAAAACTAAACTTCTATACAGGATGTATGAATTGTCAGTGATCAGGTATTATGCACAGCTTTCTGCCCACAGGACCCTTCCAGGTCTTTGAATAGGCTTTAGTTTGTCCTAAATAATTTTAACATTCAAGAAATGTTTGCCAGTCTGGATATATCATGGCCATAAGGCTTCCTTAGGGAATTCCAAATTCATTCTGTTAAGTCCAATTAGAGCTAGTCCTTTCATTCATTATACAGAGGTCTACCCCAGAGAGGCTATAAGGCAGAAATATCAAACAAGCAGCCCAGTGGGCCATATGCAGCCCACAACCCTAACCAGGTTAAAATGTAACCAGTAAATATTTAATAAATAAAATACAATAAGGGTAATATGACATTTAAAAACTAAGTCAATAGGTGTCCCGCAAGAATCTTTATACATGAATGAATGACCCCTATTTCTAAGTTTGACACCCTTGCTTAAGATACGTATTTGCAAGTGTTCTTTCATAAAATGAATAGAATTACATTCATTACTTGGGATCTGCTGCCCCAGATAAATAAATGCTAAATACCTTAGAGATTGTTCTTGCTGTTCAGACAGTTACAAATGAGTATGTCTTTGCCATATTCCAGTCTTCCTGGCCACTCTGGTACATCTGATGTACATCTGCTTTTGAATCACTGCTCTTTTGACTATTGGCTTTGGCAGGAGTCTCTTCAAACACAATATGGTCAGTCATTTTCTGCCCTCACACTGAAGGGTATGGAACAACTGAACATAAGCTTCCTGTACACTCTTTGTGCACCCAGTTGTACACATAGCCTTTGCAGGCCCTCCAACACCGTGATCTCAGAATACTCCCTTTCTAGAGAACATGTGAGGTCAAGAGCAGATCTCTTGAAGCTCTCCATTAGCTTATTCTGTTTCTTCCCTCACTTCTTTGTCACCATTGCATTACATTATTTCAGTGACATTTCCTAGCCAGGACTCAAAAGGTTTCTTGTTTAGTGGGTAGGGATGCCCTGTGAAAAGGATCATTGCTTTCCACAGTGAGTCCCTTATATTTGCACTGGCAGGCCTACAGTGTGCATTCTGTCCTAAAATATTGTTCTTATGTCCTGAACTGCTGAAAGCGATGACATCAGTGTGCTGTGAAATGCTAACAAGAATGAAGACCATGAGCAGCTGCTTGTTTCATCCTCAGTCTATCCTGCCCTCACCAAAACCTCTCTAAACTGTCTCATCTCTCCTGGTCCAGAGTAGAGACTTTCATAGATAATTTCCAAGCAACCTGATGAACAAGAATGCTAGAATATATCCATATCAGACTGTTCACATAATTTTTTTTAATTCTGAATTTAACATAAATAAAGCAAGCACTTTCATATATAGAGTCTAGTAGGAATTTTTGAAATTAGGAAGGTAGAGTCTGGGTTTTGTCATTCTTTGTTTTTCTATCACTTAACACAGTGCTTAGCACATAATAAGGTCTTAGTTAATGTGTTTTGGTTGACTGACAACTTATTCCATTATACATATATATATATCTTATAATATATACATATACATATATATACACATATATAAATATATATATGTGTATATATATGTATATATATATATATATATATATATATATATATCTTCATCTTGATTCCATATTCCCATAAAGTATTCACAGTATATCACAGGACTTTTACAAAATCATCACCATCAAACAATATTACATTTAATAGAACAGATAATCTACAGACTAACAATCTTGGATGAGAGACATGTTCCATTACTGAAAACCACTTCCTTATATAGCTTAAACAAGTCAAATATGCTGAGTAAAATATGACTTCACTAATAATGCAAAAAAGTTTCAGTTCAAATATTCAGTGTGCAAAATTAATTGTCATTTCAGCAATAACACCTCGCCCTTAAACTTTAGTACAATGATGTAGAAATATAGAATTTCAATAATGCTTTTACTGACAAAAAAATTGTAATGGTTATAATGAAATAATTGGTTTTATCAGCAGGGCTTTCAAACCTAGAAAAAATAAAAACAAAAACATTTTGCTCTGAGTTTTTGCATTGCTAGAATCAATAACCCAAGCTTTACACAACACTCAATGCAGTCTTGCTTTTCAAAGAATTTTAAAAATTCAAATAGTAATATTTGCAAAATCCTAGATAAGCTACCAAATGTAGCACCCCTTTAGTAATATTTTCAGGTGTCTATCATCCTATTTGTATCCGTATTTTGTTGCTCAACAGCCCTATTTTTATCTTTGTTACAAAAATATTATAGCAATACAAAAGAACCTTTTCTAAAATAGAAATGCAAGATAACAAGACAATTACAATAGACAACAGTCTCAAACTACTTCTCACCACACTCAGGAGGAACAGAATGACTGCCAGCAATGGGAATAATATTTCTCCCTGATCATTTCCATGTATACTTCAACACCTAGAAGGCTTGAGAATTCTTCCTTCTTCTCCTCTTCTTCTTCCTCTTCTTCTTCCTCCTCCTCCTCTTTCTTTCATCTTATTTCTTCTTCATTCTTAAAAGATGTAAATTGTAGCCAATCTTGAAGGCTGATAGTTGAGTGAATACTTGGGATCAAGTGAGGGTTTTTTCAAAGATATATTATTTGTAGGCAACAGGGAATGAGCCAGTAAGAATAGGTAAGGTTCAAGATGAGAGAAAGGGAAGTGATCTTCTTAAATCTCAAGTCTGACCATGTCACACACTCATCTTCCTTCAGTCAATAAAGTCTAGTGGGTCCCTATCACCTCCATGATAAATCTTCTGTTTGGGATTCAAAGCCCTTCCCAATCTTTGTCCTTTTCCTCTCCCCCAACCTCTCCAGTTTTCTTACACTTTAAATCTTCCTTTCTTATACTTTTTGATCCCATGACACTGTTTCTTTCAAAAATTACTCTACTTCCCAAGTTCAGGCATTTTCTCTGGTTGTCCCATATATCTCTTGTCCTCTTCATTTCTGCCTTCTGGCCACCTTGGCTTCCTCCAAATCCCAGATAAAACTTCACCTTCTACAAAAACTCTGTCCCCATAACCCTCAATTCTACTGTTTATTATTTCAGATCTATCTTGTTTATAGCTTAATTGCACATAATTGTTTGTATATTGCCTCCCTCAGTAGACTTTGAACTGCACTGGGAGCAGGGACCTTGATGAAGAGTGAGGCAGACTTTTTATTAGAAAATGGAGGAGAGAATAGAGAAAGATGTCAATAGGATTACAGGGGAGCAGAGGGACCCAAGTTAATAATTGAGAGTGCATAGAAAATCAATTAGGGAAGGATAAAATTATTTCTTTTCAGTAGCAAGAGCCAAGTTGAGTTAGACAAAATAAATTTGTAGTAGATCCAGTCAGCAAAGTCTGGATTGAGTCTCTTCATTCAGGACCATTCAACAGCAAGGAACAGCAGAGAAAGCAGAAAATAAGGGTTTTTGTTGTTGTTGTTGTTGTTGTTGGAGTTGGCAAAGAACATAGGACTCAAGGTGAGGTGTTCAAGAAAACAACTATCTCACATAGACCTAAAGAGTTGTTAATAGGAATTCAGCTTTCTGTCTCTTTATAATTTGTAGTAAATTAATATTTAGATACATGTCTGAAACCTTAGTAATTCATAGCTTCACATGTCTACAGGAATCAGACTATAATTGTTGGTTATACAAGGTATTGATTTTATGTATGTATTTTTCATTAAAGAGGCAGCATGGTACATGTGTCTTTCTCTGATTGAATTTAATGTCCCCAAGAGCAGGGATTGTTTCATTTTTGTTTTTACATCTCCAACCCCTAACCCAGTTCCTGGCACATGGTATGTGCTTCAAAAAGGCTAAGGAATTGTTTGGTAGTAGGTAGATAGGGAAAGATAAAATAGATAGGGCCAGTCTTCTATCTGGCCTTGGAGTCAAGAGCAAGGAAGCCAATGTCACTCAAACAGAGGATTTTATATTTGATCATGGAGATGATAGGGAGTCACTAGAGTTTACTGACTGTGGGTGGGAGTGGGAATGTGCGTGAAATGGTCAGATTTGATCAGGATTTAGGAATATCACTTCCTCCTCCCATCTGGAACATTTTCTTTATCTACTAGCTTGTTGCTTACAATTCATCCTTGTAAAAAGAGAAAAACAAAAACAAGCAACAACAACTTTCCCTTGATCCCAACTATTGACTCAACCACCAACCCCTCACCACATTGCCTTTGCTTTCCTATTTTCTCTGACAGCTTAAGAGGAAACTCCATTGGGGCAGCTGGAGCTAAGGCCATAGCTAATGCCTTGAAGATAAACTCCAGTCTTCGGATGCTCAAGTGAGTAATTGTTGATACTGGGGAGGAAAAAAGGCAAGGCTCAACAGTTGGTGAGTCAGCAGGTTGCTGTGGATTTCCTCTGTAGTACCTTCTTTATAAATAATATAGATCTTGTATAAAATGGAGGGCAGCGAAGTTGGTGCAGTGGCTAAAGCACTGGGCCTCTTGGTCAGGAAAACTCTTCTCCCTGAGTTCAAATCTGGCCTTAGACACTTAACAACAGTGTGATCCTAGACAAGTCACTTAATCCTGTTTGCCTCAGTTTCCTCATCTCTAAAATGAGTTGGAGAAAGTAATGGCAAATCCTTCCAGTATCGCTGCCAAGAAAACCCCAAAAAGGGATCATGAGGCGTCAGACATAACTGAAATGATTCCACAGTAACTCAACTGAAAATACCTACTTGTGTGATATTGAACAAATAATCTGATTTTTTGGGGGCTTCAGTTTTCTTCTTTGTAGAAAGAGATGATTGGACTATACTATCTCTAAGGTTTCTTTTTGCTCTACCAACCTATGTTTATAAGGCAGGGCCTATAGTACACCATAACATTAAATGTCAAAGGCAACTGGACTGTTGCTAAACTAGAGAAATCAGAGCCATTGCAGCTGCTCCTTCCCTATGACATAGCTGAGAGAGTTTAACCCAAATTTCGGTGGACAAGTCAGGCCCTGGGTTCCATGTTACTTTTCCAGTCACATGGTTCCTTGGTTGTTTTCTTGGTCTATAAAGGTCACCATAGGTTTTTTTTCCATCTTTCTCCTAGTCTTCAAGAGAACTCCTTAGGAATGGATGGAGCCATCTGCATCGCCACTGCACTGACCAACAACCATGGGTTCAAGCATATCAAGTGAGTGATGGTTAACAGAAAGTAGAAGTTTAGTTCAGGGATACCATTTCCCCCTTCTCCTCTTTCAAAGAGTCCACTTGTCCACCTCAAGTTAGTTAAGAGATTAAAATAGGCCATTTCTCACCTTATTAGATGAAGCAAAAAATATTAAAAGCTCATTATACTAGACACTATGCGTCCTTGGATGACAGAATGTAAAATCAAAAAGATCTTTACAGGATAGAAGGATTCCCACCAACAAAATGAAATTAAATAGAATCATGCACAAAATTAAATCACATAAATATAAGAGAGCAATGTGGGGGAAAAAAAGAGCCAGAATTTTAGTGGATTGAAAACTCACTGTGTTAGTAATGTGGTACAGTTGCTAAAATATCAGTAACAAAAACTCAATGCAAGTAAAATAAAATTAGTCATTGTGTTCATTAATTAGAGGTATGGAAGGTGACAATTTCTACCATAAGCTATATTAAATCCCACATTTGGAGAAGTGCATTCAGTTCAGTTTTGGTACTGTATTTTAAGAGGCTCATTGGCAAAGGAAAGGGCATGCAGAAGATTGTGAAAAAGCTAGTGAAGGGTCTGGCAATCATATCTTACAAGGCTCAGTTGATATTAGGGATTTTTAGCCTGGTGAAGAAAGCAGAGGGGTGGGAGTTTAAAGTTATTGTCAAATATTTGAAGGGTTGTCATGTGAAAGACTTATCTTTTGTTGCTTCAATGGGCAGAAGTAAGAGCAATGGTTCAGTGATAGTGGAATTGACGGGCTCAATATGAGGAAGAAGTTTCCAGCAGTGTCTAGATAACCTGTCCAAGGATGCTATAAAACAGGGGTTCTTAATCTTAAATTCCATGTATATATTTTGAGAATCTTTTAACTCAGATGAGAAAAATTATATCTTATTTTTGCTAACCTTTTAACTTTTTTCTTTTCCAAATCCATTAGTTTTTAATATTCACCTTGGCAAAACCTTGTGTTCCAAATTTTTCTCTTTCTTTACCCCCTCCCCCCAAGATAATGAGCAATTTTATATATAACAATTTTTTATCATTTTTAATTTTATGCTAATTTAATTTTAATTTTAAAATTGTTTTTATTTTTATTTTTTAATATGCTAAAAAAATTTAATTATGCTAAAAAGGGATCCATAGACTTCATCAGACTGCCAAAGGGGTTCTGATATACACAAAAAAAGCTAATTCCTGATGTAAAGGGATTTTAAAACTTGGTGGGAGGTTAAATTTGGTGACTAGTTACTTTCAAGTCTAGGTTTCTATGATGGCCTCTTCTTCAGTGGAGGCCCTGGCCAACTGGTTTGCAAACCTTTACTAAAGGATGTAGATCTCAAAGTTTGAAAGGGAAATGGTCATTGGGATTGGCTTGCCTTGGTAATTGCCCTTGCAATCTGGCCTTCTACTCCCACCATTCTGAAATAGCTAAGAATCAAGATTATTCAAGACTTCTTTGACCTCATTATCATGCATTCTGTGAACTACCCTTCCTTCTAATCACACTTTCCTGGCCCTGGGACATGACTCTCTCATGGTTCTCTAACAGGGTACTTCTCTCCTTCTCTTCCCCCCTTCATTGTGTGTGGTCCCCAAGGTTCTGTCCTTGATCTTTTTATCTACACTTTTTTCCTACTGATCACATTAACCCTTGTGAATTTGTTTCTCGTTTCTATCCAAACTCCCAAATTTATGTGTTGCCACTGCAAACCTGCACTGTCACCGGCCGACAGGATGCTTCCATCTCAGCGCAACATGTCCCCAACTTCTTTTCCCTACGTCCTACCCCCTTCCCTTCTTTTTCTGTTGACAGCCCCACCATCCTTGCAATTACTCAGGGTCACCACTTTGGTATCATCTTAGGACTCTCCCTGACCCTTTGATCAGGTGTCAAGGCACCTTTAAAGGGGGGTATGGTGCTATTATCTTCAACCTAGCATGCTGCGCATTTGACTGATAATGAAGTTAGCATAAGGTTGCGCTATGGTCTTTTGATACAAGTTTTGATTGCTATCCAAATATACTCTTTTTCAGTCTCCAGGGAAACCACATCGGAGAATCAGGTGCCAGGATGATCTCAGAAGCCATCAAGACAAATGCCCCAGATTGTATTGTTGAAATGTGAGCCATAATTTCTGATGGAACTTTCTGCTGGACTGAGCAGAACAGGGAAGAAATCAAGCAGGAAATCTGGATAAGATTATTTAAACAAGTGGTAGTCTGAAGGTCAGTGCTAGCAGGAATGAGCTTATTGATCCTATGGATGCAGTTTCAAAGAGAGGTTATCATCTACCTCTAGAACGGAGTACAGGAATAGCAATGACTAATAAAACTGCATAAACAGGGTGAATTCTTGCACGGATAGGCTCTGGGATTGTGATTTAAGGGTTCAGCTACTTTAATAATAGAAGAAGCTGGTTGGCCATGAATAAACGTTAACACTGTTAAAAAATCAACCTGACATGTAGCAGAGGAAACATTCCTTGATTCTTCCAAATACCACAAGTCTCTCAATTCCTCAAGAAACATGGAAAAACCATTTTGACATGGGTTGTAAGGCTTTGGAGACAAAAAATACTGGCATTTTCCCCAATTTTCCATCACACCAGCCAGTATTAAGCAAATTCTTCAAAGATAAATGCAGGTGACCTAGTGGACTGCAAACTCAGTATATGTCAGCAATGTGATATGGCAATAGGAAAAAAATTGATTTTGTTCTGCCTTATTAGCAGAACAAAGATGGTACTAAGTCTGACACACTCAGGGTCAGATGATATCTGAAATATTCAACCAAGTTCTTGGTGCCATATTTTATAAAATTTTATCATTTTATAATGGGAAATTTAAAACATGTCCAGAGCTTAGTATAAGCAGGATGATTTTTTTAAAACCTCCCAGCTCTTTTGGGGGGGGTTCAGAAGATCTAAGATTTCATGTGTGTGTAAACCTTCTACAAACTAAATCATTTGTAATTTAAGAGCCTTAGACCCTATCTGGAAGTCTTTCAGATGAACTTTTTTCAACAGCCAAAAGAGTTGTCACTTTAGACAATGTGCTTGCCCTGCTGGTTTGGAGAAATGCCTGAGTTTTTGCTTTTTTCTTTCCAGAGCTCCACAAGTAACCACTGCTTTGTAACTAAACCCCTCCTCATTCTTCTCCTAAATGCGGGGTTTTTCTA
The DNA here is from genome assembly GCF_902635505.1 of Sarcophilus harrisii. Classification (NCBI taxonomy): domain Eukaryota; kingdom Metazoa; phylum Chordata; class Mammalia; order Dasyuromorphia; family Dasyuridae; genus Sarcophilus; species Sarcophilus harrisii. The sequence goes on from NC_045426.1 coordinate 336,469,451, forward strand.
TTTTAGAATTCTATAATTTTGATTTATCACACTATGGGAATATATGATGTGTTGTGTCCTGCTTTCTAGAGCCCCCAGGTTGGGGTAACAAAATTTACCATTGCTTTCTAAAGCCCCCACACCGGGGTGATTTAAATATCCTGCTTTCTAGAGCCCCCAAGTTAGGATGACAAAATGTACTGTGCTTTCTAGAGCCCCCACACCGGGGTGATTAAAATATCCTGCTTTCTAGAGCCCCCAAGTTAGGGTGACAAAATGTACTGTGCTTTCTAGAGCCCCCACACCGGGGTGATTAAAATATCCTGCTTTCTAGAGCCCCCAAGTTGGGGTGACAAAATGTACTGTGCTTTCTAGAGCCCCCACACCGGGGTGATTATACCTTCCTAGTGGAGAAGTGATGAGGCGGGACTCCTGAGGATGGTGGAAAAATAGAGTTCATTTAGTTCAAGGACTTTCCCCTTTTTATACCCTCATACCCTTATGTAACAAAAACACTGAGCATGCACCCAGTATATACTACACACATAGGACCACATAACTTGCTATTATGTGTAGATTGTCACCTAGTATCGCTGTGCTTCAATCTCAACACAGGTTGTCACACTGTCCCGATTTCTCAGGAAGGCCGAGAGCCCTCAAGGGAGATGGGGAGCCAAACCAGACGTTGTCAGCAGGTTCCCTCTGGGCTGAAAGGCCTTATACCTCACCTAGAGGGTCACTGTCTGTGACCTTCTACAATGATATGTTAAAATGTAACAATAATGAAAATTTATTGGGCCTCAATAGATCACAATAGATCCACCACTAGAAACCTCTATAGCAAAGGCTGCTGGGAAAAAAGAATCAAAAAAAGACACTTCAGATTAATCCATCAAATCAATGAGAATGACTGTGTATGAAGACTATAAAATGATACTCATTTTTAGTTTGAACAGGAAATCATTAGGGCTGTAATATAGAGCAAGTACAAAAAACATGTCAACCTGCTCAGATTTTCCTAACTGCCACCAAAGGACACTGGTATTATAATCAACAAGTCTCTTTTTACAAGATTTTGGCAGAAAATGTTACTTGGGTCTTCAAAGTGGTTATACTTTAGTCATATAATATAAATGACAATCCTGGCTTGAGAGTCATAATACTCGGCCATCTCTTCTTTTTGCCACAGCATTCTTTTTTTAAAAAATTATTTTATTGATATTTTGTTTTACCATAACAATTCCAAAAAAAGTTACCTAACCCTTAAAAAATGATTAAGCAAAACTGCCTAATGTAGCTTAGACAGCACATGACTTTGTTTCTATAATTTACCATTTCTAAATAAAAAGAATAAAAAGAGCTCTAACATCAGGCATCTGGAAACACTATTTTGTTTCATATAAATCCTTCAAAATCTTTCCTTACAGTGTAAAAATATTTCATTACAATCATAGGCCACAGTTTAACTATTCCCCAACTGATAAGACATAATTTATTTCTAGATTTTTCTTACTATAAAGAATGCCATGAATATTTATTTTAGTACCAATGAGATCTTTCAATTCTAGGAAAAAACTGAATATAAATCTAGTAACAGGATTACTTTCTAGATTGAACTTTAATAATTTTTTCTTGTATAATTGTAAATATTTTCCCATAAAGGTTGAATAATTTACAGTTTCACTCATTGTTATCAGTGTGTCTTTCTTACTACAGCTCAAATGATTATTTTCATTTGCTGCCATTTTTGGCAATTTGATGGTTGGAAGGAGATACTTCAGTTGATACTACGCTCAAGATTAATTTTATTATTCTCTTATTCCTTTCTTTTCTCAGGACTACTGAGTTATCCTTTAGATAATGTTCTAAGGAACTGCTCTTAAATACAGAAGCTAATATTTGATCATCAGCTGGTCCCAGATAAAAAAACCAAATGTTTTCATTAAAATAAAAGGTGCATAAAAGATGTTATTTAAAAAAACCCTAGTGCTTACATGATAACTTAAAAATAAAATCCTTTCATTTTCTGAACAATTGGTGTAAACACAAAAAATTATTCTGTATGATACTTGCAAATATAAATGTTTAGGTAGAATGATTTTATTAAAAAATTACATATTGTAGAGCAATGCATACAAACAGCCTAAGAAGAAAAAAAGTTAGCATGGGTATATTTTAGGTCCCAGAACACCGCGTCCTTAAAAGTACCAGCACATTCCCTGCTTTCTCCTAAAAGCTAACTAACTAACAAGCCATTCTTGTTAACAACCAAGATGTCAGGGTTGACTTATCATCACTTAAGACATTTGGTTTTGAGTTGTTTTTCCTAGAGTAGAGTTAAGCTGTTTTGCTCTTATGGCAAACATCACATATTTGTTGATTGACGAGTAAATTCAACTTAACAGGAATCTATTTAGTACCAATTATGTGCAAGACATTGTACCAGGAAAATAGTTAGGGTGACAAAATGTAATACTTCTTGCCCTCAACAAACTTCTTATAATCCCGCAGCTATGAACAAAGCAAAACTAATTGGCCCAACAAGAATCACATTCACAATATTGGTCTCAGCTTCCCATCCTCAACAGTTATGACTAATAGGTGTGTTATGAAGGATAATACATTATTATTTAAAAGTGTCTTAAGAGTTTCTCCCATGGAAGGATACTACTCAGATAGGTATATATTATTACTATGGGTTTTCATGGTTACAGATAAGGCTTTTTGATATTGGTGTCAAACTACAGATTTATCTTAAGGGATTTACCGTGTTTTATGCTCCTTAAGAAAAAAGTGCTATATAGGATTTGGGTGGTGGGTGTTTTTTTTTTTTTGTAATTATTGTTTCTGGTATTATAACCACATTTTAAAGTCAGGCCAGAGTCTTGCAGGTATATAAGCTATATTCTAGCTTCAGCATTTTTGGAAAATGTCATTAACTCTTTGAAACCAATTAAATTCCATGAAAGAAAAATATAACTTCCAAGATGTCTAACAAACTCTGGCTCGTACATTGCATGTCAACTATTTCTACTGAGTATATCTTTTTCAAACTGTAGAGATGGTATTTAGGAAAAAGTTGTGCAGAGAGCCCTGGACTGAAGGTTAAACCACCTTGTTCTCAAATCTCAGCCCTACCATTTATTAAGTCAGTGTGTGACCTTGGGCAAAATCTCTTTCCAATGTGTGATGAGGGGATTAGACCAAATTATCTTTCAGTTGCGCTTTTTTTTTTTTTTATTCAATCAGTCTAGATTGCCATACAGGCTCCTAAAATTTTTAGAATTCCCATATTAGTCACATGGAAATCTTGTATAACAATGTATTATTTACTAATGGTAAACTATTATCATGCCTAATCTATAAATGAATTAAAACTCAGCAAAGTCAAGCAATTTGTTCACTATTAAATGACTAATAAGTGGTAGAGGTGGCTGGGTGCACTTTTAGGAGTGGGCGCAGAACTGGGGCCAAGTAGTTTCAGTGGCCAAAAAGAAAAATCATTTAATTGGTTGTTTAACTGCGTTTCTTTAATGTCAAGCCTTTTTCTTGCCAGAAAGAAGCAATCTCCTAGCATGGGAGAGAGAGTGCTGAGACAAAGAGTCAAGAGACCCGGCCTTTAGGTCCTAATTTCTATCTCACTAGTCTAGGCCATGGGGACCTCAGTTCTCTCCATCTGTGAAATGAAGTTGGACAAAATAATCCCTAAGGTCTCTTCCACCTCAAATCCTTTTAAAAAAGATTATTTTATCAAGTGCTTAACACTGAACAACATAATACGACCAGACCAACTAAATTTGCTTACTAGCAATTTATATTTTAAATCAATTAAGAACCATAATTTTTCAATCATTCCCATTAAGTCTTCAGTAGGATTCTTTGTTGGTCCACTCATTCTTATTCACTCTTCTTCTTCTATGTTTCTGATTAATGTGTAGTTCATTTTTCTGATGGTGGGACAGTTTTTTATAACTTTGTATTATTTCAAATGTTTGTGTGATTTTATTTTCATTAGTCTGAATCGGTTTGTAGTGTTCCATTCCAATCCATATCTTAATTTAACTATTCCACCTGTGGTCATGCATTTAGATTGTTTCCCCTTTTTGAGATTACATATAATGCTACAAAAAAATCATTGTTTTTTTTTTTGGTTTGGTTGGTTTTTTTGCTTCTTACAACACTGATTCAGGAGTTATCATCAATAGTATTAATAGGTTAAAGAATATGACCATTTTGTAACTTTTATTATATACTGCTAGGTAACTCTCTAAAAAAAATTCTATTGAATTTTGCAGATCTACAATTCCATTGCTGGTGTTTTAGATTTACTTCTGAGTAATCTCCAGATCTCAGGGAAATGAAAAATCTAGCTCAAGATATACAAATTTAACTGGAAAAAAAAGAGATATATGATGAAAAGGTGGTCCTGGTTGCCTTGGGAACATGATCTTTTCCAGAAATAAGTGTATTGAAAAGGAAGTGAAGAAAAAAAAACTACAGCCTAATATAAAGGCTTTCAGGTGTCTTTCTCATTTTTAAGGATGTTTTATAAGAATGGAAAGTAACCTATAAAATATAATAATAAAATAAAGGAAAGAGTGTGGTATAGCAGAAAAAGCACTGAATTAGATGGAATTCAAGAAACCTGAGTATTCTGCTCAAGAACTCTAGAGCCACACACAAGTCACAGCCTTTCTTCATCTCAATCTCATTTTTTACAAAATTTTAGTTGTATAAGATGAACTCAAAGGTCTTTTCCAGCTCTAACATTCTATGACTCTGTGACTGAAATGTTAAAAAAAAATGTTTATTTAAGAAAATTCAAAACTTGATACAGAGAACACACAGAGAATTTTAAAATTTAAAAGACCAACCCTAAAAATTGGTATGTTGCCAGAGTGTTCTAAAAACCACGTGAAAGCAGCAAACACGGAGGATAGCTATTCTTGGGATGGTTCCTAAGATCTGACTTGTAGCACAGTGGTATTAGTCATGTTTCTTTTCTCTTTGTGGTTTGGTGGACCTTTATGTACCTCCTTTATGATATGAAATAATCAAGAAATCCTGTGTTCCAAAAATATATTCCAAAAACCTTGGTGGTATTTTGGTTCCTGTTTAAACCTCATGAACTCTAAGCAAAAGAGGATACAGCTTGAACACCTTCAATAATGATCAACTAATTTAGTTAAAATAATGGATATTACTTTCCCAAACATCTCACCACAGATTTACCTATGTTGTGTTTAATTTACATAGGGGCCAGAAGGAGTAAGCTAGAAATCATTGTCACTCTCATCCAGCGGCTCAGGTTTCCGGGCCCTACGATTTGGCTTAGTTGGGGAGAGAGCTATGCTTTCATCTTCCAGATCATCATCATCATCTTCATCATCTTCCATATCAATTTCACTGTCCTCTGAATCTTCCTGCAATAAGAGATAGTAAATGTAACTTGACACCATCTACTTCTTAGCTACTTAAGAAATTAAAAACCAACCACCATTTTCCTAGCAATTCAGAAGAAAAAGGTATTGCTTGGCACAGCACAAAACTAGTCAGGCCCAGACATAGATGTCTATTTATTAAGTCTCTATTAATAATATTGTCTTCAGCTGTCAATTTCCAGACCTATGTAACCTGGTACAAATCGAATTTCCTTTTGATATATAACGCCATGGCTTTTAGCCAACTGTCCCTAGAACTTATTTCTTGGGACTCAAATAAATATTTTTGAGGTCTCAGTTTCCTCCTCAATAAAATGAGGATAAAATCTTCACTTTTTCACAGACCAATTGTGGGGACAATGTGTAAACTATAAAGTGCAGCAAAAATGAGAATATATTTTATTATCTGTTGATAAAAGAAGGGAAATGAGAGCATGTTCACTTTTCATTCCTGTTAAGACTTAGGGAAGAGAGGAGAACATGGAAAGTGGTTATGAGATACAGAGTAAAAGAGAAGTTTAACTCTTTCTGGTCTGTGGGAGAGGACAACAGTTTACCGAAAAGATGTATAGGTTGTTGGACCTATTTTGAGTATATGATATATATGTAAAGTTCTTTGCAAACCTTCAAGCACTTCCTAGATGTTGGCTAGTACTATTATCAGTACTGTCACTGAATGAATGGAAGACAGGAGAACATATGGGATAACAGTATACATATATATTCTGGACCAGCCTAGGCCTACGTGAGTTTATAATGCAATCATATATGCACATGAAGGCAAAAAAGGGCTAATTAGTACCTCCAGACCACCTCCAATTCTTTCACTAGACTTTGCTATTTCTACAGTGGAATCTTTATCTTCCTAGTCTTCAAATGAGATAAATATAAGTAAAGGACTTTGTAGACCTCAAAGGTGCTGTTTAGTTGCTATTGTCTATTATTCCAGGCCTAAAACTGGAGTTATTTTCTACTCTTCATCCCAACTTCATCTTAATTCACCTCCATCAGGCAGCAAATCAATCCTTCTACTACTGTTGTGTTCCTCAGCCGTCCCTTCTTTTCCATGCTCACTGCTAATTTCCTAACTTATCACTTCACATTTTGATTTACTAAAATGCTCAAACTGATCTTCCTGTCTTCATCCAATACCACACACTATTAAATAAATGTTGGGACTGGGGCAGCTAGGTGGTACAGTGGAGAGAGCCCCAGCCCTGAAGTCAGGAGGACCTGAATTCAAATCTAACTTCAGACACTTAACACTTCCTGGCTGTGTGACCCTGGCCAAGTTACTTAACCTCAACTGCCTCAGCAAAAATAGATAGATAGATAGATAGATAGATAGATAGACAGACAGATAGATCATTCTTGGGATCTAAACATAAGTCAACACTTTGCTTAAAAACTTTCAATCCTGTCCTACTGCCTCTCTGTCCAAGGTTAGCCTCGCTATCAAGGTTTCCCTAGATTTGGCTCCAATTTAGCTATCATCTTCTACTCCAGTCAAATCAGTCACACCATTACTCCCAGATCAAACATATTTTTTTCTTTACATCTCTCCTGGTGTGATTTCCCACTAACAATGCCTTTGCTCCTTTCTAAGGCCCAACTCAGATCTTACTGGTCCCTTTCTCCCTTCTCAAACTTCATCCCTTCCCCCGACATCTTTCATTTCCTCTTTCTGAGGGCAGTGGTCATGTTTCCACCTTTCCTGATAGGCCCCAGCATTTAGCATCGTGCCTGTACTATTCATTAGGTACTTAATGGGTTCTCTCATTTATTATCAAATTGTTGGGCCTCTGTCTCTTCATTTGCATGACTTCTGAGGATTTTCTATACTTATAAATCTATGGTACTGTGACCCTGTGTCAAGGTTCATTGTTTTCATCACCACAAGACTATAATCATGTCTTGTACCTTATTTTACTATTAGTATGTATAGTATTCAGCACAGTTCCTCATTTAAAGTAAGAAGTCAATAATGTGAGATGAAGAGGATGACCTTTATCACCCTGGGCCACCTAGGACTAGACAAATCTTGCAAAGTCCTGCTTTCCGCACTAACAGAAACAACTGCCTCTCCTGAGGCAGGGACAAGAAGAGCGTTTTAGTGAGGGATCTGATACTCGGACCAGAGAAGTTAGTTCTCCTTTTTGGGGGAAGAGGTTCCTCTAAATGTCCAAAGCTCTTCTTTTATATACTTCCCATCAAAAGACAGGGGTTGGACCTAAGATTTCATTGATGGAGGGAGTTCTACCAATGCTGCTCAAGTCTTAGAGTTGCTTGGATCACTGAGGTTACATCACTTTCCCGGGGTCACAGAGTCAGTTTCTCAGAGGAGGGACTCAAACCCAGGCTTTTGCAGGCTAGCCTTCTATCCCCTGTGCCAGAGATGTCAAAGACACAGGCTGTGGACTGCATGAGACCTGAATCAGATTAAAACGTAATTGGGACATATTTAACAAAAGAAATAAAAATACAGGGGACAGCTAAGTGGTGCAGTGAGTAGAGCACTGGCCCTGAAGTCAGGAGGACCTGAGTTCAAATCTGGCCTCAGACACTTAATATTTCCTAGCTATGAAACTCTGGGCAAGTCATTTAACCCCAACTGCCTCAGCAAAAATATACAACAAAACATAGATGATGTTACTACTTGGTTTTTAAAGTTGATATGTGGCTCACAGAGATTCTGATGTCTGTTTGAATGGCCCCCATTTCTCTTTGAGTTCCACCCCCGCCCCTCAGCCCACACCACTGGCTCCTCTTGTAGCAACTGTCATTGGAGAATAGTTATCTGGGCACATGCCATCTACCATGACGCTATTGAAGGTAGATATTGAGCATCATTTTCTATGTACCACCCTGCCAGACAGTGGCTTCAGGTAAAAGATGCTCAGTATTAATGCAAAGCATTACAGGGGGTACCGAGACCAAAAAGAATCACTGCTCCAAAGGCAATTTTGGTATAATGATGAAGGTTACAAGGTTATACTGCTAAAGGTGCAAGTAAATTATTATTCAGTGAGCATTTTCTATAGGAAATTTTTTTTGTTGGGAATTCAAACAACAAGCAAATATAGTCCCTATCCTAAGACCTCCATTCTAGGGATATAAGGTCCATACAGGAGAGATGGAAGGTAATCCTAGAGAAGAGCCTAATTAGCAGAGTTTGGTAGAAAGTTAGGAATTCTAATAGGGAGAGGAAAGGAAGAGAAAGAATGGGAGAGAGCCAGTGCCATGAGCATGGAGATGGAATAGGAGATGGAACTCTATGGGTGAAGAGCAGCAAGTAGGCCAGTATGGCTGTATGTCACAATGTGTGGAGAACAGAAATGTATAATAGGACTGGAAAGGTGGGAACTTGCATTCTTCTGATTCCAGAGAGCTTTATCCCAGTCTTTTGAGAGAGTTGTTTAGCAAAGCTAGAATTCCTCCCCAACCCTGAAATAAATGAATGAATGGATAACCTGTAAAAAGAAAGGTAGCTACTTGAGGGCAAAGGCCATTTTTGTTTTGTTTTTGTATCCTACTACCTAGTACATTGTAGAAAACTAATAAATATCCATAAAATTGCATTAAATTGGTTTCTTGCTGTTATAATTTAAGCACTGTCCTAAGTTGGGGCTGTTTCCATCTGTGGAGAGTGAGAATGGAACCACTAGTAAGCCAACAAGTGGGGCAACTGTGCTTGTTTGAAAAATTAAAGATCAAATATTAATAAGCAAACAATACATCATGTGCCATTGAAGAAAAATTTCACCAGAGGTAAGGTAACCAGCTTTGCTAAGAATAATCTCTAGTCAAACTTACCAAACTCATCATTCAATCTAGATGGCTAATATAGCTTCTGAGTTTTCTATTCTTATGAGGCCAGGCCATGCATTTTAATAGTATAGAAAATCAGGATGTGGTAGGATTAGTTTAAACTTACATCATCATCAGTTTCTCCACCTTGCATTGTACCCACGATGCGTTTGTTGGGTCTTCCTAAAGAGAAAAGATCATCAAGAAATAATGAAAATTTACTAGTTCTTAGAAATGAATTCTAACAAAGACAAGACAGAAAATAAATTCTGGGATCTATGTTGCCAAAAAATAGCCCCACTTTGTTGTCATGCCATCTAATAATCTAACAGGTTTCTTTTTCCTTGTTGTCTGAAGTTTTTTCCTCAACATTGGTTGCCTTTAGTTTTTGCAAGTGCAGAGCTTTGCATATAGTATTATGCTTATCAAATATTTGCTGAATGGCTTTAACTGTTGGAAGTCTCATCTTTCCCTGTGAACTAAGATGCCTTTTCTGAATTGGTCCTGACTAAGCATTAGGCCCAACCCTAACTCTATCCCTATGTCTTCCTCATTAATATCACTGTTTCTGAGAAAACACAAAGTTAAATGAAACATCATGAAACATAGTTTGGAAAGGTTAAAAGGAGACCAAGCTGTCATGGCAAGGAGCTCACAGTGTGTAATCCTAGAGAGCTTTATGCTTGCCTCTTCAGGGTGCTGTCTAGCATGCCTACCTCTCTCCCAAGCTCTGAAATGAGTAAATGAATAGATGACAGCTGGGATAACTAGGAAAAGTAAAAATATTTAGGAATATTAGAGTCAGGAAAAGCTGAAGTGGAATCCTGCCCAGGCACTTAATAACTGTGTGATTCTAGGTAAGTCACTTAACCTCTCTCAGTTTACTCATCTGCAAAATGGAGATAACATCACCCCCTACATCACAAATTGTGGGGATCAAATGAGATTTATAAAACATTTTCCCAACCTTAAAGTGCTACCCAAATACTTGCTATTACCATAGTTACTAATCATCCAAATTCTGTCCTAAAGGATTGATAGGATAATGTTTCAGTGAGGTTTTATAATATTATGAGGTAGTATGGTTACTTCAAATATATTGTAAAAAATTAACACTAGTTGGGGGCAATCAATGTTGTAGCTGTGCTGTAGTGTAATGGAGGAACAGGAGTCAGAGGCCAGCATTTAATTTGTGTTCTTTTCAGCATGTCACATTTCCTCTTATCATCTGTCCGGACCAATACAACATGATTCATTATTACATAGATCTGTACAGAACATAATTCAAAACATGCACCCAAAGATATGGGAGATAGTCAAAAGAGTACTGAATTTGGAGCTATGAAACCTGGATTCAGATACATTTAATACATTTGATCTCTGGCAAGTCACTCATTCTCTCAGGCCTTGGTTTCCTCCCCATAAAAAACAAGGGATCAGCCTTGCTAATTCTGAAAAATATCTTCTAATTCTAACCCTAGAATCCTCTGAATAGTCCAAATGTGGTATGCAGCAGTTGATTAATAGGCCTGTGGAGTATCTGGGAAGGCCAGAGTCGTGTGCTGACATCATTCCTACCTACAAGACTATCATGTGTGTCCCCTGCCCCTGAAAACAAGAATGTACTGACAGCACCAGGGGAGAGTTTAGGATATGCCCAGTTAGGAACCTCCCTCTAGCAAGAAGATCAAACAAATGCTCTGCAATTTATAAGCTTAGGGAGTTGCCTGGGGCACTGAGAAGAGGAGTCACTTGCTCAGGTCACACAGCCACTATATGTCAGAGGCAGGACTTACAGTCGGGTCTTCCTGACCCCAAGGCTCAACTATCTCTCTCTCCACCATGCCACGTTACCTTCAATGTTATCCTGGAGATGGGCCATGACTGTTTTAAAGACAGTGGAGCCCTAATTAGGAATTATTATTTATCAAAGAGACACAGACTACTGTATATTTCTGATTATTGTATATTCTGAAAGTTCCTAAAATGGGAAAATGTATCTTCTGCCACTGGAGGCTACATAGTCTAGAACAGGATTTAGGGAGAACAATTAATAAGCAGTTCATGGGCCAAATCAAGATAGGCGGCCTAGTAAATTTAGACCAAAAGTAGGCCTTCTAGGGCTCTAGATATACCCCTGACAGAGGGCAAGTCTTGGCTCTGTGATGGCAAGGGAAGGGGAAGGAGAATAAGCATTTATGAAATACTTCCTATGTCCTGGACACTGTGCTGAGCACTTTGCAAATATTTCATTTGGAAGTAGGAAACTTTTAAATCACTCCAGAATACTTCTCTTAACTAAGGGGCAAAAGTAAGTGGCAAAAAAAATCTAGGCACCTTGCATCAAAACTTCCATGGCTGTTCGTGGCTTTGATAATCTTCTCTCTTCCATTTCACTGTCAGATTCATCATCTTCTTGGATGTCTATGTCTGAATCATCATTACCTAGATAACAAAAATATTAAATGTTACAAAACAGTTATTTTATCTCCAGGCTCAAATCACAATCCATTAAGAAAGCTCAATATTCAAAAATAATTTGTACCTCTCAGCTTTTCCCCTGATCTGTGAGAACAAGAGCCTTTTTTTGGTTTGTTTTTGCCCATCAATGTTCAATAATGTTATACTCTTTTTCTGACTTTCAAAGCAGGGAAGAACATTGGTAAGACACACAGATGGGCTATGAGTAAACCATTTTGGGGGACAAACATCAATTTGTGGACATAGAATAATCTGTACCTGAAAGTACTGAACCTGTAAGGGTTAGGGCATTACAATAGGAACTGTTTTGACTGCAATGGAAAAAAATGTCTCATGCCTACTTTAGGAAGTTCCATGATCACAAATGTCTGTCTAGGGGAATGGCCTAGGTCTGGAAAGACAATCATCTCAAGATTTAAATGTGGCAATCCTGGTTCTCCATACCTCTACCTGGAAACTAATCTTAGGGTCTATTGACTGACTTTAACATTTTAAAAGACTAATAATTTTATCAGTAAGTTATCCCTTTTCCTGATATAGTGATATAGATTGAAATTCCTTCATGTCTTTTATATGATAGTTTCCAAACTGATGCTCCTAAAGAGTTTCACCTGGTAACCCAAATTCTGGTGCTGAGTTTCTCCAAAGTTAGCTAGGCTAATACATGAAGAGCAAATACAAAAGTTTTAACCAGCACTTAGCACAGAACTGGCATATAGTAGATGCCTACTGTCTATTAACTGATTTACTGATCTGATACAGACTTGTAACATACTTGCCAGAATTTGTGGTCTAGTATTATAGCTTTGGGAACTGAGGATTACTTCTAAACCACAATGAGGCCCCAGAGCAAACTCTGGGTGGGAGCAACTGATTACCATTGTGCAAAAAAAAAAAAAGTCTTTGTTCAGTCACTAAATATTGTACAATATGATGGAAAGATAATCATCAGCATTAATGTAAAGAAAATTAATCAAGTACTTCTCTTAGAATGCCTGATGTGAGGCCTGGCACATTAAGGGGTGTTAAGGTTGAGTTCCCTATTTTCTTCAATCACCAAGAAAATGTTCTTGTGCTCTGAGAAATAAGAATTAGGTCCAAAAACACTTTACTAACTTCCTGCAAAGATCTCAAAGCAATAAATTTAATTTTTATTCACAAATATGTAGAGAGCCCCGTCAGGAAGGGGAAGGGCTAACAGAAATGTTTTCCAGACTGGACAGGGTACCAGTGTTCCATTCATGCCTAGTTTTTACCACAATGCCTGACACATAGTAGATGCTTAATAAATTTTGATTAATGCCTATTACTATTTTCATATTCTTCCATCACCCATTTTTAAAAGAGACAGGCAAGTTTAGTTACAGGGTCTAAATCTACAATTGGAAGGGGTCTCAGAGACCAACCCTTTCATTTTAGAGATTTTTCCTCAGAAAAACAAGGCTTAGGGAAATGAAATGATTTGCCTAAACTCATACAAATAATACCAGATTTGAAGCCAATATAATGAACCCAGGTGAATAAATACTAATGATTAAATATAATTTTAAAAACTCAGTTTTACTTTTTATTTCAGCTAGCAAAATCCAGTAACAAAATCCAGTGTTATTATACTATTCAATAAAAACCAAAACCTACCCTGAACTCTTATCAAAATCACTATGTATTTTTTTGTTCTAATAATCATTATCTGTTGAAAAAACTAAACTTCAAATCAAACCATTAAAATCTTTGTATTTAAGGAAGCTAATTAAAATCAATATATGTATTTTTGTTGAAATCAATCATCAGTGTCATACATTAAACTGAAAAGCTGCAAAAATTAGACAATGTGAGCTATGTCCACTTTACACAGCTAATATTGTAGCAACTGAATTGTCTTTCACGTCTCTTCCAAGTCCAAAAAGTCTTAAAATAGTTTATCATTTTGATAATATATGCTCCAAAATGATACAACTCCATAGAGAGCCAAAGATACCACCTCCAAGATAAAGAACTGGGTCTAGAAAGCTGAATCTGCCACATGAAGAAGCTACAATGTAATAAAAGTTACAGTCACATTCACAAATTCCATAGCTATACTTCTATCATGCTTAGTAACATCAACCTCTTGGAGTTATAGAAAGATAATAAGTCCTTTAAAAGGGCTATGTAAATGTTAGCTGTTAGTATTATGGAATTCTTAGGTACCTGAGAAAGGTGATTAAAGCCTTAGCCAGCTCACTAGAACTGGAGAATGGATTGGGTAAGGATACGCTCATATATAGTGACAAAATGGAGATGGGCTAAAGAAACAAAATTTGTCTTGTAAATATCTAAACTGTTTCAAGAATTATGAGGACCTCTCTATCCCCTAAAATTCACACTCCACAAGCCTTTAAAAATATACATTTTCAGTCTTTCTTGACAAGTTTACTGGAATTGCCATTTTGCATGAATTTATGTAAAAGGTACTCAAAAGAATGTCATGTGTATCTGGGAAGGCTTAAATACTATAAGATGTCACCAGCATAAAAAGTAGAAAACTGCCTGGGCCTCTCTGGAAATCTACTCTCAAGTAGAATTGTTATCCCTGGAAAAGAAAATTATTTTTATCACTTCAAAAGTATCAAAAGCTAGAATTTTCTATTCTTGGATCTTTTCACAGGTTGTTTTTTTTTTTTTTTTTTGTCATATCTAAAATGCATTTCTTCCTCAATTCTGCCTTTTAGAATATTTAACTTCCTTCAGAGAGTCATTTCCTATAACAAGTCTTTTCCCATTCCCCAGTATTATAATGCTTTCTCCTCAAAATACTTCATATTTACTTTGTGTCTATAGTGCTTTCCTTAATAAAATAGAAGTTTCTTGAGGATAAAGACTAGTTTTACTTTTGTGTACCCTTAGCATCTAGCACAGTGCCAGGTGCATAGCAGTTGTTAATAAAAGCTTGTTGATTATTGAGAGCAGAACAGGCAGTCATAAACAACCTCAAATAAAATGACCTTTCTATTGAGTTGTCTCCCAAAACTTTGGTCAGAGGAGTATGAGGCAGATTTATAAGTGAAAGGAAACTACCTTCCAGCACAGAACTAGAATTAACAGACCTGAGGCTGTTCAAGTTACAAAGTTGATTGACAAAAGGAAAACTTTTACTTTTTAAGATACAGCTTTGGATGAGAGACTGAGGACTCCCTATTCTTCCTGTGTCACAGCTTCTCAGAATACAAAATTGTGTGTGTTAATCGACTCATTCACCTGCTGGAAGGCAGGGAGCTGGACAAGATGACATTCGTGGCTCCTTCAGCTCCAAAGTTCCCTGACTTCTCTTCCTTCAACAACCATGAAGGATATAAAAAACTTTTTACAGTTTGCCAACTTTTCTCCTTAGAGAGGAATTCTGTAATCTAGGAATTACCTGAGTTATAGTAAACTATAGTATCACCCAAGGCTACATAGCTGAGTTCTGTGTTGAGGGACAGAGCAGCAAGGAAGATCGATTCCTCCTGGGTTAGGAAAGTGCCTAACAAAAGTAAACTGAAAGTTTCTTTTGGGATCAATTTTGGAAGAAACCTCTACAAGTGACCTGGGGTCACTTGAAAGAACAGACCAGAGCCAAAGGACTGCATCAGATATATCTAGAAAAAGGGAGACATCTACTTTTTCCTTTGTGTCTTTTATTAAGGTTTACTTATCAAAGGGGACTGCCCACTTTGATTTTGTCAGTGTTATCAAAGGGGATTGCCCCTTTTGATTTTTGTCAAGAGTCATTCATTTTCCCCTTCATATTGTCTCCTCTCATAAGTACCAAGAAATTCTTGATGCAATGAAAATGATCAAATGACCATCCTTTTTAATAATCTATTGGCCTTGTTAATAAAATGATTAAAGTGCTCCCCCCACAAGAGTGCCTAAAATATCCTGATTCATATTCACACAGCATGGTGACTCTTCTTACACATAAGGAATCAAGATGGTCTAAGAAATTTAGGATGGAAAGAGTCATGAAGGGAATTCTTTCCTGAAAGACATCTTATTGCCCATCCCTAGGGTGGTCTATAGTTAAAAATGAAGTCAAGAAAAGTTCTTAAACTAAAATAATTTTCCTAATGAAATGCAAACAACATGCATGAATTAGTACTTCAGAAGAAATGGCAGGCATGGGCATCATGATTCTATGTTCAGAAAAATAAAATCAAACCCAAAAGAGAGTGGAAAAGTAATTAGCCAGGGTTACTTACCTCAAACTTCTACTCAAACGCTATTAGATCCATGCTGCCGAGTGTTCCCAGCATTAATCTGCCTTCCCTCCCTACCTTCTTATTTTGCCTGCCTTATTTCACCATCCTATCCCATTCCCACCCCCTTTCAACACTTCTCTCTATACTTTCTGCGCTGGTTGCCCCATGTCCTCTCTGATTGTTTAAGTATGATGTTTTCTGTTTTCTGCTGCCATCATGGTCTTTCCCAATGAGAATCCAAAGAATTGGGCATGCCATTTCCTAATTTCATAAATTAATGAAAAATTAACTATGTCTGCCTTCTCATACTAAATGATATACTCCTTGAGGAGAGAGACAATATATTCTTTTATGCTTCTCCAGTTCTAACATGGGGCCTTGCTCATAGTAAGTACTTAATATTTGTTGAACACTGATTTTAGCCCCCCAAAAAATGTTTTCTAGTTAAGATTCCTGAATATGTCTAGGCAAATTCCCAAATATCTGACATGTCATTTTAGTAACTCTGAATGGTTTTTTCTCTAGCTCTTCTTGCTAAGTTTTGTTGGTAATATCTAATAATGTTGATGATTTGTATGGATTTATTTTATATCTTTTAATTTTGAAGTTATTAGTCATTTCAATTAATTTTAGCTGATTTGCTAGGATTCTCTAACTACACTATCATATTGTCTGCATAAAGGTACCATTTTGTTTTTTCTTAGCCTATGCTTACTTTCTCAGTTTCTTTTTCTTGTCTTGTTGCTATAATAAATATCAGTATTGCTGTAGCTTCCTAGTACTATGTGTAGGAAGAGGAAGAGAGGGAAGGGGAAGAGAAAGAGAAGTTGTTGCTTTAGTAGTAGTAATTGGCATTCTTACTTTGTCACTTATTACTCAGTTCATCTAGGGACTTTTTCACAGTGAAAGTACCCTCTGTCCTTGTGTTCTTTCCCTCTTATTGACTGGCTTTTCCCAGAACCTCAGAGCAATCATGCCCTCATTCCTCTCTAGAGTACACTCTCGAGTGTCTGAACTTTCTCTACTATGCTCCATGAATAAGTACCTTCATTACCTTTCCATGCTCTACCATTGTTCAACTTCTTTCTCCATTTAGAATATAAGTTTCTTGAGAACAGGAACTGTCTTTTTTTCTGCATATATTTGTATTCCCAGGCCTTAGCACAATGTCTGTCACATAGTAAATACTAAATAAATGCATGATGATTTGACTTAGTGACAATGATAGTCTAATGTAAGCAGATCTAAAGATGGTAATCTTACTTCCACTCTTAAGCAGTCGCTTTTCTTCTTCCTTAAGTTTATTCTGCATTAGACGTAAAGTATTTTCAGCCTCCTGGAGGAAGATATGAAAAAAGTGGTTTGTATTTCCTTTCATATTTATATATGCAGCTTTAATAAGATGGCTACTAAAGCCAAGAGCTCTAGAAAGAGACCAAAACCAAAATTAAACAATGCAAAATTAAACAAACCCTAAAAAAGTACACTTAAGTTCATCTCAATGTTAAATTCATGATGAAATATTCCATGCTAGAATGTTCTTCCTCATCTTTTTTACCTCCTAGAACTCCTATCTGCCTTCAAGACTCCCCTTAAGAGGCTATTCCTTATTCTCCTAGTTGTTGGTGCCACCCCTCCAATCCTCAAATCACGGTGCATTTTGTATGTATCTTATATTTAGTTATCTATAAACATTCTGTAGGACACAAATAGAAAGCTCCCTGATGGCAGACATCATCTCACTTTCATATTTGTCTCCTGAGCAGCTAGATTCACTGTTATTTCTTCTATTCCTACTTCACCTCCCAATTTCATAAGATCACAAATTTAGAGATGGAAAAGTCCTCAAGGAGTATCTAATTTAACTTTCTCTTTTTATACATGAGGAAACTAGTCCAAAGAGGATAGGTTACTTGTCCAAGGTCACACAACTTACTACCTCCAGAAGTGGCGGAGTGGGAATTTAAACCCGTTCCTCTGATTTCAAATACAGCACCCTGTCTAATGCACCATGTTTTCTTCCACAGAAGCTGCTAGATAGCATGGTTAGGCAGGATGGAGAGAAAGCAGCTATCAGCCTGAACTACTTGTAGGAGAAAACTGAAGCAAAGGTTCACCAGACAAGCAGAACAGCTTTTAAAATAACAAGTTAACTTCTCTGCCATCTCCTCAGAAGAGTAAAGTATAAGGGGTGAAGATGAACTGCTCATTCACGAGTCTCTGTTCTGCTTTCAAGGTGAAAAGGCTCATCTCAACTGGTGCTGGTTAAGTTTCAAAGTGTTAAAATGTCTTTAAAAGGTGTGGTTTATTCCAAATATGTTTCAGGTCTATTACAAAAGAGACTCTGGTTGTCATCAAGAGCAAAACAGCTCTTGAACCTAAACAGTTCAGTCAAATGACCATTCTGATGACTTCTTTTTAATTCTTGACCCTACCAATTATGCCCTCCTCCCAGATGCTTGCAGTAGGTAATTGATAAATTCTGGAATTGAATTAAGGAGTCTTTTCTCATTTGCAAAACGAATATAACAATGGGAAAGTCAAACTGAAGGATAATTTTTTGTAAAAGCTCTTTGTAAGTTTACAATGCTATACAGATATAAAGTGATATTATTGCTAATATTTAAAAAACTTGCATTGTTTTTCCAGGCATCTATCCTAAATCCCTTACAATATATGCTCTTGTAAGAGCTTAAAACATATATATCTTCTTACTTAGTTCTTAGCAAAGACTAAAAACAGATGCAGTATGTCATAGATATTGGACTTGAAGCCAAAAAGCTTTGGGTTTGAATCCTCCCTCTACTATACATAGTTAATGTCTCTAGTTTTTATCATTTAGCCTCGAAGAACCTTAGTTTCCTCATTTATAAAATGGTGATAAGACCAACCGCCTCTGTGGATGTCACATGGATCAGATGGGACAATATCACAGCATCTTTGCAACTCTTATATGAAAGTGAATTAATATTATTATTATTATGTGCAGGCAAGTCACCTCTTAGTTTTTTTTCCTGATTAAATCATTATTTAGATAAAAATGACTTCTCCCAACAAATTTAATGACACCAAGGTGATCTAAAGGCCAAAGGACAAAAGAATGACAAGCACAAAGAATGAGTAAAATATTGAGAAGTATACAAAATGATCATTGCAGGACTCAATTAGACTAGACCAAGATGAGCATAAGACAATATACTTTTCTAAAATTTTATTTGGCATAGTTATAGAAATCTAGTGATGGTAATATAAATAAATATATAATAATATAAAAAACATTGTCAAAAAGAAACTATATCTATCCCTATTTGAAGATGACATAATAGTTTACTTAGAAAAACACCAGAGAATCATCAAAAAAGCTGAATTAAGAATAACTGCATCAGTTAAATAACAAAATATGCAATAAATCCACAAGAATTGTCAACATTTTTCTATAGCAACATATAGTGTGGGGCTTAGTCTAAATGGCAAGTCCCTGGACTTGAAAGCCAGAATAAAGCAAATCTGGGAACCCAGCCTACATTATCATCATCATATTACTAGAGAGAAGAAAAAAATCAGAAAAAATACAACTATTGCCCTAACTAGGAAGAAGAAAAAAGACACATATGAAATAACTGAGGACAATTACAATGTGGTATGTCACTAAGTATAAACTCATTTAATAAAAACAGGATACAATGTAAAAATTATAAACATTCACCTCAAATCTTTCCTGCTCCATTCTATGATGATCCTCAAGTTGTTGTTCTAGGTAGGCCAGATTCCGAAATTTTTCCAGATATATGTCATATTGCTTCTGCAGTTCCTCCTCAATCTTCTCATATTCATCCATAAAGGCTGGTCTATAGAGGTCAAAGAAAATGCAAGTGAAAGCTCTTTGGCTCTCTTCTGTTTAATATTTTTATAAATATAATAAGCATATCAATATATTATATAAATATATAAACAACATACATATGGAAGAGATGGAAAGAAAAACAGAATTGTCAATAACAAAGAGGGATGGCTAACACTGGGGATGTCATTATGCAATGACAAAACTAAAAGCCTAAAAGAACTCTATGGGCTGGGCCTCCACAGATTCGGTCTAATAAAATGAAATTTAATAGTGAGCAAAGATTTGGAGGTGGAAGGGATCTTAGTGGTGTCTATTCAACATTCTTATTTTATAGAGGAAGAAGCTAAGGTTTGAACCAGGTTCTTTGATCCCAGAGCCAGCTCTCTTTTGTGCAATGTTGTCCCAATAAATTTAATATCCTGAACTTGGGTTTAAAAAAAATCAAATTCAAATATACATAACAGTATAGACAGAGGCTGGAACCTACACAAAGAACCTGGGGATTTAATAGATTGAAAATTCAGTATATTCAACAATGTTTCTGAATGCAGCTGCCCAAAAAAACAGTTACAATTTTGTTTCACAAATCATACCCCTTGTGCCATGCCCTACCCCTACTCAGATCACACTAAACTGTGTGCAGTTCTTGGCACCATGTTTAGAAAGAATACTGACAAACTACAGCCATTTGGAAGGGCAACTGGGATATTGAAGGAATTTGAAATCATGTCATATCAGAATTAGCTAAAGGAAACAGAGATAGTTAACCTGAAGAAGTGAAGATTTAGTGGGGATGTGATAGTTCCTTCATATATTAGGACAGTCACATAGAGGGAAAAAGTCTCATTTTAAAAAAATTGTTCCTAAAGGATAGAATTTACAGTGAAGCAATTTTGACTCAGTATAGGGAAAATCATCTGAAAAATTTAACAAAGTTTGGAAAAAAACCCCTAGAGAGGCAGAGAATTTCTGATCATTAGAGGTCTTCAAATGGCAGCTATATAATCACATTCTAAATAAGATTCCCCATTTAAATAGAGGCTAAAGTAGCTGTTCTCTCCGAGGTCCCTTCCAACTCTGAAATCCTATGATTTCTATGAAATAAATGCATCCAGAATTAGAATACTCTTCCTGATTTTTCTTCTTAAGAGGCAGCTTGTAGTATAGAGGACAGATATTAGTCCTGGAGTCAGGAAGACAAGTTCACATCCTACCTCAGATACTTACTAGCTGTGTGACCTCAGGCAGGTCACTTAATCTCTATTTGCTTTATTTTCTCCAACTGTAAAACAGGGATAAATAATAATAGCACCTACTTCACAGGGCTGTTGAGAGGATCAAATGAAATAATTATAAAAATCAGTTAACACAATTCCTGGAACACAGTAGGCACTTTATAAAATTTTATTACCTTCCCTTCCCTCCCATGGAAAGACTTGAATAATAAGAAGAATGCTTGGAATTAGTTTTCAAAATACAAAAACTCAACTTGTAGATCTAGGGAATTTCTTAAGTAGTTTACCTTGACTTTAGCAAAACATTTTGACAAAATCTCAGATACTATTTTTCTGGACAACAGAAGAGAAAAAGGCTAGCTAACAGGATAATTAAGTAGATGGATTCAGAACTATGTGAATTAGTGGACCCAAAAGTAACCATTTTGATGATAACTAGTTTCTAGTGAAGAGTCCCAGAGATTTATCTTTAGTTTTGTGTTAGTTAAGCATTTATATTAATGACTTGGATAGCTGGCATGCTATCAGATTTGTAGAAGGTGCAAAGCTTACAGGGATAGTTAACACAAGGTATGACAATGAGGATCAAAAGAAACTGGCTGAGAAAGTGGGCCAGTTTAATAATATGAAAGATTCTCTTCAGTTCTGAGCACACAATTAATTGAAGGAGGATACCAATAAGGTGAAGAGTATCCAACGAAGAGTAACCAGAATAGTAAAGGGTTTCAAGAATAAAAGGGACATAATGTAAAATGGAGATGATTAATTTTTTAGGAAAAAAACTTTACAGAAGATATAATAACTGTCTTTATTTCAAAGGCTATTACATAGAAACAAGATTAGAGTTGGTCAGTTTAGTCCCAGAAGACAGAACCTGGCTTTAAAGTGACAGTTTATGTGACAGATTATGCCTTGACAGGAGGAAAAACTTCCTAATGCTTAGAGTTACCCAAAAGGGGGATAGATTGCACCTGGAAGACTACAGTGAATTCCTCCTTATCAGAGATCTTTAAGACCTTTTTGTGGTGGCAAAGAATTGAAAACTGAGAGGGTGCCCATAAATTGGGGAATAACTGAACAAATTGTAGTATATGATTGTAATGGGAAAAAAAAGTTAGCTTAAAAAAATTTGTTTTTGGTAAGGGGATGGGGGTTAATTGACTTGCCCAGGATTACACAGATAGTTAAGTGTTAAATGTCTGAGGCCAGATTTAAACTCAGGTGGACTCCAGAACTGGTACTGTGTCTATGGTGCCATCTAGCTGCCCCTTTTCAGAATAATTTTTAAAATAAGAGAACATTCACAGACCATTATTCTAAAAGGAGAAGGAATGTAACAGTACTCTGTCATCCAGGATAAAAATTTTCACTTTTACCTGCATTTATATCTTAATTTTTCCTGCTACTACAACTCCACAGAAGATACATCTTGACATTTGGTAACATTTCAAATGAGCAAATTATTAGAGAAGTTACACTGGCAAGGAAGAAAAGAAGGGGAAGAAAGAATACAATGGAAGGACTATGGAAAAAAGCAAAGAGAAAGAGGAAATGCTAGGAGAAAGAGAACAAAATAATTTTTAAAAAGCAAAGAGAATCTATACTCATGAAAAAGTACTCTAAATCATTATAGATTAAAGAAATATAAATTAAAACAACCACCTCACATCTCTCAGATTGGCTAAGATGACAGAAAAAGATATAATAAATGGATGGGGGAAAACTGGGACACTGATACATTTTTGATGGGAGTTGTGCAATTATGCAAGCATTCTGGAGAGCAATTTGGAACTACGCCCAAAGGGCTATAAAATTGTACATACCCTTTTGACCTAGCAAAACCACTTCTGAATCTGTATCCCAAAGAAATCCCAAAGAAAGAGGGAATAGGACTCACATGGGCAAAAAATATTTGTAGAAGCTGTTTTGTGGTATTAAGAAGAGGAAAAGGAATAGATATCCATCAATTGGGAAATGGCTGAATAAGTTATGATAAATATTCCTGTTTTATAAAAAATGATGGAACAAGCTGATTTTAGAAAAGATTTACGTGAACTGATGCTGAGCAAAACAAGCAGAACCAGGAAATCACTGTACATAGTAACAGCAAGATTGTGCGATGATCAACTATGACAGACTTTCTTCTCAGCAGTGCAGTGATCCAAAGCAATCCCAATAAACTTTGGATGGAAAATGCCATCCATATCCAGAGAGAGAACTTTGGAGACTAAATGTAAACCAATACATGCTATATTTACATTTTTCCCCTTCTGTTTTATTTTTCTTCTTCTTTATTTTTCCCTTTTGTTCTGATTTTTCTCTCCCAATATGAATCATAAAGAAATATGTAAAAAAAAAATTATACATGAATAACCAAAAAAAGAAAAAAAAAACAATGTTTTCTGTGTAAATGGAAAAAATAAAATTTTCTTTAAAAAGCAGGAGAGAAGAAAATTACAAAGATATATGAAGAACCTAATTTTTCAAACCTGTGAATTCTAATTTTAAGAATTCGCAAGTTTGCAAAATCACAAGTACAAGAACCACACTTAGAAATTCACATGCAATATTGCATTCATTAATGTGACCTTCAAAAGGTAAGTTTTTCAAGTAGGAAAACCAAAGAGGAGATTAACCCTGGTCTGAAATAGGAGGAAATCAATTCAAAATGTACTTGCAAATGATTTGCTCTAAGAGTCTGGTCTGATGTAATCAAGTCTTGTGTAACCACTACCATCTGGATTTACTTACTCTGCATTCCAAAAATTTTCAAAAGCTCAAACTCCAGAATTCAAGAATTAAGTAATGTTCTAGAAATTTTGAAAGCAGCAAAGAAAACTGACTTTAACTGTCTGCTTCAGTGGGTAAATGAAATCTAATTTGTAGACTTTGAACTTGAATTTCTTGGGCAGTTAACATCTCCCCATTACATTTTATTCTTTTAGTCTTTTGCTGCTTTATTATTTCAAAAACAAGCACTCTCCTGTATGTACCTGACACTCTGCAAAGTTTGCAGGCGCTTTCGGTTTCTTTCAAGTTCTAATTTTCTTTTTTCAATTTTGGCTTCTAAGTTTGCTTCATCCGAGGCCACGTTGTTGAGCAAGTCTTTAGTTTTCTGAACTTGTGCCTGAGAATGACAAAATAAGTCAGTGTATCAACATCAACTGTCATTCATGCTTTGTAAAAAAACATTTGTGAGCTACTAAAATCTTAGATACATAAAATTAAAAGAACCTATAAGAGATGACCTTAACTACAAATGCAAAACAACCTTACCAAAATATCTTTAACTGCAATCCTCATCACTTTTTCAGTCTCATTTATCTCCAGTGGTCTGGCAATTGCTTCTGTTCTCAACTCCTATGAGCAAAAACCAATCAATTTATACAGAGGTCCAGAAGAGACAATTATCATAACCAATACTCTTAGAATGGAATATGATTCATGCATTTATTTAAATGATACATAAGCATACTCTATTTGGTTCTCTATAATATCTTATGCATTATTTACATATATTACCAGATGAATGATGAGTGTTCTATTTAGGAAAACTTGACAGAGGCTGCTACAAACTAACATATTCCCCTGGCAAAGGAAAGGAATTTAGAGAAATACAAGAAGACTTGTATGAGCTGATAAAAAATTAAGTATATTATATCTTCAGGAAAAGACTAAATACAATGATCACAATCATGTAAATGGAACACATCTCTACATAATAAAACAGTAAAACAAAATGAATGCTATGTAACTGTGATAAGTATAGCCTGAGTGAAGAAATGGAGCTCCCTTCTGTTATTGGAGAACTGGGGGACTATAACCATAGAATAACAGTTGCTGTCCTTCATGCTCAAAAAGGACCAAAATGGCATCACTATTTCAGAGTTAAGCTACAGTATGGTCTGAATGTGGCTGATCAGACCAAGACCTGCTCAAAAGGCTTATGATTAGATTAGAAATTTAACCATATATCCTCCTCTTGGTTATTATTTTGATACTTACATTGATACTATTTTATCCATGTTTACATAAAAAATGCATTCCTCTACAAGCCTAACTCTTTTACTCATCCATCTACTCCAATGCCATAAATGTTTATTAAATGTATACTATACATATACGATACTAGCAGCTCTCCAATTTTTGTGTGAGGAGTCCTAGAATACTACAAGCAATTCATATTTACTCATGTACATGTACTTGTACATGGCTCCATGATTCATGGTACACTTAAGTGAAATTCATGGCCTGGTAGTGTGGACACCACATTCTATGTACTATATCTCTGTATTATACCATTGTTTAGAGTATTTATAAAGAGAATAAGCAAGCTTTTTCAAGTGGCATTTCAAAATTTCATACAACTTCACACAACTGACAGATGTAGGAAATTTTTTAAATTCTACAGTGCTTATTTATTAAAAATAAAAAATATTTTTAATTTCAAGTACGAAAAAAGAAATGAAGAGAAAGTTGAATGATAATTACAATTCTGAAAGACTAATGATAAATCACACTTTTCACCTTGAGTTACAAATTTGAGGTGCAAAATGATGCATACATTTTCAGACATGGCCAATGTACAGATTTATTTTGCTTAACTATTGTCCTCTATTACAAAGGAGGGCTTTTATTTGGGAGAGGGTTAGAGAAAAGAGGAGCCCTACTCAAGAGGAATGGAGGAAGTAGTGATAGTAACATGAAAAAAAGGAAAAAAGAAAAAAGAAAATGAAATTTTAAAGAAATTTCAAAACAGGGCAATGTTAGAACAGTTAAATTTAAAATAATTAAAACTCAGCTGTATATAAGGGAGATTCACATTCTTATACTCCTTTCTTTCTGTTCTTTAAGTAAAGTTCATGTTTGTTGATGTCTAGCAACTTCATAGTAAGAAAAAAAATTAAGCCAAACAGATTTATAGTTATTCTTACAAAGGGAAAAAAAAAATTTAAGAGTGAATAGGTGAAAAGAAAAGTTTGCTGAATTTAACTGAGTATACAGAAATAGCCCAAGTATGTGAGAAATAGCACAAGAATCATTTTTGGTCCTTTTATAACTGATAGTACATAATTAGAAAGCTACAATATTTTGACAACATGATTTTCACTTTAGATTTTTTTTTTTGCTTTTATGAACAATGTCTTATCTACTACAGAAATTAACTAAGCAACAAAATTATTTTCTTTGAATACTGCTTACCCGCAGCTCCACTTCTTTGCCAAGTAAATCATAGAGAGATGCTCCTTTTGATGTAATTTCAGAAGCAAGCTGCCTAGCTGCTTTCAAATCTGCAATCTAGAATTTTTAAAAAGCAGAAATTTCAGTGACATCCTACATTAGATGAGTGATTTGAAAATTAAAAATACATATAATTAGAATGTTAACATTCTAAATAGTCCTGATTGTCGAGAGAATCTTCAGTTTCTCACAGCTGTTTACACTCTGTCATTTGGATCAAAATTCTTATAGGTTTGTATCAAGAGGAAAACCAGGCACTTTCTACATCTCTCTCCATGACTGAAATGCACAGAACTAAGAGCTAGCTAACGTATTCAGAAGTGATAGGAATGCTAAAAAGCCTTCCAATATCCCTACCTCTGTCATCTTGAGTATAAAACCTTATAGAAATGGGCAGGCAATTAAGAATTTGTCCAGTCTCTTCTAGAGAAAATGTTTTTGAAACCAAAAAAAGACTAATGAGAAGGTCTGTTCCTTTCTGTTCTTTGCATGGCCATTCTCAAATTTCAACTCTTTCTTTAGTTGGAAAGAAAGCTGGAAGCTGGAAAAAGAGTATAAAAAAATTCCAAGCTGGATTTAGGAAGATTTAGACACATATCTTAGAGAAGTAGCTTCTTTCAAGGAAAGATCTGGCCTATTTCTATGCTGGATAAAAAAGGCAATTAATACAAGAGAAGACTAGTAAGAGATTAGAGACTAAGAAAGGAGAAGTAAAACGTGTCACTAGTGTAACTTCATCCCAGGTAAACATTTCCTCAGGAATGCAACTAAGAGTCCTAGTTCACACTTAGAATTTCACCTAACAAAGCACCTTCCTCACAGAAATACTAAAGCAAATAGTCATTTATTATTATCTATGTTTTCCATCCAAGATATCAGTGGTAAAAAGACCTGCATGTAATAACAAAGCTATTAAGTGGCAGATGTGAAACTCATATATCCAGATCTCTTTTTCCTAAAAATAAGTGTCCTTCCAACTAATGATAAAGTGCCCACAGCTACAAGTTTGCTCCAGAGAAATTAATTTCTACAGTTGAGATAAGCTTTATTTCCATCCTCTTCCCTAAGTATCTGTTCCATCATCCTTTCGCCTTAAAACTTCAGGCTTTGTAAGATGATTTAGACAATCACTATTTACCTTATTTTACAAAAGAGAAAACTAAGGTTCAGAGCAGGTAATTTTGCTGTCATGATAAAAATAATGATAGCAGAACTTTATATTTTAAAGTTTATAAAATGTTTTCCACATATTATCTTGAGAGGGAAACCCAGGTTTTCTGACTCCAAATGCAATTGCTTTTGCCACTGAACACTGTAGAACTTTTAATAATTGTATCTTGAATGAGTGAATAAAACAAATTCATCTCATTGCATACTTACAAGAATATATTTTGCCCTACCTTTGAGCCAAGATCAAATTTGAATTTGCTGATATCTTCTTCTCCTATTTCAGAACCTTCCATTCCTTTAGTCTTCATGGCATTATAAAGGACTGATGTGATTTTCAATAGTTCTTTTACTGCATAGCCATCTGCTTGATACAGTTTCTTAGTGTTAAGTTTTATATGGGCTTTGGTGGCCTATTTTTAGAAGAAAAAAATTCAGGTCTCTTCCATACAATGTCAACAAAAATCCGATGTGAACAGCTTAGAAAATGTCTAGGTTAAAGGAAAACTTCCAAGAGAAGATTAACATTATACTATGATACTATATTAATAATCATACAAGGCAAAACTAAACATACTAGGATTATAACAAATGCTACAGAAAATCAAAATAACTCTGAGGTTTTATCTCATACCCAACAAATAAGCAATATCAAAAGATGAGAATACTTCATGCTGGAAGGAGTGTAGAAAAACAGGCACATTATGTATGGTTGGTGGAGTTGTGAATTGATACAACCACTCTGGAATCAATTTGGAATTATGCAAATAAAATGACTAAAGGATCTATATTCTTTGATCTAGATATTCCACTATTAGGCACATACCTTAAGAAGGTCAATGATAAGAAAGGATCTATATATACACTAAAATATTAATAGCAGCTCCTTTTCTATGGTAGCAAAGAATTGTAAACAAAACAGAAACCTATAGAGTGGGGGATGGCAAAGGAGGAGCTTGAGCCAAAACACAGTCAATCATTAATTTCATTGTGAGCATTGACATCTTGGAAACTGGCAAATGCTACAAATAACAGCTTGATTTATTTTTTGTAGATTGTTTAGTCTTAGGTTATGGAGAAAATGTTAATAGCAGATTATTAAAAGTGTTTCAGGCATTACTTTGTTTTCAGTGAGGCAGCTAAACATTCACCAGGATGCTACGAAGCACAATCAAACAAATTATAATACATAAACATAATGAAATACTGTGCTGTAAAAAAGAATGAGCATGATGAATAGAGAAGCATGGAAAGACTTGTCGTGACCTACAAAGTCAGGAAAAAAACAATAAACACAATTACTATAGCAATGTAAATAAGAATAGACACAAAATAATCAAAACAATCTTGCAAAATTATGCAGCAAACAAATTTATCTCTAATGAAAGGATATGAAAATATACTCTTCACAAGCTACCTCTCTCCTGTACCATCCCCTTCCCTAATCCAACACTACAAATGTCAGACTTTTTTTAATATGTTGACAAGTTTTGCTGACTTTATTTGGTTTTCTATTTTTTAAAAATTCTTTGGAACACATGGCATGACTCTCTGGGAGATAAGAGATACAAGAAGAGACAGATGCAAATGATATAAAACAAAAGATATTAATATTTTAAATAAAGGGGGAAAAAAGTCTTCCACTCCTAATTTCCTTGATTCTTACAATGAAAACTATGAACTAACCATGAATTGTGCAATTGCCTTAATGAAGAAAACTCGATCCTGCTCTGTCTCAACATCAGAAGGAATGTCAGTCTGAGGCTCGTACCTATTTACAAGAAAAAGACATCAAACAGGTAAAAGGTATATACTGAGTGCAATATGTAAAGTTGACACATTCAGAAAGCAAAAAACTGGATGATATGTGTTATCTTTCCATTCCTAACAGAATGAGCAAAAGTGAAGAATATTCAAAGCCAAACCTTCAACATGACCTCTGTGAACAGATCAAGAAATAAAAGAAATTCAGAAATGCAAGTTTTCGTTAAATGTGCAAAGCAAAACAGATACCTTCTTCATACGTCAAATTTAGACTTAAATCCCCCCCAAATGTCAATTAGTAGTCAATTCTTGACGCAGAGATAAATCAAACTAACTAGGAATGATAATCTATTTACAAAGATAATAACAGAATCTGTTGGTATTAACCTTCTCAGTCTTCTTGATGTGTATTAACAGTTATTTCACACAAGAACACTTCCAAATTATTACTATAACAGTACTTATAATAAAGCTATATATAAAATACATTATATTATATATAATAATATATAGATTTCTGCCAAGTAAATTCTTTGTGTGGTTAGATGTCCAAGCTGAGACATCTCTAGTCAACTAAGAAGTATCTTCTTTTGGACCAATGTATCTCTTTCATATATTTCATAATAAACTGTTAATTTTCAGCTAATGATCCCACTAAACTCAATTTCTCTAAGCTCTTCTAAATGACCCACAGCCTTTTCTACAAAGCTCATTAATAAAAATCTAGCCATCAAATTCAACTACTAACCTCTTTACAAGCCAGAGAAGCACTTCAGATACAAGCCCAAAGTTTGGTGTGCGAAAATTCTCCATAGAGATGTGTCGGGGATATCCGAGGGCCCTCATCATTTCTGTAAAATCTGTTTAGCATAAAATATTATCTAATAAGCTCTATATTTTTTGTCATTTATCTAATCTATAGATTATCCAGAATCTTAACGTTCTATTCTCTGAACTTTTTGGTTATTTCAATGCTGTGGTTGACTCCTAGTTAGAAAGAGATAAAACTCAGAACAATTACTCTATTTTTCAAAATCTTATAAAGTTTGGTGGCAAAAAAGATAATTAAGATTTAAGTCTTGGAGGGATTAGCTATGAAATTTTATTTATTACTACAATCACTGGCCCTTCTTACCATTAATAATGGTCAATTGGCTATCCTTTCTTTTTAACTCAACTTTAGATAAGAGGAAATTAATTGAACTCCCAAAGCAATATTTAGATTTCTCACTAATCAGATTAAGAAAGAGGGTGTTTCAAGTCCTATCTTCAGCTGCTTGTTGTGACAAAAATCTAACAAAGGAGGGAATAGAAAAAGTCTTCCCCACATATATAAAACACTGGAAGGATATGAAATCATGACCAAGAATCATAAATTTTGTTCCTATACTATTAAACGTGTACTAATTTAACTATCATTTTGCTTACTGTTTTCATGTCAGAAATCTAACATTAAATCCTTAATAGATGATACCGCATAGCACTGAACAGTTTACAAAGCACACTTAATAATGCCAACTGATACAGAGGGATAAACAGTGTTTTATCTTCACAAAGTGCTTTACTTTTTAAAAACCCATTCAGATAAAGTATAATATGATTTGTCTACAGTCACACCATCTCTGATTCCAAATGCTCTTTCTTCTACATCCATTTTTCTCCTTTAAACCTCTCAAACGCTTGTGAAATAATCAGGACAGACATTGTTACACTTATTTTATACTTGAGGAACTACCTATAAAATGAGGTACTCAAAAGTACCTCAGTAAGGGAAAATCGTGTTAATGATATAAAGATGATACTGGGTCCTCAAGGGCTAAGTTAGTGGAAATATAAAATTCTGGCAGATGCTATCAAACTATAAAGGCTTATGGGGTGTTTTGAGGAGGTAGAGGAAGGTTGAGAGACACCAAACTTAAGAGATTCATGTTAGGGTATAGCTCAACTTGATCTCCTTTGGGGAACCACAAGACTGAAGATCAAATAACTTTATACTGATTTTAAAAAGCTAGATTTATTCTAACCTAGCTTAGGCTGAAGCCACAGGCTATAAAAGTCATTCCTGGAGCAAAAAATTAATTTTACTTAAAATAAGAGTGCTTCACATTACATAGTCAATAAGCAACTTTGTGCAGCAGTTTAGGATAGAAAAGTATTATCTTTCACCGAAGACGGAAAGGCAGAGGAATGGGAAAATCAAAGAGAGAGAAAGGTTGAGAGGGATTTTGGTGAAAATATTTGGATTTCAACAAGCAGGATTTGTTATCAGGATGAGAAAATACTTTCTGAGCAGGGACAGGAAAGGATAAGTGATCAAATATTTTACAATTTCTAAAAAATCAATCTGACCTAAGACAAGACCTATCACTTGTTAAAGTAATCATAAGAAAGCTACAGACTTCCTATACAAGGAGAGTTTCTACAAAAATGGATAGAGAATTGATGGTGATGCTAGTGAGAGAGGACATGATCTGGCGAAGAAGAGAAAGAGAAAAGTAAAAGCAGCGTTAGTAGAGAGGCAGGACCCCCCCCCCCAAAAAAAAAAAAAAAAAAAGAAATGACCCCATCTACTTGACTGAATCGCCGCATAACGTATACTCTAGCTCAGCCACAAGGCTGGCCACCAGATGAATTTTAGCAACTAGGGAACAGGGTGCTTCAGAAGCGAGAGGCAACACCTTCACTGAAGAGATTCCAACTCTTTTGAAGTTCCGAAGTACCAATCTTAAAAATATTTTCATAAGCCCATGCTTTCTCGGTGAAGGATAATCCTTCCACCCGCAAAGAGGGCACTCTCTTCCGTCTTAATAGTGTGCATGAGCCCCGCAAAGGGGAAAAATCCCACTTGGTGTCCCACTTTCCGCCGAGAGCTTGTCTAACCTGCGCGGTTCTCTGCGGTTTATGGGTCAAACCTTACTCCTTTCCAAGAGTATTCTGCGCCCCGGCTGCGCTAAGTAATGCTGGTTTAAGGACAATGACGCGGTGGGTACCTCCCAGACCCTGGGCCCTTTTCCTCCCTCCCCAACCGCACCCAGGAAAAAGTACGTGGGACATGGGGCGCGCGGCCAGATTTCCCACTCCCCCGCCCCCACTAATAGCCCCTTATACTAAGGGTCGGCCGCTCCCCGCTCGCTCCTTTCTCCCCCCTTCCTCCTCCCCCTCCTCCCCCTCCTTCCCCTCCTCCCCTCTCCTTCCCCCTCCTCCCCTCTCCTTCCCCCTCCTCCCCTCTCCTTCCCCCTCCTCCCTTCTTCCTTCTCCCACCTCCCCCCTTTCTCCCCGTGAGCCCAGAGCTGCGCTGGGCTGAGAAGCCGAGGCCTCCGCCAGGGGAGGGAGGAGGGGCAACGGGCCCCGGAGCGGCCTCCTCAGGCCTCCACGGCTCCCTCCCCCGTCCTCTCCCCCAGGAAAAAGAGCAGGGTCCAGGCCGGGGGCTGGGGCAACCTTACTCCTTAGGTCACGGAAAGACATGGCTGGCGATCTCGTCAGTGACCCCGGTTGGCCCCTAAAATAACGCGATCCGGAACCTTGGTCGCTAGCGACTCTCCATCGAGCCGGGAAGGAGGAGGTTTGACTCGGGCGGTTACTATGGCAACCCCCAACGGAAGTCCTCGATGACTCGCGACCGGGGCCAACGGGAGGAGAATGCGAAGCGGTGCGCCTGCGCAGAGGATTAAAGTCGTTCTCGGAATCTAGAACCGGTAGCTAGTGCTTGGGCTTTGTGTCATTTTCTGGGCACGAGATGCGCGCCTCCCTCTCGCCCAGGCTAGGTCCCTGAGGCCGTTTCCTCGGGCTTCATGTAGAACGAGAGGATGCCTGGGTTACGGAGGAGGGCGGGGGAAGCCCCATTCCAGGTAACCCGGCAGAAAGTGTCATCATATCCTAAATACACACACACACACACACACACAGACCACAAACTTATGTCATTTTATTTACATGTACACATACATATAAACACAATGTATAGATCTATACAAGGGTTACATGTATAAACATGTAACAAATATATAAATACAATACGTATGTGTCTACGGTATAAAGTGAATAATATAAATAGCAATGTTATTTATGCATATAAATAAATATATTTACATAGAAACATAAATATACATGTGTAGGTGTGTGTATATATGCACATGCACATATGCCCCACATATTTGTGGGCAGGGAAAGCTTCCCCTTGGGGAGACTCAGATTCCCAGAATACATGATACTGGAAGGTTTGCAGGAAATTTTGGAGTGGGCTGTTCCTGATGGATTGGTTTTGGGAGACTTCACAAAAAAGAAAGGGGAGGAAAAGGGGGAAGGAATTCTAATGTCTAGTGCAGCTATTTTGTTTATCTGGATTATATTTATAGACATTTACCATATTGGAAATAAAAACTATTTTTGAATTTGTAGACCCTCTCTCTAAAAGGGTTTCAGAGATCCCCAGGATTCTTAAGCAATAAAACAAAAACGCTTTGGAGAGATCCTCAATAATTTTTAATAGGATAAAGATACTGAAAACAAAAGTTTGAGAATCATGCTCTAGACCATACTTTGAGAACCACTGGTCTAGTGGAAAGGGACAAATCAATCTCTTCATTCTTTGCTATCCTGTCCCTGCCCCTCTTTGTGTCTCTGCCTCAGTCTCTGCTTGCCATGGGGAACATCTTTACAGGGGAAGGTGTCAAAACTAAAATGAGCTACTAGAACCAAACTTAAACCTCCTTTTCCCTCATTACAAGTGTCAACACATGGAATGTAAGATCTATGAACCAAGATAAACTGAATGTGATCAAGCAGGAGTTGAAAGGATTAAACATTGACATCTTGGGGGTCAGTGAACTTAAATGGAGAGGAATGGATAAATTTAACTCAGACAATCACTACATATACTATTGTGAGTAAGAATCCCTTAGAAGAAATGAAAGTAACTCTCCTAGGCAATAAATAAATGAAGTAACTCTCCTAGGCAATAAATAAATGAAGTAACTCTCCTAGGCAATAAAAGGGTAAGAAAAACAGTTCCAGGGGGATAATCTCAAAAATGACCGAATGCTATCTCTTTGAATCCAAGGTTCGTTATAGTAATACAAGTCCATGCTTTAACCACTGAAGCCAGAAAAGTCAAAGTTGTTCAGTTCTATGAACATGTATATCTTCTTCTAAAAATGACATCCAAAAAACTGTCACATTCATCATAGGGATTGGAATGGTAAAGAAGGAAATAAAAAGATAATTGAAATAACAGGCAAGTATGGCTTTAGAATACAAAATTAAGAGAGTTTTGTCAAGATAATTCACTGATTGTAACAAATACTCTTTTTTACTAACCTAAAAAGGCAACACATGGACATTACCAGATGGTCAAAACTGAAATTAGATTATATACTTTACAGCCAAGGGTAGAGAAATTTTGTGCAATCAATTAAAATAAGATTTAAACTTATTGTGGTTTAGATCATGAGCTTCTTTATTGCAAAATTCAGTCTTAAATTGAAGAAAGTAGGAAAAGTGATCTAAATAATATCCCTTGTGAATATGAAAGTGATGGATAGATTTAAGGGATTAGATCTAGTAGAAAGAGTGCTTGAAGAACTATGAATAGAGGTTTACAACATTGTACAGGAAGGAGCAACAAAAAACACTGCAAAAAAAAAAGCAAAATGTCTGCCTGAGGAGGCTTTACAAATAGCTGAAGCTGGAAAGGGAGAGGAGAAAAGAAACGATATATCCAAATGAATGCAGAATTTCAGAGAAGAACAAGGAGACATTAAAAAAAAAGTCTTAAATGAGCAATACAAAGAGTAGAAGAAAATAATAGAATGAGAAAGAGCTCTTTAAGAAAATTAGGTAACCAAACTAACAAAAACCATATGATCATCTCAATAGATGCAGAAAAAGCATTTGATAAAATCCAACATTCATTCCTAATAAAAATACTTGAGAGGATAGGAATAAATGGACTTTTCCTTAAAAGTCAGGAGCATATATTTAAAACCGTCAGTAAGCATCATATGCAATGGGGAAAAACTGGAACCTCTCCCAGTAAGATCTGGAGTGAAGCAAGGTTGCCCACTATCACCATTATTATTCAATATTGTATTAGAAATGCTAGCCTCGGCAATAAGAGTCGAGAAAGAGATTAAAGGAATTAGAGTAGGCAATGAGGAAACCAAATTCTTAGAGAACCCCAGAGATTCTACTAAAAAGCTATTAGAAATAATTCACAACTTTAGCAAAGTTGCAGGATACAAAATAAATCCCCATAAATCCTCAGCATTTTTATATATCACCAACAAAATCCAACAGCAAGAGATACAAAGAGAAATTCCATTCAAAATAACTGTTGACAGCATAAAATATTTGGGAATCTATCTACCAAAGGAAAGTCAGGAATTATATGAGCAAAATTACAAAAAACTTTCCACACAAATAAAGTCAGATTTAAATAATTGGAAAAACATTAAGTGCTCTTGGATAGACCAAGCAAATATAATAAATATGACAATACTCCCTAAACTGATCTATTTATTTAGTGCTATACCAATCAGACTTTCAAGAAAATATTTTAATGATCTAGAAAAAATAACAACAAAATTCATATGGAAGAACAAAAGATCGAGAATCTCAAGGGAATTAATGGAAAAAAAAATCAAATGAAGGTGGCCTAGCTGTACTTGATCTAAGACTATATTATAAAGCAGCAGTCACCAAAACCATTTGGTATTGGCTAAGAAATAGATTAATTGATCAGTGGAATAGGTTAGGTTCACAAGACAAAATAGTCAACTATAGCAATCTAGTGTTTGACAAACCGAAAGATCCTAATTTTTGGGATAAGAATTCATTATTTGAAAATTAGGGGGCCAGCTAGGTGGCACAGTGGATAGAGCACCAACCCTGAAGTCAGGAGAACCTAAGTTCAAATGTGACCTCAGACACTTAACACTTTCTAGCTGTGTGATACTGGGCAAATCACTTAATCCTAATTGCCTTAGCAAAAAAAATTTAAAAAGAAAATTAGAGATATCAAGGGAAAGTTTTGTGCATGATAAGATAAAAATGGCAGGAATTTAACAGAAGCAAAAGGGACTAAGAAATGGTAAGAATACACAAAAGAACTATACAAGAAAGATCTTAACATCACTGATAATCATGAAGGTGTGATTGTTGATCTTAGAGAATGAAGTCAAATGGGTCTTCAGAAACATTGCTAACAATAAGGCTTGTGGAAGTGATGGAATTTATTTAAAACCCTAAAAGATGATGTTGTTAAAGTGTTTCATTCAATATACCAACAGATTTGGAAAACATCTGACGAGGGTGAAAGAAGAGAATATAAAAGCTGGCTTGAAATTTAACATCAAAAATTCTAAGTTCTTGTCAATTAGTCCCACCACTTCCTGGCAAATAGAGGGAGAAGAAATGGAAGCAATGTCAGATTTTTCTTCCTTGATCTCAGAGTTCACTGCACATAGACAGTGACTATAGTCATGAAATCTTGTTCCTTGGAAGGAAAGCTATGGCAAATCTGGACAGCATGCTAAAAAGCAGAAATGTCACCTTATTGACAAAAGTATAATCAAAACTGATTTTTCCAATAGCAACATATGGCAATGTATAGTAAGAGTTGGATTATAAGGAAAGCTGAGCACTACAGAATCAAACTTTCAAATTATGGTGCAGAAGACTTCCAAGAGAATAGAAGGACTTGCTCTGCTATGGTCCATGGGGTCACAAAGAGACAGACACTACTGAACAATAGTAACAAAGTACCAGGACTGTACTAAACAGAGTACAAAAACCCTTTTACATATGGTAAACTGATCTTTAGTACTTTATTTTCAACCCTTCCCCCACCTTTTTTTCTGGTTGTCTCTCCTGCTCTTTTTTCTTTTTTTTTTTTTTTTTTTTTTTTTTTTTAACTTTTCTAAGCCTTGAAATTTTAGTGAAATTTTTAATGAACTGGTCCCTGCATCTGGCTTCTTGGTGTTTTCCTCTTTTCCATCTCACTTATTGTGATAATTACACACTGGTATGATTTTAATTGTTTCCCTCCCATCACCCAGGAGGACAGTTTGTGAATCATATTGGGGAAGGAACACATTGGTGTTATTTTAATTTCTTGTTTTTGTTTTTCCCAAAAGAACAGTTTGTGAATCCTGGTGGTGAGTTTCATATATTTTCCTTTGGTTATTTTATCTCCTAACTCTAGAACTCACAATTTTTAAAAAATCTTTTCCCATATTTACCAGATTTTTTTCTATGCACAGATAATTTTTTTTTCATTTCTAAACTATAATTAGTCATATATAACTATAAACTATAACTAGAATTATTTTTCCAGGTAATATTTCAAGAAAGATTATCTACAAGCTTTTGCAGACAAGATTTCTCATACCCTGTCAGCTGCTAACATAAAAATATGTATTTTGTGTAATCATACAATATCAAAGCAACAAGCATGTATTCCAAATCATGAAAACAGCCACCAGTATTTCATGTATCTGTTCCTGAAATTTATTGATATACTTTGTCCTTATAAATAAGCTTTAAATGCCTACTCTGTGCACAATATTTTTGTATGTTATTACATGAAAACACCTATTGATTACTCTTTTCATGATTTGAAATTCATGCCTGTTGATTTGATATTGTATATGATCACACACAGTATATTCATTGTACAGAGCATGAAAAATTGATAGTAGAAAATAATATCTAGTAGATACCTAATAGTTTACTTCTTGAAGAAGAGCTCCTTAATCATGTTATCTAAAGAAGACTGTGTCAAGAAATGCAGTGTCTCAAGTACAGAAGTGCTAGTGTACCTATAGATAGGACTGAGGCCATAACCCCTGTGATGGATAGCTATTATAGGCCCAAATCTGATCTCTTCTCAGAACAGAAACCCTATCATCCAAGAGAACAGTACCAAGAAGCTGGGATTTGGAAGGCTGCTATGGGACTATGGCAGTGATATGCATCTAACTCAGAAAAGACTTTTGGAAGGTTATAGTGCTCAGATTTATAGCAAGACAGCCTAGAGTCACTTGGCAGAGTTGTTTGCAAAAATTGGGAATTTAAAACACTGGAAAAGACATATTTTAACTATATTGCTACTTCTGCTCTGTATAAAAATGCCTATTTTATACTCAATAGAACAATGCCTATGGAGATCCAAGTAGAATCTGAGAAGGCAGATTTATTTAGTATACAATGAGCAAGCAGAAGTATGAAACAGGACACTTGTCTGGCCAAGATCACCTCTCCTGTGCAATCATGGAAGTCACTGCCAATATTACCTGCAATGATAGCTGGGTTCTCTACATGGATGGTGTATTCCAAGTGTGTCCACATACATAAAGCAAGAGAAGAGTCACAGCACACTGTACAGCTTTTCTGAGGCAGCTCTACTGTCAGCATCTTCTTAATTCAGATTTGATGTGAAAAAACGAAGCCCTCAAAAGTCATTGAACATTTACCAAGAGGTTTTCTTTGCTCTAACACACAGCAAGAATATGCAACAAGGATACAGTGGTCAGTAAGTCATCAAAGTATGGTGATTTACATACTCTTAGACATTCACCAGATTTGAAAGTTGCTGAAACTTTTAAATGCTTCTAGACAATCAAGAAGTCGAAAAAGAGAAGCTAAGGTCAGTCAGGTACAAGGGGTGGCTTTGTCTTAGGCCTACTCCAGTTGACTGGGCAGACTGGGAAAGAAGCTGTGTCTGATGGGAAGACATCCCATCAGATAGCAAGCAGAAGGAGACAAGGGTCACCTTCATCCAGCAGGCCTTGGGTCAAATGCTGGCCACTCTGCACCTTCCACCAATCTCCTAGATGAAGGAACCAATCCAGGAACCTTTCCTCACCCAACTTTTTCTACAAACTCCTTGCAGACTCTGAGTCTCTTCCTATGGCTTCTGTTTCTCCCCATCTCTGTAAAAATTAATCAGCAGTCATTTAGAAGAAAATCACTCCTTCCTCCCAGCACCCATGTTATCCCATAGCTGTCCCCTCAATTCAGCCCTGACTATGTCCCAATCCAACCCTGCCTACTCCTTCTACTATGTCCTCTAGAATTCCTATTCTGTAGTATATAAACTCCCATTCATCCTGGATCTCTCGCTCCTTTTCCATTTTTTAGGATGACCGTTACTTTTTGCCAAGACCTGGTTCCTTCTCTGATGATACTGTGACCTTGGCTGTCCTCTCTATTACACTGGCTGTACCTTGTTTCATACTCCTTGTAACAGAGGTCCTGGAAAGGGAATTGGAATATTCTTTATTTCCCATTGTCAATTTGAGATTCTCCTTTTTTTGCCTTTTTCTCTTAGTTGTCTTTTGATAATCAAACTTTCCTACTCAGTCAAAATTATGATAACCATAGTATATCAATCCCCTGGAGATTTTTATTCCTCTCTCAAAGAGTTTAGCATTGGCTTACTTTCCTTCAATCTTTTCTCTCTCTTTCTCTCTTTCTTACTCTCTCTTTCTTTCTGTCTCTCTCTCTTTCTCACATACAGGCACGTGCTCTTTCTCTGTGTCTCTTTGTCTCTGTCTCTCTATCTGTATCTCTTATTTAAATATTATTTTTTCCAATTATGTATAAAAACTATTTTTAACATTTTTAAAGATTTTTGAGTTCCACCAGGAGAACATTATATATAGTAACAGCAAGATTATGTGAAGGTCAACTATGATAGATTTAGTTTTTCTCAGCAATGCAGTGATCAAAAGCAATTTCAGTAAACTAGGGATGAAAAATGCCATCCACATCCAGATAGAGAACTGTGGAGACTAAATGTGGATTGAAGAATATTATTTTTATCTTTTCTGTTTATTTGAATTTTTTCCTTTTTTTTCCCTCTTGGTCTGATTTTTCTTGCACAATATGACAAATGTTTAAAAAGATTGTACACGTATAACTTAGATTGCTTGCTGTCTTGGGGAGAGGAGAGGAAAGAGGGGGAGAGGGAAAAAAATTTTGGAAAACAAAACTTTACAAAGATTAATGTTGAAAACTATATATGTATTTGGAAAAATAAAATACAAAAAAAAAAGAAACTAACATGGTAAATTTTTATATACATTATTTTTAAAAGGTGTGAATATTAGAAATTAGTGCTTTCATATACAAATATCTTTTGATGTTCTTAGTAGAAATGTCCATGTTAATGTTTATCAAGTTCAGAACGAAAAAAGAATAAAATTAAAACAAAAATTAAAAAAAAAGATTTTGAGTTCCAAATTCACTTCCTCTCTTCCCTTCTGCCTTCCCAGAGACAATAAGCTATTGAATATAGGTTATACATGTATAATCATGCAAAATATATTTATATATTAGTCATGTTGTAAAAGAAAACATAGATTTAAAAAATGAAAAAATAAAATTAATGTGTACCCAGTAAAAGTAATAAACTGTGAATGACTTAGTTTTTCTCAGCAATATAGTCATTCAAGATAATTCCAAAAGACTCATGATAAAAATTTATATCCACCTTCAGAAAACAAACTGATGAAGTTGGAATGCAAATTGAAGAATATTATTTATCACATTATTTTTAAATTCAGGTTTTTTACAATTCAAAATTTTTAAAAGAACATTTAAAATACTTTGATATGAAATTGAGAAAAACAATTATATATATATATATATATAAATATATATATATATATATTTTGCTGAGTGACTTGTCTGGGGTCACATAGCTAGGAAGTGTTAAGTGTCTGAGACCAAATTTGAACTTGGATCCTCCTGACTTCAGGGCTGGTGCTCTATCCAGTACACTACCTAGCTACCTCAAATATTTTTTAAAAGAATAGTGAAATACCAACTTAACAATCAATTCAAAACTCAGAATAAATCAAATTAGCTCCAAGATATTCTGTTCTATCTCATATAGCAAGTTCCATTGCCT
Organism: Sarcophilus harrisii; assembly: GCF_902635505.1. Classification (NCBI taxonomy): domain Eukaryota; kingdom Metazoa; phylum Chordata; class Mammalia; order Dasyuromorphia; family Dasyuridae; genus Sarcophilus; species Sarcophilus harrisii. Next base: position 336,510,541 of record NC_045426.1, read on the forward strand.
ACAGTTTAGAACAAGATATAGTTATTTTTCATATTGCAATAATTATAAATAATTATTTTAAAAGCCACTTATCTTCAGTCCATATTAAGTACATACAAGATTTTTCCAAGAGAAATTTGTTATTTTGCTTTTCTTTTTTAGTTAAAACACATCCTAATATAAAAATCATAGCTAATGAGTATGAGGTGGAATTTGAATTCAGGTTTTCAACATTAATTTTTGTAAGATTTTGTGTTCCAAATTTTCTCTCTCTTCCTCTTTCCTCTCCTCTCCCCAAGACAGCAAGCAATCTAAGTTATACGTGTGCAATCTTTTTAAACATCTCATATTTGTCATATTGTGCAAGAAAAATCAGACCAAGAGGGAAAAAAAATAAAAGTACTCCAGACTCAGTACTTTAGCTACCGAGCTACCTAGTTGCCACTTCACTATTGTATATTAACCCCTAAAGTATATAAAAGAAAAATACTATTAATATAGTATATTGTACATTAACCCTTAAAATAAAAAAAAATTATCCTGGGGTCTGTCAATATGAAGTTTATTCAAAGATGTAATTTCAATAAATATTATTCCAAGTGCCATTTCATAATTTTCATAATTAATAGTCAGATAGTTGATCATATAAATCATTTCTATATTATAAGCAAATTTAACTCATCCTCCTCTTTGACTCTGATTTGGGGAAAGAGCTTACTATATTGGTAAGGTAATCATCCCTTATCTCAGGGTGAAATTCACAAAAGAAAAAAATACATATATATAGCCTTTCCACATAGTTCTTTCTTTTCCCTTCATAAGAGTTAATCTTAACATGATTGAAAATTCAGTCTGGCAAGATCTCATAGATAGTAAGCTTTCCCAAGGCAACAAGTTAACATGGATCAAACAACATAACATACAAAATATAAGCTTTAACTTAAGAAGGATATTCTGCAAAAATTCCGAATAATAGTTAGGTATTATGAAATCACAGCATTTTTATAAAAAGTTTACCCAAATTACAAATTATGTATTATATTACATTATAAAGAGGAATTATGTATAACATTAACATTTTAAAAACAATGCCATAGATTTAAAACAGCAAAAAAATATTACTACTAAATGACATCAACTCAATCAAATATATTTCTGAATTCTTACATGGAAAAATCTTCATCTACCAATTTTGTATCCTATACTAGTTGTATTTAGAAACTAGCCTTAAGTAATTGAAAATCAGAATTAGCTTTAACTTTCTAAGAAGGAAACAAGTATTTCTCCAAAGTCTATAAATTTTCAAGTGTGAAAAATTTTCTATTCTCCAATTGCCTAAATGAGATTTAAAGCTTTCTTAAACTTTGGTGCAACATTCTACTAAACCCTACACTTTTCTTTTGACATGTACTATATATATTTTGAGAGTTGACAAAAATGAGGACTTTCTATTGTTCCAACTTGGGTAAAAATCATTGGTTCTCTCTACTCTGCCTTTTGGAAAAATGAACATTTGTACTTCATATTGTCCTCTAAATTATTTCTATCTTCCTTTAATTATATTTCCCTGTTCTTCCTTTGGACTTTGATTAAAGGCCTATAACTTTCCAAAATGCATATCTCTCTACACTGATACAGCACTACATTTTTCTTCACTCCTTTTTCAGTCCCTGACATCTCTTATTTCCTATTTTCAGAAGATGTTTTCCCATATAACTGAAATTCATTGCAGTAAGTCTTTTCTTGATGAAAACTGCAACTTTACAAATGTATGGACACTTTACCTTGCTAGATAAAACTTTGCCATTACCAATGTGATTTCTTAAGAGATTGTAAATTCAGTCTATTCTATCCTGTAGGTGACTTTGCTGCTAATTCACCTAAACAATTTACTTCTGAATCATTCACAGCAGGAATGCAGTGACAAGAGAAAAAACAAAAAATTCTTTCTGATTTAAACAAACCTCTTACTTTCCAAACTTGAGAAAAAGAGTTAATAGTTACAATAGGAGGATAACAGGCTTCAAAAACTCAAACTGAAAAACCATATGCTTCAGCTCTATTTAAGAACTGAGCATTTAATGTCATTCTCTAGAGGGAAAATGATAGGATAACCAAATGTTATTTGGTTTCTGGGAGTAGCATGGGAAAAGGTTATGGTATTTTGAACTAAGTTTTGGAGGAGAGAGAGGGACTTGAATAGGTGGGAAGGAGGAAAGGGGCCATTTGGAGCAGAACAAAAGTACCTCAGGAAGAATCTGTTTAGTGATTTACAGCTGAAAACTGAATATCTTCTTTTCCCCCATTAATTTAACATCTCCATATATTATGTGGGTTTTCCTCTTGGGTTTTTTTTAAGTGGGAGCTCACCATTTGCAGCATTCAATTATTTACCATTATTATGTTTTAAGTAATTTAGGTGCTAAGAAAACAAAATCATAAAAAACAAAGTCTCTACCAGATCTTCATTAGTTTTATATTTTCCTTAGGTTGAGTAGATACAACATCCAGCTCTAAATCTATATACAAGTAATACAAGGTGATCTGGGGAGGCATGGGGAAAATGGAGTGGAGATTACTGGGTACCACCCTAACTCTTCTGAGAAAAGCAGGTAACAGGAATATTTAACATGGAAAAGAGAAGACTCAGTAGGGACACAAGCATGATGGAATGGGACAGACATTGGATTTTAAAGAAGTTGACCTGGATTCAAATCCTGACTTACTACCTATTGCTTACATGATCTGGGACATGTTGCCCAACAGATCTGATTCTCAGTTGCCTCCCACCTATAACTTAAGGACTTGAAGTAGATGAAGTCTACAATCCATTCCAACTCTAAATGCTAAAATTCTAAAAATCTTTCTTGGGAAACTAGGGTGAGTTTGCCTAAAAGATAACCACAGTCATGGGAGGCAAGTACCTTAAAAGTTTACTCAGCTAGCTCAGATGAGGGAACTGAAACCCAGAAAAATTAAAATATTCTCACAGGGTCACTAAGCTAGTAAGTGACTGGAGAGGGAATATCAAGATAGGAAGGGCTTGATAAATAAGACAATTGTCTATATCTACAGTTGAAGAAATGTCAAGTATAAGAGATAATAGGTTTATTATCCCTATTTTACAAATAAGAAAACTGAGTCTAGAGGGAAAGCATGACTTACCTATAATTACCCAGCTAGTTAGCATGATAGTTAGTAGAAAAAACAGTGGCTTTGGAACCTGGATTCAAATTCTAGTTCTGGATCTCTCACCACTTAAAAAAAGTCACTTTTAAAGTGACTTAAAATCAGTTTCCTCATTTGTAAATGAGGGAATTGGACTAGATGATCTTTAAAATTTCTTCCAGCTCTAAATCTCCTGATGTCCATAGAATCGCAAACTAAATATCTATCAGTGTTTTTTGTCTTTGGCACTAGACATCCTCTGTTGTGGTGGTACGTCTAGATCGAGTCTAAGCTTGGGTCAGTGAAGGTAAGTCTGGCAGCAAGAGGTACTCAGTTAACATTTCCATTGTCTTGTCCTCTCTCTGGCCCTCCCTGGCAGCCACAGGAAGAAAGCATGCTGTTCCCAGTTATGACATCACAAAGCTGTTCAGCAAGGTTGCCATGCAGCTCCAGACTTTAGGCCAGGGATATTTTGAGAGGACCCAAGGTGTTGGAGCCCTGGCAGCTTCTCCAGCTAGCCACACTGGACCTCAATGGAGGCTTTGGTCTGTGCTTTCTCTGAGCTGCGAATAAGAGAAGGTATTGTAGTGGGAAGGCTATAGAAGGCTGGGAAAGGGGAAGATGAACAGAAGAGTTAGAAAAGAGAAAATCTTCCCGTCCTCTAGGGCCATCAACATAATAAATGGTGCTAAATGCAAGTCCACCTATGCTGAGGGTTAGGCTACTTATCAAGAGATGAGAGTATTCTGGTGGCTTAGAGATTGTGTGGCCTTGGTCAAATCACTTCTTTCTGGATCGGTTTCTGGACCTCTAAACTGGTACCAAAGGAATGATGCTCCCAAACCACATCCATCTCTAAGATGGGAAAGGATGAAATGGAATGGAAAGCACAAAGCTTCAAGAAGACTATCCCCCAGGGATTTTGTCCCCAGTAGCTGTCCACTGTCTTGTAGTTCCAAAGAGAACTCTTTCCAGTTTGAATTGACCTTTCAATGGTGAGCAAAGACTTGAACCCCTGGCCTCTGAAGGGCTCAAGCCATCCTGTTACCAATGGTCTTTATTCTTTTTATCCTCAAAGCCCTTTGAAAATGGAGGTAGACTTTAGCTACCCATATAGAGGTGAATGACCCCAGTTGACAGAAGAAATCCTGAGGCCTAGCAGAAGAATAATGAATTTAGGTTTATATAAACCGAGCCCTAAACAGAAGGAAAAAATTGGGGCCCAGGGCATTAGCCAGAAGAGAAAGTTGGCTGGTTCCCCTGGGTAAGGGTGTCTGTGTTTTCACCATAGATGCAGTGAGCCTGACTTTGGGCTGCCCAGGCAGCGCCGACACTCCCCCCAACATCTACGAGGGGGGTCTGGGGGCCCGGAGGCAGCAGTGCCCCAGCCCACCGGGCAGCAAGCCCAAGAACTTCCGTCTTCGTCACCTTCGGAGCCTGGCACTCTATCTGCCCAGCAGCATGCAACCTGCCGGCCAGTGCGAGAGCCACTGGCTGGGGAGGCTAATGGCAGGGGGCTGCCTCCCAAGGGTGGGGCCCCTGCCCAAGGGCGGGGCGTGGGCCCTCGATCTTCCTGGCCCTCTGAGTTCTACCAACCACCCCCTGGATTCACCAGGTCCCCAATCACCCAGGGAGAACCTAGGGAGTACAGGTGAGGATACCCACAACAGGGCCAGGAACAGAATTCCAGGAGAGCAGGAAAGGTTCCTTAGCCCAGCCAACATAGGAGCAATCCCAGGGAACAGGGTATTAAAGGTGAGGCTTAAGGAGGGTGGGTGTCTTCTCATCATAAAGCTGCTCCAGTGGCACAGTTTGGAAAACTGGCAGTATTGGGGGTAGAATCTCAAAAGACAAGGATTAGCAAGGATTCACTGAAGTCTGTGCAGCTCAAGTATTGGTAAGTCCAACTACTATCCCTCTTCCCCATTCTCCTGTTCCATCTAGACCAGTCAGATCAGGGAGCAGAAACATCCTCTTGTGTGTCTCTGATCGCATGGATTAGAGGGGAACAGAGAGGAGGGGGTAATTTTGTAGGGGCAGGGCATGCATATTGACAGGGTGCTGGGGGGTGGCGAGAGTATGGGTATGGATGTTGCTGGATGCACAGGCTTCACAGATTAGTTCTTGAATAGAGTCTCAGGTTATACCGAGATGACTGGATACATGTTGTACCTGGACATATGTATGTATTTGACTGGGTGTGACTGTATTTGGGCAACTGGATGAAGATATACGTGGTAGGGAGAGATGTGGAGATAGTGGGAGATAAGTGAGTCTATGTGAAGAATTGGCTGGAGGTGAATAAGGGGATAAATTTGTGGTAGCTGCATATGTATATTTAGGCATGTGAAGCACAGGATGTATATTATAATGCACATGTGTTTATTATATGTAAACTCATATCACATATATACACTGTAGCATGTTTCTGCTACATATTACACATATGCCAACATGTGTATTATATATAATTTGTAATTACAAATACTAATATGCATATGTGTCACAGGAAGTGTATAAGAATATATGGGGTACTAGTGGTATATAGTCTGTGGATGAGTAGCTAGCTAGGGCTATGTGTGTGTTTTAGCTCTGTAGGTGAGTAACTGAAGGTGGCTAATTATGTTTAAATCCTCTTCTCTAAGCTTTTTATAACCTTCCTTATACTCTCAGTAGATAACCCAAGACCCCAGGTCTTTTCCCCCAAGGTCATCTCCTTGCGACTTCCCCTCCATGGCTTGAGCAGATCTAAGTCTGAGAGACCCATAATTCTTTTTCTTAGACCCTAGTTAAAGTGTGACCTTGTGCAGATTAAGTTAAGGAAACATTGTGGCAGAGACAAAAAAGCCTTGGCTTGAGAGTGAAAAGTCTCTTGGCCAAGCCCCTTAGCTTCTCTGGAACTCAGCTCATCCCTTAGGTTATCCCAGTTTTGAAGTACATTTACCCATCTTCTAAACCTCTTCTGGAGAAGAGCACAGAAAACATTTATGTAGCATATTGGGTTTGTCTGATAATCTACAAGGGGAATCACAGGCCCGAACTATGTGTCCCTGTTCTCTCACACACTTCCATCCCCACACATTTTCATCATTGACTTGTTTCTTTCCCCTTTTCCTCAGCTTCCAGCTCCAGCACCGACCCAACCAAGGGTGCCCTCTCCCAGCCCCGGCCACCCGAGGGCTCAGGCTTCAGGCCCAAGAGGTCTTGGGGATCCTTAGAGGAGTCAACATGTCCCATGTGCAAGAGGACCCGGCCCGGGGCCCAGGAGAGGCCATAGGGCAGTCCCAAGCAACAGGGCTGGTTCCCCCAGCTCTGGCAGCAGGAGGAGGGAATGGCCTGAAGCTACAGGTCCCTGGGAGAACAGCCTCCCTCCACACTCTCCAAGTTCCCCCTGGCAAGCAGCCCTCCAAGATGCCAAGACAGCTGAGGAAGTTCCCTCGGAGGGGAGTCCGACTTGGGTCTCAGGGAAGTGAAAGGAGAGGAAAGTGGTTCCTGCCTGAGGGTCGGAAAAAGGAGAAGCAGGGGCAGTGGTCCAAGCAGACCGGGCATGTACTACATACTCTATTGCCTCGGAGATGGTGTCGAAGGCAGATAATCCCAGTCAAGCAGGCCTGGGTACCAGCAGGTCCTACATCTGAATAAAGGGAGAGGTCTGTCCATCCTCAAGTCTGCCTCTAGGCCCCTGCCTCCTGCCCAGGTTTACAAAAGGACTTTCCCAGAAGGCCCAGGGAGATGATTAATGAATGTTGGGGGCTTTGGTATTGAGGTCAGGGTCACCCCTTTCTTTTCTAATGGTCTCCAATCCCACTTCTACCCACATATTAATCCATTAAAGAAACAGCATCTGATAGTGGATAAGAGTAGGAGAAGTGGAGTTAGGAAGACCTGGGTTGAAATCCCATTTCTGACAGCTCCTGTGGGATCCCAGAGCAAGTCTTCCCTTTAGTGTTCCGCCTCAGTTTTCTTAACTGTAAAATGAGGGGTTTGTACTAAGTAGTCTTCAAGGTCCCTTCTAGCTCTTAACTCGGCCTTCCCCAGTTCTCACTTTCTCTCAGGCCTGGCTCCAGTTGGTCAGTCAAAGCCCGGGGCTCCAGCTTCCATTGATCCCTAATAGGAAGAAGCTGCTGTGAATGAGAAAAGGAAAAGCTGCTGTAACCTCTTCATTAGCCACACTGCTTAGCACCAGGCAAGCTGTGTAAGGGCGGGAGGTGGGGGAGGTTTGGAAGGACAGAAAAGACCAGGACTGAGGAAAGGGAAGGATTGCCCGCTGGGCCCTTTGTGCGGGCTTCAGGCTGGGGTTTGTGGTATCCTTGCATCTCTCTTCCTGACAGGAGGTGATGCATACAGGCGTCATATGCCAGCACTTCATCTGCCCAGAAAAAGGGTCAAGTTAAAAGGACTTGGGGCTTACTCCTCTCTGGAATTCTACCCCCCTTAATTGGGGCTACTCAACAGCTTCTGTGAACAAGGATATGGGGTGTCCTCATGTCTCTCCAACTCTACCCTACCAACATGGATGACCTGCTGGGCACCAGACTCTCTAAAGAGCTGTTTGAGTGAGGTGGGATAGTCAGAGTTGTACTCCATGGGCCATCTGGGAAGTTAGTCTTCCTGCCAGGAAGAGCTGAATGGGGTGGAATTTGTAGCAACCCATGCAGTATCAGGTTCCTCTGTCCCCAAATATCTCCCCCAGATAAGTTCCATCATTAGAGCTACTATTTTAGCTCTTTCCTCTCATTTCCCTGGGTCTCTACTTGGATTCCGCTACCTGGTGAAAATTCTCTCCAGTTAATAGAAATTGAGGCAGAGATGGTGATCAGGATCCAAAGCAGGAGGTCCTTCCCCCATTACTCAAGCCCCAGAGTCTTTCCTGCAAGGTGTTAGGAGAAAGAAAAGGACCAGGAGCTTGTTGGCTCAGGTACCTGCCATTTTTAATTGATAGATTCCGCTGCCCTCTGGGGAAGCCCAATGATGAGAGATCAGGACAGAGGAGAAGCTGAAACCTCTCAAAGCCGCCATAGAACATCAAAGCTGGAAGGGAACTTGTAGATAAATGAGTCCAGACCCCTCATTGTACCGAATAGAAAGCTGTGAGAGGTCTAGAAAAAGTGACTCTTCTTTGGTACCAGAAGCAGAATTCGAAGCCAGGGCTTGCTCTCTTATCATACCATGGTGCCTCACCATGGTACTGAAATGTATGCTTTAGAGAAATGTGATTGGTGCCTCTTATATGCTAAGCACAGTGCTAGGTGATATGGATGGAAAGATGAAAAGAGGAAAAATTCCTGCTCTCAAGGAGTTAAAACTCTTGCCCACTTTCCCAAAGAAATCTTAGCAGGCATCCAAAAATATACTTTCCAGAAAGGAAAGGCAACTAGGGACTGACCTTGGCAAGTGAGTGTGGTTGAGTCAAGGTACATAATGATCCATTGTGAAGCAGGGTCAATGTGTTGATTTGTTTTGCTTAATTGTAATTAGCTGATAAAAGGGAGGGGGTCTATTGAGGGTAGAGGGGGATAGTTATTGGGAAGTGGAACTTTTTAAAAAGCATCAATAAAGCATTTTTTAAAAATGGGGCCTGAGAAACACAAGACTTTGGGAGCAACAGGGATGGTGTACCAGGGTGGGCAGGATTCTGAGTATTTCCAACTCTTTAGTAAAATAGTAAAAATTAAGTAGGATTTAAACAGGACACATATTGATCAGATTGGAATTCTACAAAATTGACAGCCTTATACCCTTCAAAAATTCACTCCTACACAATCAAGAATAAACTTTTATTAGATTGCAAGTGCACAACTAAAGAAGTTTGTGGTATACCTGGAGATCTTAAAATCATAGAATCTTTTAATTATTAGGGAATTTCAAGGTTATCTAGTATGAGATTACTCTCTAAGTGGCAACCTGCAAGTGCATGACTAACAAAGTTTTTGGTATACCTGGAGATCTCAACATCATAGAATCTTTTAATAGGGAATTTCAAGGTTATCTAGTATGAGATTAATCACTGACAATCTTCTCCACTAAATCCCAAGAAATTGAGGCAGCTAGGTGGTATTGGCAGTGGATAAAGTGAAATTAAGAGATAACCTGGAGTTGGGGGTCACCCTCTGCCTCAGGATCCTCATCTATAAAATAGGGATAATACTTCAATGTTTGTTGTGAAGATAAATATAGGTGCTCTGCAAACTTTAAAGTCTTATATAAATGCTATCATCTTAGTTTCACTATTTTGTTAGGAAATTGTAAAGTTTGTAAAGGCTTTACACAAATGAGCTCACATGAAGTTCATGATAATTCTGTAAGTTAGAGTTACAAGTATCCCTGGTGCTGATGAATCTGACACCTCACAAGGAAGGCCTGTTTCATTGTTGGAAAGTTCTAGACAGGTCTTATTAGAAAATTCTTAACCACAGGGCCTCAGATTGGATAAGAATCTAGTTGGAAACATATTTAAGCCTTTGCTTGATAATATATGAAAGGAAATCCACACTACCTAAATAGTACATTCCACTTTTAGATAACTTTAACAAGTTTTTCCCTGTATTAAACCGAAATTTTAATCTTTACAACTTCTACTGCAAATTTTGCCCTGAGGGTAGGCAAACTTCAAACAGTTAAGTTCAAAACTTTTTACATCTGACAGTCAAATGCTTGAAAACAGCTATCTTGTCTCCCCTATGTCCTCAGGATAGTATTTTAAATTCTTGCAAATGACTTTCATCAGGCATGATCTCTCTACTTTTTAGGTTTTATGCTAACAAAAAATTTTGAATGGATTCTTCTATGGATCTTTCCTTCTGATGTTTTTTTCAAAGGTGACATCCTGTTCAAAACAAAAAGTCCCTGCATTCTCCTTAGGGATCCATGGAAACATATGATACATAATAATTTGAAGAGAGGGCACTAATTATCAAGATCAACAAGAAAAATTTTGTGGAGGATTTGGACCTGAGCTGAGCTTTGAAGAGAGGGAGCTCAAGATTCTAAGAGATAGAAATACTATATATAAATCATTTCAGGAATGGAGGAATAGCCTGCCTGAAGTTATGGAGGCAAGAGATAGAATATCAAGTTTGGTGAACAAGTAGGTCAGTTTTTAATACAGAACACATGAAGGGAACTCACACATACAATTGATTTCTTTTAACCCAAGTATAATAATGCATTTCTGTCAAATTTCATCTTGTTTGATTTCTAGACTATTGAGATCTTTATGGATCATTTTATCCTCCACTATGCTATCTATCCCAGTTTTATATCCTCTATAAATTTTACAGATTTGCTTTCTATTCCTTTATTCAAGTAATTTTTTAAAACGTTAGAAAAGTCATAGTGCTAAGTGGCAGATCCCTGGGACACTCCATTCAAAACCACCTTTTTATCAAATTTTAATGGCTATTTAGATCTGGCAAACCTGTTTCAAATGCCCAGCCTATATACCTCTGACTTGTCCAAAATTGCATGAGAGATGATCCAATACTTCAATAAAATCTGACTAAATTTTATCTACAGTAACCCATTGACTTACCAGTCAAGATAACTCTGTCAAGAAGAAAAATCACCTGGCATGACCACCTGTTATTAAGGGGTAAAAATTTATTTTCAAGTTTAATGAGAATAAAAATACTCTTTGAAACAGAATATTTCTGTTCAACCCAAATATTTACCTCTGAAGTATTTAGTACTCTCTCCTACTCCATTAAAAAGAGTAGGCATCCTGGAAATGGTGCAACAATTTTGTCAATTAGTATGGCCTATTTTTTATGAAACTCTGTGGGCACAGCTTTCTTTTCTAGATGTTCATTAATCATCATTCTATAATTTTGCCAGGAATCAAAAATCAAAGTTCTAAGTCAATAGCCATTAATTTACACAGAGAGAGAGGAGAGAAAGAAATGAGGAGGGAGGAAGGGGAGGGAAAAGGGATGGAGGAAGAAGGAGGGAGAGAGGAAAAAGTGAGGGGGGGGAAAAAGGAGGGAGGGAAAAAGGAGGGAGGGAAAGGGAGAAGAGGAAGGAGAGAGAGAGAAAAAAGTTTTTCCTTTTCCTATTTAGCAGATTACAATGAATCAAAAATATATATCTCTGTAACTTCCATTCACTGGTTCTAGTTTTGCCTTCTGAGTCAAGAGGTAAGAGGATCAAATCCCTCATCCACATAATAGATATTTGAAAATAGCCAAAATATATCCACCCCCTAAGTCTTTTCCAAATCAGTCATATCTGGATACTTCCACTGTATTAGGAAGAATTTGATCCTCCCCCACCTCAGTTTATCATACATAATGTATAATCATCAGTATAATCATACATAATGAATTGTTGATGTATTGAGATATTTACACCATGTTATCCTTTTACAAGAGATTGACACCTCTAGAGACAAATATGCATATGCAAACCAGACAAGACTTTTCATAAGTGGACCTATGGATGACCTGTATTTGGGAGAATTCAGTTAAAGCAGGTGCCAGCAGTTTTACAGAATCCCCAGCTGTTTGCTTCTTGAAGGGAGCAGGGCTTTTTTTTTTTTTTTTTTACCTTTTCTCCCCACGCACTGGCCATAGCATCTAGCAGCAGAGCTTCTTGCCCAGAAGATACTCTATACATCAGCTTGAGAGTATTCAAGGCATAGTTGAAGGAGCAAACACATTTTAAACTTTTAAGTCATAATAATGAGTCCTCATTGCATGGTTAACTTTTTCTAGATGTGCTGCAGATTGGACACAATAGATCCATAGAAGAATCCATTCAAAATTTTTTGTTAGCATAAAACCTAAAAAGTATAGAGATCATGCCTGATGAAAGTCATTTGCAAGAATTTAAACAGATTAGGACAAGAGAATTATAGCCCTCAATCAGACGATTACATTTCTATTAATATAATTTATTATATATAATAGCATACTTTATAGATTACTAATATAATTTATGATCGCATATCAAATATTTGACCAAAATTTTTGAGCAAAATCCTGTGCTGGGGGAATGTCAATTTTCAAAAATAAATATAACTTCTAGAAATAAAAATATCAAATTCAGTGAATTTATGTAAACCAAAATTAAATAACTTAAGTGGTTAAAACAAGCAGGGGATACTTGGGATAATATTTGAAGTTACTGGTCCATAATTCTTATTCCAGAAGATTCATAAGGAAATACTACACACCTCCTAAGGAGTGAAAGATTCAATGTAGATTGAGAACCATGTATATGTACGTGTAATACAAAAGTGTATTTGTAAGCACATGATATATGATAAATACATAGGTGTTTATTCACATATATAGCCAATGTGAGAATGTGTTGACTATACAGGACTTAATTTTTCTTTTTCAATGAGGGAGAGAGGCAGAGTGAGAGAGAGCTGATTTTGGCTAACTGAAAAAAATTAAGTTTAAAAAAATAAAGTGATTGGTTCAGAATTGTGTTTTCATTGATGTGGGGAATTCCCTGAAGTAGAAACTCTTTGTCACTTGCAGAAAAGAGTAATGTCCCAATAATCCAGTAACATGGGGAGTTGCCTGACTCACAGTGTCACTTGTCAGAAGGAAGAGTTAAATTTGAGGTCTTTCTGTCTCTGACGTCAGCTTTCCATTTATTCTTTCATTTAAAGGGAAGAAAAAAAGGACAGCTGGTAAAGTTTGTTTTTCTAGCTTTCCCCTTTCCATTTTCCCCATACAAACCAAAGTCCTAGGAGTAATGAGTCCAAGTGCCCAATAAACATTATCAATAAGAATAGGAAGTTTCTTCCTCTTGAAAGTTTCCAAGGTTTAGTTGAAGTGGTTACCAAATGTAGATCATGTTTAGTATAAACTATCAAATCTACGAGTACTCAATGACACTAAAATTTCTTTACTGAGCAAGGATCCCCAGACAGATGATCGTATAGTGATTGTTTGTCCTTTCTTCCTGAAGAGGACCATGATATAAGGAAATGATACTGTGGCATGCAAGTGAGGGAGGGCTGTGCAAGGGCATCTGCCTCACTTGCTCTTCCAGAGCCATTTGGGTCCAGTGGCCTGACAATAGAGTGATAGGGCACAACCATATCTCCATTGTACACTTAAGTTTGACTGCAGTGTCCCTAAACTCTGTAGAGGTTGTGTAGAAGCCATACTTCTACCTGTGTTCAAGACCCATGAAACTACTATAGAACATCATCATGGCTCACCTGAGATTGCTCTCTTCTACTTAACCTGTCAAATATGAACAGGAGCAGGGTAATTAAAAGTAATGTGGTATAATAGAACAACTGCTTTATTAGAGTCAGAATACCTGGATTCCAAATTAGTTAATAATAGTTAATAATAAGTATTTCCGTATCAATGTAAAAAAATTGAAAAGGCCTTGAAACCGCAAATTTCAATGAATCAGAGTGTTTTTCTTGTTTTAAGTAAATAAAAACCAGTATGCAGAATACCTGGATTCCAATCCAACTTTGACACATAATTCCTTTGGTTAGAATACTGAAGCTGCTGGAGCTCCGGATGAGTTATATCCATGTGGGAAAACTCAAGTTTGACTTCTGGTACTTCCAGAAACCTAAAAAATCTGAACCATTTAGTGGGGCAGTGAAACCTGCCTCTTTAATGACAAGGCCTAATTTGCTTCAACACATCTTAAACTCCACCTTGGGCAAGTTAACACTTGCCAAATAATTGTCCCCTGGCACCTGGACCCCTATAATCTGGATGACACATTGAACAAGCCTGAAAAATAATCTGATTATATCTCTTTCACATACCAATGTGAATTATTCACCAACATTTGGGAGCTGTTCCCTAGAATAATAAAACATCATACTTGTAAAGAACCTTACAACATAGAATGTTAGAACTGGACAAAATCCTCAAAGATAACCTAGAAAATTAAAAATAACATATATAGCTCCTAACCTTCCAAAGCACCAACACAGCCACCATTTTGCTAGATCTTCACAACTAGCATCCTGTTGGACAGATAAGGATATTGACACACTGTAAGATTAATAACTGTACATGACCAGCAAAATGAACTAAATCTTTTCTATGTTTATCACACCCTTTTCAACCTCTCCAAAATAGGAATTATGCACAAGAGAGAAAGCAATTTCCATTGCCTCCATAATCTAGAATCCTAATGAAGTAACAGTTTGATAGACTGATGTCAAGACTAATCCCTAACCTCAAATTAATTTATTCAAAACTACTTCCTTTATTGACCACCACATTCCAGTAATATGGCTATAAAAGCTGATCCACAGACTCAAAAAAAATCCAATTTTATCAGTTCCCTTTTCCCAGTAACAAGGAAAATTAAAAGACAGTAGTTTGTCTTGCCTGGGGCAGCAATATGGCAATACTCTCTACTGCATCAAAGTTCAGCTTGAGAACTGCATGAGAAAGATTAAGACACCCCACCCCTCAGTCAATAGGTTAAGGAAATTAATCAATACTTGATGAAGCAGAGGATTTCCAAGAGTACAAAATCATGAGATATTTCTGAATGGTTTAAAAGGGAAATAATTATTGTGAAAGCAGAACTTGTGGCTTACACAGGAAAAATAATTGATGGAATAAAAAACTTGAAACCAGGTAGTCTGAGAGAAGAGAAAGAGAAAGATAGAGACAGCACTCATTTTACCTCAGAAGGATGGGAAATCGAGTTTCTGGGGTAACTGACATTTAGAAGGATGAGCATAAACCCAGGGGAAATTTTTCAAGGCAAATGGGGAAAAAATAACCATGGGAGGGCAAAGGTTAATAATAAACTGTACAATTAGGGATATAGGAAAATTCCTGCCATAGAGCAATATCCTCACTATCACCTACAACTGGTATTTCTAAGAGCGTGCTACAACAAAAAGGACTGAGGGGTGAGATTTATAAGGCAATAATGAAGGAACTCAAAATAGGTTTACTAGAGGCTTTAATTCTATAAAGAATATAGATTAAAGAAAATCAAATGATGAAAATAGAAAGGGAAGCTAAATAATGAAGAGAATGAGAATAACAAATTTTTTTTAGAAAACCTTAGAAAATAAAATTAAAAACTAATGAACAGAAGCTGGAAGTAGAGGAGAGGAAAGAGAATTTTATTTTGCTACTTAATTGAGAGAAAAAGAAGAGGAACTAAATAACCAGATAAAAAAGAAATTAAAAGGAACTAACAGAAGTAAAATTTGAAAACTAAGGAAAGGGGTAACAAATGGGAGGTGTGTGTGTGTGTGTGTGTGTGTGTGTGTGTGTGTGTGTGTCTCTGCGCGCGCGCGCATGGGGGTGGGGGATGGGGAAGGTTGAGGCTGAGGGGAAGAGAGCCCAGGGAAATAGGGTTGCCTTAAAATAGATTAAGCTAAAATAAAGTACAGTGACAGAAATTAAATTTGGACCAATACCTTATGCCACATTCTGCAAAACATTCTAAATGGGTATATGACCTTAATATTAAAGATAATGCTAAATAATTAGTAAAGAAGCAAATTATATATCTTTCACTGTTGTGGACAAGAAATGTATTCTTAATGAAACAGAGTGGGAATTACAGGAGACAGCTAACTTTTATGAAATGAAACAAAAAAGCTTTTGCACAAACAAAATTAATATGCCTAGTATAAAAAAGAAAGTTTAAAAAAAAAACTTTGTATCGAATTTAGCTGATAAAGTTAGGTATCCAAGATATATAAACAATTAACAAATATACACAGATAGAACAAAACCCATTTCTTAAAGATAAATGATCAAAGGATATGAAAAACAAAGAATAATATGCTGCCAACAACCACATGAAAGAATGCTCTAAATCACTAATAAAAGAAATGCAAATCAAAACCTCTCACCATGCAAACTGGCAATGTTAGAAGTATTATAAAGAGGCATTGATTCCTAGCTAGTCCATGTTTACTATATAGTAATAACAATGCCTAGTTGGTAGAACTGTGAATCAGTGCAATCAATTTAGAATTAAGCAAATAAAATGACTAAAACGTCCATACCATCTGATTCAGAGATCCCATTACTAGGCCTATACCCAAAGAGACCATTGACAAGAAACAATTGCCATATATACCAAAATATTTATAGCAGCGCTTTTTTTATGCTAGCAAAGAATCGGAATCAAAATCGGCATCCATAATTGGGGAGTGGTTAAACAAACTGAATATTACTGTACTATAAGAAAGGACAAATGTGATGAAAACAGAGAATTATGGATAGAGCTAAATGAACTGTTACAGAGTGAGTAATCCCAGCCAAGAAAACAATATACATAATAATTGCCATAATGTAAATGGGAAGAATGAATATGAGAAAAATCAAGAATCAGTGTTGCAAAGCTTTAAGGAGAGAGGTATGCTTAGAAAGCCATTCAATCCCTGCTCGAAGACTTCCAATAAAGGAGAACTCAATAAATGCCCTTGGACACAGCCTTTTAACTTTGGCTACCTCTAATCTTTAGGAAGCCTTCATTTTTGAAACTCTGTGGAATTTCCCATTAGATTCTTCTGGTTTATATCCAGGACTGAGCAGACTGGAGTGGAACCAAAACAACAACAACAACAAAACCTGAAAGGAAATGTCCTGAGCTAAAAAAGTTAAATGTTACTTCATGATTTTTCACATTAAATATTCTTGTTCAATCCAGCAGTTAAATGTAGACTGACCACTTTATTTTGGGCACAGATAAAGAAACATGTTGTTCATCCAACAACAAAAGCACGTTCACAGTGAAGAATCCAGACAAACAGATGGCTTATGTAAGATTGATACAAAGTGGAGTAGGTAGAATCAGGAAAAATATATGTGACAAAATACATGGAAAGAATAAAACAAAACTGAGTGTTGCCCAATTAAAATGACTCTAGAGAAAAGACAGGGAAATATACTTCTCTCCCTTCATCGAAGAAGCAGAAAAATATAGACATAGAATGCTATATATGCTATCAGATCTATCCAATCTGTTAGCTGATTTTACTGAATGGGTCCCCCCCCTTTTCTTAAAAAAAAAATTGTTATACCTATGTCAGATTGCTTGCTCTCTAGGTGAGGGGAATGGAAGGAGAGAGGGAGAAAAATTTGGAATACAAGATTTTGCAAAGGTGAAGGTTGAAAACTAGCTTTGCATATATTTGGAAAAATAAAATAATGATTTAAAAAATGTATAACCCACTTAAAATATATTTTTGTTACAAAAGATGGCTTACTGAAAAAAAGGAGGCAAAAACTAATATATTGTGAAATGAGTTTAATATAAAAACAAATAGCAATTTAAATAACTGGCTATCCCATATATCCACTCACCAGCCCCTGTGATTCCCCAGACCAAAGTCCCTTCCCTGGCCTCCAGTGCTCTATATGCACTATTTCCCCCTATTAGAATGTGAGCTCCTTGAGAGCAAAGACTGTTTCATATTTGTATTTGCATTTCTAGCAGATTGCTGTGTTTAGTATATAAAGAAGTGCTTTATCATTCATTTCCTGATCTTTTAATCTAACAACCTTGTAAAATAAATGAAGTTACTCCAGCACGACTTGCAAAAATAGCATGCAAATTCTGACAAAATCAGTATGGCTTTCTAAATACTAAATAACCAATTCTAACTACAAAAGGTTGGACAAAACTGCTTGTTTTATATATGCATCCCTAATACCAAGCAGAGTACTTTTCATATATAACAGACATTTAATAAATATTTGTTGAATTGAAAAAAATTATTTTTAAAATCTTGCCAACATTCAAAGTTAAATTCACTGGCCTTAAGTTTTCTAGTATTTCTCTTTATGAAAATATGAAAATAATTTTTTCTTTCTGTGATCTTAGGCATTTTTTCCATCCACAATCTTTCAAAGATTACTATCAGTGGCTCCTCAATCACATTAACTAATTCTTTCATTCACCACCTCCTTGCCTGCTGCATTGCCACCTTGGAAAAATCTATGACCAGGAGCCCTAGTTTCCTTCATTACTGACAACCTTCCCATTTTGGGAAGTATAGCAGCCATGTCTCATATCATTCTTGCAATCACTCTATCTGCACTCTACCTCCTTCTGTTCTCTACATTATCCTTCTCCCATCACTTTTCCTTCCCTTCCCCCATTTCCAACACTTTTATGTTATTGTCTTTTCCTATTAGTACAGAAGGTCCTTAGGTAGCAATTGTCCCTCACTGATCTGTATTTCTAACCCCAGCACTTAGCACAGTACTTGATACATAATAGACACACTAGACACTTAGTCTCTCTAGCTACCTGTCATTACCCTGGGAAGGACATTGTTTAACTGGATGCAATGATTTGGGTGCAGTGATAAATCCAAGGCAATTTGTGAGTGTTCTCTTACTAGCTCCCTATTTTTCTCAGATGGATCATTCTGAAGGAAAGAATCCATAATTCATAATTCTTTGCACTTTGTTGTTACAAACAATTCTCTTACTTTATTCTTATGGTAGCTCTGAGATCTAAGAAAGATTCTACCTTATAGCTGAAGCTATATCCAGCTAGGTAATGCAGTAGATACTGAACTGGTCCCAGACTCAAGACCACCTGAGTTCAAATATTGCCTCAGACATTTGACGCTAGCTATGTGAGCTTGGACAAGTCCCTTATTCCTGAAAATAAATAAAAATAAAAGATGAAGCTAGCTTGTTCAAGGACACAAAACCCAGGTTCAAATTCTGGCCAATTCCACTGCATCACAAAGGGGAGTTGGGAATTCCCACTATACTATTTTAACCTCCTGTAATAATCATCCTATGTTCACCAAAGTATATAGTCTCCTAAAAACATCCAATTTTTAAATTCCCTGTGATGTATTGAAGCCCAAAGACACTGCTACTATGACCATCCTCACAGGCACAGGATTCCATCAGGGTCCAGCCAAGGGTACTGGCTACAATACCATGGCTATGAGGAATAAAATTAGGATCAGGAATCACAAAGAGGCTTATCCCGCTCACTGCGTGTCCCTGGGAAAAGCTGTCTGTGTCCTCATCTCTAAAATGGGAATGTGCTAGTACTTTAGTCATACTTAACAGCATTTGAACTCGGGGAACATGAGTCTTCCTGACTCTAGCTCCAGCACTCTACCCACTGTGCTTAGGAGACATATTGAATAGGCTTGATATTTAGGTTAATATAATATACATAAAAGGGTTCTGAAGAACATAGAATGTTATACAAACTTAAGTGATTTTCATTGGAAGAGACTTTCTGACTTCTAGCCCTGGCTCAATGAAACATGCAGGATATCAGGGAAACCTTCCTGGGGCAGTTCTCTCCTGAGAAGAGTAGAACCATGACCTTTACTGTGGGTCAGCAACAATACTCAACTTTCTAAAAGAAGCAATAACTAGGACAAAGGTTTTTTGTTTTTGTTTTTTGCTGAGGCAATTGGGGTTAAGTGACTTGTCCAGGTCACACAGTCAGGTCCTCCTGACTCAGGGCTGGTCATCTATCCACTGCACCACCTAGCTGCCCCCCCCTAGAACAAAGGTTCTTAACCGATTTTGTGTCAGAATTCAGCAGTTCAGTGGAACTTAGGGATCCTTTCTCAGAATGTTTTTATAGACATAAAATAAAATGCATAGGATTATAAAGGGAATGGATTATATTAAAAGTTAACAGAATATGAATATTATGGAATATTATTGTTCTGTAAGAAATGACCAGCAGGAAGATTTCAGAAAGGCCTGGAGACTTACAGGAACTGATGCTGAGTGAAATGAGCAGGACCAGGAGATTATATACTTCAACAACAATACTATATGATGATCATTTCTGGTGGACCTGGCCATCTTCAGCAATGGGATGATGTGTTCTTTTTCTTAACTGGTAAATAAAAAACTATTAAAAAAAAAAGTTAACCGATTTTTTTTTTTTAACAGTTCAAGGTGCCCAGGTTAATAACTCCTGTAATAGGGTCAATTATTTGGCCATACCACTATTGGTGGACTGAGGAAGGGGAAGAAATGTCAAAAGATTTCTAGAGATGGCAAAAGATCTTTTTTCCTTGAAGCTTTAACAAAGAGGCTTCCAAAAATCAAATGATGTCTCTATTGTCCATCTTGTCATGGCATACTGGAAAGGGTACTGGATTTGGGTTCAAATTCTAATCCTACCCCTTACTGGGAAACTCCTTACCTCTATAGGGTCTAAACTTTATTGGCTAGTAAATGAGTAGGATGAACTAGATATAATCTTGAAGATCTCATCTAATTCCTGCCTTTCTTTGCCTAGGTGAACAGGATATCATTTCCATAGGGATTTTAGCAGATCTACAAGAAATGATCCCTATTAACATAGCCTTGTGGGGAACAACCTGTACCATAGAGAGGATACTGGATTTAAGAATCAGAAGACTTGGGTTCAAGACCCAGAACTCTTACTAATTTGCTTGCCAACTTCCATAATTAGACTTCTTTGGCGTTAGTGGCCCTATCTGTAGAATGAAGGGAGCTGGTCTTGATAAAGATTCTGGTGTAGAGAAGCAACAATGTCTTTGGAAGAGCTAGGGTTAGACTTGGAGGGTCTGGATTCAAACACCAGCTTTGCTCCTAGCTATCGATGATCTTGACCTGTCGTTTCCAAATCTGCAAAACTTCTGGATTTTCAAGACCTCTTCTGATCCTATATTCTACCAAAGTGATCTAAATGCCATTCCTACTGCCATTGGTGCAATTCTCAAGAGGGTTGAGGCAACAAAAAGCAAAAACCATAGGGATTTACATTACATACAAACCACAAGATAAACATTGGACAGATTAGATTTGATTAAGGTTTTATTCTGTTGTTGTTTTTCTAATAAGACAAAACACTACAATCCATTCAACATCAAATTGGACACTACAGTGATTATGGGAGAAAGGGAGTGCAGTGCTGAGGGGCCATGGCAAGTCATCTTTAGTTTGAACACTGGATGTCCAGATCTTTCAGATCTGGAAAGCTCCCCACCCCTCAGTACAGAAAACAAAATCAGATGAACATCTTTATTTTATCATTAAATATAAGACCACACTGGGGTCTCAGCACTGGCCAGCATACAAGCCATCAAAACTTTATTTAGTAGGAAACTAACCCCACTTGTGCCAGTGGTATCCCACTGCCCTTCATTTCTTTTAAAATCAAGTACTTTATGATGTCTGCCCACCCCCAGGGGACAAGAGGGTAGGGGGGAATACAAACTGACAAACCTCCCATCAACTGATAAAAGACGCACAAAACAGTAAATGTTCGTCTAGCCCAAGGGGCTCCCCCTTAATTGTGAGGTTTCTCTAACTATTGTGCCTCCCCAGGAGGCCACCACCAGGGTGGACAGGTCCATCACTAGGACTAGGAGGAGATGGTGGCTGCTTGCTCTAGAGTCCTAGAAAGGTCCTACAGGTTTAAAAAGTTTAAAAGGGATTTAGGGAAGATTTAATTCATGTGGGGCAGGGGAAGAGATTTGTGTTTTTCTCCCCCTTCCTCAAATCAAGTTTAGAAGAATGGTTGTTTTTAACACTGGGTACTCCTGAAGGCTGGATCTACACTGTACCTCAGAAAATACAGCGTTAACTTAGGGGGGTTGGGGGGGAGGCAGGAGACAGTTGAACACAATGGTTATGGACAGATCTCATGCTGCAAGCACATTTCACGGAACTGAAACAGCTGAGCTACTGCCATGGTCTCCTCCCCTCAAAGAATCCAGAGGAAGAAAAAACCCTCTCCATTGGGGCTGAAAGCTACAAGGCACATGGCTCTGTCCCCCGAGGACCAGGGGTGCTTACAGGGACTACACTGAAGGAGCCAGAAGTTAGGACCCATGTTCAAAACTTCCTAAACAAAGAGAAATCATGGTGGCTCTGATTGAAGAGATGGCTGAGGAGGCTCAAGTATGGGGATAATCTAGATGGGGAAAAGTCCTGGCCCTGGTCTCAGGAGCAGAGCAGAGTTCTCATCCTTCCCACCCTTAGGTCCAGTTCAGCTAGGGCAAACAATGCATTTCATTATGAAACAGGAATTGTGATCTCTCTTCAGTGTCGAACAAAGTCCAAGGCAGAAGGGAATCAGAGAGTGTGTCTTCAAGGTAGGAACCAGGGACCGAGTCCCTGCTATCAAGCTGCCCTACACCAAAGTCACCAGGAGGCCACTCTGCCAGAGAAGCTGGGCCATCTGACGGGAGAGTTCATTCTGGAGGACAAGGCCAAAGATTCTGTGCTCGAAAGGAGGAGGCAAGAGTAGCTTCTGATCTAGCCTCCTGGGCTGAGCCTCAGCCACGAGATAGCCTTGATTACGACTTTGTGTTCCAGGAGAGCCTCTGGCATTGCCTTACTCACTTGCTCTAACCTTCTGAAGCCACATGTTCCTCAAGGCCAAGCTAGTTTACTCAGAATGAAAGAATGGAGGTCATACAGACAGCTCATGCCAGCCAGCAGGGAGGAATGGGGGTGGAGGTAGGGCGGGTGAGGGGTGCGGCAAGTCGGGGAGTCGCTCCTCTCTTCAGCTATGAGATCCTGCGGTTCCCAGCAATGGTTAGGAAAGGAGAAAGTCCACTCACATCCTGTTCCCAGGACAGGGGAAAATGGGACACCATAAGTCAGGCCAAATCCCCATCTAGTCCACAGAAGGCAGACTTGCTAGAAGAGATCTGGAGCACTCATGGAAGCCAGGGTTAGCAGCATCAGTGCAGAAGTAAATGGCTTCAGAAGCATAAGGGTTCAAAATACCTGTTCAAAAGCAAGGAGAAAAAAATGATCATGAAGAAGGCTTAAGCAATACCATCCCCCACTTTCCAGCTCCAAGATTGAGCACAGTAGCAGAGAAAAGTGCTCCTTAGCTCCATCTGAATATTAACTTACTATATGAGCCCAAGTAACCACTTCAGATTACCCAGGAATTAAGATGAAGCAGAAAGTTGGATTTGGGGGATGAAAGGGGGTGTCAAAGGACCTGCACTCTACCTCATGACTTAGGGGGATCCCAAGTGGGTCATTTACAAAATAAGGCAGTTAGATTAGATAGATGGTCTTTAGCACCTTCCAGCATTCTGAGCTATTTCCTCATGTATAAAACAGAGTATTTACAAGGCGTTATGTCTCTTACAGAAAACAAAATACTTGGTAAGTTTAAGCCTTGGCTTTTCTACTCATGAGCACCTTGTATCTCCCTCAAACTTCCTAGCACCAGGATACCACTGGAAGAAACAAGCAGTAGGCCACATCCCCAGTAGAATGTAAGCCTATTGAAAGTAGAAACTGTCATTAAAACATTTTTGTTTCTGCTGTACAAAGGACCATGATGTAGTAAGTGCATATTAACTATTTTTCAAACAATTTCCCACTCCTGTCTTAATCCTGTTGCCAGCAAAAAACAATATGTATTCAAACTTAGCCTCCCTCCTCAATTCAGAGTTCAATAGTTATGCATCTAATAAATAGTAATCGCATTAACTAATTAAGTTCACACATCAATTTTCCATTGAAAGGCCACTGAGCCTTTCCCTGAGATCAAATGATCATATGATTCTATTTCACTTTGTATTTCTTATATGAACTTCTGTTACAGTTACTCTTATAATTATTTCTTTGTCTTTCTCTGTTCACCAGACTGAGCATCTCCTTCAATGCTCCCAGCAGTTTCCTAAATAGATCATCATTATTATATTATTAATGTCCTGCACTTAACATTAATAACAGTGTACATTTACAAAATGCTTCCCTCACAACTCAGATATACATGGTCTATCATCATTCAGGGGAGTTGTGGGAAATGTTTATTAAATGGTGGTAGAAGCTTTATGGTTAGTTAGTGCAGAGGATTGAGTGCCAAGGCGTTGGATCCAAATTTGACCTCAGACACTTACCAGCCGTATGACACTGAACAAGTCCCTTAAACCCATTTGCCTCAATCTCCTCATTTACAAAATGAGAAGGAAATGGCAAATCACTTCGATATCTTTGCCAAGAAAATCCCAAATGGGGTTGTGAAGAGTAGGACACAACTAAAATGACTAAGCAACAAAAATAGAAGCTTAACCGATTCCATTCTCTTCCATCATTATGAGGCCCTAGCTATAACCTTAATTTAAGGATTTTTTTTTTGGTGGAGCCTTTTTAACCTGGTCCTGAGTTTTCTATGGGAATTCCTGCCATGGAAAATTCCTATAAAAATACAAAGAACTAATTTGTCAGTAACTTATTCTCTGAAAGAGGTTAAGTGACTTACTCACAGTCACATAGACAGTATGTGTCACAGGCAGGCCAAGTCTTCAGACTACATCATTCCTATAGAGTGCTTTTTGTTGATTATTTTTTAAAAATGTCTTACAAGCAAGGTGTTCACTGAAGACCACCTTAGATGTTGAGTGGAAGTGAACCTGGACCTTTGAAAGTTATGCCAAAAGAGCTCAAGCTTTGGCAGTTCCTATTTTGAGGGTGGACCTGGCAACAGACTCTACCTGTTATCTGAGGACCATAAATTTAGAGAAGTTGGTCACTGGGCTAGCCATCAGGCAAGGAACTGTGTTCTTTCACATGAAATGTCTGTCAATGACTAAATCATTTGTATCAGTGGGGAGAATATCCCAAAGATGAAGCAATTGATCCTTGAAGTCTTTCAGTGAATTGATTCCAAATTTCTACTTCCTTCTCCCCCCAAACCTATGATTTCCAACATATCCATAAAGAGAAAGGTGAGGACACAAAAGCAACTAACTCTCCAAGTGCCTTTCCATCCTCATTCGTGGTTGCTCCCCAGGGTTCCTGAACAGCAGACTGGGGTGGCAGCTCAGCAGGGGGCCCCGCCTCCATCAGAGCCTGTCCCACAGGGCTGCTTCCTTGAGGTGCAGAGGCAAGGCCCTCAGGTGAAGGAACTGGACACTCAGGCAGCCCTTGGCAGCTTCTGGGAAGGCCTGACCAAATCACATGGCACGACTATACTCGATGCCACTCTTGGCAGAAATGCTTGACCACGGAAGAAGGCTGCAAAGAAGGCTCTGGGCCTGGCGATAAATCCGCTGTGGAATTGAACACGGACTCAGGTTGGCTAATGCAGACCCAATGTGCTGAATATAGTCGGTGGGATTCAGTTAAGGAACAAAACAAAGCAAATCTCCACTTTCCCCCTCCCCTAAAATGAAGATACCCAATTTTAATAGCCATTTTGTATCATCACCTTTGCCAATGCAGAGGACAGACTGTGATGACACAAAATCCTCCATTTAATTGGAGTTATCCATCTAAGAGCTTTTGCAGTCACAAAGGAACAAAAGAGCCAGTGCTAGGGCGTAAAACCTTTCACCAAATTAAGAGATTATGTCTATAATGTAAATATGCCAACAACCAGCCAGCTGGTGGGGCAGAGACGGGGCGAGCCAGAGCAGGGTTTCAGGTGACATAATAGCTTGGAGAGATTCCAGGAATTACATACAGATCAGAAAACCCATGGACGTAGAGTCATTAGGATTTAGAACTGGAAGAGCTTTATCTTGTTCAGTGCCCTCATTTCACAGATGTAGAAAATGAGCTGGGGTATCTGTGAATGGGGACCAAATTCAGACTTCTTTCTACTATATTTCAAGAAAATTCTTCAAATGGGTTTGGATTTCCACTATAATGTAATCTTTTTGACTGAGGCTAGGTCCTGTCTCATCTTCATCTCTGTATCTCCAATAGCCAGCAAAAGGCCCACATACAGGAAGCACTTAATAAATGTTTGTTGAATGATACCTATAACCATATATCTATAATCAACTTTTTAGTTAGTTTTCTTGAATAGAAGAAAAGACTTGATAAACTCTCCTTTTTTAAGTAGATTGTAAACTCTGAGGGTAGGGGCTGTTTCATTTTTGTCTCTGTATCTTGGGTATCTTGGGTGCCCAGCATAATAAAACTGGCACATAGTAGATACAGTGTCTGTTGACCAATTCTAAGACACACACACACATACATATACATACCACGGTTTAGAGGGTGTCATTAGTTCTAGCATAAACTGTAGAGAATCAATCTTTGGTTTCATTTTCTTGGGCAGTAGAAATATTTTAGTCTTTTAGGTGGAAAGTTCCTTGAGGGAAGAGATTCCATTTTTTGTCTTTGCATCCCCAATCCTAAGACAGTACCTGGCACACAAATAAGCACTTTAATAAAAATACTAATTGACCAATGAGTATGGGTAACTTCCCTTTCTAGAAAGAACTAAAAAAGGAAACAATATTTTCAACTCATTTTCAACAATATTTTCATTTAATTTAAATCTAAGTGTAACTTTTACTTAGATAACAAAAAATTTATTATTCTTATTCAGGACACAGAGGATGAAAATCTATTTCTAAATTTGATCTGGTATTTTGGCATTACAGGTAGGAAAGACTTTGTGAAAATCCTGGATTGTCTTTTTATTTTTTAAATAGATCACATTTATATATTGCTTTAGAGAGTGAATTCATAGTCATTCTCATTAATTTTTTCCTAACAAACTTGTGAGGAAGCCAAAGCAACTATTATTATTCCCATTTTCTGGATGAGAAACTGAGGATCAGCGTGTCAAATATTTAGAAATGACAAGCACAGGACCTGAATCTGGGTTTGTTTTTAAACTTCAAACCCAGTATGTGCTTATGCTTTGCTACTTCTTCAATATATGTAACAAGTCTAAAGATCACAGACCAAGAGGCAGGTCAGTATGATCCCTTCATATTACAAATAAAATAGTAGGGCCCAGCTATTTAACTTCCCTGGTTAGAATGGCCAGCCTCTCATTTATCTTTAGGTCACAAAGACAATGTCAGAGGCAAGATGTGAACTTAGGTCCTCTGACACTGGAGTCACTGAACTTTCTAGACTCCAAATCATGATGATGCCCCAAGATTGCCTTGAAATGTTATTTGGTTTGGTATAAACACTAATAGATTCAAGCCACCTTATATTGCTGGCTTGCTAACTGAAGGAGACTGCTACTCTTCCACCTCAGTGTCTAGTTTTAAGTTTACAATACAAGAGAGATGACAAGAGAGATAACAAGCCAAATCTTGATGAACAAAAGCAAAGGATATAAAATTGTCCAAGGAGGATGCCCCCCGTTAATGTAGAGTACATAGGTGAAGCCATCTTTGAGGACTCCTCTTATGGAGTAATAATAGGGTAGATAGTGGTGTTGTTTAAAGTCTCTATTTTCATAGAAATTTATTGCTGTATTGTTAGTGGTGAGGACGTGAAGGTAGATGGCTTTGCAGTGGTCTTGAGCTGTAGTAGATATGTGATCCTTCAGGCTTTCAAGTAAAAGGGAACCTAGCAAAGAGAGAGAAAGGGAGGGAGAGTATGTTACATACAATTGAACCAAGAGAATAACCATAGAAAGTAATATCTCACTCCTTCCTATTCTTCAAGGTTAGCTCTGGAAGCTAACTTTTCCTTGAAACCCTTCCCAAGTAACCTAATTCATCTGAAGTCAAAGTACATTTTATTCCTTTCTTATAGTTTCTGTTGTAATATTCTACAAAGCCCATGAGTACAAAGGAAAAATAATGAATTTGGAGGAAAGGACCTGGGTTTAAATGGAAGTTCCATGTGGCTTGGAATAATCATGTTATCTATCTCAAGTTTAATTTCCTCATCATATACTTACGTATGACAATATACATATAGTCATACCCCCCCCACACACACACAACTTGTCATACCTTTATTTATATAATCATCACAGAACCTGATTGTAAGAAAAGCATTTTGTTCATGGTTTCAATATATCTCAGGTCAGCATAAGAAATTACATGGAAATTTTGGAGTTTTGTGGAAGCCAAAGAAGACAAGTAAAGATTAGTGGTCAACAGAGAAAAAGTTTAGAAACTCAGAAATATGTGTATATTTTACACATATATACATTTATACATTTACATTATATACATTATACATTTATACATATATACATTATACATTATATTATACATTATACAATTATACATTATATACATATATACATTACACATTTATATAACCTATTTTAAAATATTTTAAATTCTTTATTATTAAATTATTATCCTTTAATATCATAATTCTTTTCTGGTTTTCCAGATTACAAAGGCTAACTACCACAAAGTGAAAAAGATAATTGTATACAGTAAACAGTAAACAAGAGATAGTAGTAACATATAAACACATCAAATCTCACTCCTGATAGGTTACAAGCTCCATGAAGGGAAGGACGATATCTTAATTACCATTGTAAATTTCCTCTGGAAGCTATTACCATGCTCTTTATCTGGGGGGTACTTCATCTTCTTCATCCTCCTCAATTATTTATTAAGCCCTTACCATATGGCAGACTCAATGGGACTCATAATCTAATAGGAGAGCAATAAGCAAACAACCACGTATAAAGAGGTATAAAATAAGAAGTGGTACCCAGTATAAATGGAAAGTAATCTAATGAGACAAAAGCATTGTCAGTGAGAAGGATCAGGGAAAAAAAAAAAAAAAAAAGGAAAAAGAGGACAAGCCTTTTGCAGAAGATGAAATTCGGGCTGAGAGTTGGAGGAAGTTAGGTAAGTCAACAAATCAATAGGGAAGAAGAAGGGCATTTCAGGCACATTGCTATCCACCACAGAATGGAAGTCCTTTAAGGCTAGGGGCTGATTCATTCTAGTCTCTGTACCCA
The DNA here is from genome assembly GCF_902635505.1 of Sarcophilus harrisii. Lineage (NCBI taxonomy): Eukaryota > Metazoa > Chordata > Mammalia > Dasyuromorphia > Dasyuridae > Sarcophilus > Sarcophilus harrisii. Next base: position 336,539,290 of record NC_045426.1, read on the forward strand.
GAGCGAAGCCTGGCACACAGTACTTAAAAGAGTGCTTGGTGAATAAAAGACTCCTTCATTGGAACAGTAGATTTTGGTATAAAGTTTTAATATCACAATGTCCTGGGCATTAAAATTCCTGAAGTCTGAAGTCTGTTTCTATAACAAACAATCCAATTATTTCAGAAGCACGAACTTGGCTGAATTTAAAATTCTACTGAGTTTAACTTGTCTAAAATTAATTTAGACTTTCTAAATTTATTATGATCTCTTTAGCTACAAACTAACTTGAGTCAATGTCAAATGAGCCTAAATAAATAACAACTATTGGCTCAAACTGTCTATGACTAGAGAACATATGCTACATTTAGAAAACATAATTATAGATAATCATTTGCTAGAGTTAGAGCACTGTATTGAATCTGGTTATACGAAATACTGGGATTCAATCCTACCTGAAGAAGACTGAAATTTACATCTACTTGTGAAATTCAAGAACCTAATTTAAAATAAACCACAACCAATTCAGAAAACATGCAACTTCTATTATATTAATGACTAATTTTAAGAGTCCTCAGTTCAAATAACTACTATTGCTGACTATACCATGTGTCTGAATTTCTCTCACTCCTTTTTATAACTATTATTTGGTCCTATCTTACTTATTTATATTACTTCAATGAGTACTTATTACTCCAGTCAAACTAGCCCTTTTATTTGTTTGTTTAAATGCATTTATTAATTTTTATATGCATTGATGATCTATTCCTTTCACTATTCTCCCCAACTAAAAAAAAAAAAAGAATGAAAAACAAAACTGCCATAAACATAGTCCAGCAAAACAAATTCCTACAATGCAGATTAGTCTTTTCTCTTCTTTTTGCATACCAAGCTCATTTCCACTTCAGAATCCTTTCTAATGATGCTGCTCTTCCCTAAAACACCTCTTTTTCTCCTGTCTTTCCAAATCCTACGTATCTTTCAAGATCAACTTAAGTCTCTCCTAACTCAGTCTCACAGAACATTAGTGCTTATGGACCCTATCTAATCTAACCTCATTTTACAGGGAAGACCTACTAAGAGGCAAGTGATTGTCCCAAGGGACATTCATAAGAATCAAAGACTTAAATCTTCTGACTCTGGGCTCACTCACTGCTGTCAAAATCAATCAATAAGCATTTATTATGTAACAAAGATGTTCCAGGAACAGTCTTATATGACAGAGTATTTTTCTGATCACCCTCAGGCACCCATATATCTCCTTTCTTTGGATTCCTCCTGAAGAAAGTTCTACACAATTCAGCATGTTTGCTAACTGGTTTATATGCATTATTAGTATTCTCTCTCTTGGTTGTTGTTTGAGTCGTTTCAGTCTTTTTGAGATCCTATTTCGGGTTTTACTGGCTGAGATACTTGAGTAGTTTGCCATTTCCTTCTCCACCTCATTTTATAGATAAGAAAACTGAGGCAAACCGAGTGAAGTGACTTGCACAGGATCACCCAGCTACTAAGTGTGTAGTAGCTGACATTGGAACTCAAGAAGATTAGTTTTCCTGATTCTATCCCCTGTGCTACCTCACTTGCCCATTATCTCCCAAGTTAAATAATAATTTCCAAGGCCAATTTTCTATCCATCTATTGCCATCTACCTCCTACTAAGAACAAAATACAGTAATACATTTTTAAAATAGGTTTGCTCATCCTCTATTTTGGTTCCTGCAGAAACAATTATCTCGATGGCTTCACTTCAGTTGTGAAAATTCACAGATGTGAGAAGATAATTAAGTATTCTTTCTGTTGCCAACTCTTTCTTTGAACCTCGGACAAAAGTAGAAAGATGCTTTGTGTATACAGGAGATGTGTGAATGGAAAAGCATGAAAATCTTAAGCTTTCAAATATATTTGCTCATTTACCATTTATATACTTAAAAATAATACTGAAGATCACAGTCTTAGCTCTAAACTTTCATGTCTAGGGCTGAGATGGTGGGCTGAATGTGACAACTGACTTACCATACCTTAAGGCTAATATGACAAGATATATCTAGGGTGTAGATGGAGGACGGTGCTGAAGTTCTGGTCTCTGTACCCTTGATTCCCAGAGATACCATGGATGGAGAATGGTTTAGGGAGCATATTAAATACAAGCTATAATTCCCATCGTAAAAGAGGTTACAATTTAATAGAAAGATAAGAAACTAACATGTAACCAAAACACAGATAACCACTGGTTATAAAAAGAAGAGGTGACAATAGGCCTAGGATAGTTCCTAATATAGTTATTGATTTAGTGAGTGGGAACATGAAAAGATAGTTTTATCTATGGAATTGAAAATGAATGGGCTTAATCTGGAAACTTCCTGGGAAGAGATAGCCTTGAGCAGTGAATAAAAGGGGATGAGCAAGGTGAGTTTGAGAGAAGAGTGAGAACTGTTTAAGTATAGCTTATATCACTTTCAAGATAAATGGCCTTGACCATACCACATCTCCCCTTCATGAGGTCTATTTACTAATCAACAAAACTGAAAAAAATCACTTACAACTGCTTCCTTCTTAAATGTTATAAAGAAAGTGCTCCACAAACTTCAAAGTACTATGTAAATAATAAATATTATATTATTCTCACCAAATTACTGAGACCACATGGGGATGAAAATATCCTATTTGTAGGAAATCTCTAGAATCAGCAGAGGTCATCTTCAAGTCCTCAATATCTCCCACTGCCTATGTCTAATTAGTTGCCAAATGTTTCTATGACACGCCTTGTATAAAGCCCCATCTCTCCATTCACTAAACCCAGACCCTCGTTCAGTCCTGTAGCTTCTCTCTCCGACAATTGCAGAAGCTTGCTAATTGGTCTCCCTGCCTCAAGTCTCTTCCTACTATATGCCATTCTCCATATAGCCACCAGGGTGATTTTTCTAAAGTATAGATCAGACATTAGTCAGAGATGCAACACATATAGTGTCAGGGCTGGAATCTGGAAGACTCCTCTTTCTTAGTTCAAATCTGGTCTCAGACACTTAATAATTGTATAATCCTGAGAAAGTCACTTAACCCTATTTGCCTCAGTTTCCTCATCTGTAAAATGGGTCTAATAATAGCATCTATCTCCAAAAGTTTTTGTAAAAAACAGATGATATAATAATTATAAAGTGCTTGGCACATACTAAGTCCCTACATAACTGTTAACTATTAATTACTTCCAGGATCATACATAAAATCCTTTGTCTACGTTCAAAGTTCTTCCTTTGCAGTCTTTTTATATCGTATTCATTCCCATATACTTTCTAATTACTGACTCTGGCCTGCTTGTTCCTCACACACAATAATTACTTTTAAGACTCCAAGCATTATCACTGGCTGTCCCCCACACCTAGAACTCTCTCTCCCTCCTTATCTCTGCCAGCTACAATCCCATCTTCTACAAGAAGGCTTTCCCAATGCTCCATTAGCTTTTCCTCTTTGATTATCTCCACTTTATCTTGTATAGAGTTTGTCTGGACATAGCTGTGTGCAGGCAGTCTCCCCCATGGGACTGGGAGTTTCTTGTTATCAGGGGTTATTGTCTGCCTTTCTTTGTTATCTCCACTGCTTAGTGTGATATCTGGCACACAAGAAGTACTTAACAAACATTTATCGACTGAAAAGACATAATAATCCCAATCATATTTCTCATTTGTACTTGGGGGGAAAAAAGTCCCACAGATACCTATCTCCTTAACTGAGGCCTAATAGCTTCAAGAATGAGATTATGGTTATGCCATAGTTCTTGGTATCAAGCATAGTACCATTCTCAAAGAAAATGTTTAACATTTATGGACTGACACCTCTGCTATACTCAGATAATCAAAGAACCTTAGAACTGAAAAGTACTTTTAAGGTCCTATTTTAAGCTACTTCTAGTCAAATTTGGATGCACAGGAAGATAGTAAATATTAATGCTTCAACATATGGTTATGAAAAATCTTAAGTATCCCACCAGGACTCAGTGGCTGCCTTGATTTGGGAGGGTTCATGTTAGAAAACCCCCTGGATGCCTAACATTTTTATATCTTGAAGTAACTTTTCTTTTAAAAACTAGTAGGATAAAATTCAATTACTTAGCAACAATAGAAATATGAACATTTAATATATAACAATTCAATATAATATTTTTAGGGGTACCTAGGTGATGCAGTAGAGATCTGGCCCTGGAATCAGGAGGTCTGAGTTCAAATTCAGCCTCCAACACTTGACATTTGTTATTAGCTATGTGACCCTGGGCAAGTAATTTAACTCCAATAATAAAAATTTGTGTGTGTGTGTGTGTGTGTGTACATGTGTGTGTGTGTGTGTGTGTGTGTGTAGGTGAGAGAAATGTTCTTTGATTTTAGAAATTGCAAATCGAATTTTTTTTTTAAATAAGATACATTTGGAACTTCAAATGACTAACCAAAAACATGCATACCAAAAGGCAAACATTTCTCAACTTTATCCAATTATGCAAATTTTCATTAGGTAATGATTAATATTAAAGAGAGTTCTGTTTTTCAAATTTAAAGATACTGTTAATACTGTGAAAAAATAAACTTAATGCTTTTGAAACCTCTTGCCTCCCTAATATTAACACTAAACTATTGCTTTTATTTCAAATAAACAAGTTATATTAATTTTAAATCATTTTTATAAACTCTGAAAATAGGGATTCCTTATGCTTTTCAAAGGAATGATAATTTCTATAGAAACTAATGAAATGATCTATTCAGTTATTAAAACCTAATTAAAGATTTTAAAAAGCAGTTATCTTCTAGCAGTTATCAAATAGAATTGGGGAAAAAAATTTTTTTTTTAATTTCCAAAACAAATTTAGACTAGCAATATGGAAGAGTAAATAAAATTTGTTAAGTTTTTCCTGTTTGACAACTGGTTTTCAGAAAACTTTACAAGTAATTAAAACAAAATCCTTCATTTCTCTGGCATGCAGTTTTTAACATGTAAAACAGAGGTATAAAAGCAAATAGTTACTAGCATGCTTCAAAATAAACCAAAAAACTGATTTTAAATCAGTGATTATTCATGCCACAAAATAAAATCTGGTGACCAGTTTGTGCACAATGCTTCTACATGTACAAAAAAGTAGTTTGTCTACAATAGGACCCAAGGCATAACATACAGCAAACTATAATACGTATTAAAGTCAATATGAACCTTGCTATGTATCTAAATGGTTTCATTTTTTGAACTGTGATGCATGGCTAAACTTCTTTAGGTAGATGACTAACTCCTTTTTTGAGCAAACCTTATGGCAGTTCTACTACCTGACAACTAATTGAGGTAACTTTTTAAACATATGAAGCTTCTTCCCAGCACTGCCAGCAGCATGGTGGGGGGAAGAGGAGAATCACATTAAAATTCCAATTTGGCATTTGAACTAAATCAGAATTGTATCTATAAAATCAGACTCACGGGGACCTAGAAAAGGATAGAGGAAAGAAATCTATCAGAAGATCTATTCTGACATTGGATTCCATGTTTTAATCAGTCTCACTTTAAAGATTTCCATTTCTTTTCTTTACCTTTGAAATATAATTATTCATAAATTCTTTGATGAGATTAAACCGAGATATTTTAAATAACATTTTAATTTCATACTCTAAATAACAGCATTATTATAAAGCATTCAAATAGCAGAAGGAAGAGTCATGACAATATACATCCCCTACCAAGTACTACTGCTTCAAAACTCAAAAATCCTCTACTGCTGTCCACAAATATAACAAGAACAAAATACTGGCCTCACAGAAATGATAAATCAAACAGCACAACCCTGGCTGTAAGTTGTAGCAATTTTATTACCGTATATTAATTTAGATATTTCATCAAGTTCCTCATTATATAATAGTTTAGCAAAATGGCAGCGAAGAAAACAAGCATGTTAATAAATTGAAAACTGAGCTGTCAACTGGCTCAACTATTTTAGTTAGCAATTTATAATTATGCTAAAAAAAAAAAAGTGACTAAAATGTCCCTAGATTTTGAACTAGAGATTCTATTAATAGACATATACACCAAGATGGTCAGAACCAGACAGAAAGATGCTATGTAAACCAAAATGCACATAACAGTAACTTTTTAAGGTAATAATAATGGAAATAAAAGTATTCATTGGATGGGAAATGGCTAAACGAGTTATGGATACATAAATGTAATAGATTACATTGCTCTACCATATAAAATAATGGATTTAAAGAACCCAGAGAAACCTGGGAAGACATACAATAGTTCAGAGTGAAGTAAGGAAAACCAAGGGAAAAAATATATAGTGACTATACAGGGTAAATGGAAAGAAAAATAAAATCAAAGTGAATAATTATAATGGCCAAAGCTAAGCTCCCAAAACTGCATCACTTCATTGAAGAGTTGGGAGGCTATTGGTGTGGAATGTCACATGCTGTCAGACCTAGTTAATATATCCAACTAATATACAAATATATTAATAATATAATAATTATAAAACATAAACTTGTTAAAGTGTTGGGGTTTTTTCGTTATATTTGTAATAGGCTCACTTGTCTAAGCTCACTTGGTGACAGGTAGTAGGTAGAAGGGTTAGAATATATTCAGGAATGAATGGGATATTAAAGCAAAAGGCATCAATAAGAGTTTTTTTTTAAGTGTATAATAGCATTGGAGGAAAAAACAAGGAGAAGGCATTGATTCTAGGGGCTCCAATGCTACTTCTCCCCATTAAGTCTCTGGATGATCTTGATTAGGTGGCAGGGTAAGATGAAAAGAGCAAAGGTTCCAACATGAAATCCTATCTCTGACATGCCCTATTGGGGCCTTGGCAAGTTATTCAGCCTTCCTAAGTTTCCCCATATAAGCATAAGAGGACTGGACTAAAAGACCTCTGAGGATCCTTCCAGTATAGATCCTGTAGTATGTTCAGCAATTTCTAGATCCCTTCTTGCTCTTAACATTTGATGGAACAAACATAACAACACATAAATGTCTATTCCTTTTCCTCTAGAAGACCTAGAGCAGTGTAACAGAAAGCCAAGCAGATTTGGAGTCAGAAGATCTGGCTTCAAGGCTCTTAGCCATACAATGAGCACCAGTCTGAGCTTCACTTCTCTCATTTATAAAATGAGAATATTTATACTCCTCTACCTATAAGTGCTTTAAACCTTAGAGCACAAGAGAGATTAATATGAGTAACTGGTTCCAAATTTGTTTCCTAAGGCTGACACTCAATTTCTAAGTGTACATTCATGTTCTGACCTCAATGTGAGAGAAAAAGCCAAAATAGGGATCTTAGAACATGATCCACTCCCCAGAGAGAGCACTCTGACCAGGCTTACCTATTCCATGTTTTCTGAATTCTTTTACCACTCCTAGACTTAAGATGTATGCAACTTGTGTATCAACAGAGAAGTTTGAGGCTAGAATATCTCCGTCCTGTAGAGAATTTAAAAAGAAAAAGTTAGGTTAGTCCTACAGGCAGACATTCAAATAATGGGAACTGGAATAAGAGGAAACTTGGATTCAAATCCTGGTCCTGATAATATCTGTGAAACCCTGGACAGAACTTCAGTTTTCTCATCTTTAAAATGGGTACATTAACATTTACAATACCCACTTTAAAGGACTATTTTGAAAAAAAAAAAGTGCCTTGTAAAAGTGTAAAGAGCTCTATGGTCATAAAATATGGCTATAGCAACATTACTTCAAAATTTTTTGGTGCCTCATCCACCTTTTACACAAGGAGGACACTTGGCAAGGCTGGGACAACCAAGAAGACAGCCCATTAACACAATTCTTGTGTTTGATGGGAAAAGAGGAATGTTTCTCTGTCCTTTTTTTTAACAGAAAACCGTGGACAGGGAAATGCTGGCTGTTTGGTTTGGGGTGTACCTAATTCAGACACATAGTGGATTCGTTTATGATTCACACTTGGTCGCCTTCATACTTAAGAAAAGGCCATCCAGAAAGATCAAAATGCTACAATGATGCTCATATTTCTTCAATATCTTACAATTTTGCACCTGCTCCGGAGTGATTACATTTCAAAATCTGAGCTGACAACCCTTGGGTGCCAATAGGGATTACAGAGGCTTCAAGGTAGAAGGAGAGATCTGCAAGTCACTTAATCTCACTAAGTCTTGATTTCCCCACATGTACAATGGAAATGAGACCTGCAAGGTAGGATTCCTTGCTGCCATAAGGAAACACTTTACAAACCATGAAACACTATGCAAATGTAAGATATTAATAATACATTTTTGAGCCAACTACTACTTACAGGAAACAACAAATAATAGCTCTCCTCCTCAGGAACTGAATTATTAAAAACAAACAAACAAACAATATAAACAAATAACCAACACAGAAATACAATAATTACAAAAGTAAATACTGAAAGTCATGACATGAATAGAAATATCTTATTTAGTGTCTATTCAGGACAGAATGAAAATGGAATTTTTAAATAAAAAAGAAAAAATTTTTCAAATAAGTAAGGACAACAAAGGAAATCCTCCTGAAAGACTTAGGTTCTGCGAAGTCAGAGAATAGACAGAGGCTAATATGGTGGGCAGGATAAAGAGTTTAATGCAAGAATAAAATCACAAAAAAATTTTATGTCATGAAAATGTCATTGACTTGTTTCTAGTATATTCTGACCATTAAGACTTTGTCATCAAGAAACACACACCCATACCCACCTAAGGAGTCAATAACATACTGAGTTTAAAACAGAGGAAAAAAAATTTGTATCAAATTCTACAAGTTATAATCTGATTCCTCAGACCAGAAGGTCAATTGCAACAACCAAAAAGCAAACAATGATTCTATTGGAATCTTTCCTGACCCTTTCCATACAAAGGGAAGAAAGGGGAAAAGCAATATTTTTCCTTCTAATGTGTGTTTATATGTGCTATACAAAAACTCTAACTTTGGTAGGTCCTAGCAAACTAGAAAGGTCTCAAATATACACTGGCAGTAGATTGTTTATCTTTTATGTAAGGGGGTCAGTTCAGCTGAGTGCCAAGACATCACCAGAACGGAGCCACCGAGTGATAAAATATTTCTAGTAGTTCATGACAACTTATTTTCTAAGAGAATGAAAGACTTCCAACTCCACACCCCTCTCTTCTCCCATTATTGGACAAAACAGAAAATACAGATTTTTTTGTAGTCAAAATACTATTCTCCTTACCTCTTTATGTACCTTTGTTCTACTTTTTATTTCAGCAACTATCATACCGACAATGGCTCCTCTGTAAGTTGCAGCAAGGGAAAAAAATTTCTTATTTGAAGTGATATCACGATACCATGAATCAGGGTACCTAGAGAGAGACCCAACCAAAGAGATCAGTGTTATGGCAGGACTGGACTTCCCATCTGGACTTCTACATTAACTTGCTGGTGCATGTTTGCCACAAGTGACCCTCCACTCCAGTCCATCCTCCACTCAGTTGCCAAAGGGACCTTCCTAAGGCATAGGTCACCCCTGCAAATCAAATTTCAGTGGCTCTTAATAATCTCCAGAATCAATTCTGAAACTCTTTGTTATGCTTCCAGGGCCCTTCATGAACTGTCCCCCTCCCCGCCATCCCACAACTCTTCTAGTTTCCTTGCGCTTTATGCTCCCCATTTCCTCTGCAATCCAGCAGCCTCACTGAAAAGCCTCACACAAGGCATAATATCTCCCCTACATTTTCACAGGCTCCCTCTAGTGCATGGAATTTTCTCCTTCCTTAATCTCTGACTTTGGGTTACCTAGCTTCCTTCAAATATCAGCTAAAATTCCATCTTATACAAGAAGCTTTTCAGAATCCTTAATGCTAGTTCCTTTCCTCTGAGATGATTTCCAATTTATATTGAATATCTCTTGTTTGTACCTGGCTTGCATTTGTATCCCCCATGAGATTATCAGCTTCTTGAGAACAAAGACTGTCTTTTTGCCTCTGCTATATGAAAAGTACTGTACTAGTACCTGGGGAGATATCCCTGCTGCTTAGCATAGGGCCTGGCACATAGTAGGTGTGTAATAAATGCTTACTATTATGTATTTAAGATAATATACATTATATTCCTTAGAGAAATATGCCATTATTTCTGCCTACTGCTTTTAAATAAGGATTATGTTGATTTATCAAATTTTGTTAAATAAGATGATTAAAATTTTTTCTGTGCCTTTCATTTACTCTGTACTTGGACATTCTAAACTTAATCAGTTGTACAGTCAATAATGTAACTTAAATTTCTCTGAATACCAATTCAGTATCTATTGTAGTTCCTCCTTTCTAATCCCTGTGTTACTGGGTCCCAAACTCAAAATATCTGAATCTATTTGTGATCTCACTGATGTGCTAATCCCTCCAACAATGTAAACTGCCACTCATCTACACATCTTTATGGCATGTGACTTATAGTCCTCTTCCAGAAGAAAGACAACCCAACCTGAGATAACAAGGGCACTGGTGGGAGCTCTGGGACTGTCCACTAGTGGTTATGCCTCACTATTAGCATACGTCCAGTTTATTTTTTTCACTATACATTCAAAAAAAAAAAAAAAAAAAAACACAAAAGGAATACAAAACAAAAGAGAACATTGTCATGTGCCCAGCAGAAGATCAGGGAGGATTCAAAATATATAACAATAAATTACCAGATCAAGAAAGTATATATTAGTAGAAAAAATTAAATGCATCAATGTCCATTTTTTCTTTATTTCTTTGTAAATTGTTCTTTGTTTCTCTGCTGCATACCTTATTTACTTTATTCTTTTCCCCCTCATTCATTCCCCACCACTCTCAAGCAAGCTAGTTAAGAAAAGATATATTTATATATACATGTGTTGATAGACACACACACAAACACCCTCTACATATACATACACACACACACACACACACACACACACACACGTCTTTCCTGTACCTGCTCTTTCAATAAAATCTGCTCCATAACTTGACTTTCTATAACTTAACCCCAGGGATCCCTTCTTCATCTTCTTCCCTCATCCTTTGCTTCTCCATCCCTCCCAACTAACTTTTTTATAGATTTTGAAGGTAGCATGCTAAACCCTTGAAGGCGTGTCTGTGTGTGTGTGTGTGCGTGTATGTAATGTTGTTTATTGAACCCATTCCCTATGTAAGTAGGTTTTTCAGAACTCCTCCCCCCTCTAATACCTCTATGTCTATTCTCCTGCACCTCATTTGTACAATGCCTTAACTCTGCCAATCTTTCTTTTGAGCTATTCTGTTGCTGATGAATCTATGATATACTATATGGTATACATTTCCATGTTTAAAAAAAAAAAAAAAAAAAAAAAGCAATTTGTCCATGTTTAAATTAGTTTGTCCATCCATGTTAAGTTCCTTAAAACTGGTCTTTGCTATTGGCTTTTATATGTTAAATTTTCTGTTAAATTGAGTTTAGTTGATCAAAAGTCCTGAAAATCTCCAAGTTGGTTGAATGTCCTTTTTTTTTCTCATTCAAAATGATAATTTTGCTGAACATGATATTTTTGGCCACAGGCTTAGTTCTTTTGATGTCAGGAGATACGATTCCAGGACCTGCAGTCTTTTATTGTAGTGCTGATAAGCTTTTTACAATTCTAATTGTAACTCCAACATATTTTAATTTTTTTTCTTGTTTCTTGCAAAATTTTCTTTTTGGTTTATGGGTTTCAAAATTTGGCAAATAATACTCCTGTGTGTTTTCCACAAAGGATCCCCCTTTGAGGAAGTGATCAGTGAATTTTGTCTATTTCTATTTTCCCCTCATGTTCTATCACTCCAGGACAATTTTCTTGGATTGTTTCCTGCATTATTGTGTCAAGGTTCTCTTTTTGGTCACAACTTTCTGGCAGTCCCATTATTCTTATATTTTCTCTTCTTGATCTGTTCTCCAGACTTGTCATTTTTCTTATAAGATGTTTCACATTCTATTTTATTTTTTCATTCTTTATCATCTGTTTTGTAATTTCTTGGTCTCTCATGGCTTCACTGGCTTTCCTTTGCCTAAATCTAATTTTCAAAGAGTTATTTTCGTATTTGTGATGCTGTATCTCCTTTTCTAGTTGTTAACTTTTTTTTCCATAATCTTGTTTTTCTTGAATGTTTTAAATTTAAAAAAAAATTTTTTTTTGTTTTTCTTCAATGTTTCTCATTTGATTTTTAAATTCTTTTTTGAGTTATTCTATAAATTCTCTCTGAGCAGGGAGCCATTTCATGTTAGTCTTTTGGGTAGAAGTTCTGTTGATCAAAATGTCTTCCCTGTTCCCAAAATATGTTTCAATGGTGGGGTTCTCTCTTCTTTGCCAGTTCATTTTTTTTAAAGAGGTATTGGTGTAAACACCTCTAATCCTGGGGGGTTGGGGGGATTCCCTTTAGCTCTCCACTCTGATAGAACAAGAGCTCCCCCTCCAGCAAGTGTCCACAGTCAGCAGTGTCCCTGCCCCACAACATCTGCAGTCACCAGGTGCTGGTTCCTTCCTGTCCAGGGCTCTATCTCAGCAGCATAGCTAGGCCTGATATTCCCAATCAGCCAGGGTCCCCCCCACTCTTGCCAGACTCAGACCCTGACTCCACAAATAGTCTGGGAGGTGAAAACCGCCATGATTCCTACTGAGGTTCCAACCACACCCAGCTAGCCCCAGAGGTCCCCACCTGGTACATGTACCCACACCCACAAAACATCCCCACCACATTTATATACAAACTCAAAAGGCTGCCTACTGAGCTGGACCACAGGTACTCTTTACTCAACTTGATTATATGACCAAGCCAAATTCTTTTGAGCAGTTACAAATCTGGTGTAGGAGGCTCTGCAGTGTTTTAGGGTTGGGTGATACCACAGTATATACAAACAATATTTACAATATTTACAAACAGAAGTATCTAGAGGTCTTCTTGACCTATAGGTAATCTCTCTGATCCATTTGGATTCTGAGCTGTATTTCCTCCATGAAACAGTGGAGAATAGCTTTGTCCTCCCTTAGTTATGGCCTTCTTGATATTAATGATCAGAAGGGAGTTAAGGAGAGGGAAGGTCACTGAATAAGATTCTTTCTTATGGTTTTTGTGGAGTCTTAAAATTTTTTGCTATTTGCACAGAAGATATGTAGTTGGAGAGCCTTTACGATGGCTTTTGCTCTATTAATAATCAAGTATTTATTTTAATAATAAACAATCAGCATAATGGGATCTTCTACTCTTTCAGTTAATTGTGTAATAGAACAGATGTGGTCCACAGGTGTTCTTCAATGCAATAGTCTAGGTATGTTTTAAGTACTGTTGTTGTTACTCAGTAGTTTCTGTTGGATCTGACTCTTTGTGACCTCATTTGAGACACATTCGTGGCATAGATAATGGAGTGGTTTGCCATTTCCTTCTCCAGCTCATTTTACAGATGGGGAAACTGAGACAAAACAGGATAAAATGGCTTGCCCAGGGTCACACAGGGCGAGTCTGAGGCCACATTTGAACTCAGGTCTTCCTGACTCCATAGGCACTCTATCCAATTTGTGACTTAGCTGCTTTGTTGCCTTACTTTTTCAGCTGTCTTTTCTTTGTTGTTTCCTCCCTTCAGATTGTAAGCTCCTCATATGTACATGTAGTCAGGGAAAGGTTTCAGAAAGTTATTGGAAAGAGATTCAAAAGATGTTTAAAAGTCTTCAACCTGGCATTGCACAACTATGCTACAAACAACTAGCCTATGTGATAGGTTCCCCTGGGTACATGTCAAATGTAGCTTTTGCCATATATTTATATCCCCAGTGTTTAGCAAAATGTCTGACCCAAAGAAATGCAGTTTATTGACTCTACCTATCACCCAGCTTTCAAAGAGATTTCTCCAAAAATTTTAGAAAGAGCTTTAGAGAGTATTATTTTTAATATATTCAATTTTACTAAGAGAGAGATTTTAAATATGTTTCCACACAGCATACAGCAAGTTTTGCTTTCTCTTACTATAATTCTGGGGTCAGTGGTTGTGTTCATTTCCATGTACAGGCCATCTGATCCTCTCCAAATCATCTTTCACAAAATTGCCAGATTACTTTGACACAGCTCTGATTAAGTCATTGCACCGTTGGAACTCTTCTGCCTCCATCTTGTCTACCTAATACCACCCAAACTCCTTAGATTTTCATGGTCAGTCCCAGATAGCATGGCACCACATCACCTTTCTAATTTTATCTCACCCTACTTTGTTCTTCCAAACTGTCTTCTACCTGTATGGATGTAGGCTTTCCTGCCACCACATTCCCAATACCCAGGAGATGATTTCTTTTCTATCTCTGACTGCTAAAAGCTACCTCATCAAATCTTACATGCCACTTTACTCACATCTTTTATATATTTATTAATCTATATCATGTGTATATATGCTCTATTATGTCATTACAAGAATATAAACCCCATGAGGCCAGGGATTGTTTCTCCTCTATGTTTCCTATCTCCCCAGGTACTAATATAGTGCTTTCTACAGAGCAGAAGCACCTAATAAATGGCTATTCTTGAATTTAATTGGGAATATGCCATTATATCACCTCTTGCCTTTGAGTAAGGCCTATACTACAGGATCAGATAGAGTATCAAGGAATTTCTGTGCTTGTCACACCCTCCACACTAAGTTATACTACTGCCATTACTTCTAAAGAATCTTTCCCTATAACCAAAAGTACAGATATTTTTTATCCTTCCCTAAAGAATGTGCCCTTTTATAAAACCAGGTAACAGGTGCTTAACAAATACTGGCTTTTGTTAAATAAATCTGCTAGTGAATAACCTTCCCAAATTTGTTAAGTTATTCCCTATTAGCACACAGGGACCCAAGTGCCACATTCTTGACACTATCCATTGATCTCTGAATCTTCCCCAATAATAGATTATGGTTTAGTTGCAGACAGCATTGTAAAGGGGAAAGCCTTGGATCTGAACTCAGAGGACCTGGATTCAAGTATCCCTGTTGGGTGACCTTATTCTACTAGTTATATTCTAGAGCTGTAGCATGAGCACCACAAGGGGTGAGGGGAGTGGTAATGAGAAGCCAGAAGCAGCTGGTCCTTCAACTAGATGAATAGTTAGGGAGTTACGTAAGAGAGCTTGACGGCATCTTTAGAAGATTTTGTAAAAGGACCACATGAAGACAGCACCGAAGAACTGGAGAAGCAGTTTGGCAGCTATAGGTAAAGGTGAGCTGGCTCGGAGTACATGTCCTCTTTAGGTAGATGGGAGTGTAAGCTATCTGAGGAATGTGGGTGGAGGACCCATTCAAGAGTGAGTCAAAGAGTCAGGGAAAGGTTTCAGAAAGTTATTGGAAAGAGATTCAAAAGATGTTTAAAAGTCTTCAACCTGGCATTGCACAACTATGCTACAAACAACTAGCCTATGTGATAGGTTCCCCTGGGTACATGTCAAATTCTTTATAATTTTCCCACATGTGAAATGCCTTGGCTTCCCCCTATCTCAGCTTGTGGATCTTCCCAATCTCCACACACACACACACACACACACACACACACACACTTTTGAGATTTTCAAACACTGTTCTGAAAAGAGATCCATAGGTCTCAGTCCAACCCTTTGCCCAGGACCCAAAACAGGTCAAGAATTTCTAAACTAGGTGATGTCTAAGGTCCCTTTGGGCCCTATATTCTATCCTCTTCGATCTAAGGCCTATTCTAGTGTTATGTATCTCCCCAATTCCTTCTAATTTATAAGTCCCGAAGATGGGGTTATAAATTCAGATTTTACTTACTCAATTGGGAACCAGTCACCACAGAGCTGCTTCACTGTGTCTATGTCATCGTGGCAAAGAAGCCGTAGGTTGACCTCACTAAGTGCACTGGAGGGCACTTCCTCTGTCATTCACGCCTAAAATTAAAGAAAGAGAAAGAGGAGAACAGCTAAAAATACTGCTACTTGACTCTTCCCCATCTTCCCCAAGCTTCTTTAGACTTTTAAAACAGATTCATACAGGGGCAGCTAGTTGCTCAATAGATAGAGCACCAGCCCT
This sequence comes from Sarcophilus harrisii, assembly GCF_902635505.1. Lineage (NCBI taxonomy): Eukaryota > Metazoa > Chordata > Mammalia > Dasyuromorphia > Dasyuridae > Sarcophilus > Sarcophilus harrisii. The sequence continues at coordinate 336,555,280 of NC_045426.1, forward strand.
GAAGTCAGGACGACCTGAGTTCAAATCCGACTTCAGATACTTAACATGTTCTGGCTGTGTGACCCTGGGCAATTAACCCCAAACGCCTCAACAACAACAACAAAACCAAAAACAAAAACCAGCTTCGTACAAATATGTAAATATGTTTAGAAGAACTGCGTGCACATGTTTAACCTATATTGAATTGCTTGCTATCTTGGGGAAGAAAGAAGGGGGAGAAAGTGAGAAAAATTTGGAACATAAGGTTTTTCAGTAGTGAATATTAAAAACTATCTTTGAATGTATTTGGAAAAATAAAATACTATCAAAAAACAAACAAAAAACAAGAAAACCACTTCCTATCTAATTTCCCCCTTTCAATTACTCTGAGAAACAGACAGGATGGATACCACCTCCATTTTACAGATGAGGAAACGGAGGCTTTGGACAGAAATTGCCCAGAGTCACAAAGTCAGTTAATGGTAGGACTGGAATCAGAATCCAGGTCTCCTGTTTCTTAGGGCCTGCTTTTATGTTCTATCTCACTATTAGAGAAGTTGGGAACAAAGATCACAGTCATTTCATCTTTTCCAGTGATTTTGTTTATCTCAAACAAAAGTCTTGGCTAGTTTTAACTCATATTTCTAGATAGCATACTGGTGTGAATAAAGGTTATATCCCATCTATCCTCTAAGAGTAGGCTATCTAAAACCTGAATATGCCCTAGAATCTGTTATATGTATTATATTTAGACATTATATAACACATACACATGTGCATACATATACACACGCAGTGCCTGACACAGTTAAGGATTTAATAAATGTTTACTGACTATTGATCATATTTGTGTGTATAAACATACAAATAAGGCAAAGGCTAGATTTAAAATCAGATCTTTTAACTCTATAATGACTGCTCTTTAAGTGAACACATATACATATTTTTCTTTCACAAGATTTCACAAGGTTTAAGGGTGTGACTTTTATTCACCAGTATCAATATGGAACCTCTTGGAACTTCCTCAGGTGTAGATTAAGAAAGAATGGTAAGTTTAGCAGAAGAGGAAGGAAGAGGAAGGAAGAGGAAGGAAGAGGGAGGAAGAGGAAGGAAGAGGAAGGAAGAGGAAGGAAGAGGAAGGAAGAGGAAGGAAGAGGAAGGAAGAGGAAGGAAGAGGAAGGAAGAGGAAGGAAGAGGAAGGAAGAGGAAGGAAGAGGAAGGAAGAGGAAGGAAGAGGAAGGAAGAGGAAGGAAGAGGAAGGAAGAGGAAGGAAGAGGAAGGAAGAGGAAGGAAGAGGAAGGAAGAGGAAGGAAGAGGAAGGAAGAGGAAGGAAGAGGAAGGAAGAGGAAGGAAGAGGAAGGAAGAGGAAGGAAGAGGAAGGAAGAGGAAGGAAGAGGAAGAAGAAGAAGAAGAAACCACACAAGCCTGTCTAGTTCTGAAGAGCATGGCATCTTTCCAGGCCTCTAACAACAGTTACTGCTGGGAGAGAAGCAGACTCGGCTCTCCACAGCTCAGATAAACAGCAACTTCAAAGTCAACACAACAGCCTCAGGCAGGAAAAAGGGACTGTACTTGCAGGATCTCCAAGAGAATTAGAGCTGATTTTGTATTTTAAGAGATTGATTTCTATCCAGTAAGTCAGTCGTTGTCTTCTTTTTTTTTTTTGGTCCCAAGATCTCAACAAGGAGGTGAGGGCCCTCAATCAGAATTTTCCATGAAAAACAAATACCACTTTTCCCAAGTTAACATCATATGTTTTCAATCAGTCCCTGTAATCTAGGTCAGTCATGAAGCAGCCACCCCTATTTTGTTACATAAAGCACGACACTGTGTTGTTCTAACCGAAGTTAGAAAATGGATCTTGCTTCCTTTATAAGGGCCAGAACAAGGCAAAAAAGCAGTGGTCAGGAAACTACAGATGGGAGACTTGCATTCTCTCTCAGAAACCTTTGTTGATTTTCCATTTGTTACAGAACAAAGTAAATATTCTTTGCCTAGGCATTCAAGACCCTCCCTTTAACCTGCTCTCAATCTACCAGTTCAATCTTATCTCAGACAATTTCTACTTCACAGAATGTACATTTCAATCTATCTAGGTAACTTTCTATCCCCCTTTCTCAATCTGTGCTCCATCCAAGGGAAGAACTGGTGGGGCATAAAGTTAATAAATCAGGAAGCCAAGATTTTCAGCTCAGTGAAAAGTGTTTCCCATTATAACACACTCTCAATGCAAAATATTTCAGGCCATTAAAAACAAAAACAAAAAACATCTGTTTATCACATACCTAAACCAAAGTTTATATTCTACTTTGCTATGAAAAGCATTTGGAAATTGAGTTTTTTATCCAACTTTCTTTTAATAAGTTATTCTTAGGTCAATAAGCCCTAGCAATTTCCAAAACACAGGATAATAGAACCAGAGCTGAAAGGAACCTCAGAGACCATCCTGTCCATCAAACCATATACTGATTAAGCAAAGACTACATCCCAGACAAGGCACTAGGTATCAAGAATACAAAGACAAAAACTTCAATAATCCCTGCTTTGAAGGAACTTACATTCTATCAGAGAAAGCAATATATATGCATGAAAGTGAATAAAAAATATATTCAAAGTAAGTACAATGTAATTTGTCCCACTTCTATTTTACAGAAGAGGGCACTGAAGCCTCCATGGAAATTAAGTGATTTGTTCCAGGTCATATAAGTAAGCGCGGCGGCAGCAGCAGCAGCAGCAGCAGCAGCAGGATATGAACCCAGGTGTCCTGGCTTGGGATCCAGGGATCCTGCTCTTCCTCCCCCCCCCCCCCCAATACCAAGCTGCTGGTTCCTCATAATCTATTCCTCATAACCTTCTCATGGGGCTGAAGACAAAGGAATTAGCCTCCCTATTATACAGAAGAATAGAGGCTCAGAGGTAAGTGATTTGCCTAGAGTTGAACAGCTAGCAACTGTGAGAACCCAGACTTGAAGTTAGATCTTTGTGATTCCGGGTCCACTGATCTTTCCATCATACCTCACCACATCAGAAATTATGGCATATTACATAAGAGCCACGTCTTCTGACATGTCCCCAATCTCACAAGTAGGAATGGCATCCCAAATGGAAAGTCAGACCCAATGCTATCAACAAACAATTCGTTAAGCTCCTACTATGTCAGATCCTGTACACAGAGGATCTAAAGAAGGCAAAACGTTTAATGCTCTCAAGGAGTTCACAGTTGAAAATGGGGGTGGGGGGAAGGGAGGACTAGGGGAGAAGACAAGACACAAACAACTAGGTATAAATAAGATATATGCAAGATAAATTAGAGAAAATCTTAGAGTAAAGGCACTAGCTTTAAGGAGTATTAGGAAAGTTTTGCAGAAGATAAGATTTTAACTGAGATTTGAAGAAAGGAAGATAGGCAAGGCAGGAGATTTGAATGTCTTTTGGGGATCATCAAAGAGGCCAGTGTCACTAGGTCACTGTGTATGTGGAATAATACTATGAGTAAGTACCAATGGAGAAATGACCAACTGCTTCATTAAAAAGAAAAAAAAAAAAATCTCACCAACCCAGACCTGTCAACTCTTACATTTCCTTACAAGAATTTCAGATGCAAGAGCATAAAGGAAAGAGTTCTGTAGCCCTACTTACATAAAATATGTAATTTCATTAGACAAACATATTTTTCAGTGTTTGCTAAACTTTTATTTAGGATAGCAAAGTGTTTAATAAACTTCAGAATGACAAACATTTAGGAACCAAAATGGACAGCTATGCTTGCCTCTTTCAGCTCTACACTTAACCAGTAGATCATCAAGGCTTCTCCTTCATTTGCTTGTTGGAGGAGAAAAACCCGCAGATTGCAGGGCGAAAGATTGAGGTTTGTATTCAGGTTCTACCACTTTCTAGTTAGTGACTTAGGACATGTGAGAGACTGCTCAGTTTCTAAGCCTCCATTCACTTATCTATAAAATGGGAATAATACCACCAGCAATCAAAGATTTACCATATGTGAAATGCTTTGCAAATCAAAATACTAAAAAAAAGTCAGGGATCACTATTTCCTATGAAAGACCATCCTAAAAAAAAAAAACCAAAAAAAACAACCCACCTTTTTGCGCTCTTTTTTCTCACTTTACATCTCACCCCAAAAAAGACAACCAATCAGTCCCTCCTCCCTAAGAACTGGCCCACCCTCATATGCCAATATTATGAGGATTCCTTTTCTCATTACCTCTGACCAGGCTAATATTATTCTTTTCCGGCAGCTCAAACATACTGGCCTAACCCTTGTCCTTCCCCTTCAGGTTCTCATAATTGATATGTTTAGAGCCCCCAAATCTCTCAAAAACCAATATGGTAATTTATAAGGTTTTCTAAAGATGAAAAAAAAAAAAAAAAAACTGCCACCATTCAAATAAATTCCCTCTAGAAGTTATTCCTGTTATGACTTGAAGTTATCACCATCTAAAAGACCACAAATGCATCTAAAACTTTAATTAAGGCTAATTAAATAGAAAACTGTTTTTGCAACCCGAATTTATAGAAGTCAATAGCTATACTTCATCACCATTCAGCTACCAGTGGTCCTCACCATAAATCCTTTGGCCTTGTTCTTTTCCTCAAAGCCCATAAGTGGTCTTTCTTAAGTGGTCTCTCATTAAAAACAAACTAAACTCACGCTAGCCTGAGACCCTATTCCTGGACTTTATGCTGACCATCTTAACCTGCTGAAGTCATTTTCAATTCTGATTCTTGTCATCTGCAATGTTAACTATCCCTCCTAATTTGTCATATGCAAATCCAGTTTAGCATGCCATCCACTGCTTTTGTCCAAATCACTGATAACAGTGTAACAGAAGAGTGCAGGAAAGGTCCCTGGGGCATACTACCTCACAGAAGAGAAACTGATAGTCCCACTGTCCACAGCACACAGTTGTGGGCAACACATTTCAGAGGCAGATTGATAAACTAGATAGTCTCCAGAAGAGGACAATAAGGTCACAACCAAGTCACATGAAAAATGTAGCATGTAAAATACTGCAAATAAAACAAATGTTGCCTCAATAAAAAGCTTTTTGACAAAAAAAAAAAAAAAAAAAACTATCTAAAATTGGCTGCCTTTAGAAGTAATGGCAAGATTTCCTTGAAATTAAAGTATCAAACAATGCCAACATAATCATCTGCTGGGTATATTAATAATAACTAACATTTAAATGGCACTTACTAGGTGCCAGGTATTATGTGATAATTCACAATAATTATTTCACAGCCAACAATCTCTTTCCCAATATGGAGTGAACTAGACAAGATTCCACTCCAATGCTGAAATTTTGAAATTGTAGGGTTACAAAGTACTCTTTCATTTGATTCTTACAATACTCCTGTGGCATAGGAAGGTAACAATTAACCTAAAATGATTTGTCCAAAATCACATAAGTGCTATCAGTCTAGACTCAAAGACAGGTCTCCTCTAATTCCAAATCCAGTCTTCTTTCCATCATATAATAAGATTAAAACATTCATCTTGATATAAAATTTTATCTGGAGTGGCTGGCTGCCTCCTCAAGACATGTGTGTGTCTGCGTGTGTGCATGTACGTGTAACAAAATCAGGGCCTTTATATTACCTCAAGCTATAGGTACCTCCTAACATCTTTTTTTTTCCAGGATCAGCCCCTCTCTAATCCTTAGTAAAGCAAAATTGAGTTCTGATCACATCCTTAAGAGTCCTACCCTCAGAATCTTGTCTCTCCTTCACCACCTAACCAATAGTTGTCAAATCTTATTCAGAAAGGCAATGAATGTCATGTACCAGAAAGAGTAAGGAAAGGCTGGAGAAACCTAGGATCTGCTAATCCTTCCTTACCCATATAGTTTGCTCTCCCTGGACTTCTATCATGTCCAAAGGTACCTCATCATCCTGCAAGATCCCATCAGCTTGGGTACTCACACTTCATCAGTATCCTTTGTCTCTCTGATTTGAGGACAGGGGGAAGAACTCCTCCTAGAACCTCCATTTAGGGAGAGAGAGCACCAAAGTCATTCATCTCTTCATTTCCCACTCAGCTGCAACAGGCCACCATACCAGGTACTTCTCCTCTTCCCCTTTTCGGCTTCCTTTTGTGTACTCTCTTCCCCTAGTAGATTTTAATCTCCTTCAGGGCAGGAGGTGTGGTTTTGGGTTCCCCCCCAGCCCCCATATTTGTAAACTCAAAGTTTAACACAATGCATGGCATATAGTGCTTAATAAATGTTTATTCACTGACTGACTGCCATCTTACAGTGTGACCCACAGGTCAAATCATGAAACACCTCTGGCTCTCAGTTACCTAGTCATTAAAACAAGGATCATTTAAAAACAAAACAAACAAAAAAACCACCAAAACTTTTATCACATGACTTTTGTCAAGTGAAAATTCAAATGCAAACCTAAAAGTGTTATATAAAGATCAGTTATTTTTATAATTATACTTCCCATAATTTCTCTTGCATCTATCCTCCTCCCATTACAATCACCTTTCTTCATCCATGCCTCATCTATTTCTGCCCAGACTTTGGAAAGGGCCTAGTCTCTAGTCCCCTAGCCTCTCACTTCCCTTGCATCCAATTCATTTTTTCCTTAAGCTGTAAGTTATGTAAAAATTTCCTTAGGCTGTTCTGATCAGCAATATTCTTTTAGTCAAACAAACAAACAAACAAACAAAAACCTTCAGGTTCCAGTTAAAATCCTATCTTCTACAAAAAACCTTTCCTGATCCTCCTTAATTCTAATGCCTTCCCTCTGCTGATTATCCTGTACATAGCTAGTTTGTACAATCATTTGTTGTTGTCGTTGTTGTTGTTTTTTTTTTTTTATTTAATAGCCTTTTATTTACAGGTTAAATGCATGGGTAACTTTACAGCGTTAACAATTGCCAAACCTCTTGTTCCAATTTTTCACATCTTACCCCCCCACCCCCTCCCCTAAATGGCAGGATGACCAGTAGATGTTAAATACATTAAAATATAAATTAGATACACAATAAGTATACATGACCGAAACGTTATTTTGCTGTATAAAATGAATCTGAAAAAGACTCTGAAATATTGTACAATTAGCTTGTGAAGGAAATCAAAAATGCAGGTGGGCATAAATATAGGGATTGGGAGTTCAATGTAATGGTTTTTAGTCATCTCCCAGAGTTCTTTCTCTGGGCGTAGCTGGTTCAGTTCATTACTGCTCCATTGGAAATGATTTGGTTGATCTCATTGCTGAGGATGGCCAGGTTCATCAGAACTGGTCATCATATAGTATTGTTGTTGAAGTATATAATGATCTCCTGGTCCTGCTCATTTCACTCAGCATCAGTTCGTGTAAGTCTCTCCAGGCCTTTCTGAAATCCTCCTGTTGGTCATTTCTTACAGAACAGTAATATTCTATAATATTCATATACCACAATTTATTCAGCCATTCTCCAACTGATGGACATCCATTCAGTTTCCAGTTTCTAGCCACACAAAAAGGGCTGCCACAAACATTCGTGCACATACAGGTCCCTTTCCCTTCTTTAAAATCTCTTTGGGATTAAGCCCAGTAGTAACACTGCTGGATCAAAGGGTATGCACAGTTTGATAACTTTTTGAGCATAGTTCCAAACTACTCTCCAAAATGGTTGGATTCGTTCACAACTCCACCAACAATGCATCAATGTCCCAGTTTTCCCGCATCCCCTCCAACAATCATTATTTTTTCCTGTCATCTTAGCCAATCTGACAGGTATGTAGTGGTATCTTAGAGTTGCCTTAATTTGCATATCTCTGATTAATAATGACTTGGAGCATTTTTTCATATGACTAGAAATAGTTTCAATTTCTTCATCTGAGAATTGTCTGTTCATATCCTTTGACCATTTTTCAATTGGAGAATGGCTTGATTTTTTATAAATTAGAGTTAATTCTCTATATATTTTGGAAATGAGGCCTTTATCAGAACCTTTGACTGTAAAAATATTTTCCCAGTTTATTGCTTCCCTTCTAAACTTGTCTGCATTAGTTTTGTTTTGTACAATCATTTGTATGGCATCCCCCCATTAGACTGTGAATCTTTGAGGGCTACAACTTTTATCTTTTTTTTTTGTATATCGGGCACTCGGCACAATTCCTGGCACAAGCATTCCTCATCACATTTCATGTATTTTATACAATTCTTACGTATGTACAAGACTCTTTCCACAGTAGGTGCTTAATAAATGATCAAATCAAAGAAACAATGTTTTTTATTAATTATAACAGGAATGATCATACTGTGTCAATCAATCAAGCAGCCTGGGAGACTGATCCATAAGCAAGAATAACATTTGTCAGAATAACAATAATAAGAAATATTCAGAGGATCAGATGTACCTAAGATTTAAAATAATTATCACTGGAGCTCTCCCTTCCCATTGTAAAGAATGTTTATTGATTCACTTTCCCATATACTATATTTTCATCTTATTGAGAATTTGAATAGCATATCCTCCCTGCTTGGAAGGCACACCTTCCTCACCTCCACATCTTAGGATCCCTTGCTCAATTGCCATTCTCAACCATTCTTGAGGGCCTACCATCTAAGTACAAATCTTCCTCCCCTCTCTCCAATGTACTCTGTATATATTTTATCTGTTTTTCTCTAGAAGAATGTCAGTTTCTTGAGAACAGAGACTGTCTTTTGTCTTTTATCTTTATAGCCTTGATCAGTACCTAGCATGTAGTAAGTGCTTAAATTCTTGCTGAAACAATGAATTTGTATAAGTTATTGTTTCCAACCTTTTCTTCACAACAAACTCTCTTTTAGTGTGTTATCCTCCTCATTTTATCTATGAGGAAACCAAATGTTGGAAATAATCTGTGACTTGTCCAATGTACACAATGGAGAATTAGGTATAAGATTTGAATTCAGGTATTTTTTTTTCTTCAAGTACTGTGCTCTATAATGTATTTCACTGTACTAGTGTACTTAAAATAAAAACTAGAATTCTGATGGGGAGGGAAAAGAAGGTGATATAATCTTGCTTTCTGAAGGAACAGTCCAAAAGGCCAAGGAAGAAAGCTTGGACAAAGAGGCCAAAACCTGAGCTTATTTTTGTCTTGGAAAAGCAACATGGCAAGGTCAAAGATCTGCTGAGGGGGACGCCTAGAATTCATAATGTTCCAGTAGTTTCCAATTCTAACCACAACCCCAATGCACTATTCTGCATGCCCAGCTCTTTCAGCAGGTTGTTCACATTAATCCCAGGAACTTTATCCTTTACTGGTGGTGTATTTCTTTAGTAATCAATTTAGAGGAAACTAAAACCCATATGTTTGGAACCAACAGAAGAGAGCTACACATTTCTCTGAGTCTTGATATATTTCATTTACAGACTGCAACAAAAGGTGGTGCTACAACAGGGTTCAGTCACTTTGTTCTGTGGGCCTAGCTGCATTTTCCCACAACAGAGTCCCAAGCTTTCCTGCTCACACCAAGCCTTTGTTCACACTATTCCTTCTACCTAGAATTGCTCTTTTCCTCTAAGGTCTATCTCCATCTTGCCAACAACCTACTCAACCTTTAATAAATTAGCATATGCCAATTTAATTGTCATCTCTTTTAAAAGGTCCTCCTGATGAGGTCCTCCCCACCATACATCCAAAATGAAAATAAATAATTTCCCTCATCAGACTTCAGTGTTTGTTATACTTCTCCTCATGTATATGCAAAGCTCTCCACATAATAGCTATCTAATAAATGTTCAAGTTTTTATTAATTACAACAAGAATTGAAGGGGGGACCCCGAAACTATGAAAATCCTTAAATAACAAAATCTCCTTCAACTCTGCCTCAGAGAGGGACCCCAAAGTGACAGTTTTATCTTTGTTATCTGGGTGGGGTTGGCTCAGTCCTGAAACTCATTGAATTCAATTCAAATTCTAGCTCGAAGCTGAAACCCATAGAGGAGCCCAACTTGGGATTCCACCCACAAGTCCTCTTCAGCTTGTAGTCAAAGCCCCCAATTATAAAAGAGCCAAACTAAAATCCTCTCTTTGCAGAGGTTCTAAACATGCCAGCTCCATGTTTGGCACACCAAGGGCCTCCATCCACTAAATATTCTCTCCAGTGCCATCCTCTCTTTACCCTCACCTATTTCCCTAACCAGACTTTATTGCCTCTATTTCTAACCTTACTTCCAATCCCCATAATAAATCTTTTATCAATCTAGGTTTTCAGGTCTATAAATTCCTTTAAAAAGAACCTCTGAGCTGCCAGAAGGGAGTCCCCCAAACTCCCTACCCTCGTGCCAAATCCCAAGGGGGTGCAGGGGAGCCAAACCTCTCCATTTGGTTCCCTGAACCCCGAACCTGCCACTAGACCTTATCATTTAATTCCCTGACCACCCTGACCACCAGAAACCCTAATTTCATTTTGGTTCCCTAAATCTAAACCTCATCAGAATGATCAAGTTTTGACAATTGGTCAGCCACTTCCGAAAGACTGATCTGTAAAAAAAAAAAAAAATTTAAAAAAAAATGCCATTTGTAAATAACAACAGGGTATCTTTACAAAGATGGAGATATCTAAAGTTTAATATAAATGGCATTGGATTGGGGAGAGGGAGGGAAGAGTATTTTTTCATGTATTATTGTCAATTATTGCATTGGTGGTTATTATGGTTTTGAATTTGTTGAACTGAATAGTGATCACAAGCCATCACTTCTCCAGACAAAACATTCTTAATTCCTTCACTCAATTCACATATAACATGGTTAAAAGTTCTCTCCCGTTATCTCCCCTGGACATACTCAATTAAGCTACCCCCTAAAAAGTGGCACCGAAAAATTCTACAGGTTCTCCAAATGTAGTCTGTGACAGAAGACAGCATGACTATAAACTCCTTCCTTCTGAACACTAAGTTTTCATTAATATATTCATATAACTTGCTTTCTATAGTATTTATTTGCAAGTCTCCCCAATTAGATTGTAAGTTTCTGGAAGGTAGGGACTGTCTTCTGCCTCTTTTGGCGTCCCCAGAGCTTACTAGCACAGTTCCAGACACATAGCAGGCTCTTACTAAATTTATTGATATAATTTAAGAGGCAGTTAAGAGTGCTGGACTTAGAAATCAGAAGACCTGAATTGCAATGTGATCTGACACTTATTGGCTCCATGAATCTGGGAAGGTCATCAAACTTCCTTAACATATTTCCTCATCTATAAAATTGATATAATAATAGCACTTATTTCATTGGATTGTTGTAAGGATCAAACGAGAGAATATAAAATGGTGCTTTGCACACCTTAAGACCTTATATAAAGTCTAACTATTATTATAATTATTAAAAAGCATGTCTCACTATCACAGGCAGGCTCATCACAGATAACTTTCTATCAACCAGAGTCAACAGATTTATGATCTGGGTAGAAATTTGGCCAGGTGACTCCTGATTTGTCTTTTAAAAGCCTTTGATTTTATCTAAATTACTCAATAACATTTTTAAAGTACTTTCTATGTCCCAAGCGTTATGCTAAGAGTTGGAAATACAAAGACAAAAATGAATAGTCTCTGCCGTCAAGAAACTTCCATTCTACCAGGGGAGAGAACACACACATAGAGAAGAATATACAAAAGAAATAGATGGTAATTTGGGAGAGGTCACTTAACAGAGGGGAATTAAGAAAGGCTTCAGCAGAAGGTGGTGTTTAAGGTGAATTCTGAAGAAAAAAGGAATTCTAAGAGAAGACTTGAGGAAAAACTTCAATTCAAATGCAGCAAGAGACCACTGCAAAGGAATGGAGAAGGGCAACAGGATGGCACTACATGTAAGGAACAGTAAACAGAACAACAGTGTGACTGGATCAAAACATACAGGAAGGAGAGTAAAGTATATTAAAGCTGGAGAGGTTAGCTGGGGTCAACTTAAAGTTTTTATTTGTTCCTAAAGGCAATAGGGAACATTAGATATGAGATGGAGTAAATATACACTTTAGGAAAATCCCTTTAGCAGCTTTGTGGATGGACTGAAGTGGGAAGAGACTTGATTTAAGCAGGGAGAACAATAGTTCAGGCAAGAGGTGATAAGAGTCTAAGGACAAGAACTGTGAGTACAGAGGAGGGCAGATGTATGAGACTTGCAGATAAAATGACAGAGTAAGTTCAGACCAGGAAGAGGGAGAGTGAAAGGCTGATGATCCTGAAGTAGATTGGGGTTCCTTTAAGAAACTGTATTTCCTATTGATTTGTGATTCCTTTCAGATTCCCAGCCCCTCCAGGCTGAGGCACATCCTCCCCAGTCCAGGATGCCAGAGCCTTTGATTCACAAATCCTGGTCAAAAGCATCCCTTTGAATTCCAATAGGAGATCTGGGCTTGTCCCAGCCCCCACTGGATCTGAGCCAACTTAGGCTCTCTCAGCCCCAACTGGTTCTGATCTACTCTCGTTGTCCCAGCCCCCATTCTGATTTGCTTGGGTTGCCCAGGACCCACTGTTTCTGATCTGCTCGGGCTTTCCAACCCCCACTAAGACAGCCAATATAATAAGCTTCCATCAACTAAAGTCTTTGCAGATGGACCTCGGTGGCTTACTCAGCTGCCAGGGCTTTCTGTCCACGGAGAACTGCATTTTCAGTACAAAACTCTATTTTCCATAGATCTGCCACTATAGAAGTCAGTCTCTGGGTAAACTTATTTCTATCTAACAATAAACTTTTATTTTGCAACTAATATTCAGGAATAAGTGGAATTCTTTCATGCCTATGACCTGCAGCTTATTTAAAGGGATTCTTGATAACTCTCTTATAGCCACTAACCTCTAGACCACCATGGGTCTAGACCACTCAAATAGCATCAATGCCTCAGAGTTTGGCAACCTGGGTAATTAGGATACTAGTCACCTTCACAGAAAGAAGGAAATTCAGAATCAACAGTGCACTGATTCTATATCTATTTTCAGGTAAAGAAAAAAAGCAAATAGGGATGAGTTTCAAGTCAGGCAGCAGTCAAAATAGACACCAGAAGCTTAGATAATTCACAAACTTGGTAGCAGGTTCTGAGCAGAATATTTCAGTAAAGCACATTCAATGCAAATAAAATCTTAGAGTTCCAGTGCTAATGTTACTTGGTGATAAATCAGCATGTCTTATTTTTGGCCTTTATGAATAATTTTTTTTTTTAATTCCTTGAGGGAAAGTTCTCTAGACCTAAGGAAACAGTAATAGTCCATGTTCAATATGCAAAAATAAACAAACAAAAAACCAGTAGGCCTAAAAAAAAGTTATTTGTGGATCATCTTCCTCATCCTATAAAAAGACTACATTTTCAGAGACCAGTTCTTTATTTAGACAACTGTCTTTGAACATTTAAAAATAGGAAAATGCCACATTTTACCAAGGACCAATCAAGAAAACAAAAAAAGGCAGTAGGCTTTAAATGCCCAGTCTGTTAACAATTCCAAACTTGGTAAAAAATGCTCACAAAATACTGATGACTAGTTATTATATACTGAAAATTAACAGGGTATGGGGAAGACTGATGGGACAGGATGTGTGGAAAGGGAGGGTCCAGTACAGAGAATACTGAATTAATAATTGAGAGACCAGTTAATAATTCCAGCTCTGTTAATATAATTCAACGTAGGGCTCTGGGCAAGTTCAACTCTCTGGGTTCATGTTCTTAATCTTTATGATCTCTACAAAGCAGAGTCCATCTTTAGTTATTTATGATTCTCTGAGCTCAAAAGAGGAGAAGTTCAGCAAGTAGAGTTCAAAATCCCAGAGGGCAAAGGTGATGCTCAGAAGGAAGCAGGAATTTTAAAAATCAACTTTAAGATGAAAGGTTTAGATAAAAAGTCAGTTTCAAAGTCTAAAAAAAAAAAAAAAAAAAAAAAAGAGTCCATAGAAAAATAAACAGACTTTCAGAAGGCAGTATTTCAGTATATTATAGGAGGAGAACCTAGGAATGGTCATTCTTGGGGTTAGGCTCCAGACTTTTGTGACAAACTGACTATTCAAAAGATACAAATAGTCCTGAAACAGTTCCTGAAAACAGGAAGTTTTCAGATGAAAAAAAAAAAAAAATCAACATTATCTATAGAGATGGGGAAAATGCTCTAAATCATTACCGATTATAGAGAGATGCAAATTAAAATTCTGAGGTAGCATCTCACACCTATCAAGAGTGGCTAAGATGACAGAAAAAGAAAATAATGCATGTTGGAGATGTCAGAAAATTGGGACATTAATGCATAGAGATAGAAACATGAACTAATCCAACCGTTCTGGACAATAATTTGGAACTATATCCAAAGCATTGTAAAGCTATATACCCTGTGATTTAACAGTACTGAAGCTGGTTGGGGTCCCTTTAAGAAACTGTATTTCCTATTGATCTGTGATTCCTTTCAGATTCCCAGCCCTTCCTGGCTGAGGTATATCCTCCCCAGACAAGCTATGAATGATTTAGTCATAGCAATACAGTGATCCACTCCAATTCCAAAAGACTCATGACAAAAAATGCTGTCCACCTCCAAAGAAAGAACTAATGGAATTTAAATACAAATCAAAGCATACAGTTCTTTAAATTATTTTTTCATGGGTTTGAAGAAGGGACCTCGAAACTCTCTAAAACTCCTTGAACCCTGTGTCCATTGGACCCCACAGAAGAAACAAGAAAAACAGCTTCATTTTGTTATCTAGGTGGGATTGGTTCAATCCTGAGCAAAAGAATCCCAACCCTATTGAATTAAAGAAACTCATTCAATTCTATTCAAATTCAGCCCAAACTGAAACTCAGCTTGTAACCAAAGCTCCTATTAAAAAAGAGCCAATTCTAAACTCATTTCTTTGCCAGAGGTCCTGACATGCCAGGCAATGCGCTATGCTAGCTATGCCAAGAAAACCTCTGCCCACTGGAATAATATTCTTTTCCACTGTTACCCTCTCTTTATCCTCACCTATTTCCCTAATGAGACTTTTTGCCTTTCTGTTGGGATTTCTCTAAACTTCATTTTTCTGCCAGAACTCCTTCACTGAGAAATTCAGCCTTTCTATTCTTGCATAGAAAAGGCTGATTTCCAATGCCAATAATAAACCTCTTTTATCAGTCTAGCCTTTTCAGGTCTGTAAATTCCTTTACAGAGAACCTCTGTGCTGCCAGAAGGGAGTTCCCCAAACTCCCTCCCTATGCACCAAATCCCAAGGGGGTGTAGGGGAGGCCAAACTTCTCCACTTGGTTGGTTCCCTGAACCCCAAACCTGCCACTAGACCATGTCATTTAACTCCCTGACCACCAGAAACCCTAATCTCATTTTGGTTCCCTAAATCTAGACCTCATCATTTGGTTTCCTGACAAGGGAACTCCCAAACCTAAACCTTATCAGGTTTTTCCCCCATTTGAGTCTGTTTCTTCTTTCACAACATGACTAATTAGTAAATGTTTTGTTTGAGTTTGATCAAATTGCTTACCACTCTTCAAGCAGAGAGGTGAGGAAGGGAAGGAGAAAATTTGGAACTCAAAAAGCTTTTTAAATGAATATTCTGAATCTTGCACCTGCTTTTCAGAGGCCTGAGAAATCGGAGGAAGTATTAGATTTGGAATCAGAGGACTTGTATTCAAATTCCACCTCTGCCACTCATTCTATGGGACTCTGAATAAATTAACTTATGTTCAGTCCCTTGATCTCAGTTTCCTCACCTGTGAAATCAAGGGGTTGGATTACCTGTCCTTTAAAGTTCCTTCCAATTCTAAATCTATCATCCCTTTCCACCTGAGTGACTTAAGCATGCTCATCCCTTCATTCCTATTCCACTCCTGACTTCCTAGCTGTCTCTGCAACACCCTAGCAGCATTCTCATACTGAAAGCTCTCTCTTCCTCCTAGACCCCCTCTTCCAATTGTCAAGTCCCTCTCAGAATTTTTATTCTAACAAAGTCTTGGGTCATACACACAACTCTTTTACTCCTCTCAGCTATACTCAAATTCTCCTGGCTTCTCCATATCCCCCATGAGTATATTCTTCCCTTCTCTTTTCAATTCCATCTTTTACATGTTGTCTTCCCTCTTTAGACTATGAGCTCTTGAAGGGCAGGGACTCTTTTTTTGCTTGAATTTCTACTTCTAGCACTTTACATAAGGCTTAATAATGTTGCCTTGACTTGTGACTAATAAAATTCCTGAATCAATGGTAGATGTGTTAGACATGGCTGAAAGCAGTCTCAAACTTTTTATTTTTAATCCTCTTTTTGTAGATCCCTACATGTATCTTAAGATTTAGTCAAATTTCCTTAACATACTCCATCACGCTTTCCAGCTTTTGCTACCACTTAAAATTCCTTTTCCAAACAGTTCAAACATTTAAACAACATCCACTTTACAAAGAATACTAGGTATTGGAATTTAAATTTAAATAAGATATATCTCATGAATAAGCCTCATGAAGTTTATATACAGATATAACACAAAATAGATGACAAATGCATTAGATCAGGGAAAGCTTCATGGAAAAGATGGCATGAACAGAACTTTAAAAGCATAAACAGAAATTCAACCAAGAGGAAAGAGGAAAGGATGATCAGGCATAGGAAATAGCCTAAGAGAATTTCCAGAAGTGGGAAAGCACAGAACATGTTCAAGGGCAGCAAGCCCTTATAGTCTGAAGTATAGAATATGCACAAGGGTTAAATATAAATTAGGTTATAAAGGTTAAGTAGCAGAGAGGACCTTAAATATCAGACAAAAGAATCTAAACCTTACTTGGGAAGCAACAGAAAGCACTAAACAGAAAGACTTTGGGGAATGCCTGCTGGACTCATCCTCCAAACTTTAGTTCAATAGCTTCCTTCCCATTCTGGAGAAATCTTCCTGAAACATGCTCTCCTGATCAATGAATGCTACTCCTTCTGGTCATCACTTTTTATGGGATCCTCAATCCATGCTCATTTAATGCCCAGATTTCTCTCTGGATTCCATCACTTCTTCATCAGAAGTCTCCACTCTTTCCCCTTTCCCTCCCCTTCCACCTTCCCTTCTTCCCCTGCTAGAATACAAATTCCTTGAGGACAGAGAATGTTTTTTGCATGCTTGAATATGTGCCCCCCACACTTAGCACACAGTTCCAAACATCACAGTATGATGTTGAACATAGTTGGATAGGGAATACGAATGCCATCAACAGATAAGAGAAAGAACAGGTTTCAAGGAAAGATGAGCTCAGTTTTGGAAATATTAAATTTAAGGGGCCTATAACACAGCCAAGTAAGAGACAATTAGACTTGTGGAAGATTATGAGGCAATTCAGGACAGGGAGAGCAATCTGGAAGTGATCTTTGCATAAGTGATAGCTGAAGTTACAGAAATAAATTGAGATTATGAAGAGAGAAAAAAGAGAAGGTGGGGAAGGGGAGAAAGAGGCAAAAGATAGAAAATGGGAAATACTCAAGTTAAAGAGATAACATAGAGAATGGGGTAGAAGCCAGGAATAGAAAGATGGAAAGATTTATAGAGGTAGGAATAGAATCAGAAGAGTGTTTCTAAAGCCAAAGAAGAACTCTCTAGAGAGTAATATAATAGGACAGATATTTCAGACAGACCAAGACCATTATATCTGGTTATCAGGACCCTGATGACCTTTGTGAGAGCTGTTTCAGAAGAGAGATAGGGAAAGTGAGACAGTTTCCATGCTTCAAAGTTTAGAATACATCTTCTGAACTTTTATCTCCTCTTCAATCTCAAAAGACTGACAGAAACAAATCTGCTATTAGGCAGCAATTTTGGTAAAGTCCAAATACAAAGTTGAAGACAACTGAACTGGAATTTAATAAAAGAAAGGGAAAAGAAAATGGGAAGCTTAGAAGAAAAGTCAAAAAGAAAGAAATAAAGTACTCCCAAGTACTACTCTCCACACAATCAGCATGAAATTTCACTATAAACAATCTACTCCTTGCCCCCAACTGGACATAACTTATTTAAAGTTTCATGGCTGCTCAGCATTTAAGACAAAAACTTGGGGCAGCTATGTGGCACAGTGGATAGAGCACCAGCCCTGAAGTCAGGAGGACCTGAGTTCAAATGTGACCTCAGACACTTAATGCTTCTTAGCTGTGTGACCCTGAGCAAGTCACTTAACCCCAAATGCCTCAGAAAAAAAAAAAAGCAAAACAAAAAAAGTTATTCCCTTCCCCAAAAATAAGGGGGCTTTTTTCCCCTACTGCCCTGCAGCACAAATATCTGATATTTCTGTGACAACATATTCTTTATTGTTTTAACTGATGACTAAGTTTCTGTATAACCCACTCACTTTAAGGCAGCATAGTGTAGTAGAAATAATATTTATTGGAAGTGCATTCTAATCTGGAATATCTCAGCCTATGGATTTACCAGCTTGGTTGGATTAGCAGGAAACAGTGTGGAATCAGCCCACCAGTAAGGTAAAGTCTGGGATAGGATATGGGCAGGGGGCACAGTATCATTATAGATCAAAATTGCTGAGTATAATTGTGTCAGTAATTTTGCTAACCACAAAAAGGTGGTAGTCACTGCACCACCTACCTGCCTCAGGAATAACTTTTTAAAAATAATTAAGTGGCTGAATTTACTTGGGGCAGTTAAGGATTAAACTTGTCAATTTTAACATGACTGCTGTTGCAGCTGAAATAAACTGAAGTGACATTTTGTTCTGGTTTAAAAAAAAAAAAAAAGAAGGAAAGAAAGAAAGAAAGGAGTGTGCTTAATGGAAAGCTCTCTAGTACCATCCAGTCTTCATACCTGAAATACTTCTAGGCAAGGGGTAGAGTTGGAGAGAGGGGAGGGGGATCTCAATATTCTCAAATTATATACCATAAGACCAACCAACTATTCTATCCTCTTCTTAATCCTGAAGAAGTATGGAAAGGGGATGCCCTTCATATATCATTTCAATGTTATGGAATCTTCCTGGAGGGGATCAAAACACTGTATTGACCTGACCTCCCTCATTGAGCTGGAACCAAGTAGGGGATGGGAAGGAGGATTGGGAAAGGGGGGGGGAGGGGGGGAAAGTAGGGGTGAGGTCTTTGAATCAAGTTAAAAGAAGTTAATGCTTAGATCCAGAGAAAACTGGCAAATTGATCTGAGTGGACCAAGTACACGAATTCCTGACCAAAAGAAAAGTATTCTATTAGCAAAGGACATCTAACATTTGACAGCTGGACTTGGGGTTCCTGTTGGAGTGTTTTATGATGACTATTCCCAGAATATAAGACTTTTTAAAAGGATCTTATTCAAAATGAGTTAATTCAGTCAAGGCAATCTTACAAAAAAAGCATAGACACAGCATATATTCTCCATTAAATGTCTGAAAAGCAAAAAAGCAAAATAAATGTCACTTATACTCTTGGTCAGCAACCAATACAAGTGGTTTTTTGCAAGGTTAATGAATAAGAAAGTCATAGTTTTATGTTGGAGTTTCCATATTGGTAAAACGGAGATAATACTTTCCCTTTTAAAAATAAATAAAAAAAAAACAAAGCATTCCAGAATTATAAAGTGCTATCTAAATGGTTATTCAGGCCCTTTTCCTTCTTGGACCAATTGTTTAAAATCTTAGGGATAAAGAGTGAAATTAAACCTATAGCTAGTTGTTGGTTTAAATGGAAGAAGTCAAGCAACAGCAGACTCAAGTTTCAGAAAACCCTAACTCGGGAGCGAAAGAAACAGCAGACTTGGGAGAAGACACCTACATCTTCTCTCTCCTCAAACATGGCTATGTTCATTTGTATTTGTCTGAGGTCACATTCGGTTATAGTTCATGCTCCCTTAGAATCCATAAATGTTTGGAAGAAACAGGCACTATTCAAATTAGTGCCTGATCTTTTGATAAACTTTTAGATTAAAAGTGTTCTTAAAAAACAAAACAAAATAGGGTCTATTCATTTGTATAAACATTTAAAAATTCCTCATAAACCAGGAGTTACTTCTCAAATTATAAGAAGAATGACTAAATTGGCCCAAATAGAATCCAAACTTTCCCTCAAAAATTGCCCTTAAAACCCAGGTGTGGCTTAATATCAGTATTATATTTCAAATTATATCAGTTTTTGGAAAATAATGTCAGAAACTTAGCATAGACCTACATCTCACACCCCATACCAAAATAAGGTCAAAATGGTACATGATTTAGGTATAAAGGATGATACTATAAGCAGATTAGGAAAGCAAGAGACAGTTTAACTATCAGATCTTTGGAGAAGGGAGGAATATTTCTCAAAGAACTAGAGAACAGTATGAAATGCAAAATGGACAACTCTGATTACATTTAATTAAAAAGATTTTACACAAACAAAACCAACACAACCAAGATTAGAAGGAAAGTATTTCTGTGTTTCTGCCAGTGTTTCTGATAAAAGTCACATTTCTAAAATATATAAAGAACCATGTCAAATGTAAAAGAATATGTCATTCCCTAATTGACAAATGATCAAAGGACATCAACAATTTTCAGATGAAGAAATTAAAGCCATCTATATTCATATGAAAAAATGTTCTAAATCACTATTGTTCAGAGAAATGCAAATCAAGACAACTCTGAGGTACTAGTACACACCTCTCAGATTGACTAAGATGAAAGAAAAAAATAATGATAAATGTTGGAGGACATGTGGGAAAACTAGGATCTTAATATGTTGTTGGTGGAATTGTGAAATGATCCAACCATTCTGGAGACAATTTGGAACTATGCCCAAAGAGCTATTAAACTGTGTTTTTTGAACCACCAGAATCACTACTGGCTGTTTCTCAAAGAAATCATAAAAGAGGGGAAAGGACCTATATGTGTAAAAACATTTGCAGCAGCTCTTTTTGTGATGGCAAAGAATTGGAAAATGAGTAAATGTCCATCAACTGGGGAATGACTGAATAAATTATAGCATTTGAAAGTAATGCAATATTACTGTTCTATAAAAAAAATTATGAACGAGCTGATTTTAGAAAAACCTAGAAAGATTTACATGAACTGATGCTGAGCAAAACAAGCAGAATCAAGAATTCATTGTACACAGCAACAGCAAGATTATGTGATGATCAACTATAAAAGACTTGGTTCTTTTCTTTTCAGCTGTCCAATGATCCAAGTGCATATGAAATAATACATTTATTATTGAAATTAATGTTTACTAATTTTGGTATACTTTTTTAAAATAACTTTTTGTTTTTATTCTTTGTTTGAAAATTAAAATAAAATGGATCTCTGCAGAGACCAGATCTTAAAAAGAAAACAAAGTACCAGGGTTGGCCTAAGTAAAGAAAGATAGGCAGAGTCAGCTAGGTAGCACAGTGGATAGAGCACTGGCCCTGAAGTCAGGAGGACCCAAGTTCAAATCTGACCTCAGACACTTAATGCTTTCTAGCTATGTGAACCTGGGCAAGTTACTTAACCAATAACCTCAGCAAAAAAGAAAAAAAAAAAAAAAGAAAAGAAAGATAAGCAGCAAGGAGCTGATCTAAGAATCAACATGGGTTCAGTTATAATGCATTACAGGAGGTAGCTAGTGGATAGAAGCTGGAACTGGAGTCAGTAAGATCTGCCTCTTCAAATGTGGCCTCAGACACTAGCTACATAATTACTGGCATTATTTTCACATAGCACTTTTTTTCATGAGGCAATTGGGGTGAAGTGACTTGCCCAGAGTCACACTGTAAGTGTTAAGGGTCTGAGGCTGGATTTGAACTCAGAATCTCTTGATTTCAGGGCCAGTGCTCTATCTACTGGGTTTCAAATGAAAGAAAGAGGAGATTCTTTAACTCAATTGCTACCTAGCCTTCATCCCTGAATGGGTGTGACCTCAGCCAAAGTGAGACCTGTTGAAGGCCTTAGATTAAAAAAGCCAACATCTCCCACTGCATCCAGAGCTATCTCCAGTCATCCTGATCTATATCTTGCCACTGGACCCAGATGGCTGTAAAGGGGAAAATAAGGCTGGTGACCTTGCACAGTCCTCCCTCACTCAAATCCAACTCACATACATTTCATGGTCTACTTGGAGAATGACGGACAAACAACAAAAACCTCTGTGAGTATATACGACCCTGAGCAAGTGTTTAACCTCTTCTTGCCTTTATCCACTGGAGAAGGAAAAGGCAAACCATTAATCCTTGCCCAAAAAAAAGTCCATAGACAGTACTGGTACTTGATACAGTCTACAAAATCATGAACAGTCAGACATAATGGAAAAACAACAATTACAAATACAGAAGAACTGTGATCAAGGCAATTGTGAGTGGATTATACCTAAAGACTTTCTATTTGAACATGATACTGTATAAACACTAGACATGAGTTCCACATTCAAAAGCTAAATTCCTAAAAAGGCAAAGTGAATATATACTATAAACAGCCTTGTGACACACTTAGTAGTTATTTGCTTAACTATTTAAAAGTGGCTGAATATGATGCCATTGAAGAAAATTACTAAATTTTAGACTCAAAACATTTTTAGATTTTAAATTTAAAGAAGAAACCTTAGTTATCATCTAGTTCAAACCTGTATTTTAGGGATGAAAAAACTAAAACCTATGGTCATTACTTATTCAAGGCCATAAAGAAAAATTTCATATATATACACATATATGTATATGTATGCATCCTTCTATCAAAGAAACCTAAATTTGGTTAAAGATATTTTGATCATAGCAGAAAATAAAAATGTATATGCATAAGACAATAGACTGCCATTTCTATTTTCCTAGCAACTAACACAGTATCTTAGTTGTAGGTGATTTATTAAGGTTCTTTCTCAAAACAAAATTATCATCCCAATCAGCACAGACCACCACTAAATAAAGTCCCTAAAACAAGTTCTTCATAAAAAGGGGAAAAACGCATAGAAAAGTATACCCTGAAAAACAAATGATTAAATTATGTGCCACAAGCTGTATGTAGGAAGGAAAAGTATAGCTTATATTTGGTAATCTGAAGAAAGTAGTCACTGAACAATTAAAGCTAAACAAAAATGACACTGGCATGAAGTAGTGACCATGTGTTGTTTAAATTCCCTGAAAAGAATTTTTTTCAGAGGACAACAGGAGGAAAAAAACCAAACATGTCAAATATTTTACAAGGTGAAAATTATATTTCTAATAAGTATGTTCAGAACAGGAAATGTTTTCCATTCTCTATGCTTGCTTAAACAACACAGCTCTGGAACACAAAGCACTAATTGCTCCTAACTACATAAGAAGGTTTAATATTTGATTTTTAATGATGAGAGTCATGGATATAGAATAGAATAAGTGAAAGATTAACTTGTTTGTTTACTTAATATGTAACTTAGAATACCAGAAAGAATGTGAATTGAAAGTCAGAGGATCTACATTTAAACCTCATTCTGCAAAAGTCTAACAACTTTGGGCAGGTCACCTTCCTCAATCAGTACTACACTTCCCTTATCTGCAAAATGAGCAGGAAGGCCAGATGATCTCTAAAATAAGTCTTTTACATTCATTGCCTTTTCATATTAAGGAAATTATTCTTTCCAAGGTTTCAATGACTTTGGAAAGGATAGTTTCTCTGCAACATTTAACACTTAACCAGTCCATTCCTTCTTTTTTTTTTCCAGTCCCTTCTTGACATCCTCTCTCCCTTCTCCTGCATTCTGTAAATAGGACAATGTTATTTTTCTTCTTCTCCCTTTCTAATCGCTTTTAGTATCCTAGACCTCAACTTCTTAAAATGTGGCTCTCAACTACATAGGGATGTTGTAACTAAATGTGGACGTAAAGAAAGTACGATTACCAGTGAATGTTTGACTTGAATACCTATTTTATATACCTATATATCCAAGGTCACATAAACATTTCTTGGACGAAAAAAAGAGCCACAAGTGGAAAAAGTTTAAGAAGCCCTGTCCTAGACAAATCTCCTTACCCCTTAAATATGGGCATGTCTCAAGGTCATAGTAGACCCTCTTCTTTGAACTCTTTACTGGAGATATGACTTCCAATGCTCCATTCCACCCCCTCACCCCCTCCCTGGCATTTTAATTGAAAATTAAATTGTGGCTTTTAACAAAGCCACAGTCAAATCCAGTGATATCTCTACAGGTATAAAGCTATATTTGTACCCCAAAGAGATCAAAAGAATGAGGAAAAGGACTCATGTACAAAAATTTTTTTAGAGTATTACTTTTTGTAGTTACAAGGAACTCAACTAAAGAAGCACTCTTTATTTGGGAAGTGACAATAAATTATGATAAATGTATGTAATGGGATATTATTGCAACATGAAAAATGAAATAGATGGTATCAAAGAAAGTTAGGAAGACTTGTATGAATTGATGCAGATTGAAATCAGCAGAAACAGAAAAACAAGTTATATGATAACAGCATCATCAAATGACAACTTCGAAATATTTAAGATTCCAATTAGTCCAATGACTGCTCATCACTCCAAAGAATCACTGATGAAATGTGCTTGCTCATCTTTTGACTGAGTGGTGACAGACTCAGAGTATAGAATAAGTCTGACTTTTGGATATGGCCAACATGGGAATTTGTTTTGCTTTACTATGTGTGACTGTATTGCCTTTTTTCACCATAGTTTGATGAGGTGGGATGGAAAGACTTATTTTTTTGTTCACTTAGAAAACCATGTGTATTTGTGCATCTTTCATATACGCACGCACCTGTGTGTGTGTGTGTATATATATATGTATGTATGTGTATATATATATATATGTATATATTTATAAGTTTGTGTGTGAAAGAATATTGTTAGTTGAACTCCCCAATAAAGTAAAATTAAAGTGATTTTTAAAATTTCTTGTTAACTAATTTCCAAATTGTGTAAAGTGTGACACAATAAAGAGGACACATTGCCTACTAAGTTTTTAATATGAAATGTTTAATCCTATTATGTCAATAAAATTTTAAAAAAATTTTAAAGAAAAGCTTATAGCCAAATATTTGCAGTTTCCTGCTAGATAATTCCACCCTGTTGGCATTTCAAAAATAAAATTATCTCCTCCTCAAAACCAGGTCTTTCTCTTAGGTACTCAGGGGTTGTAACCTTTCTGATCATCCACTTCCTGATAATCATTGGTATTCTACCTCTGAAATAATCTCTAATTTTTCTCTTACTAAATTATACTTCTACAACCAAGCCAGTTCAGCCAGTCAGTCAACTTGCATGTGTTAAATGTTTGTTTTGTGTGTCAGGAACTATGAGAAGCACTGAGCTCAGGCCTTCATCTCTTCTTAGCTATACAAATAATAGCCTCCTAAATGGTTTTCTTGCCCAATTTTTTCCACCTCCAAATTAAGCATCAAAATGCTGCATTTGTAATCCTTATAAATACATCACTACCACTATGACTGTGTCATCGGGAGGAAGAGTGAGTGGCTTAGTGAAAAGACTAAACTTATGTTATAAGAACTGAGAAAACAACTTCTCTGGGTGTCAGCTGTCTCAATTGGAATATGAGAGGATTGGAACTACATGATACTTAAGATCCCTTTTAACCTAATATGCTCAAAAACCTTCATGGCTCCCTACTAATTCAGCCATTACCTTACCTGTCCATTAGTGACATCACACTCCTGCTCACATACTCTTGGGAAACTTATTTATCATGCGTTATAGACCTTTTGGATTCTAGTACTCCAGTTTTTAGTCACTACTTGGAGCATCCTTTTATTACCTTCCCCAAACATATGGTTTTCCTCCTTCTAAACTCTGCTCAAACTTCTGTCTCCTTCTAAAAGCCCAATAATTTGTTCTGCTATTTACTACTCAAGAATCCAAGACAAAATTATCCTACTATGAACATAACAACTGATGATCACATATTACTTTTTGCATGTAGATAGCAGGGAAAGAACAATAGATCAGGCAACAGATTCCAGTAGATCAATGTCACATAAACTATTTTGCCTATTATATGCACAGATTTATCCTGAGATATATAAATATGCAGTAAGGTTGATATCATTGCTTCAGGTAAAATTAGGCACTCAACAGCCTAAATGCTTTGAAGTCTAATCAAATTCTCATTTAAACATAAATATATTTTACCATAGTAAATTCTCACTACACATGATAATTTTTTACATCTAGTCAGTCATAAACATACTGTTGCTAAGCAGCTTTTATATATTATAGCCAAAGATGTCACCATGAAAAACTATTTACTATTTTCTGTGTGGGAATGTCTAAAATAAATACTGTACTAAATTAATGTCAAATTAGAATTGACACAGACATACAAAAAATTGGTAACCTAGTTTTTTTTTAAATGAACAAATTCTTAGCTATGAAATACTGGCCAAGTCACTTAACCCCAAGTGCCTCACACACAAAAAAAAATAAACTACTAAATTCTAGAGATATACTTTAAAAAACCTTTATTAATCGCCATGTTTTTTATCCAATATCTAAGATCCAAGTCCCTTACCTCAGAATTACGATAATGTAGGAAGGATTCTAAAACAACTTATTCTAATCTTGCTACCAACTATAAGGATTTAAAAGCAAAATGCTTTTAATTGGCTTCATAAAAATATGTTGTTTGATCAAAACAATACTTGGGGATAGTTAGTTTCACAATAATGAAGACTAAAGTAAATGATAGAGGAACCCTTAATAGACAGAGGTTCAAGCACTTGTTCAAACTGTCCCTAAACTTCTGACTTGCATGTTGAAAACTGGCTATATGAAAACTTGCAAAATGTCTAGACAGTTAGATTTGACCAGCATATATTAATGATATTATGGGAAAATGATGCTACCCAGGATAAGACCTGGTAGGGACAATGGTTTTGTTTGAGATCCTTGTTGAGATACTCCAAGGTCAATAAAGGAAAGGACTATTTGGACTTTTTTCTTAGAAAAGATCATTTTCTTTGTTTTCACTCCAGCTAATATAAAATCTCAAAATAGGGTACAATCAACATATGCTGGAAAAGAAAATAATAGAAAGGAGTAAATTTGGGGTAGAATAATGCAATGAGGAAAGTATTAGATTTGAAGTCAGAGGATCTGACTTCAAATCCTAGCTTTGTTGCGCTCTCTCTCTCTCTCTCTCTCATTATATATAATATATATATATATATATATATGTATATATATATATATATATATATATATATAATAACCCTGGACCCATAACCACTCCCTACTACAATTTTTACATTTATAAAATGAAGGGGGCCAGAATGGATGTATTAAATTTACTTCCAACTCTGAATCCTATTTTACCAGGGACATCACTGTTCATTGGAAAGATTATCCCCTCTTTTGACAGAACAGACATAGGTTGATATAATGGGAAATGCCCTGGATTTTAAATCAGAAGAGCTGGTTTGAATGCCAATTCTGAGTGACCTTGAACAACTCACTCGATTTCTGACATTTAATTTCTTCATTTATAAAAATAAGTATTATGATACTCACAAATTACCTCACAGGGTTGTTATAAAGAATTCTTCTGTAAAGGGCTATATAGAGGGAAATTGATATATCAGTTTCATGGTTTCCAATAATTAGAATTGCAATTAGCTCCCATAATTCCATAATGTACTTTATTGGATTTATTTTATGGCCTCAAAGAGATTCACTCCAGTTTCTGAATTTGAAGTTAGAAGGCTTAAGTTTTAGTCTAGGCTCTACCATTAACTAGCTATGTGGGTAAACATTTAATACATGTAAAATGCTACACAATTGTCAGTTATTATTGTTGGCCATGTATTCTCAAAGTGAATTCAATATGATTAAAATATATTCTTTTTCTTTTATGAACAACTGTTTCCTTTCAAATTCCTTTTGGATCAATGCTATTTAAAGCTTCAACACTTTCAGCACTCACATGCTTTTATCAGAAACAATGTTCTATTTCTATATGCTGAATCTTAGAAGTCACAGTTTTTTCAGCCCAGTCTATAGAAGAATCAAATCAGAACGGTTTTATGTCCGTTCCACTTGCAATAAATGAACTGTTCTTAATGGATACCTTTCAAATTGGCTGTATCATTAAGCATTTCAGTTTCTCTTTGCAAAGATCAGGTTAAATAAAATTATACTGAAATAACCTACTCTTAAATCTGGTATAAACCAAGAACACAAGAAATTAATAAAATAATACTGCCTAAGAACTTGGCAGAGGAAACTAATCTACACGACAATTCATTTCCATGTTTATAGTGGAACAAAGTTCTTAAAGAAAAAAATTCTATGCTTGAAAACATGGGTCCCTCAAAATAGTCTAGTTCACTCCCCTCATTTTTCAGGTGAGGAAACAGATTCACAGAGATAACATATCTGGTGCTATGACTCCTAATATTTTTTCATCACATTCCTTGATTTGAGACATAAGTTTCAACACTCTCTTGCCTCCCACCAGATGCCTGCTTTGAGATTTTTTACAAGTGCTGACAAAGAAAACTTCTGATGAATTTCAGGCCTCTCTCAGTTCCCTTAGAAATAGCTAACTTTAATCAGTAAGTACCTAGAATTCTAGGAATCATGCAAGTCCTTCCAGCAAATCTAAAAATTATGTAGAAAGAGAATAACATATACAACTACTAAAAGGACGGTAAACTGATTTACCAAAAAATAAAAATAAAAAGTCGGAGAGAATAAAGAAACACTAAGAGACGAGAAAGAAGTAAAACAAGTTAATAAGAGAGAATGTTGATGAATCTGGATAATTGCTTAATTAATCTGAATAAATGCATAATTGCTTTTTCTCCTTACAAGGAAAAGATCAATAAAAGAAAGGGATGGGAAATGGAGAGGTGAATATTTAAGGAAATTACTACTATGTGAAAATGAGCCTCAATATATTTTTTAATTAAACGTGAAGACTAAAGAATCCTATTTCCAAAGTCAGAAATATATACCGAGTGAGGCAAGAGTGTTTTCTTGTTCTTTTCACATCCTCTCTCCATTACCAGAAAACATTTTATTCCATAATGCTTACAGATTACCTGGAGAAACAGACCCATATCAGGCAGGAAACTAAAGCAGAACTGCAATCTACAAGGTACGAGTTCCATCTAGTTTTAAATTTCACAAACAACTCTACTGCTGCTTCACTATCAAGCTCTTGGACTGGAGTTTTAATAAGGGATCTTTCTATTCAGAAAAATGATATCATCTCACCTGCACACACAAAAAAGGTCAGATCTGTTCTAGTAATTATTAGTAGTCTAGTAATAATTCATTCTGTTCATTACAGTATTCTATTCCTGTACCATCCCCCAATTACATAAATACATTCTCTGCTCAATAGAATGACAGTAAAACAAGATTCTGCACTGGCATTAAACTTGTGGTAGCTACTAAAGGTGAACTTTGTAACTGGCCCCTAAATTCGCTCAAAGGACATTTACTTTCTCCAAAGAGAGCCCAACTTTCAGGATTCCACAGAAATAGCTTACCCTCGAACTTCAGGCTCTCCACCTCAAAAACCCAACCGGCGTCCGGATCCCAACGCGCCGAGGCTCTGAATTACCTCCCGACACACACGCCTCTCCCCCCCCCCCCCCCCCCCCCCCCCCCCCCCCCCCCGAGCCCCACTAATCTACCATTTAATCCGTTCTATTCAGCAAACATTTATTAAGTTCCCATTGCATGCAGAACACCGAGCTCGGCACTGGAGGCGAAGCAAAGTTCAGATATTTCAGTCTCTAAATGAATTTATGTCTAATACACAAATAACTACAATACGGGTCCCACAGGCTCAGCGCGGAAGAGGGGCGAGCGCTTTGCTTTGCGAGGTGAGGGGTGAAGGGTTATCAGAGACCGGCAGGGAAGAGGATTTCCCAACGCTCACAAGTGACAGCTGGACTCCCGCTTATGCCAGGCTCCCATTTTACAACCCGGACTTCCCGGTCACCCCCACCCCCGAATGCTGCCCCCATCCTCCAGTCCCTCTCAGAAGTCCGCTCCCCGAAAATTCCCCAAGCTCCCCCTTTTTTTCCTCCCTCCCGCCGCCTCCGACTTCCCTCCTCCTAGCTGCCTCCCCCAGGCAGCCCTCCATCCCCAATCCCCACCCCCACCCCCACCCCCAGCGCTTCCGTCCCTCCTCCCCATTCCACGCTGGGCCCTCTCCCCCACCGTCCCCACCACCTCGGCGGATCTAACCTTGTTGGGGAGCCGGCGGCCGGGAAGGGGGAGCTTCTAGAGCATCCTGGGGGCGACGTAGCGTCGCAAGGAAAGCAGCCCCAGCCGGTGCGGGCGTTGTTATGTAACCGGCAGGAGCTCCGGCCGACGAAGCCGGCGAGCAATTAACACTTCCGCCTCCCGCGCCCGACGGCGCAGCAGATAAAGCTTATAGGCTACTAGGCAGTCGCGTGATGTGGCTGCGGTCCCGCCCAGATCCCGCCCCCCCGAGGCGCCGCCGCCGCCGCCATCTTGGAAGTGGGAAAGGCAACCCGACAGATTGACGGCTTACAGCACCACGTGTGCTAGAGACTGGAAACAGTCCCGCCCTCTGGGCTACTGTCTAGTAATTGATCGAGCCGGTCCATCCTGCGCGAGTCGGGCGTGGGATCCGCGTCCCTCAAGTTTTCGCGCAGTGGCTGTTCCGCTTACTGGCCAAAGTCTGACGCTAATGAATTAAAGTTTTGGATTCTGTAGTACCCTCATACTTCGGGGCAGTGAGGGGGCTTTGTTCTGTCACGGTGGTTGCTCCTTAATCGACGGGTCGCTTTTAATTTGCTTTTACTCTCCACTGAAGAAATCCATTAGGAGCTCATTTTACTCCCAGGGAAGCAGTTACTTGGCCTAAATATTTGGGGCTAATAATTATAATAATGGGAAACATCTGTGTAGCAATTGAATAGTTTTAACAAAAATTTTTATACACATTAACTTCAAAGATAGCTTGGTTCTCTTTGACCCTAAAAATCAAGAGAGGAGTTAATTACAAGAATCTAGATCACTATAAAGATGCACTCTCAGTGTATGCAATCTCATGGATTATAAATTTCCTCCAAGATGCACACTGCAACCTATCCTATGCAGCTCTCGTCTTCCCATAAATTCTCCACATCAGTTATATTTTTTCATTCCATAAAACAATATAAGGAAATACTTCCTAAGAATTCAAGCTCTCCGAGGGTATTAGTGGGTTGCCCTGAATTATTCCTTCTGTAATTCTTTTTTCACTAATCTATTGGTTCCTTTCCTATAGCTACAAACAGGTGCAAGTCATCCCCATCCTTAAAATTAAATTTCACTAAGACAGCACCATTTTCTTTGTGAAAATGGAATAACTAATGATTTTACTAATCATTTTGACTTACTGGAGCTTCCTTATTATCCAGACAAGGCCTGTCTGACCTAGGAATCAGAACCAGCCAAGCAACAGATAAAACTAAGCATTCCTCAAGCTGGGAATATTGGAAGTTCCTTGTGGTATTGGTATACTGAATCCAGAACTCACTCTACTAAGCCAGAAAACCAATTCAGACTAATTCATGTCGACTCCCAGTTCTGAAAAACAACCCAGCCCAGGGGTATTCTGCTAAGACCACTATGGAACTCCCTCCACCCCACCTCTTACCTGTGTTTTTTGCCTTGATAACAGGATCAGACCACTATGCCATTACACCCCTGACTCCACCCCATTAGGTGATTTTTATTTTTATAACCCTAATTCATATGCCCAGCCTGAACTCAGTTCTAATTGTGCTCCCATGTATACATGTCTGCCTTCTTAAAGAGAAATAAACCCATGGATACAACTTGTCTTTCTTAGACCAAACTTTGGGGGGAAAAAAAAGTTGACAACTTATTCTATATATCTCCTTTTCAGAGCCAAATTCTAGGAAAACTTCCTTGTTACCTCTACCGGCTGACTTTGAATGTTGTCACTTAATCAAAACTGTTCTTTTCAAAGTTTTCTCTTTCATATGGATTTCTTGGTACAGAATTTCTTCTTTAAGGAAACTTTCCTACATTTTACTTATTACAGGACTTCTGTCCAGCTTGAATTTTCCAAATACTAACAAGGACAGAGATCATAATATTATATTTATAGTCACTATATTTATGGCATCTCTCTCTCTTAGGTATGTTCTCTGATTCTGAAGAATGTTTGAGTTATAATTCAAGGCTATCCTATTTACCATACTTACAAAATATCTTTCCTACAAAATTCTATGCTTCAAAGATCTGAACTCCAGCTAAAACTTTTCTCACATTTGTTATATTTATGGTGTTTCTCTCTAATGTGGATTTAGGGGCATTCATTGAAATTTATGCTAATCAAAAGAGCAGTAGGGTGGATAGAAGAAACATCCAGAGTAAAAAAGGCTGCTGGGTACCAGGGATCTTCCAGGATGAGAAGGTTGGTGGAATGGACATAGTAAATAAAGTGAGGAGCAGAGCTACTCATGAAGAGTTAGCATGGCTGGCCTGGGTACTTCAAAATTGTAGCCTACAAACCAAATAAATGTTTGATAGGAAAGAAACCAAGGATTTCAGAGTACAACATTATTTCCTTGAAATCTTATTAAGAACTGATGAGGTTTGTCATTCGAGTGAGGTGAAAGACTTCAGATCATGATATTTGTGATAATACTAATTCTTAATGTGTCCTAAAAGAAAAGGAGATCATCATTGTACACAGCAACATCAATATTATGAGGATCAATTCTGATGAATGTGATTCTTTCCAACAATGAAATGATTGATGCCAGTTCCAATGATCTTGTGACAAAGAGAGCCCAGAGAGAGGCCTATAAGAACTGAATGTGGATTACAAAATAATATTCTCACTCTTTTTGTTGTTGTTCACTTGCATTTTGTTTTCTTACTCATTTACTTTCCTTTTTGATCTGATTTTTCTTGTGCAGCAAGAGAATTGTATAAATATGTTTACACATATTGGATTTAACATATGTTTTAACATGTATAACACTTATTGGATTGCTTGCCATCTAGGGGAGGGAGTGGGCGGGGGGGAAGGAAGGGAAAATCTAAAACAAGGCTATGCAAAAGTCAGTGTTGAAAAATTATCCATCCATATGTTTTGAAAATTAAAAGCTTTAAAAGAAAAAAAAAAGGAGATCTTACTGGGTATACTTCCATTTTTGAAAGGTAAGGACAAACCTTTTTGTCCACACACTCTGGGATAAAACCATTTCAGTGACTACGCCCAACAAAACTATCAAGTTGCTACATGGGGCAGGGATTACAAAGTTCCCTTCACCATTATACAACCCAGCTTCCTATGTCATGTAACAAACCTAGAAAGCTGTTGCTTCTTTGGAATAAATGTCTTGCCCAGGGTGACACAGATAATAAATGGAGTATTTGAGAAAAGATTTGAACTCAGGATGGTACTCTATCCACTGTGCCACCTAGCTGCTCCCTTGATTCTTAAATATACTCACAGTAATAAAGTCATAGGTCTTTGTTTAGCACTTCTGTTATCAAAGACTCAAGGTTTTCTCTCTACATTTCAATTACTCTTCTAAATGTTTTCTCATACTTACAAATTTCCTGTTTCCTATTCCCACGCTCATTTTCAGTAGCAAGACATGAGAAAAAAAAAACAGAAAAACCAACTTCCTTTACTAGTTAAATTATGTATCTTATTTTTAAAAAGGTAATACAAATGAATAAATATTAAATACATAAAAAGAGGAAAGCATTTAAATTTTGTACAAATAACATTTACTAAGATTTACATTATACTTCACAGTTTATAAGCTGCTTTGCTTAAAGTTGGAACCTTACAAGAATCCTATATGAAGTGGCTATTTCTGATATTACTGTCAGTTGATGTTGTCGTAATATAGAGTCTAGAGAAGAAAGCATTAATTTTAAGGTCCTCTGACCTTAGGGGTCTTCTGTTCTAACAATAAATCAGTGATTCTAAGTCCCCAGCGCTCAACCTGAAAATTCTAGTCTTCTGGTCTCAGATAATTCCACAAATCAAACTCCTGAAACGATAATGAATAGACTACTCCTTAGTTCATTGCTGACTGTCAAATAACCTGTTGGTCAATGATAGCCAAATTCCAGAGATCACTACTTGATCCTATCTCTGGGCCACAAAATTAGCATATCTATAATTGAAGAACTAGATGTGTCTCCTTGTTTCTGTTCCTTTGCTAAATTTTCTTGGAATTTAGACTGCTTCAATGGCATTACAATTACAACAAACTTTGCCCTTTGACTTGGAGATGGGTTCAAACCTGAAAATTCTTTTGAGACATCTTGCAATACTGATCTGTGACCCCAGACTTTTGGGGTCCCCCCTTCCAAACTTCAACATTTGGTGGTCCAGTACGGGGAGAGTCTGGCCTCTCCTGGCTTGATTCCCTCCTTGTCAAGATAAGCCCCCCATTTTTCTCCCTCAATCCTATACCTGGGGCGCCCCAAGCCACTGGAAGGTTTCTCTTGCTACATGCTCAGCAAGTTGTCCTTGACTGGGGATGCCCAAACTGGGAAATTCTTGCAATTTTTGGCAAAGTTAACCTTTGCCACCCTTTCACTTTTCTGGGATGCTGGGGAAGTGCTATAGGATAGCTTTTGGCAAAGATGGGACAATCCTCATTCATGTCATTTTGTCTGCGTCTGCATCTCTGTGCAGAATGTCTGTCATATTTGTTCTGTGAGCTAGATTTTGTTACCCGAAAAGATTTAAAACGCAACTAACAAGAAAAAAGACCTCTATGCTGTAGTTAGAATGCTGGGAAAAGCCTAAATTTTTCCTGCGGACTTCAGCTCTGGCCAAGCTGGGGGAGGCTACACAAAAAAATCAGCTGATTAAAATTAAAATAACATCTTAGCAGATTCTCAAAGTTTTGAGCAGTGATTAAGAAGTTTGGCAATTAGTCATTTTAAGATTGCAAATAAAATTCCTGAAACATTAGGGATAATTCCAGGAATTTACCCTATTCTAGAAGAAAAGAAAAAGGAAAAACAAATTAGGTAAATAGTAACTTTTTGTTAACACTTCCTTGACTCTTATCTTGTCCAAAGTCTCCCTTCTGCTCCTTCAGGAAAGCACCTCAGAAAGTATTAAGGACCTTCTCCACTCCCAGAGTAGTCCTGAGTGTATCTCTGTCGGGATTGCTAACAAGATCAATATAGCCAACTATTAGTTGTTTGGGATTCACCTAAACTTGTGTTTTGGGTTCCCTGATGTTTTCGTTTCTCCTAAATTTTACTGGAGGTTTAGTTTTTAGTTACTAATATCTATCTCAATCTCTCTTGTTTTCAAATTTCCCTCTTGGCAACTTTGTTTAACTATGTATGTCATTATGTATGGACACCCTTGTCAACCTTCCAGATCCCAGATGAGATGGTTTGTCATCCTCTATCAAATGACTTAGTTTCCTTTGTAAACTATTTGGTATTTTAACACTAATTTATTATATCAATTTAAAGTTATTTAAGAATTAAAATATTTTTTTTCTAGGATTTCAAGCTATATAATGATAAGAAAAGCTTTTTAAGTTGTGGGGCAGCTAGGTGGAGCAATAGTCCTGAAATCAGCAGGATCTGAGTTCAAACATAACTTCAGATGTTTAAATAACGGTGGGATCCTGAGCAAATCACTTAACCCCAGTTGCCTTACCAAAGGGGAAAAAAAAAAAAAGTTGTAATAAAAAGAATATGAGGCTTGGGAAAAGATGTAATAGCTAGGATGGAATCATGTACATTTGGGAATAGAAGCAGTTTATATACAGCAATAGGAAAATGGTAGAACATTCTAATGAAATACTCTCAAGCAGGAAGTATATATCTCCATCTTAAATGGTAAATATAAATGAAAGCACAGTAAAACCAATATAAAGAATTTGGGGGAAGGTTCAGAACATTAAAGATTGTCTAGAACTGAGAAAATTTGGAAGATGGCATTAAGACAGGAAGAAGTTGCAATTATGTAGGGAAATGATTGAAAGGAAAAGTTTCAGGAAAGCCAGTTTTACAAAATAGAGTGATAAATTTTAAATTACTCTAAGTTCTCTTGTTAGGAAGATGGTGATGAAGTGATAGTGACTCCTGTGAAACAATGCAGGGATAATGATACAGGTCTAACTTTCATATCACTCAGCTAGACTTGTCATACTTGGGGTTCTTATGCTCTTTCCAGTATCCTTGACATTTGGAGTAAGTTCATTCCAGAGGAAACTGGGCCTCTGATGGTAGGGGTTCACTTTTTGCATATCCACTGATTCAATACATTTCCCAGTTTTCTGGGAAATTTTAATTTTAGCAAATTAGATTATAAATTATTATTCCACTGGAATCTTGAACTCTGTTCCCTGGAAATATGGGTTCTAATAGATAATCTTTGATTTCATCTTGTCCCAAGCCAAATCTTTACTCCATTTCCCAACCATCTTCATATCATGTTGTCTCATACATACCTTTTCTGTCCCTACCCTTTCCAACTTTCCATTTTATAGTATCATCCTCCATTAGAATATAAGCTTCTTAAGTGCAGGATTAACTTGCTTTCTTGTTTTTGTGTTCCCAGTATTTAGGACAATGTCTGGCATATGGTATTTAATAAACACTTTTTCTACCTGTAAGTCATAGAAGCAGAGAGAAGAAACAATTTCAATATGACAAGGATATAACAATTTCAATATGACAAGTCATGGAAGCAAATGAGTATTTATTAGACTTCTCCTATGTGCCAGGCACTGTGCTAGATCCTGGGAATACAAAAACAAAAGAAAAATAAAAAGTGAAATTATCCCTGATCCTTCATGTTTCTTGAAGGAAGGATGGGGGACATTTTTTTAACTAGATGTAAATTCCTCCACGAATTTTTATATTATTCTAATGCAGAGGTTCTTAGACATTTTTTGTTTCATTGATCACTTCAGCAAGATGGAAAAGCCTTATAGACCCCCTTCGCAGAATGTTTTTAAATGCATAAAATAAAAATACCAAGAAAACCAATTATATTGGAATATAGTTATCAAAATATTTTTATAAATAAAGTTTATAGGTCCCAGATTAAGAAGGCCTGATGAAATGTATTTTACAAATTCTACTTCATATAATTCATAAATGCAAAATCCCATGCAAAATTGCCATATTATTATATTATAAGCTCTTTGGAGACTGAATATTGAGCTGGGAATGTAAGCAGAAGAACTAGGACTGAAATCTATTTTTAATCCAAGCCAATCTTTTTTTTTTTTTTTTTTTTTTTTTTTTTTTTTAAAGCAATTGGGATTAAGTGTCTTGCTCAAGGTCACACAGCTGGGAAGTGTTACTTATCTGAGGCCAGATTTTAACTCAGGTCCTCCTGACTTCAGGGCTGGTGCTCTATCCACTAGACCACCTAGCTGCCCTAAACCAATCATTTCCCCACTATTCCAAGCTGCCTTTTGATAGTGAAAGGATTATGAGATGGTTGCAATAGTCCAGGTAGGATCTAGACAAAGGCGAAGTTTCACAAAAGTATACTTCATTTCACTTTCACTTTAAGTATACTTTCACAAAAGTATGAAGGTAAATCAGGGGTTATCTAGTCTAACCCATAACTGAGGTGTAGTCTTTATAATCTCTGGAATATCCTTAAACCAACTCCTAATCACAGTGATGAATATGACTTCCCCCAGATTAAGGCTACATCTTTCCCTCCAAGATCTAAGATATCCCTGAGAGGTTAAGGTAGCTTTCTAATGCTAGCAGCTAAGGCTTCATTCTAGTATCTTTTCTTCAGTATCAGTTGATTTTTACCATTAGTATCTTCCTTATAACCTATAACCTCCAGCACCCCAGTATTTTTTAGTCAGATAACATAAATTGGCTTTTTACAAAGGTCAGTCAGGTGGTGCAGTGATAGACTTCATGGTCTGGAATGAGGAAAATCCATCTTCCCGAGTTCAAATCTGGCCTCAAACTTACTAGCATGTGACCCTGGGCAAATCACTTAATTCTGTTTACCTCAGTTCTTCAATCTGTAAAATGAACTAGAAAAGGAAACACCAAACCACTTCAGTATTTTTGCCAGAAGAATCCCAAATGGGGTCATGAAGAATTGGACATAACTGAAAAACCACTAAATATTTATTGAGATTATATTATATAGCAAGGATAGAAGATACAAAGTATTTCCCTCCAACTTTCTGGGGCACATTCTCCCATTTATCATCATTCTAGACTCTTGATTCAATGATCAAAGATTTTACTCAGCAAGTCTTAAATAATGCACATACGCAGTGGAAGTAACAGGTTGATTGAGTCAATCAAATGACTCCCTCTTAAAATAACTGCCAAGACCCAAATCCTAATACCTTTGTCAAATGAGAGCACATTTTAATTGAACCAACCAGGTGTGTGAATTAGGTTTGAAGGAGGCCTGAACACTTCCATTCAATTAAGAAATTTAATCTAGGTATAAGCAGAAAAGATATCCTGATTGATTGAGAGATTTGATGATGGCTTGTGTTAAACTAGGGAACTATCTTGGAATATAGAAGTCTGTAGCCAAACCTCATTCTCAGCTTCCTCCCTTATCAACTTGGTCAGAAGAACAACTTAAAGCTTTGGAGGTTTTTAGACTTCCTGTTGATACCCTAGCAATGATCCCAGAGGGAGATGATGTGTATGTAGTAATGATATATAGATGTGTATAATGATAACAAATAAGAAAGATACTAACCCAAAAAATCAATTGATAATGAGAAAAAGATACTAGAATGGGAGTCTTATTGTATTGTGAGACTAAGTCAGAATGGATATAATAAAGAAATGGAAATGATAAAGAAAAAAAATGGATATAGAAAAAAAAAAAATCCAGGAAAGAATCTACGTCCTATCAAAAGGGAATATCTTAGGGACTCCAACAAGAGGATTTCCAGGAACTGGTAACCCCTTTACCACATATAATCTCTAGCTTTTTTCTTAAGGTTGTGTATGTACTGATGTGAGAGTGTGTCACACAAACTTTTGCCAGAATATTCTGTACCAACAACTGCACTATAGTAAATATCCATTTCTACATACTGATGAGGTCTGGCTGGTTAATTGATCTCACTGGTAATCATGGAGGAAAGTACATGAATACTGGCTCATTAACCATAGCATTAGAAAGGTAATCATTTCAGTACTACTCCCCTGAATTCTAAGGGGACGTGTAATAGCTGTCCTATGGATACCTAGTGTGCCAGCTTGATAGGAAGTTAGGATAGCTGTCTTAGTATAAATATTGAATACAAAATTTAAGATCTGATGGACTTTATCATCTAGAAGAGATATAAGACTTGTAAAAAGTTCTAAATGCAGCTAGGTAGCGCAGTAGATAGATCACCAGCAATGAAGTCAGGAGGATCTGAGTTCAAATCTGATCTTAGACACTTAACACTTCCTAGCTGTGTGACCCTAGGCAATTCACTTAACCCCAATCACCTTAACAAAAAAAGAAAAGAAAAAAGACATAAAAAATTCTTGTAAGTTTCTTCCCTGACTCCTGTATTTTCTCAGATGAGTCTTCCTTATTAATAAGACATGCTACTCTGTCCTTATCTTTTGTTTGTTTTAAAAAAAGGTATATGTTTGCAGCGATATTTTCCAGCTAGTTCTTATGGCATCAAATATCAGTAGTACTTCTTAAATACTTACACATGATGTTATTGATTTAGGAATTTTCTCCACCAATGTAGATTACAATCTGTCCATAGTTGTCCATCCTGTGCAATTCTTTTCCATGGTCTCACAAAAGTTTGTTACAGGGAGTTTAATGTACTAGAACTCCTTCTCACTTTTTCCAGATATCTTGTAGATATATCAGGTAAATACTTTAGCTATCCTCTTGTCATTCTTTCTTCTTGTCACCCGACCAGCCTATCTTTTCTATCATACAGTTTCTTGAAGTCCTGCTTTATAAATGTTCTGTCAGATTTCCTTGTGGATTATATATTGGACATGCTCATATCCATCATGTGCCTTTCCACTGTTGCCCATGTGATATTCATTTCAGTTCTTCAGAAGTAGTGGTGTTCCATGTCTTGCTCCCATTTAGCAACACTACTATAGTATTAGTATGGGGAAAAAAGAACTTTGCTTGTGCAAAGCTTGGGGCCAAAAAAAAGTTGGGCCTGAAATTGAATAGGAAAGGTTTACCTTTCCTATTCAATTTCAGGCCCAACTTGTTAGATAATCTCTATAGATTGTATATCCAAATTCATATTAAAATTTGCTCAATAGAGTGTCTTTATCCAGTGGGTCTTCCATTTAAGAATTAGCTTTTTTTTTCTATTTGTCAAGACTTTCCCTTTAAAAACTTCTTATAACTTGCCCAGGTCCTTCCTTCTCATTAAAAAAAAAAATTTTCTTCAGTCTTTTCACAGATTATGATGTGAATGAATAGATCAATTGGTCCAGATGATTCATTACAGGTCCCTTCCAGAAGGCTCTGTAATGTTATTGTAATCATTGCAATGTAATTTTCAAACAGAAGAATATGGAAGACCACATCCATAGGCAATTTCTTTCTGATCTGGTATCTACTTTTGGTCCCCTTCATCACAGTGGTGAATACCTTTGGCAAGCACACATCTCCATGTTTAATGTCTATCTTGATGTTTATATCAGAGTTCTCTTTGTTCATGATTGCTACATGAGTATTTTATATTTATACATAAATTTCCAGGATCATGAATCAAATTACTAGCTCCTTTCTTGGATTTTTGTCATTTGTGAACTTATGTATGCTTCAATTGTTATTCTTCCTACATTGTAGCTACTCTTTGGGATACTATTTGGTCAATATATATACTTTTATAAGATCAAATGAAATACAAGACACAAAGTCTCTGTTACATATACATAAGCTATTATTATTATTATTATTAATATCTTTTCCAGTAATGAGCAGAATGCATTTCATATAGAAGATACTTAATAAAGTATAAACAAATGAATTAATTCTTTTGTTCAGAACTTAGATAGCACTAACTTTCATGAAGCCAAATTTCCATGTTCCTGATAGTTGAGAGTCAATTTTCCTAGACATTCTACTACAGGCAGATTTGTATTACACAATAAAATAGAACATGACAATCAACAAGTATACAGTAAACAAGTATTTATTAAGCACCTTTTATGTGCCAGGCACTGTATTAGGTACTGGGGATAAAAAAATAAAAATGAAATTGGACTTGTAAGTCAAAAGACAGGTCTTTTCAAAAAACATCTTCAGATATTTACTCTGTGAGTCTGGGAAAGTCATTTAACTTCTCTCTGCTCCAGTTTCCTTAGCTCTAAAATGTAGATAATTATATTACTTACTTCTCAAGGTAGTTGTGAGGACCAAATGAGATAATATTTGTAAGTGCTTTACAAACCTTAAAACACTAAATAAATGCTAGTTAATATTATTATTCAAGAAACATATAATCCATCTATCAGGGGAGAAAACAATTATACATATGTAAGTATATACAAAATAAGTCAATCACAATAAGGGAAGGTGAAAAATACAAGCAACTGGGAAATCAGGAAAGTTGATTTAAGAGGCAGCATTGGAACTGAACTAAGGAAGAGATTATAGCTTCTAAAAGATGAAAGTGAAAAAGGTAAACTTAACACTATGCAGCAACTGAAAAAAGGAAAACCTTTTTTTGCCATGAGAATCAGGAGAACTGAGCTTAAAGGATGGGTAGAATTTCAAAAGGTAGAGATGGAAGAAGGTACTAACAAAATGATTTCCAGAAATAGGGAATAGACTGTGAAAAAACTGAAGAATTTTTTTTTTTAATGAGAAGTAAGGACCTGGGCAGGTTATAAGAAGTTTTTAAAGGGAAAATCTTGACAAATAGAAAAAAATGTAATTCTTAAATGGAAGAATACAGTAGGGAAAGCCCTAGATTTAGAGTCAGACAATTTAAGTTTGAATTCTGATTCTGCCATTTATCAGTGGAGGGTTTTGGTTATTTTATTTTTCCAGTTACATGTAAAGATAGTTTTCAAACTTCATTTTTGTAAGATTTTGAGTTCCAAATATTTTTTCTCCCTCTTTCCCTTACTTTCTCCCTCCCCTCAAGAGAGCAAGCAATCTGATACAGGTTATACATACAATCATTTGAAACCTATTTCCATATACATTATATTATGAAAGAAAAAATCAGAACAAAAGGGAAAAACCATGAGAAAGAAAAAGTGAAACAAACAAACAAAAAAAGGTGAAAATAGTATGCTTTGATCCATAAGTCAATGTTAATAGTCTTCTCTCTGAATGCAGACAGCATGTTTCATCTCAAAGTCTATTGGAATTGTCTTCAATCACTGCATTGCTGAGAAGAGCTAAGTTTAACTTAATTGATCATCACATAATCTTGTGGTTACTGTGTACATGTTCTCCTGGTTCTACTCACTTCATTTAGCATTAGTTCATACAAGTCTCTCCAGGCCTTTCTGAAATCAATGTTCTTCTGATTCTGTTCATTTCATTCAACAACAGTTAATATAAGTTTTTCCAGGAAATCATCTTGCTCATCATTTTTTATAGAACAATAATATTCTATCACATTTTTATACCATAACTTATTTAGTCATTCCCCAATTGATGGGCATCCACTCAATGTGCAATTCCTTGCCATGACAAAAAGAGCTGCTACAAACATCTCTGCACATGTGGGTCCTTTCACCTTTTTAATAAACTTTTTGGGATACAGACTCAGTAGAGACGACTGAATCAAAGGGTATGCAGAGTTTGATAATTTTTTGAGCATACCTCCAATTGCTCTCCAAAATGGTTGAATCAGTTCACAACTCCATCAACAATACATTAGTGATCAGTTTTCCCACATCCCCTCCAATATTTATCATTATCTTTTCCTGTCATCTTAGCCAAGCTGGGAGGTGTTAGTATCTCAGAGTTGTCTTACTTTGCTTTTCTTTAATCAATAGTGATTTAGAGCATTTTTTCATATGACTACCATTTATTATTTGTGTTACATTGGACAAGTTACTTATTCCCCGGAGGCCTCAGTTTTCTTATCTATAAGATGAAAGGGTTGGACTACGTGTATCTATTCCTACTAGCTCCAATTCTGTGGTCTTGAGATATATTTGAAGATAGTTATCTTGCTCCCATTAAATATTTTCTAGAAGCAGCTAAATGTTGTAAGAGAGTGCTAATCCTGAAATCAGGACCCCATGAATGTGTTTATGAAGTAATTCTTCAGCTAATGACTATCCAAAAAAGAAACACTCACAACCTAGAAACAAGGACACCTACTTTACACAGTATCATCAGTATCACAAAAGAACTTTATACTTATCTCTCTTTTGTAGTACACTATGTATAACAATAAAGCATTTATGAAGTAAGGACTTGCAATGTTGGAAGAAAGAAAGGGAGAAAGAAAGAAAGAAAGGGAGAAAGAAAGAGAAAAAGAAAGAAAGGGAGAAAGAAAGAGAAAAAGAAAGAAAGAAAGAAAGAAAGAAAGAAAGAAAGAAAGAAAGAAAGAAAGAAAGAAAGGAAGGAAGGAAGGAAGGAAGGAAGGAAGGAAGAAAAAAGAAAGAGAGAAAGAAAGAAGAAAGGAAGGAAGGAAAGAGAAAGAAAAAAAGAAAGAGAGAGAGAGAGAAAGGAAGAAAGAGAGAAAGAGAGAGAGAGGGAGAAAGAAAGAAAGAAAGAAAGAAAGAAAGAAAGAAAGAAAGAAAGAAAGAAAGAAAGAAAGAAAGAAAGAAAGAAAGAAAAGTGTTGGGCACTGGATATGTTGGGCGGGGTAGCCACCATCCCCAACTTGCTATTAGGACTGGAAATTGAGTTTTACATACCATTGTGACATAATGAAGGATAGAAAAGAAAAACAATATCCAGGTACCGGGCACTCTTGATTCTATCCTTATCCAAAACTACTCTGGGAATAGAATTATGTTATTTTGCCTCCTGCCTAAAAACCTAAGTTATGCCGTC
The DNA here is from genome assembly GCF_902635505.1 of Sarcophilus harrisii. Classification (NCBI taxonomy): domain Eukaryota; kingdom Metazoa; phylum Chordata; class Mammalia; order Dasyuromorphia; family Dasyuridae; genus Sarcophilus; species Sarcophilus harrisii. Next base: position 336,599,112 of record NC_045426.1, read on the forward strand.
ATTATAGTTTCTCTATCCAAGAATGGCCCTCCCTCCCTTGTCTGATAGGGCCTGAGCCACAATCCCCAAAGCTGTAAATACCAAGTTGACTCCGCTCTCCCTGCTCTCTCTCTGAAGTAAAGATAACAACAGCTGCAAAATGTTAGACCAATTGCATTCTTGGCTTCTGTATCCTGCTTGCAAACCCTAGTTAGCTAAAACTCTATATAAGTTTCCTGCCTCAGTTGATCTGGGCTGAATGCTTTGGATAAGTGTCCTATGAGGCGTGCTAGTCTAAACTCTTCACATCAAAAGATTAAAAACCAATTTCTGTTTGCCTCAGTTTCTCTGGTATTACAGGAGGAAAGAAGGAAGAAAGGAGGGAGGGAGGGAAGGAAAGGAAGGAAAGAAAGAAGGAAAGAGAGAAGGAAGGAAAGAAAGGAGGGAAGATAAAGGAGGGAAGGAAAGAAAGAAGGAAAGAGAAGGAGGGATGGAAGGAAAGAAAGAAGGGAAAGGAAGGGAAGGAAAGGGAAGGAAGGGAGGAAGAGAGGGAGGGAAGGAGAGAGATGAAAGGAGGGATGGAAGAAAGAAGGAAGGAAGTCATTGCCTTGAGAAAACTTTTTTTTAATTTTTTTATTATAGCTTTTCATTTACAAATATATGCATAGGTAATTTTTCAGCATTGACAGTTACATATCCTTTTGTTCCAACTTTTTCCCTCCTTTCCACCATCCCTTTTCCCAGATGTCAGGTTGACCAATACATTTTAAATATGTTTAAAGTATAAGTTAAATAAAATATATGTATACATGTCCAAACAGTTATTTTGGTGTATAAAAAGAATCAGACTTTGAACTGGTGTACAATTAGCCTGTGAAGGAAATCAAAAATGCAGGTGGACAAAAATAGAGGGATTGGGAATTCTATGTAGTAGTTCATATTCATTTCTGAGAGTTCTTTCGCTGGGTGTAGCTTGTTCAGTTCATTACTGCTCTATTGGAACTGATTTGGTTCATCACATTGTTGAATGATGAAATTGATCATCATATAGTATTGTTGTTGAAGTAAATAATGATCTTCTGGTCCTGCTCATTTCACTCAGCATCAGTTCATGTAAGTCTCCTCGAGAAAACTTTTATTCAAATAAGGAAAACAAAACAAAAATTTGGAGAGGATTGAAGGATGCTTGATCCAGGCTACTTCCCATTCTCCATGGAAGTTTTAGAGGACCTCACCAATGGGAGAATGGGTCCTCAGGGTTAGAGGAATATTCCAAGGTGAGTAGAAGGCCATAGGAAGTGAGGGAACATATTAAGTTTTAAAAAGTGAGAGAACCTTTCTGATCTACATTGGTATAGTTTAGAGATTATTTTTGGTACCTCTTAACACTATATGTGTACATGAATGTGTGTGTGTATATATATATATATATATATATATATATAATGTGTGAAATTTGAAAGTACTAACACTTTCCATTGTACTTGACCTATATATTTTATTCATTTGGCTCTGCTTGCTTTCCTCAGCTTTAATTCCCATATTTCTCTGCCTTACTTATCATTCTTTAAGGCACAGTAATTCCATATTTTCATATGCTATGTTTGTTCAGTCATTCTCCAATCATTAAATACTTGATTTTTTGCTTTTTTCCTCATACATGCTCACAAAAAAATAGTGTAGATATATTTTCTTGTTCTCAATCTACTGTGGGAATAGTGCCAGTAGTGAGATAGCTGGATCAAAGAATACGAACAAAATATTTTTTCTTGCATAGTTGCAAATTGTTTTTCAAAATGTGGCTGTACCAATTTAAAGTTCTACCAGCAGTGAATTATCAAGTCCCAATTTTTTTTTTTTTACCATAGCTCCTCCAGGATTAAGTTTACAAATTTTTGCTAATGTGAAAGTTTTTAATTTCCAACACTAAAATCCTTTAAAGAATCGTAGATTTTGAGTCAGAATCAATCAACAAACATTAAACACAGTGCTAGGGATGCAAAAAGAAGCAAAAAACAATTTTTGCCTCCAAGGAGTTCACAGGCTAATGGGGGAGACACCAAATATATATGAACAAGCTATAAACAGAATAAATAGAAAATAATTAAAGGAACTAATAATAAGAAGTGGGAAATAATTAAGAAAGCCCTTTCTAACTAAACTCCTTGAAAAGACCATCTACTGGACTTGGCCATCCTCAGCAATGAGATCAACCAAATTATTTCCAATGGAGCAGTAATGAACTGAACCAGCTACGCCTAGCGAAAGAACTCTGGGAGATGACTAAAAACCATTACATTGAATTCCCAATCCCTATATTTTTGCCCACCTGCATTTTTTATTTCCTTCACAGGCTAATTGTACAATATTTCAGAGTCTGATTCTTTTTGTACAGCAAAATAACGGTTTGGTCATGTATACTTATTGTGTATCTAATTTATATTTTAATATATTTAACATCTACTGGTCATTCTGCCATCTGGGGGAGAGGGTGGGGGGAAAGAGGGGAAAAACTGGAACAAGAGGTTTGGCAATTGTCAATGCTGTAAAGTTATCCATACATATAACCTGTAAATAAAAGGCTATTAAATTTAAAATAAATAAATAAATAAAAAGGTAAAAACAGAAAAAAAAAAGAAAAGAAAAGAAAAGACCATCTATAATCAAGTGCCCCAACTTCTCTTACTCTCTTCTTAAATCTTTCCAATACATCTTCTGAGTTTAGCATTGTTCTAAAACTGCTCCTTCAAGTGGCTCTTTTCAACAGGTTGGTGATTCAGGCCAGTTTCAATGATCTTGTGATGGAGAGAGCCATCTGCACTCAGAGAGAGGATTGTGGGGTCTGAGTGTAGATCACAGCATAATATTTTCACTTTATTAGTTGTGTGCTTGCATTTTGTTTTCTTTCTCATTCCCCCCCCTTTCAATATTATTTTTATTGTGCAGAATGATAAAGGTTGAAATATGTACAGAAGAATTGCATATGTTTAACATATATTGAATTATTTGCTATCTAGGGAAGGAGAAAAAAAAATTGGAACACAAAGTTTTACAAGGGTGAATGTTGAAAACTACTCATATGTTTTGAAAATAAAAAGCTTTAAAAAAAATAAAACTGCTCATCTGGAATTATGCCCAAAAAGTTATCAAACTGTGCATACCCTTTGACCCAGCAGTGCTACTACTGGGCTTATACCCCAAGGAGATACTAAAGAAGGGAAAGGGACCTGTATGTGCCAAAATGTTTTGTGGTGGCTAGAAGCTGGAAAATGAATGGATGCCCATCAATTGGAGAATGGTTGGGTAAATTGTGGTATATGAATGTTATGGAATATTATTGTTCTGTAAGAAATGACCAGCAGGATGAATACAGAGAGGCTTGGAGAGACTTACATGAACTGATGCTGAGTGAAATGAGCAGAACCAGGAGATCATTATATACCTCAACAACGATACCGTATGAGGATGTATTCTGATGGAAGTGGATTTCTTTGACAAAGAGACCTAACTCAGTTTCAATTGATCAATGATGGACAGAAGCAGCTACACCCAAAGAAAAAACACTGGGAAATGAATGTAAACTGTGTGCATTTTTGTTTTTCTTCCTGGGTTATTTTTACCTTCTGAATCCAATTCTCCCTGTGCAACAAGAGAACTGTTTGTTTCTGCACACGTATATTGTATCTAGGATATACTGTGACATATTCAACATGTATAGAACTGCTTGCCATCTGGGGGTGGGGGGGTAGAGGGAGAGAGGGGAAAAATCGGAACTGAAGTGAGTTCAAGGGATAATGTTGTAAAAAACTACCCTGGCATGGGTACTGTCAATAAAAAGTTATTATAATTTAATAAATAAATAAATAAAAATAAAACTGCTCCCTCCAAAGTTACTAAAGATTGGATTGCCAAATCCAATGTCCTTTTCTCAATCTTCATTCTCCTCTACCTCTACAGTCTTTTACACCACTGATTACTCTCTCCCTCCTTGATTCTCTCTTTTTAGGTTTTCGGAATATCTGCCTCCTGGTTCTTTGCCTACCTATTTTACTAATCCTTCTGTCTCTTTTGTTTAATTTTTTTGCAGATCATGTCCTATAATCGTATGTCCCATGGGGCTCTATCCTGGGTCCTGTTCTTCTTCTACTTGATGATCTCATCAGCTCTCATGGATTTGATTACCATCTCTATGCTGAAGATTCTCAAATCCTGTTTCAGCCCCTCTGCTGACCTCCAATCTTGCAGGAGAAACCTCCAAGGTTTCTTTCAGATATTCTGAACTAAATGTCCAGTCTACATCTTAACATCGACATACCCAAAATGGAGCTTCCTCCTAAACCCTCTCCCCATACATATCACCTTCCCTATAGAGAGTAGTACTGTTTTCCCAGAACCTCAGGCTCACAATATAGAAGTTATCCTTGACTCCTCACCATCTCCCACTCTTCATATCCTATCTCTTGCTAAAGACAATTGATCTCACCTTTGCAACATTTCTCCAATACTCCCCCCTTCTCTTTTCTGACCCTGCCATCACTAATGCAGATGCTCATCACCTCATATCTGGATTACTACAATAGCCTGTTGGTGGGTCTGCCTGTCTCAACTCTCTCCACAATCCATTTTCCATTCAACCACTAAAATGATTTTCCTAAAGGGTAGGTCCAACCTTGTGTCTCCCACCCCCTACTCAATGTACTTTCCTTTTCTTCCAGAATCAAATATGAAATGCTGTTTGGCATCCAAAGCCACAAGCTAGCCCCCTCCTACCTTTCCAGTCTTTTTTATACCTTACTGCCTAACACATAACTCTTCATGATCTGGAGATTCCATGAGGAAGACACTCCAGTTCTCAGCTCTGGGTGTTTTTTCTGTCTGTTCCCAAGCCTGCCTGGAATGCTCTTTCTTTTCTGTTTCAACTACTGATCTCCTTAACTCACTTTAAGTTTCAACTAAAATCTTAAAATTTTTATTTGAAACTTTCTTTATCCCTTCTTAATTCTAATATCTTACCTCTGTTATTTTCTATTTGTCTATTTATAGATTGATTGGCATTTTTTTTTGCATGTTGTATCTCCCATTAGATTAGATATCCTTAAGAACGGACTGTCTTTTGCTTCTTTTTTATATCTTCAGTATTTAGCACAGTGCCTGGCACATAGTAGGATGTTTATTGACTGATAAAACTAAGACACTGAAGAAACATAGGAGGGAGCTAGTTTATGAAAGGCTTTGGAAGCTAGATAGAGCCAAAGTTCTGTCATATATTAGGCGCTATATGAAGAGTTATTCTCTAGTACCCCTTACAAAATTCCAGAAAGGGGGCACATTCAAGAAATGTTGCAAAGGTGAGATCGACAGGCCTTGGCCATATGTTGGATACAAAGGGAGGAGAATGGGTAGAGATAGTGAAGAAATGAGAATTGACCCTAGGTCTTGAGCCTGGGGGACTGGGATGGGAGGATGGTTGTGTTCCCTGCTATAACAGGGGAGGGAGGACAAGGGGAGGGAGGTTTTGAAAAGGAAGATAATGAGTTCCATTTTGGTCATATTGAGTTTAAGATATCTACTGGACATCCAGTTCAAGATGTCTAAAAGACATCTGGAGATGTGATTTTGGAGGTCAGCCAAGGTTGGAGTAGAACAGATAGATTTGAGAATCATCAGTATAGAAATAGCAACTAAATTTGTGGGAATTGATGAGATCAATCATCAAAATAGTAGGGAGGGTGAATTTGGACAGGACAAAATGCCATGTAACACCTACGTGAAGAGAACATGATCTGGAGGAAGATGACGCTCAGCAAAGGTCATGTGTAAGGATTGATCTGCTAGGCAGGAGGAGAACCAGGAGAGTGGTATCCCCAGAACCTAAAGATCATTGGTACCTTTGGAGGAAGTAGTTTCTGTGGAATGATAAGGTTGGAATCCAGATGTAAAGCATTGAAAAAAAAATGAGAAAAGAGAAAGTGGAGGCTCTTGTGGTAATAGACCTTTTAAAGGACTTTAGCCACAAAAGGATGAAATGATATTGGGTGATAGTGAATGGAAAGATCAAATGAGTGTTTTTCCAGGAGGGGAGACTTAGGCGTTTGTAGGTGGAGAATGAGCCAGTAGGCAGGAGAAGACTGAAAACAAGTTGAAGACAAAGATGATGATATGTTGAAGGAGATGGAAAGGAACAAAACTGATTGAGCAGGTAAAGGGGATTAGCCTAAATGAGTATCATAGTGTGAGACAGGGATGTAGGAGAAGTCAGTGGCAGAAGGCAAATGAATACTATTAGATGAGGGGAAAGAGAGAAGAGGGAGCTCCCAATGAATGGGCTCCATTTGTTCTGTAAAATATGAGGTAAGTTTCCCAGTTGAGAATGGGGGAAGGGGAAAACATGGGAGGTTTGGAGAGAAATGGAAAGATATGAAAGAGTCATCATAGAGAATGGGATAGTAATTTGATAAGACACATAGATACAAGGGCTCAGTTGAGGTGTATAGCATAAATTTATAGAGGACCCTGTCAGAATTGTTGTGTGATTTTCTCCAACTTTAATCAGCAGCACGTGTGTAGGAATGAAGTTAAACAATGCTGAAAGTGATCTAAGGTTGAGGCTAGGCAGGGCATACATTCAAGAGAGGAAGACAGTTACATTGGTTCTCCAAGGGGTCAATAATGGGAAAAGAGGAGAGAGGGGCTAATGCAGGAAAGTTAGCCTGTTGTAAGAGACTTCAGAAGCCAACTTCCTCACTTCATTTTATTTTTTTTCAAATTAACAAATTTTATTTTATCTCTCACTCCCCCCAACTGAAAAAACAAAACCTCAAAACAAATACAAATCGGCAAGCAAAACAAATTCATGTACTGACTATGTCCAAAATATATGTTTTATTCTTGTCTCTGAGTCTGTCACCTCTCTTGTCAGGAAGTGGGCAATATGTTTCACCAACAATCTTCTGGAATTGTGGTTGGTCACTGCATTGATCAAATTTCTTAAGTCTTTCAAAATTGTCACTATAATGCTGTTATTACATAAATTGCTCTGGTTCCACTCCATTCTATATCATTTTATACAAGTATTTCCAGGTTTTATCTTTTCATAATTTGTTACACCACAATATTATCCCATTATATTCATATATCATATTTTCCCAGCCATTTCCCCTTGTTTCCTGGTTGGTGAGCACTAGCCACCCCAAAGAACCAACACACAGGCTTACAGCAAGCTTAAAGATTTCACTTCCCCTCTCTCTTTTCAGTGCCATAGAAATCTGGGCTTCAGGCTGGAGAAGCTTGCTAGTTTTATCAGTCTGTGCCATTGCAGCATTCTGTGCTGCAAAAGATCTCTGCAGAAGGACAATTCATGATTAATAATGTGTTTGATAGTGCTATTATTCCTTTCTCAAGAGAAACTCTTTTTAAGGATCTGTGAATATTTTCTCTCTAATTTTCATCTCAAGGTAGGGATTTGGAGATTTAATGAACTATCAAAATTATTCAGCTATTTAAATTTTAAAGCTAGATATTCCAACAAAATGTAACAATCTAGCATTGTTTTGTCTTGCTTATCTCAATAAAACTGTGTGATCTGTATCGATTATATATATATTTACAACATAAATCCTTAATATTGAAGTCCTATTGGTTCATGATACATTTCAATCAGAATTGACATTTATGATCCCTCAAATTTATTTATCATTAAATTCAACACACATTAATTTATTAAGTGACTGTTGTATGTATGACACTAGTATGTGTTTATACATGTTATCTTGACCATTCTACTTGTTATCTTATATACAAAAGACACCTAAAAACCTTTTGTACTATAATACTACAGTATAGAATTAAGTTATAGTCTACTTCTCTTGAATAAATTTCAACTTCTTTCACCAATGTTCGAAAAACATTTATTAAGCATTTTCTGTGGGTATGGCTAACAAATGGAGAGCTTGACTTCTGGTAGCTATTAAACATAGAAAAAACTAGAGGGAATAAAAGATTTAGAGGAAAGCCTGCAACACCACTTAGGAATTTGGGAAGATACATCATTTGGTTTACTATAATTGTCTATACAAATGGAAGTAAATAAAGGAACATTGGGAGAGAAAAATAAATATTTGGAGAGGAAAATTAAAGATTATCTGCCTTGGAAAGTTCCTGATAAATTGCTTCTCAGAAATAGATAATTTCTGTTATAACATTTTAAAGAAAGGTGATCTATAAACTTCCCTTAATGTTTAACAACTGTGTGTGGAAATTCAACTAAATATCTCCTCCAGCAGTTCAAAACTATTTTCTTTCATTCTATTCTCAGGGGAAATAACCTTTTGGTGGCCATCTTTCTTTATCTTCTTTACAATGTTATAGTTAGTACTTCAGTCAATCTGTGATCCCTTGATGTGGGTATCCCCTCCATGAGTAAAAATCATAATTCATCCATGTTTTATCATCAGGGTGATCCCCACCTCTTTTACACAGATATGCTGAATGTGTTTTGAGGCCTCCTTTGAAGTCTTTCATTCCTTCTAGTCCTTTTTATATTTAATGGATACCAGGAACAGTAAGATTGACCATTTTTGTTAGTCATACACATAGAAAATGCTTAATTAATGTTTATTGAGTAAATGTTGGTAAAAGAAATTGAAATTCATCTAAGAGTAGACTGAATAAATAATCTAAAACTATAGTCAAAAAGGTTTTTAGTCAAGTTCTGTGTATGAAATTGTATTGAATAGAATGGGCAGGATAACATGTAAAGCACTTTACAAACCATTACATTCTAGCTGCCATTATTATCACTGGTAATAATAATAATAGTAAATTATATAATAATGCCTTTAGAAACTTATGATTTAAATGTATTTTTAAAAAGTGGGGATGTATTCACTTTCATACATATCAGAAAAAAGCCTTTTTCCAATTTTTTTTTCCCCACTGCTCCCTTTGGCTGAGCCTAGGATTTCAGTGAAGGGTCTAGTCTGAGAAGAGAGAAAGCAATTACATGGAGAGTGTCTAAGGAGGGCAGTGAATGTATACATACAATCTCAGTGTAGATTGCATGGCTGGATCCCATATGCCATGACTATGATTATAATACTTCTACTGCCAACTGATTGCTGTCTCTCTGAACAGGATCAAGGGCCTCCTGCTGCATTGTGAAAACTCAAAAATGTTTATAGAGAGGGTCAAAGGTATGTGTGGAGGATTCTTAGTTAACCTTGCAGCCTACTTCATTATAAGCTCTTAAAAACAAAGATTGTAGGAGGCTGTGCTATACATTTTGAAATGTAGCTGGGTGCAATAACATATGGACACTTGGTGGAGCTATCTGGCAGGATTTAGAATTTTAAGATAGAAACTGAAAAAATGAAGGGGTATTCACTGTTTTGACTCTTGTTTGTAGAACAGAACCATTTCCTCTAGACCACATCTTTTTCTTTCCGCAGAGTGGACTTAGACCTTAGTCATTGTCCTCAATTCCCTGAGCATTCTTGAGAAGGAAACAATTGGGAAGATAAAGGGGCTTAGAGACAGCCATTCCCCCTAACCAAACCACCAATGTTCTTAATTCTTCACTCTAGCATGAAGGCAGAAAACCCCTAGATTGTTTATCTCTTCTTTAAGGATGAAAGTTTATCACAATAAATCAATCAAACCTGTAAGATTATCTATCAACCTTTGTTTTGTTTTGCTTTGCTTTTAGGTGGGAGGAGAGAAAAAAATTCTTTACAATCTGGTTGTTGTTAGCCTTTTGTTCTTGAAGAGAACCCATGACATCAGAAGGGTGATATCTTGATTTATAAGTGAATTATATTTAACTAAGGCAAGGCCCTGCAGTCATCAGCCTAACTCTCTGCTCTGGAGAAGTCCATTGGCAAGATATATAGAACAGGATGACTGGAGATGGCCTTAGATATATTGGAGATCCTTAGATATATAACTGGAGGAAAGGTTTATCCTTTCTGATCTTTTCTTTCTATTAATCAGGAGACTTTATGTTCATTCTCATGATCTCAATCCAAGAGTTTTAGCTCTAACTGGTACTTCAACTTTCATCATGTATTTTTCCAATGCAGTTGAGTTACAAATATGTTTTTGATGATTCCTTGGGGATATTAAGGGAAGTTTGTAGTGTAATATAAAGCAGTTTTCTACTTGCATGACTTTTGCTCTCTTAATAAAAACATATCTTGCTTATGATCGGTGTCAAGTTGCAGATTTATACTAATCTTTTGGTGCTGGAGAATGAAGTAGAATGTTAGGACCAGCAAGGGAATGGAAACTTCCACCTTTTTAGGACAGGGATAGTAGTTTTTAGGTTGTTGTTGACCAAACCCATCATGTCATCAGTATAAGGAGGACCCAATGAAAAGCAACTTGGCCAATAAAGATGAATAATTTTTCTTTAACCCAAAGTCTTAGAAAACTGCTTGGGGAGCCAAGAGATCAAGTGACTTGCTTGGGTCAAATAAGTCTCAGAGGTAGACTGTGAACCAAAAGTGAGTAAAACCTCTAGCATCCTAGAACTCTACCTTGGAAAGCATAACATAGAAGAAAAAAAAAAGTATAGCTCTGCTATTTAACTACAAATATGGCTTTAGGCAATTTATTAAATCTCTGTGGATCTCAGTTTCCATTTTTGTAAGATGAAGAGATTATAGAAGATGATTTCTAAAATTCTTTCTAGTTTTACTGATCTTTGACAGTGATTTTAGCAGAAGGTTATGGAGACCAAAGCTGTGACCTTCAGAACCTGTGTTACATTGTGGCAGCAATGCCATGTGATTAAATGAGGAATAGTTCTCTAATGGCATTCAACTTTCTTCTTGACGGCCTTTAGACTATTATACAAGAGGGAATTTTTCAAATGATATGTAATACATTTTCCCACACAGACCTTCCATTCTAATTAGACTACTCTATTCATTTCCTCTAAACAAGATTTTTGCATTCCTATTTCAACCACTTTGCTTTTTTTTCCTGCCAAGAAGTATCATTCCCTGAATGAATAAGTTATGGTATATGAATGTTATAGAATGTTATTGTTCTATAAGAAATGATTACAGGATGATTTCGGAGAGGCCTGAAGAGACTTACATGAACTGATGTTACGTGAAGTGAGTAAACACGGCAACAGCAATATTATATGATGATCAACCCTGATGAATGTGACTTTTTTCAACAGTGAGGTGATTCAGGCTGATTCCAATTGCCTTGGGATGGAGAGAGCCATCTGCAAACAAAAAAAGGACCATGAGGACTGAATGTGGATTATAACATAATATTTTCATAGTATTTTTATTTGTTTGCTTTTTTTTCCTTTTTGATATTTTCTTGGGCAGCATGATAAATGTGAAAATAATGTATAGAAGAATTGCACATGTTTAACATATATTGGATTACTTGATGTTTAAGGGAGGGAAATAGAGAGGAAGGGAGGAAGAAAAATTTGGAATACAAGGTTTTGCAAGGGTGAATGTTGAAAACTATCTTTGCATGTATTTTGAAAATAAAAAAACCCTATTATTTAAAAAAAATCAAAATGGCAAAATTAATTATATATATATACATATATATATATATATATATATATATATATATATGTATGTGTGTATGTGTGTGTATATATTTATTTATTTATCTAGGGGAAAAAAAAAGAAATGTCATTCCCACTCCCTTCTGCTTACCTGAATATTACTTGTCTTCCCAAACCTAGCTGAAGTCCATTCTCATGTATTCACAGAATTCTAGAACTAGAAGGATATGGAGACCCCTTTACTTTTATAGGTCAGGAAACAGAGATATGCCTCTTCTACTCTCTGGATAATGAACCAGTGCTGGACTTTCACAGCTAACCTTAATAGGGTGCTGAGAAAGTGTTACACTCTTTTGGTACAAAAAAATTTAAAAATTACCCTTGTTTACTGTCAAACTTTTTCTTTAAGCTAGAGAAATACAAAATTCTTAGGATGTGTCTCTGGCCAATGCATATAAACCCTGCATTTGTTCAAAATCACTTTGAACAAAACAAAACCTTTCTAATAAACACAGTTCAGCAGTGAACTGGCCCTGAGAGAGATAAAGGCTAAGGAGATGTCACTTCATTGCCACTCTTGAGTTCAAGTCCCAATCCTGCCACTAATCATTATTGATGATATGATCACTTCAATACTATGATCAATGGCTACTCATCTTCCAAGACCAGAGGGAAGGAAAAGGATGAAAGACCAATAAAGTTTTGAGGTGAGGAAAAGAGATAAGAAAATTCATGTTGGATAGCCCTAATGTTTGGGGGAAATGGTTAGAGGTAGCAATTGGGTTTCATTGAGCCAAGGGGAACATTTGAGCCTATAGCAAAACAGATGCAAAGCCTGTCTTTACCTTCAGCGTCTCCCACAGAAGGAAGGTGAGAGCATGGAGGCACTGCTGAGATGTTCCTTTCTCTCAGGTTGTAGATGGTGCTAGAGAGCTGCATATAATTAGATATACAGCATCAGGATTCAACTATCCTCCAATATGCATTACATCTGATGAGCTTGCTCTGATCATGGGACCACAGGATTACGATGAGTGATTGTTGATATAGAAGTTATTTTAGAATCAATTAAAACCTGTCCAACTAAAACTATTTAAGCAAGCTGTTAATTTTGAATATGGGAAATTATTAAAACTGAGGACATGACTCTCACCATTTCTTGGGGAAGCTAAGTGACTTGCTTGGGCAAAAATTACAAAGCCGGCAGAACTGAAATTTGAATCCAGTTCTGTTGATTGCAGAGAAATTTAACAAACAAATGCTTGCTGAATTGAATTAAAATAAAACAATCACCACAATGAGATTGCCAGAAGAGCACAGAAACCATTTTGGCCAGTAAATACAATTTCTTTGCCAAGCAGATAATATATATGAGTGAATGAAAATGCATTGATTAAGTATTACTATGTATAAAGTACTTTACTAAGCACTTAAGTTATATAGAGGAAAAGCAAAACAATCCTTTTTGTCAAGGAGTTCACATTCCAATAAGGGGAGATGAGAGATAACAATTTTTAGCTGAGAATCAGATGGAAAGGTCCAGTGGTCCTAAGGATTCAGTCACAAATAGTAATACATCTTCTTTAGTTGATTTTCATTGATAAAATAATATCCATTTCTGATGTGAAATCCATTTGATAGTGTCAAGGACTTTAGTGTTGAGAACTTTCTGGGTCTTCAATAGCTGTTGAAATTTCAGAACTGATGAAATAAGGATTAGCTGCAGAAACAGTAACTAGGTCATGTATCTCTACAAGGATTGCTCCCATGTATTATGAAGTTTGTCAGTGACCTGGGATGGATGGAGGAAAGTTGTTGTTATTCCTTGAACTCTTAGGGGCAGAGTCCTGTGCTGTCTTCAAGGAGGTCTGAGAGAGAGGCAATTGAGTTTATGATGGTGGTTTGGTCATCTTGGCCATTATTGATATAAAAATAGAGGGTCTCCTTTTTTAAAACTATGAGAAGCCACTAGGTAAGCCCTTTAAGGAAATTTCCCATAGCACAGAATATCTTCAGTGACACATTTGACAAGTGTAGAAAAATATAAAATTTTACTCTGTTACTGCTGAGTGATTTTTTTAAAAAAGTATTTGACTTGTGAGAACAAAATACAACTTTAAAGTTTCCAAATCCAAATTTTCTTCCTTGTATATGTTAATGATTGTGAGGGAAAATTTGTTCACCAATTCAACAATCTCTATTCATATCCAGAAAGCACAAAACAGAGGATTTATTCACCAAAGGTATCATGGAGGATAATCTGGTACAAGTCTAAATGGTATAGGGATTTCCTATAATTCACAGGTGAAATTGTGCTGAATGCCCCAGAATGCATCTCCTCAATGAGAAATATAGGCAACTCAAAAAAGATCAGTTTAGTAAACTGTGAAAGCAGATTGGCATATGGATTGATAGGCAGCCCATTAATTCCTAGGACATCAGTACAACATATCTTGTACTATTACTATAGATTGATTTTGAACTGAGCTTAGAACTGTAGAATAAGTTATTGGATTACATATGAGAAACTGCATGGTGCTTTGGTTCCAAGCTGCTTCTCATTGTCAGAACCCATCTTTTAAAACAGCAGTATTCTAGAGATGCTGTATTATTGCAAATCACAGTATTTTATTTTTTTTCTAATTACATGTAAAGACAATTTTCAACAGTCATTTATTACAAGATTTTGAGTTCCAATTTTTTCTCCTTCCCTTCCTCCTGCAGTAAATCTTCTAACAGCATAACCTCAGAAGAATAAAAACTGCTTATGATATAGCAATGGAAAGAAACATAAGTGTAAATAAGGTTCACCATATTGCCAATGTGGCTTGATGGAGAGAATTCCTGCCTCAGAGTCAGAATCACCTAGATTTAAGTCCCATATACTGGTTCTGTGACCCAAGAAAGGCACTTAACCTCTCATGATTGTAAGGCAAGTCTATAAAATTAAGCTATAATATATATAATATATATATATAATATAATAGCAGTTGTCTATCTGAATTGGTAGATTCACACCAAATTCACACTTTCACACCAAAAACTTCCTAAACCAATGACACAGATATGGACAAAATAAATAAAAATTACACACACACACACACATACACACACAAAAAACAAAAATGAAGACTGGCTTGCTTTTTCAGGAATAAGCATAGCATAATAATTTGAGGAGACAGTCAGATCAAGGAAATTTTTTTTTTAAGATGGGAGATACTTGGCCATATTACAGATACAAGATTCATTAGATAAGGAAAGACAAAAAAAAATTAGAAGGGAAGATGTTGTAAGGAAAATTTAATGTACCAGTTCTCTCCTCTAGCTCTGTCATCTTTAACTTTGATTAAGGAGCTCATTTATGCTTTCATCCATATCATTATTAAAAATATTAAACATCACAAGATTAAGCTTATCACAACATATGGTGCCCGAACGTAGGACATAAGAAACACAAGAAACAAAGAAGCAGCAGTGCTTGAGAGTTGTTTGTAAGTAGGATCCTCCCAAGAGAGATCCTTCCATAACCCGAGGGGAAGGAAAGGGAGAAGAGATCCAGTAGTCAGGGAATCATCATCATCCTCTCACATGAAGAGATCCAGAAACCATTAATGACTATTCTTGTAGAGCCCACATTTCACCACCTTATTCAAAAGCACTGCATATCTTTGTAAAATATTTATAAAAATCCAAATTTTTATAAACATAGTAAACCCTTAAAAAAGAAATGAAGTCAAATTAGGGATAATCTGATTTTTAATTTTTATTAAAAACCAAAATTTGGTTTTTATATCTTCATTCCCAAATCTATCCCAATTGTTTCCCTAAAAGCAGCTAAATGACACTTCGAGTCAGTTCAAATCTGACTTTAAACATTTATTAGCTGTTTAATCCTGGGCAAGTCACTTCTCTCTCTTTTTAAAATTGTTTTTTTTT
This sequence comes from Sarcophilus harrisii, assembly GCF_902635505.1. Classification (NCBI taxonomy): domain Eukaryota; kingdom Metazoa; phylum Chordata; class Mammalia; order Dasyuromorphia; family Dasyuridae; genus Sarcophilus; species Sarcophilus harrisii. The sequence goes on from NC_045426.1 coordinate 336,614,563, forward strand.
TTTTTTGGTTATACTTGTATACTAACTTTTAAAATATACATTTCTCTTGTTGTTTTTATTTTTTTATTATAGCTTTTTATTTGTAAAACATATGCATGGGTAATTTTTCAACATTGACCCTTGCAAAACCTTCTGTTCCAAATTTTCCCCTTCTTCCCCCCACTCCCTCCCCTAGATGGCAGGTAGTTCAATACATGCTAAATATGTTAAAGTATATGTTAAATCCAATATATGTACACATATTTATACAGTTATCTTGCTATACAAGAAAAATCGTATCTAGAAAAAAGAAAAAAAATCTGAGAAAGAAAACAAAAATGCAAGCAAACAATGACAGAAAGAGTGGAAATGCTATGTTGTAGTTCACACTCATTTCCCGTAGTTCTCTCTCAGGGTGTACATGGCTGTCTTCATTACTGAACAATTGGAACTGGTTTGAATCCTCTCAATGTTGAAGAGAGCCATGTCTATCAGAATTGATCTTCGTATAATCTTATTGCTGTGTATAATGATCTCCTGGTTCTGTTTATTTCATTTAGCGTCAATTCATATAAGTCTCTCCGGGCCTCTCTAAAATCATCCTGCTGGTCATTTCTTACAGAACAATAATATTCCATAACATTCATATACCACAATTTATTCAGTCATTCTCCAACTGATGGGCATCCATTCAATTTCCAATTTCTAGACACTACAAAAAGGGTTGCCGCAAACATTTTTGCACATTTGGGTCCCTTTCTCTCCTTTAAGATCTCTTTGGGATATAAGCCCAGTAGTAGCACTGCTGGATCAAAGGGTATGCAGAGTTTGATAGCTTTTTGAGCATAGTTCCAAATTGCTCTCCAGAATGGTTGCATTTGTTCATAGTTCCACCAACAATGTATCAGTGTCCCAGTTTTCCCACATCCCCTCCAACATTCATCATTATCTTTTCCTGTCATTTTAGCCAATCTGAGAGGTGTGTAGTGGTACCTTAGAGTTGTCTTAATTTGCATTTCTCTGATCAATAATGATTTGGAACACCTTTTCATATGACTATAAATAGTTTCAATTTCTTTATCTGAAAATTGTCTGTTCATATCCTTTGACCATTTATCAATTGGAGAATGGCTTGATTTTTTATAAATTTGAGTCAATTTTCTATATTTTGAAATGAAGGCTTTATCAGAACCTTTGACTGTAAAAATGTTTTCCCAGTTTATTGCTTTCCTTCTAATGTTATCTGCATTAGTTTTGTCTGTACTAAAACTTTTTAACTATTAATATAATCAAAATTTTTTATTTTGTGATTAATAATGATCTCAAGTTCTTCTTTGGTCACAAATTCTTTCCTCCTCCACAGGTCAAGAGGTAAACTATCCTATGTTCTTCTAATTTGCTTATAATATTCTTTATGTCTAGATCATGAACCCATTTTGCCCTTATTTTGGTGTTTAGTGTGGGTCAATGCCTAATTTCTGCCATACTAGTTTCCAATTTTCCCAGCAATTTTTGTCAAATAGTTAATTCTTATCCCAAAAGCTGGGGTCTTTAAGTTTGTCAAACACAGACTGCTAAAGTTATTGATTATTTTGTCCTGTGAACCTAACCTATTCCACTAACCAACCAGTCTATTTCTTAGCCAATACCAAATGGGTTTGGTGACCGTTGCTTTATAATATAATTTTAGATCAGGTACAGCTAGGCCACCTTCATTTGATATTTTTTCATTAGTTCCCTTGAAATTCTTGACCTTTTGTTCTTCCAGATGAATTTTGTTATTTTTTCTAAGTCAGTAAAATAGTTTTTTGGGAGTTTGATTGGTATAGCACTAAAACAATAGATTAGTATTGTCATCTTTATTATATTCACTCAGCCTATCCAAGAGCACTTAATATTTTTCCAATTGTTTAGATCTGACTTTATGTGGAAAGTGTGTTGTAGTTTTGCACATTTCTTTATGAATCATGTTGAGAGAAAAAAATCTGAAAAGGAAAAACCAGGAGAGAAAAAAACAGAAAAAAAGAAGTGAACATAGCATCATGTTGCTGATTTACATTGAATCTCCATAGTTCTCTTTCTGGATGCAGATGTTTTCCATCCAAAGTTTATTGGAATTGCCTTGGCTCACTAAACCACTGAGAAGAACCAAGTCATTCATAGTTGATCATTGCAGTCTTGCACTCTGCAAGAGTTCATGTAAATCTTTCCAGGCCTTTCTAAAATCAGCTTGTTCATCATTTTTTTATAGAACAATAATAATCCATTACCTTCATATACTACAATTTATTATTATGCCTTTCCTCTCTCCACTTCTAGGCCAAATTTAATCACTGTAATTACCTAACACTCAAGATTTTTAATTGTTTTTGTTGTTGTTATTGATCCTCCTTATTTGCAATGTTATGGTCATTGGGTATATTATTTTCTTGGTGCAGGATCTGCTCTTGATAAAGTTACAAGGACTGTTTACAACCCCTTTCTTTTTCAAGATGTCCAATGACATTTCTTCAAGCTTTTTCTTAATGCCCCTCAGTGCTCCATATACCCATTTCCCCTTCCCAGCACACAGCTGTAAAAATCAAGTTCTTTTCTCCCTGCAGAAGATGCCTCCTCTCACAAAGCACCTTGAGGCAGGCAACTCCGTCCAGTGTTGAACCCCAAGAAGAAAAATCACAGCCACCCCCCCACACACACCTCTTCCTTGCCATTAGGACTGGAAATTGAGTTTTTTAAAAGAGCCCAGGAAAAACCTTGAAGCTCTGACCATCTTTACATACCACTGTGTCATCACCTCCAGATGCTTTATCTCAATCCTTGCTAGGATAATTCCCACTCCTTTTGAGTATTGCCCCTCACCTCACCGTCTCCTGTCCTTGAACTTCTTATCTTGACCCCTATCCTGTTCAGGATTAAGTTATGATCTTTTCCTGGAATTATGGCTTGTCCATCCTCCCCGTGACTTTGCCCCCATCTGCTTTTGTTTCCCCTATCAAACCCTAGTTAGCTAAAACCCTATCTAAGTTCCCTGACTCGGTTTATCTGGGACCAATGCTTTGGGCAAGAGTCCCACCGGTCAGCTAGCTTACACTCCACTCCACTCCACAAAACTCCTTTTGCTTCCGAGTTTAGCCAAACACAGAATTTCGGAGCTAAAAAGCACTTCAGAGGCAAGTCAAACTAAGCGAGAATCGCCCCTATCTCATCCCTTACGGCCTGAGCCCCCTGAAAGTGAGAGCCCACTACCTCTTCCTTTCCTGCGGGACTTGCAGTCGGGTAGCGGGACTGTTCCGCAGCTCCCAGGGGGAAACCTGCAACAAAGCATCCCAGAAACAACCTGACGGGGTAGAAAACGTCAGACCAGAACTACAACTCCCAGAGAGGCTCGGCAGGCTGGCCCGCCTACCTCCGCCTCTTTCTAATGACTACCAATCCTGTCTCGCGCTCGGCAGGATGGACCAATCACAGGGGAGCTACCGATACATAACTTCCTGCCCTCGAGTTTGCACTTCCACCCCCCATTCGGGACATCCTTTCGCGATAAAATAATGAATCTTCAGCTCGGTGGCGGCTTCCGTAGGGCTTCCTTCCCTGGACGGATCGGGTGTTTGAGATAGAAATCCTTTCCCTTCCCTATTTTCCCGGCGGCTTTTCGTGCTGGGACCCCGAGATGAGCCCAGGAGAACGGAGACCCGAGAGGATGAGGCCCCAGGAGGGGATGTCGTGCAGTGGGCGGAGTCTCGGGAAAGCCGACCTGCCCAAGGCTTCCTGTTCGTTTCAGGCTACTTCCTGTGAGTCGCTGGCAGACTCCGAAACACTAACCTGGTCTTTAGGCCCCTTCTCATTTCTTTTTGTCCCGATATTTCCTGTGGGGTTTTCACGTGTCCTTCCAGTTTCCAGGCGCAGCTTAAAAGTCGCCACGGAGTGAAACGTCTTTTTTTTTTTTTTCCCTTAGAGTAATTTACAATACCCACGTGGCACGCACCTCTCGCCTTCCTTTGTGCCCCTCGCGTGCCTGCCGAGTAAAGGCTGCCGCATTTCGAGAAGCTTGGAAATTCTCGGTTTGGAGTTTAAAATACTGCCTCAAACACTGAGTAACCCCTGGAAAAGTCTGTTAACCAGTGCTCAGCACGGTACCTGGACCACACTTTGGAACTTAATAAATGTTGATTGATTAACCCCTCTGGGCCTGTTTCCTAATCTGTAAAATGGGGTTAAATTCATAGCATCCACCTTCTAGGATTGTTAGGATCGAATAAGCTATTGTATACATAGTGCTTTGCAAATTTTAAAGTATTATGTGAGTGCTAGCTATTTTTCATTTAATAGAATAAATTAATAGGATATTATAATTATTAATAGGACATATAAGGTCCTTGAGGGCATCCACAGAATTTTATGCAATGCATGTACTATTCCTTGGTAAACATTTTCTTTGTAAACTTTGAGTACTAAGTAACTAACAGTACTAAGGGGTTAATATTAACAATTCAGAAATTCAATGTAACAATTATTAACCACTACCTTATGTATAAGATACTGTATTTAGTACTGGGAAATGCAAGAATATACCTTATGTATAAGATACTGTATTTAGTAATGGGAAATGCAAGAATATACCTTATGTATAAGATACTGTATTTAGTACTGGGAAATGCATGGACAGCCATGAATAGATGATGAATTGAAAAATCTGGATCCTTGTGTTTTGTATATTATTCCTGTTAATATGTAATACATATATACATACATACATTCACATATTTGTTCTTGGGGAAAACAAACTTCCAACCAGAACCTAAACATCTTGTAATATTTTTCAGTTTCGTATGATTCCTTGTGACCCAGTGGACCATATTGTCCAAGGAGTTTTCCTGGCAAAGATACTGGAGTGGTTTGTCATTTCCTTCTCCAGCATATTAAGGCAAGCAGAAGTTACTATCTTGGAAGTAAGCTGCTGAAACTCTCTGGGAGTTCTGGTCTAACTCAAATTTGAACTCAGGGTTTCTAGATTCCAGGCCTTACATTTTATTCACAGAGCTATCTAGTTGGTCCAGAGCCTAAATTATAGTGTACCAAATTTCACACACAGAGGGAGCTTTGAAATTTCAAGGTGCTGTTCCCTGCTAGAATGAGATTATCTGCTGAGTCAAATGATGTCTGAGGCTTTCATCTCCCTTCATTTCTTGCATCTTTGGAGCAAGGTGGTCTTTAGAAAGGGAAGGTGAAGGATGTTGCTGCTTGGGATCAGGAATATAGTCTACAAGGAAATGATTCAAATCCTGAGACATTTTGACAGTGTTTTTAGCATGTTCTGTTATTAGGAGGCAGTTATAACAAGAAGGTCCACGGTTCTGAAATGGACAAAAGACTGGCCCCCTCATCCCTGGGTCAAGGGGCCTTGGGATTATAGGAAGGTTGCTTAAACTAAATTAAGGGAAGTGTTTTTTACGTTCAGACAGAATGCTTGTCTAACAGTGTCAGACATCCTGTAAGCTCCCCAGCCTCCCCCTTCTTGAGCGAGAAGTCGAGTCACTGTTGTAACTGCAAGGCAGAACAAGAATTGCTTATAAGCCTGTCTCTATTTGGGTTCGAGGTGGTACTCTACTGAGAGTCCATCTAGTCCATCCCAGCTGGCAAATAAACAATAAATGATTTCTAAATTGCAAAACACCTTGGCTGTCCTGAATTTTATTGCCTGGGCTATTTCAGTTCTAAAAATAGTAAACCTATCCAAAAAATCCATATATTTAGAAGTCTAATAATATAAAAGACTGGAAGGAAACTCAGATATCAATAAGTTCAGCTTATGCCTTTAACAAAGAGTATAACAGGAAACTGAGGACTTTTCAGAATAATCACTTGATGACTCCAGACCCAATTGCAAAGGTCTGTTAAATCTTCAAGGCTCTGGAAAGGAGAACAAAAGACTTGCCCTTCTAATAGAAATATCTGAGGTGATCTCCTGGACCTTTACTTAACTGCTTAGAGAAGAATCTAACTATTTAATGGCCTGGAGATATTCAGAGAGGTCTATAAACTGGCTAATCTCTATTTGTTGGTTGAGGAAGCCTAAAATAAACTAAACCTCCATGGTTATTCTAGTTTAATGGATTACTTGCCTCTGAACAAATCTCCTTATTGTGGGGGATTATATGGTTTCTTATAAAACTATTAAATAAGGTAAATTGAATCTATAACTTGGATTCAGTATTCTCTGAGGGGTTTGGGAAAATGAAATATATGCTCATACTGGCTCAAGTAAACAGTTGTAAACCTTGTGAAACAGACCATCATAAATCCTTAAACTTAGGAAAACACACCTGCAAATAGTAAAACTGACCATATGGGCCTGACTGGAATTTGGGAAATTTGTGCCACTATATGGGGAAGTTAGAATTGATCAATCAGGGAAAAGGGGATGTCATGGATTTTTGTGTTTGTGACAATATAACCCCCTTCAACCTCTGTGGAAATTGACCTCCACTCTCTGTTAATTAGTTAGTCAACCCTCTGCTTCCCATGGGATTCTAAGATTCTAATAAACACTTCTATTCTTCACTTGAGATATCTCTGAGTATTTTTTAATTGGATTTGCCATAGCACACAACAAGAATCTCTCCTATAACATCTAGGATACTGGAGCACTCTCTCTGATACTGCCACTGTATCTGACCCTGCCTCATTTCTACTATACTTTTGATCTTTACTTGAACAAGAAATAGTCCAGGTAAACTGGAGATCTGAATGTCACTTTATAAACTCTGGAAGAAGACTTCAGGCTCATGTGATCTAAACCTTTAAATTTAAAAATGAAGAAATTGAATCTCAAGAGATTTTAAATGACTTGTTCAAACTCACTCAATTTAGTTGAAGAGCTTGATTCTCTACTATACCATGCTGATTGTAATTTTGATCCTAAAATATCATGTTTAGTTGCTTGGTGTAGTACCTAAGTCACAATGAGAGATTAATTTAATTTAAACATACATATATATCTACATCTAGATATTTATATATGTTATATGCATATAATATGACAAGTTTCATGTTTGTCTTGCTACTGTCTTTTAGATTGAATTAAATATTTACAATAGGAAAAAGTGCCTTACCTATTTTCAAAGGACTTGAACACATGAAAATTCTTCAGAGGTAGGAGGAATTTTTCCATTATGAGATACTCTTTTTAAATAAGACATGTATCCCTTAACATTTTCTCAGATTAGGTACACAAGACACAATAGTAAATGACCATAGTAACCAATGTTTGATAAACCTAAGGACCTCAGTTTCTGGGATAAGCACTCATTATTTGACAAAATTTTCTGAGAAAACTGGAAAACAATAGGATGCAAATTAGGTATAAATCATAAACCAACACCTCACACTATATACACCAAGATAAGGGTGGCACCATAATCAAATTAGAAGAGCAAGGAATAGTCTACTTGTCAGATATATGAAGAGTGGAAGAATTCATGGCCAAACAAGAGAAAGAAAGCATTACAAAATGCAAAATTGATCATATGATTTTATTTTTTAAAAAACCACACAAACCTTTTGTATTAACAAAAGCAATGTAACCAAGCTTAGAAGGAAAGCAGAAAGCTCTATCTGATAAAGGCCTCATTTTTTGACTATATAGATAACCAAGCCTATTTATAATGATACAAAGTCATTCCCCAGAAAAAAACTGGAAAGACTTGTACAGATGCAAAGTAAAATGAGCTAAAAGATATGAACAGGCAGTTTTCAGATGAAGAAAACAAAGCTATTTATAAGCATGTGAAGAAATGCTCTAATGCACTTTTGATTACAGAAATGCAAATTAAACAGTTGAGATGTACCTATCAGGTTAGCTAATATGACAGAAAAGGAAAGTGATAAATGTTGGCAAGTATGTGAAAAAATCGGAATACACTATTGGTGGAGTTGTGAACCGATCCAACCATACTAGAGAGTAACTTGGAACTTAGCCCAAAGGGCAACCAAATGGCATACCCTTTAATCCAACAATACCATTACTACTAGATCTATATCCCAAAGAGATCATTTAAAAGAGAGAAATGGACCTACTTGTGCAAAAATATTCATAGAAGCTCTTTTCTTAGTGGCAAAGAATTAAAAAGTGAGAGAATACCTATCAATTGGAGAATTACTGAACAAGTAATAATGGAATACTATTGTGCAATAGAAAATATCAAACAGGCAGATTTCAGGAAAAACTGGAAAGACTGGTACAAAATAATGCAAAAATGAATTGAACCAGGAAAACATTGTAAAAAGTATCAGCAACATTGTGTGATGATCAACTATACTGACTCAGTTCTTCTCAGCAACACCATGATCCAAGACAAGTATAAAGAACTCACAAAGGAAACTGCTATCCATATCCATATAAAGAACTGATGGACTCTGAATGTGGATTGAAGCAAATTTTCTTCACTTACTTTATTCTTTCTCGTGATTTTTCCCCCTTCTGATTTGTTTCTTCTTTCACAACTGTGACTAATATGGAGATTTGTTTTGCATGATATCACATGTATGAACTAAATCAAACTGCTCACCGTTTTCCGAAGAGAGGAAGGAAAGACAGGAAGGGAGAATTTGGAACTCAAAATCTTGTAAAAATTGAATGCTAAAAATTTTCTTGACAAGTAATGGGGAATTGTATGTTATTTAATAAAAAAAAGAAAAAAGATATTAAAGAAAAATCTTACTTCTCTTGTTTCTCAAACTCTTCTGCTCCTGTGATATTGCCATCTCTGGCTGCTTTTTGCCTGGCTGACTTTTTTTCCCTCTCCTTAATATATATGCCATCAATTTAGACCCTAGAGGCAGAGGTGACTGAAAGCTTAGCTCATGATGAGTTAATGAAAATAACAGGATGCGTGACCACCAGCTCCTGCTTCTTTACCCCACCCCACCCCCACCTATGTAGGGACTCATTGTGATGTACATCATGATGTGCCAGGTCTTCTTCAAGTGCCAGAATGTCTACCATCTGGAATACCTCCTCCCTGGGTCTCAGGGATAATAAATCTAGTTCAGAGTTATTGGGAGATAGGACAAGGCTTCATATGTAGACAGCCATCTATTTTATTTGATTTTGGAGATGTCATTAAAGATATTTGCTCCTTATTATTATTCAAACTGATGTTTAAAATTCCTTTACCAGAAAAGAAAGCCTCCCCTCCAGAACTGGAGATCAAGGTTAAAACAGAAAACCTCTGCAAGGCAACAAGTAGGTGTAAAGTAGTGATATTAGGCATGGGAATGTGATCTCAGACAAGCTAATGTAATGATAATCTGTATTAAGCTAATGTAATGATAATCTGTATTAACAGAAATGGCATCAAGGTAGGAAGGGCCCTCAGGCTACTTAGTCTACTTAGTCTGAATCATTTTGGAAAAAGAATTCTCTCTATACTAGAACCTCCAAGTGCTCCTGTTTTGCTTGATTACTTCCAGGCAGTGCATTTTCTTAGATAACTCTGATCATTAGTAAGCTTTCTTTTTTGTTTACATCAAACCTATGTTCTGTAGTTTAGGATTATATCCTTTGATGTGGAAGAAACCTTAGAGGTAATTTAATCTAATTTCCTCCTTTAAAAAAAATTATAGCTTTTTATTTTCTAAATATATACATGGAAAACTGTGTTCTAATTTTCCTTTCCTTTTCCCCACCTGTTCCCCAAGTCAGCAAGTGATATATGTTAACATATGTTAAACATGTGCAATTCCTCTATACACATTTCCACAAATAGCATGTTGCACAAGAAAAATCAGATCAAAGGAGGAAAAAATGAAAACAAAACAAAAAAACAAAATGCAAGCAAACAACAAAAAGAGAGAGAATGCTATGTTGTGGTCCACATTCAGTTTCCACAGTCCTCTCTCTGGATGCAGATGGTTCCCTTCATCACAAGATCACTGGAACTGGTCTGAGTCACATCAATGTTGATAAGAGCCACGTCCATCACAATTGATCATCTTATAATCTTGCTGTTGTCATGTATAACAATCTCCTGGTTCTTTTCACTTCACTCAGCATCAGTTTATATAAATCTCTCCAGGCCTCTCTGAAATCCTCCTCCTGATCATTTCTTATAGAACAATAACATTCCATAACATTCATATACCATAACTTATTCAGCCATTCTCCAATTGATGGGCATCCACTCATTTTCTAATTTCTGGCCACAACAAAGAGGGCTGCCACAAACATTTTTGCTCATGTGAGTCCCTTTCCCTCCTTTAAGATCTCTTTGGGATATAAGCTCAGTAGAAACACTGCTGGACCAAAGATATGCAGTATGATAACTCTTTGGGCATAGTTCCAAACTTCTCTCCAGAATGGCTGGGTCCGTTCACAACTCCACCATCATACACTTAATACTTCCTAGCTATGTGAGCCTGGGCAAGTCACTTAACCCCAATTTCCTTGCCAGAAAGAAAGAAACGAAAAGAAAAGAAGAAAAGAGAAAAGAAAAGAAAAAAAAAGAAAAGGAAAAGAAAAGAAAAGAAAAGAAAATATGGAGCAAGAAGAGCTGAGGCCAGGTGGTGGCACATGCCTTTAACATCTGCTCTGAGGAAACTGAGGCTGGTGGATCACTTGCACTTGAGAGTTCTGGATTGCAATAAGCTAAAGACATCTTCAGTAAGAATGGAACCAACATGGCAGAAGTCTACTGGGCTACCTGAGGAGGGACAGAGTGACCAAGATCAGAAAAAGCACAAGCCAAAGTTCCTTTGCTGATCAGTTAGTGGATTTGTAGGTATTAGTGGCCCCTGCACTTCCAGCCTAAGGTGAGATAAAGAAACCCAATTCTCTACACCACCCCCCATTCACTCATCCCAATCTCCCCCACCCTCAAAAAAGAGTCTAAGAGAAATTAGCCACGGAAGACCTGTTGTGATCTTGAACTAGAACCCTTGTGGCCAGGCTTAATAGATTAGACCATGATTAACAACATTAGCATGGATTGAAGCTGACTTTAAATTATCTCTATCTCTATGGTCATTGATATCCTTATCCCTTCCTAATCCTTTACCCTTAACTTTTTTCCCAGAACAAAAACCTTGCTTCTTTAACATTTCTTCCTAAGGCCTGATTCTCCAGTCTAGGTGCCACCTCTACACATAGGATATTAGATCCCAGATTCTCTTTTTATGTGCATTCTTTGCTTTGTTGCTTGGGAACCAGATACCTCTATTAGGGATGAGTTGTCCTAATATTTCTCCCTTATTGGCAAATACCTTTCCCCCTACTCTTTCTGTTATATCATTTATAGGATGGAGATGAGAAATTTAGTAGGGCCTAAGATTCTTAGAGCTATTCAGGCTTCTTCTGTAGGATAGCTGAAGTTGGGTCACACCAAAACTAACCCGGTTTCCTGGAGGTTCAGACTGATTTTTATTTAATCTGCTTCTAGATCAGTTTTTGAAGGTGGGGGAGGTGGAGTCAAGATGATGGAGGTGTAGAAAGAACAGCTGAGGTCCACAAAGATCTAGAAAAAGACTAGACTGAGTCCTGATGGGAAGATCTCAGAAAAAAATCACATTGGGTCATATTTCTAAGCCAGGTCAGCAAAGGGAGACAGACAAAGGGATCTGTGGTTACTAAGGATGGGGTCTGGCCTGGCATATGCAATAAGAGCATTCCATCACATAGTAATATAAGGGACCGAGGATATGCACCAGAGCAAGAAGAGATCCCAGACCCAAACTCCCACCTCCTTCAGAATGTAGCAGTAGGGGCCAATTTGCAGCTCTGTTGCTCACTACCCATTTCTAGGGCACAAGTCCAGGATGGATTGCATTCCAGGGTAAGGGGAAATCATGAGTCCTAGGCTGTGTGACTGAGCAAGGAACAAGTACAGAAGCTGTGTGACCCTGGTGTCAAGAGCTAAATGGGGTCTTGTCACCAGCTTTCTTGTTAGTCCGAGTCCTACAGAGGGATAACTAGGACAGGAATCTCAGACCAAATGGGAACTTGTAGTTCTCTTACTCTGAGCCTATAGAGCTTTCCAGCTGTCTGATAGTAAGTGAAACCAGAGGTGTACTAGAACTTCTAACCCAGGACAAGACAACACAAATTTGCACAGTACCAAACACAGATCAAAAACTTGCAGAACTGAGTCCTGGAGGACAGTAATCAGACTTTTCTCTGAATTAGAGCATGATGGGAACAATAAAAGAGTACAGGCTGAATTACTGTGAGATCTTGGGAAAAGAAAAAATTTGATATCCCATAAAAGCATATGATATCCCAAGAAAGCAAAGTCTCTTTAGGCTAATCCAAACATTTCTTCCAGAAATATTCATTCATCTATAGGATGAAAGAAAGAGCAAATGAAGAAGGAATCTGACCGTAAAGAGGGTGACAGGAAAGCTCAAGGCACAAGCCTAGAATGAAAATATCTACAAAGTAAACCTCAAAGAAAAACAGCTTAAGTATATGTTTAACCAGAATTCCTGAAAGAGATGAAGCTAAGTCAAAGGGTATATTCTTCATAAACCCAGTTGTGGAAGAAATTGTGAGAATAAATATAGATCAGGATGACAGGGAGAAATTTTCCAAAGGATAATGACTCTAGCAAACTTCTGGATCACCAATGACTTTTCCTGGAAAAGAAACTCTATAAAAGCATTAAGTATAGGGAACTTTTGGGTGGAATTCATCATCTTATTCTTCATCAGAGGACCTATAGAGCAAAGAAAGCATATATATGTAATAAATGTGGGGAAAGATTTGATTATACCTCAAACATTGTTCAGCATCAGAGATTCTAACCTTAAAGAATCCAAGAGAAACCTCATAAATGTAGGGAAGCTTTTAGTGAATATTCTATCCTCTTTACTCATGTGAGAATACTGGAAAGAAGACTGGAAATGCTTTAATCAAAACTCACATCCATCAATGAACCCAGACTAATGAGAAGTCTCCTAAGTGTGGGGAATGCAGAGAAAGTTTTAAAATCAAGCCTTGTTTTAATGCTTAGAAGAAAATTCACCCTGATGAAAAGCCTTGTTAGTGTAGAAATATAGGAAAAGCTTCAGTAACAGCTCAAGGTCTTGCTTGCTTTCTTGTTTGTTGAGTCAATTGGGGTTAAGTGACTTGCCCAGGGTCACACAGCTAAGAAGTGTTAGGTGTCTGAGAGTCCTCCTGACTTCAGGGCTGGTGCTCTCTCCACTGCACTGCCTAGCTGCCCCTCAAACAAAGATTTAAAAAGATATTTGCACCTCACCAGGCTTTCTGGGATCTAGAGAGGAACAAAGCATTTAAATCCATCTTTAGGGATACCCTCAATTTGATCTATAGCAACCAGCTAAAGTACTAGATTTATGTCAATATTAGGTTCACACTATAAATAAAGGTGTCTTTCATCTGGAAGTAGAAATTGTTTAAAGTGCCCATTGAAATTACATCTAAGAATGAATGAATTGATCCATCTTCCTTCATTATTAATGTGAAAAATGCTGAAAAGTTGGGTTTCCACAGTGTTACAAGCTTTGAGATAGAGTGGGATTGAGATAGTGGGTACCACTGACCAAGAGGCTTTCAGAAGGTGAGAGGTTAAGGAAGAGTAGGATTCACAGAACAATTAAGTAAGTGATCAGTAGAAGCCTTGAGTAAACAAGAAATTGGGGGGCTAGGAAGACACAGGTAGATTCAACCAATCACAAAGTCTTGTGGTTTTGAGAAAACCACAAACTTAATAGCCCATCAGCCCAAAGCAGTTGGAATCAATGATTTGACCTGACCTAATTACTACTGCAGCTTAATAAACTAATTGAATATTAAACAACACATTCCAGAGGAGGAGTTTTCTGCCATTTTTGAACATGGAATGTATGATGGGGGGGGGGGGATGTTTTATACATATTAAAGGGAAACATGTAGTGGGCGTATCAGAAAGACTGTAACCCAGTAAAACGGACCAATCCCTTCTCTGAAGGGAGGAGCTACCTTACATTAGCAAGAATAAAGATTCCCCCATTTTTGTACTCAGTGTTCCCTCTTCCCGAAGGGGAGTGGGGCCCACTTCTGGCCAGAAATGTTAAGACGATTCCTTAAGAGTCTTCTTTAATAAATTCTCCTTGATATCTGATTTTAAGTGTCAAGAGTATTATTTTTAATATTAATATTAAGTAAATTAATCTTTGATTCTGTATACTACTTTGTTAATCCTAATATGGGGTTGAGTAGATTCTGGTCTCATAGAGCTGACATTCTAGGTCCAGCAACATAGAATATAAAACTCTTCTCTCTGGCAGTTTGTAAATAACACAGAAAAAGAGTTTATTGTCTTTATTAAAAAAAAAAAGTTTAGTACCCTGCCACCTTTCTACATTGTCACCCGATATGATGAACTTGCAAAACAGAATTGTTATCTGGCACTGATGTAGGTTTTCCTGTACTCCTGAACTGCAAATATTGCTCTGTCATCAGACTGTGCCCTTGGATAGTTGATAACTGGTAATTGGTATCATTAGTCACTCCCCCCTTCCCATTCCCTACATCTCCCAGGTCAAAATTAGATGCATATTCATTCTCTCATCCTGCTCCATGAAGCTCTTTATCATTGTCACAATGAGGGCATATTCAAGGATGGCTAGGTGGTATAGTGGATAGCATATTGGACCTGGAATCAGAAGATTCATCTTTTTGAGTTCAAATTTGGCCTCAGACACTTCCTAGCCATGGCATGTCGCTTAACCCTGTTTGACTCATGTCTTCAGCTGTTTAAAAAAAAAAAATGCTGGAGAAGGAAATGGCAAATCACTCCAATATCTTTACTAAGAAAACTCCAAATGGAGTCAGGAAGAGTTGGATACAATTGAATAACAACAAAAAGTTGATAATTAACAGAAATATAGATTTAAAGATGGAAGGATCTCAGAAATAATCTAGTAGAATTCATTTAGGAAGTCTGGCATATGGGTGTGTGTGTGTGTGTGTGTGTGTGTGTAATCCAGCATAAATAGGAAGAATGGAGAATAAAAATTTGAACTGTAGTATTTTTTAAAGGAATTTTTTAAGGAAGAAAAATTTAATTCTTTCAAAAAGATGATAGCACTAGGTAAAGTAAACAAGTTTTTTTTTTTAGACCTTTTTTAAAAAAAAAAAAAAAAGCAAATTGATCTAGCAGAAAAACATTCAGATTTAGTCACAAGGATCTCAGTTCAAACCTCAAGCAAAACACTGAATCTGCTAAAAAAGATTTTAAGGTCTCTCCATCTTTGAACAATGTGTTGAAGACTGACTAATCTTTTCATATACAAACCAGGTTTTTACTACTTCTACTTTGGTATGAAGGTGCAATATAATTTTTGGGGAGTGGTCTGGATAGGAAATTTTATCAGTGTATATCAGAGTTGGAGCTTAAACTCATTCTTCATCATTTTTGTTGCCTTTTCCTTACACTGTATCTCTTTAATATTATGTGGCAAAATTTTTTTTCTAGAATCTATGTAGTTTCAAGTTCAATAAATCTCTCTTGACCTTTCAAGATGTCTTGCTAAATTTCTTTCACTTTTTTTTTCTGCTTCTGTTTTTCTCATTTGGACACAAATACAAGCAAGTCTTTTGTGATTAAAGGGTTTGAGTTTGATTCTGACCTCAGTCAACTGATTCCATCTCTGAAACTTGAATGAAAAGGCCAAATTGAGCATAAGCAGCACTTTAAATGAACACGACTTTTCCCTCAATCTTTATCAAGCTGACAAAAGGGATGATGAAAATAGTAATTATTGTAGGGACTGTGAGAAGATAAAAACATTAATACATTTCATAGATTTGTGACTTGGCCTATTACAAGAAACTATGTAGATCTATGCCTCTAGTAATCTTTATGTTCCTTTTGATTCAGTTCTATTACCATTTGGACATCTGTTCTAAGAAAATCAAATATAAAAAAATTTTTATAGCAGCACTTTTTGTGATAGCAAAAAACTGGTTAAAAAAGTTGATGCTCATCAGTTGGGGAATGGTAGAGCAAATTGTGTATATTAATGTAATGGAATATTATTGAGCCATAAGTGCTTTACATTATTAAGAATTCACAGAAACTTGGGAAGAACTATAAGAAACAATGCAAAGAAAAGTTGAACTAAGGGCCAGATTTACATAATGGCCATAGAATCATAAAAGAAAGCAGCAGTGGAAGGCATAAGAACTAATCACTGCAGTGACCTATCTTGGTTTCCAGAGTCCTGGTAGTAAAGCCTTCTTAGTAGAGATATGATGTAATACAAATCTGGAATGAGGTATTTATTGTAACACATGATTATTGTATTAATTTTTTTTGCATAACTAGACTTCTTTGTTACAAAGGTAGAGTTCTCAAATCAGTTCCAATGGAGCAGCAATGAACTGAACCAGCTATGCCCAGCGAAAGAATTCTGGGAGATGACTGAAAACCATTACATTGAATTCCCAATCCCTATATTTTTGCCCACCTGCATTTTGGATTTCCTTCACAGGCTAATTGTACAATATTTCAGAATCCGATTCTTTTTATACAGCAAAATAACGGTTTGGTCATGTATACTTATTGTGTATCTAATTTATATTTTAATATATTTAGCATCTACTGGTCATCCTGCCATCTAGGGGAGGGGGTGGGGGGAAGGAGGGGAAAAATTGGAACAAGAGGTTTGGCAATTGTCAATGCTGTAAAGTTACCCATACATATAACCTGTAAATAAAAGGCTATTAAAAAAACAAAAAACAAAACAAAACAAACAAACAAACAAACAAAAAACAAAGGTAGAGTTCTATAGGATGCACCTGTTTGTTGATAGCAAAGCTTTAAAAATTAATATTTATTTTTTAAAAACAGAATTTTGATAATCATCTTCCTCATCTTGTCTATTATTTTGTATAGCAAGGAATTTCTTATTTTTATATAATAGCTTTTTCTTTTTAAAAATACATGCAAAGATAGTTTTCAACATTCACCCTGCAAAACCTTGTGTTCCAAATTTTTCTCTCTTCTTCCCCACCTTCCCCCTCCTCTATACAACAAGCAATCCAATATAGGTGAAACATGTACTATTATATCATAGTCTTTTCATTACTGATTTCAAAGGACCTGTAAAGAAGAAGATAGAAAGTTTTCCCCTAAACTATGTAATAGTAACTATCCTTTGTTAACTCTTTGGGATGAAAACAAATGGTAGTATCAATTATCTAGAGATAATTGCTTTGGGAGAAAAAGGTTTTACAAATAACAGGGGTCCTCTTTTCCTCATTTCTATACCTAAGACAAGGGAAGTTACTAAGTGGAGGAGAAATATTACCTCTGTGGATAAAAGGAAGAAGAGGGGAGAATAGAGGAAGTTATAAGGTTTGGGGGGATAGGCTAGACAAAATGTGAGCCTTTCCACTAGCTTAAGTGTCAAAGAGTACTAAAACAAGGGAGATACCTCAGGAGGAACAGCAAGATCTCTATTCTCCTCCTGTCCTAGATCTCTGCTCTTTTGCTAAGCACAGATCTTCCATGACCTTGAAGCCCTGCTGTTTCCTCTGAAGACACATCAGTATAAGCCTGATTTTAAGTATCTCAAACCAGTGGTCCCTGCTAATTTTTGTCCTGTGGTACTGGTCAGTATGAATAAATGGAGATTGAGATGTGATTTCCACAGGTCTGTTTGTGGAAAGTACCAATCATCAACTAACATTAGGATCTATTTTTTTAACTAGGCACTGTGTTAGGTCAAACAGGCCCTGCCCTCATGGATAGTATATTCTATGGAGAAAACAGCATGTATTTTGTAAATTATACACACAAAAAATAATTTTAGACTGCTAGAGGAGGTGGCACCTGGGAGAATCTACGTTAGGCACCACTACATTAAAGTCAACATATTCATCATTTGGGTTAGGATTAATCAGAAAATAATGGAAGTTTTCAGACACATACAATCTTTATGCAATTATTGGTTGTTTGTCATGTGAAGTTGTGCAAAATGGTTTTCATATTAGCCATGTTGGAAAAGAAAATGAACTCAAAATAAAAGAAGAAAGATAAAGTAACAGAATGTGTTCTTCAATCTGCATTAAATTAATCAGTTTTCTTTCGAGATGGGTTGTATTTTTCATCATGAGTTCTTTAGAATTGTCTTGTATCAGTCTTGATCAAAAGAGCTGTCTTTTACAATTAATCATTCTTAAAATGTTGTTGTTATTGTGTACAATTTTCTCCTGGCTCTGATCATTTCACTTTGCATGATTTCATAAAAGTTTCTCCAGATTTTTCTGAAACCCATCTTGCACATGATTTTTCATAGTATTCCATCACAATCATATACCACAATTTGTTCCTCAATCAATGAACATCTGCACCATTTCTAATTCTTTGCCATCACAAAAAGAACTGTCATAAATATTTTTGCATGTGGAGATTAAAATTATCCCACCTACAATAAAAAAGACTGAGAGAGAAGTCGGAATGAATGGTATTTTGTTAGAGCCCATAGGTTCCCTTTAATGAAGTGGACCTTCAGATCTTCCTCATGATCTGAGATATCTCCTCCAGATGTCTAGTTGTTCAGGAACAGCAAATACCAAATACAGAATAATTCTACTGAATAAGCAAAATAGTATGTCAGCAAGATCACAAGTTGGGTGAAACAAAGAATATCTCCAAATAAGATGCATAGGTTTCTCCTTAATTTGAGCAGAAGGAAATGCTACAAATTTTCAGTTAGTAAGCTAAGTGGTCATAAGATCGTCATCTACTGCTATTGAACAAGTGATTGGTCTGGAGGTACAAAAATATTTTGGGGGATTTTCCATGTAGTTGTGATCTCTGCCACCCTGGGCTTGGTCATAATCAAAACATAAAACAAGGGTGGAAAGCCTTTAGTTAACTTCCTATAGTTAAGCAAGTGAACTTAGTATCTGCAGCACCACAGGTTCAGGGTATTATATACAAAACTTTGATATGATTCTATTAAATTAATATTGATTGGAATAAAGTAAGGGTCCAAAAACGAATTACTTCTCTCATTTGACAATAGATGCTTTTCCCTTTTATTTGATCTCTGAGATAGGGACCCATTAGTAGTATTGTTAGGTCAATGGGTAGGCACATTTTTATAGTTCTTTGGGCATATTTCCAAATTATTCTCCAGAATGATTGGACTAGTTCATAACTCTACCACTAGTACACTAGTGTTTAAATTTTTCCATATTCCCTCCAGCATTTGTCATTTTCTGTTTTTAGCTTTTGAGCCAACATAATGTGTCAGGTTGATGAGATCAGGGAACTGACAGGGGTGAAACTGTGTCCCCTTTAATCTGTAAAATAATTACTCTGGTCCTTTGATTCCTGGCCTCCCAGACTCCATAGAGGATATGAGAGAGCATATTTCCCAGACTATTTCCATGTTTCTAAGGTAAATCACCCCCTCCCCCACCAATGATCTTTTGAGAAACTGGATCCTCATTCAGGAAGCCTTTAAAGTGATTTTCATTCAATTGGAAAATCTGCTTTCTTTTCAACTGGGAGCTTTGGCCTCAGACTCTTATAAAGGACAATTCTAAACTCCACATTTTTGCAGCAGTCCTAAGTAGTTTTTTTGCCACTAATATTTCGGTTCATGAATTCTTTCACATTGAACTGTACCAACTATGAGGGGATTCCCACTACTCTCTGTATTGCCACTAGAATAGCATCAGAACCAAATGATGAGGTGTGAGAATTGGGAAGGGAGATGTCCTCTGGTCAGAACTGCAGGTCTTATGCAAAAGAATTCACAAACTCGAAATCTATGGCAAAAGGAATTTGATTTCTCCTAAGAAGTCATCTTGCTAGGAAGTCAGCCTTCTTAATAGGCAGGGAATATAGCAAGGATGGGTTACACTGAGAAGAAGATATCTTAACAGTGGGCAAGGTCCTGTTAAGAGCATATGCAAAGATTCAGGGTTCAGTTTTTTTTTTTTTAAAGTGTCTGAGGTTTGGGGCTTCAATTCAATTCAAAATTGAATGAGATTACTTAACTGGCAGTTTAGTCACTCAGTGTTGATTGTGGCCCAGGCCTAGATTTCCAGTTGAAAAGAGATTACTTATCTTGGGAGTTTTGAGTTACTGGAAGTGGTTCTGGACTAATCTTCAACTCAAAAGAGAGTGCTCCACCTCCCTGGGTAAGATCTCCAACTGAATGAGACCACTTACCTGAGTTTCCTGAAAAGTGGATCTCTTTCAGAGGAGAATTTGAGACTCAGGAACTTCCCCCAAGAAAGGGAACAGTTTCAGGGTTCACCCCAAAGGTGAATGGAACACAATTTACATCCATTTCCCCTCAAAAGAACTCAGTTTACATCAAGCTGGTACCACAAAAATTGTTTTAACTTGCATTTCTCTAATCAGTAGTGATTTAAAACATTTTTATGTGATTATTGTTAGATTTGAATTTTTCCTGAAAACTGCCTTTTCATAATCTTTGACCATTTATCAATTAGAAAATGGCTTTTATTTTTTATAAATTTGGCTTAGTTTCTATATGTTTGAGAAATGAAGTCTTTATCAGAAAAACTTATTGTAAATGTTTTCCCCAGTTTCCTGCTTTCCTTCTAA
Organism: Sarcophilus harrisii; assembly: GCF_902635505.1. Lineage (NCBI taxonomy): Eukaryota > Metazoa > Chordata > Mammalia > Dasyuromorphia > Dasyuridae > Sarcophilus > Sarcophilus harrisii. The sequence goes on from NC_045426.1 coordinate 336,635,130, forward strand.
TTTTGGCTGCACTTGTTTTCTTTGTGTATAAAACTTTTTAATTTAATGAAATAAGAATTATCTATTTTACTTCTCCTAATCTTTTCTATCTCTTGTTTCATCATCAATTGTTCTCTTATTCATAGAAAAGCCAGGTAAATTTTTCCCTGCTTCCCTAATTTATGTATGATTTTATCCTTTATGTCTGAATCATTTATCTATTTTGACCTTATCTTAGTATAGGATGTGAGATGTTGTTCTGTGCTTAGTTTCTTCCAAATTTTTCAGGTTTCCCAGATATTTTTGTCAAATATTGTATATTCACCCCAAAATCCTGGCTCTATGGTCAATTATTACTGTGTATTATATACCTGACATTCACTAATACACCATTCTCTTTCTTAGTCAATATCAATACTATATAATGATTACCACTTTGTAATATGCCTTGAAATACAGAACTGCTAGGCCTCCTTCCTTCACATTTTCTTTCACTGATTCCCTTGATATTTTTGACCTTCCAGATGAATTTTATTATTTTTTCCAGCCCATAAAATAATTTTTAGTAGTTTATTTGGCATGGCACTGAATAAGTTAATTTACTTAGGTAGAGTTGTCATTTTATTATATTTGCAACACATTCTAATTACATTAAAAAGATCATGATAGAGAATTGGTTCTAGATTTCTGGACAACAGCTGAACATATTGTAATTGACTCCTGACTTAGGAGGGAGTGTGTCTAGTGCAGGCCAGAAAGAATGTATTTTCCTATAGTCTTGCAAGTTTAATCATAAGGGGGGCAAAAATTGGAAAAAAAAAAAAAAAAAGGATAACGGGAATAAGGGGATATCACTGTCATCGTTCTATGTATCGATATGTGTATGTATATGTATATATATGTGTGTGTGTGTGTGTGTGCATGTATTATATATTCACATATCCAGGATTTTACTATTACTGGCTCTTCTGCCACACGCTGGGGTGTCAGGATAGAGCTCAGTGTCAGATAACGGACTGGAAAGTATGATCTGAAGAACGAGGGTCTTATTTCTGGCTGGAGCTGGCTGCTGGAGAGGGGGTTCAGGCAGCTCGCTCGGAGCCCCTACATTTCCTCCCCTCTTTGATCCTCTCTCGGGCCTGGGGCTCTCGGGGAAGGGCATTCGGAGCAGCACCGTCCCCAGAGCCCGCACCGGACCCGAGGCTTCGCGGACAGCGGCAGAATGCGGGCCCCGAATGCGAAGGAGATCCTGGAGAGAGAACTGCCCCGGCAAGCGACAGAGCCGCAAGCTGAGAAACTCATCCATCCTCCGGTTGAGAAGTAACAGTTAATTGGGGAATGCTGGGTGTCAGAAGGAGCCGGATCCTTTGCACGTTGACTACTCCTCCCGGTGGGCTTCTGGGAATTTCTCGTAGCTCACCTGCAGTCAAAACGGTAGAAAACAGATCGGAACAAGTCAGACACCGCGGAACATTCTGGGAGGTGTAGTTCTGGGGAGTGATTTAATAGGCATGCGTGATCTTCCCTCTTGTCCTGACTGTGCTTGGCAGGAACTTCCGGTTGGGTTGGTGAGGGAGTTTGGGGAGTCTGGAGAGCCGGGATCGGGTGAGTTCTCCGCTTCGCCTGGGCCGGGACTTGGGCCAGGTCCCTCCCAACTTCCCAGTCCCCCCTCGCTTAGGCTCCCTGCCGCCTCGCCTCTTCTCCCTTCCTGCGGCCTCCCGGAGGCTGCTTGCTTTCGGGTGTAGGCTGGAGGAGTTGGGGGGGGGGGGGGCGAAGCGAGATGCAGGGAGGCCTCGCAGAGTGGAAGAAAAGGGACCCCACCATCCATCCCCCCCAAGGTTAGGGAGCAATCCTGATCGAAACTAGTCTAGAATCTCTTTCAGGTTCTCCGCCCCCTTCCCCTCCCCCGGCCCTTCGCTTCAGTGACATCATGCTCTAGGGCTTCTTTCTTTCTGTCCTCGTCTTCGTCTCTTTTGCAAGTTCTTCCTTCTCCTCCTGTTCCTTAAACCTAGCTGGCCCCAAACCCGCGTACCCTAACCCTGCCTTCACTCGTGCATACCTTGGTTCAGTTGTCAGTTCTATGAAGATGATTCCCAGATCTACACATAGTCCCAGTGTCTCCTCCGAGCTCCCGATTTTCCTCTTGGTGGGCTGCTCCTTCCCTGTCCCCCACCAAACTCGAAGTGTCCCAAGCTAATTCTTTCCTAACTTAGCTTTTCGTAGATGGGATACGGTCTTCGTCTTTACAAAGCCTCACTGGTAACTTGGGCTCACCTTCAGTACCTGTGCGTTCTGTCTGCAGAATCTCTCGTGTTTGTCCCCTCCTTTCCATTCTAGCGACACCCTTGTCTAAACTGTCTCTCAGCCTCCAATCTCATCTCACTCTGCTTTTCACGCTTCTGTCCTAAGTTACCAATCCAACTTTACATTGCTCTACTCAGAAGCTCAGTGGCCATTTGCTGTTAACTGTATAAAATAAAACCTTCCAATCCTGAAATTCAAGTCCCTCTACAATTAAGCTAGAGTCTACCATTCTAATTTTATCTCTTACTCTTCCCCCTTTTTTGTTTCCTACATTTCAGTTACTACTTTCTATTCTGTATTTTTTTTTATTCTATAATTTCAATCTACGTTTTGTCTCTCCATGCCTTTACTAGTGCTGTCTGAAATGACCATAGATTCTTCCATCTCCCATTCTCTTTTGAAATCCCACCTTTCCTTCAAGTCCTAAATAAACTATCCCTTTGATTAAGGTTTAGCTTCTCTTTCCTATACAACTGGAAGGGATTGATATTTTCCTTCTTGAATTTTTCTTAGCATTTTGTCCTTAGTTTATAGTTCTTTACAACTATATTAAAGCTGCTACAAACATGTTTGTACATAAAGGACCCCTTCCTTTTAATTTGGTGTCTTTGGGATATAGATTTAATAATGTATCACTGCATTAAAAAATTTATATCGTTTGATCTCTTTTGGAGCATAAAATAGCTTTCCAGACTGATCAGTCTATTTCACAGCTCTACCACTAGTATATCATTGTATCTTTTTTTTCCCCCCAGGCTGCTCTAATAGTTTGGTTTTTTTGCCAGTCTAAGGGGTATAAGGTAGAACCTTAGATTTGTTTTTACATTTTCATATGCCTAAATATAGGCATTAATATTGTAATATAGTATTGTAATATATATATTTAATAATAATTAATATAGACCTTAAATTTATCTTGGCATTTTGCCTTTCCTTTGCATTCGTATTCTCTTCTGCTATTTGTCCTTTTCTCCTTCCTTTCTATTAGATTATGAGTTTTGTCTTTTATATATATATATATAAAATGTGGCTAACCTGTCTCATACTTGGTACTTAATACATATTGAATTAAATTAAATAACACATTTGCCAATTTCCCATTTGACTTAATTGAAATATTCTTATTTGACTTGGCAGGTTCATGGCCTTGACAGTTTTCTTAAGATCATAACTGGTGCTGACCTGCATTGATAGAGGAGGTTTCTTCATAAGGAGTTCCATATAAATAAAGTAGTCCTTGCCCTTAAGAAAGTCAGTTTCTATTAGGACACTGGTTTAGTATAAGATTGACCACTGATATAACCATGTTCTTTGTGTTACTGGCTTTTTTCCCCTTAGTAATCTAATTAAATGTCAAATCTGCCTTTTTGAATAAAAGAGAAAAATTGGAACTTGTCTCATTAGTTATTGTTTGCTAAAAGCTTGGTACAATTTTATCCCAGATAGAGACTTTTCTAGCCACTGATTCCAATAGATGGAGAGGTATACACATGAAATATATGTAGGGATTATTCAAGAAAACAGAGCTACAATGGGATATTATTTAATCACTTAGATATTTGTTTAATTTCCCTCTTCCCAACCGAAAGTAAATGAAAATAAAATTCCTAAGTTTCAAGAAATGCTTTGAGCTATTCTGAAATGTCACAGACTTAGAATTAACAATTTTTAGTCTTAAAAAGTTTTAACAAATGACTTAATAAATTTGCTTTCGTATTGGACTTCCTAAGTGCTGCTATTCCTCATTATTTTTAGGCAGCTACTGTACCAATAGCTATGTTATTCAATATATATTTGGTCAGATGGGTAATTTTTGATATTTTGTATCCATTTTCTTTCATCAGTATCATTGACATAAATTTTGATATAAATTGTTCAATATTAGGAGATAATGGTGTTTGACTTGGTTGTGAAAGTTGGGAATAGGGGTTGATATCAAGAAAAAACTACTTCTTGCCTGAATCACAAATACATTCTGTGCAAGCCAGCATGTGTTCATGCTTGTTAAGTCATGCAGCAAAACTCTAAATATACAGCAGGCTTTTTTGTTCTGGGAATCATTTGGTAGCCATCATTATTGTTTCTTTTTAAAAATTCTCTTTTCAGAGAGCAGAAACCTGCCTTCTTACCTTCCTATCGTACCTCTTTTACTTCTCCCCCTGCCCAATTTGAGAACTAAAGAAAAACAAATCCTGTTACAAATATGTGTAATCTACCAAAACACATTTTCACATTAGCTCTATCCAAAAAAAGTTTTTGTCTCATTTTGTAATCTGAGACTAAAACCTCGATATCAGGAAGTGGATAGTTTCATCATTAGTCCTCTTAATTCGTGATTAGTCATTTTGCTGATAAAAGTTCCTGATTCTATAAAAGTTGTTTGCTTTTACCATATTTCCATCATTGTATGACTTTACATGGAATTAGATCATGCAGGTTTTCTCAGGTTTCTCTGAAATCAGACTCTTCATCATTTCTTCTAACAATAGTATTCCATCACATTTATATACCATACTTTGTTCATTCCTTCTCCAATTTATGAGTATTTCCTCAGCTTCCCACTCTTTGCCACCTCAAAGCTGTTTTTGTACACCTTTGGAATTTGTTTTACTTAGGATTAATTCCTTTTCCTAATCTCCCTAGCCTATCATTTCCCTCCCCCATTTTCATTTTCCCTCTTATTTCCCTTTTAAATAAAATTTATTTCGGTATCCAACTCTGTATTTTTCCTTCTTTTAACCAGTTCAGATGAGAGTGAGGTTGAAGAGATTATCCCTTCCCTGTGTATATATTCCTATATATCTATTTGTGCATTCCCCTCCCTCTGTGTATATTCCTATATATCTATTTGTGCATTCTTTAATGTTTCAAGAAATTTTTTTTCTAACCTTCCTTTACCTTCTTCCTCATTCCTTCTGCCTCCCTTTTCTTTCCATTTTTCTTTTAAGATCATTAAAACATAGCAGGATAATTCTTGAGCCTTGTCTAATTATACTCATTATAACCACTAATGATAGATTCCATATGTATCATTTCCCTATATTAAAATATAAGCAGTTTTTCCTTGTTTAATTATCATTGTTTTATATTTATTGTTTTACATTTCTCTGTTTACAAAGCTTCTATTCAACTCTTAAACATTTTAAAATCAGAAACACTTGAAAGTCTTATATTTCACTAAAGATCTATTTTTTTCCCCTATAGGATTATACCCAGTTTTATGGATTGTTATTATTGGCTATAAGTATATCTTTAGCCTTCTGGAATACTATGGTATTTCAAGTTCTCTGCTCCTTTATAGTGATGACTACTAAATAGTGTGTCATTCTTCCTCTAGATACTTTGTACTTGTCTTCTTTTTGGATGCTTATAATTTTTTCTTTGATGTGTAAGATCTGAATTTAGGCTATAATATTCCTGAGGAGATGAGATCTCTCTTCACTGCCGAGGTAAAGTGTTATGGGTTTGAAGTATTGCATTGCCTGTTCAACATGATCGCTATATTGGTTAGTTTTGTGAACTGCTTTCCTCCTCTCTTTTAAAAAGAGTCTTTATCATAAAGCATGACTGGATGGCTTGAAAGGGCAAGAGAGAAGAAGGGAATAAATTCAGAAATGAATGTGATATAAAAACATAAAAAAAAAAGCAAGAATATGATTTAAAAAGAAGAAAATCTTCTTACCCAAAACAGACTTCTCCAGCCATTGATTCCAGTAGGTGGGAAGATATACTCAAAAGATGTATGTAGGGACTTTATAAGAAAAATGTTACAAAGGGATATCCATAAAGGAATCTCTACTTTCTCTACCTTCTTGCCTTCCCATCCCCACCTTCTCCCCTCCTCCCCCAACTTTAGAACTAAAGAACAAATCCTATTACAAACATGCATAGTCTATCAAAACAAATTTCCACATTGGCTCTATCCAAAATAAAAAATTGGATATCATGTCATTATGTTGAAGAAGAAAGTGATAAAAGAAAAGAGATAGCAGGGCAAATGACATCTAAGCACATTGGCTGACTACTGTTGAGTACTGATGTTTCACAGAAAAAAACACAGGAAAAAAATATCAGTAGCTCCATTTTAGGTAAATTAAATGAGTGCAATTTTATTTAATAAAATTATTTTTCAACTTTTAGTGCTATGATTCCGTTAAAAAAAAAAAAAAACAACACAGTGGGATGGATACAATCTGAAGCCATGTGTGAAATTTGCACACAAAATATAAAACTCACCTTTTTCTCTGCAAAAAGATCTTTTTTGCCCCTCTTGTCTAATGTTATTTAAAGGCAAGGTTATATGGTAGATAGAGAGCCCATATTGAGGGCAGGAAGGCCTGGAGTCAAGTGCTCTCTAATACATCCTGACTATGTGACCCTGGACCAATCAGGGCTTTAGGAACTTTCTAAATAAGTTGTAGAATGGGTGCTAAACTAAACTGATGGAAGAAGTTTTCTTTCCTTTGACTTCCCTATGCCAATGAAATCATAGGTTTAATCCCTACCTTTACCCAGGATTGTCATCTCAGTTGTACAGATGAGGCACTGTACTACTTTTTAACAATTTCTCCATTTGTAAAAATGATGACGCTTATGTTATAATCATGACTTTCATTTTGGTATCCTGCTTACCTCAGTGTGATGTTGTAAAGTGACATGTAGTGATTCAAACGAAAATTCTTTGGAAGAAAGATAATATATGAATCCAAAGTTATAATCTGCTAAGGTGTTTGCTAGATATTCCACAGAATTTCATACTGGATGATATGAGAAAGTCATATCATCATGATAGGCACATGGCTTCTAATGTTGGTTGATTGTTACTTGAAAGCTTAATGGTACATAGAATAATCTTGTGGGGTCAGTTAATTTCACAGGAACAATGTAATAAATGGGTGCCCCATAAGGGCAGGGATTTTACAGTGACCTTTTGGTTATTCTCTGTTAATATTGTCGTGAATTTATATTTGTCAGTGTAAAATTAGGTTGGAAATGCCCATAAAGACATTTCTGACAAGATGGTCAGAAACAATCATCCACACTGCAAGAAGGAATAGTAATAGGTACATTTTTTCATTCTCACCCCCTTATATTATTTTAGAATTGTTATTTGTCAACAAACATCAACAAATATGAAGTTTTCTATACACAATTAAGAAAAAGAAATGGTAGTATATCTCCATTATTATACTTATTTTTTTCTTATCGATTTAATAGAGTAATATTACCAATGCTTGGCTTTTCTGTGCGTTCTGAACTTCCTTTTGCTCCCTTTTGTGTTTTTAAAAAATGTTTCATTGACAATTTTTTACTATCACTACCACTACTCTCCCATTCTTTCCTGTATCTTTCCTTCCTTTCCTCCCAGAATAAAAGCCCTTCCTTATAACAAATAAGTATATTCAAGCAAAACAAATCCATATATTATCTATCTGAAAACAGGCATGTCATTCTGTGCCTTTTGTCTTTTATTTCTTTGCCAAAAAATGGGATCTCTGATACATCATCTTCGGTCTCCTGAAGTCTTGATTGTTTAGTATTTCCAAGTTGTTTTCCTTTCATTGTTCTCCTGGTTGTGTTTGCTTCATTTGGTGTCATTTCTTAAAACTCTTCCCAGATTATCTGAATTCATCATTTTTGTCAGTTTTTACTTTAAAAGACTTTCATTTGTAGAGGCATCATGACAAGCTGGATAGAGAGCTGACCTTGAAGCCAAGAGACCAGAGTTCAAGTCTTTTCTCTGACACACTCTGGTTCTTTGTGATCACAGCTGGACATGTCCCTTTACTCTATGGCAGTGTTGTCAAACTCAAGTAGAAACCCACCAAGCCACATATTGATTTTAAAAACCTCAAATGAACATTATTAGTTTTATTGTTTTATTTTTATTTATTTTGTTAAACATTTCCCAATTACATTTTTTCTTGGTTAGGATCACACTCTGCTCTAAGCAACTAAGACTGTAAGTTGCAGAAAAGATTCTAGGCTGCCTTGGTAGGAGTTACCTCATTTGAGAGTTCCTGATACCTGTGAAATCACAGGTTTCTATCCTATCCCTTCAGTCCATTTCCCTAATTGTTGAATACCCATTTTGTTTCCATTTTACTATAAGAGAAAAATGCTACTATAAATATTTTGGGGCATATGGATCTTTTTCCTCCTTTCATTTATCTGGGGTATATGCTTAGTATTAGTATCTCTGGGAAAAAAGAATGCGCACCGTTTAGTGACTTTTTAAGGATAGTCCCAAATTGCTTTCAGAGTAACTGGACAAATTCATTATCTTAGAGATGGTGACAGTTTGGTAAAATGGACCCAGGAGGCAGCTAGGTGGTGCAGTGGGTAGAGCAGCAGCCCTGAAGTCAGGAGGACTTGAGTTCAAATTTAACCTCAGATAATTAATACTTCCTGGCTGTGTGATCCTGGGCAAGTCACTTAACCCCAGTTGCCTCGGGGTGGGGGGAGGGGAGAGGGGAGAGAGTACAAAAAATGGACCCAGGAATATTGAGTAGAAGAGAAAAAGAGAGAACAAAAGTTCTCAAACATAATGGGAATATGTGACAAGAAAGTGAATAACCAAGAACCATCTTTGTCTGAGGACTGTCCACCTAGGTCACATTTTAGGCAAATCCAGTGGCTTTGTAGACAGCAAGGGAAAGGCCATCGAAGTCATAGAAAATAATCTCTTTATTGGTTGTAAGAAAAAAAAAGGATTTTTTTGTATTTTAAATATTTCAGGTTATGCCTTAAATTAGTAGAATCATGAAGAAAGCAGATCTAAGATGAAGGATTAAGATAGACTGCTGATGATGAAAAGACAGGATGAAAGGGATTGGTAGGTGAAGCACAACAACTGGATTATTTCATGATTTCCCTCCACCCTCTGCTGCTTCTCTGACAGATGACCTTTACTCCTCAGATGTCCCTGAGAACATGGATTGCAAAATGTTCCTAGTCCCTATTAGATCTTTGGTTCTCCACAATGAATTGAGAGTGACATGTTCTTCTACTTATCATTGATGTTGTTTTGTTTCCCAGAGCCCAGAGAGAAGCTATTTGTCACTAGTGTCCAGTACCTTGTGGTTGCAACTTAGTGACATGACAAAGAGACAGCGTTTAACCCCCAGAGCCAAGAACCATCTGTAGTGAAGTCATCCTCTAAAGTATTCGAATGATGGCTACGGCTTCAGGCTGCCACATACAAGCTCTGCAGAAAAACTCTACCTGGAGTCAGAAAACTGCCCTTCAGGTAGAAGGAACAGCTGACTCAGAAGTCTTCCGTCAGCACTTCCGGCAGTTTTGCTACCAAGAGGTGGCTGGGCCCCATGAAGCTTTTAGTACACTTTGGGAACTTTGTTGTAGGTGGTTGAGGCCCAAGACAAACTCAAAAGAACAAATCTTAGAAATGCTGGTCCTGGAGCAGTTCCTAACCATTCTGCCTGGGGAGATCCAGGTCCAGGTGAGAGAGCATCATCCAGAAAATGGTGAGGAGGCTGTGGCACTTGTTGAGGACTTGCAGAAAGAAACTGAGAGACCAGAACAACAGGTAAGAAAGAAATACGCTATAACCATAGGAAGAAGCTACAGTGAAGCTGTCAGAGTGTCAGCTGGCATAGGAGACAAAGGAGCCACATTACCTTTCTTTTTTTTTCAATCTATATTGTGTGATATGACTATTGCCATCACCACTACTTTTACTGCTAACAGCTTACATTTATAAAGTACTTACTCAAGCTGGAGATTTGTAAGCATTATCATTCCCATTTTGCAGATATGGAAGCTGAGACTTAATGCAGTAACTTGTCCAGAGTCATGCCATTTGTAAATGTGGAATTTTAATCAGGTAATCATGGGTTTCTAATTCCAAGTTCCATGCTTTTCCCAGCATACAACCGGGAAAAAATTTCCCCCTTTTTTATCTCAACAGCCAGGTAACTCATTCAGTGTGTAATTGAGCTCCTACTTTGGGTGAAATACTTGTGCAAGAAACAGACAAAGCGGTTTCCGACATGGTCCTTTTCATCAAGGAGCTTATAGAGCATATGCTTTACATGCTGTAACATTGACATAGAAGAACCTACCAAGCTGAACTCTCTCCAGCTTCCTTAGGATCATAGCTGAAGGGACCTTGACCATCTTCAGGTCCAATCCCTTCATTCTGCAGATAAGAACACTGAGACTTTTCTAAGGTCACACAGCTTATAAGTGCCAGGAACAAGATGCATACCTTGCTCTTTCCACCGTATGTACTGAACTGCCTCCCTTGAGTGAAGAAAGAGCCCTCAAGATACAGGTGCTGAGTTGACAGGTGTGGCTGGAGCTTAACTGGTGATAGCTAGGGCTTGCTTGAATAAGATCTGAAGTCTGTAAAGGATGAAGGTTGATGGCAAAGAGTAGGACAGTGTAATTATTCCAACTTGGACAGAGGTAGGAAATGTTAAAAAGAGTACGGCTGAAATGGAAGTATCTCTGCAAAACAATTTAATTTTATTAAGTCATCAGAGTGTGCTTTGGTTGGTAGAAGAAAAAAAACCAGAGCTAAAGATGAAATGTGCATGGGGTTGTATATTATTCATCGAGGAAGTGCAACTCTTGTAGACAGCCCTGGGAAATGATGAGTTCACTCTTGATAGAGGTCTTCAGCAAAAGATCTAGTCTGTGGATGATTCCTGTTCACCTTTAGTTTGGATCAGATAGTTGTTGAGGTCTAAGGTTCTGAGAATACTCGGCATATTATGATGAAGGCTGTGTCAGGAAAGTGCCATAGTTCTTTTATAACTCTTACTAAGCGTTTTAGGTTTCTCAAAATAAAAAATACTTTCTCATTTTTAAAGGTATCAGCCTTTGATTTCTGTAAACTTCCTGTCAAAATAGAAGCACAATAATCTAAAGAAATAATATTGTAGTTACTATTTCTGCAATTTTATGCCTCTGGGAGTTTTTAGATTTCACTTTTCCTGGAATAATGTTCAATTTTAGACTATATGGTAACTGCATATAGGCCTATTCCCAGTTTCCAGTCAGTGTGCAAAACCCAGAAGTTCTTGTGGAGAAGAAAGTGTCTCTGGGAACAGCACAGGAGTCCATGAGCTACCACCTAAAGCAAGAGGAGAACCAGCAGGAAAAAGATGCATCATGGAGCCTTCATCAGAGACCACAGAAACAGGCAGACTATGAACAGGAGCCTCCAGTCAGACCAGACACAAGTAAGAAACAGTCATTGGTGGGGTAGATGGAAAGGAATACCTGGGCCCCTCTAGTACATCTACTGGTGGGGTTCTCATTTTAAAGATCTTTAGGAAAGAGATTTTCAGGATGGTTTAATTGATATAATAAATTATAATCAAGAAGTGCATTTTGCCTGACTGTAGTTAAGCCCTGTTTACCTCCAATATCCTTTCCTTTACAATGTTTCTTCAGTTCCTTTTGTCTTTACTCAGAGGTCTTTTTTTTTTTTTTTCAGTGCTTTTATTTATTTTCCAAATGTAATAATCAAAAATCATAAGTAGAAATTTCTTTTTCAGTAAGGCTGGTTGACTGGAACAAATAAGCCAGTCTTAGAATTTCATTTTGCTCTGGACATAGGACTTATCTAGATAGTTTGTGATTTAGCAAGCTTTGTGTGGCTGAAAATAACATGAATGATTTCTTTGTTTCATTCTTTTCTTGTTGATATTTAAAAGCAAAGCAAGATTTCTCTCCTATTTTGTTTTATAATCCTAGGGAGATTTTTTTTTTTTTAATTTTTTTGCTCTCTACCTTGTGATGTGCCAGTTCGTGGCAAGGACAGCAACTGAATCAATCAGGATTCAGTTCAATTTCACAAACATTTGTTAACTGGCCTATGTATGCAGGTCATACAATCATAGCTCAGCATAGTCATGAGAGAGAGAGAAAGTTTAGATAAGACATTTCCTACCCTCATGGAATTTATAGTCAGGTAATAGTATTATTTGGTAGAGATTACAATGCTTCAGTCCCCAGATTCTAATCCAGACTTCTAAATGACTCATGATTACAAAGATACTGTTCCCTTCAAGTTAATAATAATTGGTGATTAACCACAAGTGTGGGATTCCTGGAGGAGTTTGGAAAAGGGCACTGATTTCTTTGGTTTCAGAGGATAAAGTAATGAGATCTTAAAAGGCTATTCTTGGGACTGTAGGAGGATCTCATTGAGTTAGTAAATTAGTTCAGATATGTTCATAGAGAAAGTAAAGAGAAGGTTTATCACTTCCATCCCTCTGATGACTCCTTTTCCTTCCTTCAGTCAAGCTAGCTCCCCAGGTTTCTGCCTTTCCCTGGGAGAGAAGGAAGATAAACCAGGAGAAGGAAGCTGTAATCCTTACAACTGGCTTTCAGGTGAGCTGCTGTTGTGTTTTTTTTCTGAGATCACAAGGTTTCATCCTGGTATTTTTTTTTCATAGTCTAGAATTCATTTCTTTCTGTTATCAGATCCTTTTCCTTGCCAAGTAAATCAGGCAGATTTTAAAAGAGCATATTTGGCTTCTTGCAGGCATCCCTCATATTATTTGAATATATTATCTCTTGTTTTTGCCCCTTTTTCCACCCCACCCATACCTCACTTTAACTACAGAGGCTCCTCACCTCAGCTCTCTTCTTGTGTCCTGATCTGATCATTGTGCTCCTGTCTCTGCCCCTCAACCTAGGATAGAGCGATGCTATTTTCTCGGTAGCAGCAGGTACCGGTGTTGTTACAGGAACCAGTCACATGTGGGGATGTGACCATGTCCTTCTCCCAGGAAGAGTGGAGGTGTTTGAATTCTGCTCAGAGGGTCCTCTACAGGGGTATCATGCAGGAGAATTGCAGAAATGTGGACTCATTGGGTAAGGATTCATTTCTCCTGTAGATTTAGAGCCAGTTTGCTTACTCAGTTTCCTAAACCCCAAAACCTTCCAGAGACACAGGCTTCATTGCCTCTAGTGACAGAGAAACTCTTCCCTTCTCAGGATAATTTCTACCCCTACTTTCATGGCTTTTTGGAGGGACTGAATCATGATTTCTTTCTGGGTCCTTTCCCATTTCATCAACTTTGGAAAAGAATCCTTCTAACAGATTGTTCTGATTTCAGTGGTGACCCAAATTGACCATTCTTTTGCTATTTCCAAATCATCGTATTTTGCCATCCCTTCATGGGATGGCAACCATCTCAAATAGCCCCCAAGAAACTCTTTGTTTCTAGGAAATTCTAACATTTACCTAAATTTGGGGATTCTTTGTGGTCAGTATAAACTATGATTTTCCCTTTCTGCTTTTCAATGTTTAGGACTTTCCAAGCCTCTTCTAATCTCTGAGGTGGAGCATGGAAAAGATATATGTCTTCCAGATCTTCAGAGTTCCAAGGAGACAGAAATCCTAAATACCTCCCATACAAATGAAGATCGAATACAAACTGAGAAACGAGCAAAGAAAGAAGGGAAAAACTGGGGAGGCCAGACGCTACAGCGGGACTTGGAGGATGAGAAAATCACAGGTGAGCACTATTGTTTAGAGGAAACAAAGACTTTCCTTTTAATTCACAATGAATTTCAGATTTATGAAAAACTGACCCATCAACAAAATGGCCATGAGTATAGGGTGGTAGTTGATCAGATAAGAGTTGTTCTGTTTGAGGAATGGGCTTCCCTTTTTTTTTTTTTTTTTTTAATCCACTTATAAAATTTTGTGTTCCCTTTGTCATCTTGGGTATGATGTTGGGATTTAACAGAATGTTGTACAGTCCCAACACAATACCATGAGGTTGTATGTTTTCAGTGGTGTGAGCAGGTCCTCTTATTGATTCGGGTTGTATCTCTTTCATACCTTTCTAAAGATTGAGTTGCTCTGGCCAACCTTCTGTTAATGAACCTTTCTGAATTTAGGCTGGTACTACAATGCTGTTTGTTGCTGAAGTTTTAATTGAAACCTTTTTTAAAATTGCATTTTTAGAAAATGTTTTTTAAATTTTTAAAAAATATTTTTAAAGATATTAAAAAAAGATTTTTTAAAAATAGCATTATCAATTCCAAAGGACTTCCTCTTTCCCAACCCTCTACTGCCCCTAAACTGACAATAGAATAATTCTAAAAATGATCTTTAAGTTTCCCATATTTTTTGCCCCAGGTTAAAAAATTTTTTCTTTTTATTTAGGATATGTGAATGTAAAGAAATCCCTTATAATGCAGAGATTTCCTCAAGGCAAAGAACTGTACTTAAATATTATTTTTCCTAGGATAGGGTTTGTTTTTGGTTGTGGAGGGGAACTTCTGGTATGAAAATTCCTCTCACAAATGCAGTGTGACAGTTTTATGTAATTTAGACTTAGAGAGTTTCTGTGGCATTGAAGATTATGTGATTTTGTCATTGTCACATAGCTAGTTTGTGTTAAGTCAGAACATGAACTTAGATTTTTCTTATTCCAGGGCTAACTACTATATCACACTGTCTCTAATGTCTGGAAAAGTACCATTGCATAAATTCAGTTTAGGATTAAATTTTTGTTTTGGGCCAAATTTGCTCATGTTATCATTCCTGGCCATAGCATTGTTTCTCTTCCTGTACCTGTCCAGGATCTACAAATACCTTCTTTGTGTTTGCATTGAAGACATTAAAGTGTATGTCTCTGTGAACAAAATGGTATTAATATGAATAGTAGTGTGATTTCAGTGCCTCTATAAAGGTGAGAAAATAGACTTGTGTTTTCTTTTGTGATGCCACAAATTTTTTTTTTTTTTTTACATTCCCTGATCTTATATACATGGCCAACTTCTTTCTTCTTCAATCAGCCTAGAACTGTAGGCTTGAGAATGGGATTGGAGAATGAAGTTGAATATAATCTTGCCTTCTAGATCATCAAAGTTAGACTGGAATCAGATTAGATGTGTGGGAAAAACCCTAGACTAACTCTTCTGGATAAATCCTAGACAAACTCAAATCTTTTGAGGGCTTCTGGGCTTGATTTACAAGATATATGCATGGGTAATTTTTCAGCATTGACAACTGCAAAACCTTTTGTTCCAATTTTTCCCCTCCTTCTCCCCCAGATAGCAGGTAGACCAATACATGTTAAATATGTTAAAGTATATGTTAAATATAATATATGTATACATGTCCATACAGTTGCACAAGAAGAATCAGACTTTGAAATAGTGTACAATTAACCTGTTGAAGGAAATCAAAAATGCAGGTGGACAAAAATAGAGGGATTGGGAATTCTATGTTCACACTCATTTCCCAGCGTTCTTTCACTGGGTGTAGCTGGTTCAATTCATTACTGCTCTATTGGAACTGATTTGATTCATCTCACTATTGAAGAGGGCCACGTTCATCAGAATTAATCATCCTATAGTACTGTTGTTGAAGTATATAATGATCTCCTGGTCCTGCTCGTTTCACTCTGCATCAGTCTCTCCAAGCTTCTCTGAAATTAACCTGTTTATCATTTCTTACAGAACAATAAAATTCTATAACATTCATATACCACAATTTATTCAGCCATTCTCCAATTGATGGGCATCTGTTCAATTTCCAGTTTCTAGATACTACAAAGAGGGCTGCCACAAACATTCTTGTACATACAGGTCCCTTTCCCTTCTTTAAGATCTCTTTGGGATATAAGCCCAGTAATAACACTGCTGGATCAAAGGGTATGTACAGTTTGATAACTTTTTAAGCATAGTTCCTAATCGCTCCCCAGAATGGCTGAATCCGTTCACAGTTCACCAACAATGTATTTGATCTACATTTCAAGGATATTTGTAAAGAGTGGCTAAACTCTAACTTCTGCTAAGTGACAGATTTGGAATATTTTGATTTTGAAATGTCAACTCATTAGTTTCATATACACAGGATAATCACAGAATTATAGAGAGGAGTTAGACTAGATTAGATGCCACAGAGTACAGCAGGAATGCCCAGCCTCTGTTTACCCTTTTGAGTTCATCAGAATCCACTTACCACAAGTGCAGCCAGGGATTAAGATCCAAATCCTTTATTGTCTCTTTCCAAGTCTTGTCTCCTTTCCTGGGGCCCGGTTAGCTTTCTTATAGTCCGTGTCCTTTATTATCTCTTTTCTGGGGCTGGGCAGCTTTCTGGAGAGCCTTTTAGTCTGACCTTGGTTCCGTGAGCTTGAGCTCCTGCCTGCCTTCTCTGGCTTCAGAATCTCCCCAACTTCCAAAGGTTTGTGCTTCAGCCTCCAGCCACAGCAAAGGTGGATGATGGAATAAAAGCCTCCGAGAGCTTCTAGTGCGCTTGTCTTTTCTAGTCCTGAGAGCTTCTTGCTTATAAGCTGTACAC
Source organism: Sarcophilus harrisii (assembly GCF_902635505.1). Lineage (NCBI taxonomy): Eukaryota > Metazoa > Chordata > Mammalia > Dasyuromorphia > Dasyuridae > Sarcophilus > Sarcophilus harrisii. The sequence goes on from NC_045426.1 coordinate 336,651,709, forward strand.
TGAGTACAAATCAATCAATTCTGGCCCATAATATCTCCTTGTAGGATTAAATCAATCATACTGAACCCATGCTAAATTAGATAACTTGTCTCTATTAATTCCCCTGACTTAGTATCTTGTAAGAATCCTTTGTTTCAAATTCAAAGTTCTGACCCCTAACACAATTTAGTAAGAATTTCTTACATTCATAATGGTGGTAGGAAAGACTAATTTGGACATACCCTGAGATCTATTCCAAATTTGAGACTGTGATTCTAGGAATCTCTTTGCTGGCATCATTTCAATGTCTGATCTTGATTCTACTTTTATTTATTTAATGTTTTTTTGTCCCCGGTTCCATTCAAAACAATTATTTAGTTTTTTACATTTGTTTTTAAGATTTTTGAGTTCTGGGTTCTTTCCCTTATCCCCACCCACAATTAAGAAACCATATGTGAAATTATGCAAAACATTTCCAGGAAAGTCAAGTTGTGAAAGAAAACATACATGTCCCATTCTAATAAAAATTAAAAATCCTTGAGAAAAATTAAATTTAAAAGAAAGAGAGAATGCTTTAGTCTGTATTCAGATATAATTATTTCCTTCTCTGGGTATGGATAGGATTTTTCATCATAAATCCTTCAGAATAGTTGTAAATGATAGTACTACTAAGAATAGCAAAGTCATTTATAGCTGGTCATTCCAGAACATTGCTATTACTTAGTATACATTAGAGAACTGTTCATAGAAGACTTTCCAGGTATGTGTGTGTGTGTGGTTTTTTCCCCCCGGAGAGCGTCAAGCTCATCAATTCCCAGAGAACCGTAATACTTCATCAAAAACATATACCACAATATATTGAGCCATTCCCAAATTGATGGTCATCCCCTCAGTTTCCAGTTTTTTTGTCCCGAGAAGAGATATCCTATGATTATTTTTTGTATAGATAGGTCATCTTCCTTTCTTTTTTTTTTTTTTTTTTTTTTAATCAGAATTTGTTTTGGTATTCATGCCTAGTAATGGTGTTATTATTAGGTCAAAGGATGTGCATGAATTTACAGCTCTTTGGGCACAGACCTGATTTTACTTTGGACAAATTTTGTTACTCATCTCATCTTTATACCAGTGCTAGCTCTGGATTTTTGTGGGTATAAATCTTGACTTTTTTCCTAATCTTATCATGGTAGAATGACCTCCAAAGTAAAACTAAGGTGTCTTTTCCTAGTCCCAGAGTCTATGTTTGCTCGGTACTGATAATCATTTTTTCCCCCTTCAACAGAACTAGAGAAAGGTTTTTTACATTCAGATGCTCATGCTAAGGAACTTTCTCTTTTCAGAGGTTAAGCTAGTCACAAAGAGGGTCTACCCTTAGTTTTGGCCTTTCTCACCAAGCAAATACCTCAATGCAACCTGATACTTGATATAAAACAATTATCTTCTCTCTTTGGCTTTACTTTTGTGCAAAATAACTTGCTTGTCAGTGTCCATCAAGAGATGTAGTATAAAAGAAAAAAGATGCTGGTCATGGTCATTTTTCTATAAACACAGGTTAAAAATCACTAAAAAAAAAAAAAAAGAGAGAGAGAGAAAGAAACTGGAAATCTCAGATATTTAATGTACTTAAACAGATTTCTAATGGGGAAGTAAATCATTCAACTTTTATTAATATAAGGCTTGGCTTCTTACAGATTGTGTTTCTGAATTGATCTGCTAGTAATTTAGTAATAATTACTTTTTATGGCTTCCTTTTTGGCACAGTCAACTAATTTCTGTTTTTTCATGTTTAGAAGTCAAGAATGAGATTAAAAAGGAGGATCTAAAATGGGAATATTCAGAAAAAGAGCAGCTGAGCAGAACAATACCAGGAAGATTTAATCAACAAATTTTCCAATATCCTGTTTTGAAAGAAGCCTGTGAGACTGTGAGCAAGTTAAGAAAACAACTTATAAATTTTCCACGAGAGAGACAATGCAAACCAGATTTCCATGAGAGAGATTTAATAAAAAAATTAGATCAACAGAAACTCTGTGTTGGAGAAAAACACTATAAACAACTTGCATGTGGAAACAGCTTCTCTCAAAATTCCCTCAAATCAGTCCCTGAATTAGAAAAGACTACTAGATGTCATGAGTGTGGGAAAAGTTTCAGTCGTGGTTCTTATCTTGTTAGGCATCAGAGAATCCACACAGGTGAGAAACCCCACAAATGCAATGAATGTGGGAAAAGTTTCAGTGAGCGTTCCAACCTCACTGCCCACCTGAGAACCCATACTGGAGAGAGGCCCTACAAGTGTGGCGAGTGTGGGAAAAGCTTCAATCAGAGCTCAAGCCTCATTGTCCATCAGAGAACCCACACAGGAGAAAAGCCATATCAGTGTAATGAGTGTGGGAAAAGGTTCAACAATAGCTCCCAGTTTAGTGCTCATCGGCGAGCTCACACTGGGGAGAGTCCATATAAATGTAGGGAATGTGGGAAAAGCTTCAATAATAGTTCCCATTTCAATGCCCATCAAAGAACGCATACTGGTGAGAAGCCCTATGAATGTCTTCAATGTGGGAAAAGCTTCAGTAAGAGTTCTGCCCTTACTAGACACCAGGGAGTTCATATGAGAGAGAAGTTTCTGATTCAGTCGAGGCTTAATGAACTTGAGAGAAACATATCATAAATATTTGCTGCTTGGAGGAAAGGATGATAGAGAATTCTTAAATCACAGCTGGCTAACAGGTGCTTGTTAAGCTTTCCTTAACATTTCCACTAAGTCTGATCCATATTCTAAGACTATCTCTGGTTGGCTTTGTATAGTACAGGAATAGAATCAAAAAACCATACAGTTCAGCTCTGACTAAAAAATTCCCTACTGTTACATAGTTTCTTTCAGTAATGCAAAGGAATGTGACCCATTAATTCATTGGCATAGGCCTTTCTTTCTGTGATCCCACAGCACTTAAAAAGATACACAGACTGACCAGTGGAGGTGAAGTGTTTCAGGGTCAGTCTTCTTGGCAGGAATTTTTTTGGTTTTAGAATTATGATTCCATCAGTGTATGCAACCCCTAATGTGTAAACTCCTTCTACCAGTACAGAATAAGCAAGTTATGTTTAATTTTAGATTCTTAGAAATTGCTTGGGTCCCTGAAAGGTTGTGACTTGCCCATGGTATCCCAACTATCTGTGACTTGAACCCAGGTCTTCCTGACTCCAAGACCAAGTTTTGTGGGATCATATATCTTTCAGATAGGATAGTTAATAATATAGAATATTTCCTCCTCCTGATTTGAATATGCATTTAAAATTAAGCCATAGGTAACCAGTAATTCAGTTTCAGGTTCCCAAGGATCGTTGGCACAATGATCTACTGAGTTAACTGCTTAGAAGGAATACTAAAATGTCATCAACAAAATGGGATGGAATAGGGTCAAACCCATATAGAATGATTTGATCTTGGAATATATGTAATATTTGGGTTTGCCTTTTTAAAAATTGAAATGGAATAAAATGTAGTAATTCTTTATTTTTGACCCAATTCCTTTTAAGTTAAAAATGTGGCTGCTAGGAATTGGCTTGCCTTTCCTTCAACAAATGTTTTGTAAACATTACTGTTTCTGATGAAAATAAAAGTCTCTCCCAACCCCTTTGGTGTTTTGTATTCATTTTAAAAATCTCTTACCAAGACAGAGTACATAGAAGGGAATCAGTATAGAGTATGTACAACAGACTTCTCATAGAGGTCAAGTTCTGTGAAATAGATCATGCAAGATAGAATGTTCAAATGAAATGAGTCAAAGTGTCACTAAGTAAATGGGGAATGGGAATGTAATGGACATGGAGGAGGGAGTGGTTTTAAAGAAACCTTGGGAGACCTGTACATTCTGATGCTAAATGATGTGAACAGAACCAGAACAATGTATATAATAATCATAGTGTGGTAAAAGCAAACACCTGGGAAAGAATTAGGAACTCTTTATCAGCTTAATGACCAACCACAATTCCAGAGGACTAATGATGAAACATACTATCCCCTCCTGATAATGAGACAAAATATTTGTATACAGTGTGGAAGCTTGAATCATCTCATTGCTGAAGAGAGTCACTTTGATCATATAATCTTGCTGTTGCCATATATAATGATATCAGGGAAAAATATCTTAAAAGACCCTAAGGTTTTAGTTCATGGATCCAAGGTCTTTTAGTTTTTTGGGTTTTTTTTTTCCCTATTAAATTCAAATGTCTGAACTTTGATATCAATAATGACAGAACCAATAATTTACCTGGGACTCTTCTATAAGAAAGACTATTGCTACCTGTTGCTCTTCTGAACTCTCCTTTCCAAGAAGAGCAGGAAACTAGAAAACTAGCCTTGATGAAGAAGGAGAAAGAATTAGGGTGACAAACCATACCTTTTTGTAGTATAAAAGAAATTAAGTGACAATTTATATTCTTGTCAAAATTTGCTCAGTTCCATCTTGACTTGTCTGGCTCCAAATCTTTATTACTAAATGAGAACCTCAAATTCATCAAGAAAATCATTAATATTAACCCCACAGTTACTGAAAACACTAAGCCTGATTCATCTTCTCCAATTAGATGTTCCTTTCTATTCACACCCTACTTAGTAATTTCAATAGGATTTAGGCACAGTAACTACATGACACTAGTTATCATCCATTATTATTTACTAAATACTAGTAAGCTCTGTGTCTCTCTTTTGTCTATGGAAAGTTTGTACAGACTCAAGGTCTCATTTCATATGCAAAATACCATAAACTTCTCTATTCGCTATTCCAGAGGCTTGCAGGAATTACAATTGTCAAACCTATAATAAAAGAAGCAGAGCTCTGAGCCAATGGCATTTCATTAAAGGATCCAAAGTCTCCTCATGATATGAACCGCCTCCTTCCAGGACCTTGTTTTTATAGAGTTTGATACCCAAATATGCAAAAGAGGTATGGTAAAATACAGAATCTCATTGCTTTGATAGACCTTGCCCTTGAGAGCTGTAATGGGCTGAGGTTTGAGCTGATGCACTGAGGTCCCAAGTACATGAGGCTAGATAGTAATTGGGCTATACTCTATTAATATACATGATTGGATAAAGAATGGTCCCTGCCCACTCTCCGTGCAAGTCCTGATGTGTTGTATAGGAAATGACGATTTTGGTGGGTGGAGGCAGAGAGAGAGCGAGGAAGACAAGTGGGGAGAGATTGGGCTGGGTTCGAGACTCCGAGCTGCTGGTTGTGTGGCTGCTGGTCGAGCTAGCTTCTTGAGTCAGCTGCACACATTGCTATCGCCGATTCTCTTCCACCTCCGATCCTTCTTCACTGAGAATAAAGACTGACGATTTTCCCCTAACCTGAATTCCTGTCTCGTGCTGATCTTAAAATACACGATCTTAACAGAGAGCCAAAAATGATACATCAGTGGGGGAGGTGGAATGGGAGGTGGTATTGAAGCAGGTTGTAGTCCCTTTAAGAAACTATTTCCGATTGATCTGTGATTCCTTTCAGATTCCCAGCCCTTCCTGGCTGAGGTATATCCTCCCCAGACAAGTTGTCTTTCCAGAATTCCAGAGCCTTTGATTCTACAAATCCTGGTCAAAAAGCATCCCTTTGAATTCCAATTGGAGATCTGGGCTTGTCCCAGCCCCCATTCTAACTTGTTTGGGCTGCCCAGTCCCCACTAAGACAATATAAAAAAGCCAAACTAAAATCCTCCCTTTGCAGAGGTTCCAAACATGCCAGCTATGCCATGCTTGGGATGCCAAGGGCCTCTTTCCACTGGAATATTCTTTTCCAGTGCTATCTTCTCTTTATCCTCACCTATTTCCCTAACTACTTCATGCCTCTCTGTCAGGATTTCTAACCTTACTTCCAATCCCCATAATAAACTTCTTTTATCAATCTAGGTTTTTGGGTCTGTAAATTCCTTTACAGAGAACCCCTGCGCCGCCAAAAGGGAGTCCCCAAAACTCCCTACCCTTGCGCTGAATCCCAAGGGATTGCAGGGGAGCCAAACTTCTCCATTTGGTTCCCTGAACCCTGAATCTGCCATTAGACCTCATCATTTAACTCCCTGACCACCAGAAACCCTAATCTCATTTTAGTTCCCTAAATCTAAATCTTATCAGTATCACAGGTTGGGCAAAGCACTGAAGAAGTACTTATAATATGGTCATGAGATCATCCCCTGTTTATGTAAAAAACAGTGATCCAGAGGTACAAAAATAAGTTGGATCACTTTCCAAAGAATCAAGGCATCTCATCATGCTGAGTTTGGACGTGGAATTTGAGTAAAAGAGAATGAAGATATCTTTTGTCAGCATTCTTGTAGTTACACAAGTGAAAAGTTTTACCTGGTAAATTTACCTTGTAAATAAGTAATCAACATTACATGAAAGTTTAAAATCCATTATAAAAGACTACTATTAAAGAACCTATCCTATCTAATTATTGCTATATGATTTATGTAAAATATTATATTGAATAATACTGATTTGAATAGAGCTTTTTATTTTCAAAACACATGCACAGATAATTTTCAACATTCCCCCTTGCAAAACCTTGTGTTCCCAACATTTTTTTCTCCTCTTTACCCCTACCTTCTCTCCTAGATGGTAAGCATGACTAAAACCTTTCAAATCCCTTCAGTATTTGTCCTCTTTCTCTCATTCAATTCTCAAGTTACATGGAACTGGTCCAAAAGTAAACATAGTTTTGAAGACTGTCCCCATCTCTCTACTATTTCTTTCCGAAAATCTAGGATCATCCTAGTCAAACTGTACTAAACATACATCATTCTCCACTAATAATCCCAAAGCCACTAGCAATTGCAACGTACCTATTTTCTAAGTGATAGAGCCACAGTCCAAATTCACATTACACAGAGCAGTGAAAGTCATCCTCTGTCTCTAGGGAGAACCTGAAACCTGCATCCTTGTGCCAAGCAAGAGTATAAGATTAAATGGAGCTGAGTTATGTGGTAGAAGTCTGTAGAGTTAAAAGAAGGTCATTACCTCCTGGGATTCTGGGTTCCATCGTCATAGGAGGGGAAGAGGGATCTTACTCCAACTGGACCCTAGGAATCAAAATTCAACTTTTAGAATTTTATTCAATATTCAATTCAATAAGTGTTTATTAAGCACCTACTATTTACCAGGCATTGTGCTGAGCACTAAGGATGCAAAAAGAGGCAAAAGACAGTCCCTACTTTCAAAGAGTTTATAATCTAATGGGAGGGACAACATGCAAATAAATATTTATAAAGAAAGCTATATACTGGATAAATGGAAACAATTAACAGAGGAATGGCTCTGGGATAAGGAGGGTTTGGAAAAGGCTTCCTATACGAGTAGGATTTTAGTTGGGATTTAAGAAGGATCCCTTCCAAGTAGAAGTTCACTCTGGTTATAGAGAAAGACAGCAGCAATAGATGAGTCCACTCTAGTCTCACATCCATGCATTTATGAAAAAAAAAAATAATGCTACCTTTTACTCAAATTCCCCGTCCTTATCAATCAAGTAAATAGTTAATACCATTTCTCTACCTCTCTATCTCTTTTGTCTTGTCAAAGCTGAACAAAAGAAATAGAGGAAATAGTGAGATCACGGGAGATTGGTCAATTGAAAAATAATCATTTCCTTTTGAAAATGAAAAAGGATGAGGAGGCACATGAACTGTAAGATTCTTTACCTTAGAATCCTGCTTTAGAGTCTCTCCTTTACAAATAAAAAAGTTGACTCAGAGATATTAGGTAACATGGTCAGGATCACAAGGTACTAAAAAATGATGACTGGACTTCAGTGTCCCGGCAGATTCCAAGACCAAGTGTTTTTCCGCTGCACTAAGGTCCATAAAGGTTGGGGGTGGAGGGCGTGGGGGGTACAGGTAGGTGGGAGAGGAGAATCAGGAGGAAGTTCTTTGTTCATGCCCTAAGGTCCCTCCTGATAGTTCTTATACGGAGATCCCTTGTATATGTACATGTGTTGTATACGTGTAGCACAGGAGGAGGCCTGTTCTATCTGTGTGATACAGGAGGGGGACTTGTATATGTGTAACACGGGAGGGGGAGTTATATATGTGTAACACAGGAGGGGCCTTTTCTGTGTGATACGGAGGGGAGTTTATATTGTTGGAGGGGCCTGTCTTCTGTGGATAAGGGAGGGGGGGTTTATATGTAAACGGGAGGGGTTTATTGTAACACGGGGGGGTTTTATTGTGTTAACGGGAGGGGGAGTTGTATTTGTAACCGGGGGCCTGTTCTTCTTTGTAAGGAGGGGAGTTATTGTAACAAGGAGGGGGCCTGTTTATCTTTGTGATACGGGGGGGTTGTATATTTTGTAAAGGAGGGAGTTCATGTGTAACACAGGAGGGGCCTGTTCATCTTTTGTGAATGGCGGGGGAGTTGATATGTGTAACAGGGGGTTATATTTCGGGGGGTTTTATTTTGTAACAAGGGGGTTTATTTGTGTAACACGGGGGGGTTTATATGTAAACGGAGGGCTTTCTATCGGGATCGGAGGGGAGTTGATTGTAACCGGAAGGGGCCTGTTCTATCTGTGGATAGGGAGGGGGTTGTATATTGTAACAAGGAGGGTTCATTTTTGTAAAGGAGGGGAGTTTTATTTTAACAGGGAGGGGGAGGATATGTTAACCGGAGGGGCCTTTTCATCTTTGTATTTGAAGGGGGGTTTTATTGTTAACGGGGGGGTGATATTGTAACACAGGAGGGGCTGTTCTATCTTGTGAAGGGAGGGGAGTTGATATTTAACACAGGAAGGGCCTGTTCTTGGGAAGGGGAGTTGTATATGGGAACAGGAAGGGGGTTCTTTCTGTGTCGGGGGGGGTTTATTGCCGGGGGGTTTATCTTGTGTCGGAGGGGAGTTGATATGGGAAACAGGAGGGGACCTGTTCTATCGTGAACGGGAGGGGGGCATTGTTTAACACAGGAAGGGGGCCTGTTCATCTTGGATGGGGGGGAGTTTTATTGTAACAGGGAGGGGGGTATTGTTAACGAGGGGGGTTCATTTGTAACGGGAGGGGAGTTGTATATGTGTAACACAGGAGGGGCCTTTCCATCTTTGATATGGGGGGTTTATTTAACGGGGGGGGTTGTATTTGGAACAGGGAGGGGGTTTATAGGAACGGGAGGGGGATTGTAACAAAAGGAGGGCCTTTCTTTGTGATACGGAGGGGGAATTGTATATGTGTAACGGGGGGATTGCAATTGTATAAAGGGAGGGGGTTGTATATGTGTAAAAGAGGGGCCTTTTTCACGGATAAGGAGGGGAGGTTTGTAACGGGGGGGGAGTTGCTTATGTGTAACAGGAGGGGGGAGTTCCATTTGTATAACACAGGACGGGGGAGTTGCATATGTGTAACACAGGAGGGGGCTGGTTCTATATGTGTAACATGGGAGGGGGAGTTGTATATGTGTAACACGGGAGGGGGCCTGATATATCTGAGTGATATGGGAGGGCAAGTGGTATATGTGTAACACAGGAGGGGGAGTTGTATATGTGTAACACAGGAGGGGCCTTTCTATCTGTGTGATACGGCAGGGGGAGTGGTATATGTGTAACACGGGAGGGTTGTATATGTGTAACACAAGAGGTGGCCTGTTCTATCTGTGTGATCCGGGAGGGGGAGTTGCATATGTGCAACACAGGAGGGTGCCTGTTCTATCTGTATGATACGGGAGGGAGTTGTATATGTGTAACACGAGGAGGGCCTTTCTATCTTGTGATATGGAGGGGAGTTGTATATATGTTAACAGGGAGGGGTTGCATTGTAACACGGAGGGAGTTATATATGTGAACACAGGAGGGGCCTTTCTTTATCTTTGTGATTAGGGGAGTTATATTGTAACACAGGAGGGGAGTTGTATATGTGTAACACAGGAGGGGCCTGTTCTATCTTTGTGATAAGGCAGGGGGAGATTTATATGTGTAACACGGGAGGGGGGAGTTGTATATGTGTAACACAGAGGGGCCTGTTCTATCTTTGTGATCTGCAGGGGATGTTATTGTAACACAGGAGGAGTTGATATTGTAACAGGGGAGGGGATTTGCATATGTGAACACAGGGCGGGCCTGTTCCTATCTTGTGTCTGGGAGGGAGTTGCATATGTGTAACAGGAGGGGGAGTTGTATATGTGTAACACAGGAGGGGCCATCTGTCTTGTGTCAGCAGGGGAGTTGAATGTGTAACAAAGAGGCCTTTCTATCTGTGATCGGGAGGGGAGTTGTATATGTGTAACACAGGAGGGGGCCTGTTCTATCTGTGTGATACGGGAGGGGGAGTTGTATATGTGTAACACAGGAGGGGGCCTGTTCTATCTTTGTGATACAGGAGGGGGAGTTGTATATGTGTAACACGGGAGGGGGAGTTATATATGTGTAACACAGGAGGGGGCCTGTTCTCTCTGTGTGATACGGGAGGGGGAGTTGTATATGTGTAACACAGGAAGGGGCCTGTTCTATCTGTGTGATACGGGAGGGGGAGTTGTATATGTGTAACACAGGAGGGGGCCTGTTCTATCTGTGTGATACGGGAGGGGGAGTTGTATATGTGTAACACAAGAGGGGGCCTGTTCTATCTGTGTGATACGGGAGGGGGAGTTGTATATGTGTAACACAGGAGGGGGCCTGTTCTATCTGTGTGATACGGGAGGGGGAGTTGTATATGTGTAACACAGGAGGGGGCCTGTTCTATCTGTGTGATACGGGAGGGGGAGTTGTATATGTGTAACACAGGAGGGGGCCTGTTCTATCTGTGTGATACGGGAGGGGGAGTTGTATATGTGTAACACAGGAGGGGGCCTGTTCTATCTGTGTGATACGGGAGGGGGAGTTGTATATGTGTAACACAGGAGGGGGCCTGTTCTATCTGTGTGATACGGGAGGGGGAGTTGTATATGTGTAACACAGGAGGGGGCCTGTTCTATCTGTGTGATACGGGAGGGGGAGTTGTATATGTGTAACACAAGAGGGGGCCTGTTCTATCTGTGTGATACGGGAGGGGGAGTTGTATATGTGTAACACAGGAGGGGGCCTGTTCTATCTGTCTGATATGGGAGGGGGAGTTGTATATGTAACAGGGGAGGGGGGAGTTGTATATGTGTAACAGAGGGGGAGTTATATGTGACAAGGGGGCCTGTTCTATCTGTGTGATACGGGAGGGGGAGTTGTATATGTGTAACACAGGAGGGGGCCTGTTCTATCTGTGTGATACGGGAGGGGGAGTTGTATATGTGTAACACAGGAGGGGGCCTGTTCTATCTGTGTGATACGGAGGGGGGAGTTGTATATGTGTAACACAGGAGGGGGCCTGTTCTATCTGTGTGATACGGGAGGGGGAGTTGTATATGTGTAACACGGGAGGGGGAGTTGTATATGTGTAACACAAGAGGGGGCCTGTTCTATCTGTGTGATACGGGAGGGGGAGTTGTATATGTGTAACACAGGAGGGGGCCTGTTCTATCTGTGTGATACGGGAGGGGGAGTTGTATATGTGTAACACAGGAAGGGGCCTGTTCTATCTGTGTGATACGGGAGGGGGAGTTGTATATGTGTAACACAGGAGGGGGCCTGTTCTATCTGTGTGATACGGGAGGGGGAGTTGTATATGTGTAACACAGGAAGGGGCCTGTTCTATCTGTGTGATACGGGAGGGGGAGTTGTATATGTGTAACAGGGGAGGGGTGAGTTGCATATGTGTAACACTGGAGGGGGGAGTCGTATATATGTAACACGGGAGGGGGCCTGTTTTGTCTGTGTGACACGGGAGGGGAAGTTGTATTGTATGTGTGTAACTCGGGAATGGGCCTGTTCTATGTGTGTAACACAGAAGGGGGAGTTGTATATGTGTGACACGGGAGGGGGTTCTACTCTGCTGCGATTCCTCCCAACTCTGGATCTATTATCTGCTTTAGAAAATTTACGCATCTGCTAAAGTGAAGTAGAGGTTGGGAAGTGTGGGGGCTGGGGAACTTGGTGCGCGTCTCAGATCACTGAGGCGCATCCTTCTTTCCCACCCTCCCCATGTCTGAGGAGCTTGCTACCATAGAAGGCAGGTGACAGAAGACTCACTAGTGGCGTCCCAGCCAGACGCTCGCTCCTCTCCGCCCCTCCCTAGGACCGAACGCTCGATTAGAATTCAAAATGGGAAGCTGACCCTGCGCTTGGCAAGCTGGAATTCCGAAAGCGCATGCGTTAGGGCCCAGCCTCGGCTGCGTATATGGAAGCGGTTGCCTGTGCCCCTCCCTACTCTGAAGGGAGACCGTAAACATCCAATGAGTGAGGAGGGTTTTGACGTATCGACAAACACACTGATCTCCGTGGCACCGCCCGTCACTGCGGCAGCGCCTTGTGTCTAGCGCCCCCTCTCGGTGCTGTGAGGAGTACCAGGGATCAGTGCTGGGGGAGGAGAGTGCTCTCAGCTTCGCTGCAACCTTTTCCTCCTTTAACATTTCCAGACGCACGACGGAGCGCAACCGTGACCCTCTCCTTTGCCACGGGGTGTGAGAGAGGCAGCGGCGAGTGAAGAGATGGATTGTGAAAGGAGGGACCACAGGGATGGCGGAAAGGGAGGGAAGAGAATAGCGCTGAGAAGGCAAGGGTTGGCTGCCACGCCTCTGCCCGTCGCCCGCGATCCTTCCGGTGTAAGCCGGAGCAAGGGGATGCATCCCTGCGGATGTGCCTGGGATTGGGCCCTTGGGGTGTCGTCCTAGCGGGCCATCTCCTCAGGAATTCTGACTTCCAAGCCTTCTTGTGGAGGTTGGGAAGGGGGGACCCCACACGTTTGGGGTCCCAGACCGCTGTCTCGGGGTGTCTCAAAAGAATTTGCAACCCATCTGTTCCTTAAGGGGCAAAGTTTTATTCAATAGTAATTATAACGCCATTAAAAAAAAAAAAAGCGAGCTGGACTTCTAAGGGAAGCAAGAGGAGACTTTTATCCAGCTTCTAGCATAGATATGCTCATTCTATGGCTCCAGGGTAGGGCGAGGGGAGTAGTTCTCACTGACCAGGTTATTACTGACAAGATTACCAGTCAGCAATGAATTGAGTGGTTTTACTGTTGTCTCAGGAGTTTGAAATGGGAGTTTCCTGAGGTTGGAAGCTATTTGATTAAGGAGTGGTCAGAATCAGACTCAGTATCCGAGTTTCCTGAGGCAGGAAATCTAGAATCACTGACTTCTTGCCAGAACAGAAGCCCCCCTAAAATCAGGGAGCCTCAAAATCATATTACATCATTCTTACCTGGAGATGTTTTTTTCTAAGTAGCTGTAATATCTTTCTTCGTCCACTACTATGTTCTCTTGACTCAGCCACTCTAGACTCCAAATCCGACGTCTGGGACCCTCTCCTTGAGACCCTCAGAATTAATGGTCAGGGACCCTCTTGGCTGCACAGCATATTCTGCCAATGAAGAACTTTCACGTTTTTCTTCATCTGTCAAAAGTGGGTAAAAAGTATTGAAAGAAGGCAATCATGTAACTGGGAAGCCTCTTTTCAGTTTTTTCAAGATACGCAAAGAACTGATGAATATTTATAAGAGCAAGAACCATCCTTGTAGACAAAAATCAGCAAAAGATAAGTACAACTAGTTCTCAAAGCAAGCTATCAACAATCACATAAAACTATTCAAAAGTAATAATAAAAAATGCAAATTAACACAACTCTGAGGTTCTACCTCACACCCATTAGATTGGCAAAAAGGGCAAAAAAGAAAAAGAAAATAGGAATTATTGGAGGGTCTTTGGGAGGACAAGAACATTGATATGCTGATAGTGGAACTGTGAAATGGCCCAGTTATTGAGGAAAGCAATTTGAAACTATAGCCCCCAAAATCATGAAACTGTACTTACCAGTTGATTCCACAAAAACCATTACTAGATTCATATTCCAAATTGATCAATGTTAGAAGGATGCCAAATGCACAAAATAAATTTATTACAATTTTTTTTTTTTTTGTTTTAGCAAAGAACCAGAAATAAGTAAGGTACCCACCAATTAGGGAATGACAATAAATTATAGCATTTGAATGTAAATGTATCATTAGAATTAATGAAAAGGATAGATTTAGAGAAACCTGGGAAAACTTGTATGAATTGATAGAGTGGAGTAAGCAGAATTAGGAGAATAGTTTTTGTATTGCCTACAGCATTGTAAAGGAATATTACTTTAAAGATTTCAAAACTGTCATGGATACTATAAACTAATCACCACTTGTGATGGCTGATGAAGAAGTGTGCTTCCCACCTCTTTGCAGAGAGTTTATGAAAACTCTCTGCAAATGAAAAAATATGAAAAAATATGTAGAAAGTAAATATATGATAGGTACAGAATAAGACATATTTTGAGACATGACCATTATAGTACAAACTATTTTATTTGACCACATTTATTTGCTAAAATGATGGGCTTTTATTGGGGCGGGTAGAGTGTTGTAGCGACAGAATGGGAGGGAGTAGAAGTGATACTAGAGCATATGTTCTGGGGTTCATTCACTCAACTCTCATTCACAGTGGCAAGTCAGGTTCACAAAAGGCCTCTACTATGCCTCTCATCATGGTACTAGAGGTTATTGCTTCTCCCTTATTGCTTTTAAATATTTCTCTATGCTACTAAAGTTCTGAATTTTTGATGACTATATTTCTAGTGGTTTTAAGCTTAAGGCTCCTCTCTGATGAAAGCCTATGAATGTACTTTAATTTTTGGGACAAAATTTCTGGTCTATTTCTTGTATGAATATTATAATACAATATCTGGAATCTTTGTTTATTCATATTTTAATGATTCTCAGATTGTCTACATTGTAGAGCCAAGTCCTCTAGCTCTGTTGCTCTGATTTGGAAGGGTTTTAAATGTGGTTGTATAGTTTTGCAAATCTGTTTTCTTCTTTTATCTCTCTATTTTTGCCTTCCATGTTAATATTTTCTATTGAATCAAGATGTCACTTCTCAAGCTTCTCTTTTAAATTATTTTCAATATATGTATATTAAAGTACATATATTGAAAATATATGTACATATATATAAGTACATATATTGTATATATATACTATATATATTGTATATATATATAGTATATATATACAATGTGTACATGTATATAGTATATATATATATAAGTACATATATTGTGTATATATATATATATATATGTACATATATTACTCCTTCCATAGGGAGCAATTTGGTATCAAAAGGATAAGAATAAAGGAATATTGCATAAAGAAAAAAAATAATTCAGCAAAGGATATGAGTGGTAAAAGAAAAGGTGTCTTTCAGAATAAATAGTTTAGAAAAGGAAAAGAATTTTGGTTCAATAAAAACTATTGAAAACACATGGTTTTCAGAGAGGATGCAAGTAGTTTGGAGCAAAAACAAAACCCAGACCCACATTAAAAAAGATTTAAAGTTATGCCTCTTTTGTATGAATAATTTTATGGTTTACAAGAGTGGAAAAAATTATATTTATTTATAAAAGACTGATAATCTGAGTAGAAAAACAAGTTTTCAGAGACATAAACTACGTAAGAGGATCATTTTGATAACTGGCAAATGATGGAGCTAGCAAGGCATTGTACTTGTTAATTTCATTTGCATGTAATTGTTTTAAGAATTAAGATGGAAAAATCACAAAAGGAAAAAAAGATCATATAACTGTTAGAAGACAATGGGATGATTAAACAAAGATATTATTTCAAAGGGATTATTTGGTGAGTTTTTGCCATATTAAATGACAGGTATCAGAGAATACTTATTTAATGCCCTGAAAGTGTGGCAAAGCCTAGTTGGTAAAGTCAAGAATAGTCAGGAGAGAAAAGACTCACCTGAATATAGAGAAGTGGACTTTACTGGACCTGTGTGAAAAATAGCAGACAGAACCATCAACTCACTACATTAGGCTTATCTAACAAGAAGATACCCGATTTGTTGAAGAGAAACTGAAGCTTAGGGTAAAAGAGTTTCATTTACAGCAAGTACCCTTCAGCACTAAAAATTTGGGAGAGGAGAAACCTCTTAAGAGACAAATAGCTTGTTGTTCTTTCTGTCCAATAGTTTGAGAAAAGTCGGAAAGACATGTAATATATAGCTAAATTGCAAACCTATATTGGATTACTTAATGTCTGGGGTGGGGAAGAAAAATTTGGAACACAAAGTTTTGCAAGGATGAATGTCAAAAACTATCTTTGCATATATTTTGAAAATTAAAAGCTATTATTAAAATTTTCTTTAAAAGAATGCTATCCAATTTGGAATTAAGTCTAACGAGTTATCAAACTGTGCATACCCTTTGATCCAGCAGTGTTTCTACTGGACTTATAACCCAAAGAGATCTTAAAGGAGGGAAAAAGACTCACATGTACCAAAATACTTGTGGCAGCCCTTTGTGTAGTGGCAAGAAACTGGAAACTGAATGGGTGCCCATCAACTGGGGAATGGCTTGAATGAGTTATGGTATATGAATGTTATGGAATATTATTGTTCTGTAAGAAATGATAAACAGGTTGATTTCAGAGAAGCTTGGAGAGACTTACATGAACTGATGCTGAGTGAAATGAGCAGAACCAGGAGATCATCGTGATGAGGTTCAGTGCCGGCACAGTTGTAGGAACCCCTTCTGGTTGGTGCAGGTCCTTCGTAAAAGAATTTGCAAAACTCAAAAAATTAGTCTGGCAAAAAGAAGTTTATTGGCACTGGGAAGTCAGCTTTTGCTAGGAGGCTGACTTCCTTAGTGGCAAGGTCCTGACAGAAAAGTAAAGGTCTAGCAGAGGAATCCTGGTAGAGAGATAAAATTCCTAGCAGAGAAATCCCGACAGAGAGGTAGAGAGGTGTGGTCCTGTTGGGGAAATAAGTGGTATAAGTGTAAGTGAAGTAGTAGGAACTTGAAAGTTATAGTAATGAGTGGAAGAAAATATATTCTTCCTCAACACTCCTGGATCCCTGAGAATTAGTGTTACTGTAATGTAACACTGATGGGGTGAATATGACCCCAACAAAAATAACCAAGGTCCTTGTGTTGAACCCTGGATGATAAACCATAGCCACCCCCTTTTTACTTGGAATTAGGACTGGAAAATTGAATTTAGGAACAAGCCCAGGAAAAACCTTGAAGCTCCAACCCCCTTTCCATCCAGGTGCATTATTTTGATCCTTACTAGGATAATTCCCCCTCCTTTTGAGTATTGCCCCACACTTCACTGTGTCCTGTCCTTGACCTTCTTATTTTGATCCCTTTCCTGTCAGGATTAAGTTATGATCCTTTCCTGGAATTATGGCTTGTCTGCCCACCCAATGTCCTTGCCCCCTTATCTGCCTTTGTTTCCTCTATAAGATTGTATACTCAGGTTATATACTCTGTTTGCAAAACCTAGTTAGCTAAAACTCTATATAACCTCTCTGCCTCAGTTTTTCTGTAGTATATGCTTTGGAAACATATTCCCATGCAGTCAGCTGACTTAAACTCTCCACATTAAAGATTAAAAAAAAAAACAATCTCGACTTGCCAGTTTCTCTGGTATTATACTTGGTAGCTAGATGGGTCATAGGGAGAAACATTCATAGAAGAGGGTCTGAAATACTATATATTATCAGGCCAAGTTTTTCAAAGAGCCCAGCTGGGAGGGACATTGACAGAATTATCTTGTCTTTTAGTGGGCCTTTTTTTGTGCTTAAGCAGGCCTTTGTTGCAATGAGTCCTAGTTGAATTCCATGTTGAATTCCTTGCATTAATAAAATTATTATAACCCCATAGTTACTATAGCCATTCAGAAGGCCAAATTACAAATGTCAGCTCCAAGGCTATTTTTTTCCTATTGGTGTTGTGCCACAGTTCTCTTAATGTCCTGACCCAATTTCCTTAATTATCCTATTCAGTTACTCTGCCTCAGGTTATAACCATTCCCTCTTAATGTTAGGATAAAGGTCTTATATCTTAGAGCTTATATCATTCCCTCTTAATGTTTAATGGGATAAAGCTCTTTATCCATTTTAGACATCATTAGAATATCAGGAGCCTCTCCAGTACCTCCCATTATGTCATCCTAGGTGCTTCCCCCCCATTAGATCATCCCCATCCAGGTACCTACCCCATTATGTTATTGTTCTTTTATTATCCTATAAAAGAATCTTATATCTGACATTCACTGCTGGATTCTTTGAGACCATAGTCTCATTCAGCCCTGGGACCAAACCGTGGATCCATTTGGTCCCGGTAAATCTCTCCCATTTAATAAATTATTAAATACTCTCTAATCTCTATCTTGCTCAGTTTCTCTGGCATTACATTGGTACTCCACTTAATTGACAACTGCTTCTATAAACTCAATGATATATGGGTACTATGAATAAAACTCTGGTCACTCAAAGCTTTGCATATTAATATTTACAGTACTTTCAAATTAGGGCTTTTAATTTTCAAGTAAATACTTGAATCAGTTTGCTAAGCAGAAGATGGCTTTCTAACTCTACATTATTCCAATAAGAATAGTGGGGCTATGAATGAGAAGAAAGGACTCATTTCCTCCTCTTTTCCATCATATGCTCTATATAGCAGGTCAGAAATGCAGTCACATTAATCATGCCCTTGGTTGTTTTGGCAGTCCTTGATATATTGCCAGAGCAAAGTATGATAAAATGAATCATACAATGTACCCTAACTTTCAATCTATGCCTGAGGTATTTCATGTACTGTAAATATGTGACTGAATTGGTAGAGAGAATGCTGAATGTGATGTGACATATGAGGGACAGAAGGAGCTCCTCAATAATAATTTACAACTTGCTTTCTTGGAAACTGAGTAATTTGTCTTTGGATGAGTTAGGGTATATCTCTTGTCTGAGCTGAGTTCTCATCTCATTTGCATCTAAAGCATTCATTCACTATTTTTTTTTAATATATTCTAATCTATAGATGTTCTTGGATTTCTTTTTGTTATTTGCTTGCATGAATGGGTATATTTATCCTCACTATTGGTGACAGTCTTTTCTAAAAACTGTAGTTGGTGAGATTTTAAATTAAATTAAAGCTAAATTATCTTCTTTAATAAAACAACTTGCAAGACTTTTGTGGGGGGAAGGGTGTTTTGAGTCAAAATAAACTAAACTATCAATGTTTATGAGAGCAGATAGATATGATTCTAATTCTAATATCCCAAAGAATAGAGAGAACAAAGCAGCCAGCCTTGAGAACACTTCTGCTCCCACCAAAGCAGGAATCAAGTCTCCTTTGGAGAGAGGTGAACAGATTAGAAGGCAACATCTTCCATGAGATATATTTAGACAATATATGTGAATAGACATACATGGGTAGCACATGCCTAATAGAATGTTGGAGCTAGTAGGGACCTTGGGAGGCACTTGATGCAGTGGAAAGAGCACTGACTGAATTTTCTTGCTGAGTCAAGAGTGAACTTCAGAAGTTGCAACAGAACAATAGAAAAATTCCAGCAAAACTGGTTCTGAGCAATGGGAACTCCAATAAAAGAGTAGTACCAAGCCTTAACTTACCTTACATAGTTATTATATGTAACCTGTAGTTCTTGTACCTTGCACTTTAGGTTAACACAACTTTTATTCAATTTTGGGGACTTCTTCAAAAATCTAATATTTCTTTGACTTGTTTTGCCCCTACTCAGAGCTCTCTCCAGAAAATTTTCAAATGTAGTTCCAATAATTCACATTTAGGTTCCTACATATATGAATAAAATAATCACGCAAGGAAATGATACATTTATTAGATATAGAAAAATCTTTATTTTACCTAGCATTAGAATTAGAGTAAATAGCCCCTAAGTGATATTACAATTTTCCTACTTTTCCAATAAGTCCAACTTTGGCCCATTATCTTTATTTGGTTCCTCATGTCCCTCATGTCATCACATTGTGTTTTGGACTCCTTCTAGAAGGGAAAATGAACTTGGAGTTACTAAAGAATCAACCCTATCAGATAGAATTTATATTGACCCATTAACTCATAGGAATAGCCAAGTCTGGATCTTTAGTACCTCTGTCTTGTGAATTTATTCCCCTTGCTGCTCTTTTGAGTTTGTTTTTATATCCATTCATCCAAATAAGAGAGGGCTGCCTACAAACTCCCACTTCTTTTGATAGAAGTCTGGATCCTGAACACTCAAATTTAAGGTTGCTACTAAGGCAACCCCAAAGTTGGCACTGCTTAGGAATTCTCTCTTTTTTTAGGAAGCTGGGAATCTGAACTTCATAAATTTCCTGGAATTCAGGAATTTCCACTTTTTGACCATGTATTTTCTAGGGCCTTGTACTGAACATATATGTGCTGCTACTTCTCCAAGGCTAGGTCCAGGCACTCTTGAGTCCAGGAATTTGGTCTTTGCTATTCTATCTCTGCCCTTGGTCACTATTGTTTGTGGATTAGTGGTAGAGTGTCAGACATTCTGACAAATGATCTGTCAAAATCTGCTTTTAGGTCTCTGATTGGTCTAGATATATCTGAAAAGTGAAAGAAAGATAGAAAAAAAAGGCTCACTCCCTTCTTTTAATAGATTCAGGAGCAAAAGAGTGGCTTTAACATACAAGAGAATGGAAGCCAACCAATTTATCCCCAATTAATACAATCAAAGTCTCAGTCAAATGCTTGTCACTCTTTAAAATTATCAAGCTGATCAGGGAACTTCCTTAACTAATCTTCTAATCCAAGTTTTCTTAGACTTACTGGGTAGGGGCATAGAACACAAGAGAAGTTTAAAAAAAAGAAATCCTTGAAAATGAACTCCTGTCTTCAGTACCATGTGAGTCTTTAATACAATGATTACATAGAGAGGGGAGTGCTTCTCTTGATTAACTACATATTTCTTAGAAGCAATACTAAAGACAGGGCTACCTTCCCTTGTAAGTACTGATGCCTAATGCATATGTTATGGATTGTATTGCATTTTAAGGATGGACTATATAAATGATTTCACAGTTGTTAGAAGACTGGTGCTATGGAATCAATGAAGAACTTCATAAACCCCCATTGATTTAGAGGATAAAGGCATCATTGAGAAAAAAACCATGCAGATAATTTTGGGATTATTAGATAGGTATAGACTATTTGTTAAGATACTCAAAAGAGAGGTCAATACAGACAGTATCCTTTGTGAGTCTTAAATTCTTAAAGAGAATCTCCTTTCTTAAAGAGAGGAATCTCCTTTCTAAGAAAAAGAGAACTATGTCAGATACAATTAAATTATTCTATTGGGACAATACCCCTCCAGCTTTGTTACTCACAAATATTAAAACAAAATGATAGCACTGGGAGAATTAGAACATGGAATGTTAGAGAAATGGGACTGAGTATAGAATGTTACAAAAATTGTCACATGTGGCTACAATGTATGTTTTTTTTTTTTTGCTTAATTGTTTTTCTTTGTGACAGAAAGATTCACAAGAGAGGGGAAAGGGAAGATGTTGAAAAGAAAGATTGTATCCAGGAAGATTAATAAAGATATTTTTAAGGGATGGGAGAACAAACTAGAGTGTAAGGTAGATTTACAATTGGAATAACAACAATATAGAATGATGTGATCCAAAAACTTGGTTGACCAAATAGGGGAGTAGGAACAGTGTGGAAATACAGAAAAGGCAGAGTTTAAGAGGAAAAATATGTTACTATCCAGCAGGCATTATTTGAAGAACACAACGACCCTGATTAGTTAAATGAAAATGGTTATTTGGCAAAAATAGTTCTTATAGTGATGAAGAGGGAACCTATAAGGCTCAACAATAGTGCTGAAAAAATTCTACCTAAAACCTTATTGAAAACTCTTTTCTCTGATTCTGTAATTATCAAGAAAATTTTTTTTCCTGACTCTTATGTCACCTACCTTAAGAGAGTATATATTGGTTAGTTTTCTCTGGCAATTCCAGTTAGATTTGCAAATATACATATTGGCATTGTATTTTTCACACTAACATGCTGTTAAGTTGACTTGGCACATGCCCACTTTCAGGATGTGGAAGTGAGGTTCTGCATGTTAGAGAAGAGAAGAATGAATAGAGGACCTAAAAAAAAAAAAAGACCTTTGCTTGCATTTTCTTTGAGCCTGATGTATGTATGTATGTTTTTGTCTTGTTTGGAAAAGTTCCACACAAGATCGTGACTCATTAGCCAGATCAAAATATGAAGCCTGATGCAAACTGGGTGTTTATATTTTTCAGGCAGAGTAACATCAATAAATATGTAGCAAGTTCCCCTTTTCATTAGGGACATTAGTTTGTTTAGAATGGAGGAGTGAACAATCCTCCCACCCCATCTCCATTTATCATTAAAAATTACATGAGGTTGAAAAAAGTACAAAAGTGTATAAAAGTGAGAGGTAGAAGAGAGGATAGAAAGAGAATGTAAATGAAAAACAATGGATAAATTGACAGATGAAGAGATGGATATGGATATAAAGATGATATAATTTCAGAAGTATAGATTTCATATAGATTCAGACATACAAATTTCAGACATATAAATATTCTACAACTGATTGATAAGAATTATACTTGTATTCCATGATATCCCTACTTCAAAGTCTCATGTGGCCCAGAAATAACCCTGTGTTCTCAGAGGCTGTGACTGCAGAAAAGAAACTGAGAGAGATAAATCCTACCAAATTTGAAAGGCTTCAAGGGCAGGTTTGATAACAATCTGAATGTCTGTAATCAAAAACCCAATCTAATTAATTGTAGAGAGGTTCATCACCTAAAAGCTAGTCACTGGGTGATGATTGTTCTTTTGTTTTGTTTTGTTTTGTTTTTTAGATGCAGCACTTCAGGAAGACTATCTACAGAATGACAGAAAAGGGTGATCTGTATCTGGAAAGAGATACTGACATCTATGAAATCATCATCTTTACTGGCACTGAACCAAATCAGATAATAAATGTGAAAGCACTTTGAAAAGCAAAGTAAACAAAACCAAAAAACTTCTGTTTTAATAATAATAATAATAGCTAACATTTATACAGCACTATAAGATTTTTTTTAGCACTATAAGATTTACAAAACATTTTACACATATCTCATTTGAGATGTGAATAATAATAACAACAATAATATAAACTGAAATAGAAAGAAAGAGAAATGGAAATTAGATCTATATTAGACTAATAACTTCTGAGACTTGAAAGCTTCTGTATCCACTGCATATTTTTCATCACTAAGTGGAAAATTATCAAATAATACTAATCAGATACCAATTTCTTAGCATTGTTGGGAAGTTTTTTAACTTTGAGATATGAAGGCAAACTTGGTGTGTATACCTTTTAGGCAGAGTAACATTAATAAATATGTAGCAAGTTCCTTTGTCCATTAGGGACATTAGTTTGTTTAGAATGGAAGATTAATGATTATTACTAATGTAGATCTGATGAGAGAGGTTCAGAGGTTCAGGCAGGAATAGAGAGAAACAGAGAGGGAGTGAAAGAAGGGGGAAAAGAGAAAGAGAACAAACAGTAAAGATATGGTAGCCCATTCCCCCCCTTCTCTCACTGTTCCTCTCTCCCTTTCCTCAACAATTTCCTTAGTGCCCTCTTCACCTCCTTGTTCCTCAGAGTGTAGATTAGGGGATTAACCATGGGTGTAACTACTGAATAAAACAGAGAGATGAATTTGCCCCGGTCCTGAGAACTACTCTTGGCTGGCAGTAGATAAGCATAAATGGCTGAACCATAGAAGAGGAATACTACTATCAAATGGGAGCCACAAGTATTGAAAGCCTTACGCCGGCCTTCAGCTGAATGAATCTTCAGGACAGCCTGGGCAATGTAGCCATAGGAAACAAGGATGATGCTCAGGGGCACTGCAGTGAAGAAGGCACATACACCATTGAGTACAGCCTCGTTGAGGCTCGTGTCCCCACAGGCCAACTTGATTAGAGCTGGCACTTCACAGAGGAAATTATCAACTTCCCGGCGTCCACACAGTGGGAGCTGCAGAGTGAATGTTGACTGAATTAGGGAGTTTCCCAGGCCACCTAGCCAGGCAATAGCAGCTAGCTGCCAGCAAAGCCGAGGGTTCATGATGATCATGTAGTGCAGAGGTCTGCAGACAGCTACATAGCGATCAAAGGCCATCACAACCAACAGGATGCACTCGGTGGCCCCCAGCCAGAGGAAGACGTATAGTTGGGTTATACAGCCATCATAGCTGATGGTTTTGTCAGGGCCCCACAAATTCAACAGCATTTGAGGGACTGAGCTTGTGGTAAAGGCAAGGTCAAGAGAAGAGAGGTTACTGAGGAAAAAATACATGGGTGTATGAAGCCGGGCATCCAGGCGCGATACTAAGATAATAGTCAAGTTGCCCACCAAGGTTAACATGTAGGAGAACAGGATGGCGACAAATAAGATCATCTCCAGCTGGGGATAGTCAGAGATACCCATCAGGATGAAACCTTTAAAGGAGCTGTGGTTTGCTCCTCCCATCACTGGCCACCTTGTGTCCCCTAAAGAAGAGAGAAAGGTTACTAGACTGAAAAAAGAGTCAGGAGAGCAGTAAGAGTGTAAACTTGTTGGACAAGATTAATGTCTTCAATGTCAGGTCTTCAGGAAAGCTAAGACCAGGAAAAAAAAGAAAAAGAAAGGAAAGGATAAAAGGAAAAAGAGGGGAGGGAGGAAAAGAGAAGAGAGAAGAGGAAAGAAGGATTAAAGATTGTTTCATGGGTTTTCTGGCTCCAGGGCATCTACTAGTTGGCTCTGTCAATCCCAAATCTATCTTTACTGTTACCAAAACCACTAAGAATTCCCCAAATGAACAAGGAACCAAAAGAAGAGAAACAATGAGCTATTAGGACAAATTAGAGAATAAGGACAGCCAAGATGGTGAAGGGAACTCAAAACCATGCTGTATGAAGACTGGGGTGAAAGAATTAGGAATATGTAGCCAGCAGTAGAGAAGATGGGCAAAGATTGCTCTGATAATTGTCTTTAAATTGTGGGAGGAGTATCAGATGGAAAAACTATTTGACTTATTTTATTTGGGCCCAAAAGGCAAAACTAGAAAGTTATAGTGAGCTTGATTCAAATTCAACTTATTAAAAAGTTTCCTAGTACTCGGAGTTGTCCAAAAATGGAATTAGACAGCTGTGAGCATGTGGGAGAATAAGTATATTGAGTTCTTCCTCATTTAGAGGACTTCAAGTGGGTCCTGAGTAACAAATTTTTGCAAATATTGTAGAGAGAATTCATGCTTTAGGTGTAGTAGACTGATTTAGATAATATTTGAAATCTCTTCTATCAGACTTCAGAAATGGACCCATGGGTTTTAAGCTTGGAATGTTTGCATAAGGTTCTCCTTGTTGATGTAGAGAATGATTACTCAAAAAAACAAAAAAATGCTCCATACTAGAGAGTTATTTGAGGAAGGAAAAGTAGCTATGTACTTGAGGTTACAGGGACAGATAGCTTCCAACTATTTTCTAGAACTATTTAAAAGCAACTAGATGGCAGAATATCCCTGATTTCAAGAGAACCTGAGTTTAAATCCAGCCTCAGACACTTAACACTTACTAGTTGTGTGACCCTGCACAAGCCACTTAATCCCAACTGTCTCACCAAAAAAAAGAATAAATAAATAAAAGCATCAGGAAGACTGTTTGGGACTAATATTGATCTCTTGGAACTGAGAGAAGTGAAGGAAGAAGCATGGATGCAGAATTAGTATTTATGGTGAGAAGTAGTTATGTGCAACGGTTAGAGTGAGGAGACCAGATGATGCGAGTTCAAATCAGCCTTAGACATTTATTAGCTATGGGATCCTGGGCAAGCCATATAATCTCTGTGTCAGTTTCCTCATTTGTGAAGTGGGATAATAATAGCATATACCTCCCAGGATAAAACAAGGTAATTAGTAAAATGCTTTACAAAACTTAAAACACTATATAAATTATTAACTACTATTGTGATGAGTACAATGAATGGATGACCTCTTGTTGGGGATGTTACAAAGGAAGAGCTTTTCCAGTGAGTATAGGTTGGACTATTTGGCTTCTGAAATCTCTTCCATCATTATGATTACACTGGTACTGAATTTGTAGGATAAATGAGTTGTACTAGATAAATAAATGGGTTATAATATGGAAATGGGTTTGATAAAGGGAATTTGGAGAAAGTGAGCAGAAAGCAAACGAGTAAAGATAGACTTCCATGAACACAAAAGAAGTGAAAATGAGTGAAAAGGTAAGAAGGGTAAATCTAGAAGTGGTTTTTTGACTTGTGATCTGAGAGGGACTGTATGTGGGAACCTGGACCCTAATATCATATTCCTCTACCCTTCTCCCCAAAGTATTGAAGAGTAGTGATGAGAATGAGTTTTAATTTCATACCAGATAGCTAGATTAGTTATTTTTTGAGGTCTTTTATTCTTTGGGGGGAAGTTGTGTAAAAGAAAAGGGAGTATAGGAGACCCTAGGATACATGATCTTGAGTAATAGAGTTTCAAAACATCTTCTCCCTTTGGGATTCTGGAATTCTAAGATTTAAGAAATGGAGGAAAGAATGATGCCATTTTAAAATGCCAATTTAATAAAGATAAGGACAATCAAAAATGATAAAGCTTGAGAAAGAGAAATCTTTGAAGTCAATAAAACAAAAAGAAATGGGATATATAGGATGTCACCCTAAAACTTTTTCTACCAAATCCCAGAATATTAGAATGAAGGAATGCAAAGGAGATACATATAAACAGAATAAATCAAAAGAAAGCCTACATTGCTGCACAACAATGAATAAAGTTATGGAATTTTCCCCAAGAGATGATATAGGCTGAAAAGGTAAACCATTTCAAGAAGTGTTTATGTGAATTTATGGATGATAATTATAATCATTCAAGAAAACTAGATTGTTGTAACACCATTCTTAGTCTTATTGAAATGATAGAGGACAAGATTAATGTAATCCTTGATTGTCCTTTCACCTGAGATAGAGTCAAGGGCTAGATGGGTCATGAAACTAACCCAGTATGACAATTTTTAGGTTCTAATGAAATAAAAATTTTACCCTTTGCTAATTATGGACCACAATAGCCTATTCTTGCTCCCATCAAACCCAAGTTTAATCTAACATCCTAAAAAAAGATTAAAAGTTCATCAGAAACCAATGAATAGTCCATCATCTAAATTTTCCCCATCAATGCTTTATAGTGTAAGATTAATTCTGGAGTTCATTCTGGAGCACTTGTGACACCACACAGGAATGTGATTGATCCCGATTTTTCCATTCACTTCCTTAGCCCTCTCAACTTTTTACTTGTATAACTGATTGAAAATAATTCTGAAATTTGAGGCTACCTGACTCTTGAGTAATTTCTGACCTTTAGAAAAGTCATGGGGTTTTTGAATATTGTATAAAAATGAACCTATATTTTCCCATTGATCTAAGAATATCAGAATTGAGAGTCAGGTTTTGAATCTTTAAATATAACTTTAATATTAGCCTTAGTAGCATACAATCAGGAAAATTATTTAAAATGTATACAAACAAATCTATATATAGATAGATATTTACATTTTCTTTTCCTTCCTGATAGTGCAAGATTCATAAATATAAACTCATTTTAATATTAGCTTGAGCAATATGTGATTAGGAAAGGAAATCATATAAAATAAATGTTACATATATGTAGATAAACCAGATTAGATTAACAAATAGATACTATACTCTAGATTCTAGATGGGTTTTTGGATTATTTTTTGGTTTGATTCTTTGCATCCCTGCTTCTCTGTCTTAATACAGATAATTAACTTCTGTACTCCTTACAATTCATTTACTTTATTTACTTGTCTGACTACCTTGCATATAAAATTAAATCAGAATTTTTTTTGATGTGACCTAAATGATGGAAAATAGACTTATACATAGACTGAATGCCGAGAATGTAATGGGGAAGTAAGGCTATCTGAAGCCTATGATCAATGGTTTCTTCTTTCCCCTTCTCTCCCTCTCCTGATCATCCCTTGCCCTTCCTTCTAGGTTTCCTTCCTCCATGACACCAAATGTTTTGACTGTTGTCTTGCTCTTTTTCTGTAATCTACAAACAGGAATGAATCCTGACAAATTGAAACTAATGGTGGGGGGGAGTAGGGGGTGGTCTTAAAACAAAAAATTTGGAAATAGATGATCATCTCTGAAACCCCTTCCCACTCAGTCATTCTACATTCTATGATTTCAAGGTCCCTTCCTACTCTGAGATTCCAGGTTCTAAAGTCAAGAGATAAAGCTAATCTTGAATCATAGCTCTAGAAAGGACCTTAGAGATCATTTGGTCCAAGTGGGATGTGCTGGTAAATATTTAACAGCAAACTCCAAAAAGAAAGAGCATGCGTTTAAGTTTAATTTGCACTATTAAGACTTTCTCCATTGCTTTCTTAACTCTAGATAATCAACAAAGCAATATATCAAGCACCAATTTGTAGCAATACTGATTTCCAAAGTATAAATGCCTACACTGAAAATTCAAGAGTCCACTTTGAGAGCTGGTTAGAACTGACTCCAGTGCATCCCTGAAACTTTTTGTTTTATAGATAAGAAAGCTTAGAAAAGTAAAGGTTATAAAGGTTATACAGTATCTCTACTAATTATTAACTGCGGGACCTTGGTGATATTAGCAAGGAGACAGTAACAGTTATGCTTTTGTTATGGGTGTTAGACCTTTGTCTATCAGGGGGCAAGGAGCTTTGAACTACACAACTTCTCAACCTTCCTTTTTTCTAGAGGAGTATTTCTGTGACTCAGACTTCCATGCCCTTCCACATGTCATCGGCTCTTCTACTAGAGTGTAACCATCTCAAGAACGAGGTCTAGGTCTATCATTTTTGTTGTTCCTCTTTTCCTTCCTTGAGCACCCCATAAATTCCAAAAAGTAGTTATTTTAGCAGAAAGCAATCTTTGCTATCAGGCAGCCCTTAACAATGCCAAATTAACCTACTTCTTATTAAACACTTTTATTTCTGTTTTTTCCTTCTTGGAGATAAATTGGATAATAGTGGGTCTGTAATATGCTCAAAAATATTTACCATGTCATTTCTTACCTATCTTTCCTCCTGGATCAATAACCCCAGTCCTCTCAAAGCATCATTGAAATTCCATGATTTTCTCCTCCATCCTTTTCTATTTCTCTATCGCTCTTTTCTTCTTTCTTCCTCCCTCTTATGTAATTATAAAAATTTAGATTTGGGAATGGACCTTAACTGGAAGTCATTTAATCTATTTGTCTTCCTCCATTTTCCTTACCCTTACCCTTAGCTTCTCCCAGGAAAAAACTTTACAGATCATATGTGGAAACATGGCTTTGGCTTTGGGATTTTTCTTGAATCTTTTCTACATCTCTGATTCTTCACTTTCCCCTCCTTCCCCTTCATCTCCAAATTATTTAATCTCCAAACTCTTCCAGTCACTGAGTGCCTAGAATGTAATAGGTAAGTAGGGCTATCCTGAAGTCTGTAATAAATGGTTTCCTGCAAATCTTCTCCTTTCCCCTTCCTTCTCCTGCTTACCCCTTGCCCTTCCTTTTAGGTTTCCCTTCTTCGTAACACCAAAAAAAAATGTTATTTTGGCAGGAATGAATCCTGCCAAATTGGGACTAATAGGGGTTACTTTAAATCAAAGAGACTGGATTAGATAATCATTTCTCAAGTCCCTTCTCACTCAGCCATTCTACATTCTATGATTTGAAGGTTCCCTCCAACTTTGACATTTAGGTTCCAATATGGTACCTACCTCTAATTTTTTTGTGCTATGATTCTCCCTCAACTGAATGAAATGGAAACATCCACACGTAGATGAGCACTACTTCACATTGCAAGACACTAATAACTAGTTTTCATTTCTATTTACTTAGTTGAAGATTTTAACTCTTGCCACCTACTTCACCTTTTAAAGGAAGCCTTTCCTTTGCTCTATGAAGGAGAAGGCTGTTTGTCTCCAGTTCCCTCTTTGGAACTTCCTTCCTCTTTGGGGTACAGGACCTGACTACCCATACATTGTCCCCCTGGCTCTGAGAACCTTCTCTGTGGCTCACAATCCAGACCTCCATATTCTAAATATTTCCCTTTCTCCTTCAAAAATTGCCCATCCTATGTCCCAAAGTAACAGACAAGGCTTGCTTTGTGCCTGGAGCTGACCTAAGAATTAACTCTTTCCTGAAGTGTTTCCAGAAGACCAGAACCCAGGTTTCCCAATTCCCTCTGTACTGGCTTTCCACTATATCATATGTGTGTGGAAAGGGAAAAGGATTGAATTTGGAATCAAAGGACTTGGCTGTGCAATTTTGGTCAAATCACTTAACTCCTTCGGGCTTCAGTTTCTTTATTTGAAAAAGAAGGAATTGAGATGAGCTATCTCCCTCTCAGCTCTAAACCTATGGGTGATGATGAATTAATGTTACCTCCCTCCAAGGCAACAATTGAATTTTAAAACATAATTGCATGCTCTTGATGTTTTAGCTTAACGGAGTGACTATGAATGGAATACAGAGATACTGAATGTGGGAACTAGAGGAAGGGGGCTTTAGAAATGGCCTTGTCTGACATGTCAGGAAAGTGATATGCCCTGGTCACAGAGAGAGATGGTGAGAAAGTTAGGCTGCAGAGACCGGATCTTCTGACCCCTATTCCAATGACCTTTCTGCCCTAATTCTCTACCAGGGTGGGGGGGGGGGAAGAGATATTTTTGGGAAAGGTGAACCTTTTGGCTTTACCCTCCAAAGCTAACTGTAGGCAGCTGTCTTTTCTGCTTTCATGCAGAGCTAGTGGCTTCAATCCAGAGTAAGGTCTTCTCACCAATATTCTTTCCCCCCTTCTCAAACAAAGAACATTGACACCTATCTCCAGAGCAGAGGGTTTTTATCCCTTTTGTGTTATGGATCTTTTTGGCAGTCTGATAAAATCAATGGACCCCTTTTCAGAATAATGTTTTTAAAAGCATAAAATAAAATACACAGAATTTCAAAGGAAACCAAAGATTGCGCTAAGTGGCACAGTGGAATCAAGTGGAATCAAGAAGTGGTTGTTATTGAATCATTTCAGTTATGTCTAATTTTTCATGACCCCATTTGGGGTTTTTTTTTTTTTTTTTGGCAAAGATACTGTCGTGGTTTATCATTTCCTTCTCTAACTCATTTTTCGGATGAAGAAACTAAGGAAAATAGGTTAAGTGACTTACCCAAGGTCATATATAAGTATCTGAGGTCAGATTTGAACTTAAATATTCCTGACTTCATGTCCAAGCTTCTATCTAGAGAGCCACCTAGCTACCTTGGCATCAGGAATACCTCCTGTATCTTTGTCAAGAAAACTCAAAATGGGATCACAGAGAGTTAGACATGACTAAAATGATTAAATAACATCAGCAGCAGCAACAACAAATGAAATCAAAGGCCAGTGAAAATAAAAATGCATATTTTTCCTCCATCCAAGTTTATAGAATCCTTGAAATCTAAACATAGACTCCTTGAGGATCCGTGGTCACCAGGTTAAAAGACACTGTCCTAAGGTCAATTAGTCAATTAGCATTTATTGAGTACCTAGCCAGGTACTGTGCTAATTGCTGGGAATACCAAGAAAGCTGCCCCTCCAAAAGTCCCTGTAGTGAACCATATTACTTAACAACATTAATTTCCACACCTGAAGACTGGGTATCTAGATTCTATTACTGAGATACTATATCCCAAAGTCTCTGTTTCATAGCAAAAAGATCTCAGCCTAGGCCATTACACAGCAGAATGAATGGGTATTATTGCAGTATGTAATGAAAAAGTCCCCTAAACAGTCCTTGGACATCTATACTTACCTGTACTTGAGCACCTAATTTCTGGAGGGCCAGATAGATAGATCCTTTGAAGACTAAAAAATAGGTTACTTGAAGGGTCCTTCTCCCAGGCTTCTGCTTGGATTATAGGCTTTTAACAATGGGACAGCATCTGATCCTCTAAGGAGCCCATGTTGGCTGTTTCCAGGTTTGGCTCAGTTGCTGATTCTGAAAAAGCTCATGGGAGAATCAAGGCTTTCCACTTCCAATTAGTAATAAGCACTAAAATAGCTGGAATTCAGGAAAAAAGTTGTCCCTAAAGAGCCAAGACAGTCTCCTAAATTTCCTTCCCATTCCTATAAGGCTTTCCTCTCCAATTCCAATATTCTTTATTATTATATCTTAAAATAATTACATTTGTCTAGTGCTTGATACTTTTGAATTTTGAATACTGAATAATATTCATTTTTATTTGGTCCTAAAGACACTGCTGTTATGTAAATAGGGTAGAAATTATTTATTCCTGTATAGCAGAGAAAGAAACTGAGGCACAAAAGAGGAAATTACTTGTTCAAAGTCACACATCTCTTGATTTTACCATCACTCACAATTGTTCCACTTCCATACTGGTGAAATCTGAAACAATAAACTATATTTCTTTCTACTTCATGACTGATAATTAGGGGTATGCTTTTAAATGTTTACCAACTGACTCTCTGGAATAAAAATATAGGTACCACACACTTTTAAATTTAATCTGCATTATTAACAGTTTCTCTATCATTTTCTTAAGACTAGATAATTAATAAAGCAAATAATTAAGCAAATCTATATCTGTATCCTAAATCTCTTTAATGAATAGCAAGGAAGCAGATTGTGGTCCCTTTAAGAAACTGTATTTCCTATTGATTTGTGATTCCTTTCAGATTCCCAGCTCTTCCTGGCTGAGACATATCAGTCCAGGAAGCCAGGACCTTTGATTCACAAATGCTGGTCAAAAGCACCCCTTTGAATTCCAATAGGAGATCCCAACTTGTCCCAGCCCCCACTGGATCTGCTCTGCTCCGGTTGTCCCAGCTCCCATTCTGACTTGCTTGGGCCACCCAGCTTAGACTTTCCAACCCGCACCAAGACAACCAATATAATAAGCTTCCATCAACTAAGGTCTTTGCAGATGGACCTCAGTGGCTTACTCAGCTGCCAGGACTTTCTGTCCACTGAGAACTACATTCTTAGTGCAAAACTCTATTTTCCATAGATCTGCCCACTGGAATAATATTCTTTTCCAGTGTTATCCTCTCTTTATCCTCACCTATTTCCCTAACCAGACTTTATATCTCTCGGTCAGGATTTCTAACCTTACTTCAAATTCCTATAATAAATCTTTTTTATCAATGTAGGTTTTCGGGTCTTTAAATTCCTTTACAGAGAACCTCTGCGTCGCTAGAAGGGAGTCCCCAAAACTCCCTACCCTTGTGCCAAATCCCAAGGGGTTGCAGGGGAGCCAAACCTCTCCATTTGGTTCCCTGAATCATGAACCTGCCACTAGACCTTATTTAACTCCCTGACCACCAGAAACTCTAATTTCATTTTGGTTCCCTAAATCTAAACCTCATCAGCATGGGTCATCATCAGTTCTCTGAAATCATGAATGGTCATTGTATTGATCATTATTCCAACAACTTTCAAAGGTTTTTTGTTTGTTTATTTTTTACAATGTTGTTTTTGTTGTATAAATTGTCCTTCTGGTTTTGCTATTCATTTTCAAGTTAGAATTGATTAAGAACTTTTGTCTTTAAAAATGTTTATTTTATATTATTATTGTTTGTAGTATAATTATTTTGATTCTGCTTATCTCAACCATTTATATTCATATGAAAAAATGCTCTAAATCACCATTGATTAAAGAAATGCAAATATTTGCATACCATAAGGTACCACTTCACACCTCTCATATTGGCTAAGATGACAGGAAGAGATAAATGATGAATGTTGAAGAGGATGTGGGAAAACTGGGACACTAATACATTGCTGGTAGAATTGTGAACTGATCCAATACTCTGGAGAGTGTTAGGAACTATGCCCAAAAGGCAATAAAACTGTGCATATTCTTTGATCCAGCAATGATCTGGGTCTATATCCCAAAGATGGAAAATCCATCTTTCCATCTTTGGGAAAACTGACCCACATGTGCAAAAATATTTGTAGCAGCTCTTTTTGTAGTGGCAAGGAATTGGGAATTGAATGCCCACCAATTGGGGAATGACTGAATAAAATATGGTATATGTATGTAGTGGAATATTATTTCTGCTAGAAATGATGAGCAAGCTAATTTCAGAAAAGACTGGAAAGATTTATGTAAACTAATGCTGACTGAAGTGAGCAGAACAGGAAAACATCATACACAGTAACAGCAAGATTATGTGATGATCAACTGTGATAGACTTAGCTCTTCTCAGCGATGTGGTGATCCAAGGCAATTCCAATAAACTTGGGATGGAAAATGTCATCTGCATCCAAAGAGAGAACTATGGAGACTGAATATGGATCAAAACATAGTATTTTCACATTTTTTGTTTGCTTGCTTCTTCTTTCTCTTGGTTTTTTTTTCCTTTTTGTTCTAATTTTTCTTGTACAACATGCCAAATATAGGAATATGTTTAGAAGAATTGTACACAGTTAACCTATATCGAACTGTTTTCTTTCTTGGGAAGAGGGCAAAGAGAAAAAAAATTTGGAACACAAAATCTTACAAAAATGCATGTTGAATATTTAACATGTATTGGTCTACCTGCCATCTGGGAGAAGAGGTGGAGGGAAGGAGAGGAAAACTTGAAAGAGAAGGTTTTGCAAGGGTCAATGATGAAAAATTACCCATGCATATATCTTGTAAATAAAAAGCTATAATAAAAAATGCATGTTGAAAACCATCTTTACATGTAATCAGGAAAATAAAATACTATTGATTTTGCTCAATGATATGTCTTTCTTGAAATCATTTTTTTCATTTCTTACAGCACAAAAGTATTACATTACATTCATGTGCTACGACTTTTTCATCGATTCCTCATTTATTAAATATCCTCTTGGTTTCTACTTTTTTGCCACCTCAAAAATATCTGTTATAAATATATTTATGCCCAATGAAAGAATTCTGGGAAATGAGTGTGAACCACTGCATAGAATTCCCAATCCCTTTATTTTTGTCTGCCTGCATTTTTTATTTCCTTCACAGGTTAATTGTATACTATTTCAAAGTTCAATTCTTCTTATGCAGCAAAATAACTGTATGGACATGTATACATATATTGTATTTAACATATATTTTAACATATTTAACATGTATTGGTCTACCTGCCATCTGGGGGAGGAGGTGGGGGAAAGGAGAGAAAAAATTGGAACAAAAGGTTTTGCAAGAGTCAAGGTTGAAAAATTACCCATGCATATATCTTGTAAATAAAAAGCTATAATAAAAATAAATAAATACATATATTTGTACATCAAGGACTTTTTCTTCTTTTTTGGGGGGGGGGATGTTAAGCCCTGAGAATAGAATAACTGGGTCAAAGGGCACATGCCACTTAATTTTTGTGTGTAATTACAAATTGTTTTATCCATTTGAAGATGTGAACTATGATGTCCATTTCTATCTTCACAACATGTCCAGTATATAATATCCCTTTTTCTCCACTAACATAACCACTACCTTTGTTTAGGCTTTCACACCTCCTGGCTGAACTATTGAAATAGTCTATTAATTGATTTTTTGCTTCAAGTCTTTGCCCTCTCTGTATGATCTTCTAATCAACCACCAAAAAGATCTTTCTGAAGTGCACGTCTGACCTTGTCAACTTTCCTTCTTCAATAATCTCCAGTGGCTTCTTATTCCTTCTAGTATGAAATATAAAATTCTATTTGGTTTTTAAAGCCTTTTCCCATCTGGAGTATACCTTTTTAGGCTTATAATACTCTACTCTCTATAAAATACTCTATGATCTAGTGACACTGAATTTCTTGCTGTTCCTCACTTATGAAACCTTATCTTTTGTCTACATGCCTTTTCACTGATTGTGCCTCTGGCTTATCTGGTTTTCATCAACACATAATTTAAATTCTACTTTCTACCTCATATCTTTTAGAGTGGTTTGTATGACAAAAAAAAAAAAAAAAAGGAAAATGATAAATGTTGAAGAGGATGTGGGAAAGTTGAAACACTAATAATGCATTGTTGGTGGAATTGTGAACTGATCCAACCATTCTGGAAAGCAATTTGGAACAATGTCCAAAGGGCAACCAAACTGTATATACCCTTTGGTTCAGCAATACCACTGCTAGATCTATATCCTAAAGAGATCATAATCTGTAATGAACAGAACCAGCTACACCCAGAGAAAAAACACTGGGAAATGAATATAGACCACAACATAACATTTCCACTCTTTTTGTTAATGTTTGCTTGCATTGTTGCTTTTTTCTTCTCAGGTTATTTTCACCTTCTTTCTAAATCTGATCTTTCCTGTGCAACAAGATAACTGTATAAATATGTATATATATATATATATTGTATTTAATATATACTTTAATATATTTAACACGTGTGAGACTATCTGCCATCTAGGGGAGGGGGGGGGAGGGAAGGAGGGGAATAGTTGGAACAGAAGGTTTTGCAAGGGTCAATGTTGAAAAATTACCCATGCATATTTTTTGTATATAAAAAGCTATAATAACAAATAAAATTTAATTTAAAAAAAAGAGACCATAAAAAAGAGAAAGAGACCTATATGTGAAAAAATTTTTATAGTAGCCTTTTTTGTGGTGGCAAAATATTGGAAATTGAGGGAATGTCTATCAATGATGAATGACTGAATAAACTCTAGAGTGTGATTGTAATGGAATACTAAAAATGTAATAAGAAATTATAAATAGATTTCAGAAAAACCTGGAAAGATTATTATGAATTGATGCAAAGTGCAGAAAACATTGTATACAGTATCAGCAACATTGTATGATGATAAACTATAATGACTCAATTCTTCTCAGCGATATGATTTAAGACAAGTATAAAAGATTCATAAGGGAAAATGTTATACACATTCAGATAAAGAACTAATGAACTCTGAATACAGATCAAAGCATATTTTTCATTTACTTTATTCTTTTTCATGATTTTTTTCCTTTTTATCTATTTCTTCCTTCATCACTATGACTAATATGTTTTACATGATAGCACATGTTTAACCTATATCAAATTATATCATTTTAGGAAAAGGAGAAGAGACTAAGGGAGGAAGAAAAATTAGCAACTAAAAGTCTTGAAAAAAATGAAGGCTAAAAATTGAATTGACATATAATTGAGGGAAAAAATACTACTTAAAAAATAAAGTCCGGAAAGAAAAGAGGAGAAAAAAAAAACCTTAAAAAAAAATAAATCCTACTTTCTACAAGAGGCCTTTCATGGTCTTTACCTCCACTGGATCCTACTCCAACCCTGCCATTGTCTTCCTTCTAAATTTATCTCTTACATATATTAAATCTATTTAATGTATGTTGGAGTCCAGCTCCAGTGAAATACTGAGAGTGTAAATGAATATCTGAGGTCAGGTGGAAGATATGCTTTGCAGTCTCCATTTATTAATCTGAGTGCCAGCATTTATATAATAACTAGCTA
Organism: Sarcophilus harrisii; assembly: GCF_902635505.1. Taxonomy (NCBI): domain Eukaryota; kingdom Metazoa; phylum Chordata; class Mammalia; order Dasyuromorphia; family Dasyuridae; genus Sarcophilus; species Sarcophilus harrisii. Next base: position 336,689,108 of record NC_045426.1, read on the forward strand.
CCTTCATCACATTTCTTCCAGGGCATTTCAATACATCAGTCATTAAAAAGTCATTCTATGGCTGAAGCAAGTAGACATTCTGTGCTATATGCTGAGGTACCAGGCCCTCCCCCTCAAGGAATTTACAATCTAATTGGAAAAAAGAAGACCCATATACATGAACAGAATTAATAATGATAGTAAAATGTGATCAAGAGCAGTGTCGTGGTCAATACTATTAAAATTCAGAAGAAGTCATCATTGTGGGTTGGGCTGGTTAGGGAATGTTTACAAAAATAGTCCATTGTATAGAGCCAAGCATCTTAAACTAGAGATCACATTCCATGATCATAAGATTATTTCTGGTCCATCCTTGATCTTGTGTATATGTGTCCTTGGAAATAGTCAAGTGAATTCAAATAAGTCCATCATAACCACATATATTATTTTTTTCAATTAACAGGCATTTATTTTATCTCATCTTCTCTCATATACTGGAAGAGAAAGGAAAGAAGGAAGGAAGCATCAAAGCAGGAAGGGAGTAATGAAAGAAGGAAGAAAAGGAAAGAAGAAAAGAAAGAAAAAGGGAAGGAAGAAGAAAAAAATCTGCAATAAATATGTTTTGTTATACAAAACAAATTCCTTTATTGGCCATATCCCCAAAAAAATATATCTCATTTCATATATTTGCTCCGTTATTTCTCTGTCATGAAAAAGGTAGTATTTTTCATCCTTGGTTTTCTGGAATCATGGTTGATCAGTGGGTTGATCAAAAGTTTTTAAGTCTTTGAAAATTATTTAGTTTTTACAACATTATTGTTATTGTATACATTGTTCTCTTGGTTCTTCTCATTTTACTCTGCATAAATTCATACAAATCTTTCCAGGTTTTTCTGACACCATATTCTTCATCATTTCTTATAGCACAACAATACTCCATTGCATTCATATACCATAATTCATCATTTGCCATTCTGCCAATTAATGGGCATCTTAGTTTTCAGTTCTTTGCCATTGATCCTATTTTGCCCTTATTGTGGCAATGTTTCACATTATACTTACTTGTACATGTAACGATGACTCAGCACCCATAGTTTTAGCTTACATAGACTAGGCTCAATCATAAGGACTTCTCTAAAATTTTATTTCTTTAGCTCATTTTTCCTTCATTCTCCCAAAGATTCCTTTGGTAACCTTTGAAAACAACTCACCATAGATTAGGTAAAAGAAATCTAGCTTTTGTGCAAACACTAAAAGTTTAAAAAAAACCAAACTATCAGATACAAAACTGCTTTTATTTTGCTCCACAGGCAGAAGATAGAATAGATAAAGAATCCATAATAACCCATGATTACTACAATTATCTTACTCTCCCTTCAATGGATCTATACAATCCTATAGATTTATAGCAACATTATGTGGTTTAGTCTCCCTTAGAAAAAAACAAACTTGGAGGTGCTAGAGGTAAAATATCATCAATATTCTGGTGAGTCCTGCTTTTACCCCAGGAACTCATGTAAATCTCCAACTTTATAGTACTTGTCTTGGAAATGAAACACATCTGAGATTTTTAGAGAAGCAACTATTTTCACTTGTATTGACAGAAGTTCTCATTCTTTTGTATCATGTTTTTATTCAGTTGTTTTCCAGTTGTGTCTGACTCTTCATAACCCTTTTTGGGGTTTTCTTGACAAAAATATGGGAGAGCTTTGACATTTCCTTCTCTGGTTCATTGTACAGATAAGGAAACTAAGTTAAGTAGGGTTAAGTGACTTGCACAGGGTTACTGAGCTAGTAATTGTCTGAGGTTGGATTTAAACTCAAAAAGAAACATCTCTCTCTCACTCAATCCAGGGAACCAACTAGCTGCTCTCTTTGATTCCTAGATCAGCTTTTCATTCCTTCTTTTATTATGGGATCACATGCTAGATACTTAGTTAAGGAAGTTTTGCCTCTCTCCAGAAGGTTAAGATTTCAGGAAATCTGAACACACCTTAATTTATTTTTTATTTTTATTTTATTAAAGCTTTTTTATTAACAAAACCTATGCATGGGTAATTTTTCAGCAATGACCCTTGCAAAGCCTTCTGTTCCAAATTATACCCTCCTTACCCCCACCCCCTCCCCTAGATGGCAGGTAGTCTAATACATGTTAAATATGTTAAAGTATATTGAACACACCTTTAGAAAGCTGGGATTCAAAAACTCCTAAAACCTAGTCACAAGGTTATCCTTTCCCAGGGCCATATGATTGGTAGCATATATAACTACACTATATTTCTGTCACTCCCTCTCCATGCCCAGGTCCAGGAGCTCTTGTTATTTCACCACTGCCCCGGTCAGATAGATGGTATAATGGATAGAATGCTGAGCCCAGAGTCAAAAAGTTTCATCTTTCTGAGTTCAGCCTTAATTTCCTCATCTGTGAAATAATCTGGAGAAAGTTAATGGCAAACTACTCCAGTATCTTTGTCAAGAAAACCCTAAAAGGATGCTGCAAAGAGTTGGACATGACTGAATAACAAAAAATAGGTTCATGAGGCAGTCAAGACTCAGAATAGAGTTGGAGAGTGTTAGGGAGGAGACCTTGTGTATCTATACCAGAGGGTAAAGGAAAGATTTTTCTCTTCTATCCAACTGTGGCTGATCAGATCAATACAAGCTCCAAAGGCTCTACCACAAATTGGGTACAAATAGTTCATGCAAATATTTGAAATAGATATATGTCTAAAATTGTGCATCTCATTTCTTTTGAACTACTGCAATTCTGTGTTTGTTGCTCACAGAGCACAATGCCTTATTTGATGCAGGCTTGCTATGCTGGGTAGTCCGGTGCCAATGTTTCTCATATCTCACAATCAATACCAAGGTTCTTCAGAGAGACTTTGAGAGTGTCCTTGTATCACTTCTTCTGACTTATGTGTGAGCGCTTGTCTAGTGTGTGTTCTCTGTAAAATAGACTTTTGGGCAAACTTAGGCTTGGCATTCCAACAATGTGGCCAGCCCATCAGAGTTGCACTTTTTGCAGTAGAGTTTGAATGCTTACTAGTTCAATTTGAGAAAGAACCTCAGTATATTATTGTTCTATAAGAAATGATCAGCAGGATGATTTCAGAGAGGTCTAGAGAGACTTAACATGAACTGATGCTAGAGTGACATGAGCAGAACTAGGAGATCAATATACACGGCAACAACAAGATTATAAAATGATCAATTTTGATGGACATGGCTGTCTTCAACAAAGAAATGATTCAGACCAGTTCCAATGGTCTTGTGATGAAGAGAACCATCTGCATCCAGGGAGAGGATTGTGGAAACTGAGTGTGGATCACAACATAGTATTTTCACTCTTTTTGTGTTGTTGCATTTTGTTTTCTTTCTCATTTTTTCCCTTTTTGATCTGATTTTTCTTGTGTAGCTAGATAAATATGTATACATATATTGGATTTAACATATATTTTAACATGTTAATATATATTGAATTACTTGCCATCTAGGGGAGGGGATAAGGGTATGGAAGGGAAAATTTGGAACACAAGGTTTTGTAGGGATCAGTGTTGAAAAATTATCTGTGCATATGTTTTGAACTTTAAAAAGCTTTAATAAAACAAACAAATAAGAAAACATCGTGTTAAAAACTTTGGGAAGAAGCACACAGCCACGCATTAGTCCATTGATGACTGAGAAAGAGAGTATCATCCATTTTATCCCAAACCTATAAAAGTGTGTCATCATGGAATTGTTAGATAATACTGATGAAATTCTCTAGATGACCAAATTTTGGCATGATCTTCCATGGCATGATACTATCAAAAGCCTTGGTCAGATTAACAAATGTCGTGTACCGATCTATGTTGTGTTCATGGCATTTCTCCTGGAGTTGTCAGGCAGCAAATGTCATATTGACCATTTCTCTGCCCTTTCTGAAGCCATACTGACTCTTGCCATTTTCCAAGTGTGAAGGATCAACTTATTAAGAAGTTGAAAGATCTGGCAAGAATCTTTTTTTTTATTAAAGCTTTTTATTTTCAAAGCATATGTATGGATAATTTTTCAATAATGACCCTTGCAAAACCCTGTGTTCCAAATTTTCCCCCTCCCCTCTCACCTCCTTTCCTAAATGGCAAATAATCCAATATAGAGTAAACATATGCAATTCTTCTATACATATTTCCACAAATATGCTGCACAAGAAAAACCAAATCAAAAAGGGAAAAAATGAGAAAAAATAAAATGCAAGCAAACAACAAACAAAAGTGAAAATGCTGTGTTGTGATCCACACTCAGTTTCCACAGCCCTCTCTCTGGGTGCAGATGGTTCTCTTCATCACAAGACCATTGGAACTGGTTTGAATCATCTCATTGTTGAAAAGAGCCACATCCATCAGAACTGATCATTGTATAATCTTATTGTTGACATGTACAATGATCTCCTGGTTCTGTTCATTTCACCAAGCATCAGTTCATGTAATTCTCTCCAGGCCTTTCTGAAATCATCCTGCTGGTTGTTTCTTATAGAAAATAGAACCTTATAGAACCTTGTAAATCTTTGCTAGAATAGAATCAGCACCAAGTGCTTTGCACAAGAGAGGAGCCTAATGGTATTTAGAACCTCTTCTTCAGTTGCAAATTCAACTAAAAAAAACCTGAGATGTACAGTCAATGATTTCAGCATTAGTTGATAAGGATCTTGTTGGAACATTGTGGAAATGTTCATCTGTCCAGGATTATATTTTATCTCTATCCATCAGTACTTGAGATGCACCATAGGTCTTTAGCCCATAAGTACTGCCTTCAGGGCATCATAAAAGAGTTTGGGATTGTTACTGCCAGTGTAAAACTGAATTTTATCTGCCCCTTAGCCAAGAATCTTGAATCTCTCTAAGCTTCACTTACATTTTACTTTTGATGGAGTTATATGCTGCCTTTATAGAGATGAATGAACTATCCATCACAGTAAGCAATCCAGAATTAGATTAGATGAAGCAGACAAGTTTAGGGCACCGTTTCTAGCCCCTTCATTACACCAGAAGTGAACAATGTGCTCAGACAGTAGGGTTCAACAGTAGCTGAACCCACTGTTGCTTAATCCAGTGAGATGGTAACCCTATGGCTTTGGCCACTTGTGTACAGGGTTGTGACTGATAGTGTATCTGCCTCATTACTTGCCTATTACCACAGAACTTTGATGTAAGTAAAAATGGTAAAATAGTATGTGTGAAAAAAAATTAGTGTGAGTAATGTCTTTTGAATTGTGCATAAATTAGGTATAAGTGAGACAGAGATGCATGCAATCACCAGTCTCACTCTGTCTTCCAGAGTCATTGGAATTCAGATGGCCCAGATAAAGTGGATGACTTTGGTCTCTTGGATGTCTTACATAAGCTCTCACTACTCCATAGTGCCCATAATGCCACCTTTGTGGTCTGTCAGAACAAATTGTTTACATCTATTTATTTAACCAAGAGTCTTCATATCCTTGGAGTAGATACCCCCCCTTACCCTGCTCTGTATTCTTAATCCAGTTTACTGGGATATGACCACTGTGCATGCTCCAGCTTCTTTTCCCCCTGCCCTGTTTCATTGGGTTTTTTACTTTTTTTAATAAATCTTTTTATTTACAAAACATATACATGGGTAATTTTTCAACATTGACCCTTGCAAAACCTTGTGTTCCAAATTTTCCCCTTCTTTCCACTCCCCCTTCCCCTAGATGACAGTAGTCCAATATATGTTAAATATGTTATAATATGTATTAAATCCAATATATGTATACACAGTTATACAATTATCATGCTGCACAAGAAAACTCAGATCAAGAAGGGGGAAAAAAACTGAGAAAGAAAACAATGCAAGCAAACAACAACAGAAAGAGTGAAAATCAGGCTACAGCTTCTTAAAGCCACTATCCATCAATGAGAATTGGGTGATAGATGAACATTAAAGGTGGAAAGTTGTAATGTTCTTCTCTTCTCTAAAATATGATCATTCTCTCAGAGCAGGTTTCTTGGGGGGCTTCTGGAGGCAGCCTTAGGTTCAGTTCAGATCAATAATCACCTCAAATGCAGTCAGGTGTTAAAAGTTTAGATCCTTTATTGTCTCTTCCAAAATAGCCTAGTTAGCTTTCCTTGGTTCCGAGAGCTCTTGTCACTAGTCCTTTGTCTCTGCCAGGTTCAGCCTCCAGCTCTCTCTGAATCCTGGCTCTGAATCTCTCAACTGAATTCTGGCTCTCAATCTCCTCAACTGACTCCTGGCTGAGGCTCCAAGAGCTTCTTATATATGATCTCGTAAAGGTGTGAACTCAAAGGTTGACTCCTCCTCCAAGAGTGGGATTGTGGGAGCTGTGACTTGTGAATCTCCTCCACTGAAGTTGTGAATCTCATACTGAATCTTGACTTGTGAATCTCAAACACTAATGTGTGAACTAATGTGTGAACTCTTAAAGGTGTGAAAGGTGTGAACTCTTAACTAGAGAACTGCTAAGCATGATGCTAAAATTAGACAACTGACTTATCATTTTGTAAGAATCCTAACAGAAAGTGGTCCTGAAAATGGCTTAGTAGCCTTTAGACCAGAAGAATTAGTCTCCCCTGAACAATTATACCTTCCAAAGGATATGAACAATTTTATAGCCCTTTAGACATAGTTCCAAATTGCACTCCAGAATTGTTAGATAAGTTCACAATTCTACCAACAATGTAATGGTGTCCCAGTTTTCCCACATGCTGTCCAACATTTATTATTTTCCTTTTCTGTCCTATTAACCAATCTGATAGATGTGAAGTGGTACCTCATTTTTAATATACATTAATTAGTAGTGATTTGGTACATTTTTATGTGATTATAGATTTGATTTCTTTGTTTGAAAACTGCCTGTTCATATCGTTTTGACCATTTATCAACTAGGGAATGATTTGAAGCCTTATAAATTTGATTCATTTCTCAATATATTTGAGAAATGTAACTTTTATCAAAAAAAACTTGATATAAAATTTTTTCATATTTATGATTACTATGTCTTTCCTTCTATCCTATTTTACCCTATTTATCTTTCTTTTTCTTTTACCTTTTCCATCTTCAACAATGTTTTGCTTCTGACTATCATATCACCCAATCTACCCTCCTTTCCACTTTTTTGTAGGATAAGACAGATTTCTATATTCAACTGAGTACATATTATTGTCTCTTTGAACCAATTCCAATGAGAGTAAGGTTTAAGTGTTATATACCATGTCTTCATGCTCCCCTTCATTGTAAAATCTCTTTTGCACATCTTTTATGAGATAATTTTCCTGATTCTACCTCTTCCTCTTTCTCACCCCTTAATTCAATTTTTTAAGATATCTTCCCATTATACTCAACTCACTCCATACCCTTTGTTTATGTATACTCCTTCTAACTGCCCTCATAATGAAAAAATTCTTAGTAGTTACAAGTATCATTTTACCATGGTAAAATGTAAATAGCTTAGTCTTATTAGATCCCTTATAATTTCTCTTATCTGTTCATGCTTCTCTGGAATCTTGTATTTGAAAGTCAAATTTTTGATTCAGCTCTGTTCTTTTTGTCAGGTATGCTTTAAAAGTCCTCTGTTTCATTAAATATACATTTCCCCCTGAAGTATTATACTCAGTTTTGTTGGATAGGCAATCTTGATTGTAATCTTAGTTCCTTTGGCTTCCAGAATATAATATTCCAAGCTCTTGACTCCTTAAGTAGAAGCTGCTAAATCTTGTGTAATCCTGATTGTTACACAATGACATTTGAACTGTTTCTTTCTAGCTGTTTGCAATATTTTCTCCTTGACCTTGGAGTTGTGGAATTTGGCTATAATATTCCTGGTAGTTTTCATTTTGGGATCTCTTTCAGGAGGTGATTGGTGGATTTTTTCAATTTCTATTTTATTCTTTGGTTGTAGGATATCATGGCAGTTTTCCTTGATAATTTCTTGAAAGTTGATCTCTACACTCTTTTAGATCATGATTTTTCTTCAGTACTGCAATAATTCTTCAATTAGCTATCCTTATTCAATTTTTCAAATGAATTGTTTTTCCAATGAAATATTTCACATTTTCTTCTGTTTTTTTCTCTGTTTCTTTTGAATTTATTATTGTTTCTAAATGTCTTATGGAGACATTAGGTTCTACTTGCCCAACTCCAATTTTTAAAGAGTTCCTGTCTTCAATGAATCTTTATTCCTTTTACCAGTTCTGCTCTTTAAGGAGATCTTTTCTTTGGTGCATCTTTTACCATTTGATCTATTCTGTTTTTTATTTTAAGATATATTCTTTAGTAATCTTTGTTTCTCTTTCACTCAGCTATTGACTCTTTTTTTCATGATTTTCTTGCATTGCTCCTATTTGTTTTTCCAATTTTTCTTCTTCCTTTCTTATTCAATTTTTAAAATCCCTTTTGAGTTCTTCCAAGAATTCTTTTTGGACCTGAGGTCAATTTACATTTTTCTTTGAGGTTCTAAATGAAGCAGTTTAGACTTTATTGTCTTCTGAAGTCTGATTTTTCTTGTCACCATAGTAACTTTATATGATCAGGTTCTTTTTTTGTTGTTTATTCATTTTTCTAGCTCATTTCTTAACTTTTAACTTTATATGTTAAAGTTGAGTTCTGCTCTTAGGATGGAAGGGGCACTGTTCTAAGTTTCAGGTTTTTCATGCTGCTATTTATAGAGTTAATTCTGTGGGTCTATAAACTTTCAGTTCTTTCAAGGTGTTATGATTTAAGGACAGGTGTGTTTACTGTTCTCCCAGTCTATGTTCTGATCTGGGAATTGATCACAAGCACTCTTTTCCTCCCTGCACTTATGACCAAAATACTATGGTGACTCTAGTATGCTATATTCCTCCTTGCCCTGGAACTGCAATCCAGAACCATGTAGGGATAATTCAACAGAGTCCTACCCAGTGCCAGCAAAAGCTCCTCTATAATTTTTTTCTGATGCCTCTACCATTTGTGGACTGAGAGCTTGGGAAGCTAATTCTATTGATTCAGTCACGCCAAAGGCCTGTTGCTGGCTTACATCACGTATAGCCTTCTATTGGCTGCCTGGTACATGGACCTCAAGCTTCTGGCTTACTGAAGTTCTGGCCTCACACATGGTTTGCCAGGGGTAGTTATAGACCTTTCCTGCCCACCTTCTAAGTTTTCTTGGGCTGGAAAATTATTTTACTTTGCCCTTTTGTTGATTCTGCAACTCCAAAATTTGTTTTAAAGAGATATTTGTGTGTGTGTGTGTGTGTGTGTGTGTGTGTGTGTGTGTGTGTGTGATTTTTTGAGGAAATATTTTAAAGTAGTTTTGAGAGGGAATTTTGGAGAGAGGTCAGATGAGTCACTATCTTTACTGTGCCATCTTGGCTCTGCCCTCCTTATTGTCATCCCCAATTCTAATTTTTAGGCAATTATTTTCTTCAAAGAGTTCTTGTACCTTTTTCTCCATTTAGACAATTCTACTTTTTAAGAAGTTCTTTTCTTTAGTGAATTTTTGTGTCCCTTTTACCATTGGGTCAATTTTGGTTTTTTAAGGTGTTATTTTCTTCAGTATTTTTTGTGCTTCTTAAAAACTGTTAATTCTTTTTTCATAATTTTCTTATACTATTCTCATTTCTTATGACGAATTTTTTCCTACTTAACTCTCTCAGGAATTTCTGTTGGGCCTATGTCCATATAGCAATTTTCTTTGAAGTTTTGATTGCAGCTGTTTTCAATTGTCTCCTTCTGAGTTTACATTTTGATCTTCCCTGCCATCATAGTAACCTTTTATGGTCAAGTTCTTTTTTTATTGTTTGTTCATTTTTCCAACCTATTTCTTTACTTATAATTTTATGATTAAGTTGGGCTCTGCTCACCTGGTGGTGAAAAGGCTTTCTGCTAAACATAAGGTTTATTTATGCTGCTATTTAAAGATAGTTCTTTGGGCTTGCAAGTTTTCAGTGCTTCTGAGGTTGTGTGATATGGAAAGAAGATCACTGCTTTCTTTTTCTGTGTTCAGTCTATAGGGCCTCTATAGTGTTAGTGCTCTTCTTATACTCAACTGAGTGTATATGTTGTTCCCTCTTTAAGTCAGTTCTAATGAGAATAAGGTTTAAGTGTTGTCTACCATGTCTCCATCACTTTCTCCATTGTAAAAACTCTTTTGAACCTCTTTTATATGAGTTAATTTTCCTAAATCTACTTCTTCCCCAGTGCATTCTTCTTTTCCACTCCTTAATTTATTTGTACTACATCTAATTACTCTCATAATAAGAAAGTTCTTTGGAGTTACAAGTATCATCTTCACATGGTGGAATGTAAATAGTTTAGACTCATTTGATTTCTCTTTTCTATTAATATTTTCATGCTTCTCTTGAAGCTTATAGTTGAAAGCCAAATTTTCTGTTCAGCTCTGGTCTTTTCATTAGGAATGCTTGAAAATCCTCAATTTCATTAAATATATATATATTTTTTTTCCTTTGGAGGGATTACACTCAGTTTTGCTGGGTAGGTGATTCTTGGTTGTGATCCTCATTCCTTTGCCCTTCCGAATTTAATATTTCAAGTTCTTGATTCCTTTAATGTAAAAGCTACTAAATATTGTGTTATCCTGACTGTGGTCCATAACATTTGAATTGTTTTGCCCTGTTCTTTTTATGGGTTCTGCTCCTCCAGAATTAGTTTTGAGTAATTACTTTGTAGTAAGTGACCAAAATAATTTAATATTTGATAAATCCAATGTCTAAGGTTTTGGAACAAAAAGTCACTATTTGACAAAATTTTCTGGGAAAACTGGAAAACAGTGGATAAAGGAAAGAATTTCCCTTACATAGATAAGGGAAGAAATTAGAACCAAACAAGATATAAAGGTCACCATGAAATGTAAAGTGGATAATTTTATTATATTAAATTTAAAAGTTTTTGCACAAACAAAACTAATGCAACCAAAATTAGAAAGAAAACAGAAAACTGGGATCTCTGCATGTATTTCTGATATTTTTAAAAGTGTGTGTGTGGAGAAGAACCTATTTGTACAAAAATATTTGTAGCAGCTCTTTTTGTGATGGAAAATAATTGTAAATTGAGAGTATATCTATGAATTGGGAAATGACTGAAGTTGTAGTATATAATTGCAGTGGAATATTATTTTTAAAATTATTAAATTTAAATGGTAAAGGGGATTCTTTAAGAAAAAGCAGGAAAGATTTATATGAACTGATGTAGAGTGAAATGAGCAGAATCAGGAGAACAATGTACACAGTGATAGCAATGTTGTACCATAAACAACTGTAGATGACTTTGCTATTCTTAGCAATAAATGATCCAAGATATTCCCAAGACTCATGATGAAAAATGCTATCCCTCTCCAGAGAAAAAAACTGATGGTGTCTGAATACAGACTAAAGTATACTGTTTTTCTTCTTTTCTTCATTTCTTCTTCCCTGCCTCTCTTTCTATCTCCTCTCTTTCTTTCTTTATTCCTTCCTTCCTTTTTCTTTCTTTCCTTCTTCCTTCCCTTTTTCCTTTCATTCCTTTCTTCTTTCCTTCCTTCCTTCCTTGATTGCACATATATAGCCTATATCATGTTGTTTACTATCTTGGGTTGGGAGAGGGAGGAAGGGAAGGATAAAATTTAGAACCCAAAACTTCAAAAAATGAATGTTAAAAACAGTTTTTACATATACTTAGAGAAAAATAAAATATTATTTTTTTAAAGTGAAGCACAAAATCAAACAATAATGAAACTGCTCTCTCCATGATTATCAACCTTCTAACAGCTAAACTTGGTGGTATTTCCTAAAATAGGATTGTGGATTTGTAGCTGAAAGGGACTTTGGAGGCCATTAAGTCCAACTCTCTCATCTGACAGCTGAGGTAACTAAGGCACAGAGACTTTAAATAACTTATCCAGGATCATACAGCTTGTAAGTCAGTATCTAAGAAACAATAGTAGCTTTAGGGAATCCAGGTTTATCACTTTATCCACTACCACCCTTAACCACCCAAACTTCCCTGTTTTCGTCTTGCTCTATCTCTCTCTAAAGCTTTTGACGTTGATGACCACACTCACTCCTCCTAAATACTCTTCTTCCATGGCTTCTGCAACACTGTTCTCTCTAGGTTTTATTCCTACTTGCCAAACCTCTTCTCAATGTCCTGTGCAGGCTCTGCATCCATATCCTGTCCTCTTAATTTAGATATTCCTCATAGTTCTCACCTGGGCCATATTCTTTTCTGTCTTTATACCTTCTTCAGTGAATTCATCAGCTCCCATGGATAGAATTGTCATCTCTTTGCAGATGACTATCAAATCTATATATCCACTTCTAATCTTTCTTCTGAACTCTAATTCCACATCCAGCCACTTTCTGATATCTCCTGTTTGTCCCATCAGCATCTGAAATTTAGTATGTCTAAAACAAATGATTTATCTCCTAAACCCACTTTTCCTCCAAACTTACCCTTTCTTTTGAGACATCACTATCTTTTCAGTTAACCCAGATTAATTTTTTTTAGAATCAACCTTGACTTTTCCATCTCCCTCATACCCAACATCCAATCACTTGCCAAGCCATTTTTTAAAAATAAAATTTTGTTGTTGTTTGTTTGTAACTTCGTTCTTCAAGAAGACCATGACATGATAAGCAAGTGAATTGGATTTAAGTGAAGGAAAGCAATTTTATTTTATTTTTTCAAAAGAAGACCTGCTTTCTCTCCTTCCTACCCCTGCCTCCCTTGAGCAAGAAAAACAAAACTCTGGTTATAAACATGTATAGTCAAGCAAAACAAATATCTGTATTGGTCATATCCAGAAAAATGCACCTCAATCTTCACTGAGTCCATCATCTCTCAATCATTTCCCAAATCTATATGATTCTATCTCTACAAAGCTTTTTCTCCATTCCCTCTTCTTTTCTCTCACCTAAGCACTATCCTATTTCAGACATCTAGACTTCTTGCCTGGACTACTATCTTGTCCTCCCTTCAACCTATCTAGACCTATTTCACATCACTGACTCTGTGCTTTATTGTAGACTGTCACCTGTTCCTGAAATACACTTTCTCTAACTCACTTCTTAGAATCCTTAGATTCTTTCATGTCTCAGTGTAGGTAACACATCCCTTAAGGAGCCCTTCCATTTGTTATTGTTCTTTCTCTTTCTCTCCTCAATATATGGGATCCATGTTATATTCCCATACCCTTAGGAAAATATATGCTTCTTTAGAATGGGAATTACTATCCTTTGTTTTTGTTTTTCCTGAGAATTCCTAGTGCTAAGTACTATTGCATAAAAAATAAATATTGAATTTAACTTTTAACCACACTTGAAAATAGAATACAGGTAAATATATGGTGAGTTCTATATCCCTTACAGCAAAGGTTATCTATAGATAAGGTTACAATTATAGGTTAGATTATAGATGAGGACTAAAATTTTTTTGTGTGTGATCCCTTCCAATCCTAGTATTCTATAATTCCAAGTTTTAGATGACAAAGAGTCACAGGTCACAAAAAGAGCAAAATCAGTTCTGGGTTGCAAAGGAATAAAAACAGAAATTAGATAGTCATATATAGGGATGTGACAAATAGGAGTTTTTCATTCCCCAAGAAAATCTAGAGAACCAAGAAAGTTTTTGCAAAGGACAAGGGCGGGCAAGTGAGAACTAATGGGAAATCAACTTTTTGTTGCTATCATCTGTTGCCTAATATCAATATATTAATGATGTGTGATTTCCTCTATTATTGCAGATCATAGTTTATCATCTTTGCCTAAGTCTTCAGAAGATCAAGTGATCTAGTGAGAGTTAATAAGCTAGGAAATGTCAGAAATGTGATTTGAATTCAGATTTTCCTATCTCTTGGTTTGGCATTCTATTTATCATGCCAGACTATTTTACTTGGGCATTAAAGTACAAGGGACTTTTTTTCTAAATGATTTCACAGATATTTTCAAGGAGGTGTTCCTTATTAAGTGGAAACATGTGGCACAACAAAGAGAAAGAAGAGGTGGAGGGTGACACAAAGATAACAACAGAAATAATAGTTCACATTACTATAATGCTTTAAAGTTTATGAAACCCTTTTCTCACAGAAACAGAGGGTAACAGTACTTTGTACTTTAGTACTTTATGGCTTACAAAAAGCTTTCCTTACAAAAACTCTAGGAGGTAAATAGTCCAAATGTTATTAACCTAGAAATTATTTTTTTCATGAGGAGACAGATTTGAAGAGAGTAGGTAACTTGCCCAAGAACAGACAGTTAATAAGTGACATAGTTGGGGATGAAACAAAGGTCTGGAACTCCTAATATTACATTATGTTGCCTCTCCCTAATACCTATTTACAAACCTACTTGAACTTTATTTTTTTTGCAGTAATCCACCTTAATCTTTAGTTTTAGATTTAAATCCAGCCCATCATTTGAGTCCATCATTAGTGACATTTAGTTTTTAATTCCAACATTTGCATATTAGTTATTTCCCCCAGAGTGTGGTGATAATTTCCAAGATGTTTTCTATTATCTAAAACTCTCTATGTCCAGACATCAAATGTAAGTTTTTCATTTTTAAAAATTTATTAGTTTTCAACATTTACTTTATAATATTTTGCTTTCCAATTTTTTTCTCTTTCCCTTTCCCCCTCTCCTATCTCCTTCCTGACACAGCAAGCAAATATAATTATACATGTACAATCATATTAAATATATTTTCATGTAATGAAATAAAAATCAGAACAAAACAACCACAAAAAAGAACAACCAAAAAGTGAAAATAGAATGCTTCAATCTGCATTCATACTCCATAATTCTTCCTCTGGGTGTGAATGGCATTTTTCCAACCTGAGTCTTTTGGAATTGTCTTGATTACTGAGCAGAGGTAAGTATCAAAGTTGATCATCCACACAATATTCCACTTTTAACTTCAGCACTCTCTGTAACACAATAGGTCAAAATCTATCTAAAAAAGAAAAAAAATTCATGTAGAAATAATGAGACTAAATTTTGGCTTTTTAAAAAATGAAATTAATATTCTCTTTAAACAATCCATTCAAACTGGCCCTCCAAAAAAATCTTTTCAAGTCTTCTGAGGAAAAATTTGCTAATTACCCCAAGAGCATCTTTAACTCCTCAGGGAAAGGAACTATATTAATCCAACATGATGGTACTCTTATTATTTCTACTATCATCAGTTAGTGGCTTTCTGGAAGCCCATGATGACCTGTTGCCATCGAGCTCTAACTGAGCCACCACTCTGGGGCTCATTACAAGTGCTACTATTGATCACATTATTTAAAAGTTTTAAATTACTGCAGAGATAATGAGGTAAGTGCTTCCCTTCTGGGCTAGCTTCTTTATTGGGCTCTTGGGATCGGGAACTAAACTTTATCTGAAGGTTTCAGAAAAGTGATGGCCTCAAGGGCCCTTTAATAAGCCCAACTTTAAGGAATTGCAGAGACAAGTTAAAGTTGCTCCTACTAGGAGAAAACAGATCTCTTCTGCTCACCTGGCCTAATTTGTCACTTCCCTCTTATGGGAAGAAGGAAATATTTTCTCAAGAAAAGAGTAGAAAAGGGACTGTCATGAAATTTTATGTTTTCACATCAAACCTGGAAGTTAGATTTTCAATAAGGCTCCAAGGTCATGACTCTCCCTGAGCAGCTGTGAATTGTAACCTGCCTCACCACTTAGTCCAACTTGTATTAATGGTAGTCCTCCCAGAAGGGAAAAGTTAACTCCAACTCAATAACAGATAGATAGTCACCTTAGGAGATTATTTCTCTCTCTCTCTCTGAGATCTTTTTTTTTTTTTTTTTTTTTTTTGACGCAATTGGGATTAAGTGACTTGCCCAGGGTCACACAGGCAGGAAGTATTAAGTGTCTGAGGCCAGACTTAAACTCTGAGACCTCTGTGTTCGTACAGCATACCATTATTTCACTATCTCCTGTTCAAGGCTTCACTTCTGTGATTAGATTTTTTTTTTTTCCAAAAATAAAGAACATAAGACATTGCCTACTATGGCAAGAATTGGACAGATCTACCTTTTGCTTCAATATCAAAGTTCTTCAGAGAAATCTTGAAAACATCCTTGTATTATTTCTTCTGATTTCTATGCAAGCTTTTGGCTTATGTGAATTGTCTATAAAGTCTTTTAAGAAAATGTACTTTTGACATTCAAATAATTTGGTCTATTTATGTAATAGGAATAAACTAGAGACCTATTCAATAAGATCAAGAGTAAAACAAATATGTCAAATTATCCCCTCTATTATTTGGAATAGTGCTAGAAAGACTACTTGTAGAAATAAGATAGGAAAAATTAATCAAGGGAATTAGTAGAGGCAAAAAGGGTATAAAATCATCACTTTATACAGATATGATATACTACATAGAAAACCCAAGGGAATCAGCTAAAAAATTAATTGAAGCATTAATTCATCCAAATAGTAAGAAACAAAGTCACAAAAACTGAGCAAGTTTTCTATGTATCACTAATAAAATTCCAATAGAAAAAGGAAAAAAGTGAACTTCTATTCAAAATTACTGGGGCAGCTATGTGGCACAATGGATAGATCAACCAGCCCTGAAGTCAGGAGGACCTGTGTTCAAATCTAGACTCAGACATTTAATACTTCCTAGCTGTGTGACCTTGAACAAGTCACTTAACCCCAATTTCCTCAGCAAAAAAACAAAAATCAAAACAAAACAAAAAAACCAAAAAAAAAAAAAAAAACTAGAAAATGCATGAAATACTTAGGAGTCCATATAGTATGATATACACAGGAACTATAATGATAATGATAATAGCTATCATTAGTATAGCACTTACTATGTGCTCAGCACTGTGCAAGTGCTTTACAATTATTGTCTCATTTGATCCTCACAAAAACTCTGGGAGGTAGGTGTTATTATTATTTCTTTGTTTAATTTATGAGATGAGAATTTTAACAGATTTAACAAATGAAAACATTGAGGGAAATAGAAGTTAAGTGATTTGCCCAGTGTCACAGAGCTATCAATTGTCTAAGGTCAGATTTACATTATAAAACATTCATTTCAGAATTATAAATATTAATTGCTCATAACTAGGAGGTGCCAATATAATAAAAATTATCATTATACCTAAATTAATTTTTTAGTAATATACCAATTAATCTACCAAAGAATTGTTCTAAAGAGTTAGGAAAAAATAATGAAATTAAATTAGAGTCATCCAGGAAACACACGTGGGTTAAAGCAGGTTGAGGGTAACCAACAGACTTCAAACCTGTCTATGAATTAGAGGATTATCAACCCTAAGCATGTGAGTACTTCCCCTGGCAGAATGAGCAAATGAGAAGAATTTGTTCCAACAGCAGTGAAACAGGTGCTTAGAGTTGGTCAGACACTGACATTTACAGCATCCCAGGCCATCACTAGTCTTACCATTGGATTTCAAAGACTCTGGAAGAGAAAGTGAGACTAGTAATGTTACACAACTCTGCCTCATTTAAATATAATTCATGCACAAGTCAAGAGATCATCCCATGATGTCATTGATCCTCTGAAAATGAAGAATGAATAACAATCTCCATGAAGAGAGAGGTAGCAGGCTTCATCATCTGTCTTCTGGAAGTCTGATTAATCACTGCATTGTTCAGAGTTCTTAACTCTTACAAACTTGTTTTATTGTATAAATTATTGTTCTTGTTTTGTCTCCTTCACTGTGCATCAGCTTATATAACTTTCTCAAGTTTTTCTGAAATCATCCTTTTCATCATTAATTTTTACAACATAGTAGTATTCCATTTCATTCATTTGTTATATATAATGTGTTACAAACATTTTCTAACTGATGGATATGTCCTTAAGTTTCAGTTCTTTATCACTTCAAAAAAGCTGCTATAAACAGTTTTTGTACATATGGGTTTTTTTCCTTTTTTGATTTCTTTGGAAAAACAGGCCAATTACATGTATCACTAGATCAAAGGGTATATATAGTTTAGTGACTTTGGGAGGCAAAGTTCCAAATTGCTTTCCAACATGGCTAGACCAATTCATAATTACATCAATAATGTATATATGTGTCTGCTTTCCCATAGCCCTTTCAACATGGACATTTTCATTTTTTATCTTTGCCCATCTGATACGAAATGGCACTTCAGAATTATTTTAACTTGCACTTCTCTAATTCTTACTTATTTGGAATTTTTTGTTGTTTTAGAATCTTGTTTGTTTTGATGAAATCTGTTTTGTTTTGTTTTTTGTTATCTGATCATGATTTATATTTCTTCCTTTGAAACCACTTGTTTTTATCCTTTGACTTTTTCTCAAATAGGGAATGATTCATGTCATGAATTTGAATCAAGTTTTTATAAATGTTAAGTATGAAACTTTTATCAGAGAAACTTGCTACAAGGATTTTTTTTCAATTAGCTATTTCTTTTTATTTTGTTGCATTTGGTTTTTATGCAAAAAAATTAAATATACATAATCAAAATTGTCCATGTTATTTTCTATGATCTTTTTCCTTTTTTTTTCTGAAGTAAGTTCAGCCTACGGTCACATAGCTAGAAAGTATTAAGTATGTGAGGTGAGATTTGAACTCAGGTTCTGCACTCTATCCACTACATCATCTAGCTGTCCCATATGATCCTTTTAAGATCTATAATATCTATTATCTACATGATCTCTCTCTATATCTATATCTATATAATATCTATAAAGCAGCATTCATCAAGACCATTTGGTACTGGTTAAAAAATAAGAATAGTGGATCAATGGAATAAGTTAAGAACACAATACCCAATAGTCAATGACTATAGTAATCTAAACTTTGAATAAACCCAAAGCTTCTGGGACAAGAACTCATCATTTGACAAAAACTGCTGGGGAAACTAGAAAATGGCAGAAATGAGGCATAGGCTAATGTCTCACACTCTATATCAAGATATGGTCAAAATGGGTTCATTATTTAGACATAAAGGGTGATATTATAAGCCTATTAGGGGAACAAAGGATAGTTTACCTGTCAGATCTTTAGAGAAATAAGGAATTTATGACCAAACAAGAAATAAAGAACATTATGAAATGCAAAATGGATAATTTTTATTGCATAAATTAACAAGGTTTTGCACAAAAAAACCCAATTCAATAAAGATTAGAAGGGAAACAGAAATCTGGGAAACAATTTTTACAGCCTGTGTTTCTTCTGATAAAAGCTTCATTTCTAAATATATAGAGAACTGACTCAAATTTATAAGAATCTTAGTCAACCCCCAACTAATAAATGGTCAAAGGATATGAACAATTTTTTGAAAAAGAAATTAAAGTTATCTATAGTCATATGAAAAATGCTCTGAATGATTGATTAAAGAAATGAAAATGAAAACAATTCTGATTGTATCACATCACATTTATCAGATTGGTTAAGATGATGGGAAAAGATAATGATAAATGTTGGAAGGAATATGAGAAAACTGGAACATGCATTGTTGGTGGAATTGTGAACTAATCCAGCCATTTTGGAGAACAATTTGGAACTATGCCCAAAAGGCTATAAAATTGTACATACTCTGATCCAGCAAAGATTTGGGTCTATATCCCAAAGAGATCATAAACAAGGGAAAAGATCCATATGTGTAAAAATAACAGCTCTTTTTGTAATGTCAAGGAATTAGAAATTGAGCGGATGGTTATCAATTGGGGAATGACTGAATAAGTTATGGTAGGAGGAGGTAATATAATATTGTTCTATAAGAAATGATGAGCAGGTTGATTTTTAGAAAAGCCTGGAAAGATTTACATGAATTGATGATGAGTGAAGAGCAAAACTAGTAACACATTGTACACAGTAATAGCAATATTATATGATGATCAACTAAGATAGACTTAGCTCTTCTCAGCAATATGATGATTCAGGATAATTCCAATAGACTTGGGATAGGAAATGCTATCTACATCCAGAGAGAAAACTATGAAGACTGAATATGAATTAAGGGATATGTTTTCACCTTTTTGTTTATTTGTTTTTCCTTTCTTCTTTTTTTCCCTTGTGTTTTGATTTTTCTTTCCCAATTTCCACCAGAATGTTTTCTAGTTTTCCCAGAAATTTTTGTGGAATAGTGAGTATTTACTCCCAAAACTAAGATCTTTGCGTATATAAAATTCTAGGCTTCTAGATCCATTTGCTCATATATGTTGTATACTTAATCTAGTTCAGTGATCTACTTTTCTATTTTTATATTAGCACCAAATAATTTTGAAGATTCTTTTTTGTAGCATCTCCATTCTGCTAGTCCTCTTTCATTCCCACTTTTTTTTCATTATTTCCATTGAGACTCTTGATTTTTTATTCCTTCAGAGGAATTTCATTATTATTTTTGCCTAGTTCTATAAAATAATCGTCTAGTTATTTGTTTGATATGCTACTGAATAAATAGTTTTTTTAGTGTTGGCATTTTATCATATTGGTTCAACTGACACATGAACAATTAATATTT
Organism: Sarcophilus harrisii; assembly: GCF_902635505.1. Taxonomy (NCBI): domain Eukaryota; kingdom Metazoa; phylum Chordata; class Mammalia; order Dasyuromorphia; family Dasyuridae; genus Sarcophilus; species Sarcophilus harrisii. The sequence goes on from NC_045426.1 coordinate 336,709,552, forward strand.
CTCCAATTATCTAGGACTGTACTTTTTTTTCTGTAAAAAGAGTGTTTTGTAGTTGTAGTCATATAGTTTCTGTGTAGATGGCTTTTTCAAGGAGCTTAGCTAAGAAGGGGAGGACAGGCATGAAATGATCTCCATAAGATATTGCCTAATTAAATGTGAGGGTTTTTTTCCCTTGTTTTTTATTAAAGCTTTTTATTTACAAAACATGGATAATTTTTCAACATTGACCCTTACAAAGTCTTCTGTTCCAAATTATCCCCTCCTTCCCCCACCCTCTTCCCTAAATGGCAAGTAATCCAATATATATTAAATATGTTAAAATATGTTAAATCTAATATATGTATATATATTAAATGTGAGTTTTTAAAAAGATAACAGAAGCATGAATATCTTTGAAGGCAACTGGGAAGAAGCAAGTAGATAGGGAGAACATGAAGATTAAAGAATAAAAATGATAATGGGTAAGGTGATGGAGAAATGAAAAGGAATAAGATAAAGGATGTCTTTTTAAAAGATTTGTCTTGAAAGGAAAAAGGGTGGCATCTTCATGTGAAATAGGAATGAATAAAAAGATAGTTGGGGAAAATGCCCAAATGATGGTAGAAGAGAAGAGAAAAAGGAACTCTGGGAGAATGGTTTCATTCTTTTTTAATGAAATATGAATGAAATCATAATTGAGGGAATGAAGATAAGGGATACCTTGAAAGATCAAAATTTGCAAGAAGATAATAAAAATAAAAGAAGGGATCATGCTTAGTAATATCAGATCTTAGACCATATTTGGTACTTAATAAAAAAGTAAAATATCACACATTAGTTACACAATATACAGAGGTCAATGAATATAGTAAACCTAAAGACTCTTACTGTGGAACTAAGACTCTGGCAAAAATTGCCCAGAAAACTGGAAAGCACTCTGGCAAAAATTAGATTTAGACCAGCATTTCACACGAGCATCCCACACTACAAACTACAACTAATCAAAAATGGATACAAGATCTAGATAAAAAAAATAATATCCTAAACAAGTTAAAGGAAGAAGGAAGAAAAGGTTTTTCAGAACTTTAAAAAAAAAAAGTGGTAAAAAAAATTACCACTTTTATTCTATGCTGCATCAAATGAAAAAAGAAACCCCTTATAGATAGGTGAGCTCCTCCATCTGTTCCGGTTTGTGAATGGCATTGTGCTCACTGTATTAAGTCCTAAAATACTGCAAAATCTCCTAAATAAAATCTATAATTACTCAAAAGAGTTTGCCTAACTTTCCCCATAAGCAAAAGCAAATTGATTAGTAATACTTCTTGTTTAGACTGTGATACACAATCAGATAGATTACCAATTGAATTAATCCATCAGTAAACGTGTCTTAGACCTATACTATAAATGGACACTGAGCAGGGCTTAAAATTGATAAGAACAAAGAGAGCAGGCTGGACTGTCTTTGGAGAATTACAAAGTTTCTTTAATAATGCTCAGTATTTCTCTGAAAGAAGCATTCATTGTTTTTATCATCTGCATTCTGACAAAGAGGCAGCATGATTTAGTGGATAGAATACTGGACTTGCAGTCAGGAGTCCTGTGTTCATAAGTTGCTGCTGCCATTCTTTTACTAGTTTATATGATCCTGTGTTTCATTTTTTGAAGAGCCCAGATCAGCCATCCTTGATTCTCTAAATCACATAGGTATCTCCCTTCCTCCCCCTTTATTTTTCTATTCTTCTTTTATGTGAGGTTTTCCCCTTTTTAGAATGTAAGCTCTTTCAAGACAAAAACAGGCTTTTAAATTTTTTTTCTTTTTTCCCCATAGTTTATTTTTTATTATAGCCTTTTATTTACAAAACATATGCATGGGTAATTTTTCAACATCGACCCTTGCAAAACTTTCTGTTCCAACTTTTCCCCTCCCCTAGATGGCAGGTAGTTCCATATATGTTAAATATGTTAAAGTATATGTTAAATATAATATATGTATACATATTTATACAGTTATCTTGCTGCTCAAGAAAGATAGGATCTAGAAAGAAGGTAAAAAAACCTGAGAAGGAAAATAAAGATGCAAGCAAACAATAACAGAAAGAGTGGAAATGCTATGTTGTGGTCCACACTCATTTCCCATAGTTCTCTCTCTGGGTAAATAACTCTCTTCATTACTGAACAATCAGAACTATTTGGATCATCTAATTGTTGAAGATAGCCACTTCAGAATTGATCATCATATAGTATTATTGTTGAAGTGTATAATGATCTCCTGTTCTGCTCATTTCACTCGGCATCAGTTCATTTAAGTCTTTCCAGACCTCTCTGAATTCATCCTGCCAATCGTTTCTTATAGAACAATAATATTCCATAACATTCATATACCGTAATTTATTCAGCCATTCTCCAATTGATGGGCATCCACTCAGTTTCCAGTTTCTGGCCACTACAAAAAGGGCTGCCACAAACATTTTTTCACATGTGGGTCCCTTTCCCTTCTTTAAGATCTCTTTGGGATATAAGCCCAGTAGTAACACTGCTGGATCAAAGGGTATGTACATTTTGATAATTTTTTGAGCATAGTTCCAAATTGCTCTCCAGAATAGTTGGATCTGTTCACAGTTCAAACAATGCATGTCCCAGTTTTCCCACATCCCTTCCAAACGTCATCATTACTTTTTCCGTCATCTTAGCCAATCTGAGAGGTGTGTAGTGGTATCTCAGAGTTGTCTTAATTTGCATTTCTCTGATCAATAGTGATTTGGAGCACCTTTTCATATGACTAGAAATAGTTTCCATTTCTTCATTTGAAAATTGTCTGTTCATATCCTTTGACCATTTATCAATTAGAGAATGGCTTGAATTCTTATAAATTTGAGTCAATATATTTTGGAAATGAGGCCTTTATCAGAACCTTTGAATGTAAAAATATTTTCTTAGTTTATCTCTTGATAATTTCTTAATCTTGAAAGACAGGCTTTAAAAAAAAAAATCCTTACACTTTTAACAGTTTCTGGCACATAGTAAATGCTTAATAGTCAAGAAAATGAAATAGTGGGCATATAAAATTTAGACAAGGCACTGTTCCTGACCTCAAGAAACTTATAATTGGGATACCCACCGATTGGGGAACAGCTGAATAAGTCCTGATATGTGATTGTAATGGAATACTAATTGTGCTGTAAGAAATGAGCAGACTGATTTTAGGAAAACATGGAAAGACTTGTATGACATAATGCAGAGTGATCACACTAGCCAGAACCAAGAGAACAGTTGTTTACAGCAACAGCAATAGTTAGAAAAGCTGCAAATGACTATACTATTCTGAGTAATATGAACATTCAAAATCAAGTTCGGAAAGACTTATGAAGGAAAATGCTATCTACCTCCAGAGGGGAAAAACCTAATGCATATAGTATGCATAGTATAGTTCCATTTACTTCTGTATCCAATGTTGGCTTTCTCCAATGTGGTGTTGGGAAGGAGACAACTGGAAACACAAAATGTAATTTTAAAAAATAGATCTTTTCAGAGGAGCTTACAATTTAGGTGTTTTGTAAGCGATTCCTGTCATCCTTGTAACATCTACACAAAATTCACTCTTCTTATTCCTCTGATCTTAGGAACTTCATTAGGAAAACTGTCATTCAAAGAACTGGAAACTGAGTAGATGCCCATTAGGTGGAGAATGGCTGAATAAATTATGGTATATAAATGTAATTATTCTGGTAAGAAACGATCACAGCAGGATGATTTCTTTCTTCTTCTTCTTCTTCTTTTTTTTTTTTTTGGCTCAGGCAATTGGGGTTAAGTGACTTGCCCAGAGTCACACAGCCAGGATGTGTTAAGTGTCTGAGGCCAGATTTGAACCCAGGTCCTCCTGACTTTAGGACTGGTGCTTTATCCATTGTCTCACCCAGCTGCCCCAGCAGGATGATTTCAGAGAGGCCTGGAGAGACTGACATGAACTGATGCTGAGTGAAGGGAACAGAACCAGGAGATCGCTGTACACGGCCAAGCAAGATAGCGTGATCAATTCTGATGGACTAGAGAGGTGATTCAGGCCAGTTCCAGTGATCCTGTGGAGAGCGCCGTCTGTACCAGAGAGGCCTGTTTTGTGGTTGTCGCTTGCTTGTTTTTTGTTTTCTTTCTCATTTCTTCCACTTTTTGTTCTGATTTTTCTTATGCAACGTGATAATCGTGGAAGTATGTATTGAAGAACTGCACGTTTATTATGTTGGATTGCTTGCAGTCCAGGGGATGAGGTGAGGGGAAGGGAGGGAGAAAACACTGGAACACAGGGTTTTGAAAGGATAAGTTTTTAAAATGTCTAGGCACGTGTTTTGAAAAGAAAAAAGTTGCATAAAAAATAAATTAATTAACAGAAAAAATAAAAGAAAACCGCCATTATTGTCCGCACCCTTGGTTTGGATTCACGAATACTCTGGAGAAAACACTTCTTCCATTCCCAACAGCCGCTAAGCAAAACAATTTTTGGGTAAGACTTCCTCTCCTTTCTCTCCCCCCTTTTCCAGTAAGATGCACCTTTTAGGCATCTTTTCCTTTGTTTTCCATCTCGAACTCCCAACCCCCGCAAGATTGCAATCAATTGTCTGCGCCTCAGCGTTTAGGGATGCCTGCGAACTACATTTCCCATGAAGCCACGCGGCGGTGGGTACCCTACTGTCAGTTCCTTAGAGACAGACTTTGCATCCCAGTCTGGATGGGCTGTGGGGCGTCCGAATTGAGAACGATGATTGGTTGTTTTTTTTTTTTTTTAAAGGGAAAGGGGGGAGGGGAAGCAAGATGGCGACAGGCGAGAAGCATCTCAATCCCTGATTGGGGCACCTCCCCACCACCTCCAGAGCGGCAGGCCGAGGTGGGGAGATACTTTGAGTGATCCATTCTGGGTGAGGGAGGCTTCCCGGGGAGGAGAGGAGATGGAGGGAGTGCAAAGAGGGGGGAGGGGCCCCAGGTGGAAGAGGAGGCAGCTTTGGGAGGTGAACACTTCTCCCTGAGGAAGGTCTGAGTTCCGGCCGTCGCTCTGCAGAGAGCCCTGCAGGCAGGGGCAATGGACATGACTGCCCCTAACCCTCCTAGCTCCCCCACCCACACCCCGACTCTGCCTCCGCGCAGGGGACCGAGGTCCTTCTGCCAGCTACCCCTGCCCACCTTCTCCTTTGCTCTACACAGGTTTAACACCAATCTGTGCCTGCCCTTGTTAAGACCAAATTTTCCTTTCAGTCTATTGATTTTAATTGCAGCCAGTATGGCACAGCGGGTTTCATCTGGGTGAGTAACTCAAACCTTTTACTAGCCAGGAAAATTTTCAATAGCTTGTCATTTACTATTGTCACAAAGGTGTTTTGCTCTGGTTTCATAATAACGTTAAGCGTCAGTATGATCATCTTTGACGGGTCACATCCAAATGAAAGTTCCTTTCTTTACAACAAATACTTTAAGGACTTAATTCCATTCCCTTTGCTGTGTTATTCATAGAACAGTACATTGAGGTATCTGGAACCAGAGGGGTGACAAATGGTTAGGAAAGGAAAAGGACTATAATTTTAGAAATATCACTCAGCTGTCAGATACATATTGATGAAATCACTATTAGAACTGGAAGGCATACGCTGGAGATTTCACTACAGGTCAGTAGCAATGTCCTCGTTTTCGCTTCCTGATTGAGTTAAAGAACATTTTCACTTCCTTATCCCACTAAGCAACATGTGCATGGTGGTCCATGGCCAGCTGTAGGCTGTTGGCTCAGGTCTTTTTTTTCCTCAGGAGGGAACTATAGCTACATCATTTGGGTACCAGCCTATCCTCTTCAGGCAGTCTCAATATATGGGAATTGGCAGTGGATGTTTCTTCATCCCTCCATTTTCCTCCCCATCCATTTGCAAAGTGAAATAACAATAAGTATGGATAGATTCTGCATATTAACTAGTAAGGAGTATAAAGCATGACTCTTAGGTGAATTCTTTCTTCTTTAGCTCTCTCTGTTCTCCAGCGTCCTGTTCTTCCTGAAGAGGGGGATCTCCAGAGATCAGGAAATAAATGGCTTCTATCCATGCTGCTGGGTCCCAGGTAATGTATTGTTCATGTCTTCCTTCTGTTTCAGAACAAAGCCTGTCCCCAAAAACCACTGAAATTAATCCATCTTTTATGGCCAAAGTTCTTATATTTGCTCAGAACTCCAAGCTCAGTGAGAGTTTGAGGCAATAGCAGTAATTTAATTTCCTTTTTCTTTGTGCCTCTTCTTTCTCTCCCTTTCCCATTCTGGAATGAGAGTTAATGTGATGAATGAGAAAAGCTTCAAGGTTTGAGTTAGTTTTTTAAGTTTGTTAAGAAACTAAGGTATGAATGTTGCTCGCTGATAAGGAATCAGGGATGGGAAAGGACCTAAAGGGAAAACCTTTACTAGCTGTCCCTCTGAGTTTGAGAACTATCCTCTAGCTTGTACTAAAGACACTGCCTAAATTTCTCAGCAAATTTTCCCCTTTTTGTTTTTGTTTTTTTTGGTGGAATTCAGATATATCTAAATAATAAATCTAAGTCAACTGTGAAATATATATATATTACCCTACAACATCTTTTGCTTCCTAATTTTATGGCTATCTCTTTTTTTGTTCTTATCTTATCTTATAAAATGACATGACCTTTAAGGTCCCTTCCAGCTCTATTTTTATGAGCTTATGAACTGTGACATCAATTATAATATATCATAGTATATGTATAGTAATACTGCTGAATGATTTGGATACCATTAAGCACTTTAATTTGTATCATTTGAACATACTGATTATTTGCATTGTCATCTATAAACATATAAATATGAGATCATAGAGCTGGAAGAATTTTAAAGCTTACCCTAATTGAGAATCCTTATTTTTTCAAATGCCTGAGATATTTTCTATATGTGAACTGCTTGCAATCTATATTTTTAGCTTGGAGAAAAGATTTGCCAGAACTTCACACTGCTTTTCAAATATTTGAAAGGCAGCATGGCATAATGAATATTTGGGGTCAAGCATAAAAAAGTTCAACATAAAAAAATATTTTATTTGGAAATAAAAATATGGAAATTGGAAATAAAAGGTTATTTCCAAAGGTTATACATAACTGGCTGTGTAACCTTTGGAAGTCACTTAACCTTTACATGTCTTAAGTAAATCAATGACTACAACAATATAAATAGAAAGGAAACAAAACAAAACTAAATGCCTTATAATTATCACTACCAAGCTTGGACCTAGAGAAGAATTAAGAAAACATACCTCCCTTCTTTGCAGAAGTGGGGGGACTAAAGATATGGGAATACTGCATATACTATCAAATATGGTTAATGTATTGATTTTGTCAAACTTTTGTTTATCTTTAAAAAAAAATTCTTTGTAAGAAGGGATGGTGAGGTGGATTGGGAAGGATGTTTATAAATAAAGGTAATATAAAAAAAATTTAATAAAACTTTATTAAAAGAGGGATTGACTTAAATGGATTTTTTTCACATGGAGAGAACCTTCCATACTGAATGGGATAGGGGTTGGGTGGGGTGTCTTATGTTGTTTCAGGCACCTCTGATGTTCGAGGATTTAGCTGTCTATTTCTCCAGAGAGGAATGTGTGAGTCTGGATTCTTCTCAGAACCCTCTTTGCTGGGAACCTATGCCAACGAATTGCAAGGATCTAATCTCATTTGGTAAGGTCTTCATTTGGTAAGGGCAGTTTGGGACTTGTACTTTAATAGTTTTGGAAGAGCTCATTCCTATTCAATTTATAAACCTATTTCCTTAATAGCTTTGGATTCATCCTCAGTTATGAAGAGAAAACAGTTTTTATATATTTATATAGTAAGTTCCTTTGGAATCATGGGACTGTGAGGTATTTTTTTTTTTTTTGCTTAATTTTATTGTTATAAATTAGTAGAAAATGGAGTACATTATTTGGGAGAACTTCTAGAGTTGCATCATCTCCAGTAATATGGTGTAAGAGAATCCATAATATTTTTTTAGTCTTGATCTGTGATTTCAATGGTATACTTAACTCCTTATGAGAATACTCCATCTACCAATACAGATTGTCAACTATCCTGAAATTTACTGTTTTAGAGAGTAGTTTGAGATAATTAGAAATTAAGTGACTTGCCCAGGATTACACAGCAAGTATATGACAGAGATGGGATCTTATATTAATATATTAAGAAATGAAAACAAGAACCAGTAAAAACTGGGCTTTAATTGCATAAGTTCCTTCAGTTTGGGATATCATGTATTATCATTTTGAGTTGACATACACTGGTGTGTATCCCTATGATAGTTCTATGCCTCTCTCTCCTACAGGTATACTTGTTTCCAAATGCTCTTGACCAAGTACCCAGAAATATCTATGATGTTCTATTCCAGGGAGAGGCTTTGCCTTTTTTGTTATTCATGTCTTCTTGCATGAATTTCCTGGACCATCTTAAAAAAGCAAACCAGATATTTTGTGGGGAGTTTCTATATTGTTCCCCAACTACCTCAAGCCTGGTTACCTAAGCCAACTCTTAAGTTAATCCTTTAGCAAAACAAAAATTCTTTTGTAATATGAATAATTAACCCTATGATGTATATTTTTTAAAAATTCAGATTTTTAAAATTGAGTTTTCTTAAAGTGGGGGAATGTCTATAGGTATTTAATATTACTATATTTTTTATTAAATTTTACACAAAATGTCCTCAGATTTACAATACTATTTTTTATGATGTTGAAAACACAAAGCAATAAAAATATGAAGCAATGGCAAAGAATTTAATTCATTTCACATTTATTAAATATCTACTTCTTGCAATGAGAAATAAAAAATATGACAAATTATTAGAAAAATTCATTTAAAAAAGTTAATCATAGAATAAAGCACTAAATAGAAAGCAACCAAGTGGCAGAATATATTATTAATTAGATGTAAATGCAAGTGATATCACAAAAAGAAAAGATCAGTGGAATTATTAAGCCAGGGTTCATTAAGGAAGTGATCCAAACACAAGCATAAAAAACAAAACAAAACAAAATAAAACAAACTTGAATTTAGATAGATGGAGTAGTTAGGGGAACAGAATGATCCAGTGTATAGTTGCAGTAATGGCATTTGGGGAAGATTGCATTAAGGAGGGCAGGTATGACTGGATTAAAGATTGGAATAATGTGTAGGAAGTAAAAGAAAAGCCAGATTAGAAATAGCCATGAATATTAGGATGAGGGGTTAGGACCCAATATACCAAACAATGGGAAGTTATTGAATGTTTTTTTGAGTTCATGATGAATATCATTATTTTAGAAAGATTGGTGCTGTGGATAATGTATTGGAAAGACAGAAATTAAGAGATGTATGCCAGGTAAGAGGAAGCTGTAATCCAAATATAAGACAATGAAATCTTGGACTTAGGATGCGATAGTAAGAGTAGAAAGATTCAGATTTTGAAAAATCACAGGGATTTGATAGTTAATATAAAAAAAAAAGTGGTATGATGAGATTGGGTTATTGGTTGTAAAATTAACTGAAATGAGAAATCTGAGAAAGTAGGTTGAGAAGAGGTAAGTCAATGAATTCTATATAGTAAATAAATCGAGTTTGAGGTAGATGGGGCATCCAAGTCAATGTTATTGAATAGGCACTTAGGAATATGAAACTAACATTGTATTTTGGGGAGAGGGTGGGGAAAAATTAGAACACAAGGTTTTGCAGGGGTTAATGTTGAAAAATTGTCCATGAATATGTTTGAAAATTAAAAAGCTTTAATAAAAAAAGGAATATGAAACTGATTCTTTTGTCAGAAGAGAGACTAGGGTTTGGGGAATCATTAGCATTCAAGTAAGAATTGAAACTATGACCAAGAAAATGGGAATCATTAGCATTCAAGTAAGAATTGAAACTATGACCAAGAAAATGAAAAGAGAAAAGAAGCTGAAGAATGAACTTTGGGTGGAATGAGGAAAAAGAGATTGATAGCATGATATAATTAAAAGAGCACTGGTTTTGGTGTCAACAGATCTAGGTTCAAGTCCTAGCTCTTCCATTTATTTGCTGTGTGACTATATGTGAGCCATTTTAAAACCATTATCCTTTATTTTAGTTTCCTCATTTGTAAAATAAAAGGAATGGACTCAATGACCTCTGAAGCCTCTTCTAGCCTACTGTAAAGATAAGAAGAGAAAGAGAATAGTATATTATCAGAGATATTAAGAGGGAAGAGAATTTTAAGGAAGAAAGGATGGCTAGTAGTACTAATTGTAACAGAGAACTTAAGGAGAGAGAAAGGGTGATTATCTAAAAGTAGTCCCAGTAACCTAAAAAAAGTTGATGCTGTAGAATGAAAACTTTTTTTTTTAATGTCACTAGTTTAGGGAAGGAATGGGTAATGAAGAAATGGAAGTGATGAAGCTACTCCAGTTGTTTAAGAAATTTGGAAAGAAAGAAAAATCCTATATAAAGGATATATATATATATATATATATATGTTTGAAGGCAAGATAAAAAGTGCTGATGAAGGGGAGAAACTAGCCATGTTGGAGAATGGGGAAAGAATGAGAGAAAGATTCCTTAAGAAGAGGAAAAGATGAGAGCTAAAACATATATGTGGACATAGGGGACAGTTGGCTGGAGAGAAATGACATAGACAGACAGGTCTTCCTCTAAGACTAGAGGGAAAGATGAATAAAATATAGAGAAGAAAGAGTGGTTTTAATGCTGTCGAATGAGGGAAAACTAGTTAAGACAAATACTCTATACCTTCTAGTTAAACTTTTCAAGAGAATTCTTGTAATATAGATCCCATTAACTTCTTTATTAGTTTTTATATTCAGAGGGTGAGATGAGGTATGTAGTGTTGGGACCATTTCTAGCTTGACTAGATTAAAATCAATTTCAATTATATCAACTAGGGCTTAGAATAGAGTGATAAAATATGAACAAAAGTGATTAGGTAAGGATAAAGGGATAGTTGAAAGTGTTCATTGTGCTTTGAGTTTTGATTCTATCAGATAGGATCTTGTGGTGGAGGGTATTACATACATATAGTAGTTTAGTTTTTCTTTAATTATTCAAAATTCATTATTTCATTGATAATCTTTCTAATAATGCAGGTCACAACTATTAACAGATGATATTACTTAAGAGGCAAAAAATTCATCTAGTGATAGACCTTGACTTAAAGAGGTGGAAAAACAGGATCATCCTATCAAAGTTCTGCCATCTCACCAATTTCTAATGAAATGACTAGTCATTGCAAGTAATTTATTAATTTGATCTAGGGATTTAAAAAACAACAACAACAACAAGGTTTTTTTCAGAACTAAGGGGCTACCAGGGTTTTACTTGGAGAATTTAAGTTGAAGTGCACATTGTGGTTAGCTGTGTAAGAGAACAAAGTTAGGAGTATGAGGAAGCCCTAGAACTATGAACTCATCCTTTATTATCATTCTCTTATTAAAAGGACTCAGAAACATCATGAATTCATTCTTCATACAATAAATATAGGCTGTCCAATGGTCCAATTGTTCAGGTGTTTTGAAAATCTTATAGATATCATAGGATCATAAATTTAGAGTTAGAACAAACCTTAGAGTTCATTATGCCCAAATCCCTCATTTTGCAGATGAGGAACTTTGAGGCACTGCTAACTGGCCAGACCCCTGGCTAAGTCCAGGGTCAAACACCAAGTAAGTTTTTCAGATCTGAAAGACTTCAGATCAGGCATCCTATCCTGTTATGTCAACCTGTATAATTTACATATTCTTCCAGAGATGATGAGTCTTAACTACTCACCTTCCTGCCTTCATTAGAGTTTTTCATGTCTCTTTCTTCGAACTAAATTAACAAACCAGTGTTCCCATGAATATTAGATCACATTTATATAATGCTAATAATTTATTTTTAAAGAAAATTAAGTCCACTATTTCCCTTAAGAGAGAAATGTGCTTCTTTCTTTTTCCTTCTTTGAGAGCACTAAATCCAGGTCTAATCAAATGTGAGTTTGCAGCTGGAAGAATTTCCCAAATATTGTCAGAGAAACAGAAGTTCTCATGTTTCCAGGAGATGATAGCTAATGAAATCTGGTGACTATAACTTTATAGTTTGAACTAAATCAACAAACCAGTGTTCCCATGAATATTAGTTCACATTTATATGATGCTAATAGTTTGTTTTTAAAGAAAAATAAGTCCACTATTTCTCTTAAGAAGGGAAATGTGCCTCTTTCCCTTTCCTTCTTTGAGAGTACTAAATCCCAGGGCTAATCAAATGTGAGTTTGCAGCTGGAAGGAAGAATTTCCTAAATATTATCTAACTCAGCCCCAATATAGTCAGGATTCAACATAAATAGAACTCACTTGCAGACTTTTTTGTCTCCACATCACACATCACATGGAGAGGCTGGTGTTTGGATTCTCTCTTTGTGTCAGCAGGAGACAACAGTGAAAAGGAAGAGGAAAATTTTCAACAAGAAAATCCAGAAAATGGAGATCTAGAAGCAGTGCCTTCGGAATGGTACAAAAGAGACATTTCCCTGCATCCTAAATTGGGAAGGGACAGTGAGAATGAACCAGGATTCTCTGATCAGAAAAGGGTAGGTATGTCCATGCCTCAAGAAAAGAGATTTATAAGTCTTTTGATCACTATTGAAAATTCCACTCAATTTGAAGAACTTTCCCATTTTGTAGAAACTAGAATCTCTTGCCTCCAAGAACAGTCAGCACCAACATCCTTTAAATGTCTCCTGTGTGATAAAACCTTCATCAAAAGATCATACCTTATTTCACACCAGAGAAGCCACACAAGAACAAAACCCTATAAATGCGCTCTCTGTGAAAAAACCTTCAATAAGAAGTCAAATCTAAGTGCTCATGAGAGAGTCCATACAGGAGAAAAGCCGTATAAATGTGACGCTTGTGGAAAACACTTTGCTCAGAGATCCAACCTTGTTGCACATGAAAGAATACATAAGAAATCCCAAACATATGAATGTGTTAACTGGGGAAAAAACTTCAGTCGAAGAACACATCTTATTCACCATGAAACTATCCACCTGGTAGAAAGTACTAATAACTGTGATAAGTGTGGGAAAAGCTTCATTTGTAAGTCAAAACTTATACAGCATCAAAGAACCCATACAGGGGAAAGACCCTACAAGTGTTCAACATGTGATAAAAGATTTAGTCAGAAATCAGATGTTCTAATTCATCAGATAATTCATACTGGAGAGAAACCTCATAAATGTACTGAATGTGGCAAAAGCTTCACTCAGAAAACAAATCTTGCTAGACATAAGAAAACACATACGGGACAGAAACCCTACAAGTGCATTGACTGTGGAAAAAGTTTTGGTAGACTTTCGCACCTTATTACACATCAGAAAATCCACACAGGAGAGAAACCCCATAAATGTAATCAATGTGGCAAAAAATTCATTTGGAACTCAGATCTGATACACCATCAGAAAATTCATAATGAAGAAAAACCTTATAAATGTCCCATATGTAAGAAAAGATTCACTAAGAATTCAAATCTTGCTGCCCATCAAAAAATTCATACAGGAGAGAGGGCTCATAAATGTAACAATTGTGAAAAGAGCTTCAGTCGGAGTTCACATCTACTTACACACCAGAGGATCCATACTGGAGAAAAACCTTATAAATGTCTCATGTGTGAGAAGAAGTTCAATTGCAGTTCCAACCTGATTACTCATCAGAGAATACATACTGGAGAAAAACCTTATAAATGCACAATGTGTGAGAAAAGTTTTAGTCGTAGCTCAGACCTTGTTAATCATGAAAGAACCCACACGGGAATAAAGCCATTTAAGTGTGCTATATGTAAGAAAAGCTTCAGTCGAAGTTCCCACTTGATAACTCACCAGAGAATCCACACAGGAGAGAAACCCTTCAAATGTGTCAAATGTGGGAAGTGTTTCAGTGATAAATCATACTTCAGTTACCATCAAAAAATTCACATGCATTAGAACTGAAGAAGACTATGTTAAGTTGGCAGAAGATGCTAAGATGAATGGAACTAACTAGAAACTCAGTGAACAAAATTAGAATCTGAAGGCTGAATGGTTTGGGAAATGTAAAGATGAAATTTGATGTTTAGTTGTATAAACATAAATATTTTATATTTGTGTTGATATTAGTTAAAAGATGAATTGTTCAAGGTAAATGACACCAATCTGGAAAAAAGCTGCAGTTAACTGCCCCTCATTATTAATTCCCACAAAGTTGTTCTTTTCCTTTCTTTTTAATACCATTGTGCTTCCTATGGTTGTGTTGTAGGATGCATAGGCAAAGAAGCATTGGGATTTAATGAAGAATAAGTTTTTTAAGTTGGCTAAGAATACCAATTTAGTTGGAAATAGACCTTTGGCAAAACAAAATTAGAATTTGAAAACTGAATGGTCTGGACAGTGGAAAGATAAAGTTTAAAGTTCAGATTTATGAATAAATTTTATATTTGTGTTGGTTGGTCAAAACATCAGATGGATTTTTCAAGATTTTTCAATGATACTACCTTGATGAGAAAAACTAGAGGGATTGTTTTGTCATGGATTCCCACAGTTAAAACGGTTCCATTGTCCTTTTAATACCATTTGATTTCTTCAGGTTACATTCTGGGGTAGATCCCTAGGTGGTGAATATGCCATTCTCTGGTCTACCTAACTCCAGTCTAATAATATCAAACTATCACTCTGCTGCCCTAGTCAGAAAATGAATGGGATACATGACTATAAAGTAATGTAACTCATTTATTTTTTAAACAATCAGGCCACAATTTTGAGGTCTCAGTTAATATTGGAATTTTCAAAGTAGTTCCCTCTTGGAAGCTACAAACATATTTCATTAATATTGCTTTTGTTCAAGGCATATGTGGAATTCTTTTTTGGGAAGTAGGTTTAGAGCTTATCACATACGACTTTGAATATCCCCATCATCCTTTGATTGTGGATTTGGTTTTTGGAAACAGTCAAAAGTTATTCTGAGCTAAGATGCAGCTTTGACCACTTGGGTTCAAAAAATAAGATGTGACTAGAAAGTAGTAAGACTAACTTTCCATGTGTGTATTTTGAATGGAGTTCCAAAGAGGATTTGCTAAAGTGTTTAGAACAGCATCATTGGAATAAGGATAAGGCTTTGAAGACAACCTTCCTATTAGAGCATCAAAGATGCAGTATGGTATCATGGAAGAAGCCTTGGATTCAGAAGATTTAGGGTTCATATCTTGGTTCAACCATTTATAATTTGTCTGTGGCCAATTAACTACTCTCTGAGTTCTGGTTTCCCCTCACTGTAAAATGAAGATAATACCTTTCAGCAACTTTACAGGGCTGTTGCAAGGAAACACATTTATAAACTATTAAATACTTTAGGGAGTTATTTTTATGAGATAAGTTGTGGAGTCTTTCCTAAAGTAGTCTTTAAGAGTCACAGTTCATTTTCAGTTTTTTTTTTCAGTCTTTTTTTCATAAATGAATCTCTTCAATTCCTTATCAATATTAAGACTTTTCTTTTCCCCCTTTTCTTGGTTTTGTGAGAATGAAGCATTTCAGAAGTCCTCCAAATTATACAGATTTTTTTTTTGTTCAGGTACAATGGAATATTACCATGTTTATATGGTAGTATATATTCCTCAAAAATCTCATGTAAAGTTAAATTACTTTAACTGGACTAGTGGAGTTTGTCATTTAAAGAAAGGCAATGTGTGTGTGTGTGTGTGTGTGTGTGTGTGTGTGTTTCTTAATGTGAATGATCCTCCTCAATCCCTGTCAATTAAGTTAAAAAAAAAATCTAAATGTCTCCATATTGGTTTTGCTTAAAGGTATACCTGTATTGTGTACTCATCATCACTACTCTACTTAATGAATTTCTTTTTTTATTAACATTGACAGGTGCTTTAGTCAGCCAGTGGTTCTCAGATTATTCACTTTGGGACCCTTCTTTCGCAGAACAAAAGGACTAGCATCCAGCAGAATGCCTTGTACATAGAACAACTGTTTTTAATTGAATATCAACTCCACCTACTCCTGCCATGGCAAAAGAAACAAAACTATTTTGATCCTAGTCACAGTAATTTAGTAAATGATAAATCTGTTTTCAAAACATTTGTGTGTGTCCTTGGTTGAATCAACTTAAATCTCTCTAGGTTTTAGTGTCTTCATCTGTAACAATAATAATGAGAATAATTCTCATGAATTATTCATGAGAATATATCTCCATAATGCCATATAAAGGCATTTTGCCTCATGCAAAATGCCTTATGTTTCCTAAATATCATTACAAAAATGAAAGGGTTGGTTAAAATTGTGTCTAAAGTTCCTTTCCTTTCTAAAATTCCATGACTGATTTTGAACACAATTTGAAATCTACAATGTCCTCTAATTCTATTTTTTAAAACGGCAAAAAGTAGCAAAAATAAGTTGTACCCTTTTTAAATTCAGCATTTCAGATGAGGCTAGGGAACCATTTCTCTGGCCCAGTGGCAGTGGCAGGAAAAAAAAAAAACTTTTAAACTATGACACTTAAAACAAAAATGAAAATATGAAAATACAAATTTACCTTTCAACCTGGTGATAGGCATCTATGATCTATCTAAATAAAATACTGTTAGGCTGAATTAATATAAAATATTATCTGGACCACAGGAAAAGTTATACGCACATTCTACTTTCTTGGCAAAACCGAATTAATAGTATTGTGTTAAATTTTGGACACCACAATTTCAGAAGCCCATTGATAAACTGAAGTTTGTCTAGGGTAAAGTAACAAAGACAGTTTGAGAATTATGTCATAGAGGGAATGGTTAAATTAATAAAAAATATCTAGTTTAAGTTCCCTAAGGAGAGACATACTATCTATCTTAAATATTTAAAATGATATTCACATAGAAGAGTAAGTAGATCTATTGTTCCAAAGAATAGAAGTGAGAAAAATGGCTAAAAGTTATAGGAGGGTAAATATTGACCCATTATGAGAACTAGCAACTCCAGCTAGAGATGTTATATAAAAAAGAAAAAAAATTCTATTATATATTAGAGGGAAGGAAGAGGAGGAAGAAAAGAAACATAGATCAGATCTTGCACTTAGGGATTTTATAAATAGTATCTCATCTGGTCTTCACAATAACCCTGAGAGGTAGGTGTTGTTATTACCTGTATTTTACAGGTAAGTAAATTGAAGCAGACAGAGTTAAGGGATTTGTCCAGGGTCACAGCTAATAAATGTCAAATTTGAATTCAAATCTTTCTGGCTCCAGACCCAATGCTCTGTGCATTCTATTGCCACCTAGCTGCCCCTAATATGACTTGTTATACCCATATATAAACTGCCAACTTGTTGGAATTATACTTTATATGCCATACTTTATATGTGAGATGTTAGATTAGATAAATAGAACACTTATTAAGAATGTACTCTGTGTTAGACACTGTGCTAAGCCCTGGGAATAAAAATATAAAGCAAGCAAGGTAATTCTTTCCTTTAAGGAACTATCTTCTTAAGACAGAATAACATAAAGGAGAACGGCAAAGATGGGGGAGGGGGTGGGAAAGGGGGGTGGGAAAGGCGGTTGGAAGTTAGGGCAAGATGTGGACCTTTTTCATAATAAGACAAAATAAACACTCATCTATGAGAACCAAGCAATCCAGGTGCAGAATCCAAAGTCAGGGTGTCGACAGGTGGGTGGGTGAGGAGGTACACCAATATTAGGATAATGGAAAGGGCTAAGATTTCTTGCCACTTTAGGATTGTTACCTTTATTTGAGCCTAATACTTGGTATCATTCTGTGAACTTTTGAGTAGTCAATTTCCAGTTCGTTCTGAATTAGTTTCATTATTTAGTTTGAAGATTATGAATTCTTAGAACTCAGATACCATATTCAAATGTAAGCATAAAAATATATTGCCAGAAAAAAACTAAAACTAAAACTATATATATATATATATTGCCAGGCCAAATATGAATAATTTTTAAACCTTTTCCATCATTCATACCATATATGCCATGGTTACTCTTTGAGATATTAAACAAGATTTAATAATATGGAATTGGGTGAAATGGTGCTTATGCCATGTTATTATACTTTGTCACATAAATATAATGTTATAATGCAATAATAATAATGGTTTGCATTTATAGTTTATAGCTTACAGAGTATTTTCTTCACAATAATCCAGTGAGGTAGATAATATAAGGATTATTAGGCCCATTTTGCAGATAAAGAAAGTAGAGGTTCAGTGATTTGCCTATAGTCAAACAGAAAGTAAGAGCCCATGATTAAGCTGGGTTTTCTATTTCCCAAGGCTAATGTTCTTTTTAGGATACTATGTTATTCCTCCCACCACTTCTATGGTGCCCTTTTTATATGATGCTTTATAGCATATGTCATCCTGTAACTGACAATAAGGAAAAACTATCTGGCTTATTTGATTTTAAGTGTATAGATATAAAACTGGAGGGGACCTTGGAAATCTCCTGGTTCCAGTTCCCTTGTTTTACAGATGAAGAAACTGAGACCCAGAGAAATTTCTAAGGTCACATAGATAAGAAGTGACAGTCAAGATCTTAATTCAGGTTTTATGACTTTAAATCTCTCCTCTGTATCATACTACTTTCTCAATATCAGTAATCAGGGTAATATGAATGATTACATGAATGATCATGAAAATTTACCTGAGACCAGGGTCAGTTTGTGGAAGGGAGAAAATGATCCCAGAACTAATTCTGTCATGGAGTCCCACACAAACAACATGAATGTTGAAGACAATATAGAGAATGGGCATTTGGGAATGGGGAGGTTTGATGGATGAAGATCTCCCCTCCAGAAGTTAATGTGACAATAATGTGCAGAAAAATTACAGAAAGACAAAAATATTTAAGGTGAATTTTAAAAAATTTTTGGAAAGAAGAATGGAAATTTAGATTTGGAAAGAGGACCAGTACCTGTCTACAGTTGCATAAATAGGTACATTAATTTTTAGATAATGATATTTGGACTGCATCCTTATTTCATAAATAGGCCAAAATGTAAGTTTAAACACTTTCAATTCAATTACACCCCATCCCCCAACTAGATGCTGTGAACAACTTGCTCTATACCTTCCCATGGAGAACCCCTCATTATCATATGAAAAGATCAGACTCTGCCTACAGAGTCCATCTGGTGTAAAGTATCTTGAGCCTAGAGTCTGTGAACTTGTTTTAGACATACACACATATATATAATGTATATATATTATTACATATAATAAATATTATATATAATAATTATATATTAATATATATTATATAATATTCCTATAACTAATGATTGATTTCCTTTTTAATCCTAGATTTTATTTTATACATTTTTAAATATTCTGAGAAAGGGTTCATAGGCTTCATCAAACAAACAAAAAAAAGTTCCTGAAACAAGCAACAAAAGGTTAAGAATCTCTGACAAAGAAAAAATGGAAAAAAAGTTACTAGGAGCTGAGATTAGTGAAGGAAAGTGGCAGAGTAAAGAAATCAATAATAATACTAATTTGTACTTAGCCAATGCTTTAGAAATCACCTTATTATACATATTATCTTGCTAGAGCTTCAATAATCCAATGAGATAGATAATAGAAATATTATCATTCTTATTTTACAGATAAGGAAACTAAGGCTAAGAGGGGTAAAGTCTGGATTTGTCTAAGGACACATAGGAAGTAGGAGACTTATAATTTGAACCCAGGTCCTTTAATTTCAGGACCAGTGCAGGACATCATGCTATCTTTCCCAAGGCCCAGGAAGATTTAATGTAAATCTCTGCGATTTTATTAAAATCCAATTTTGGTAATTCTTGATGTAGCTTCTACCCTTTTTCATGTTATCTCCAAGTTTTAGCAACTACCTCATTCAAATATCCTTTTTAAAAATGAATAAAATGAACCCAAAATAAAGGTAGGTTTTCCTTGAGGATTGTAGGCCTTTCCATGTCTGTGAAGTATGTGTGAAAGAAGGCAGGAAATGAAGTGTGTAGGTAGGATCTGAGTAGAGATTTTCCTTATTAGTTCATCCTTAATTTCTTGGAGAGTGAGAGGAGATAAATAGCCGCTGTGTCTTTGATCCTTAATCTAAGCTGTTATAGTATTGTGAAAGCATTGACATGGAGGAAGTAGAATAGAATTCTGGTTTTTTTAACATCCCCATCCCCAGCCCCATTCTTAAACTGAATTTCAAATTAGGAATTCTAGAATACAGGTCTAATCATGGTTAGGAAAAGTATTAACTTCATTACTAAGGAAAATGAAGCTTTATCTGTAATGGCTAGGGGGAATTCATAATAGGAACTTAGTAAATCCTGGTACAATTTCAACCTTATCTACCATTTGTCTTGAGAACATCTTCCTTTTGGCAGAGGCAATGGAAAACCAGTGAAGAAGCAGACACACCTTATCTGAGAGGGACTTATTGATTTGTTTATTTGTTACAAGGAGGAATTCTATTGGGATGTCAGTCACCAAAAGATGAGTAATTTTTTAAATCACTATTCAAAGTTTTTAAAAGAGCATCAACTTTAAAAAGAGAACATGTAGATCAACCCTTTCAGTAGATTTGAAACAATATTGCCTATAAAGATCATTTTTTAAAATTTCTCCAATGAACATAATTATCAAGCCATTTCCACTCTGCCTCCCTTACTACTAGGTTATTACTAACTTCTGTATGAACTCCTGTATATCCAATGATATATTTTGAAATTAATAGCTCACCAAGTTGAAAAAGGGAACTCGCCAAGGATTGGAGTAAAATAGACCAAAAATGTATATGTGAGAGAAAATGAATCTTGAAAGAGGCCTATGAGGAAGAAAAAAAAAGGCATTTTTCTAAATCTACCTATGACTACTTTTAAATATATATATATATATATTCTGAACTTGACACCAAATAAAATGAACACTTCCATAAAAGTAGTAAATGGAAAAGATATTATATATGAAATTACAGATCTCTATTCAACTCATTTTTCTTTTTAACTATATAATAAATTCAATCTGAAGCTTTCAAAACTATACTGATTGTTTCTTTCTGGCCTTTATTTTCTTCTGTTTAATCTGTCAATAACTCCAAGGCTACCACTACTGGGTCTGTATCCCAAAGAAATTAAAAAAGAGGGAAAAGGACCCACATGTGCAAAAGAATGTTTGTAGCATCTCTTTTTGTGGTGGCAAAGAATTGGGAAATGACTAGATGCCCAACAAGTGGGGAAGTTATGTCATATGAAATGAAATATTATGTGTAAAGAAATGCTTAACCCTGGGCAGTCACTTCATTTGCGAATGCCCTAGTCCTTCTTTGCATTTGTTACATTGCCAGGCTCTCCTAATTCCCAGGCCCTCAGAGAATCCTCTGGCCACTGACTTTTGCAGTGTATAAACCAATTTTACCCAGCTACCTCGTTCTGAGGTCTTCAAAGGTCTCTGGCTACAATTTCTCAAACTGTAGTTTAAAAAGCGGTAGCATGCTCAAGAACAGCCACATACAAGTTAAAAGTCTTTTATTCACTTGCTCATTCTGCCCTGACCTCTTGTTAACTCCCACATGAGCACCAAGTCCCCGAGAAACCCACGTGTTCACAACCTACTTTCAACTTCTCGGCTATACCCAGGTAAAAGAGACAGACCTCTTCCTCCATAGAGCTTATATAGGGTCTGTGAGGTCACACGCACAGCCAATCAAAGATGGAGACACTTACCATTCATGACGATTTCTATGTGGTCAGAGTTCCTGCCCATGAAGATGGTCCCTGTTTGGTCATAGCAAATCACATATGGGGATCTCAGGGCTACAATGCCTCTGTTTATATCCTGATTGCACCGGCTTAGCCTTTCCTTGACCCTAACAATTATGAATAATGGAATATTATTGTTCTGTTAAAAAATAATGAACAGGCTGATTTTAGAAAGGTTTGGAAAGATTTACATGAATTAATGCTGAATGAAACAAGCAGAACCAGGAAAATATTGTATATAGCAACAGCAAGCGTGGATGATGACTATGATGGACTAGCTTCTTCTTAGCAAGTGACCCAAGGCAATCCCAAAAACTTTGAAGGGAAAACACTCTCAAAATACAGAGAAAGTAAACTATAAAGACTGAATGTAAATCAGCAAATGCTATTTTCACTTTTCTCTTTTTTCTTGTGTTTTTTCCCTTTTGTTCTTATTTTTCTCTCCCAACAAGATTCATAAGAAAATATGTAAAAAAAAAAAAAAATGAATGTACATGTGTAACCAAAAAAAAAAGTTTCTATATGTAACTGAGGAAAAATAAAGTTTAAAAATAACTCCAAGATCACCTGGCCTTTCAAGTTGCTATGATAAATAGATCTAACATGAAGAATTATACATCTGAGAGATTTCTTCTTTAATTGGTTAGCTTATTGAACAAAACAATCCTAGTTTTCTTACTTCTCATTAACTACTAATCCTGCTTCTCTTCTTGCCACTGCAGTCTTCAAAGGAATACAGCAGACAGATCACGTAAATATGCTGTCATCTTCAATTGAGATATTTTCTTAGAGTACCCCCATGAATCAATTCATGTCACTATGGAAGCCAATAAGTAGATGGGTATTTTAAATTAGAAGTGTCAAACATGTAATCCAAGAGAACTGTGAGCAGTCCTCAACACTCCTGACTACCATCAGAACCAGATTAAAATGCAATTGGGAAAGACTTAACAAAAAAATATAAAAATATATTACAATACAGATAAATGTTAATGTAAATGTTAATTTGTGATCAGCTGCCTGAAACACTTTTTGAGTTTTGATGCCATCAATTTAAATCATTTAAAATAATTTTTTTCTTTCTCAATAGTATTTTATTTTTCTAAATACATGTAAAGATAGTTTTCCATATTTATTTTTTGTAAGACTTTGTGTTCCAAATTTTTTTTCTTCCTTTCCTCCCTTCCCCTCCCCAAGACAGTAAGCAATCTGATATAGGTTAAACGTGCATTTTGAGGGGGAAAAGATATCTTGGCAACCCTTTTTTTCTGTTCTTTTTTCTTTGTCTATCTTATCCTTAGCACTCATCCTTCCCCTTCCCTTCTCCATTGGGAAAAGAAAAAGAAAGTTCTTGTAACAAATAACATATAGTCAAGTAAAAGAAATCCTCACATTGGCTATGTCCAAAAATGTAGATTCTATTCTGTTTCTTGGGAAGTTAGATGGTGTAGTGGATAGAGAAAGAGAGAGAGACAGAGACAGAGAGACAGAGAGAGAAAGAGAGAGACAGAAACAGAGAGAGAAAGAGAGAGAGAGAGACAGAGACAGAGAGAGACACAGAGAGAGAGAGAGACAGAGAGAGAGAAATGAGGGAGAAAGGGAAGAGAAAAAGTGAAAGAAGAGGTGAAGGTAGAGGAAGAAAACTACAGTCTTTTAAGTTTGTGTTCAGTGGAAAGAATACTAGGGGCTTGAAGACATGGAATCTAATTCTAATTTTGTCAATGATCAACTTAGTGATCTGAAGGAAGTCCCTTTCCCCAAATCTCAATTTTCTTTATAAAATGAGATTAAACTTAATGATTATTTAATTCACATCCCTTTCTAATTTCTTGTGGTTTTGTGAGCCTGGCTCCTTCCTCTATTGTCCCCTTCCAAGCCTGGCTCTCTCTATCCAGAAAACTTGATTTGTTTCAACATCCAGCAGTGAGCCCAAGAAGTCAGAAGGTCCAGGGCAGGCCTGAAAGCTGTTGTCAGGGAGGCTTTCTCAAAGACCCTACCTAGCCCATGGCTTTGAGAAATGGTGCTTTAAAAAAATAATAACTCCTTCCCCATAAACATATACAAAACCAAACCAGTTTTTCTTTGTTCATCTCCTGAGGCTGATCTGAAGCAAGGTCATAGATTCACAGAATCCAGCTTAAGAAGGGATCTCAGAGCCATCAGTTTGTACTTTGAATAAGAATCCCCTCTACAACATAAATCTTCATCCAGCCTCCTTTGAGGATTCCCAAAAAGGGGGACTCACTGTCTCTTAAGGCAGGTCATTTCTGATTTTGGACAGCTCTAATTGTTAACAAATTTGTCCTTACATCAAACTTGTTTGCCTTTTTGCAGTTTCTACCCATTGCTCCTTGCTTTGCCCTCCAGAGTAAAGAAGAATCAAAATCCTTTTCCATGTGACATCCCTTAAAATAATGGAAGACAGTTATTATTCTCCCCTACTGAGACTTCTCTTCTCCAGACTGAATCTTCCCATTTCCTTTGACATGACATCATCATGTTTCATGATCATGAAACTCTTCATTATGGAAGTTGCTCTCCTCTGGGCTCTCAGGCTTATTAGCATTCTTTCTAAAATATACCTAAAATGAAACAAAATACACCAAATGTGGTCTGACCAGGACAGACCGCCCTGCTAACATCACCTAACCTATGTTAATAGCCTCTATTAAGGTAGTCTGATGTTAAGGTTTTTGGTTCCCAAAATATTCTTTGAATTCCTTCTTCCCCTCTCCTCTCTCCTCACCTTTTTCTTTCCCTCTTCTTTTCTTCCTCCTTTGGTGCTCTAAACAATTATTGGGAAAATTAGAAAGGGGGGGAGGGGAGAGTAGAGGATAAAAATGATGAGTTCTTGACTACAAGTCCAGTACTATTTACTGTACTAGCTGCCTGAACAATATACTTGATTATATAGTGATATAAACAAATAGACTGTGACATGAAAACAAGTCATAAAAAAAGGAAAAAGGGAAGAGAGAAGAGAAGGAATAAAGGAGAGAGAAAAGAAGAGAAGAGATGAAAAAACAACACTACATCTACTGACTGAGCATTTTCATTAGCTGTCTCCATAAATGGAATACTCTTCCACTTTATCTTTACTTCTTGGCTTTCTTCAAGTCCCAGCTAAAATCTCACATCTTAATTCTATTACCTTTCCTCTCTTATCTTCCATTTATCTGCATATTGTTTGTTTGAACATAGTTATTCACATGTCTCCTTCATTAAATTAGCCTTTGCAACATTGACTGTCACCATTTTTTTATCATCTTTGTCGATTTATGCGGTAAAACTACATTGATTTTAATTTCCATTTATCTACTTATTAGTGATTTAAAAGTCTTTCATAAAATTATTGATTGTGATTCTCTTGAAAATTATTTGTTCATATCCTTAAACCACATTTATTTGGAATATCTGCAATTCATTATCTTAAAAAAATAGAGCAAGATATGGAAGAGTTTAAGCACAGAATCTAAGAACGAGAGACAGAGCATCAGAGATCATGTAAGTCTACTTACATATGGCCAAGAATTCCTTGTGTTGTATTCTCAAAAACTGCCATAAGAATAGCCTTTCTCGTATCAACTCTGCTGGTATCATTCTGGATTAGAGTTATATTTGGCTTGATTTCTCCATCAGTTTTAGCATAACTCATGATTAATGTGAATATGACAGCTAGTCTGAAAGCCCAATTCTGGAAAGACTTTTCTGAAAATATAATCAGAGACAGAGACATTACCATCTTTATGGATTTTAATGGTGCATGGGGACTCTAGGGAGAAGGAAAAAAGCAGGGGCCTTCAAATCAAAGTTTCTGCCTGAAATTCTAAATCTTGGTGTTGGTGGATATCTAGAGAGCCCTTTTGCATGAGCAACAGAGGAATGTCTGGACTAGATCATAAAAAGGAGAATTTTTCAGGTAGTTGGGCATATATTTATGGTACAACCCTCCTTCCCTTGTCTACTTGTCCCCAACATGAATCTTTTTTTATTTGTTTGTTTTTTTTTGTTTAAATTATGCATTCCCATAGTCAGGTAAACTCAGTACCCTCAAGGAAAATGATTTCTCTGCACTGTCTTCCCTCTCCCAACTGCACTCTGTCCTAACTCTGTCATTTCCCTTCCATCATGACCTGCTCTCTCTTTCCAGAAGGCCCAATTTGATCCTGATTGGAGGTACCTGGCTATGAGATTGTGAAGTCAGAAGTTCCAAGGCAGAAGTGTGTATTAAGGTGGGGGAAGGAATAACAAAGAAAGTTCTGAAGCAGTTAGAAAGTTTTTCGGGTATCTAAGATAATGTCTCACCCACAGGATCCCTCAAAGACAATGGACGTTGTGAAAGAAAAACCAGTGTTAAAACAGTGCCATCGGTAAGGGAATAAAAGGATCAGGGTTAGGGCAAAGTGATTTATTAGTAAAAGGGTATTCAGAAACTTGGAGGAACTGAAAAACTAGGATTTCTTTAAAAAAAAAAAGGAATTCAAGAGTTGGGTGATTGTACTTCAGCGTACAGGGAACATATTCTGTTATTTTAGCCTCCATGTTCCTGAGGAGAGTTGTTTTAAAAAGAAACTCAGGGACAAGGTAGGGACATTGCCCAAGGATATATTTGTTTGAGAAGGGATTTGTATAGTTTGTTTTGTATAGTTTTGGATTAGGGATCTCGGGGGACTTGAGACAAAAGGAATTATTTGAGATATTCTGGGTTAAGTCTGACAGGATGGGCCAGATTAGACAATTCTTGGTTTTAAGTTTATGGATAAATAGTTTGAAAGGGATAGAAACTGCCTTGACCTGGGTTTGGGGCTACCAATGGGATCTGAACTGGAATGGGAAGATTACTCTATAATCACTTTATCTCCCCAAGGACTCGGCCTGTGATGTTAAGAAACTGGTCCAAATGTACCCGTCGAGCCTGCCATAACGCCTTTCAGTGGTTAATCATGCCCCTCTGCACTGTATTCAGCACTTTTGCCTTCCTGGTATTGATTGTATGTTGTTCTGCTACAAACAAATGGGCAACATTGAAATCGAAGGACCAAACATGGGAGCAGCACATTGGCATTTGGCACGACTGCTTAAGCACAAACTGCTGGACAGATATTCTTTTTTGGCGTGAGGGCCCCTCATTTACTTTGAATCCATAATCCCACCAGCTAAGCTTGTGATGGCTCTGTCCCCTATGTCCCCCAGACCTTTTCCCTGACATCTTAACTTCCCCCAACCCCATTTCTTCTGGCCCTTGTTTCCCCTGGCACTCCAGTCATGGCCCATTTTGTAGCCATGTTAACCATCCCCTTCTTCAACCAAAGCTATGCCTTTACAGAAATGGAACCTCCTTGTTCCCCATTGGCTTCAGAAGGCTTGCACTACTCTTGGCTAGTGTCTCTCTTTTTAATCTCCAGCTCTTATCCAGACTGCCCAGGGTTTCGTGATCACAGCTGTCCTTTGTAGTTTCCTGTTAACCACGTGGTTGTTTGGTTTTTTCTGTACCTCTCCTTCACTGAAGATGCAATGCCATCTTATCTTCATTATCCTTTCCTCCTTGACAGGTTAGAAACCCCTGCTGTGCCAGTACCATTGCCCATGTGCTGGGGAACTAAAGCTACCAAATGGGACCCATTTAGTCCTGGAGGGGAGGAGAGAACAATACCTTGAGCAGGTCACCTACCCAATCTGGGGCTTGGTTTCTTCACCTGTAACATAAGGGGTGGGTGTGGGTGACTTTTTAGGTTCCTCAATGTCCTAATATATGATCTTATGACCCATTCCTGTTATTGAACTGAGTTTTTATTAGGCTACCATTTCTACTTCTGATCACAGGCATTAGTCTCTTCATTGCCATATTGCTGATTGTGTTCATTTTGGAAAAAACAACTGCGGTGCAAAACACTTACTACGTAGTCCTGTGGCCTTTTTATTTGCTGTGGTTAGCACTAATACTGTGCCTGATTTCCTGTAAGTAAGCCCTGGGCCTAAGAGAAAGACCACCTCCCTCAACCTCCTGAATCATGAAAACTAAAGTTCTCCATTTCTCCTATTCTCTTTTGGGCCAAACAGAAATTTATAGGGGAATTTAAGAAGTTTATCTTGTCTAACAAGAAACCATGCCTGTTCTTAAGCCTCAGAAAGAGGCAAACTCATTTTCTTTTAATGTGGCCACGGGTACTCCTTTCTCCTCCCAGTTCCCATTTGCCTCTTTGTGACCATTTTTTCAAAAGAGAATTAAGAGTATAAATTGTTCTGGGATCATTGTGTTGATAGTGATGGAAATATGAGAAAATGAAGCACCCAAAAGGATTAATTGGGAGGGGAAGAATAATTTCTTTAATTCATGAAATATTTCCAGATCTCCTCTTTGTCCCTTAGGTATCCTGGGAATCATTTCTTATAAGGGCCTAGGCCAGAAAAGAAGGAGAGCTACAACTATAAAAGAAGAAAAAATGCCTAATGAACAAATGTACTCAAAAGCAAGCATATTGTTAGCAAAATCACTTATTTCAAAATCTATATCTCAAGGCAGAAACCCCAACTTATCACAACTGTCCATATCTACCTTAGGGGATAATTGGACATCCCATAAGGGAATTTATGATGCATTTAAAGATCTGTAAATATGTGAGATCAAGTCCACTGATGAGCATTCTGTTCTTCCCATAAAAATGTGTAAAATGTCTGTATGTAATTCTATCATGTATGCCTATCAAGTAACAACCTTGTTGAAATGAGGGTTCAAGCCTAGATTATGTGAGCCATTAGTCCTATGGGACAAATACAGTTTTTTCTCAAAAATGTGTTTTGAAATAAAATCAGTTGACTACTCTCTCGGCATCTATTTTTAACTTACTGATTCATTGTTAATGAGTTTTATTATTATTCAAAGAACCATCAGTGGAACCTCAACAGAATTCCAGCACCCACAGAACTCAAATAGAAAATAACAGGACAGCACTTTGAATGGTAATTAATCAAATCAAGTATCCCACCTCTGACACCAGGTGACTATAGTTTTCTCATCTGTAAAATGGGAATACTAATATTTCTATGGCATTTTAAAGTTTTGTGAAGACTCTTACATTTAACATGTCTTCTTTGATATTCACAAGTCAGTGAGATCAATTTTATTGATATCTTCATTTTACAAATAAGGAAATATGAGTTGGGAATCAACCTAGGTCTCTTGATTCCAAATACAGCTGGGTATCCACTATTAAAGGTAGTATCGTCCTCACTGGATTGTTGAGAAGTTTAAATGAAATGTGTGAAGCTGATTTTAGAAAGGCCTGGAAAGACATACATAAATTGATGCTGGGCAAAACAAGCAAAAGCAGGAATACATTGTACACAGTACCAGCAAGATTGTGCGATGGTCAACTATGAAAGACTTGGTTCTTCTCAGCAGCTCAGTGATCTAAGACAATTCCAATAAACTTTGGCTGGAAAATGCCATCTACATCCAGAGAGAGAACTATGGAGACTAAATGTAAATCACTACATGCTATGTTCATTTTTTATTTTTTGTTCTTGTGGTTTTTCCTATTCTGATTTTTCTCTCCCAACAAAATGCATTAGGAAATGTATTAAAAAAAATTAATGTATATGTATAACCAGAAAAAGTTTCTATGTATAACTGAGGAAAAAAAAAAAAAAGCAGTCCTTGTTTTTAAATAAATGTGTATATCAGTAGAATAGCTAAGTAGATACTTCTTGGCTAAGGTTATATATATGGTTTGGTACCAATCCCTGACCCACCTCAGTTTGCCCAGGATTTAGGAACAGGGAAAGCCTGGCTTCTCAACAGGGGAAGGTCAGATTCTCAGTTTGAATGTTAATTGGCTCATCACTCTCATACAGACTGCTCTAGGGACAATTTTTTGTCCTAAGTCCTACATAAGCTTTCCCATAGAGGACACATACAACTGTATAAGCCAGGTTAGAGATAAGGCTTCTTTCATCATTTCACCAAACTCAACTATTGTAGATGAGAGTTCTAAACAACTCTGTTGCTTTGCAACCAGAAAGGAAGGGGAGTACTGTAGTGCTGGTCTTCTCTGTCAGTATATTCAGAATTCTGACCCAGAAGTCAAAAAACTTTTCAACAGGGAACATTTAGAGCAGTTCTTTTCTGGTGTAAGAGAGTTGGAAATTGGAGAATGCTCATCAAATGTAGAATGACCAAACACTGTATTGTTCTATAATGCTATGTAATTGTAATAGAATACTATTATATTATAGAGAAATGATGAGCAGAATGCTCTCAGAAAAACCTGGAAGGACTTACATGAGCTGATGCAAAGTGAAATGTACTGTGTATAAAGTAACAGCAATATTGTAAGATAAGCTGGGAAAGAGCTATTTTTCTGGCAATACAATGATCTGAGACAATTTTGAAGGACTTAATGAATGCTGTCCATCCCCAGAGAAAGAACTGAGGATATCTGAATGTAGACTGAAGCATTCTTTTTTTTTTCCTTGACACTTTAAAAAAAGAATCTGTTTTCTTTCACATTACTAATATGGAAATAGTTTGTATAACTACACATATATAAGCTATATTGAATTGTTTGCCTTCTTAAGGAGGGGTGGGGAGGGAGGAAGGAAGAGAATTTGGAACTCAAAGTTTTTAAAACAAAGGTTTAAAATTTGTTTTTACATATAGTTGAGGGAAAATTAAACACTAAAATTTTTTTTAATCTATTTTAAAAAATCATATAGTACAAATCCCTGAGTCATCATGGCATCTAGGAAGGGGTCTAACAATATTTGTCAATGCTATTGAAGAAGTTATGTGTGTGTGGATAGAAAGCTAGGCCTGGAGACAGGAAAATGCATCTTCCTGAGTTCAAATATAGTATCATGCACTTAACTAACTGTGTGACTGAGAACAAGTCACTTTACCCTGTTTGCCTCAGTCTCTTCATCTGTTAAAATGAGCTGGAGAAGGAAATGATAAACCACGTTAGTATCTTTGTCAAGAAAACTCCAAAGGGGGATTACAAAGAGTTTTATTTATTTATTTTAAATAACTTTTTATTGGCAGAACCCATGCCAGGGTAATTTTTTACAACATTATCCCTTGCACTCACTTCCGTTCCAATTTTTTCCTCTCCCCCAGATGGCAAGCAGTCCTATACATGTTAAATATGTCACAGTATATCCTAGATACAGAAGGTAGAAATAACCCGGGAAGAAAAACAAAAATGCAAACAGTTTACATTAATTTCCCAGTGTTCTTTCTTTGGGTGTAGCTGCTTCTGTCCATCCTTGATCGATTGAAACTGAGTTAGATCTCTTACAAAGAGTTTTATGACTGAAATAACTGAACAAGGACAACAAGATGCAGATATACAAGGATATTATTACAATAGTAATGTCTTTATGTTAAACGACATTTGTGATCTAAATAAAATTGAGGGGAAGAGTTTCATAAGCCTGACTGAGCATGTAAGTAAGTAAGTAAGTAAGGGTGCTTCTGAGTGGAATATCTAGAAGTAAAGCATATAGCAAGTCTTAAAGAGCTGAATCACTCAGTTATTGGAGGCCTATGGCGATGCTAGATATACTCTTGGAAACACAGATAATCTAAGAATTTGTTTCACATACATATCAGCAAAGGAGACAAGCGTAATATCCTTAGACATGTGAAAACTGTGTACATGACATAAAATTAATATAAAATTACATTAAGAGATAACAGCCCCAAGAGGGCTATTCCATTGACTTTGTCCTACTTGGCCTTGAATAATATATCTGAAAGTATGAAGGCCCCTCCTGTTAGAAACAAACCAACTTTGAAACAAAATTTATTGAGAATGTTCAGAGCAATTGTTCAGTTCTAGCCAGAATCAGGCTCCACACCTCTAATGGGAAGAGGGAGCACTAGATACAGAAGCAGACAAGCTTTATGCTATTAGTTTCTCACAGTTCCCTCCCCTAAAGAATAGATTAGTTAGTTCCCTACATTTCGTACATGTCACTCCTAAACATGTTCCCTTCCCTCCTCATGCATCCATTCCATGTTTTATTAATGAGGTTCTAATTCTATATGGACTATGTCAGCTTATTTGCATGAGGTTTAGTAAGCAAGCATAATAAAGAAAAGCCTTTTCAAGGTCCTTGAACCCGGTCAATTTAAACTATTTTCAGCCTAGACATCTTTATCAAAAGTATGGAGCCAAGTGAATCTCTTCTGAAAGCTCACTGGTCAGAGATACTTATCTTACATTACCTTAAGGCTTACAACATTATGTGGTAACTTACCTGCTCAAGGTTTTGGAGAAATCGAAAATTAACTTTAGGTTGTCTCTCACACTGCCTCTCTGAAGCAAATGGGTGGAAATATGGATAAAGCACTGAACTGCCTCAAATACTTCTTTATGTGATCTTGGGATCATAAAGCACTGAATCCCTCCCAGTCTTGTTTCCCTCACCAGTTAAATGGGATTGGACTCCACCTCTAAGACCTCAGCTCTGAATCTATGATCTTATAACATTTCCCCACCTCTCCCTTAGGACTATGGAGCCAGAAAACTCACCTAGATTTTCACCAGAATACCATGTGTGCTGTAGGAGTTCAGAGAAGGCTGATGAGGGATAGAAATGGGGTACCTAAATGAAATTAGGGTTTAATTGAGTTCTAGTGGCAGGTTCCGGGTACGGGAGTCAAATAGAGTTCCCATGCAACCCCATTGGATTTGGCACAAGGGTGGAGAGTTAAATGAGGTCTAGTGGCAGTGCTAGAGTCCTTTGTAAAGGAATTCACAGACTCAAAAACCTAGATTGATAAAAGAGGTTTATTATGGGGTTTGGAAGTAAGGTTAAAGTCTAGTTAAGGAAATAGGTAAGGATAAAGAGAGGAGGGCATCGGAAACAGGGTTCCAGTGGACAGAGGCTCCTTGGCATGCCAAGCATAAGGCTGGCATGTTTGGAACCTCTGCAAAGAGAGGGCTCCAGCTTAACTCTTTTATAATGAGAGCTTCAGCTAGAGGGGCCTGTGGGTGGAGTCCCAAGTTGACTACTTGCTGGGTTTCAGTGGGGGCTTGAATTTGCTTAGTGGGGGGTTGGGAAACCTGAGCAGATCATTAGAATGGGGCCTGGAACAGCCCAACTTGGCTCAGATCCGATGGGGGGCTGGGAAAGCCCGGATCTCCTATTGGAATTCAAAGGGGTGCTTTTGATCAGGATTTGTGACTCAAAGGTCCTAGCTTCCTGAATTGATAATGCATCAGTTAGGAGGGATTGGGAATCAGAAAGGAATAAATCAATCTGAAAGGACTAGTTTCTTAAAAGGACCATAACCTGCATCAAGGCCACAATCTCAGAAGCTTCCTAGAGGAAGAAGGACTTGAGGGTGTTTGGGGCAACTGCACCTACCCAAACTGACTACTCAGGAGTCACTCCAAATGATGTACAGAAAGAATTTATTAGAATCTCGAGAAGCGGACCGTCCTGGCCTGTGGGCCCGAAAGGACAGCAAGGATACCCACAGGAGGAGAATCATTCACTTGAAGATGCTTACAACTTTTATACATTTCAGACAAAGAACTCCCCAAATCCCACCCTCTATAGGTTGTGATTGGTTATGTGAACCTTTATCTCCCTATTTGGTCAGTGGAATCCAGTGGAAAAAGGTGATATACAGCTTCAGCCACTTAATTCCTTCTTTGGACAATGGAATGAAGTCCAGGTCTCATCTAAAATCATGTGACTGAGGTCTATAGGTCTGATGTACTTTTAGTGAATAGTCTCTGGTCAATATGTGCTTAATCTGTAAGTTCTTCACCTTTCCACACAAGGGCATCCTAAAATCAGAGTAAGATTTGAAGTGGTTTGTTCTAAGGGTAATGGAGACATGTCCTGGAATTATAGTGATAAAGGTGAAGGGGTGAAAGCCTGTTGTGCCACAGTTCCCTTTTATTGTCCTGACTCAGTGTCCCTAATTGATCCTGCCTCAGTTTCCTTAATTGTTCTGCCTCAATCCCCTTAGTTGCATCCCAGTTCATTAAGACCGATATAACTCGGAGATATAAATTGTCAATGTGAGATTCAAGATAAGGGGGAATTCAGATTTCCTGGCTCCTAACTCCTCCTGTCATCAAGAATTTATGGTCCTACCTCCTATTCTGTCATCGTTCTTCTTTATCCCAATTTACCAGAATGTCCGGTGCCTCCCTCCGTCCTGTCAGAACCGGATTGATAGTCCGTTCCCACTTTCAATGCTGACCCCGTCCTTGCCTCGGTTTACCCCTGTGGCTGAGCCATACTGAGAACTCGCACTGGCTGCTGGATGCTTTGGACATCAGCCCGGGGCAGCATGCCCCCAGCACAATCTCTCCCTCTCAGAAATCCAAATAAAATATTAAAAAAACTCTCAAATCTCTATCCTGCCTCAGTTTCTCCAGCGTTACAAGCCAATGGGAAAGAGCAGTCAGGATAGCGGTGGCATGGAAGCCCGGTGTTTGGTAGATGGGTTGGGGAACTGAAACCGGAAAGAACGGGCCAGTTTTCACTATTTACATAGTGATAAGAACGGAGATACAGCCCACTAAACAAAAGCAAGATCAAAGGCAGAGCAAGCTAGAAACGTAAAAAGTTTAAATGGGGAGCCACGTAAACCGCCGACATCCCGAGGGCTAGCCTTTTAGCCGCGTCCGCCGACCCCGGTCAGCCCCCTCCCGATGTGAGGATAAGGTTGGGACAACAAGGGCCGGCCTTCCCAAGAACCGGCTAGCCCTGAAAACAAGCCCGACGAGAACTCGCAGAACGCCTGTCCCCAGCGGGCGTGAGGTCTCCAGGGTTCTGACACCTCGCGACAACTTCCGGAACCAGCAAGCGCAGCGGGATGTGCAATTAGGCCCCGTCCCAGTGCGCGCGGGGACAAGAAAAGGACTGGCTGGTCCCAGGAGTAAAGGGCTAGAGGCAGGGCCCGCCCCTACGGTCCGAAGAGTGAGAATCCCAGAGGTCGCGCCCGCAGGAGGAAGCTCCAGACAGACTCGCGGGCGTGGTGCGGTCCTCCCGCCCACGTCACCCACCCCTCCCGGCAGTCCTAGCGTTTGCCCGCTCTGTGCTGGAGTCTTTTTCCACGTCGCCCCTCCCCCTGAGCCCCGCCCCCCTGCCCTGCCAGCGGGATGGGAAAAGGTGCTTTCCCTCGGAGAAAGGCCGGGGAGAACGGGTTCGGCCCGTTGGGCCCCCTGCCAGTCACCACCGGCGGTCCTTCCTCGTGCTACGGGCCAGAGCTCCCTCCCAGGTTGGCTGCAGTGATGGAACGGCGTCTCACCTTGGTCGCGGGAGAGTAGTTGTGCAGGGCTGGACTTCCAGAGGTGTGAGTACCTCGGGGCGAGGAGGGAGAGGAGGAGGCGCCCCGGGAGCTTCGACTTCGGTGGCTGAGGCGGAGACCCGACCAAAGGCGCAGGTGCCGGAGCCAAAGCGGTTCCTGACCATCCGACCCGGGTACACACATCCCGACCCCGGTGCAGGAGCGTCTCTCAGAGCGGGAAGAAGGACTTGCCAAGGAAGCTTTGGAGACCGAGGCCGTGAACGAGAAGGGAACGGACCCTGGGCTCGGTAGGGAAGACTTGTATCGAAAGCCCCCAAACCCACTGGTATTTGTATACGTCTTGCAGATACATGCAAAGTATAATTGAAAGTGATTTGTCTGTGGTGAATAAGATACTTTGAGTCAAACTTGTGACTAAGGCCAATTTAGTTAGTGTTTAATCAGTGCATACTATTTCCGACCCTGACTCTGGCCCCCAGCCACACATTAGGAATGGGCTCTTTGGGCATAGATGTGTGGAGGGTGTTCCACCGTGACAAAAAATGCAGATCCCGAGAGGAGGAGCCCTGCATTGCTTTAAGCATTGCCGAGATCGTTGGAAAAGTGTCAAAGCGCCCAACTTCAAAGAAGCTGGAGAATTTAATGTGGAATAGCACTTGAAAGAACACCGGCTTGAGGCTCGGAGACCGAGGTCTAGGATGGGCTGTGCCCAGCACCTGCTATGTGCCTTTGGGCAAGGCACTTTCTGTGGGTCTCAGTGTCCTAGTCTAAAATGAGGTGGGCTGGTCTGGATAATCTATTAAGATTCTTTCTTCCCCTCACCCCCTAATCTGAGATAGGGAGACCAGTGGAGGTGGACAAACAATGGCAATAAAAATTCAGAGGATAATTGGGCCTAAATAGAGCTAGACCCAGAAAGATGGATTGGGATAATCAAAGGAGAGAGCATTTCAGGTAATGGGAACAGAATGAGCAAAGGTAAGGAGATTATATATATCCATCTAGACATGTAAGTTGCAGGAAGAGTAGTTAAGATATAGGGAGGTTAGACTATTAAAAAGTGCAGTAGATTGAGTAGTACCTACCCTGAAGTTAGGAAGACTCATCTTCCTGAATTCAAATCCTGCCCTGACCATTTAGTAGCTGTGTGACCCAAGGCAAGTCTCTTCACCCCGTTTGCCTCAGTTTCCTCATCTGTAAAATGACATGGAGAAGAAAGTGGCAAAACATTCCAGTATCTGCCAAGAAAACCCCAAATGGGGTCAGGAAGACTTGGAGATGACCCAAATGGTAACACAAGGGAGGTTGGGGCCAGAACGTAGATAGCCATGAAAGCCAGAGAGAAGACTTTGAACTGTGGGCATCAGTGAGCTTTTGAAGGTTTCTGAATATAGGATTGACCATAATAGTTTTGTTTTAAGAAAAGAATTGCAGCTAATAACAACCACATGAAGATTGCTCCAAATCATTAATAATAGGAATATAAATTAGAATGACTGAGATTTCACCTTAAGCAATATTGTAAAAATGGGGACAGTAAATATTCGAGGAGTTATGGAAAGGTATCTACATTAAACCTTTGGTGTACCTGTGTATTAGTTCAACCATTCTTCAAATTTGCAATTTTGCCCAAAGGATATTAAAGCATTCATATTTGTTGACCTAGAGAAATCACTGATGGGATCTAAGTTAGAGATAGAAATAAAGTTCTAATACACAACAAACTTTTTATAGCAGCACTTTTTGTAGTAAAAAAGAACAAAAAACAAACTAGATGCATGTCACCTGGGGAATCTTTAAACAAAATGTGGTATGTGAATGTGATTTTAAAATTTGCAAAGCACTTAACATGTATTTTTCTTTTTTATTTGAGTCTTATAACTTTGTGACATAAGTACAGTAGGTTTTGTTGTCATTTTCATAGATGGAAATATATGGAATACTATTGTGTGTGAGAAATGATGATGAAGAATACAGAGAAGGAAGGAAGATTCAAATGACCTGCTCTTTTAATTTTAAAAATAAATCAACTAAGAGGGAAAAAGTAATTGTTACTCTTTTCTAGTGATTGAATAACTCTTTTGGATGGTCAGATTAAAGTACAGCAGATTCTAGTTTATGGAAGTGTTGGGTAAGTAACTAAGCATGTCAATAAATTAGTGATTTGGTATAAATGAGTTTTGTGATAGAAGGCTCAAAACTGCTTCTCTCTTCAAAGGACTTGGTCCTTGGTTACCTTTTCTAGATGGAGAATTGCTTTTTCTGCTTTCATGTTAAGAGAGTTATGAACCTTCTCAATTCCATTTATATAGTGATTTAAAATTTGCAAAGCACTTAACATGTGTTTTTCTTTATTTGAGCCTGAGTACAGTAGGTTTTGTTGTCATTTTCATAGATGGAAAAAAAACTGAGGTTAAAGGTTAAATCTGACCTCAAGATGCAAATCTATTGCTTGTTCTTTTCACAGGCAAATTCCTAAAAAGAACCATCTAAAATGTTTTTTCTCTACATCATCTCTCATTTTTTAAAGCCATACCACTGCTGGTCTAAAATTGAATCTTCCAAATCTACTAGTAATCTACTGGCTAAACTTGGTAACTTTTTTTCTGTACTAATCCTATGTGTTCACTTTGCACTTTTTGATACTGTTAACAACCCTTCTTGGATACTCTTTCTTCCTTGGTTTCCGTGACATAATTTTTTTCCTGGTTTTCCTCCTATTTTCCTGACTTCTCAGTAACCTTTGCAAGGTCATCATGTATATCCTGCTCACAATTCTTTCCTGGTCTTTCTTCCCTTTTTTCATTTTATTTTGATAATCTCCAGTAGGTTCAGTTAGCATTTCTTTGTAGATGACTTTCAATGCCAGTATATAGCCACATCTAAGATCTCTCTTAAATTCCAGTCTAACTGTACTGTTGAGTAGCTCAGTCTTAATGTCCTATTATCTGAAATTTATCATTCAAAGAATGGTTTTCTCTTGCTTTTACCTAAACCTGACCATGCTCCAAACTTTATTTCTGTAGCACATACCACCATTCTTCTGGTCCCCCCAGAGATATACAACTTCAGAATTTTCTTTCCATCCTTCATATCCAGTCAAGTTTACCAACTACCCTTAGTTCAGGTCTTTATCACTACTTGCTTGGACCATTTATATTAGCTTTCTGATTGGTCTCTCTGCTTTAGTTTCTCTCTCCAATCCTTAAACTTTGATATAGGTGACAAAATAATTGTCCTAAAGTACAAAATTTTTAACCAGTTCCTTAATGCCTTGAGGATAAAATATAAGTGTATTAATCTAACATTTTTAAAGCCTCTCAGAGTTTGGTTCCAGCATCCCTTTCCATACTTACTGCATATTGCTCTCTCCTAGTAGTGGTTATTGCTCTTATTCATGTGTCATTTACTCATGTGTACATCATGTGCCTGTCTAGTAAAACATAAATGCTTTGAGGCACTTATTATTAAATTGGTGAATGTTAATTATTGGCAGAGGAGAACCAGTGCTTGTCCTAGGCAGGTGCTTAATGTTCACTGAATTGAACTGGAACTGCCTCCCAGACACTACCAAAGTTCTCCCATCTTTTTAGGGACTCATTTGCTTTTTATTTGGAGATCCCTTGAAGCTCTATGAATACTTTTCTGAACCAGAATTCTTTTTCCTAATAGACTTTTCTTTTACTTTCTCATTAAGTATCCACCTTGCTACCTACAGAGAATGAGTACAATGGCATAACAAATGAGAACACCAAAGGGTGAAAGTTAATAAAAATTACATTGCAACTAGAGCAAATACTTTAAAACTGGTGAGTAGTATATAAACACCATTTGAAGAACTTGCCTTAGTTTTTTTTTTTTTTCTTTATCCCCTAACTTGTTTCAGAGGAACCTAAATCATCTTAAAGAACTCATTTTCATCTTTATGCCTAACAGCTCATCTGAATAGAGGCTCAGACCTGAAAACAACAAAGCTAAGAAACAAAGATGCTCTGATTCACTCAGGGAGATGAGGAAGAGGGAGTGAAGTAGGATTTAGAAATAAATCTTAGAGGTAAATCTTAAACATGACTTTAAGGAGATATTGTGGGACATTAAGATTCTTAGAATATCACGTCAGGATGGGCATCTTACATTTCTGTTATTTACTTGTTTGGCCCTTTCTATCTTGAAACCGAGACTGAATGCTAGGAGAAAGGGGCATGGACCTAAGAATTCAGGCAGGGATAAAATTGCCATAGAGAAACCAGGATTTAAAAAAAGCTATTTTTGTACAGCCCTGAGATAGACTGCTGTAAACTGAGTTTAATTCTTTCTCTAAATAAGTAGCTTGTATATCTATATGCTGGTTACAACTGGATTTTCTCACCGAAAATGAAGAGATTGAGCTAGATTGTTTTTAAGGTCCTTAATAATTCTTCCAGTTCTGATTATGTGATTTCTATGCAAGGCTATGCCTAACTCAACTCAGTCAGGAATGTATTCAGTTCACCTTCCTGATAATTCTTTATTGTACCCCCAGAACCCAATAAAATACCTGACACACAGTAAGTACTTAAAAAATGCTTGTTGATTGACTGATTAATCTGCAAGTAGGTTCTTCAGAAATTTACAAATTCATAAAAACTAACCAAATTACTAAGCTTATTATCAGGAAGCTTTTATTATGCGTACATTTGTGTATCAGGAAAAAAAAAAATCAAACAGTTCCTGTCCATTAAGATCTTATAAATGTAAGACAGTAAATATCACCATGTTTTCCTGATCTTACCACCATTTTAAAAAAATACCGGCTGTCAAAACAATCCCTTTGTAACCCAAACATTTCAGGTGCTCTCCATATTAGGAAACTAAGAGATAAAAAGATCCAGTCTGTAATAAATGTTTCCAGTTTTCCATGGAATCTTAATTAAAAATTAACAGACTTGAAAATGATCCCTTTTCTTTTGCACTTTTGACAAGTGCTCTTTTGCAAGGCTGCTCTACCCTCTTATTTTTCCAGGTAAGGAAGTTCTGTACCTTTCCTTATGAACTCCTTCCAAACCTAGCTATATACTTACTGGAAAATTACTCTTCACAGCTAATTCCAGTTCTCCTTCCTGAGGTAAAGTCCAATGCACTTTTCTTTCATCAGAAATGAACAATAGTTTGCTCTCCATCATCTTCCATAAATTAAAGACTTAAGAGCTGACATTTTTTACTCCAGTTTTTTTCAGCAGATTAAATAAGCATGGTATTAGCACAGCAAAAAAAAAAAATAAACCAAGAGGATTTGACCACTAAAGGTTAAGCAAGAAGTTAGAGTAGTCAGTCTTGCAATGGTAGTTATAAGCAAGAGGTCCCAGAGAATATCCTACTGATCTCTGCTGTACAGAATTTGGAATTGGTGTCCTTGCAACGATGAATTCAAATGATTTTGTGTATCTGTCTGGTTGATATATATATCTGCCCTTTGTTTTAGGAAATGCCATTTCTGATAGTAATTTTGTGTTTTTAAGAATGACAAAATAGACTAATTATGTGATCAGCATCCCTTTTCACACTGCATGTGCTGAAAATTATTCTTTGGTTTGAGACAGCATCTGCTATTTGGAGAGTTAGTTTTTGGTATGGTATACTTATGGTATACTTTTAGATACAATCCTATAAAGAATTTTCTTGTCATAAACAAGTACTAGAAATATTGCCATTTCCCCTTGCACAGTCTACTTAAATTCTCTTTAGAAAAAAATGGGGTTTATACCTAAACATTTTCAAATATTGATAAATTTATATAACTCTATATTCTTTTAAGGTTTTAGCTCCACTTGGAGCTTTCTTTGAGAGTGACAACATTGACTGTTTCCTTTTCTCTGTGGAGTTTCTGATGTCTTAGAAGGCTTGAACGCCTACTAAAGTTCCTCCCACACATGCTACATGCATAGGGTTGCTCACCAGTATGGGTTCTTTGGTGTTTAATAAGATGGGAGTTTTGACTGAATCTTTTTCCACATTCATGACACTTAAAGGGTTTCTCTCCTGTGTGTGTTCTTTGGTGAGTAAGAAGGTTTGTGTTTTGACTGAAGCTTTTCCCACACCAGGAGCATCTATGTGGCTTAATTCCTCTATGTGTCATCAAGTGTTTATTAAGATCTGAGCTCCATCGAAACCTTTTATCACATTCTTGACATTTATAGGGTCTTTCTTCTGTGTGGACTCTCTGGTGTTTAATAAGGTCAGAACTAACTTTGAAGCTTTTCCCACATATATGACATTTGAAAGGTTTTTCTCCGGTACAGGCCTTCTTGTGAACCTCCATGAGTTTTCGTAGACTTTTTTTCCAGGAAGCAAATTTCTTCCATCTTCCTACAGGTAAATTTTGTTGTGGCTTTCCTTCCCCACGCTGCTTTTCACGAACTTCTTTCGATTCTGCCCTCTGAAGAACTTTCCCATCAGTCTTTTTAAATGTAGATAAAGTACTAATTGATGCTTGTACTGCTGATGGAGCACGTACTGTAATATGTACTGCTTTAGGCTTTTTATTCTCACTTGGAGCCTTAACTTCTTTAGGATAAATAGAAGAATCAGTCGTTTCTATTTTGGGGGAAAAGGAAATCATAGAAAAGAAAAAAATAATAATGACAGTTGATAAAAATAGTTCTTAAATTGCTGAGAGCTTGAAAGCACTCAATACCAGCATGTTTATTTCCAGGTCGATTGGACTCATTCTCATTCACTGCTTACCTGTATTAGAATCTTTTGGGATCTCTTTGGATTCCTTAGAATTTGTGACACATGGCTCTTCCTCTTGCTCCAAACAGGATATCAGTTCAGGTTTGGGAATCAGAAACAATGCTGAGAAGAAGAAACAAGTAGTCACTTTGACAATCACTTGTTACTAACTTATATTTCAGATAGTGCTTCAATAATTCCTTAAAAGGTATTGTATATTTCTAAGGAAGTGTAATGCACTAGCTGAGCTGCTTCAGCCTCACCATGGACCTTAATTCTGAATGTTCAAGATCTCATGTCTGATATCTCCTATGATATATGTGAAGTAAAGGAACTAAGAAATAAATTATATGGACAATCACTCACATTTCCACAGAACTTAACAATTCATAAACCATTTTCCTCATAACAATCCTGTGAAGTAATTA
Organism: Sarcophilus harrisii; assembly: GCF_902635505.1. Lineage (NCBI taxonomy): Eukaryota > Metazoa > Chordata > Mammalia > Dasyuromorphia > Dasyuridae > Sarcophilus > Sarcophilus harrisii. Next base: position 336,751,721 of record NC_045426.1, read on the forward strand.
GTTTTTAATCTTCATCTTATAAATAACAAAACAACATACTTATTGTCAGAGATCACATAGCTAGTGAGTGCCAAGAGATGGTATCTGAACTCGAGAGCAGCAACTAGACCCTAAAGAATATCAGGCATATCTGTCTCTCTAATCAACTGGTTTTTAATATGTTTCAGCCTTTTAACTATGATATAATCAAAATTTTCTATTTTGTAATCAATAATGATCTCTAGTTCTTCTTTGATCATAAATTCCTTCCTCTTCCACAGGTCTGAGAGGTAAACTATCCTATGCTCTTCCAATTTATTTATAATCTCATTCTTTATGCCTAGGTTATGAATGAACCCATTTTGACCTTATCTTGGTGTATGCTGTTAAGTGTGGGTCAATGCCTAGTTTCTGCCATACTAATTTCCAATTTTCCCAGCAATTTTTGTCAAATAGTGAGTTCTTATCCCCAAAACTGGGGTTTTGGGGTTTATCAAACACTAAATTTTTAAAGTTATTGGCTGTTTTGTCCTTTGAACCTAACCTATTCCATTGACCAACTAGTCTATTTCTTAGCCAATACCAAATGGTTTTGGTACAACTGCTTTATAATATAATTTTAGATCTGGTACAGCTAGGCCACCTTCATTTGATTTTTTTTCCCCATTAATTCCCTTGAAATTCTTCACCTTTTGTTTTTCCATATGAACTTTGTTATTTTTTCTAGTCATTAAAATAGTTTTTTGGGAGTCTGATTAGTATAGCGCTAAATAGTTTAGGTAGTATTGTCATCTTTATTATATTTGCTCACCCAATCCAAGAGCATTTAATATTTTTCCAGTTGGTTAGATCAGACTTAATTTGTGTAGAAAGTGTTTTGTAGTTTTTCATAAAGTTTCTGATTTTCCCTTGGCAGATAGATTCCTAAATATTTTATACTATCAGTAGTTACTTTAAATGGAATTTCTCTTTGAAACTCTAGATTTTGTTAGTGATATATAAGAATGCTGATGACTTAATGTGGGTTTATTTTGTATCCTACAACTTTGCTAATAACTTTTTAGTAGAATCTCTGGGGTTCTCTAAGTATACCATCATATCATCAGCAAAGAGTGATAATTTGGTTTCCTCGTTGTCTACTCTAATTCCTTTAATCTCTTTCTCAACTTTTATTGCCAAAGATAGCATTTCTAATATAATATTGAATAGTAACAGTGATAGTGCAGCCTTTTAACTATGACGATTGATATGATCCTGTAAAAAAAATGGAGACATTCAGTGGAAAAGTTTCAAGGTCTATAACCTCAATACTCAAACTGACTTATATAGACATACAGAAGTATAGAGATAAACTATCCAGAGATACCAACATGGAAATAAAGTAAATGCATATACATAGTTGTGGTACAATTTGTTCCACTCCCCAAATTTATTCCAAGAAGTGACCTGAAACTCCAAGGTTTGGGGGACCAGAAATTGCCCCAATGCTTCAGCTACTGATGACACAAAAAGGCTTGAATGGAAATTCACCAGCTTTAGGAATCCAATAAGGTAAACATCAATCAGCTTTTTGTATTTTTCTCTGTCCTCAAGATCATTGGAATAAGGAAATGATTTAGAGATAAGGAATTTCATTTTCTGAGGATGTGTTCCATTGGAAAATATATGATCCAGAAGAGACAACACAAATATCTAAATGGAAGACAGGTTAAATGCCTCAAACTTTCTATTTCAAGTTTGAAAGAGGGAAATAATTAGAATTTGAATTGAATCTTCCTGTACTGTGTAAAGAGCTCTATGGTAGGAAAGTCTTTTTGAGAGGTGTATATGAATTTTTTTTCTTTAAATTTTGCTTTCAATTAACAAAAATTCTTCTTACCCTCCTTTCTCCATTAAAAAAAAAAACTGACAAAACACAAAACCTCTTATAAAAAATATACATTGTTCAATAAAATATTGCATTAGCCATGTTCAAAAGATGTTTCAATCTTTTGACTATATTCTAAGAAAGGAATGAACATGGAGGCATAATCAAGATGGTGAAGTAATAGGAAGCAATGAAGTCAGCTTCCTTTCAAAAATTCCAATATACATATCTAGGAAAAGCACATTAACAGGAAAATCAAGAAAATGGCACAATGAGTCCTCTGTCTAGCTTAGGTTATTATAAGAAAATAGTGAAGTCTGTGAACATTGGAGATGAGGTCAGAGTAGCACTATGTCAATGGAGAACACTCCAGTATTCAAAGAAGCTATGCGAAGGCAAAAAATGATCTCAGACCTATACTAGGGCACTGTGACAAGGACAGGTGCATACTGGCAACTTTATTCCCCTTACCCAGTTCCAGATCACTGATCTGGGGTGGACTAAGAAAGGGATATGTCCAGGGGATTTGGCATTCTCAGATAAAGAAACCCTGGGCTGTGTATGGAGAAAGTTCAGAAGCCTACAGCAGTACGACTTCGGAAGCAGCATGGTATGTCTCAGAATGTTTTACTTTCAGCATCTAGCACAGACTACACAGAAGTAACCTCAACAGAAATTCCAGACCAAAGGAGAACCTACAATTCTACCTATTTGAACCAAAAGACTTTTCTAGGGGGCCAGTAGGGGCAGAATCTAATTGTAGTCTATCTCTACACAGACCCAAATGTTGGCAACTTGAAGACTTCAGGCCAGGAGGGGCAGCAATCAAATTTTGCCCTCAATTAAACTACTTCAGACCCAGCCTGTGATTCTAGAATAACATAACATAACACTAAATATCCTAAGAAATAAGCAATCAGCCCTGACAGAGTTTCCTTTAAGAACTATGAAAAAGCTTGGCTCTAACATCTAGTATTAAGTCTGAAGACTGGAAGAACTGGAGGAGAAAAAAGAACCGTATCATAATGAGGTATCATGATGGCAGGGTCTCTTAAGACACAAACATAAAATAAGATAATTACTCTAAAATATTTACAAGCTATGCCTCAGAGGAAAAAACAGGTTAAGTATATACTGAATTAGAATTCCTAGGAGATATGAACTAAAAAGTTTCAAAGAGTTAAACATGCTTTAAAAAAAAAAAAAAAGAAAAGAAATGGAATGAGAATGCCTGAAGGGAAAAAAATGGAAGAAAAAAAAGTTGAGGAAGAAAAGAATTGGAAACAAGTACAAATCTTAGCACAATATGTATAAACCCTTGCCCAAGCAAAAATCTCCCTGAAAATTGGAAATGGACCAAATATAGTATAGTTTCTCATAGCAAAACAACTGGTTTGGAAAACAAGAAAAAAATTTAAGAATCTTTGGACTATCTGAACATTATACCAAAAAACAAACAAATAAAAGAATCTGATGTCCACATGTCTCAGAACTAGAGAGTAAAGTGGAAATCAATAAAATCCATTAGTCAATCACCTCCTCAGAGAATCCTCCAAAATGAAAACTCCAGGAACATTACAGCCCAAAATTTAGAACTCAGGTGAAAGAAAAAAATACTGTTAGCAAACAAATAAAGAATTCAAGTACCAAGGAGCTACAGTCAGGATCACACATGACTTAATAGCTTATGCCATAAAGGAGTGGAGAACTTAGAATATGCTGTTCCTGAAGGCAAAAAATCTAGGCTTAAAACCAAGAATAATTTAGCCAGCAAAAGTAAGTATAATACAAGAGTAGGAGGAAAAAAAAACCCAGAATTTTATTGAAGTAGAAAACTTCTAATCATTCCTGTTGGAAAAAACAGAGCTACAGAAAAACTTTAATGGCCAAACACAGGAGTGAAAAGAAACATAAAAAGGTACATATTAATGACCAATGAGAAGGAACTAAAAGATAAATTTTGTGCATTTAAATATGCAAAGATGATACAAGCATACTTTCACTGAACTCATCTTCAGGGTTCCTAGAAGACACAATTACCTAGAAGTGATTCTATTATGTCTTGATAATCATTAAAGAAGACTGTAAAGAGAAAAATACCCTGGAGGTGAAAGCAAAGAAAGGAAAGTTGATGGAAACTACCTGATATAATTGGTGTCAAAGTAGACATCTAAAGAAATAAGAAGAGGATGGGGTGAACAGATGACACCTAAACCATTCAAAAGAAGGAAGACATAAACAAAGAGTTAGGTACAAAAATATATTTCACTCAATAGGGAAATAGGAGAGAAAGGCAAAAGGATGAGGAAAAATTAGAGGGAAAGCAGATTAGGGGGGATTGTTTCCAAACAAACCAAATTCTAAGAATGTACAAAAATAAAACTTTTTTTGAGGTTGCAAAGACTAGGAAATCAAGAGGGTACATATGAACTAGGGAATGGATAAACAAATTATGGTATATAAATGTGATGGAAACTTGTACTGAATTCTTATCAGTATAATGACCATCCAGGATCCCAGAGTTCTAATGATGAAACATATTACTCACCTCCTGATGAGAAAAGTGAGAGATTCAGAGGGCAGAATGAGACAAATGTGTTTTTGGTCAATTGGACAATATGGAAATTTGATTTAACTATACATATTTGTAATGGGTTTTAGTTTTGTGTTCTCAATTTGGAGGTGGGGGAAGATAGAAGGTGGATCTTTGCTGATTGGTGAGCAAATTAGAAGACCTTTTGCGGAGACACAGAGAGAGTATGTAGACGTTTGAACAATGGCAAAACCAGAACGTCCCTGTGCCTACAGTCCCTACATGTCAGTGCTTGTTTTTAAGGTTGCCCAGATTACATCCAAGGCCAATCCCTCAGCTTTAAGATGAAGGAGTTCTTACCTACTGAAATCATATTCTTATAAGTCTCTTGCATGACATTCTTGTAGAGGTCCTTCTGAATGGGGCCCAATAACTGCCATTCTTCTTGAGAGAAATACATGGCCACATCCTCAAAGGTCACAGGACTCTGAAATGAGAACAGGTCCCTGTTCACAACCTGCTGCCAATCTAATCATTTAATCCCTGGATAATAAGACCCAAAGAAATTAAATGTGTAAAAGAAATTCTGGTAAATGTTGATGCCTCAATTTACCATTGGATAAATTGCAAGGAGAGGATAGAAACGAGGTATGGAGGAGGCAGCCTAAGGAATAACTCATAAGTTTCCCAGCTCCTCTACATGACAAGCCCAGATGCCCAGAAGATAGCACACAAAATTTTCTAGAGGAACTCTGGAACAGAAAGGTGCATGGGAAGCAAAAAAAGATGTTGGTCATCTTCAGTTAGGAATAATTTGTGATTTCAGGAGGGACCTTGAGAATTGCAGCTTACCTGGGATTCAGGTGTGAAGAATATAGATGCCACTTCCCAATCTCTGGTAGGTCTTTCTTCAGAAAGGATAGGAACCTGGGGAGCAGGCAGAGCTGAGAGGGAAGAAAAAAGCCAGGGAGTAATGTGTTTCCATCTTTTGTATTAGGGGATACCTTAGGCTTATTTCTGAAATATAAAAGATCCCTTGATTACTTCAGTAGGGCATGAGAAGAGGTAGCCTTCACACTGCAAATAAGAACAAATTTTCCATCAGTCCAAAAGGAAAGTGAATAGTAAAGTGAAAATTTTGAATGGAGGCAATACTCCTTACTCTCCTGGCATACATTGTCCTTTTCTCTCAATAAATGGCAGTTTTTAAGACTACTACAATTAAAAGGATTCTGAAATAAATTTCAGATTGATAGAATACTTCAGTTAGGTACTCCAGTATTTAGTATGAAATTAGGAGTTTCTGGCAATTCTAATATACACTGCCTTATGACAGAACTTTTGTCCTGCCCCTCCTAGAGAGAACTAAGACCATGCAGTATCTTTCTTCCCTTCCCAAGTTTCTCCCTTTTTTTATCTTTTCTGAAAGCAGATCTGCAACACTGAACATTTCTATATCCTACTGTAACATCAAACATATTGCTTCTCTACCCTCACCCCCACCAAACAGCTTTCCAATCTGTGGCTATGTGTGAGGCCTGCATATCCTTCTCTGCAGAGTCCCTCTTCCTTGATGATGAACTGTAGTCTCCTCGAGGTTAAGGTTTGTATTTTCTGCTTTTTTTTTTTTTTTTTTTGGGGGGGGGGTATCCATTCCAGTGTCTAGTACAGTTCTGAGAACCAAGGAAGTGTTCAATAAATGCTTGTTGACTGAATCTCACCACCCCTAAGAGGAGGAAATTATTGATGAAGCTCCTCACCCCTCTCCTGCATAGGCTGGAGCTCTTTTTCAGGGTCACAGCTCAGTGGTTCCTGTGATCTTGGGAGGGTACTCCACAATTCCTCTTCCTTGACCATTCCCATACGCTGGGGCTCTGTTGACTCCAAATGGAAGCTTAGTGTTTCTGATGCTCCTTCCAAGGTTGCTGCTTTCTCCGAGTGTACTTCTTGTTCCTGCTCATGGATTGTAACCTAGAAATTAATCCCCATCCTCTATTATCACAGGGCTTGGGTTGGAGAGCAAAACTTATTTTGGGGAGAGAGTAGTTAGGGTTCAGTCCTTCAAAAAGAGATTCTGTGAAAAGTTAGGAGGCACATTGTCTCATTATGATGTAGAGATGATGTTGGGCCCTCAAAAAGATTTAACAGTGAAGTACAACTTCTGGCAGAGTTTAACCCAAACAGAAAAACTTTGTTATTAGCCTGGTGACAGGCATATAATCCATTCTCTGAAGAGGAGCCTACCTAAATTTGGAGAAGCTTGTTGCCATAATAATAATAACAGTTATCACTAGGTAATAAATTTTTTTTTGACACAGTAACTCACAAAGTTCCTTTACTGAGATATAGAAAGTTTGTGGCTTGCTGGTGAAAGTTACCTATATATGATGAAATCACAGATCTTTTGAAGTTCTAGTCATTCATTTGGTCTCCTGCTCCCTACTTACACAATCACCAAGTTTCCATTTTGATGTGGGGGTATGGGGAGATATTGGAAGGAAGGAAAAAATTGGTTCCTTTTCCACGTAGTCCTGTTGAACTATTCATGGTGCAACGCATGGATCTGGATCTGAATACAAATACCCAAAGATTGTGCCTGAAGTTCTCCAGAATAGGGCTCAGAAGGGAATGGGGGGATTCTGCTGTTTGCTATTTCCTGAGGGCAATGGCTCATTTTCTATGCAGACTACTAAAGGAGGAAGATAAATTTTTTTCTTTGCCCAGGAAATGAGTTGCCTGGTGTAGAGCAGAGTTGAATTTAGTATATATGTATTTTTTTCCTTTCCTTTTATTGGATTTTTTTCTGTTTTCTTATCTTTCCATTTCCCTTTTTTGCTTTCTCTTTTTCTTTGATGCTTTTCTGAAGTTATTTGCTTTTTCCCTTTCCCCCCTCCTTTTTTTTTTTTTAAATACATTGTTTCTTTCTTTCTGATTTTCATTCTTGGCCTGAAGATATTCAAGTCTTGTCTTATTAGTCAATTTAGCTTGTTCCATTAGTCTATACTCAATCTATCCAGGCCCAGTCAACTCCTCTATCTCATTCACATTTCCTCAATGTCCCTTACTATCGGTATTACCAGTTCATACCTCTTTTTTTATTTCACTTGACCACATAAAACTCCTATATCAATAATTCTAGTCTCTTATCATCTCATGATACTGCAAATAAACTAATTGAATAAAATGAAACACTTTTTGGAACAGAAAATCAGTACCCTAAGGCATTTAACCCTAAGAACTTCACCTAAACATTAGCCTCAGAGAGCCTAATTTAGAAAATCAGAGCTGTGACAGATAAGTCACTGGACAACCCTTACAAATATTCCTGTGTTCCACCTAACAGTAACCTTACTGATTCCATATTGGGCTGATCTTGGTCAAAAATCCCACTTACCAATCCAAAGGTTAGAATTTCTGATAGGAAATAAAAAATTATTTAAAAGACACTGCAAAAATAAAACAGTTGAAATTAGGGCCAACAAAAAAGTTAAGGCCATGTTTCTGGCCATAAAAGAGGCAAGTTTCCTTTTCTTAGATAAGGGAGGAAGAAACTTCTGAGATTTCAGTAGCATGAACAACTGTGCTGAGCACTGACTCTTGCTAATGAGAAAGACTTGCCATAAAATTATGAATTTGGACAGTTCTGGGAGAACAAGAATGATATTTTTTATCTCACCCTTTGTATCTCCACTTTTCTCATACCTCATTGTCCAATTTAGGAATCTTCTTTCTGTCTCCTTTGTTTTTTCTTATAAGTGTACTCTGCAAATCTTCTACCAATGTCACTGCCTCCTTGATGGTCGTTGGGGAATGCTTTTGAACCTTGGTCTTTGTCTTCTCAGGCAGAATATTCATGAACTGCTCTAGTAGCAAGAGCTCTAAGATTTGCTCCTTTGTATGGATCTCTGGCTGCAACCACTGAAGGCAAAGCTCCCTAAGTTGGCTAAGGGTCTCCTGGGGACCAGCTGATTCCTGGTACTGGAAGCTCCTAAAACGCTGTCGATAGCTCTCAGGAGCAAATTTATTGCTCTGTAAGACAGATTCCTGATTCTCTACTGAATTCTCTTTTGGGTTTTTTTCTAGAGGCCCTTCTTTCTCCCATAATGCCTGGATCTGGGGATTCAGATCTGCAGCCACCATTAGCTCTATGGCCATCATCCTGTTCAAATAGTTTTATTCTTGCTTTCAGTGGCCCTGTTGATTTTCACACTTTTGGTGCAAGGTGTCTCTTCCCTTTTCTGGTTTAAAACTAGTATAATCTTCTTCCTGAGAGCAAATTGAAAAATAAGAGTTGTCAGCAATGAAGACTCAAAAGCATTATTCATTTGGTGTTACCTGGGAGTCAGGCTGGTGACTGTGCATTTTCCCCCCTTGCCAGATTTCCAAACATCCCCATTCTGGTTCTGTTCACCTAAACATTAGTTTCTGTTCACCCAAACTTTTAACTTCTAGAAAGGCAGATCATTTAACTTAAAAGTATTGATATATTGCATTTTTTAAAAAGGATTTTATATAAACCTATATATAATGATCCCACAAAGATAGTAGAAAAATCAAACACATAATTATTCACAAATAATTGTCTCAGGGGAGAACTTTGATCCTCTTACCTTGATCTCACTGTTGTAAAGATGAGATCCAACGTCTGGGATATTTTATTTGTTGTTATCTGGAGAGGCCATCAGCTACAGCATTGAACTGTAGATCTAGAATAAGAAAAACCTGGTTTTGAATCCTAGGTTCAAGACTGACTAGCTATAAGACTATAATCTTTCTGGGCCTCTGGGCTTTCACCTGTAAAATTGAGAATAACGATACTTACACTTAATATTTCACAGAATTGTAGAGTGTTTCATAAACTGTAAAATATTATATATGGATTATTTTACTAATTTTATTTATATCGAGGATATCTCATGTGAAAAAATAATAAAGCCGTAAATAGAATATTAGTTTTTTTTTCCCTGAGTCATTCTGGCTTGGCCTAGTGCTTTGAAAGAACCTTAGTCTGTCCCGATTGTGATCCAGTTCTACTAATCTCTCCAAGAGCTGATACTTAGGACAACAAGTTTTGTCAAAGTGGCTTTGGGTATCCATCTTTAGTTACAGCTGGGCCTGTATGCATGCTGCAGCATTTAAAGTCTTTCAGAGTCTATGGGCTAACTTGCCAAACAGAATTTATATTACTAAACTAGGTCCTGCCAATTGTCCCTGGTTCCTAGAACAGTAGAACAGATACCTGGGGCCAAGAATTTGCAACTACCCCAAGAGCTAATTGATATTGCCGGGTCCCCCTTATTTACTACAATCTCTTCTAAACTTCTTCCTGTCAGGAGGAGGAGTGAGAATGTCCGGTTTCTGGACAGGTGACATGGGCCTCCAGTGTCATCCTGGCTGGCACAGGAATCGCCGTTTTACCATTTGCTATAGGACACTTCACTTCCCTGATACTGCAGGTTTACTCAATTCAACACATTTATTAAAGATTAATTATATACGTGTAGGCACTGGGTTACAGGGATATGAAGGGCCAAATAAAGTTTTACGCATGCATATTATCCATATGTACAAACGTGTGTAGATACACATAAAGTAGGGCAAAGTCCCTGAGCCTATTTCCTCCTTCGCAAAATACTCTCCGAAGCACAAAACCCCCGGGGAAAAGCTAAGATGGCCAACGAGCTACCCCCTCCACCGGGGAGCTGCAGGCGCATAAATCCCTTCTGGCCCAGGTCTCGCGTCCTTTCCAGTTCTCGGCCCCGAGACTGCTTAACTAGGACGGCGCATGGAATCCCGTAGGGCCCTGCGGGGATTCCCGCCGCAGCCAGTATCCCCTCCCTCTATTCCCAGCCCCCTGGACCCCGCGCGACGTCACCGTAGCTGATGTCACGTCAATTTGCGTCACGTCCCTTCGGGGGAGGGTCGTGTGAAACTAGGGCTGAAGGCAACCAGAGGCGAAAGAGAAACAAGGCGGCAGCCTCACTCCTACCTGGTCACCCCAAATTACGACCGACTCCGGGGCTGTAAGGATGAGCTCCTGGCTCCCCAAATTGGTTCCTCCCGTCCACCCCGTCTGGCGCCGCACCCGCGGGTCTCGCGGCCGCAATCTCTTACCCCTTCCTAGGGCGGCGTCCTGTTGACTAGGCCCTGGCCGGACCCGGAAGTGACGCTCTGCCGACGCCTGCCCGCTTAACCCTGCTAGTTCCCTAATGCCCTCCAGTACCTGGGGGAGAGGGGGAGGGTCTCCAGAGTGTCGGGATTCAGAGGCCGGAGGGTGGGAGAAGGTATAAATGCCACTAATTAATGAGGACCACCCGGATCCTAGAGGGGTCCCGGAAGTGTCTTGTCATGTGTTGCTCTGTGTAGAGGACTGCTTCCGGGTTCTACGATTATCTCTGTCCTATTCTTACGGCGTCCTGCAGAAGGTTTTCTCTATTCTTTTCCTTTGGGAGGGAGGGTGAGGGACTTGGAACCCGATCGGAAGGATTTCTGCGGACCTTTCGGGGGCGGAGCCTCTACCTGGTAAGGGCCCGCGGCTCGTCTTCTAGGCCTCTTACCTTGTTCTTCTGGGGCCCGGGCTTGTCAGCGTTTAAAGAACCTCCGACGCCCCGGGGCCAGACGGGCCCGCCCTCCGTTTAATAAGAGAAACCGCTATGATGCTGCTTGGCGAAAAGCTGCGCGTTCACTCCATCTTCACGTAAAGTCCCTGACGTAGGTGATGCAAAGAGTGTTACCTTAACGGAAGAGAAGGCGGGTCCAGGGACGTTAGGAAACGTCCAGAGCCTCAGAGTGGGTGAAGGGTAAAGCCGAGACTCCCGGGGACTGCTTCTGCCGCCCCACCTCCCTGCTTCTGGCTAGGCAGCTGTGTGGGAAGCGAAATTGACGTAAGGCTGCCCGATACGCTTTAGGGGAAACTGATGCTCTGAGAAATTGAGAAGGCGTTCAGATGATGACCTTTGCTAATAGGTCAAGCCTTTGGAAGACTGAGTCCTCCAAAGGAAACACTTGACTGCACCTTTCTGAACCAAAAGTCTACCACCTGCAAAGCTCTCACTTCTTTAGCACAAGAAAGATAAAACAGTATATAATGGTAGTAAATGTTGAATTAAGGATGAGGGAGAGCCTTTAAATAAGGACAAAAAAATGGCAAACAAGAGTTCGTTGCTATTGTTACTTGTTTGTGCTCTCAACTGCCAAAGTTTCTCCTATTGGAATTTGAGGGTAGTCTAGTTCGTGCCATATCTTTGGGTCTCAGTTCTCTATAAAATGAGAGAAGTAACTTATGTTGTGGATTCCTTTGGCAATCTGCTCTACTTTATGGGTCTATTCTCAGAATGTTGCTTTTAAATGCATAAAATACATGAGATTACACGGGAAATCACTTATGTTGAAATATAGTTATCAAAATACTAAAGAAGTTCACAGACCTCAGGTTGGGCACTCCTGTAAATATCTGTTAAGATCCCTTCTAGCTCTAACATCCTTCGAATTTTTGAATTACTGTAATGGGATCAAGACATGTATCTTCAGTGTGAATTTACACTGATTTGCTTTTACCTTTCTGTCTTATGACTTATAGTAGTTTGCTAACTAGAGTGAATGGTGCAGTCCTTGACTGAAGAGCAGACTTTTCAAAATCTCTGTTTAATCTTAAATGATTTTGATTGTCAAATCCATGTGCTTGGCTTGGCAAAAACTACATTGATACTACTTATGCTATTATTACAGACTGTCATGCCCCATATGGTCTCTGTTAATCAAAACTTAAGGTAGTTTCTTAAAGTTAAAGTGAGGGATAAATCATAGGTCTTTAGTATAGAGTTCCCACATGAAAGACTTGAGAGAAATCTACACAACTGGAAAATGAATCAGTCAGTTACTATTCCTAAGGGAAATAAAAAACTGAAATGTCAGTCTTTCAGTCATTCCCTGACACACTTTTCTTTCTTCCCAGTACATGGAATGGAAGACAACTAAAATTTCTTATGTATTTGTGGATCAGGAGTGAGAACAAATAGAAGATTTCTGAGAAACTGAAATCACTGAGAAGTGTTGCCAGAAAGACCTCAAGAGATTGTGTTAAGATGGAGAAAAGACAGTGAGAATGAAGTAATTGTGGAAAAAAAACCCTAGTTAAGAGACTGCATGAATTTACTCCCTAAGGGAAGGATTTACAAAATAGACCAAATATTCAAGTTAAACCTTTAAAAGTGCCTTCAGTCTGTTAAAAAAAAATTTTATGATCTTAACTCTCTTAACTCACCAGAGTCTACACTGAAGACAAATTATAAATATCCCAAATATAAGAATTTTTATTAGAACTCTACATTGATTCAGCTCAAGAAAATCAAGTCAGAGAAGAAATCTTTTAAATGTTTTGTTTGGGAAAATCTTTATAAAGCATTTAGACTTGGGCACCCCAATACTACCATACATCTGAAGCATTATAAGGAAAGAGTGTGGGGAAGATCCTCACTGAAAGTTATATTTAAGAGTAATTCATTAGAGACCTTACATCAGGAATAAGAAAAAGAACCAAAGACTGTGGTATAATGGAAAGAGCATTGTACCTGAGGTCAAATGGTTCTGCATTAATAGTAATGTGATATTAGGCAACTAAATACCTGTGGGATTCATTTTTGTCATCTGTAAAATGGAAGATTAGACTATGTAATCTCTAAAATCTTTTCAATCTTTAAATCCTATGATCTGAGTGTGGGAAAAGCTTCACTCAGTGCTTAAATGTCATTACCAACATGAAATTCATATTCAACTAGTATAATAAGCATAAAGATTTATCAAGACATGTTATTGAATATGGGAAAATTATATTTATTTTGATAATTTTATTGATTTCACTATTCAAAGAAATGTCCTCTGTCTCAAGTTCTCAGAACATCAAAATCGCACATATAAAGAGGTCCTGGAAGACTGAAGACTTGTCCCAGATTCCTAGCCTGTTGCCTCATTAGCTGTATTTACTGAATTGTACTCTCTTCCCCCAGCAGTGAGGTGAAGCCATAGCATTGGGAAGGAAAAACATTTGATCTCAATCTATCAAGTTAATCTCTTTTCAGCTTCTTTTTAGAGACATTCTTTAATTTTTCTTTGCTTGTAGCTCCCTTACTCTTCTTCACTCTCTGTTGTTCTGAACCACTTCTTATAGGGTGGGTTCCAGGGTGCATTATGGACTTCTTTCCTTCCTGATTGTCTATATTTGAGGTGGATATTGGAAGTGAGAGAGTACTGAAACATTCTTGAAAGTGTTCACTTACAGTATTATTATAATAGTAGGGAGGAGGAGGAAGAAGAGGATCCCCAGTAGTGGTAGTCTTTAAAGCCCATCCCTGGGGGAAACTGATACTCATTATTAAACCATTACCATCCTACCAATCTGTACCACCTGCAGTTGCCATTCTGTCCATACTGTAGTACCAATATCTATTTATCTTGTTTTTCAACTTTTTACTTACTAATAACCAATATTGCTGTTTCTCTCCCAACTTCTCTTATTTCTGTGTATTGGAATAACATTCAGTATGAATAAGAGAGGAAAATACACAACATTGAATTTAGAGGAAAAAATGAAGGTCTTGAGTAGAATTGAATCCGGGCACTCTCTTAAAAGTGTAATGGATGAATTTGGAATCAGTAAATCAACATTTTATGACATTAAAAAAAATAAGAAATTGATTTTGGACTTTGTGTTAAAGCAAGATATGCCATTAGTTGGAGCAGAGAAAAGAAAAAGAACAACAGGTGCCAAATATGGTGATGTTGATGATGCAGTATACATGTGGTACCAACAAAAGCGTTCAGCTGGTGTTCCTGTTAGAGGTGTAGAACTTCAGGCTGCTGCTGAGAGATTTGCACAGTGTTTTGGTCGAACAGACTTCAAAGCCAGCACTGGTTGGCTTTTCAGATTTCGAAATAGGCATGCAATAGGGAACCGAAAAGTATGTGGGGAGCAAATTCTGAATTCAGTTTCAGAAAATGTTGAACCATTTAGACAAAAGCTATCTTTGATCATCAAACAGGAGAAACTATGTCTGGCACAGGTGTACAATGGGGATGAAACCGATCTCTTTTGGAAATCAAGGCCAGAAAATATTCAGGCAAACAAAAAAGATATATGTATGCCAGGACAGAAAATAAACAAAGAACGATTGTCAGCCCTCTTGTGTGCAAATGCAGATGGGACCCACAAGTTGAAGTCAGTTATTATTGGAAAATCAAAGCAGCCTAAGTCTATTAAGGATGATGTAAATGCTTTATCAGTGATATACAAATCCAGTAAGGATTTCTGGTTCACCAGAGAATCATTTTCAGAATGGTTCTTTCAAAACTTCATTCCTGAAGTTAGAGATTTTCAGCTTAATGTCCTGGGATTGGATGAAAAGGATGTAAAAGCAGTGTTACTCCTAGATAATTCTCCAGTCCATCCTTCAGCTGAGTCTCTAATTAGTAATGATGGGAGAATCAAATGTATCTTCTTCCCCCCAAATACTACATCATTGATTCAGCCAATGAATCAGGGTGTGATCTTGAGCTGCAAACGACTTTATAGATGGAAACAGCTTGAAGAGAGTCTAGTAATTTTTGAAGAGAGTGATGAAGAACAGGAAACAGGAGAAAAAGCAGTTGCAAAAATCAAAGCTTATAACATAAAAAATGCAGTTTCTAACTGGGCAAAGAGTTGGGATGAAGTAAAGCAAATAACAATAGCAAATGCATGGGAAAATCTACTTTACAAAAAAGAACCAGAATATAACATTCAAGGCTTAGAAGATGGTGGTTATAGAGAAGTTCTCGAAAAATACAGTGACCTGGAGACCAATTTAGATGATGTCAGGGTGTGGTTAACCAAAGGTAATGAAGCTCACTCCCCCAAAATGGAAGATGTTACTAGGCAAGTTACCCAGGAAAAAGGGGTTGTTGAGGAGGTAGAACATCATTCAGCAAAGTTTAAATTATCTAGCATTCGAGAGAATTTGGACTGTCTTCTTAACTTTGTTGATGCCACACCAGAGTTTCATAGATTCTATTTTACACTGAAAGAGATGCAACAAGAACTAATCAAAAAACAAACCCAGAGAAGAGCCCGCTCTAAAATTGTTAACTTTTTAAAACCAAGAGTATGTAATATTAAAGATTCCTTTAATTTGCCTTCAACTTCTGGGTCCAGTAATTAAGTCTTCTATGTTAAAAAGCTTGTGTTTGATATCTGTTTGATATAGCAGGCTTGGTATAAATTGCAAATTTTTTTATTAACTTCACATTACTTATGAGTGCCCATTTATATCTTTAGTTTACATTATGTGTAGTACTTGAAAGTAATAAAGTTGCATTTCTTTTAAAAAACATTCTCCAATTTGTATATTTACTATTTCAGACAGTGGAGATATTGTAGCGCTAGGGGAAAAAAACGCATTGAGAAGCATAATGTGGAAAAGTCTTTAATTCAAATCTTAATATCGTTTCCTATCAAGATAATACACAAAGAGCAGGAGATAGAATTGTTAGCAAGTAAAAGTAATATAAAAATGTGCTAGTGAGCATTTTTTCATATGAGACTTTTAAAAATATATGTTACGCGTATATCACTGGGCATTGGGAGATTAAAAATATATGTTACATTATATCACTGGGCACTGGGAGATTAAAAATATATGTTACATGTATATCACTGGGAGAGATAAAAGTTTATATAACACAATTCTATTGTCATTGAGCAGTCTGGTCAGGGAATAAGACAATATAAAATATATATATACAAGAGATATGCAAACAAATGAAATTCAAAAGGGCAAAGGCTTCATGGAAATGAGTTAGACTTTGGAGAATAGTAGTCATTCAGCAGATGGAAGGGACATCTAGATGGTAGAAGCAGTTCCTCTCAGGCATTGGAAATAGGATGAGAAAATAAAAGAATAGAGGTGAGAAAACAACCTATTTGGCTTCTGGAAGGGGAAAATGTGAGTTAGAGTTGGAAAAATAATGTGCCAATTTGTGGAGAGCCCTGAATCTGAATACCAGGCTTGAAGAGTTTGGTCCTTTTAGTACATAGTAGAGTAATAATGAAGAATTTTGAGTAGAAGAGAGCTATGACCAGACTTTGTATAATGAAGATGTGTCTAGCATCAATGTTAAGTCATCAAACGTTTATAAATTGCTTACTGTTTGCCAGGCACTGTTAACTGCTGAAAATTCAAGAAAGGCAAAAAAAAATTCATGCTATCAAAGCTTAAAGTCTAATGGGGGAGACAATAGGCAAACAATTATGTTCTAATGAGATAAATTGGAGGTAATCTTAAAAGGCATGAGCATCAAGGCAGATTGGTTGAGACTTGTGTCAAGGTAGGTTTTTAGCTCAGCTGCACAGACCACGTGTAACTTGACATTGTTGCTTCTGTTTGGGAAGCTAGGGAGAGGAATCCCTTAAATAATTATTTGCTTCAGGATGCAATGGAAATGTTTTAAAGGAAGTCCTCAAGAACTGACAATTCCAAAGTATATCTACCTTGCTCTTTAAGAAGAGTAGCCATTTCCTAACCAAACCCCTCATAACTCTTGTGCCTTTCTTTTGTTATTTCCTGTTCTCTGTATAGCTTATTTGTATATATGTTTGCATGTTCTTTCCCCCATTAGATTGTAAATTCCTTGGGGTAGAGATTATCTTTTTGTCTCCCTAGTGCTTAGCAATGAACCTAGCATATGGGTGATTAATAAATATTGATTGAAATTTCCTATGTCCAGTCACCTTAATTGGGGATTCCTCATTCACTGCTCTAATATTTTTCCTCTTATTAGATACTTGTTTGATTTGATAAATCAATTGGATGCTTTGGAATACATTGGCCCATATCCCCAAATTTGGACAACTTTGATAATTTGGAGAGCATCTAGAAGTCTTTTTGAGAATAGCTTTTAATTGTCAACTGCCATGCAGTGAGTCTCAACAATGCACTTGATGAACAATCTTTAGACACTCCTAAATGTAAGGAAATGGCAAACCCCTCCAGTATCTTTGCAAAAAACAAACAAACAAACAAAAAAAACCCAAAATCCAAATGAGGTCACAAAGAATCAAACTGACTGAACAACAAAAAAAGTTTGTTTGTTTGTTTGTTTGTTTTTTGGTGAAGCCCTAGATTTTCCATACTTGGGTATTTCTGGAGCTTTGGTCACTTACAAACATATAAATATTAAAGAAAATTGTAAAATTCCAATGGCCTCCTTTGGGAATTAAAAAAGCCCTGCGCCAATTTAAAGGCAATTAGAAAAGAAAAAAATAATAATAAAAAAGTCTGAAGGTTACATATAGGATAGGAAATATGGAGATGGGAAACAAAATATAAGGTATTCATACTTAAGGTGAAACTTGAAGGTCTATATTAGGATGATAGCCATGGGATTAGAAAGAAAGATGCCAATGGGATAAATATTGTGGTACAACTGACTGGAAGTAATGGAAAGGGAAACATCAAAAATAATAAAATCAAAAGTTTGATCACATGGTTGTCCTGGATGATGATAATGAAATCTGAAGAATAAGCAGGCTTAATTGAAAATGTTTTGTGAAGTAGTGGTTGTTTTGTACTTTTGGTCAAAGTATGTGTGTTTTACACATACAAATGTACATGTAGTAGTGTGAATCAAGTATTAAACATCCATTATGTATCAGTGTTAAAAACGAGATACAAAAAAATTCTGTGTCTTCAGAGAGCTTTTATTCTATTCAGGGTGACAAGAGTTAATGTAAATAATAGAAATGAAATTAAAGCTCTAGAAAATTGGAAGGAAAATAATCATATAAGAAAAAGTGGCAAACCATATCTAAGAAATAGATTTATTGAAAACTAGAATTAACCAAAGGAAATCAATAATTTTATGGACAACAGAACAAAAAAACAAAAGATTAAGAAAAAAATAGAAGAGAATAAGATATGATAAAAAGAACCTAGAAAATAATCAGAGAAAGAATAGATTCCCTAAAATTATGAAAAAAAAATAGCTTGGACATTATATTTAAAGAAATCACAAATGAAAATTGCCAATATCTATTAGGACAAGAGGGTAAAGTGATAAAGATTTTAAATAAAATACCTATGATGGTTAATAGTCATTGTTCAGCAAATAAAAGGAAAAAAAGTTCTCAAAAAAAAAAAAAAAACACAAAAAACCCTGCAATTTACAACTACCCGAAAAAAAAATCTCTAAACCGTGGAAAATAAAAGAGAAAATAATCCAAACAACTCTGAAATTTCATCTTACCACCTCAAAATTGACAAAAATGACCAAAAAATGCCAGCAGTTAGGGTTGGAAGGCATGTGGAAAAACAGGCACACTACTACATTGTTACTAGAGCTATGAAATAGTACAACCATTTTGGAAAGCAATTTGGAATTTGCAAAAAAAGTGACTAAAATGTCTATACTCTTTGAACCAGAGTCTCTGTTACTGGTCTTATACCCTAAGGAAGCCGTTGATAAGGAAGTCCCCATGTGTTCCAAAATATTTATGGCAGTACTTTTTTTGATAGCCAAGAATTGAAAACAATTAGATGCTCATCATTTGTAGAATAGCTAAATCAATTGTGCTACATGAATGTAATGGAATAATACTATTCTGTAAGAAATTATATAAGTAATGATAAATATAAAGAATCATGGCAAGATGTCTGTGAACTGATACAAAAGTGAAGTAGAGTCAAGAAAAGAGTGATACCAAAAATATAACTAGTATTATATATATGTGTGTGTGTGTGTGTGTGACACACCCCAAAATATGAAAAACTAGTTTAACAAAATTGTAAAGCTCAAGACCCAAATGAAGAAATATGAGAAAACATCCCTTTGTAGAGATAGGAGGTCCATAAGTGTTTTTAAAATTGCATATTTTTTGACTTTTCTAGGGTACCAATCAGTTGTACTGATTTTTTTCCCTCTCTAAAATATCCCATTTGTCATATGGGATGGCTTTTGAGGAGGTTGTTAAAGATGAAAAACAAAAGAACTGACTATAGATTTATTGAGATTGGGAAGGGGGACCCCAAAAGTCCCAGACCAGTATTGTGAAGTGGCCTTCAATGATGTAACCCCCTGGGGCTTATATTTCCATTTGAAAAGAGATTATTTATCTTGGACTTTTGAGCCACTCAATAGGAATATCAGGCCAAGATCTCCAACTGAATGAGACCACTTAACTGGGTGTTGTCAGGGAAAGGTATGCTTCAAAGTGACAACTGGAGGAACCCACAGGCTACCTACAAGGTGAAAAAAATAAGCTTCATGCTCCATATGTGACGACAGAGATGAGGAGGGGGAGCCTTCCACAGATGGAGGACAGGTTTGGTAATGGGGTGTCTTTATGAAAGAAGCAGCAAGTACTCCAGTGTAGCTATATCATAAAATATATGAAGGGAAGTAAAGTATAAAAAAATATGTGAAGGGTAGGAAGGTCCAGATACAGATTTGTCAGGAATATCAACAATATCTGTAAAAGGCAGTATTTTTTTTTTTTTTTTAGTAAATCAAGGGATTGTCTTAAGTAACTTAAATGGAGTTTGAGACTGCAAGGGAAATGAGGTACATCTTTTATTTGACTGTATTGTTCCTGGTTTGTGGTTAGTTTCTTTTTTTCCCTAAATCATTTGCTGTGTCTTCTTGGGTAGCTCTTCCCCAATTCTCACATGAGTCTTGCTACCCAACCCAATTCATGTGGTTATTGAGAATGGGACTTGTTCGCAGGCCACAGACCATATGAAGGAATAGGAGATGCTCTTAGAGGAGTTGGAACCCATGGAAGCAGGATATGAGAAGTGAATTTCTAGTTGGAGCCAGCAAAAACCCAAGAGGAAAGAGTCAAAGAACCTAAGACCACAAAAACTGTTGAATTTTTGCCCCAAAATGGTGCTTCAACTCCTACCAAGAGAGCTTTTTCTTCCTAGGACCTGAAGTTGAGATCAAAGAGCAGAAACCTCAGAAGGAAGGTTCTGTGGAAGTGAGTTCAAAAGAGATGTTCTTGAGAAAGATTCAAGGAAAAATCCCCAGGGACCAAATCTGGGGCATACCTGGAGCAACCAGGAGCTTAGAGATTCTAAAGAAAGAAAAAAAAAGCAAATATCCATCACAAACATCCTTCACAAAAACAATTTGATGGATTCTTCAATTAAGCTGGTGTTCTGAGTATACCAAAAACCTGAATATATCAAATATCTGAATATACAAAATCAATACTTGTTTTCCATTTGAAAACACCATGAGGGAGAAACCACATATTGTTTTGGTCAATTGCTCTCCTTGCCCATCACACTATCCACCTAGGACTGAGACTGTACAGCTGTACTTTTTGTGAACAAAGTCTCAGACACATTTCCGTCTTTGAGAAACATGAGATTAGTTAATACTAGAAAGAGACCTTATGAGTATGGGAGTGTAGGAAAAACTTCAACTGTTCAGACCTCCTAAGGTCTGGATCACACACACTGATGAAAAACCCTAGCAGTGTGAGTAACTTTAGTCACTGCTTAGCACTGGACATATATAGGATGATTCATACAGGGCATCAAATATGGGCAGAGCTTTTATTGAATAAATACCTCATCTTGTGCCAAAAGCCCCACGCTAGAGAGAAGCCCTACAAATGCAGTGAGTATAACAAATGTGAGTAATAACTCAGGCCTAATGAAACAGCAGAGGAGTCATATGGGGAAGAAACTCTTTAAATATCCTGATTATGAGAAATTTGTTTATACATTAGCTCTTTGCTCACCTCACAGAATTCACATAGATGAGAAACCCTACAAATGTGCTTAATATGGGAAACTTTTAGCTTCAGCTGTAGTCTTTGCTCCCGGAAAACCTACATTAAAAAGTGTGAATGGCAGCATATATAAGGTGAGTTTCCATGGAAGCTCAGACATGTTTCAGCATCAAAGATCTCATAATGAGAGGGGGAAATCATGTAAGTGTAGAAAGTTTTTTAAAGGAACACTATATCCCAGCTTGTCCTGGTCATGTCAACTGGTCCTGTCATGGTAACTTTCAAAGTAACCCAGCAAATGAGTTGTTTGTTTAATTTTCTAACTCCAGAATTGATAAACATCTGAAACAGGAGAGGGTATGACTTTCTCTGCATTCCAAAGTGCCAATTTAAGATGGCATCTTCACCCAGGATGGTGGCCAGACTTGGAATGACCAACTGGCAATCAGTCTGCTATAACCAGTAGAGAATGATTTTAACCTTGTTAACCCCAAGCCTACAGAAGAATCAAGTTCTCTTTTGTTTTATGGAGATTCAAAGCAGAATTTGAAGTTTTCTGAGTGGCCCACATGGATAGGGATGAGAAAACAACCTCAGGCTCATCTTGTTGAATTAAGTGTTCTTATGCTGGACACTGATGGGGAGCTTCTCCCATGATCAACTTTCTTTTTTTCCTTTTCGAAGTCATGTAGAAATGAGAATTCATAATCTCCTGTCCTATATGGGTACCTGTACCCTGGACATTTGGCACAAAGCAGACAGAAGTGATCACTATTTTCCACCATGCTAAGGAGATTTCTGTTATGGGCTAGAATTCTGAAACAAGGATTCTTACAAGGTGTTAATTAAGTCAGTGGAATTGATAAGACGATTGGTTATCTAGTTTAGCATGGTGATTAATTGTTCTCTAGTTCAGTACATGTACTTAGTACTAAATATAGTTCTACAAGATTCACACCTGTGATAATGTAATTATACGAGAGCATATAAGCTGGGAGCCTCAGCCAGAGTCAGAGCCAGAGAAGACAAACGGGCTGGAGGAGGAAGCTCAAGCTCTGGGAGCCAAGGAGAGAGAGATTCATTTCCATCTTCATCAGCCTTGTGGCTGATCTGTCCTCCTGCATTTTCTCTATTGAAACCAATTCCTGTCTGAAGGCCAGGAGAAAGTTAGCTGAGCACCAGGCAAAGCAGACAATAAAGACTTTTGGATTTTAACACCTGGCTATTCTTGTGGTGATTAATCTGCTGAAAGGAATGCTGTTCCAAGACTCCAGAAAACCAAACAAGAACATTACAGATTCCCATGTCCATTTCTTCCTCCCTAAACCTATGGATATGGAATTTGCCTCTATTTCTGTCACTGTTTCTCTTCCAATTCTATTCCTTCTCCCTGTAGCTAGTGCATGTATTCTGCCTTGCTAGGATTCTAGTCTCTGGGAAAGGTGTGATCAGATAAATAGTAAAAGTATATCCTTTTTAGTGAGCTAATTTATGCAATGATTCCCAGAGAGGTTTTGCATTCCTATCTCTTAATATCGTTTATCTCCTGTGCCTGGAAGAATGCTATTAAAATTACCTTTTGCTGTTTCCCTGAAGGCAAACACCAATATAGGGAAGTCTAGGCATGCAGAATGGCCATTCATCATGCTCTTTCAAACTGCTTCTTTATAGTTTTGTGTTCCAGTAGTAGTCAGTAAGTCACCACTTTAAATTACCACTCCCTTTAATCCCTTAACTCTTTTTTTTTTTTTTTTTTTTTAAATTTTAATAGCTTTTTATTTACAAGTTATATGCATGGGTAATTTTACAGCATTGACAATTGCCAAACCTCTTGTTCCAATTTTTCCTCTTCTTCCCTCCACCCCCTCCCCCAGATGGCAGGATGACCAGTAGATGTTAAATATATTAAAATATAAATTAGATACACAATAAGTATACATGACCAAACTGTTATTTTGCTGTACAAAAAGAATTGGACTCTGAAATATTGTATAATTAACCTGTAAAGGAAATTAAAAATGCAGGTGGGCAAAAATATGGGGATTGGGAATTCAATGTAATGGTTTTTAGTCATCTCCCAGAGTTCTTTCGCTGGGCATAGCTGGTTCAGTTCATTATTGCTTCATTGGAACTGAATTGGTTCATCTCATTGCTGAGGATGCCCAGGTCCATCAGAATTGATCATCATATAGTATTGTTGTTGAAGTATATAATGATCTCCTGGCCCTGCTCGTTTCACTCAGCATCAGTTCATGTAAATCTCTCCAGGCCTTTCTGAAATCATCCTCTTTAATCCCTTAATTCTTAAAAATATTAAGATTTTTTTTCCCTCCCTGTTCTTTTTTCTTGGCAAGTTGTTATTCCAACTACTCGATGGTACGGTGAATAGAGTGTAGGGCCTAAGTCCAGAAGACCCGAGCTCAATTATCTTAGACACTTAGTAGCTATGTGACCCTGAGCAAGTCACTTGTTTGCCTTAGCTTCTCCCTCTATAAAATAGGGATAATAATAGGAGAGCATCTACCTTATAAGGTTGTTGTGAGGATCAAATGAGATAATGTTTGTAAAGCTCAAAGCACAGTCCTAGCACATAGGAAGCCCTATGAAAATGCTAGTTATTAGCCATTATTACTTAGTTTAGTACATTTTTAAAATCCATATGTCCTACAGTATGAGTTTTGCCTTCATCAAAACAAATTTCAATGTATCTGTCTCAGCAGACAGCCTTCATGAATTAGTATTGCCAAAAAAACCACTGATCTTATTCTTATGATGAGCTTCTTCACAGGATTTGCTGTTGTGTCCTCCTGTCATAGTCTTCCAGAACCCTTGGTCACTTCTATCAAATGTAGAATTCAATGGAGGATTATTTCTAGCCAAAGTTTTCCTTAAAAATGCTTTTTCAACTTCTAATCTTTATCATCCACTTTGGCCATGCTACATATTTATATATTGTTTTATGTGATATGATTCTCAATTAAGGCTTCACATGGATAGGAGATTATAGTCCAAACCTTCCTGCAGAAAGATGCAGCTGTTGCTTAGTTACATCAAGACTTGCTGATTGATATTACCTAGTTTTCATTTCTTGTCTCTCTCTTTCAGCTAAGGAGCCAAGTCTCATCTTCTTTCTTCCTCAGTCCCCAGTTAAAGTAAGAGTTAAATACTACTATTAGCAGTGATCCATAGAATGGGTGCTGGCTTGTCCCCTCCTTTAATTTTTAATTCTATTTTGTTATCCTTATAGGACAGGGAAACTGAAACAGACCTCTTAATATTCAGGATTCTTTGCATTATGTGGGTGGGAAGACAAGGCAACCATTTACTCTCAGTGGAATCCCTGATATGGTAGAGCTTCTAGGAAAATATAGTGGTAGTTTTGGGGTCCCTTGACCTTGGGGGCTTTTGTTCAAACAATGTCAGTAGTCCTAAATCTTTTAGCTTTGGAATCTGCCTCAGAAAACTCCCATACCCAATCTGTCTTGTTCTGACCACCCCTCAGTCAGATAGCTTCTGACCTCAGGAAACTCCCACAATTCAAACTCCTGAGACAACAGTGAATAAGACCACCCCTCAATTCATTGCTGACTGGTAATCTTGTCAGTAATAATCTAGTCAAGAGAACCAAATTCTGGAGACCACTCTTTCCTACCTATGAGTTATAGAATTAGCATATCTATGATTGAAAATTGTATAAAGGTATCTTCTTGCTTCTGTTTCTCTGCTGAGTTCCTTTACATTTCAGTCTACTTTGTAATGGCATCACCATTACTTAGAATAAACTTTGCCTCTTGACTAGTGTTAAGGAACAGGTCAATTCTCCGAGAGCCTCCACAGCTGTGGATCGTTGCATCTGAAGGAGTTGCAGGGCAGCCTTTGCTGTGACACAGGTGTTGCAGACTGGGAATGAAATAAATTGGAGGCAGAGGGAAGAGGAGAGAGGTTAGAAAACGCAAGGGCCTCTCAGTCAGAGAGAAGTCAGTCAGTCAGAGAGAAGTCAGTCAGTCAGAGAGAAGTCAGTCAGTCAGAGAGAAGTCAGTCAGTCAGAGAGAAGTCAGTCAGTCAGAGAGAAGTCAGTCAGAGAGAAGTCAGTCAGAGAGAAGTCAGTCAGAGAGAAGTCAGAGAACAGCAACTGCCCCTCAGTCTCCTTGTATCATCCTCTCACATAAGGAGATCCATTCTGCAGATCTGGGTTGGATCTCCAGCAGCCACTGTCAGGTGGTTCCTGTATGCCAACAGACTAGGAGATGGGTTCAAGCCTGCAAATTCTTTTCAGATACCTCAAGGCACCAGGTGGGGTCCATTCCAACCTCAACACCCTCACATTCTATCCCTAATTTCTTTCTCTTTCTCTCCTCATTCCAATTTCTTGTGAAAGAATTCCAGCATGGATCCTCTTCTGTCATCCCAGGCAAATAGTTTGGCATCAATATCCTATGGTTAGCAAACACCTATATCCTTTCCTAATCTCTGTGATGTAGAGTTATGGTTTTATGGACTAAGGTTCCCTTCCTCTACCTCTCTTCTCTATTCTCTCATCTGATCCATTATAAGCCCTGTTCCTTGTGGATTTTATTATATTCTGTCTTTCCCTACAATTTTGGGTTCTAAAACTGCCCATTATCAGCAAACAAATTTCTCTTAATGGCAGACTAATTCCTTTCATACCTTTCTTATCTATACATTCATGGAAACCTGTTTTTTTCCTAGCAGACACTACATCTCTAGTCAACATCTTCAGTACTGGATGTTTTTCTCATGTCTGCTACCAAAGGGACAGGACAAGAAGAAAGAAAAGAAGGCTTCTTGTTCATTCCTGCCACCTAATATACACTCTCTGCCACCATCACTCTGCAACCTTTAAAACTTTTATTATATTTATATCATGTGCTACAATATACTTATATTAATTATATTTTATGTAAAATATATATTACTTATATTAAAATAAGCATGCTAATTACATATTAATTTATATATTGTTTATATTATACAGAAATATACTGTTTATAGCGCATAAATGTTATATATAATATACAAATTGTGTGTATAATTTCTATTTACAGGTTTCACATGTATAATTGTATATTAAATATAAATGTTTATAGATTTCCATTTTCTAATATGTCTCCATCCCTCACCTTCTAATAGATTCATCTCTTGGAATTTTAAAAAAAAGAGAGAGAGGAAAAAAATAGGTCAGCAAAATAACCCAACATATCAACTTTACATGCAGTGATCCATACCTCTACATTCTCACAGATCTTAGTTGGGTCCAAGCTAGGTCTTTTTAATTTTACAGCATTCAGTTTTAATTTTGTTGTTTTTCTTTACATTTACATTATTCTAGTGAATGTAATTAGTTTTCATATTTCATTTTGAATCAATTTATGTTAATTTGAAGCAATCTTTCAAATAATTGTTAAAAGTTTGAGATTGCTTTAACTTCTTTGAAGGTCACTTCATCTACCTGTATAACTCTTGTCTAGTTTTACTTGCAGTCATCTTCTAGCTTCCATAACCTCCCTTTACCATAAACTCATGAATATGCTACCTGAATAAGTGTAGGCATCTAGTGGAGAGTATGAGATCTGCAGTCAGGGAGACTTGAGTTCAAGTTCAGCATCAAGTATGTACTAGTTGTGTGACCCTGAAAAAGTCACTTAATCTTTGTTTCAGATTCTACATTTAAAAAATAGGGATAATAATAGCACTTACTTCTTAAGACTGTTGTGAGGATAAATCTTTATAAAGTACCTTGTAAACCTTAATATTTAAAAAACCTAAATCAATGCTAGCTGTTTTTATTAATAACCTTGAAATTCCTCAATCTGACCACAATTTTCTATTCTTCCCTTTGCCTTATTTCTCCCAAACCCATAGTGATTTCCATTCATCCCCTTTTTCCCTCCTCTCCAAGTTTTTCACCCCAATGCTGACTTTACTGTCTTCTGTTCCCAATTTTGATTGCATATTTTGATTGAGATCTTAAATTTTATTGGTACAATATTTTTTAACATTTTTTTGAACTTCCAAACCCCATATATTAATATCTAAATATACATGTACCATTGTGTTAATATATGCATTATAAAGCATATAAAATAGGAAAGATGAGATAAAAATGAAATGTATTTTTAAAATATTTTTAATTCTATTGACAAAAAAAAAAACTTTTTGTTCTCTCCAAATTATTACTTAGTATTTTTAGTGTGAATAATATGATCAAGTATGACTCAATATTTTTGAAAATCATAGTTTAACTTCTTGTGATACTGTTGGGATACAGAGGGTGGATCCCCCAAATATTGGGGTTTTGGACCAGTGTCACAGTCTCTCTCAAAATAATTTGTAGGCGTATACATCTCCAAATCAAAAATTAAAGATTTTATTATTATTATTATTATTTTATTTATTATTTTAATATAATTTATTATTGTTATTATGCTGTTGGCAATAAATTCCAAAATGGAGTTAGTTAAAAAATAAAATTTTTTTTCATTAAAGCTTTTTATTTTTTTAAATATATGCGTGGATAATTTAACATTAGCCCTTGCAAAATCCTGTGTTCTAATTTTCCTCTTCCCCTATGCCCTGCCCTAGATGGCAAGTAGTCCAATATGTGTTAAACATGGTAGAAACATATGTTAAATCCAATATATACATATTTATACAATTATCATGCCACACACACCAAAAAAAAAAAGTGAAGCAAAATAAAATGCAAGCAAACAATAACGAAAAGAGTGAAAATTCTATGTTGTAAACTACACTCAGTTCTCATAGGCCTCTCTCTCTGCGTATAGATGGCTCTCTTCATCACTAAACAATTGGAACTGCAAATAGGTATTGTTATAGGAAAAAATGAGAAACTTCTTGTCACTGATCTTAGAGATGGAGTTAGGGAGTGCTTAGATTAGAGTTCTCACTCCAGGTATCCCTTTACAATTTAGCCATAAAATGTAAACTGAGACACAAGACAGAGACAACCAGCATCCTGACTAAAAATGTAAACTAAGACAAGATAATCTAAAGGCAGAAATACAGCATTTCTAAGACAAGACAACTTAGAGCCTGCACCAAATCATGCCCAGTGGCTACATTTCTAAGGTCATTATTTCCTGGATCACTTTGCCTGATGGTTACTAATACATCAATACAAAGATTCAAAGGAATCTCTAAGTTCATTTTATTTTAATACTTGGTTTTAATGGCTGTCAGTTAAAAATAATGCACAAAGATATGTGGATTCAAATGCAACAAACTCATCATTGACTGTGATTCCAAAATTATATTTATTTTTTAATTCATACACCAGTCATATAAAAAATTTTGTTTCATGTATTGGTCAACCTGCCATCTGGGGGAAGGGGTGGGAGGGAAGGAGGAAAAAAGTTGGAACAAAAGGATCTGCAACTGTCAATGCTGAAAAATTACCTATGCATATATTTTGTAAATAAAAAGCTATAATAAAAAAATGTTTTTTGTTTCACTTCAGCTAGTAAGTTTCCTTCTTTTCTGATGATAATTTTTCTTACAAATTCACTAGAAGATGTATTTGGTATTTTTAACAAATGAATCCAAAACCTTCTAAAATATTTAATTCGTAAAATTTAAAGGCAAATTAGAATATTCTTTTTCAGTTTTTTTCATGTACAGATATGAGTATGAGACTCATATTTTGTCAGTGCAAATCACATAAAAATGGAAATTTTCCAAATATACATTTTTCAGTGGATCATCATAAGTTTCTTTCATAGAGTTTTTTTTCTCATTGTTAAGCCATTACCTTTACCCTGAAGAAATAGGGGAAAAAAAGTGTGGGTTTAAAAAAAAATTTTTGCTATGTAACATACTACTGGCATCTTCTTGTCTTCATAAAAATGGAGGCTAATATGGAACACTTATCTTTTTGTTAAAAAATAAAGTAACCCACTTGTGTAACTTGTGTCTTAGGGAGATACAGGAGGACATTAAAAGCATGGTGTATTTTCCTAAATACAGCCTAGTCACTTACTAGTTGTGTGACCCTGGGCAAATCTCTTAACCTTAATTGCCTCAAAAAAAAAGGTGTGTGTGTGGGACAAATAAAATTCCCAAATGTCTTCCTCCACTGTCTTCCTCCTCTTCAATTATGCATCCAAGGCACTACAGACTACAAGGGCTGTCCAAGAGATATGTACTAATGTCCTAGTTAAGATGGTGTAGCCAGAGGTCCTCAAACTACAGCCCACGGGCCAGATGCAGCAGCTGATGACGATTATCCTCCTCACCCAGGGCTATGAAGTTTCTTTATTTAAAGGCCCACAAAACAAAGTTTTTGTTTTTACTATAGTCTGGCCCTCCAACAGTCTGAGGGACAGTGAACTGGCCCCCTATCTAAAAAGTTTGAGGACCCCTGGCACTGTAGACAATAGACATTTGCCATCACCTTTTTTTTTCCCTTGTGAAATGGGCCCCAGCAGGGTCTCTATCTGTAGTTAGTGAATGGGACTGATTGGATGAAGTTTTCTCAGTTATGACAACCTGTAAGGGTTGAGTCACAAGTGCAACAGGAAGCAAACAGGCAATAATGCTTGAGACACTCCTTCTCCCCCAAGTCATTTCTGTGAGTAAACAAAGACCGCCTAGTGGGCAGGAATTGTGGCCACATTGCCCTGCATCGTTAAGGAGAGGTGTCTCCTTCTCTGATTGGCTGTGCATGCGCCCTCATAGACCCTTATTTTAAGCGGTGGGGAGGAGGAAGTCGCTCTCTTTGACCAGGAGTTCACTGGGAGTCAGCAGGTAGTCAGCTAGGCAGGATGTGAATACGGGAATAAAAGACCTTGAGCTTGCACAAGGCTGTTCTCGATGCGTTACCATGTATCTAAACCATCCTTCTTATGAAATGATGGCCAGACATCTCTGAAGCCCTCAGACAGAGGTAAGCTTGGTAAAATTGGTTTAAGCTCTGCAAGAGACAGTGACTGGAGATTTCTCTGAGGGCCTGGGAAGTAGGAGAGACTGGCAATAGTGAATGCAGAGTGGGCATTAACAAGGGGAATCACGACAGTGGTGAATGCCTTGAGTTGGCATTCACATAGGCTTAAGTCACATGATCTCTATTTCCAGAGCTGGGAGATCAGGGTTTGGACCCTATGTCCAAGAAGTACCCTGGGAAATCACTTGTTCTTTAAAAGGTTAGACCCTAAGTGACAGGAAGTTCAGGAAGTGACATGACCTGTGGGAAGCAGACAGCATTGGTGAATATTGGTCAAGGATGGTTACATTCTATCCAAAGAAAAGGCTTGGGTCTTTTGCTTTTAAATCCTGACAAGCCAGAAGCTGGAAGGGTTCCACAAGCACAGCTTAAAGGGAAAACAGCTTCAGTAAAGGGAACAGTTGGCTCCCAGGTGTATGTCTGGGCCTCTCCCTGCAGGGACTAACTAAATGCTTTCTCTTTGTACCTGAAGATGTCTCTGATTAGTTAATTTGGGAAAGCACCCCCCCCCCCCCCCCCCCCCCCCCCCCCGGGGATCTATTACCCTTCATATACATTAGGGACAGGGGAAGAAAAACAAATTATTGCTTACTAGAACAGGTGCAGAGGGCTTGGGTTGTGGTAAACAGGACATGTGAATCACACATTCAGGTTCAAGAAGTTTGGTTCTAATAGACAGGACGTCAAAAAGCTTGCCCTGCTGATGTAATGTGTATAATAACCCTGCTTCAGACACTGCCCCACCCCTTCAAGGAGACAAAAGCAGGGATTTGGGGGAAAACATTCTTTGGTATTTACCCCAGGAAAAGCTATCTGCCTGAGAGGTATTCATGATAGCTTCATTTTCTCCCCCTTCCCCCAGATGGGGTTCCTGGCCATTGTCCCTACGAATTCCACTTTTAATTATTGTTTTTGCTCACATTTGACCAGTGCAATGTTTTGGCTGAGGCAGTTGGGGTTAAGTGACTTGCCCAGGGTCACAGAGCTAGGAAGTATTAAGTGTCTGAGACCAGATTTGAACTCAGGATCTCCTGACTTCAGGGCTGGTGCTCTATCCACTGTGCCACCTAGCTGCCCCAGGCTACTGCATTTTTAACTTACGGAGATTTGTTTCCTCCAGGATCCGAGCTCTGAACTTCCAACTATTTGTTCACCTTGAATACCATTGGCTAACTGATTCTGACACTCGGCACCCCTCTGAATGCTGCTGCTGATGTGGTTTGAGTGGTCTAGATCCCTGGTGGTCTAGATTAGTGGCTATAAGAGAGTTGTTAAGAATCCCCTTAAAATCGGCCACAGGTTTTAGGAGTGAAAGAATTCACTCATCCTCAGATTATTAATTCCAAAATGAAAGTTTATTGTTAGATAGAAATCAGTTTACCAAGAGACTGACTTCTATAGAGGCAGATCTATGGAAAATGGAGTTTTGCACTGAGAAAATGCAGTTCTCAGTGGACAGAAAGTCCTGGCAGCTGAGTGAACTATCTGGGTCCATCTGCAAAAGACCTTCATTGAAGGAAGCTATTATATTGGATTTTAGTGGGGGCTAGGACAGCCCAAGCACATCAGACCCAGTGGGGGCTAATGGGTAGAGTTCCAAGTTGGCTCATCTACAAGCTGGGTTTCAGCTTGAGCTGGAATTTGAATAGAATTGAATGAGTTTCTTTAATTCAATAGGATTGTAATTCTTTTGCTCAGGACTGAACCAACCCCACCTAGATAACAGAATGAAACTGTCTTGTTTCCCTCCAGTGGGGTCCCTCACTGAGGCAGAGTTGAATAGTTTTAGAGTTTCAGGGTCCCTTCTTCACTGTCATTGTCTCCCCTCTTCTTCATCTGTATCCCCATTGGGTCCCTGTCCCTATAACTCTTGTTATGCCAAAGTTCCCTTTTAATTGGGTGACCAGTTCCTCCAATTGTCCTGTTTGGTAATTCTGCCTTAGGTTATAACCTTCCCCTCTTAATGTTTGAGATAAAGGTTTTATAGACATTCCTTAATGTTTGACAAGATAAAGGTTTATCTATTTCAGATGTCATTAGAATATCAGCAATGTCATTGTTCTTGTTTTTCCACAAAAAACTCGCTGCCTAGATACTCGGAGCTAGACTCTTTGAGATGATAGTCTCGTCTACTCTGCTTGAGTAAACTCTTTCTGTCCAACTCTTTTCCAGAGACAAAGGCCCATCCTTTGCATTTCTAAGAGAGGTCCTCCCACTTCTTCCATCTAGTGGGAAGTATATACATTTGAAAATGGGACTCAGTTTCCCTGTTTGGGTCATCCTGTGTTAGAGTAGTGAATAACCACTCAAACCACATCAGCAGCAGCATTCAGAGGGGTGCCGAGTGTCAGAATCAGTTAGCCAATGGTATTCAAGGTGAACAAATAGTTGGAAGTTCAGAGCTCGGATCCTGGAGGAAACAAATCTCACAAGTAAGTTAAAAATGCAGTAGCCTGGGGCAGCTAGGTGGCACAGTGGATAGAGCACCAGCCCTGAAGTCAGGAGATCCTGAGTTCAAATCTGGTCTCAGACACTTAATACTTCCTAGCTCTGTGACCCTGGGCAAGTCACTTAACCCCAACTGCCTCAGCCAAACGGGATCAACATAGATGCATTGGTCCCAGTATTTCTCTCCATTTAATAAATTATTGAATTGGTCTCTAATCTCTTGTGTTACTCAGTTTCTTCGGCTTTACATTTGGAGGTCCCCCAGCGAGATAATTAGAAAATGAGCAGAATTAGAGATGAGACTTTTGGGTCTCTGCCTTGGGCAGGGTGGTTGCAAATCTGAACTCTTGGCCTGGAGAAGTCAGGCCCTCCTGGATTTCTTTCCTGAGCCTCCAGGAAAGAGAGCAGTTTCCAGCCACAATAGCCTGATGGTAAACAACCCCATTTCGGCCATAGGAGAGTAAGTTTGTCTGGGTACCTTTTGGGGTACCATCTGGTTATGTCTTAAGACTTGTTTGATTAGTGAATAACCGGACTAACTGGACACAGTTGTACGGTTGTCACTTTTGGGGTGCCCTTTTTTGGGGTACCGGTTGATTTGGTTGATTAGTAAATAACCGGACTCGGTTGTCACTTGGGGTGCCCTTTTTGGGGGTGCCATTTGCTTGGTTGATGAGTGGCCTACTGGACGTTGGGGTCACTACTGGAGTGTGATCTAGACACTCCACCACCTCAAAACTCTTCCTGGAGCATATGCTTTGCTTGAGTAAACTCTGTCCAACTCTTTTCCAGAGACAAAGACCCATCCTTTGCATTTCTAAGAGAGGTCCTCCCACTTCTTCCATCGAGTGGGAAGTATATACATTTGAAAATGGGACTCAGTTTCCCTGTTTGGGTCATCCTGTGTTAGAGTAATGCCGGCCCCTCTGGCTTTTGCATGCTCAGGGAGCTATCTACAAAGACTGGGGGTTTTAAAAATGCCATTTGGTTTGGCATTAATGTTAGTGTCCTACTGAATATTGTAATTGTGCAGTCTAAGTGTGATCAGCGTTCTGTATGTCTTGTATGTTATTAGACAGTCTAGTTGTGCTCTGTGTTCTATGTGATTTTTGTGAAATTGTAATTTGTTTGTTTCGGCAACTTAAGAGCTCTGTTAAATTTAAGAACAATGATCAAATTTGGGAATTGGTTATTTCAATACTGAACTCCAGCTGGTGAAAACATTTGATTAGGAATTTAAAGATGATCCTAAATTTGG
Source organism: Sarcophilus harrisii (assembly GCF_902635505.1). Lineage (NCBI taxonomy): Eukaryota > Metazoa > Chordata > Mammalia > Dasyuromorphia > Dasyuridae > Sarcophilus > Sarcophilus harrisii. The sequence continues at coordinate 336,785,551 of NC_045426.1, forward strand.
GAAATGAATTGGTTATTCTTAAGTATAAGATCTTAAAGGAACAATAGCTTGTTAAAGAAGTTCTGTTAACTTGCCTGAAAGAGATCATGTGCCTCTGATTTTACCTAAAGTATGTAACATACAAAAAGTATGAAACTTTTCTGAAAGTTTCAACTATGGCCAAGTTGGACCTTAGGAGAAGTCCATTGGGAATAATGGCCACATGGGGCCAGAAGGAGAGAAAGAAACTATGTTGTTTTATTATTTGAAATGAGGTAGAAATGGATTATATGCTTTAAATCCAGCTCTGCAGGACATGTGGGTTTTATGGGATTCCCCCATCCACCCAATGATTTCTGCTACTTTAAATATTGGGTGGGGTAGGGATCTTTTGTAAAGGTTTAAACTCGCCCCTCCTCTCCCCCCCACTGCTACTACTTCAGCTATAGGAGCCATTTAGTTAGCCTGGAGTGAAATTTAGTTCGACTTTTGCTCCCCACCCTTTCAATATGGTCATCAGTAATCATTATATCCTAAATACTTGAGCAAATAAGTATTTGGTCTGGTCATCTATTGGTTACTAGATATTGTGTCTGAATATTCAAGTTTTTCTTAAGGTTTTTAACTAATGAGAGGCCACATCTTGTAGCAGTCCTTGTGGACCAGTCGTTCTATCTCAGACTGTTCTAACTTTTCTTTGTTAGATTTGTTTTTATTTCTAGATTTGGTGAAATTGCATATATTGACTTGCTTCTGGGGCCTAGCTCAAACCTTTGCTTGTCAGCTCACCACACTACAGACCCATCCCCCTCGAGGACTGAGCATCATCCCTGTTCAGCATGAAGAAGCAATTGACAGCCATCACCCACTTTTCCTGATGTAATTCGGACTGATATGGGGGAGTGGGAAAGTGGTCGACTTGTTAGAATTTTCACTGTATTACTGTGCTGTGTTTAAGACTTGGGATGGAAATTGTTAAACTTGTGTAACTATTGCTATTATGTTTGAGGGACTTTTAGTCTGTTATGTATATGCATATGTGTATGATTTATATGTGGGATGGTCATTTGATAATTTCTTTCCAAAAAAAAAAAAGGGGAGGAGATAGGAAATTGGGAAAACTGGTATCTTTCTAGTTCAGATTTAATTGGAAGTCCTTTACTCCTTGCTTAAATTTACTACACTACAATTTGCTGGTTGTGCTTTAACTTAGAAATCCCTTATTCTGTTGGAATTGCCCTGGCAGACTCAGTTTTGGGGGATTATTTTTTAGAAACAACCAGAAATTGGATACCTGTCTTGGAACTGGCAGTCTCTCTGAGCTGTTTCTCCATTCCTGTTACCCCAGAGCCTTAATTAGTATTTCAGCGTACTTAAAAGGACCTTGTTGATATAGAGGCCTCTAAAAGCTTGGTGTTGCCTGCCTTGCTCTAACTGTGCATAATCTGCTCAGAAATCTGTATTCTAGTGGCACCCGTTTGTTCCTCTGGGCAGGACAGTTGGAGCCACTCCAAGCCTCACCCTTCTCCCCTGGAGCGGGCTGCCTCTCTGAATGGGCAACACAACTGCCTTGAGCCTGCTGCTCTCCAAAAGCAGAGGCCGAGTCATGCACAAATGACCACAGCTGTCCATATACTCCCCAATTGCAGAGGATAAAATAATTGAAATAAGGAACATTGTGTATTGCTGATTAATTCTGGGGTTATCAGGAAGAGACTTGACCTTGCCATAAGTCCTTGCATTGGTCTAGCTTTATTTTGATTTTTATTTAAAATTATAGTGCTAAGGCCTTCTAGAGGAAGGTAATTCAAAGATTTGAATAGTTCCAAGAGAAAAAGGGGGGAATGTTATGCCACAGTTTCCTTTTAATGGGGTGACCAGTTCCTCCTATTGTCCTATTTCGTAATTCTGCCTTAGGTTATGACCGTCCCCTTTTAATGGTTGAGATAAAGGTTTTATAGACATTCCTTAATGTCATTAGAATATCAGTAACCTCCCTATCCTAGGTTATCCCCACCTAGGTCCCTCCATTATGTCATTGTTTTTGTTATTCCATAAAAGGCTCGCTGTCCGGATACTCAGGGCTAGACTCTTTGAGATGATAGTCTCATCTACCCCTGGGATCAACATGGATGCATTGGTCCCAGTATTTCTCTCCATTTAATAAATTATTGAATTGGTCTCTAATCTCTGTCTTGCTCAGTTTCTTTGGCATTACACTCTTTGCCTCTTGTTAGCCTAAAGCAGCTCCAGAAGATGAGAGCTCTGTGTCCCAAATGAATTTGGGGATGACTGCTTCAGGAGAGAAAATTATATAATGTGATTTTGGGGTCCTGATGAAGGGAGAGGAAAACCGTTCCCTTTACTGAAGCTATTTTCTCTTTAAGATTATCACTCAAACTGTGTTCCCTTTTGATCTGTGATCCCTTTTGGAGTCTCAGCCCCTCCTGGGGAAGGCATATCCCCACAGATAAGTTATCTTTAGGGGATGCCACAGCCTTTGATTCAATTAGAAATCCTGATCAAAAGGTACCCCTTTGAAGTGTTGTTAATTCCAATAAGAGATCTGGGTGGGATATTGATAAGCATCTAAGCCTGGGAACCTTAGCTTCCTGAAGCCTCAAGACTCCTTTTAAAGGGAAGTTTCTAAACTTACTCTTTACAGAAGGCCAAACAATTTGCTAGGACCCTCTGCCTGCTAAGAAGGCATTCTCTTCTCAGTGCCAGACTCCATTTCCCTAATGGGATTTTACCACCATAGAAGTCAGTCTCTTAGCAAACTGATTTCTGGCCAACAATAAACTTTCATTTTTGCCAATAATTCAGGGTTTCACAAATCTTTCATGAAGAATCTGTGCACTGACGATAAGGGGATTTTAACAACTCTGACTGCCACTAACCTCATCACCCTGACCTTGGGCCTTGTCTTCTAATGAGTCAGTGGTCCTAAGTCTTCTGGCTATGGAATCTGTTTCAGGAAACTGAACACACCCAATCTATTTTATTCTGACTACTCCTTAGCCAGATAGCTTCTGACCTCAGGAAACTTCCATAGATCAAACTCCTGAGACAATAGTGAATAAGACCACCCTTAATTCATCTGGAGATTACTTCCTAGCCTTATCCTCGGGCTATAGAATTAGCATATTTATGACTGAAAGCTGTATAAGTGTATCTCCTTGCTTCAGTGTCTTAACTGGATTCTCTTAGAACTCATGTTGCTTTTGGTAAACTTTGCCCTTTGACTAGGAGATGGATTCAAGCCAGCAAATTCTTTTGAGATACCTTGAGATGCTGGTCTAAGACTTATGGGGTCCCCCCTTCTCAATCTCAACACTGCTACATGTTTCTATTCCTTGTTTTTCTCAAAATTTGGCCAATGGTTAAGAAGTAAATATCTTCTGTTGTACCAAAGTCCCCTTTTAATGTTGTGACCCAGTTTCTCCAATTGTCTTATTTAGTTATTCTGCCTCAGATTATAACCTTTCCCTCTTAATGTTTGATGAGATAAAGGTCTACCTCAGTTGCTCTGCCCCAAAACCCCAGGCTATAATCCTTCCCTCTTAAATGGTTGATGAGATAAAGGTTTTATAATCATTCCTTCTTAATGTTTGACAGGATAAAGATTTATCCATTTTAGATGCCATTAGAATATCAGTAACCTCTCTCCATTGTGTCATCCTAGGGGCCTCCCCCAACATTAGGTTTTCCCTACCTAGGTACCTCCCCCATTATGTCACTATTCTTGTTATACTTTAAAAAAGCTTGCTGCCCCAGTACTCAAGGCTGGATTCTTTGAGATGATAGTCTCGTCCAGCCCTGAGACCAAGATCCATCTGGTCCCAGTATCTCTCTCCATTTAATAAACTATTGAATTGGTCTCTAACCTCTGTCTTGCTCAGTTTCTTTGGCATTACACTTCGAGAGCAAAGAAAACAACTTCCCCTCTGTCTCTACCTTTCCCTATGAAATACCCATTCTAAAGTACCTCCCTTAACCATAAAATCCCCTTTTGCTCCTTCGTTCTTGTCTTGCTTTATATGACAAGCCTTTTCCTTTGAGAAACCAGTGTGGTGTCCAAGTAATGTTTACCTATCAAACTTATTCTCCTACTGCACTTGGATAGTTGAATGAACTCTCTTGAGTGATACTGATTGTCATTGAAGAGATTAAACATTGTTAACTGACTTAGTGCAGTCTGTAAAATGTCACCCATAAATGGGAGTATTTGGAAGATCTCACTGATAAGAGTAAAACTGCTATATCTGAGTCAGCCCTGTAAAATTATGTAAAATCATCAACAAAATGTCTCCTTTGATCTACAAACCCAAATGCTCCTGCATCCTCTGGAGCAAGATAAACTTTCTTGAGGGAAGTACCGATCCCTGGCAAGATTTCACATCCACTTGAGACTTCTCTTAGACTCGTGCATAAAATGGGTGTTAGAAAATTACTCTTTGCAGATCACTTCTCTCTTGAGAATGATATGCCCTCCAAAAAGAATCCCTCTTGGTGGTTTTTTTTTTTTTTTTTTAACAATAAGGTTTTCTGCCATAGCCTTTGGGTTTAGCAAAATTCTTTTGCTCAAGTCCATGCCTTAGAGAACACTGAACCTCACCCATTCTTGCCTAACCTCTTCTTCGGTACCCTTAGCCCTCATCATTTGGTGTCCCTTCCACGAGAGTTTTTCCCATTGAGGTAAGCTCATCACACCACCCTTCTATAGTGGGGGGGAGGGGGGGAGAACAGCTTGACTTCCCCCGGGCACACACATGGAATTGTCTAGAGGCTTGGGCTTGTGCAGATTTGTCTCCCTGAGGACACTTGGACAGACAAATTTCTGTGGGATGACAAATGGCATTCTTACTGAGGAGAGCTTTTGTCTTATCTTTCTGTCTCTTGGGGGGCGGGGGGGGGCACTTGGAGCAGAAAAGAGCTATAGAATTGGAAAGCTTGGGGCTTGTAGCAGGATGGGTCAGCTTCCTTCCTTCATTCTTAGAGATTCTCCCTTAGGCTGTCTCTTTAAAAATAGGGACAAATTCAGCTTGAGAGATTTAAAATGGAAAAAGCTCATCTATTTTTACAATACTGTCTGGCCACAATATAAGTTAGACAACCAGGAGGTATGGCCCATTAATGATTTTCACTTATTAGGGAATATTCACTTATTATTAGGGAACTGGACTTATTTTGCAGGAGACAGGGTAGATGGACTGAAATTCCTTATGTTCAGGCCTTCATGGTCTGTCTCAGGATCCTAAATTAAGGTTAAATTGTAGAATGTTGCTAGTTAAGTTTACTGTGGGGAACTGGAGACATTGATCCCCTAAATGGCCCCCTCTTTTCCACTCCTTTGGGGGTGCAAGGAGCATCTGCCTCCCCTTGTGGCCTTCAGCAGGACACTCCCAAATCACCTCCAGAGCTGCCCCCTTATCAAAAAGGGGACCTTGGATCCCATACTATCCAACTCCCCTCTCCCCCAGAACCAGACTCTGGGACTACCCCACTCCTTAGTCCTTCTCACAGGAAAAGCAGGGCTTCCTTCTCCTCATCCCTCTCCCTCCTGCCTCCTTCTGAGGCCCCCCTGCCCCCAGCATCTATCTTCTTACTCCTCCTTGATTTGGCCACTTCCTCTAAACTCTGCCCCTTGAGGGAAGTGGCTGACCCTGGGGGAAGGGAGGGGACCGTTAGAGTGCAGATGTTCTTTTCCATGTTGGATCTCTCCCAAATTAAAGAGGAACTGGGCAGATACTATGAGATCCCGCCAATTATATTGAGGGGTTTAAAGCTATTGCCCTCCAGTCCGATCTGTCCTGGGGAGATGTTAATATCATCATCTCTTCTTGTTGTACCACAGAGGATCTGGGACCTGGCCCAGAAGTTTGGAGATGACATGGCTGCCTCTTCCCCTGGTAGATATCAAGCAGGGGCCATAGCCATGCTCAGCTCAGACTCCAGGTGGAACTATCAGGAGGGGAGCAGGGACAGAGAGAAGCGGGATCATCTCCTAACCTGCCTCATTGAAGACATGAAAAGGGGGATTAAAAAGCAGGTGAATTACCATAAGCTTAGAGAAATCACCCAAGTGGCTGAGGAGAACCCTGCCCTCTTTCAGGGTCGCCTTGTAGAGGCCATGAGGAAATACACTAATCTGGACCCCACTTCTCCAGAGGGGACCCCTGTCCTTGCCATGCATTTTATCAACCAGTCTTCCCCAGATATAACACGGAAACTACAGAAATTGGTTCTAGGGCTCAAGACCCCCATGACTCAGTTATTGGAAGTCACCTTTAGAGTATTAAATAATAGAGACCGAGAGGAGGATCGAAAGGATCCAGAACAAAGAGCAGGCCCAGATTCTGGCTGCTGCTATTTCCAAGGGGCCCCAGGACTTGTGCTTTAGGTGCAAAAGGCAGGGCCACGGGGCAAGAAATGCCCTCTGAAAGGTTGGTCTCCAGGTCCTTGTCCTGAATACAAACAAGAAGGACTCTGGAAGAGTAACTGCCCAGGGAAGGGAAGGGCCACGGCCCCCAGTCTCGCCTTTTGGGCTTCTTAAGAGCTGAACTGATGGGGCCCTGGGTTCGGCTATGACTCTCTCTGCTCCATCACTGCTGCCGAACCCAGGGTGACTTTGGACATGGTAGGTATGCCCATCTCCTTTCTCTTTGATATGGGGGCCTCTCTGCTCTGCTCAAGCATTCGGGTCATTTTTAATTATCGCTTCCTGTCCCGCCCCGTTAATGGGGAGAGATTTGATGGTGAAGCTGGGAGCTCAATTCTCTCTGCTCTACCCTCCAAGTAATCTCTTTGTGTTCCTTTCCAGACCCTCCCCCCCACATTCCCTATGAAATCTGGAGGGGACAGACTCTTCTGTGTGGGACCAGGGCATCCCCGGAAGGGCCACACATGCCACCCCAGCCCTCATTAAGCTGAGGGATCCTAGTGTGTTTCCTCATAGGTGCCAATACCCAATTAAGCAGGAAGACGGGATAGGGCTGCAGCCTCTGATTGACAAATTCCTTAAGTTGAAACTCCTGATTCCCTGCAATTCTTTCGATTCTTTTGGTCAGGAAGGCAAATGGAGACTACTGCATGGTGCAGGATCTGAGGGCGATTAATGATTCCAATCCATCCCATAGTGCCCAATTCCTATACGATTCTCCCACAGATTCTAAGAAATACGCAATCCTTTTCTATCCTGGACCTTAAAGATGCCTTTTTCTGCATCCCTTTGCATAAGGACTCAAGGTTTCTCTTTGCCTTTGAATGGGCTAAGCCAGGGGAACTCACCCACCAGTTAACCTGGACTGTTCTGCCGCAAGGCTTTTGCGACAGTCCCCAGCTGTTTGGGCAAGCATTAGCCAAAGACTTGAGGAAACTGGAGCTGCCCGACAGCAGCCTTATCCACTCTGTGGATGATATTTTGCTCTGCAGCCCCACCAGAGAGGAGTCCCTAAAAGCAGCCACAAAGACTCTAAATTTTCTACCCTCAAGAGGCTACAGGGTCTCCTTACCAAAGGCCCACATTGGCTGCCAATCTGTCAAATATTTGGGGCACTATCTCACCCCAACCTCTTGCTCTCTGAGAAGAGGAAACAGGCTATCCTAAGCCTCAAAGAAGCAGCTGGGGACCTTTCTAGGCATGGCTGGCTTCTGTAGAATCTGGATTCCAAAATTTTAGGATTATTGCCAAACCCCTCTATGACTCTATTCAAGGTCCCGATAACCTTCCTCTAGAATGGGGACCTGATCAGGTCAAGGCTTTTAAAACCCTGAAAGCCAAACTGACCTCTGCCCCTGCCCTTGCTCTCCCTGACTTACAGAAACCTTTCACCCTGTATGTGGATGAGAGGGGTGGGCAGGAGTTGGGAGTCCTTACCCAGCCTCTAGGACCTGACTCCAGACTGGTGGCTTATTCCTCAAATAAACTGGACTCCCTAGGATGGCCTTCTTGTCTCAGAGCAGTGGCTGCCACAGCCCTGTTAATTGAGGAAGCCTCCAAACTGACCTTGGGTCAGCCATTAGAGATTCTGACCTCCCCACAGAGTCCAAAGCATTCTAGAAGCCAAAGGGCATCAGTGGCTCTCGAGTGGGAGGCTCACTAGGTACCAGGCCCTCCTGCTAGCTGCCCCTGACCTGACTCTCCAAGTCTGTGGCACTTTAAATCCTGCCACTCTGCTCCCTGACGTCTCTCAATTAGGAGAGACTGTCCATAATTGTGAGGAAGTCATAGATTCTGTCTACTCCAGCAGATCTGACTTAAGGAGCAACCCCCTTGAGAACCCAGATGGGGAGTGGTTCACAGATGGATCTAGCTTTCTTGAGAATGGGGAGAGAAAGGCAGGCTATTCTGTGGTGACCCTTTATAGTACCCTGAAGGCTAAGCCATTACCTCCTGGGACTTCTGCTCAGAAGGCTGAGCTCACAGCCCTAACGAGAGCTTTAGAACTGGGGAAGGGGATGAGAGGCAACATCTACACTGACTCCAAATATGTGCTTCATATCTTGCACGCTCACGGAGCTCTTTGAAAATTAAGAGCCTTGTTGACAGTGAAAAACTCTCCCATTAAACATGCGGAGAAATTCTGCATCAATAGATGCATGCGATTAGGCATTAACAAGCCATCAGTGAGACGGGAGAGGTCTTCGGTCATATTGGCTTCAGGCCAAGGGAACAGGCCGGCAGATTCAGCTGTTAAAGCGGCTGCCCTTTCATTGGCTATGGCACCTTTAATCCCTCAGCTATCCGAGTCTTTTGTTCCTTCCTATAGCCCACAGGAAACAGCTCTAGCAAAGGAATGGGGGTACAGCCTTTCTCCCTCTGGTGGCCCTCAGACCACCTCAGTCCCAGAGGAAGGTCAGTGGAAACTGATCTCTGGGCTCCACCAGGCCACGCACCTGGGGAGAAATGCCCTCCTTTCCAGCTGGGAGACACAATCGGACCGGTCTGCCGGGCCTGCCCAGTCTGTGCCCAGGGGAATCCCGAGGGAGCTGTTAAGCCCCCATCTCTCCTGAAGCCCGTCCAGAGGAGAGGCCCGTACCCTGGGAGGATTGGCAGCTAGATTTCACACCCATGCCCCCTTGTAGAGGTTTTAAGCTGCTTCAGGTGTTTGCTGACCCATTCACTGACTGGGCAGAAGCTTTTCCTTCCAGGACTGAGAAGGCTCAGGAAGTGGCTAAGGGCTTGCTGAAAGCGATCCTGCTGCGTTTGGGCTTTCCCAGCCCTTTGCAGAGCGATAACGACCAGCCTTCATTTCTCAGGTAACCCAAGGGGTAGCCAAGGCACTTTTAACATCTCTTATCATCTCCATTCTGCCTGGCGTCCTCAGGCCTCTGAGAAAGTGGAGAAAATGAATCGTACAGTTGAGTCCTTACTAAACTATGCCTGGGGACTCCAGACTGCTGGATAAAGAATCTCCCATTGGGGCTTCTCAGTCAGAATTGCCCCCGGGAGATAATTAAACTGAGCCCCTTTGAACTTCTGTATGGGCGGCTTTCCTTAATCACTGACATCCTTGTGGAACCCCAGCTGAATGGAGTCACTCAGTTTGCGGCCCAGCTCAGTGCAAATGAGCACCTCCCTAGGCCCTTGGAAGCTTCAAACCAAACCCCATCCCCTGTCAATCCAGGTGATATCCTGTATTTGAAAACCTGGAAGCCTCAGGGATCCAACCCTTTAGGTGTATAGTGGAAAGGCCCATACAGGGTCATTCTGACCACTCCAACAGCAGTTAAATTGGAAGGGTCCCCCAGCTGGACTCATATTTATAGAATTAAAAATGCTGCTTCTGTTACCCCAGTGTATTCCTGTGAGCCCACAGAGGACCTGAAGTTTCTCTTTCCCAATCCTGAGAAATCTCTGGAGAAGGAAGGGTTTAACTGCCTATAAACTTCTTCCCCCCCCCCCCCCCCCATCATGAGGACTCTACTCCTGATGCTTTCGCTCCAGCTTCCTGGTCTTACTCCATGGGCTTTCGCCATTGGGGAGATAACTTCCTGGTCAGACTAGGGGACTCTGTGGGGAATGGGGGTGTCCAGGATTGCTGGGTGTGCCATCCCCACCCCCAGGGGGGTGCCCAAGTAAATCCTGAGGGAGCCGTTAGACCTCCTCCTCTCCTGAAGCCCTCAGAGAAGGGGCACATACCCAGGGGAAGATTGGCAAATAGACTTTACACACATGCCCCCCTGCAGAGGCTTCAAATTGCTTCTGGTTTTTTCCTGCCTCCCCATTTTTAACCTGCTTGTGAGATGTTTCCTCCAAGCTCCGCGCTATGAACTTCTAACTACTCCTTCAGGCTGAAGATCAGGAGAGAACTGACTGGGACACTCAGTATCTCCTAGATGTTGTTGCTGCCATCTTGAGATCTTGCACTTCTCCTGGCCTGAACCCACCTTGGACACAGAGACAGCTCTTCGACCCTTGTTGGCCTGAAGCAACCCCAGAAGATGAGACCTCTGTCCCTTTACCCCAAATGAATTTGGGAGTGACTGCTTGAGGGGAGAATGATGTAATAAAGAGACTTTGTCTCCCTGATCCTTGTGGAAGGTGGGTCATCTGACCTGGGAAATTCCTAAAAATGATCCCCACCCACCTGAATCACCCTTGGGAAAGCTACCACTTCCCAATTGATCTGGGAATCACTTGTTCTGGGAAACAATCAACTCTTATTGATTTGAAAATTAGCCCCTAATAGTGCCCTAACCCCAAACCATAGAAAGTTAATAAAAGACAAGATTCTGTACCCAACCCTTTGCTAATTCCTATCACAAACTGGCCCATTGAGTGGTTTTTTCAGTGAAATAAACCTGCAACACCAGCCTGGGGATTCCATCGCTGTTAGGGTATCTCCCACCCTCAACAATGGTGTTCATGTGTCATTTTATATTAAAATGTAAGCAATTTATCATTGTTTAGTGCTCTCTCATTATTCATGTTTACTTTTGTATGTTACTCTTAAATCCCTATGTTCAAACTTCAGAGTTTCTACATCAGGAATGCTTGCAAGTCCTCTATTTCATTAAGGCCTCACTTTTTCAGTATTCAGTATTGCTTGGGTAAATTATTCCTGACTATAAACTTAGGTTCTTTGTTCCGTTATATTAGTGACGGCTAAAGTTTGACTAGATCCTTGGTATTTGAATTCTTTCTTTCTGGATGCCTGTAGTATTTTTTCTTTGATATGTAAGTTCTAGATTTTGGCTTATAGCATACCTGGGAGTTTTCAATTTGGGACTTCTTTCAGAAGTTGGCTGTAAAAACTTAACTTACCATTTATTTCCAAAAGATCTGGGCAGTTTTGTTTTTTTTTTTTGGTGACGATTTCTTGAAATATGATCCACCTAGGTCTATGAACTGAAATTGGTAGTGGGCAATGAAACCTGCTCTCCATGATAGTATCTTGGTATGGGCCTGTGGATGCCCTGTTATGGATTTGGGCTCTCTCCTTAATCTGGTGCCTAACTTCTATGATCACATCCCTTCCCCAGTGTTCTTAGACCTTTTTGTCTCTTTCATTATGCTGTCCTGGGATGGAAAGATGACTCAATTTGACTTTTTCTTGGATTCCCCACAAGGATGCTTAATGTGCTTATCAATTTCTTAGTAAAATTTATGTCAATAGATATTGGGATTTAATCTTCATTTATCTTCATAGTGGTCTTTTTGCTTAGGCTTCTTATGAGTTTCTCATATACACATCAAATGTTCATTGAGATTACATTTGTTGTTGCCTCTGGACACATGATAAAACCAGTTCTATCAATGACTATTTGTATCTCTGTAGAATCTGAGCTATACTTCCATTTAGCTTCATTTTCTTCTGTTTTCAGTTATAGCAAGAATGTCAGTATTGATAAGATACAATTCTTCAAGAAATGTATCAACACATTAGTCAATGGACAATGATTTCGTATTTAGAGTATCAACAATTGGTATTTAAAGACATTAGCATCTACTATTCCCTTCTCTGCTACCATCACTGCAGAAGTGGAAGGAGATGAACAGGACTAAAGACCACTTTGCATTTTTGTTTCATGGGTTGCCATGACCAAATAATTCACCTCTTATTGGTTCAGCCTTCTGGTTAGGAATTTTTCTCTACATTACCATGGAGACAATGTAAATCGACACATACTATATACTATATGTTCACTTTTTTCCTCTTGTGGTTTGCCTTTTTGTTCTTTTTTTCTCCCAGCATGATTCATAAAAAAAGTGTATTTAAAAATTTAATGTACATATATAATAAAAAAAAACCAATATTAAAAAAAAGAGTCTCTACTTAGCTAGTCTGGTCCTCAATAAATAGGCATAAGCTTCTGACAGAATTGCACTTGAAGTCTTTCCAACATTATAGAATCTGCTAGAGCTTCCACTATATTTTCATAGTCTTTTAGAACCCAGAATTAATTTTTTTTTTTTGACCACAATGAGGAATTGAAGTGGGTCTTAATTATTGTTTTTAATTAGTTATTGTTTTCATTAGTAAAACTTATATTCACTATGTGTGCCTCCATTACCTCTGGGTACTGACAATTTTCTTTCATTTGAGATTGATGAAGTAAATAAGACCCCGACAAAAGACCCAAGTCCCTTTTAGCAGATCAGTATCTAGGTGGGCCATGAGGAGCGGCACTGACAATATTATCTAGCCTCTAAGTGGGCTCTGGTAGAATTTCTTGCATTGACGGGATTGTCTCGATACCCAGTTACGATATACAACTAGGAGGCCAAACTATAGATGTCAACCTTCAAAGTTATTTTCTGAGGTAAGTGTATTTTGCTTTCAATCTTTTCTCATAAAGATCCCATCTTTCCCCTTGTTAATTGCAAGTTCTTTAGGAACTTTGCCAGCTTGCTAAGTGTTAGCAAACAAAAAGTGAAAAAAAGTATGCTTCAATCTGCCTTCTGAGGATGATGAATTATTTTGAACATGACAAACTCCATACCTACCCAATACAACGATGGAGAAATAACATTTTCCCCAGGATCTTATTAGACTGTTTTTGTTGGGGTATCTTCAAACTCTCATTTAAGCAGAAACAACACAAGAGAAAGCCCGAGTCTCTCAGGCCTCTGAAGTAGTTCATGAGAAAACATGATTTTTTTTTACTTCCAACTGACTTGAACTTTAAACCCATCTTCAAAAGCCCACTTAAATCCAAATCTGGTCTCACCAATTAGCCAACAATAGGTCTCTCTTCTGGGAGATTATAAGAAATGGAAGGGCCCAGGTCTGTAAAGATCAAACTGATGGAGTCAAACAGCATACTTTGTGGGGGGGAGGTGGTCTGTTAACTGAAGTTAGGCTATAAGCTTTTTGGGTTTTTTTGCTGAGGCAGTTGGGGGTAAGTGACTTGCCCAGGGTCACACAGCTGGGAAGTGTTAAGTGTCTGAGACCGGATTTGACTTAAGGGCTGGTGCTCTCTCCACTGCCCCACTGGCGCCCCGGCTGCAAGCTCTCCAGGGGAAGATCCTACAGTGAGTCAGATAGGAGGCGGTCTGGCTTCCACCTGGCTGCTTAGGAAGTGGTATCTACAGGGGTGAGGAAGGCAGGGACTTACCTGAGCACTCAAACCCCTCCAAATATTCTAGATGACAAATTCTAGCGGTCAGAACCCACAAAGAGAGAGACCTCTTCCAGCCCACAGCAGCTTGGGTAGGCAGAACAGGTCTGGCGCTGTGGGGGAGAGCCGAGTGCGGCGTAGGACGCTCTGGCACAGTGGAGGCCGAGCCCCAGAAGTCCTTGGGGCCCCTGAGCCTTGGGCAGCAGCCGGAGTGGTCCCCAGACCCCTCTGTCCTCAGAGGGAGCTTGCAGGGCTCTCTTGGTTAGCGCCGAGGCAGGCCTCTGCTCCTTGGCCCACCCTGGATCTGGCAGGAGGAACACCAGTGTGCTGGAACTTGCAGACTCTGCTAGTGTTTGAGGGCAGTTTGTGGTGGCTCAGGACCAGAGCACAGGTCAGGAGGGTAGTCAACACTACTTAGAGATGAACACCTTGGGAAAACTGAGAACTTACAGGTCCTGCACCACACCCGGAACGAAGATCGGGACAGTATTAGAGCCTCCATCCTAGAAGCAGAGCACTACTTTTAACAGTTAAAAGTCAAGTAATAGGCTAAAAAATGAGCAAAAATCAGTTTTCCATCATTTCAACAAAGGCTTTTAGACAGCTGATATCCCACATACTTGGGATAAGAGAATATGCCCAAGTTTATTAGTCATGGCCAAGATTCATTTATTTGTTCCCACATTTGTATTTACCAATGATAGAAAAGAGGCCCCACTGCATCCATTGTTTCTAATTCTCAATGTTGTGTCCCTGCTTCAAAGGGAATGATAGACATCTCAGACATATTTTAGTGCATCCATCTACTTTTAAAAATGAAATTGAAGTCCAGAAGTTAAATGAGGTCTCACAGCTAGTTTATATAAAATGCAGGTTTAGAATTGAGGTCTCTTGTCTCCCACAATGTTTTTAGTAGTACATATACTACATAATGGGGTGTGTGTGTGTGTTTGTCTAAGCAATGATGGATTTTTCTGCCCCTTACTCTGAAAAAGGACTCCCATCAAACACTGCTCACTCAATAATGAAACTTTATAAAATTCTGCAATTGCATTTCCCTTCAGAAATCTCATCTCTTCCAGATACAGATCTCAAATTTCCTGTAGAAATATGAAATATGACAGCCACAACCCATGACAACAAAGTAATGGGCTAATAAAAATGATTCAAACAAGTACATTACTACTTCAGTGGGATAATTATAATATTTAGTTTGCCTTGATATGTCTCAGTATTCTGCAAGGTACTGTTTATAAGCTAAAATCTGGGAGTGTCTCATAGTTCTTTTACTCTAGAAGTTTTTTTTTTTTTTTAAGCTTTTATTCTTTATTTCTTTTAATATAGATTTTTTAAAAATTTTCTTAAGTGTTGTCCATTATCCAGCAGATAAAAACTTGTAATGGTGATATACTTTATTAATCACAAATAAACTGGTCAAAATAACTGCCCCCAAATACTACACATGACAACGAGAAGCCAGAGGGAGCACACAACACAGCAGGAAAATGGAGAAAGGAAGTTGGTACAGTTGTTGCTGATAATGTTGAAGCCAAATCAATGTAGAGAAAATGTTCTGGCAAGTACATAAATTATAGATAATATGCACTCGGCCCAATTAGAATTACAGAAGCAGCATAAACTGATAAACATCTTCTGGTCTCCTAGATTCCCATCTCTCCCAACTTGAATCTAATTTGTACACCACCTGCCAGAATAAACTTCCTTTAATTTTGCTTTCATGTTACTCCTCTGTTTAAGGACCTATTGATTCCTTATCCTCTACTGCAGCAGCAAAAATCTGTCTGTTTTCCAAGGATCTCCATAACGTGATTTCACTTGAAATATAATGAACATTATCTCATACCATTACAAGCAGCATGGTGACTGGCGGTGGAATGATGGGCCTTGAAGATGTAAGTTCAAATTCAGCTTCGAAAATGTATTGTGTGACCTTGGAGAAGTTATTTAGCTTCTATCTTACTCCACTGGAGAAGGAAATGGCAAATCATTCTAGTATATTGGTCAGAAAAAACCACCACCCAAAAACCAAGGACAGCACAGACTACAAGGTCATCAGATTCTGCTGTTTGAGCAACAAATTCCTCAGCATTCCCTCTCTCTCCATCAAGTCACTTGACTTCCTCCACTCTGCCTATCTATCTGTAACCCTGCCTTGGAAGATGCTCCTCAAAGTTAGCAAATTTAGACTGAGGATCTTGATTATAAAGTCCCTTGACACAACTGCAAATGATACTTCTCTTGTAAAATATGCTGGAGACATTATAATCTTAATTTGTAAAGCACCTCACAACCAGCCTGTCAATGTATATGAAAGACAGTGTATTAAATATTTGCTGATCTGATCAACAGAGAGGGAAGAGCACAGTACATGTGAGATATTACTGTTTAGAATGTAGATGTAACTTTGGCAGAAATTAGATCGACAAATGTTAATAACAATCACAGAAGCTTGATTCCCACTTAACCAGTAACCACTTTTACTTTCTTATATAAATCAATATCATTTCATTTCTGTGGCTCCTCTTGAGCTTCCCAATTTTTGCCTTTTTGTCCCTGGGATGGCATGTACCAAGGTCCAACTTTCTGAAAATGGTTCTTAGGAAGTAAAAAGGTAAAGTAAAGGAGGTAAAAAGGTAAGATTCAAGTGATAAATCAGAATAAGAAACAATTCTAAAATTCCATACCATCCTTCAGTGACTACATCTCAGTTACACAAAATCACAAAATATGTTCAAGTGAAATAAGCATCCTTTATCATAATTGTCAGGATCCCTGGGAATCCAATTATTAGTTGGCATCATGGAAAAACTCAGATGGCTCAAACCCTTTTGGTACCATTGTTTAAACAAGTAGAGGAGCATTCTCTAAGTCAAAAAGAGACAGTCAGTTGAGAAAGTCAGTCAATTCAGTTTATCAAAAGGAATTATAAAGAAAAACTGAGGAGGAAAAATAATGTCAATGGAGAAACCAAAGTCCAAAGAAAGATAGAAAATAAACTCTATGGGAGAAAGAACTTTTTGTTTGAATCTCCAGTACCCTATACACAGTAAGCACTTAAATGCACACTGAAAATGAAATCAATGAGGGGAAGAAAAAAACACTGAGAAGGAATATAAACTAATCGAAGGGTTGGAAAAAGCAGGAGAGAAACAACAAAAAGTAAGGAGTTAATATAGAAGCCTAAAAAAGATTGATAGGAAAACTGCAGTGATGAGAATTCTGATGAGCAAAGGGAAGTGGGGGGAAAAAAAAAATCTAAGCAGAATTCCTATATTTGGATTGTCCATCACCAGTGTTATTTACCATTGCTTTCTTCCCCTGAAACATCCATTCTGATTGAATAAAAGCTCCTTGAGGGCAAGGGCTTTAATTTTGGGTCTTGAAGTTCCTAGTACAGAAATTAAAAAAAAAAAAAAAGGCTCTCAATAAATTACTTGGGAGATTAATTCCTCTGGGTACTTTCAAAGCAAGAGATACACTTCTGGGCTGGGAAGAAATCCTACATGTATTCCACCTCTTCCATGGAAATGATGAGGTCCTGGGTCATTAAATGGGGTTGGCAGAGAGAGCCTGAGATACTGATAAAATTATTCCTTGAGGCAAACAGGGAGGGGCACTGATGGGGATTAGCTTAATCTTACAGTGGCACTCCACTTGTGTAAACCCATTTTACTGTATCTAGTCAAAAAGCCAAGTTATGTCAAATCCTCAAGTTAAATTTCCCCCATAAATCTGTCCATGGTTCTGGCCAGCTTTACTGAACCCCTTTGGGTTAGTCCACCACATAGCCTTCCTCTTATCTCATAGAGCTTCTCTCTCCTTCTTACATCTAAATATTTTAGGGAGCTAAATTCCTCTATGGACATAGCCCGTTAGTTAATGGCATACTTCCCACCTCATAGCATATTCTTTTAATGGATTCTTCCAAACTCCTTTCCTTTGTAACCTATTGCTCTCCCAACTCTTATTTCATATTTACCATTCTTGGTGTCTATTGTATCTCTTCATTTTGTCTGTAACTTCTTCTCAAAGAGAAAGGCCATTGTGAATTCTTCACAACTAAATCCCAACATTTGGTGCAAATTGCTCTCCTAACTCTCATCATTTGTGCTGAACCCAAAACCCATAACACACACTGAAACATCCACCACCCCCAGTGCTTCACCAAATCATATAACACTTGATTTTTCTCCCAGGACATTGATTGTTGAAGTCTCTTCACCCAAATTCACGGTTTTTAACTTACAGGATTTTAGGAAATTTAAACATTTCATGGCTTACATTCAGGAATACCCACATTTTCTTCCTGGAAATTGTTTGAAATACACCAAAATGGCATATCTTTTGAGAGTAAGACATGACTTTATGACATCACTTCTCAAGTTCAAAAAATTTAATACTATTAAGACAAAAGGAGCCAGACATGAAAGAAATTTGACTTTATTACACCAAGTTCATAGAAGGTAAAAACATTCCTTTTAAAGGCTTTGTGATAAGTCCAGTGTAAGCTAGACAGATATTGGACTTAGACATAGCCCATCATAAGTGTTCTAGCCTTAACATATGCTAGTGATGGACACAAAATAAATCCAATTACTAGGATTTTTATCAGAAATTTCCAGGTCAGTCCAAAAAGACAACACAAAGAGCGAGCCATCAGCCCAAAGCAAAGCAAACAAATCAATACTGGAGTTGGCAAGAGGCATTACTGGCAAAACATGTATGTTTATGGTATTTTAAGACATGTTGATCATTCTAAAGTAGCTTTAATGTTATGACTTAATCTGGACAACTTTGGAGGAGTGGGGAAGAGCCAGTCTGTGATATCTGATTCCCATCCCCCCCGTCCCCTCTGTATATCCAGGCTATTCAAATCTTTTGTCTTGGTGAACCCACACTTATCTTCCTGAATATTTTGTCCATTAGCTTACCTGATTCAGGAACTCCTGCATGGCTCTTCATCAACTATGTTGTAATAGAAAAAAAAATTGCCTAAAAAATCCCTGCAGAATATAGGCTGATCCAGACTTCTGCTGCATCCTCTACTGTTTCTCTCACTGACCTGAAACTTTCCTCTCTCCTTATGAAGCAATCCACCAATTTCCCCTTTCAGTGGTCACTCTTTATTAGAGGGAATGATGCTGCTATCAGTCTTAAATTATTCATGTTTTTAACTAACATTACAGCCAGTAGTCTTCCAGGAAAGCTTCTAAATTTGTCTCCAGAACCTCAAGCAGCCCAAAAACTCCATCTGTGTCCCTCTGGAGAAGGATGTCAGACATAGAATATAAATCCCACTTTATCCAATTTGACTAGAGATAAAAGGCACAGCAAGGGAGCCACATCAAAATCTGGAGATACATTCTGAGGAGTGTTTGCCTTAGAACAGGGAGGACTTACCCTATATAGAATTCTTCTCTGAGGGGGTCACCACAGAGTGCACCTGCTGTTCTCCCTGCTGCCCCCCAGGTGCTGGAGAAGATGGAGGAATGTCTTTCACAGCTTGAGGCTAACTCGGCTTGTCTGCACAAAATTCTCCTTACCCGCAAAATAATTCTCTGAAGCAATTTCTTCAAAGTAGACATCTGTCTTTGAGATAGAGAAGGCCAATTACAAATAAAAGCTCCTCTGCTAATTTGGCTGTGTCAAAACTGCAAACCAAAATCGCAAATTTCTAGCCAGTGTGAGTTCTTTGGTGACTCATAAGACGAGAACTTCGAGAAAAACTTTCTCCGCACTGAGAACATTTATAGGGCCTTTCTCCAGTGTGCGTTCTCAGATGTCGAATTCGATTGGAGCTGTGAGAAAAACTGTCCCCACATTCATGACAGGTATAGGGCTTCTCTCCTGTGTGGATTCTTTGGTGCCTAATGAGGTTGGAGCTGTGAGAGAAGTTTTCCCCACACAGAGGACATTTATAAGGTTTTTCTCCTGTGTGTATTCTCTGGTGTCTGGTAAGATGCATACCCTGCCTGAAGCTTTTCCCACATGTCAAACATTTAAAGAGCTTCTTCTCTCCTCTCTGAGTTGCATGATTTGTGGTAACTGCTGTACTGCTACTTACTGTTCCCCCACATTCAGAGAAAGGGTAAAATTTCTCTCTTTCGTGGGTTCTCTCATGTATGACAAGATGTGAACTTCGAGAGAAACCTTTCCCACATTCAGAACATTTATAGGGTCTCTCTCCTGTGTGAATTCTCTGATGTCTAATGAGGTTAGAACTATGAGAAAAAATTTCTCCACATTCAGGGCACTTGTAGGGTTTTTCACCAGTATGGGTTCTCTGATGCCTGTGAAGGTTTGAGTTGCAAGAGAAGCTTTTCCCACACACATTACACTGATAGGGCTTCTCACCTGTATGAGTACGCTGATGTCTAGTCAGGTGTGTGTTCTGACTGAAGCTTTTTCCACACTCAAGGCACTTGTGGGCTTCTTCTCCCAGATGTACTCTCTGAGGTGGAATGAAATGTGGGTTCCCACTGAAGATTTCCCCACACTCTAAACCCATACAGAGTCTCTCTGTTGTATGGGTTCTCTGGTGCCTAATAAGATTTGAGTTATTAGAGAAATTTTTTTCACATACAGGACATTTAAAAAGTTTCTCTCCTGGCTGAGGTTTCTTTGGTCTTATCAATTCATTGCAACCCAAAGCCCAAGCTGTAGGTTTTTCCAGTCTCTCCTCTAGAGAAGGATTCCATTGTCCTTCTAATTTTCCCTGTTCAGGACTCCAGGGGACCTCTATTTCTGAATGTCCTGGGGGGATTTCTTGAGGCAGTTCATCAAAGTGTTCAGAAGGAGAATTATCTTCCTTATCTTCTTTCTTCTCTTCTGCCAAGGAAAAACAAAACAAAACAGAGTTTTATGCCTGCACCACAAAAAAAAGAGAAAGTCACTGAATGGTATCCATTTGAAATATCCTGAATAATATACACATCTACCCTTGGATGCCCAAGGTGCCTAGAAGGAGCCAATTCCGTTTCAAATTCCTAAGGAGTTCCCATTAATAATTCTAGAAAAGAAAAACTTGATAGGAATCATAAAATCCATTTAAGAATGACATTATTAAAAAAAAAAATTCTCCTTTTCAGACTTAATCTATGTTCTCTGCTTTTCTGGATAATGTGGAGTGGATAGAAAGTGGCCAAAGTATATAGAATTGTGTTCTATCAGGTAACCACCTTTCTAATAGTAGAAGCAGAATGGCCTTATCACCTAAGGGCCCAAGGAATTATGCTCAAGGAAATTTTCCTGTGAAGCTATTCCTTTTTATTCCTCACCTATATAAGGGGCTCTGGAGTTCCCTTGCTCCTTAACACTCTGAAGACTGGGATCCCACGACTTTTCTTCTTGTTCTACATGGGTGACTGGGTCCTGATTTGGAATCTGAGATTCTGTTGAAACAAAATACAAAATCGGTTCTTTTTAATTCCTCTAAATTAGTACAAGGTAGACAGATATCCAATTAGTTCATATAAACTAAAACATTGATTGGGATTCCCTATCAGATATAATACAATCTCTTTTCTGTTGAATTTCAAGGCTTTCAAAGAACTAAATGTGTGTGTAAACTTCTTGTTTTTGTTTGCCTTTCATTCTGGAAAATGACCAAGACATCAGGGAGGTGATGCCATGCCATGCCAGTAAATTGTATTTAAATGAGGGAGGGCAGTGCAAAGTCACCAGCCTCACTTTCTCTTTGGAAACCATCTGGGTCCAATGGCCAG
Source organism: Sarcophilus harrisii (assembly GCF_902635505.1). Lineage (NCBI taxonomy): Eukaryota > Metazoa > Chordata > Mammalia > Dasyuromorphia > Dasyuridae > Sarcophilus > Sarcophilus harrisii. The sequence continues at coordinate 336,806,841 of NC_045426.1, forward strand.
ATATTGATGATCAGGATGACTGAAGATGGCCCTGGATGCAGTGGGAGATCTTGTCCTTTTAAAACTAAGATCTTTCCCAGGTCTTGGTTTGACTGAGGTAACTACCCATTAAGTGATTAAGATTAGGTAAGAAATAAATGAGTCAAGAAATGGTCTTTTTTACCTAGTTTAAAAAAAAATTAATCAGGAAGGGAAAGATCCTCAAGATTTGGGGTCAAAACGGCAAAATTGCTCCTTACATTCTTCTGAGACAATCAGAGTCAAAACAAATAACCAAGTGGGCTTGACTTGGGACTTTTAGTTGGCCAGTCAATGAAAGCTAGAGTGTTTTGGGGTTAAAGCCTAGTCCTAAAGAAAGAAATCTAGGAGGATTGTGATAAAATGGTGGAGTAGGTTGGCTATGGGCACTTGCAAGAGGGTACAATTCTTGGTTTACAGTTCCAGGTTAGAGGGATGAGCTGAAGTGAAGATAGAGGCACCATTCTCAAGCCCTCCCCTTCTCCCCCATTAGAGCTGCTTACACTAATACTTCTTATTAAAAACAAACAAAAAAAAAAAAAAAAAAAAAAAACAGCAAAGAAGAAAAACTCCAGCCATAGAAACTTACTATGGGAACTGTAAAGACTGGGGTTCATCTTCAGAGAAGGACACTAAAGTAAGAAAAAGCTTCTTCTACCCCAAAGAATAATACGAAATGGCTCTCTGCCCAGAGAGAATTTACAGAACCCAAAAATAATTTAAAAATCAAATGAGACACTGAGGAAAAATTTAAAAATTAAAATAAAAACCATCCAAAAAAACAAGATGACTGTGGGAAAAAAAGTAAATCAAGTAGAAAAGGAAATACAGAAGATAAAACTCTTTGAAAATTAGAATTGGGCAAAGGGGAAGCCAGTGAAGTTATGAGAAAAATAACAGATTATAAAGAATGAAAAAATAGAACAGAATATGAAACATCTTATAAAAAAAAAAACAACAACAGATCTGGAGAACAGATCAAGGAGAGAAAATATAAGAAAAATTGGATTATCTCCAAGTTGCAATCAAAAAAGAACCTTGATACAAGAAACAATCCCAAGAAAATTCTCCTGGAGTGATAGAACATGAGAGTAAAGTAGAAATAGAAAACAAAAATCCATAATCAACAAGATTCTTTGTGGAAAACATACAGGAATATTATTGCCAAATTTGAAAGTCCCATATCAAAGAGAAAATTTTGCAAGAAACAAGAAAAAAACAATCCAAATATGCTAGAGATACAATTACAATTGTATAGGATTTAATCAGTAGCTACAATTAAAGACTGCAGGTCCTGGAATCGTATCTACTGACAATCAAAAGAACTAGGCCTATGGAAAAAAATGGACAGTCAATGAACGTGCAGATGCTCAGGACTTTCTATCAACCAAATCCAGATTCTTTAACACATAAGAGCAACTATCAAAGATCAATGTCAAGTTGCTTAACAGGAACAAGTTGGCTTTTTACATGGGAAATGTATATGCCACATGTTTAAGATTGACATCAGCAATAGGGTGCAAAAAATGGGGCAGAATTTTAGGTAAAAAAAATTAATTGTCATATAAATGAGGTGCAGAGAAAGAACAAACACAGAGGCTCTGTCAGAATGGGAGGATGAGGGCTTGTAGTTCTAAAAACTTACTCACATCAGGGAATAGGTTAAATAGGCAAAACTACATATATACTATGAAAGGTATAACACCTTCCAAAATCTATAAAGAAGTAAGGGGGGAAGGAAAAGCAAAGGATGAGAGAAGACAAGGGAAGAATCTATTGGTAGGAGGAAGTTAAGGAATAGCAAGACAAGTTAGCAGAATTAAAGCAGAATCGGCAGGGATAGGAACATATGTAGAAAGATGTGTGTGGAGGGGTCTGTATATATAATCTACATATGTATACAGAAATACATCCTTTCTTAATTATAAGCTTTTTGGGGGAAGAGGGAAGGGATGCAAAAGAAAAAAATAAAGTAAAAAAAAGTGCTACTTGCAGGTAAAGTAAAGATAGGCATCCATGAATACAATTTCTTCTATTAATAACATATATACATTCTTGAACTGGTTAATTTGTTGTTATATATTTTGAATTCTCCATGATGGGCACATGACAATGTTCTGTTTTATTTTGTTTTGTATTCCTTTTGTTTTTCTTGTTTTTTATTTTCTTATATATATATATAAAAAAAGAATTAAAAAAACTAGTCTTTGAACCCCAAGACATAAGAAGCACATGTAAAATAAATGCCAAAGTACAGAGAAGTGACAATAAAAGCACTTGGGGAAAAATGTTTAAAAAAAAAAAAGTAGCTGAAGAAAAAAATGAAGTTTTACTCTGGTATGACAGTTGACAGACTCTAGAATATTTTCACTTATTGGTAATAGTAGTATGATGGCCTGTATCTTTAAGAGCTAGGTTAAAATATAATATTAATAGGAGTATAAATTGATAACAGGATAAATATGCAAAGGAATAAGTGTAGTTCAGAAATATGCACTGTACAAAATGTGGAGGGACTGATTATGTAGAAGGATGACCCCTCAAAAAATCATCGGGGCAGACATGGTAAAAAGAAAATATCAGAGGAATGCGAATTAAAAAACCCACAACAACAGAAGTTAGCTGCCAGGATATAAATACCAGATTATAACATACAGATATACAGAATGTATATTTTATTGTGCTCTAAGAAATGATGAACAGGATTCTTTCAGAAAAATCTGGAAAATCTTACATGACCTGATGCAAAGAACAGAACCAGAACATTATACACAGAATTTTATGATGAGTAACTGTGAATGATTTAGCCATTTTCAGCAACATAATAATCCTAAACAATCCCAAAGAATTTATGATGAAAAATACCATCCATTTCTAAAGAAGAACTGGTGGAACCTGAATGCAGATTTAAAACTTTCTTTAATTTTATTTATTCTGGAAGGTAGGTGAATAAAAGGGTGGTATCTGCTTACTTTTGTCGAGATAACCAATATAGAAATATGTTTTATATGACTGCACATATATAATCTATACCAAATTGTTTGCCTTCTCAAAGAAGGTAGGAAGGAGGAAGGAGGCAAGGGAGAGAACTTGGAACTTGAAAAAACTTTTTAAACGAATGTTAAAAATTGTTTTTATATATAAGTGAGAAAAAATAAATTAAAAAACAAGTTCCATTTTTAAAAAAATAATATATATAGAAGTAATCACTTCAATTTTCATCTCTTTGGTTTTTATTTATTTGGAATGCTATGTTCAATGCTGAACTCCACAATGAAATAAAGATCCAGAGGAAAACAACCAAAGAAATTAGCAAGAGGTACTTTACAAATTCTGGCTCTGACATTTATTAACTAGGCAAGGGAAGTCATTTAACTTGCCTAGACATATTTCAGCTGAAAAATGAGGGACAATCAACACTGGTCTGAAGCTATGGCTCTGAAATCTGAGTCAAAATCATTAGTTCAATTCTGTCTTAAGATTTTTACTAGCTGTGTGACCCTAAGGCAAGTCATTTAACTTGTATGCCTCAGTTTCTTCATCCATAAATGGGGATAATAGAACTTACCCTCACACAGTGTTGTTGGATCAAATGAAATATTTGTAAAGCACTCTGCCACCTTAAAGCATTATAAGTACTAGCTAGTATAATAATTATATAATTATTTCTTAAAGTCACACAATAGAAGTAGAAATAGTAACAGTAGTAGTAGAATAGTAGTAGAATATAGTAGATATTCATATTATACTAGATACACAATAATAGAAATATTAATAGAAAAAGCAATAGTCTAATCCAGATCCTATTACTAAGGTCAGAAACTTTTTCCACTGCACTAGGCTGTAGCTGTCACATAACAGCTAAAATTACAAGAGTCCACCTGGTCTTGTAATTCCTTCAGACTAGATATAATCTATTCCATGACTACAATGCGCTTAATCTTAGGCTCTAGAACCAAAGGTCCACATTAGATTGGTTCTTCCCTCTATCAGATCCCTCCTATATAACCACAATGAATTTATATAAATGGCCTGGCTATCCAAATGACAGGTACTATTGTCAGATATCCACAGATTTTTAATACTGTTTCTTACCTAATGCAACCACGTTCTCATAATTCTCCTGTATGGCTTCCCTGGAAAGGGCCTTCTTACTGAGTTCCTGATGTCCCCATTCCTCCTGGGAAAGATACATTGCCACATCTTCAAAGGTCATAGGTAACTGAAATGGCACAAAGATTCTTTCTTAACATCTACTACTCTAAGAACACAACTATTAAAATGTAAAAGAAAAATTAGAGAGAGCAAGAGCAGGTCTATGCTATGTGGAGGCAACAAATGAAACAAAACAGTGGTGCCCTAATAAAGAATTTCTGAACATGATTTGATATAGAGAATCTGAAAACACATTTAGGCAATAGGAATGGAAATTCAGGGAGGATAATGGGAACTGCCATATATCACCTGGGATCCTGTTGTCTCTTTGTCTTCGGTGTCTTCTGCCTTAGAAGGAAGAAGAGAAACCCAGGAAGCAGATGATGCTGAAGGAGACAAATCAAAAGAATCAGAATAGCATTTTTGTTTCTATTTTGATGCTATGCTATTCACTATACAGAGCTGATTTCTCCCCCAATGCTCAGTTCCTGCTGAGCTGACATTCTAGAAAGAAGAAAAACAAAGGTATACAAAGAATAAATTGGTCCCAAAAAGTGGAGGAATACTTCCAAAACTTCCTACAAGTCCTGCTACTCCCCTTTTCTCCGTTTCCTCAGCTTATAACTGCCTGAAACAAGGCTTCCCTTTTTTCTATGAAAAAGGGATCCTGGGGCAATTCTATCCCTTCCCAAGCTGCTAGGAATAAAAAATATTATAGCTGTGGCCACTCAAGTCCTCGTATGAAACCTTCCAGCTCCTTGAGATCATACTGACTGTAAGAATTTGTTCTTTTCTGCAGCCCATTCCCTCCCCTAACCAAAGAGAGATACTGTCAATGTATATCCCTCTTACAGGGGAACCATAAGCCCTTTGTGATTACTTTTTCTAATACCCCTCCCCTCAAGGGAGTGCTGTCCCCAGATGAATCTCTGCTCCTCACCCCTCTCCTTTAGGGGCTGGGGCCCCCCTTTAGGGCTAGGGCCCAGCAGGTCCTGTAGTCCAAGGCAAGGGCTCTGCTCAGTCTCCGATGGCTCCAGCTTGAAGTTCGGTGGTTCCTGTGCTGCTTCCAGAGGTGAGGTCTCCTCCAAAGGCACTGCCTGTCCCCGCCCATGGATTGTGACCTGGGAACCAGCCCAGATCATTCATCACCATAACAGGGCCCAATGGCAGGTGGTATCACTACTGGATTCTGAAGAAAAATCCTTAATAGTAAACTACAGGGCATACCCCATGAAAAGAAAGAAGGATGATTTGAAGGTTTTCTGACGCCCAAGTGTACTGGAAATCACATAGAAGAAAGTACTTAAAGAAATGCTGAAGCTGAAAGTAACCTAGCTCCAGTTCAAAGAGGCATTGTGATATATTCCTCTACACTGTTCTCATTCAAACCCTCCCCAACCTCACTGGCTGCTCCCAAGAGGAAGACAGCATCCTCAGTTTGTCAACCTGTGTGGCCTTGAAAGCGAAGGAGCCTGAAGCACCAAACTTGCCTTCCAAGCTAACAAACCAACTGGGAATGAGTTTTGCAAAAGAGAGGTCAGGCTATTCATGCTTAGGACAGTGGAATGAGCAATATCCTTAAGTCAAAAGAATTGGGATTGAGTTCCACCTCTATTACTTACTACCTAGGAAGTCATAGTCAAGTCAGAATCAGTCAGACTTCTTTGGATTTTAGTTTCCTCATCTGTAAAACAGGACTACTTATGTGATCTATGCCCCAGGACTGTTCTGAGGAAGGTACTTTAAACCTTCTTAGTTTTGCACATAGTTCTGCTACCCCAAGTACAGCCTTCCAATGTGACTTTCAGGGGTTGTTCCTACTCCTGAGAAACTGAAGCCTCAAAGTCCACAGCAAGGGGTCTAGCCTCAATTCAGGAGGAGGCCCTACTCAACAGTTTCAGGGTGTCTTCTTCAGACATGCTCCTGAACAGGAATATCCAAGAAAAGCCAGCTTCTTCCCAGGAAACCCTGTACAATGTAAATATCAGTGACTCACGAACAGCAATTCTTCTGCTTTTCTAGTCTATCTGCTGAAAGCCTCCAAGGCCAACGTGCCAAATGCTAACTGCACTTAATAAAAATCTCACGTTTACACAATACAATACTTTTAAGGCGTATAACTCAACAATTCTGCAAGATAGAGAGCAAAAGCATTTCCCCATCCCCTGTTCCCAACCTACTTTACAAATGAAGTTTAAAATCCAGAGATGTCCGATATCTTGCCCATGACCACACAGCTAATGAATGCCAGAGCTGGTTTCCTGACTCCAGGTTTCCTGATTCTCAAATCCAGTGCTCATTCCACCATACAAGGTTCTCCCTGATATGACTTCCTGGGGAAATTAAGCTGCTTTATGGCCCAACTCTTACACCCTCTCAAACATCATATAAGACTCTCTCACCTGCTGCCTGCATCTTGTGTGTTCTATCTGCAATTCTTCCACAAGAGCCACTGCCTCTTCCCCACTCTCTGGATGTTGCTCCCGTACTCTTCTCTGGATGTCCTCAGGGAGGATGGTCAAAAACTGCTCCAGCACCAGCAGCTCTAGGATCTGCTCCTTGGAGTGTATCTCGGGCCTCAGCCATCGTTGGCAAAACTCCTGGAGCTGAATGAAGGCCTGCCGAGGTCCAGCTGCCTGTTGGTATCGGAAATGCCTGAAGCACTGGTGGCAGGTCTCAGGGCTTATTCCAGGATCCTGTATGGAGATTTCCTGACCCCAAGCACAGTCTTCCTCCAGCTTGACTATCAGGAGTCCCTCCTGCTCCTGAGGAGCTGAAGCCAGGCAACCCACAGCTGAAGTCATCATTCAGCTTGGGGAATAACTTCAGCCCCTGTTCAAAATTCCCTGTCCTCTTCAGATCAGTTTCTGGACAGGAATGTTCAAAAAAGGCCTTGCTTCTCTCCGGGAACCCTAAAGGAAGAATGAAAACAAACTGAACTCTTTCCTCCTGTCCAAGCCTCATTTACCAAGTCCCAAATCACGGAGGGCTGGACGGAGGGGCCAGCCCGGGACCCTTAGCAAGCTGCCTTTCTTTCCTGTACAAAGAGAAGACACCCGCCTTTAAACGCAAGTGTTCGGGGATCCGAGGCATGTTCACTCTGCTTTCAGCTCTCCCAATCCGCCACTTGGAAAATCAGTTTTTAAAAAATAAAAAAGGAAAATCAGTTTAAAAAAAAAGAAGGGGGGGGAACCTCCCATTCGATGCCCCTGGGCTAGGGCTGGGAGGGAACAAGGCACAGGAAAAAACTCTCATCCTAAAAGTTTAAATGCGCCGTAATTGTTATTTAGGAATGCTCTCAGAGTCTTCCTTGGGCCGGAGTCCTCCCCACCTACCCCCCCTCCCAAGTGTGATTCCCTCCGCGACCTCCTCAGCCCCTCCCCCACAGCAATGCCCTCCTCGACTTCTCTCCCCTTCCATGGGTGATGTCCTCCCTGGCCTCCCCCCGGCGGGGTTGGTCACCCCGCACCCCGTCAAAGGAGCCCTCCCCAGTCGCCCTCCACCCTGTCCTGCTCCACGATCAGGGAATTGCCCCTCCCACCCGAGCTTCCTCTGGCCCCTTCCCCACAAGGGGCCTGGAGAGGAGACCTGGCCGCCCTCCGCGGTTCTGGGTCCCGTCTCGCCTCAGTACCTCCCGCGTCACGGTCCAGGGCAGGAAAATCAAGCTCTCCCCTTCCCCTAGGGACTCACCCACTCGGGCCGGGCCCGGGAAGCCTGTCGGTTCTCCGGACTCCCACTCAGCTCCCTGGCCGGAAATCCAGCCAAGATACTAAGAAGCGCCTCAAATTCCAACGGCGCATGTGCCGTATGGACTTGTAGAACTACATTTCCCGAAGGCGCCAGCGGCGAATATGTTAGCTTCCCTAAGTCATGCGTTTCATTGTCAGCTTCAGTGGCCAATGGGAGAAGCAGAGCTTGTTCGCGGGGCGTGTGTGAGAGAGAGAGGGTTTGCGTAGGACCAATCAGAGAAGGCGGGGGGAGCATCTCGTGACTAGCCACACTAAGGCGGGTAGTGCAGGGTTGCGGTAGCAAATAGGTCTCGGGGAGAGAGAAGGTTAGGGGATAGGGCTTAGGACTTGGGACTTGGTGTGAGCCCCGGCGACCAGAGACGCGGGGAACTGATGATAAGGGGGACAAAAAGGAGCCCTACACAGCTGGGATTGGAAGCTGTGGTCACCTCGGAGAAAAACGTTTGTTCTCTCATCTTGTGCCCGAAAGCGACTGATCGTTTCCCCCCCGTGCCTTCCAAAGCCACCCGTGCCTGCATCAAATAGTGTACTTGGCAGTTAGAAGAAAGAAAAGCGGGTTTTGTGTGTCCGAGGCGCAGCTGGCAGCGTGGCTGCGGGAGCGGAAGGCGGAGAACAGCGGCGGGACTGGCTCCCGTGAGAGTACCTTTTCCACCCGTGCCTTCTGGGCAATTTATGGTCTTACAGAGTTGCCTTAGGGACAGAGAGGCCCCGCTCCTGGCAAAAGGTGCTCTGGCCGCTCACCCCCTATTGGGAGGAAGCTGGTAGAGATACTGAGTAGTTTGTGAATGGAAAAGTGCTGATGGGAGAAAATGGGGAAAGGCTTCGTGTCGAAGGTGGAGCAGGGGCTGTTCTTTGAAGCAATCCAGAGCTATGGAGGCGAGGGGAGGATACATCCCAGCATCTCTTAAGCGATAAGTGGAGATAGGGAACAGCGGGTCTGAGAGGGTGGCTGGCCTGCCGTCTTAATTAGAACAGAGAATGTGTGGCGAGGAGTAAAATGAATAGATGGGGAGATGGGAGCCAGGGTGCGGAGGCTTTAAATGCCGCGCTCAGAAGGGAGTCGTGGAAGATTTTGAGCAGAGCATGACATACTAGATCTGGGCTTATGGACTGCAGTTTGTCAGTTGTGTAGAGGATGAATTGGAAAGGAAAGGGACTAGAGGCCAATTAAAAGACTGTAGTCTAGGCAGAAAGGGATCGGGTCCCGAACTAGGGTCCTAGCTGTGACTAGAAAAGAGGAAAGATACAGGATGTTGTGAAGATATCATTGAAAAGGCATCCAATAAATACTGAGAATATACCACGTGCCAGGTATTTGCTAAACACTTGGAATACAAAAAGGGTTAAAAAGTACCTACCCACATGGTAGTTGAAGCAGATGAAAGAGTGATGGATGATTATAAAGATACAACCTAGATGGCTAGAAGGATAGTGGCAATGTAGCAGATTGGCAAAACTTGGAGTAGGGAACCAGCTACGCCCAGAGAAAGAACTCTGGGAGATGACTAAAAACCATTACATTGAACTCCCAATCCCTATATTCATGCCCACCTGCATTTTTTATTTCCTTCACAAGCTAATTGTACAATAATTCAGAGTCTGATTCTTTTTGTACAGCAAAATAACGTTTTGGTCATGTATACTTATTGTGTATCTAATTTATATTTTAATGTATTTAACATCTACTGGTCATCCTGCCATCTGGGGGAGGGGGTGGGGGGTAAGAGGTGAAAAATTGGAACAAGAGGTTTGGCAATTGTTAATGATGTAAAGTTACCCATGCATATAACCTGTAAATAAAAGGCTATTTAATAAAAAAAATAAATAATGAAAAAAAATAAAGCACTCCAGTTTAAACATTTAAAAAAAAAAACTTGGAGTAGGGACAGACTTTTTTTTTTTGGAAAAAAAAAATTTCCATTTTGGATACGTTATTTAAGTTGCCTAATGATGAGGTTTGGCATCAAATGATGAGGTTAGGATAGCGATTCCTAGATCAAAATACAAGGTACATAAGAATTTACAATGTTGTTCACTTTGCCAAAAGGTACTGATGTAATATATATAGCTTCTAGGGGAAATAACAATTTTAAGGTCCCCTGACCTTAAGGAGCTTCTGTTCTAACAATCTGTCAGTGATTCTAAATCTTCTGGCTTTGGAATCTGAATCTGAGGCCTTCTGATCGAAGAAGGCTATTGTTCTTAAAATCTTGTCTGTCAATGATTCTAAAGTTTTCTGGCTTTAGGATAGTCCTAGCTCTGCTGGTCCAATGATAACTAAATTCTCGAGAACAATCCTTGGTTCTACCCCTAAGCCATAAAATTATTATATCAGTGACATGAACAACTGGATAAATGTGTCTCCTGGCTTCTGTTTCTTTGCTAAATTCTCTTGGAATTTAGTCTGTTTCAATTGGCATTACAATTACAATAAACCTTGCCCCTTGACTTGGATGTGGGTTCAAGCCTGCAAATTCTTTTGAGACACCTCAAGCCACAGTCTGTGACCCCAACCTTTTGGGGTCCCTTCCCAACTTCAACAATACATTTATTTATGAGATTACAGATAAAATAATAAAGTAAGTAGATACCAGGACTGTTAAATATAAAAAAGATCTGTGAGAGTATATATAGGAGCAAGGAAAGGGGTTTTAACTGTTTACAAAGGAAAAGACAAGTTCCTTAGTGGAACTCACAATTAAACAGGAGAATGGGAACATACCATGACATGGGAGTATGGAATTAACTAGCATATTAAATTCAAATACATAATCCATAGGTTAGCAGACTGCTCCAAAATAAGTTAGCAAGGGAAGAGAATTGTATCATTGATTGGTGGGCTAATCCTAAAAGAGATTTAGTACCCTAAAAGAGTTAGCTATAATAAAGAGAAAGATACTTGGGGGACATTACCACTTAGTGGGTGGTCAGAAGATGATTATCCAGCAAAAAAAGACTGAGAAGAGATAGGCAGATAAGTAGGAGAAGCAAAAGAGAGTAATGCTATGGAATAAAGACTACCCAGAGGGAAGAAATAGACTTTCAGAGATCAAGTAGAACTTGATCTCTGAATCAGATCAGAGATCAAGGGACTGAGAAAAGGCCACTGGATTTAGCACTTGAGATTTTTGGAACCTTGGAGAAAGCAATTTCAAGCTATTAGGGTTTAGAAGATTGATTGTCAGGCATTTAGAAGTACCAGAATTGAATAGAAACTTTGAAATGCAAATAGGAATCTTTAAAGAAAAGGTAAATATGTTTCTTTTCAAATGGAAAGGACTACATAATAATATTTACATTCTAACAAAAAATCATCCTTTCAAAACCTATTGTCTTCAAGGATCATAAACAAAATATTGAAAAGATCTGATCCAGAAATGCAGAATGGTTTAATATAAAAAAAAAAAAACTATAAGCATAATTGATGATTAATTAAAACCATATGATTATATCAGATTCTGAAAAGGTTTTTGACAAAATTTAAAACCCATTTCTGTTAAAAATACTAGAAAGGATAGGAAAAACAGGATCTCTCCTCAAAATAGTAAGTAGTATCTGTCTGAAACCACAAGCCAAAATTATATAAAATGGAATAAAGCTGGAAGTCTTTCCAATAAAATCAGGGGTAAGGACAAAGTGTCCATTATCCCCACTATTATCTAATATATTCCTAGAAATTCAAACTATACAATTAGGACAAGAAAAAGAAATCGAGGGATAAAGCATTGGAAAATAGAAAACAAAATCGGGGTATGATGATCTCTGGAGAACCCAAAAGAATTGATTAAAAATTGTAATAAATTTGACAAAGTTGTAGGATGTAAAATTGATAAGGTCTAGATTTAGGGAACCAAAATGAAATTAGGATGTCTAGTGGTCAGGGAGTTAAATGATAAGGTCTAGTGGCATATTTGGGGTTCAGGGAACCAAATGGAGAGGTTTGGCTCCCATGCACCTCCTTTAGATTCAGCACAAGGGTAGGGAGTTTTGGGGACTCCCTTCTGACGGCACAGAGGTTCTATGTAAAGGAATTTACAGACCCAAAAACCTAGATTGATAAAAGAAGTCTAATTATAGGGATTGGGGAGTAAGGTTAGAAATCCTGACAGAGAGGCATAAAGTGTGGTTAGGGAAATGGGTGAGGGTAAAGGGAGGGTGGCTCTGGAAAAGAATATTCCAGTGGATAGAGGCTCCTTAGCATACCAAGCATGGCATAGCTGGCATGTTTGGAACATCTGCAAAGAGAAGATTTTAGTTTGGCTTTTTTAGATTGAGTGTATTAGTGGGGGCTGGGACAGCCCCAGTTGGCTCATCAGCTTGGGCTGAGATTTGAATAGAATTCAGTGAGTTTCAGGACTGAATCGACCTCACTTAGATAACAAGAAACTGTTTGTCCTTTGGGTGGGGTCCCTTATTGAAGCAAAGTTGAAGGAGAATTTTCTCCTTCAAGGATTTTCAGAATTTTGGGGTCCTCTCTTCAAAATCTCACACAAATATCAGTATTTCTGTATAATACCAGAAAAAAAACAAAAGCAAAACTTCCCCAAACTACAACATTCTCCCCTTCCCCCCAAACCAAGAAGAGACAGAGAAGTTCCTTTTAAAACTACAGAATGTACAAAATATTTGAGATTCTCTCTACCAAGACACATAAAAACTATATAAATTCAACCATAAAAACCTCTACACACACACACACACATATTCCTAAATAATTAGAGAAATAGTAATAACTCTGAAGGCCATACTATTAGTATAATAAAATTACAAGACTACTAAATTGTTTTTATTTATATTCTATTTATTCTGTGTCATACCAATCAAACTACCAACAAATCCCACTGTATAGGTAGAAAATAATGAAACTGATACATAGCATAAATAAGTAGATTTAATAAAAGCATCTAATAAGAACATAATATTTATTAAGCACTATATAGCACTGTGATACAAACAAATACATACAAAACTAGGGTTCTTGCTTTCAAGGATCTTATATTCTAATGGGGGAAAACGGTACAAAAAAGGCAGATGCAATGGAATAGGGACATTTCTGCTCTCAATGGCATGGTTGTAGATGTCTTTGGAATGTGGTAGAAGTCAGATGCTGAACAAGACAAAACCAAAGGTGATTTATCAGAGCTCAAAGTTACTCCAGTGGCAGTTTTATTCTCAATTTGACTACCTAATTAGAATGCACATTAAAGAATAAAAAGTCAATAATCTCAAGGAAAAATGTAAAAAGTGGGAAATTAGGTGGGGCTAGTATTACCAGATCTCAAACTGATATGACCTATGATGTGGGGTTCGGTACCAAATGATGACAGGCACCAAAAGTTGGGGTTTGGTCATGTGAAGAATTCACAATAGCCTTTCTCCTTGGCAAAAGGTAGATTTATTTAGGAAATAGGCTACAAACAAAATGAAGGGATACAATCAAAACCAGGAATGGTAAATATGAAATAGAGTGGGAGAGCATATGAAAGAAAAGTTCCTCAGTGGAACTCACAATTGCCCAGTAGAGGGGCATGCCGTTAGTTGGCAGGCTGAATCCTGAAAGGAACAAAACACCCTAAAAAAAGTTAGCGTTAGGGAGGAAAAGTGAGATTGAGAAGCATAATGGAGTTAGGGGAGATACCATGTGGAATGGGGAAAGGGGAAGGGAAAAGACACCACAATTGTAATGCCAGTTGAAGCAGGCTAAATTCCAAAAAGATTTAGCAAAGAACTAGTTGCAAAAAGATAAATTTATAGGAAAAGTTAGATCAGAGCTTCATTTTACTTATTTGCTAATTTTATGACTTAAAGGTAAGCTTGAAGGGAGGTCTATTCACTATTGTCTCAGGAACTTGGTTATCACCAACCAACAGGTTGCCTATCTGATTGTCAGCAATGTTTGTATGACTATTAAAGTATTCCTAAGACTAGGAGACTTAAGGATCATTGACAGAAAAATTGTTACAAACAGTAGTATTAAGGACAGGGGATCTCATTATTACTGTTATATCTTCCCTGGAAGCTGTATCCCATCAAAACTATACTTCAAGGCACCAAATCTTATCAAAACTTATTTTGTATTGGTTAAAAAACCGGTCAACCAGGTACACACTATAGAAAATAAGTACGGTGACATGGTACTTGATAAACCCAAAGACCCCCTTTTCTGAGGCATACCTTATGAACAAAAATCAATGGAAAACCTGGAGTTGTCTGGCACAAATTAGGTATATAGTAAGAGCATCATATAACAAGATTAGTTTTGATGGGAGTACAAGAAGTTATGAAGGTGGGCAGTCATCCAGAAAGATTTCACAGGCTTCAGGCCACCTTCTTATTCAAAGGGGCAAGGGCTTTATTATTATGCCTTTGGGTGGGTAAAATTCCTAATGAACTTCAACATTAACAATGGAAAAAATTCCTAAGGAACTTGGAATTAACAGGATTTCAAAATAATCTCAGAGGTTGACATCTATAACTTGGCTTCCAAATTGTATGCAGTAAATGTGGGGTCAAGATAATATAGTCAATGCAAAAAATTCAACAAGGGCCCACTTCAATAAAGGTCAGCAAAAGGAGGAGATGATCCTGTTAATGTCCCTTCTTATGCCCCAACCAGACACTAGGTTGGTAGCAGGGACATGCCTTTTGCAGAGATCTTTTTCACTTCATCAGTTCCAAATGGATACATGATTTAGATCATGATCACTTGGTAAAAAAATTAGAGGAACAAGGAAGCAAATATCTGTCTTGTCAGTAATGATCAGGTCAGTGAGAACCACTACTACCTAGACCTATCTTCAAGCCACAGAATTAGCATATCTATGGTAGAAGCAGTGAAGCGGATTGTGGTTCCTTTAAGAAACTATATTTCCTATTGATCCGTGATCCCTTTCAGAATCTCAACTATTCCTGGGGAAGGCATATCCTCCCCAGACAAGTGGTCTTTCCAGGATGCCAGGGCCTTTGATTCAATTAGAAATCCTGGTCAAAAAGCATCCCTTTGAAGTGTTGTTAATTCTAATAGGAGATCCGGGCTGTCCTAGCCCCCACTGGGTCTGACTTGCTTGGGCTATTTCAGCCCCCAACTAAGACCCAATATAATAGCTTCCTTCAACAAAAGTCTTTTGCAGATGGACCTCAGTAGCTCACTTTGCTGCCAGGACTTTCTGTCCATTGTCCACTAAAAATTGCATTCTTAGTACAAAACTCCATTTTCCATAGATCTGCCATTATAGAAGTCAGTCTCTGGGTAAACTGATTTCTATCTAACAATAAACTTTCATTTTGCAACTAATATTCAGGAATGAGTGAATTCTTTCACTCCTAAAACCTGTGGCCAATTTAAAGGGGATTCTTAATGACTCTCTTATAGCCACTAATCTAGATCACTCAAACAGCATCAGCAGGACAAAAAGTCTCTTCTTCCTTCTGTTTCTCTGCTGAATTCTCCTACAATTCAGTCTGTTTTGTAATGGCATTAGTATTGCAATAAAACTTCGCCCCTTGATAGGAGATGAGTTCAAGCCTGCAAATTCTTTTGAGACACCTCACAATGCTGGTCTGGGGTACCCCCTTTCCCAACCTCAACACTTGGATGTGGATAGGGGAGGTGTTTATGGTTTTAAAAAAAGTTTATTTATTGTCACAGATGATAAAAGTTTTCATAAATTAAAATTATTTTTTATTATAGCTTTTTATTGACAAAACACATGCATGGGTAATTTTTCAACATTGACCCTTTCAAAAACTGTTCCAACTTTCCCCTTCTTTCCTTTCACCCCCTCCCCCAGATGGCAGGCAGTCCCATACATGTTAAGTATGTTAAATTATATGTTAAATACACTATATATATATACATATTTATACAATTATCTTGTTGCACAAGAAAAATTGGATTTAGAAAGAAGGTAAAAATAACCTGGAAAGAAAAACAAAAACGCAAGCAAACAATAACAGAAAGTGTAAATGCTATGTGGTGGTCCACACTCATTTCCCAGTGTTCTTTCATTGTGTGTAGCTAGTTCTGTTCAATAATGATCAATTGGAACTGATTTGGATCCTCTCATTGTTGACGAGAGACACTTCCATCAGAATTGATTCTCATACAGTATTGTTGTCGAAGTGGATAATGATCTTCTGGTTCTGCTCGTTTCACTCAGTATCAGTTCATGTAAGTCTCTCCAAGCCTCTCTGTATTCATCCTGCTGGTCATTTCTTACAGAACAATAATATTCCATAACATTCATATACCACAATTTACCTAACCATTCTCCAATTGATGGGCATCCATTCAATTTCCACATTACCTAAAATTTTTAAACTTTTTGTGCAAATATCTAATTCCATTCAAATTAGAAGGGAAATAATTAGCTGGGGGAAAGTCTGTAGATTTTTTTTTTTTTTTTTTTAATAATGCTCTCCCTGAGTTCCTAGGTAACCAAGTGTTAGCAGAGAAAGCCTGAAGCAGGGATAAGATTATAATAGTCCCTGAAGAAAATAGGGAAGGGGACTGTTGGGATTGTCTCTGCCTTAAGATGACATTTTGTTCAAGTGGTCTTTTGATTACAGTTCCACCTCAGGTAGAGCCTCTGGAAACATCCCTTCTATACCCCATCCAATCAGAAAGCCAAGTTATGATGTCAAAACACCAGATTATTTCCTCTATAAAAGATCTGCTTATATTGTAGCTCCTCCTGGTTGCTGCTAAGGGACTGGTCTTTCCCCCTTGTTAATTGCTAAAACTCCTTTCCTTGCTAACTTCTCTATGATTTTGGCCTTCTCTTGGCAATATAATAAACTTTTTGCCTCTTAATTTGGAAACGTCTAAGCTTAAAAATTCTTTTGGGATAACTTGCGAGATCAGTCCACAACACCAACATCCTTTTGGGGTCTCACCCATACCCCATCATTTGATGGCTAATTCCATCATTCTGGTGGCTTGATATGGTAACAGTGACTGTACTCTCCAAGCCTCAATAATCTCATATCCAAGATATTTAAGAGAATAAATAAACAGTTTTCAAAGGAAGAAATCCAAGATCTCAACAATCCTAAGAATGATAATTACAAATCATAAATGGATACATGCAAATTAAAGCAATTCTGAGTTTCTACCTCACACCCATATTATCAAAGATAATAAAAATGAAAAAAGACAGTTACTGTCAAAGATAACAAAAATGGAAAATGACAATTAGTAGAGGCTGTGGAAAACCCAATATAATAAAGTACTTTTGATGGAGCTGTTAATTGGTCCAGTCATTCTGGAAAGTAATTCAGAGCTATTGTCTACCCACAAAGTTGCTAATGTATGCATATTTTTTGACTTAGCCATACCAGTACTAATACAACCACACCAGTGCTCCAAAGAAAGAAGATAAGGACCAATATGCACCAAAATATTTGTAGCAACTCTTTTTGTTGTGACAAAGAACTGGAAATTAAATGAGTATTCTGTTGGGGAATAAATTATGGGAAAGATATTATAGCACATGAATATAATTAAATATTATTGTGTCACATGAGGTAACAAAAGGTAGAATATGAGTTATTATTTGAAGGACTTAAAGAATTGTGTGGAGGCAAAAATGAAGGAGTTTATTTCAGACAGAGAAATTTAGAAAATGTCATATAAACACATGAGAGTGCATTGGACATAACTAGAAAAGCTATTTTTACAGTAACATTATAAAGAAAAGCAACTTTCAAAGACATTAATGGGTGCAATGAATAACCACAATCCAGTAGACTGATGAAGCACATTCTTTATTTCCCATAATAAGAAAGATGAACTCAAAGACGCAGAATGAGAAATACATTTTCTTCTAAGTGGGAATTTGTTTTGCTTAACTATGCATATTTGCTAGTAAGTTTTTGTTTTTCTTTTTTTTAATTGGGGTGAAGCAGGGAGAGAAGTGAGATAGTGATAGTGTAGAAAAGAAAAATAAAAGAAGAGAAAATCTTTACAGAATTACAAAAAAGGAAAAAAAAAAGGCCACAAAGAATCATGGATAAGAAGAATTGCTTTGAAAGTTCCATGTTATATATTGCATTTAACATGTACTTTAACATATTTAACATGTATTTGTCTATCTGCCATCTAGGGGAAGGGATTGGGGAAGGAGAGGAAAAGTTGGAACAGAAGGTTTTTGCAAAGGTCAGTGCTGAAAAATTACCCATGCATATATCTTGTAAATAGGCTATAATAATAATAAAGTTCCATGTAAAACTTATTACATTATTAATTTTGCATGTTAGCAATAATATAGAAATATATTTATTTTTAAAAGAAAAGCAATCTGCATAAGATCGGTAGTTTAATGTACAATCCTTTTTTTTTCTTTGTTTTGCCTTGTATAAGGTCTTTGTAAGTTCAAAAATAAAAAAAAAAATTAAAAAGGAATGGGAAGAATAAGGAAGCAATGAGTCTACACTCTAATAATTTAGCAGTGAAAGGGGAGTAAAGATAAAGGATTGTTAGAAAGGAAGCACAGGCTGAATGTGCCTTCACGTGTGCTGGCTAGGTATCTCAAGTGACAGTAGGAATTCTACTTTTTCAGCATATTCTGCATTCAATCTGTGCCTTTCTTTCTGTGAGCCCATAGAGAAGTCAAATGCCACTTTATTAGTTATTTGGTAAAAGAGATCCTGGAAGCTAAGTGGTGCAGTGCATAGAGTGCCTGGTTTGGAATCAAGAGGACTTATCTTTATGAAGTCAAATCTAGTCTGAGGCATTAGCTGTGTGGCCTTGGGCAAGTCACTTAATCCTGTTTGCCTCATTTTTCTCATTTGTGAAATGACCTGGAGAAGGGAATGGAAACCATTCCAGTATCTTTGCCAAGAAAACACCAAATGGGATCATGAAGAATCAACACAACTGAAACAACACTGGGGAGAGATCTGGTGTTCCTGTGCTGAATATGATGGAAGAGAATAGGGAGGATATCTTCAGTGTTTCAACTCAGAATCTTGATCTTTAAACAGGAAGGACCGTGTGATGAGTCTCTGCTCTGACTCACTCTGCTCTACTTTTCAACACCTGGTGGCTTTCCAACTATCTGGCCATATTCAGTCTAGTTCCCTGCTCCTGGTTAAGCCCCCCCCCCCCCCCCTCTCTTCACTGTGCCTCAACAAATTCATTTATTCCCAGGGCCTCTGTTACTACCTCTATGAAGATAATCCCCAAATGTAAATCTCAAAACTAATCTTTCTTCCAAGTTCGAGACCCACATTTCCAATTTTCTAAAAACTGTCCTATGTGGATCTCACCAACATGTCTCAAACAAATATTATTATTTTTTTCCCCAAAATATGCCCCTGCCCCTTCTGGCTCCATCAACTTTTTTCAGAGCAATACCTATAGCTCTATTGTTCATTTTCATAACTGTAAGGCTATTTTTGACTATGTTAATAACATAGTACTTAGTAGGTTAACCTTTCATATAAAATCAATCTGTTACCTGTCATAGTCCATTACCAAGTCCTCCACATGTCTCCTCTTTTCTGACCCCTCTAACATCAGCTAGCTCAGATTTTTATTACTTCTCCCTTGATTATTATAGTAACCTTACAAGTCTCCTTTTTATACCCTCTTTATCTACTTTCCTGAGTCCTGCCACAGAAGTTGGTCTTATGCTATGAGCATAAGAATCCCCCCTACCCCTAACATATTCGTTGGTTTTCAAGGTCCTCTAAATGACCTAATATTTGGTACCATCCTACCTTTCAAGCCTTGTTTTATGTTATTTTTTTCATGCCAAACTAGTTATCTACATACCCTTCTTCACGTGGTTCACTGTGCATACAGTATCCTGTCTATCCTTTAAAACCCGACTCAGATGCCACTTCTTCCATAAAGCTTCCCTCATCCTCCCAGTTATTAATGCTCTTTGTTTTGCTATTATTAGTGTCAGACGCCAGTTAAAACCTTGGTCTACCCCTTACAAACTGTGAAACCTCAGACAAAGCATTTTGCATGGGTCTCAGATCCTCAAGTTAGTACTGAATTAGATCTGATGGCTTAGTTTACCCATTACTGGGCATGGAGTTAGAAAGACCTGTGCTCAAATATGGTGACACTAGATCTATGACCTGTCTGCCTCAATTTTCTCGTCTGTAAAATGGAAATAATAAAATAACACCTAACTCATAGGTTTGTTAAAAGGATCAGATGAGATGATTGTGAAAAGGGCTTAGCACAGTCCAGGCAGGGAGTGAGTACTTAGCTATCAATTCTGTTTCAGACGCTTAACTTGGCTGCTTGAATTTGGGAAAATTTGTTTGCTCAGATCCCTCATCTAGGCCAGACGGCCCGTAGGGTCCCTCCGAGACCTAAAATCTTATCAGTTCTGATTTCCAAAACTTACATTTCTACATCTATGAATCTGGTCTCTAAAGCACCTCCCATCTCCAAATACTGCGATCCTACCTGGCCAACAGCAGAGCTGGGAGAAGGAGGTCTTTCCCTTATTGGATAATCTTGGCTTAGGGGCAGGGAGAAATCTTTCGATTTGATTGGTTTGGATGGAAGCGAGGGGGAGAAATCTTTCGAGTTCTCTGGTTTGGATTGGAAGATGAGGAGATGTCGTTCCGTACTATTGGCCACGAGGGAAAGGGAGCCTGCAGCGCGGGGCCTTATGGAAGTTGTAGTCCCTCTGAATTTGCGCATGCTGGTCCTATCGGGGGTCCTTGCAGCTTTGGGGGATAAAAAAGGTAATGCGGAACTAGCTTCGTTTTCAGAGCCTGGGACCCATACGTCCCCTTGTTGTATCCCCGAAACCCTCGGTGATTAGAGCACGTTTTGCTTTTCATTCTCGTTTTCGTCGCCAATAGCCATCCTGGCCCCGGATTGGTTTTAAATTTTAAGGAAAAGAGATAAAAGGAGCCTGAGTTGTGAGACCAACACCGCGCATTGTTTTTTTTTTTGGGGGGGGGGCGCTTTGGGGAGGGGGTGGGAGTAATCAGATTGATACCCCTCCTCCCCCAAACCCAAACACTAGGAAGTCTCTTTCCTCCAGCAGGCTTCTTTGTCTCGCTCAGGATTCAATTATTGGTTTCATCCAATACTCTTAAACGTTATCTATTCTCTGTTTTTATATATTTCTCGTTGTCGCCATGTCCTGTGCTTTCAACTATATTTTGTAAGCCGCTTGAAACACTGGACATTGTTTTGCTTATTCGTTTTATTGAGTTTTTTTTTTTAATTTACTAACATTTACAGATCATTCCCACTTTGTCAGAGGTCTCTGTAACAAGTAAAACAGTTAAAGAAAACTAATAATACAGTAATTTCATCTGAAAGTGCATGTAACATTTTAGGTCTATAGCATCCTCCTACTTCTTTGTTTTAAAAAAAAGAAAATTTAATTGATTTCTTGGAGCTCCCACCACATTGAAAAAGGAAAAAAAAAAAAGAATCTTGTAACAAATACACTTATTCTGTGTATTTACATGATGCTATTTTAAAAAAATATCTATTACCTATTTAACATGTATAGGACTGCTTGTCATCTGGAGGAGGGGGTGGAGGGAAGGAGGGGAAAAGTCGGAACAGAAGTGAGTGGCAGGTATAATGTTGTAAAAATTACCCAGGCATGGGTTCTGTCAATAAAAAGTTATAATAAAACAGAGCCAGTCTCCAAACTAAAAAAATAATAAATAAAAATAAAAATATCTATGACCTCTCTAATAGATAGCATGTTTCATCAATGGTTTTCTGGAACCATGAATGGTCAGTGTATTGATAGTTCTTTTGGTTTGCAAAGTTGTTTTATAGGTGTTGTTATTGAATAAATTGAATAGGAGAAAATTTCACAGTCAAACAAGAACAACTAGAAAGTATCACAGAAGATAAAATGGATAATTTTGATTGTATGAAATTGAAGTTTTTGCACAAACCAATCTAATAAAGTTTTGATTAAAAGGGAAACATTTAATTGGGAGAAAAAATATCTCTGGAGCAAGTTTCTCTGATAAAGGTTTCATTTTCAAGATATGTGAGGAACTGATTCAAATTTATAAGAAAAAGAGCCATTCCTAATTGATAAAAGTCTGGTAATATGAACAGACAGTTCTCAAGGGAACAAACCTAGATTAGTTATAGTTGTATGAAAAAATGTTCCAAATCACTACTAATTAAATACAAATCGAAATAATTCCAAGAATCCATCTCACATTCAAATGGCAAAGATGATAAAAAAGGAAAATGATAAATGCTGGAGGAATTGTGGCAAGAAAGCACATTAATGCATTGTTAGGGGACCTGTGAATGACTACTTAAATTCTCTGAACCAATTTGAAATCATGCACAAAATGTTACCAAAACAGTACTTGTCCTTTAATAGCACTATACTATGACTAGGCCCATTCCCAGAAAAAATGAAAGAGGAAAAGGTTCTTTAAAAGCACAAAACGACTTATTTTTGTTGGTCATTTTCAATTCTGTGTGACTCCTTGTGACACTATTTGGGGTTTTCTTGACAAAGATACTGGAATGATTTACTGCAAACACCATATACCCATATGGGTATCTAGAACCATATACATATCCACATTTACATTCATATACAGCTATGTAAAATTGTACTAGGCTTATTTCGTCTCTGTTTCTTTGAAGGTGGATAACATCATCTTTCTTAGGTCCAAGTCTTTTCATATTTTTCTAAAGTTATCAACTCATCATTTCCTACACTATAGCAATAATCCAAACTTCTACTATCTAGTTATTTTTAAATAGTGTAAAACAATATTGATTAATATGGCTGACTTATAACATAGGTTCCTTATGTGTGGGACCATATAGGCCACAAAAACAATCAGAGACTCTCAGAGTAAGAAAAGGCAAAAAGGGGTTTATTACAATCTCTCTTGAAAGGGTATCTCCCATCTGACAAGGTGTTTGTCAGCCAGGAAATGCAAAGCATAAAGTGCAAAACACCAGATTAAATAGCCTGAATGTAGAAGCCCCAGAAGGACCCCCACTCCCACTCCAAGGCTGGCCTTTTCTCCCATTATTTGGGGGAGTCCAGGTTTACATTCTAATCCTGAAAATCTAACCCAGAAACAAAAAAATACAAGTCAATAATAAAAAACAATTTAAATTTCCCTAGAGAACTGCTATACTATGAGATTAAAATGATTTTTACATTTTAAAATCAAATTTTATTATATTTAAATATGTAAAAATCATTCTTAGCTCATTGGCCTTACAAAAACAGAAGGTAGGCAGAATTTAGGCCCTGGGTTTATTTTGCTGATCCCTGCCTCAAAACCATAAATTAAATCAAACAAATAGACAAAGATAGAGAGATAGAATATATGTGCAGATAGAAAGAACATATACACTAACAGGGATGAGATCACAAAAAGACAGAAAATATGTATGGTCACCTATTTGCAGAAAATGATGTTGAAACACACATCTGTGACATTTTGGGATTCCTCTTACTACTCCTTGTCCAAAGCCATTGAGTTTCTTGGGCCTTGAGAGTAATTCATAATCAATAGTATTGGATTTAGAATGAGGAAAATCTGTATTCGAAGCCAGTCTTTTATGTTTATTAGCTCTGTGTTCATGAGTAAATCACTTTTCTTATCATTGGTATTCTGAGGAATAAATGAAAATGTAGCAATTCCGTTGTTGTTGCATATCTATTCCACAAGGTGGGGTCATCATAGGGAGAATAAGAGACATTACATATCATTATTCTCATAATCTCTTATTGAATTTACATGGTCAATACATAGTGCTTATCTTTTCCTGTCTGACAAGTTCTTATTCTGTACAGAAAAAGTATTCTTCCTTGATTTTAAATACAACCATAGAAATATGGTGATCTGGAATCATCTGAGAATCTTCAATTTCTGTAGGGGCAAGTAACTTTCTCCAAATTTTATTTTCCTCATTTGTATCTTTTGTTCTCTCCATTATATTAGAAATATACTCTTGACACTAAAAATCAGATATTATAGAAGAATCTTAAGAAACTGTCTTAATATTTCTGGTCAGATGCAGGCTCTGCTCCTCTTCGGGAAGAGGGAGGCCTAAGCCTAGAAGTGTGAGAAACTTTATACTTATTACTTTGGCGCATTCCCTCCTGGGTTGGTTCGTTCCCTTTTGGGTTATAATCTTTCTGATATGCCCACTATATGTTTCCCCTAAATATGTATAAATATGTTTCCCCCTCCCTCATCATACATCCCATATTAAAAAATGGTGGAAAACTGCTCCTCTAGGAAATGTTGGTTAATATTCAATTAGCCTATTAAGTAGGCACAATAGTGATTTGGTCAAGAGAGATCATTGATCCCAACTAGTTTGGGCTGGAATGCCTATTATGTTAAGTTTGTGGCTTTCTCAAAACCACAGGACTCTTTCTGATTGGCTGAATCCACCTGGGCCTTCCTAGCTTCCCGTTCCTTGTTTGCTCTAGACTTCTATCCATCACTTAATTGTTCTGTGGAATCTTAACCTTCCTTAACTTCTCACATTCTGAAAACCTCTTGCTCAGTGGTACCCACTATCTCCCCCCCCCCCATAATACCTGCTATCCCATAATACCTCAAAGCTTGCATCACTGTGGAAACCCAACTTTTCCATATTTCTCACAATTAGAATGTGAGCTCCTTGAAAGCTAGTACTATCTTACTATACTACTTGTATTCCCCAAGTGCTTACTTAATAATTTTAAAAAATTTATTCACTTATTACATAAAATGGGAATGGTAACATTTGAGTTTATTACTTTAGAAGATAATGGGAGATAAAGTATAGAAATGAGAATTATTACAAATCTCCCCTTCCATTTCCTTCTTCAATAAATGACATTCTCCTGATTATTTTTAAAGTTTCTTCTGGAAATATTACTGTTTGAGATATTACTATTTCAGAATAGATGAGGAGGACTAAGACTTGCAAGTTTTATAGCAATGGAATGCAAAGGGAGAATGAAAGTGTTGAGGCAGAAGACACCCTAACAATATTAGGGTCACCAGACTGGTGGTTTGGGTATGGCTAAAGAATTTGCAAATTCAGTTTGTCTCCATGTTAAGGGGCAAAGATTTATTATGTGGCTGACTAAGTTCCAAGGAAATTTATCAAAGAACCAAGAAGATAAATTTTAGCAAGAAGATAAATTTTCTTGGAATAAGAAAGAAAGATCAGTTTCTTCAAGTCACTGATATGCTAATTTTATGGCTTAGAGGTAGAATTGAATGGTAGAGATAGAGTGCACCCATTATTGAATTTCACAGCTTAGAGGTAGAATTGAGGAATGGTTTTAGAGGTGGAGTTGAGTATTGAATTCTAGGATTTACAAGTACCCCACTATTGAATTCCATGGATTGTCTCAGAAACTTTGTTACTACTAATCCACAGATTGCTATATGACTGCCAGCATTGTTTGTGGCACTCCCAAGGCCTGGTAGCCATATGGTTATTGCTATATCCTCTCTAAGAGAATCCCACATCAGTATCTGGACTTCTGGACACTACAGAGTTATGATTAATAAGAGTGTACAGAACATGCCCTATTCATGGCAGTTAGTATCTCTCAGCATTTTTCTTGTGGTTCACAGAACTTCTTGGCCTTCTTCAAACAGTGTGGGGTAGTATCCACAAAAATAGAGATTCTCAAAGTAAGAAAAGCAAAAAGGGATTTATTACAATCTCATGAGAAATGGCATCTCCCACCTGACAAGGTGTTTGTCAGCAGAGGGGAGTGCAAAGCTTAACTTCTAAACACAAGATTATATAGACTAAAGGAAGAACCTCCTCCCCCCCCCCCCCAATTTCCCATACCCCCAGACTGGCCTTTTCTCTCATTGTTTGGAGGAGTCCAAGCTTACATTCTAATTGTTGTAAACCTAAGCCAGAAACAAAAGAATACCAGCCAATAACTCTTAATTTAAGTTTCCCTAGAGAACTGATATCCAAGCAGATACAGAATTCAGAGCCATCATCACCTTTAAAAGAAGTAGTTAAATGCTAATTAAGAAGTGGTGGAGAAGTAGAAGGGGACAACATCTGCAACTTTTTAGCTGGTATAATATAACTTCTAGAGGAGACAGAAATAATTTTAAGGTCCCATGACCTTAGGGAGCTTCTGTCCTAATGAAGCAGGTTGTGGTCCCTTTAAGAAACTATATTTCCTATTTATCTGTGATTTCTTTCAGATTCTCAGACCCTCTTGGCTGAGGCATATCCTCCCCAGACAAGTTGTCTTTCCAGGATGCCAGAGCCTTTGATTCAATTACAAATCCTGATCAAAAAGCATCCCTTTGAATTCCAATAGGAGATCTGGGCTTGTGCCAGCCCCCACTGAGTCTGAGCCAACTTGGGCTCTCCCAGCCCTCACTGGTTCTGGTCTGCTCTGGCTGTCCCAACCCCCACTAAGACACCCAATATAATTAGCTTACATCAACTAAAGTCTTTGCAGATGGACCTTGGCAGCTCCCAGCTGCCAAAAGGGAGTCCCTAAAACTCCCTACCCTTGCACCAAATCCCAAGGAGTTTCAGGGGAGCCATTTGGTTCCCTGAACCTTAAACCTGTCACTAGACCTTATCATTTAACTCCCTGACCACAAGAAACCCTATTCTCATTTTGGTTCCCTAAATCTAGATCTTATCACTAACAATCTGTCAGTGATGCTAAGATCTTCTATCTTTGGAGTCTGTGATCCTGAGGCCCTCTGATCTAAGAATGTTATTGTTCTGTCAATGATTACAAAAGTCCTTTGGCCTAAAAATATAATATTTTTTCCCTTAGATTTTATGGAAGATATATTAATTATCCTGAAACTATTATTCTACCAATCTGGCTTGTCTGGGTTGTTATAAACTCCACCTCAGTAAGTTTTCCTTGACTGGGGATGCCCATGATGTGGGGAAGCCTGAAACTGACTCTCTCTGACTTTGGAGGTGAGCCATGAGATAAAGTGTTTGAGAAGTTTCATGAAGGGGAGATCCTCTTTGAACCCTGTCCTAGGGAATCAAGATAAATTACTTTCATTCTGTTACCTTGGTGGGACTAGTTCAGTCCAGGACCACTCTTACTTAGCCCTAACTGGAGAGCTAGATTTCTATTGACCCCGATTGAGCTGAAAATTGACTAGTCTACTTACAGTAAGCTGTCCATTCTCCTGGAAATCTAGGCCTGCAGGCAGTAATCTCATTCAATTGAAACTTCTATTCAATTTGAATATTTCGGTCTGATTTCAACTTAAAACTACCCCCATCTCCCAGCTAAGATAAAATAGGCATTTGCTAGCTCATTCTTTGCAAAAGCCCAAAAGCAATTTGCCGGGACCCTCTGCCCACTGAGAAGGCATTCTCCTTTCAGCACCAGGTTCCATTTCCCTAATAAGACTTTGCCACTATAGAAGTCAGTCTCTTAGCAAACTGGTTTCTAGCCAACAATAAACTTTATTTTTTTACCATTAATATTTTGGGATAAGTGAATTTTTTCACTTCAAACCTGCAGCCAACCTAAAGGGGATTTTAACAATTCTCTTATTGCCGCTAACCTTAATACCACCAGGAATCGAGGGGATACAAATCTCATCACCCAGACTTGGGAGTTCTTGCAATTTTCAGCAAAGTTCCTAGGTAACCTTAGTCACCCTTTCACCTTCTCTGTGATACCAGAGGAGACAAAGTGCTATAGAATGACTTTTGGAAAAGATGGAACAGTCCTCTTTCATGTCATTTTGTGTGTCTGCATCTCTTTGCAGAATGTTTGTGTCATGTTTTTTCTGTGAGCAAGATTTTGTTACTTGGAAAGATTTAAAACATAACCAGCAAGAAAAAATCTCTATGTTGTAGTTAGAATGCTAGGAAATTTTCTTTAAAAGTCTAACTTTTTTCTGTGGATTTTAGCTCTGCTCAAGTGGGGCTGGGGGAGGGCACTACACAAAAAAGTTAACTAATTAAAATTAAAATAACATCTTAGCATACCCTCAAAGTTTTGAGATCTATGATGAAGTTTCATCATAGATGAATGGCAAGAAAAGATGGCAAGAAAAATTCCTGAAACTTTGGGAATAATTCCAGGAATTTACACCATTCTAAAAGAAAAGAAAAAGGAAAAACAAACTAGGTAAATAGCAATATTTTGCTAACCCTACCTTGACTCCTATCTTGTTCGGAGTCCCCTTCTGCTCCTTTGGGAAAGAATGCCAGAAGGTATTAAGGGAGCTTCTCCATTACACTCCCTGGAGTAGTATTGAGAACATCTCAGTCTTGGGGATTGCTAACAATATCCATACAGCCCAAGTCCCTCTATTTGCTAACTCTCCTCATCTCAGAACCATCTCAAATTCTGTCTCACCTGTAGAAATATGGGAAGCAGCAAAACCATGGGAACCTCACATAACTTAACGTAAACACTTCCCCAACCCAGTTTTGGGAGAGTGGGGTTAAAGCACAATGGTCAGCAATCCCTGAGCCTAGCACCAGTCACCCCAGCTTTCAGCAGATTCTGTCCAGCAACTGCCTGGGAAAAATTCAGGCACCCTGGCACCACCCAGCATAGCAGGGTGAGGTGAGAAAGCCAGTCAGCCCCTGCATTTGATATTCCTCAGTATTCCTGTGAACCCACAGAGGACCTGAAACTACTCTTCCCTCCCAGAAACACTGGAAGCACACTGAATAGAGAAGGGTGACATTGTCTGTGTCCTTCTCTCCCTCACTCTAGCTTTCTTTCTCTCCTGTTATTTCCCACTTTTTCCAAGTGTGACTTGAACAAGAACAACACTCTGAGGATGAGAGTTTTGCTCCTAGTATTTTCTCTCTAGTTCTCCTGGTATTACCGTGTGGCCCCTGCCCGTGGGAAGAAAACTCCTTAGTCAGGCTTGGGAAGTCCATGGGCAGTGGGGGCATTCAGAATTGTGGGGTATGCCCTCAGCATCCCCAAGGCAGCCCAAAGATGGGACCTGATGCATTATGTGCAAAGGCCCCATTCCCAAATGTCACCATCCCCACCCTGGATGTCACCCCATTTGTACTAGCTACACCCAAGAGGAATAACCTTAACCTGGCTATCTTCTGTTTTCTTGCCAAAAAGGATCTCTTATCCACATAATAACTTGAGGGACATCCATTCCAAAATTGTTCTGGCAAACTTGCTCATAATGCTTCTACATCATCTTCCTTAAAGCTTCTTCATAACCTCCCAAGAACTAACATTCCTATTGGTACATTTATTTCCTCCAGGCTCTAAGCCTATGAATTATTTGTTCACTCTGAATATCATGGACTAATTGATTCTGACACTCAGGACCCCCTAGATGCTGCTGCTGCCATCTTCAAATTGTGTGTCTTTCCTCCTCAGTCTGGCTTCCACTGGGCAGAGCCAACTTTATACCCCTTATCAGCATGAAGCATCTCCAGAAGATGAGACTTCTGTCCCTTTGTCCCAAATGAATTTGGGGTGCAGACGGCTTGAGAAGGGAAATGATGTAATATAGCTTGTAGAGGAGATAGAGCAATAATTTTAAAGTCCCCTGACCTTGGGAGGCTTCTGTTCTAACAATCTGCCAGTGATTCTAAATCTTCTTTCTTTAGAATCTATGATCTTGAGGCCCTCTTATCTAAGAATGCTATTGTTCTGTCAATGATTATAAAAGTCTTTTGGCCTAGGAATGTAATAATATTTTTTCCCTTAGACTTTAGGAAGATATATTAGTGATCCTGAAACTATTGTTCTAACAATCTGTCAATGATTTCAAGTCTTCTAGTCTAAGAATAGTCCTACAAACATAACTGAATGTTGGTCAGTGTTAACTCAATTTTTGAGACCACTCCTTGGTTCTATCTTACTATAAAATTAGCATATGTATAACATGAACTGGATAAATTTTTCTCCTTGTTCCAGGTTCCTTGATAAATTCTCTTGGAATTTAGATTGCTGCAATTGGCGCTACAATTACAATAAACTTTGCCCCTTGACTTGGAAGATGGGTCCAAGCATGCAAATTCTTTTGAGATATTTCACATCGGTCTGTGGCCTTAACCTTTTGGGGCCTCTTCCCAACCTCAAACCTCTGTTTGTTATTATGAAGTCTCAAGTTACAATTAAAGTATAGTTTAAGGCTATATTTTCAGGAGAGCGTCTTTACTCAGTTAATTCCACATAAAACCATGCCACCTATATAACTTCTTTATCATTCTTTCATTAGAACTTGAACTCCTACCCTGGGTTCATATTGGTGAGCTTTCACCTTTCCTGGTCCAGTTACTTTGCCCATTGCAAACTTGCTTTTCATACTGCTGAGCTCCTATCCACCCCAACATCTTGCTTTTCGCAGTTACAATATAAGCTCTTTGAAGGCAGAAACTGTCTTGCTAATTTGCAATACCTGGCATATAGTAACTGCTTAATAAATGCTTTTGCCATTTGTTGAATATTACTCTGGGAGCAAAATGAGACTTTGGGTTGTAAGCTTTAGCTCCAAATTACCTAGAAAATTATGTTCTCCTCTATCTCTACAGTAATAGGTAATGGAAATTTTCTTCAGGTCACAACTTATAGAAAAGAGCTCCTGTAAAATGTGGTACCATTAGGTGTAGTGCTAGGAAAAAATCAAAGATCCAACTTGAAGAAGCATCATAGGAGGAGAAAGCATGGAACTCATACCAAATGCCACAGAAATCAATGAAGGGTCCAAATGAGGACTCTCAGCCCTTTTAGGAATATTGTAAGGATCAAAGTGCCTTTCCCCTCCTCCTCCTCCCCCCCAATGGAAGATCTCAAGTATTAGAATCAGAAATGATATATAGCTCCCTAGTATCACTAAGGAAAAAAGTGGATTAACTTGAAGCTTACATGCAAGTGAACATGTTCAGTGATATTTCTCAGGGATATTATATAGGAAAATTAAAGAAAGATAGTTTCTCTGGGAAGGATTAATTTATTTTATTCTATCCTTCCTCTAAACACAGAATTTCATCTTGTGGATTTTATGGTAAGAAGTCCAGCTCATTTTTGACTCCAGAATCTGTAGAAGAAATTCTTTATCCAGAAGTGCTCAAATTAGAAGATGATCCTGAAGAATAAAATTGGAAATCCCATAGAAGGTAGATTGACCATAAAGTCTCATTAAAGTATAAGAATCATATTCATCAACAATCAAAACCACATGATTATTTCGATAGATACAAAAAAGCCTTTGATAACATACAACACTTAATTTATGCTAAAAACTCTCACAAAAGATAAGGGCCTTTTTAGAGATTTTAAAAAATATTATAAAAACTATATAAAACCAAAAGCAAACATCATATAGAATATACTAGAAGGTTTCTCAATAGAGGAATAAAGCAAGGGTGTCCATTCTCCCCACTATGATTTGTTTTATTGTTTTAGATATGGTTTTAGAATATTGTTTTAGAAATGGTAACATAGGTATAAGGCAGAAATTAAATTAAAGACAATCAAAATTATTTTTATTTAGTGATGATGGGATTTATTTATAAAATCCTAAGGAATTAGTAGATATTGATATAATAAACTAGCAAAAATGCAGACTAAAAAAATGAATCCACAAAAATCAACAGCATTTCTTCATAGTAATAAAATTCAATAGGCAATAATAGAAAGGGAAGACCTACCCAAAATAACTACAATGAATATATCTACTAAAGCACATTAAATACCTATACAGAATCAATTATAAAAATGAAATAAAAAAAACTTAAATAATTAGAGGAAGTATTTAAAGCTCATAACTAAGCCATGCAAATATACTAAAAATGATACCACCAAAAACAATTCACAGTTTTATTGCTATACAAATAAAACTATCAAAGGACACTTTATAGAAATCAGTACAACAATAAAAAAGTTATTTTGATCTAGAACATCAAGAAAAAAATTTTAAAGATAGGTATAAAAGGAAAATAGCACTTTTAGACTAAAGCTAAATTGTAAAGCAACAGTCATAAAAACAATTTGAAATTGGATGAAAAAAAATAGTGAAATAGATTAATGAGACAGACTAGATAAGGGAGAATTGGCAACAGGGGAACTTACTGTTTGATAGATCACTGTTTGGTTAAACCTGAAACATTCATTACTTAAAATTCTCTATTTAATCAAAAACTGCTGGGGGAAATGGAAGGCAGAAACTGTTGTCTGAGAGAAATTAAGCTTAAAACCAATTCCTTTAAAATTTTTTTTAATAATAGCCTTTTTATTCTCAAAATATAAGCAAAGAATTTTCAACATCTACCCTTGCAAAACTTTGTGTTCCAAATCCTTTTCTCTCCCTTCCCCCCACCTACTCCTAGATAGTAAGTGTTCTAATATATGCTAAATATGTATTATTCTTTGTATTACATGTATAATGTATAACATCCTGTTACAAGTATAACATTTTCACATTTATCATGCTGCACAAGAAAAAATGAGATCAAAAAGAGAAAAAAAATGTGAAAGAAAATAAGCAAGCAAACAACAAAAAGGGTGAAAATACTATGTTGTTTTCCACATTCAGTCCCCACTGTCCACTCTCTGGTTGTAGATGGCTCTCTCCAACACAAGAATATTGGAATTGGCCTTGTGTGTGTGTGTGTGTGTGTGTAGTTGAAGAACTTCCAGCAGCTGTATGTAGTAAAGATAAGGTGAAGAACTTCCAGCAGCTGAACTTCCAAGGATATTTAACTTCCTCTTCTGTATTTTTAGTTTCTCTAGATCTCTGTGACCTGCATGAGTATGTTGAGTGGTAGCCAATATATACTTAGATTTTAGACATGTGTACTTAACCTCGAATAATGACATTTATCACTGTTCAAGTTACCAACATCTGGCCAATTAGTTGCCTGATGTATGGTTCCTCCCAGAACTAGGAATCTGCTGTTTTTGGCACGAATAACATCCAATTGGGGGGGGGGGGGCACCTATCTCTTAATGTTCTCCAACTCATGATGTAATCCTTTGTATCTAAACCCTATAAAAACTGTATACCTTATCCCCTTCTTTAGCCCTTCTACCGTGAACTCTCTCTCTTTCCCTCCTTGCGGTGGAATTGCTCATTCTCATGAGAATTAATTAAATAAACAACTTTTCTGCTTTTTACTTCTGAGAGGTCTCTGAGTAGTCATTTTTGGATAGGATTTTCTATCCCTCACAGCCTGAATCACTTCATTTTTGAAAAGAGCCACATCCATCAGAATTGATCATCATATAATCTTGTTGCCATGTACAATGATATCCTGGTTCTGCTCATTTCACTTAGCATCAGTTCATGTAATTTTCTTTAGGCCTCTCTCAGATCATCCTGCTGATTGTTTCTTATAGAACAATAGAACCTTATAGAACCTTGTAAATCTGCTAGAATAGAATCAGCACCAGGTGCTTTGCCACAAGAAAGTAGCCTAATGGCATTTAGAACCTCTTCTTCAGTTGGAAATTCAACTAAAGATGGATTGACTTAACCTGAGATGTACAGTCAACGACTTCAGCATTATTTGATAAGAATCTGTTGGAACATTGTGGAAATGTTCATCTGTCTAGGATTACATTTTATCTCTATCTATCAGTGCTGAGTACTTGAGATCTACTATAGGTCTTTAGCCCAAAAGTACTCCCTTCAGGGCATCATAAAAGAGTTTTGCTCTATAAGAATGACATATATTATAAATCGGAGTCAATTCTCTATATATTTTAGAAATGAGGCCTTTATCAGAATCCCTGGATATAAAATTTTTTCCCCAGTTTTCTGCTTCCCTTCTAATCTTGTCTGCATTGATTTTGTTTGTACAAAACCTTTTTAAGTTAATATAATCAAAATTTCATAATATTCTCTAGTTCTTTTTAGCTATAAATTTCTTCCTTCTCCATAGATCAGAGTTAGATTATTCCTTGTTTTTCTTTTGCTTATATAACCCTTTATATCAAAATCATGAACCCATTTTGACCTTATTTTGGTATACGGTAAAACCAATTCCTTATAATAAATTCCAGAATATAGCCTAAATACTGTATTAAAAAATTAGAAGGAAATCATATACTCTCATATCTATGAGTAGGAGAGATATTCTTAACCAAACAAAGAATAGAGGCAATTACAAAAAAGGTAATTGTGATGACACAAAACTGAAAAGCTTCTGTATAGACAAAATCCTTATCTATGATAATGCCTTAATTTTCTTTGGTTTCAATTTCAAAACATTTTGCCATAAATCCATAAAATACAGGAGCATTCTTTGTAATTCTATTCTCTAATGTTGCTAATTTATATTTCATTTTCTCTGATTTAACAGTCCCAAAAATATGGATAATGTTAGGAATATATCTTGTATTATTTCATACTTTCTGGTTATTTTAGTGTGTATTTTATTAGTTTAGGTATGGTTAGCCACCTCTAGACTTTAGTTATGGCATATATAAAAATTATTTTCTGGATGACATTCTAGCAAAGATAGAAGATACTGGTACAAAGTTATGTGCCTTCATTTTCAAGTAATGAAATTGAAATTAATGTGTGAAAAGGGTCCACAGTTACTATTTTTTTCTATGAGAAATAATTCATTTGAACCCATTCTTTACTCCATGAATTTGATAGAATAATGTCAAATTCTGTATATAAATCCCCAGAGATACAGATTGTACGTTCATTTGCTTAACTATAGGAAGTTAACTAAAAGCCCTTTATCCTTGTTTTTCCTTGTTATGGTGACCAACCCCATGTGGCAGAGATGACAAATACATATTAAGTCCCAACAAATATTTCTGCACCTCCAGATCAGTCGACTCCTTGTGTAACAGCAACATCTTACGACCAATAGCATTTCTTCCTGCCCACACTAAGAAGCCTGTCCATCTTGTGTGGAGATATTCCTTATTTCACCTAACTTGTTATCTGGCTGACATGTAATTTTGGTTATTTTAGCTTATGTGTCACATGTCAATCAGTAGAACTATTCTGTATTTGGTATAGCTGTCCTGAAATAATTGGATATCTGACCCTATAAAAGTCCCTGGAAGGAAGTAGCACCTCAGATTGTAAGCTCTGGGATCTACTTCCTCTGAGGGAATCACAGATCCATTTAAAAAGTTCCATTGTCTCAGAGCTTGACTTTAGTCTCATTTATTGTAGGTGGGATCATTTTAGTCCCCACATTTCCCTTTGTGAGGAACAGGGTGCTAGGCTCCCTTTACCCACACTGACTACTTGGAGGTGTCTCCAGATACAGACAGAAGGCCTTTAATTGCTTCTTGCAAGAAGTGGGCCAGCATACCAACTGGACAGTCCAGCATAGTGTGGTGCAGTGCAGAAGCAGAAATTGGATTATATAGCAGAAAAGGCATAGATCCCCCACTCTTCCCTGTTGATTTTTAAATTCATTGGATGGATTGAATTCTTCAGGAACAAGGAAGTGGTTATTGAGTAATGGAAAAATCTTTCTACTTCCTGGGGGTCATGTGACTTCCTGAAACTCAGGCCAAGGGTTTGCTTCTTTACCCTACAGTCTTCTGAGAATAGGGGTCATGTGACTTCCTGAAATTTAGGCCTAAGATATGATCTGCTTCACCTTACGATCTTCTGAGAAATCCTTATTCATTCCATTCACCTTTGGCACAGTTCAAGAAAACAAGGGAAAATAAAACGGTACTTCCTTATCTTTTTCATGAGTTCAGTTTCCAATATTTAAATCTCACAAAACCTTCCAATGGAAGGAGGAAAGAGCCATGTGGGACAAACTTTATGGATCCTAAGAGTGCAACTTTTAGAAGATTCAAGATAGTAACAAGCAAATAAGGGCAGGTTATATAACTGAGAAGATAAAAATGGAAATTTCATCCCCCATTAGGTGTTCTGGAGATACTATTTTTAGAATATCTTCTCACTTGTGGTTTAGTATAACTCTGCTTTTCCCTCTGTTTCTTTTCTCTTTGGAACATTTTTTCTCTTTTCTTTTCTCAAGTTTTGGGATCATTGGAGAAATAGAATTTACAGCAGAAAATTTCCAGACTATCATGATGAAGTTCGCGCAGGACAGAGTTGTGGGAACCCCTTCTGGTTGGCACAGGTCCTTCATAAAAGAATTTATGAACTGAAAAGTTAAGACTGGCAAAAAGAAATTTATTGGACCTGAGAAGATGGCCTTTGCTAGGAAGACTGACTTCCTTTGTGGCAAGGTCCTGACAGAAAGAGATAAAGTTCCTAGTAGAGAAATCTTCTAGGAGAGAAATCTGGACAGAGAGGTAAAGAGGGGTGTAGTCTTGTTAGGGAAATAGATAAGAAAGATAAAGAGAAGGTGACACTGAAAAGAGAATGCCTTCTTAGTGGGCAGAGGGCCCTTGCAGGCAGCTATGCCAAGGGAAGAGAGAGAGAGGTCCCTTGGCATGGCATTTTCCTGCTTTGGGCCTCTGCAAAGAAGTGCCCCAAGCTCCCCCTCTGTATAATTTGAAACTTTGGCTAGGTGCAGTTTGAGCTGAAATCAGACTGAAATCTTTGAACTGAAATTCCAATTGAATGAGATTACTGCTCCTAGACCTAGATTTCCAGTAGAATGAAGCAGTTTACTGGGAGTAGTGGAGCCAATCTTCAGCTCAATAGAGGTCTATAGAAATCTAGATCTCCAGCTAAATAAGATTACTTAGGTTTGAGCTAAGTAGGGAGTGGTCCTGGACTCAATAACCCTACCAAGATAACAGAATGAAACCATTTTATCTTGATTCCCTAGGGCGGGTCTTTCTCAGGGGAGAGCTTCTCCCAGGGTTCAAGGAGTTTCTCTCCTTCAAGGAGGTCTCAAGCATTTACCCCAAAGTCAAGACAGTTTCAGGGTTCCCCACATTAATCAGAAAATTCAAGTCGGTGTGGATTAGAAAGGAAAAGGTAGTTTGGAGATAGATTAAGTAGGTTTGTGGATAACAGATTTTACTTGGTAAATAAATGGAGAGCTACTGAAGATTTGTTTTAGGAATGAAGTCACAAGATCAGAATTGTATGTAAGGAAGATTAACCTAGAGACAATGTGTCGGATAGATTAGAATGAGAAAAGACCAGATGACATAGGTAAAGAGGTCTTGAGGTAGAATATTGAGAACTAGACATTAAAGGCAGGTGGGAGATAGTGTACAGGTAGATTGGCCTTTTCTTAATGAGTAAAGTATATAGAGGGAAAGAGCCAATGAACTAGGAAATGGGTAACTGAAGAGACTTCATGATTTAGAATGGGATGGAATTAAGGAGACTGGAGGACTATTGGAAAGGAGAGCCACCCATTTCTTTGAGAGCAGAGAAAAAATTGAGCCTATAGATAGAAAGGGGCAGCTAGGTGATGAATATGGAAAGTTCCGAATATGATGTCAGGAGGATCTAAGTTCCTGCCTAACATTGGTTGTGACCCTGAACAAGTTTCCTGATCCTGTTTGCCTCAGTTTTCTGTAAAATAAACTAGAGAAGGAAATGGAAAACCACTTTAGTATCTTGCCAAAAAAACCTAGAATGGGGTCATGAAGAATAAATTGGAATTGAACAAATGGTTAGAAAACAAAGGAGATGTGAGTGTGTGGGACAGGTCTGGGTGCAAGACCCCCTTCCCAATTAACTAATCAGAGACATCATCAGCTACAAAGAGAAAGCATTTATTTAATCCCTGCAGGGAGAGGCCCAGCCACACCAGGGAGCCATTCCAATTCCCACATTGTGCTTCTGGAACCTGGCCAACTACGGGCTTGTCCAGGGTTTAAAAGCAAAAGACTAGAGCTTTTTCACTGGATAGAATAACAGGTCGTAACCATCCTTGACCAATGGTCACCAATATTGGCTGCTTCCCACAGGTCATGTCACTTCCTGCAACTTCCTGTATTCCAGTTTCAAAGTTCATTCCTCCAGAGGAATCCAGAGATCAAATGACCTTCCCAAGGTCCCAGTTCTGGAAACAGGGATCATGTGGCAATACTGAGAAATACTTCATCCAATCAGTCCCATTCATGAGGGAGTACCAGTTAGTAGTCCTCTATCAGCGATGCAAAATAGGAACAATGGTCTGGGTAGGTGAAGGAGCAAGGATTACATTTTGTAAAAAAGAAAAAAAAGTTTAAATTTTTTAAACATCTTTAAAAAACTTTTAAACTTTCTTTTTTTGCATTTTTAAATTTGTATTTAATATTTATCTCCCTCACCCCAATTACACGTAAAGACAATTTCAACATTTTTTCCCCTCAAATTTTGAGTTCTAAATTCCCTCCCCCCAGAGAAGGTAATTTGACATAGGTTATAGACGTGTAGTCACATGAAACAAATTTCCATGTTAGTCATGCTGTGAAAGAAAAGTTACATTTGTAAAAGAAAGTGATAAAATAACTAGCATGTTTAGTCCTTTGAGGATTTGCAAAGCATTTTACATTTGGTGACTCCACTCCATATAACAGTAATAAATGATCAACATCACAATAGTATTTATATAGAGCCTAGTGCATATCAGATATTGCGCTGTTACCTCATTATATCCCCACAACAATTCTGGAAACTAAATGTTGTTATCATTATTATTTTTCAGACGTCAGTTGACTTGCCTAGTGTCACAGTCCCAGAGACAGCATTCAAACTCAGGTCTTGTTTATTCCAAGTCCCGCACTCTAATCGCTGCGCCACCTAGCTGTCCGCTACAAAAGTGAACCACAAAAACAGATTTCATGTGTGCGCGGGTATATGGGCGAACTGCGTTGTGGGAGTTAATACAAAGAACGTGAAGGGGCGTGCTCGAACGAAGCGTCGTGCTCCCGCTCTGTCACTGCCCTGAGAAGGGGAAGGTCGCCTGCGGGCTGGCCCAATGCCCAAGATCAGCATATTAACCCCGGGCTGGGTCTCCCTCCGGACTCTAGATCCAAAATTCCTTTACACCCGCTTCAGCGCGGGGTCTAGGCCCTAGAGCGCATGCGCCATGTAATCTGTGACAACTGCGCAGTGTCTCTCCTCGCATTATGAGGCTCCAAACCCGAGGGGGGAGCTGCGGTAAACTTTCGCCGGAGCCTATCTCTCTCGTGCTGAAGGGGCGGACTTCCGTTTTTTTTTTTTCAGTCGTGCCCTTACGATCTTGTGTAGGGTTTTCTTAGTAAGGATGCTGTAGTGGTTTGCCATTTATTTATCCAGTCCCTTTCTGCGGATTAGGAAACGGCAGTGACTTGCCCAGGGTCACAAAACAAGCGTTTGAAGCAGATTTTGAACCTGACTCTTGGCATTTTATCCAGTACGCCTTCTAGCTGCCTAAATGATAGTCCTGCCCACCAATCAGGAGAGAAACTCCACCCACTGGCCACGTGGAGGCCCTTGCCTCCCTTTCCCCACCCCCAGTACATGACGCAGGCTTCCGGCCTCGGCCTGAGCCGGGCTTGCCCGTAAGTCGGGAGTGAGCTTCCCGGGATTTCCTGCGGGTGGTTTAGCCGCCTCCGTTCGTTTCAGTCTCCTCAAGCGCCCACCTTGTTTAGAAGTCCTGAAGCATCTAGAGATGAAGGGATAATGCTCTCGTTTTCTAGGGAAGTGACGTGATTAATCCGGCCACGCCTTCTCCTCGGGCTAGGGCTTGGGAAAGCAGGCCGTGTAAAACCCGAGTTGACCCACGCCGCCAATAAGAAGCTGCTGTTTGCGTTATTCATTTCCAGCTAGAAAAGACAATAATTAGGCATTACGTAGTCATGTTTGAAATAAAATTTTATTTGTTTTGTTTGCACATAACGTACACTTCCACTGACTCTGCCCCTCTCCCAAGGAGATAATAAACACAAGTCCAGCAAAATGAATGAGATTTCTTAATGGCTTGACATATATTATAGTCAGTTCTTGATTAATGTAAGTGGACAGTTCTGCAGACCTGTTCCTTCCCAGGAGGAGCCCTGTCCTCTCCGAGGCACCACCAATTTGTACGATGCAAAAAGTATAGAAAGCACTTTAAAAAAGTTTGCTCCTTTCCTCCCCTGAACTTCTTAATTAGGATGTGGAAAAAGTCTGAATTAATATGCTGTATTCCATACTTATGTTATTCCACCTTTGCAAAGGTGGCTTCTCATTTCTTTGGGGCCAACTCGGTGCTCATAATTTTGAAGCATTTGCTTTCCATCATTTCCTTCTATTTACATTATATTCTAAGTTGTGTAAATTGATTTCATTCACAAAATGTTATGCTTCTCCATATTCATGCATATATATTCATACATTCATTGTAGCACAATCTACTTAAACATCCAACTGATGGATATAGAAGTACTTTTTGATGATTGTTAATGCCAGGTCTCTAGACCCAGTAACTGATTAGATTTCAATTGTTGCCTTTTACCTACCACTTAATAATTTACATATAGCAAGAGTTTTTGAATAAATGAATATTGGAAGGGTAAACTCACACCTACCCTCTGGTATGGTAGGGTTCACTTAAAAGTCAGGATATTGACTAAAGTAATTTAGTTTTCCCAGTATTAAAAATATTAATAGGGGAGAAAGGTAATGGAGATATGGTGATGAACTGAGCTTCTGAGTAAAATCAACTAGGAAAGCACACACTTTGCAATAGTTCTCCAGTTGAGCCCTGCTCCCTCCCCAATTTAAATCTGCTCAAAGTTAAGACATAATTTTTATTTCAGAATAGAAGTTAATGGACTCCTTAAGGAACTGTCATTCTGTCACTGACATGCTTTATTTTGGAGGTGTCACCTGCTTTAAGAAACACAAACTCTGTACCTTAATGAAACTGTGTCATTTCCAGCTTTAAGGAACAGACAATGCAAGGGTATAGAGACATGAGTTGAAGTGCCATGAGCGAAAAATGACCAATTTGACTGGATTTTGGAGTGCAGAAGCAAAAGTAATGCCCAAAAAATCTGGAAAAATAATGTCCAGTAAGTTGTAAAAGGCTTTAAAAATCAGAGTTTATATTTGATTCTATCAGCAATGGGAAGTCACTGGATTTTGCTGAGTGACATGGTCAGATCTGTGTGGTATGGAAGATGGACTGAAGTAGCAAGACCTGAGCAGGGAAATCAATTAAGAAGAGGTTATGCATCTACTGGTCATCCTGCCATCTGGGGGAGGGGGTGGGGGGTAAGAGGTGAAAAATTGGAACAAGAGGTTTGGCAATTGTTAATGCTGTAAAGTTACCCATGCATATAACCTGTAAATAAAAGGCTATTAAATTAAAAAAAAAAAAAGAAAAAAAAAGAAGAGGTTATGCAATAATCTAGGGCCAAAGTGATGAGGATCTGAACTAAGGTGTTCTCTGTGTGAATAGGGACAATGAGACTAGATTTGGTCTTATGGAAGAAAAAATGGCAAACATTTCCCATGTGTTTGAAAGTGTGGGGTGAGAATGAGAAGTTGAGAATAATGACGAATAATTACAAATGTGGACGACTAAAAAAATGATGGTACCTTCTACAGAAGTAGCAAAGTTTAGAAGGGAAGAGAGAGAGGGGAGTGGGATGCAGAAAAGAGGGAGAAAGAGCAGCAGATAGACATCAGCAAGTCATTGGTGAGATAAAAAAACAAGCTTCCTATGTCAATACAGAATTAATAGACATGAGATGGATTTTCAGACATGGTCAATAAAATGGAATTGGGAGATTGGGTGGGGGGAAGAGTAGGAGGAAATGTGAGGGAGAACCAGCAATATTATCTTCTTTCGCCATAGAATATCAATGCAGTAACTTCTTATAGTCTCCAACATTAAATACAAAATGTTCTCTTTGGCATTAAAAGCTCTTCATAAACTAGCTCCCTCCTACTTTTGAGATTTCTTACCTCTTACTCCCTAACATACACTATTCCATCTCATCATGAGGTGGGAAAGATTCCCTAGATTCCCACCCTCCTCTTAGTTAATAATGTAAATTACCCTTTAACTCACAAATCCTGGTCTCTTTGAATTCCAATAGAAGATCAGGACCTGTCCCAGACCCTATCCCAGCCCCCATCTGGATCTGAGCCAACTTTGGGGCTACACCCAAAAGCCCCTTGAGCTAAACCTTCCATTATAAAAGGGAGACGCTTGGACCCCCTCTACACAGAGATTCCAAATATGCTAGCCATGTGAGGATCCTCTGTCCACAGGACCCTCTGTCTACAGGACCCTCTGTCCGGTGCCCTCCTTATCTCTACCTTCACCTATCTTCTTACTTCCAAACCCAATAATAAACCTCTTTTATCAATCTAGCTCTCAGGCCAATAAATGCTTTTACTGGGGAATCGCACTGCTACTAGACCTCATTTACCACTGTATTCTTGGGCTGAATCCAAGGGGGTTGCAGGGAGCTCTGTTTGACTCCCTGTACCCCAAACCTGCCACTAGACCTCAACTAAACCCTAATTTCATGTAGGTATCCCAAATCTAGACCTCAACAATGACATTGGCCTCTTGGTTGTTCCATGAACAAGGCACTCCATCACTTGTTTCTGGTTATCCCCGTAAGTTCCCTATGCCTGGAAAGCTCTCACTTCTGCACTCTGAATAATGAACTTCCTGGCTTTCTAATTTTAAGTATCAACTAAAGTCCTGTCTTCTACAGGCACTCTTCCATAATCCCCTCTGAAGACCTGTGCCTTTCCTTTGTTATTTCATATTTATCATATCATATATCAAATATGTCCACATTCATATTTATACAACTTGTTTGTATAAAGTTGTTTGCGTGTTGTTGTCTTCACAAAATGTTAGCTCCTTGAAGGGAGGGATGGTCTTTTGTCTCTTTTTGTATCCCCTGAGCTTAGCACAGTACTTGATATATGCTTAATCAATGTTTCTTGATTGACTGATTTAAAGAAAAGCAGAAGAGGAGGAGCTGGGAGGCATAATAGATAGAGTGCTGGGCTTGGAGTCAGAAAAACTCATCTTCCTGAGTTCAAACTTGACTTCAGAAACTTTCTAGCTATGTGACCATAGGCAAGTCACTTAACCTAATTTGCTTCAGTTTCTTGTATGTAAAATGAGCTGAAGAAGGAAATAGCGACACTCCAGCATCTAGAAAATATGACCCTAAACGGGATCATAAAGAACTGGATATGAATGAAAACCAACAGAATAGAAAAACAGAAGAAATCTGAAAAATGTTTAAAGGGCAACACAGACAAGTGAGATTACTTTGTAATTAGTATCCTGAAATGAGTGTGTGTTTTATGAAAAATATAAAGTATTCAAAGAAGGGAAGACATAAAATGATGCAGAGCAAAGAAAGCAAAATTAGAAGAACATATACATTGACTATGGCTATTTTAAAAATAACAGCAGCACAACTGAAGTAACAACAAAAAAAGATTGCAAAGATAAAGAAAATGAATTACTGTAATTATTTGGTTAGATTATATATGTTTTTTTTAAAGGTAAATGATTCAGATTAAACAGTTTTATTCTAAGTTTATTCTTTGCCTTTGTGGAGACTACCATTTATTTCAAATGTATTTATTAAAATTATTTATGAAAAAAAACATATTTTATTATACTTTAGCATATTTAAACTACCTGCCATCTAGGGAAGGGGGTGGAGGGAAGGAGGGGAAAAGTTAGAACAGAAGTTTTTGAAAGGGACAATGTTGAAAAATTACCCATACATGTGTTTTGTCAATAAAAAGATATATTTATATAAATATAAAAGAATATGTTTTATGAAAAGGTGCTCTAAATCATTATTGACCAGAGAAATGCAAATTAAGACAACTCTGAGATACCATTACACACCTCTCAGATTGGCTAAGATGACAGGAAAAAATAATGTTGAATGTTGGAGGGGATGTGGGAAAATTGGGACATTTAATACATTGCTGAAAGAATTGTGAACCATTTTGGAGAGCAATTTGGAACTATGTTCAAAAAGTTAGCATACCCTTTGATCCAGCAGTATTCCTATTGGGCTTATATCCCAAAGAAATTTTAAAAAGGGACCTATATGTGCAAAAATGTTTGTGGCAGCCCTATTTGTAGTGGCTAGAAACTGGAAACTGAGTGGATGCCCATCAATTGGAGAATGGCTGAATAAATTGTGGTATATGAATGTTATGGAATATTATTGTTCTATAAGAAATGACCAGCAGGATTAATACAAAGTGGCCTGGAGAGACTTACATGAACGGAAGCTAAGTGAAATGAGCAGTACTGGGAGATTATCGTACATGGCAACAACAAGACTATGGGAGCATCAATTCTGATGGACATGGCTCTCTTCAACAAGAGCCATCTTCAACAATGAGATGATCCAAACCAATTTCAATTGTTCAGTAATGAAGAGAGTCATCCACACCCAGAGTGAGAACCATGAGAACAGAGTGTGGAACACAACATAGCATTTCCATTCTTAACATATACTTTAACATATTTAACATGTATTGGACTATCTGCCCTCTAGGGGAGGGAGGGGGAGGAAGGAGGGGAAAAGTTGGAACAGAAGGTTTTGCAAGGGTCAGTGGTGAAAAATTACTCATGCATATGCTTTGTAAATAAAAAGCTATTAAAAAAAAAAAGCATATATGTTTAGGGGGCAGCTAGGTGGCACAGTGGATAGAGTACCAGCCCTGAAGTCAAAAGGACATGAGTTCAAATTTGATCTCAGACACTTAATACTTCCTAGCTGTGTGACCCTGGGCAAGTCACTTAACCCCAGTTGCCTCAGCAAAAAAAAAAAAAAAAGAAAGAAAGAAAAGAAAAACTACTTGGAAATCAGGAAAGAAGCCTGGCAGAAACTGTGAAAGTCTCAATTCCAA
Organism: Sarcophilus harrisii; assembly: GCF_902635505.1. Taxonomy (NCBI): domain Eukaryota; kingdom Metazoa; phylum Chordata; class Mammalia; order Dasyuromorphia; family Dasyuridae; genus Sarcophilus; species Sarcophilus harrisii. The sequence continues at coordinate 336,851,447 of NC_045426.1, forward strand.
CATATATATATAAGGAATTCATTAAAATTTATGAATCATTTATCAAGAGACAAAAAAGAAGAGAATATAAGCAAGCAGTTTTCAAAGGAAGAAATCGAAGCTATCAACTACTATATAAAAATGCCCCCAAATTCCTAATATTTATTTTTTCTTTTCTTAATTTTAAAAATAATAGCTCTTTATTTTTCAAAATACATGCCAAGATAGTTTTCAACGTTTACCCTTGCAAAACCTTGTGTTCCAAATATTTTGCTCTTTCTTCTTCCATTCCTTTCCCTAGACAGCAAGTAATCCAATATATGTTAAATTTGTACAATTCTTCTATACATATTTCCAAATTTATCATGCTGCATAAGAAAAATCAGATCACAAAGAAAAGCAAGCAAACAACAACAAAAAAGGTGAAAAAACTATGTTGTGATCCACATTCAGTCTCCACAGTCCTCCCTCTGGATGCAGATGACTCTCTCCAGCACAAGTCTTTTGAAATTGGCCTAATGACTTCATTGTTGAAAAGAGCCATGAACACCAGAGTCCATCATCATATAATCTTGGTTCTACTCACTTCACTTAACATCAGTTCATGTAAATCTCTCTAGGTCTTTTTGAGATCTTCCTGATAATTTCTTATAGAATAATAATATTCCATAACATTCCTATACCATAACTTATTTAGCCATTCTCCAACTGATGGGCATCTATTTAGTTTCCAGTTCCTTGCCACTACAAAAAGAGTTGCTACAAACAAATTTGCACATGTGGATCCTTTTCCATTTTTTATGCTCTCTTTGGGATACAGACCAGTTTGATAGCCCTTTGGACATAGTTCCAAATTGCTCTCCAGAATGGTTGAATCAGTTATAAAACCACTAACAATGCATTACTGACCCAGTTTTCCCACATCCCTTCCAACTTTTATCATTATCTTTTCCTGTCATCTTGGCCAATTAGTAAATTTTGGGTGAATTGTGGTATATGAATGTTATGGAATATTATTTTTTGGTAAGAAATAACCAGCAGGATGAATACAGAGAGGCTTTGGAGAGACGTACATGAACTGATGCTGAGTGAAATGAGCAGAACCAGGAGATCATTATACACCTCAACAACAATACTGTATAAGGATGTATTCTGATGGAAGTGGATTTCTTCAACAAAAAGAAGATCTAATTCAGTTCCAATTGATCAATGATGGACAGAATCAGCTACACCCAGAGAAGGAAATGAGTATGAACTGTTTGCATTTTTGTTTTTCTTCTCAGATTATTCTTACCTTCCGTATCCAATTCTTCCTGTGCAACAAGAGAACTGTTCGGTTGTGCACACATATATTGTATCTAGGATATACTATAACATAATTTAACATATATAAGACTGCCAGCCATCTAGGAGAGGGGGTGGAGGGAGGAAAGGGAAAAGTCGGAACAGAAGTGAGTACAAGGGATAATGTTGTAAAAAATTACTCATGCATATGTACTGTCAATAAAAAGTTATTAAAAAAAAAGTAGTGTTCACAAATGAATACAATATTCCTGGTCTGATTAGGATAGAAAATAGTAGGCCTATAACTTCATTGCTTTAGCTTTTTTGGGCTGATGTGCTATCCTGTTAATTTAATGATCTGGTAGCTCACTAAGAATCAGAAGTCTTTTTTCATGAATTGGTACTTTCATGTAACATTTAAAAACAGTAATAACAGTAACCCTTCTCCTATCCTGTACTGATTTGGTTGATGTTTTTTGAACCAAAGTATCAGACTTTAATTTCTGTAAAACTTTATTTTGTTATAGTCTGTTCCTTTAATCAGCTGAATTCTTTTTTTTATCCCAACATTCCTTCCATTTTCCTATTACTCACAAATTTGCTAAATATGCTATCTCAATATTTGCATCACTGATAAAAAATGTTAACCAAAAAGGACAAAGAACAGAGTTTTAGGGTACTACACAGGAGACCACCTTCTAGGTTCACAACAATCTATTAATTATTAGTATGGTCCAGCTCTGAATCCATCTACCTGTATAATTTTTTCTACATTTTTCCCTCTTGTCTATAAGAAATTCATGACTTTGTCAAATGCCTTGCTGAAATCCTGATGTCCTATGTCTATCATTACTTTGCTTAAAAAGAATGTCCTATTTTGATGATCTATTATTCTTAGTTATTATTTCTAATAGTTTAATCATATTTTAGTAATATGTTTTAGAATTTTGCCACAAATGGACTTCAAAAGAAGAAATCAAAGCTAAGAGTTCCATGGAAAAATGCTCTAAATAATTACTGATTAGAGAAATGCATATTAAAAGAATACTGAGATGCTACCTTACACCTACCAGATTGGCTAACATAACAGAAAAGCAATATGAGAAAAACCTGAATGTGAAAAAATTGGGACACTAATGCACTATTGCTGGAATTGTGAATTGATCTAATTATTCTGAAGAGCAATTTGGAACTATGTCCATATGGCTATTAACCATGTACACTTTTTGACCTATTACTGGGGGTGTATTCCAAAGAGATTCAAAAAAAAAAAAGGAAAAGGATTTATTTGTACTCAACTATTTGTAGCAGCTCTTTCTATGGTGGTTATTGGAAACAGAGGAGGAAGCCCATCAATTGGGGAATGGTTGAACAAGTTTTATTATATGATTGTGATGGAATGGAAATGATGAGCAAGACAGTTTCAGAAAAACCTGAACTATATGAACTTATGCAAAGAGAAATGAGAAACAGAAAAACACTGTACATGGTAATGCGATATTGTAAGGATGATCAACTGTGAGATCTAACTACTCTAATCAAGATAATTCCAAAGGACCCATGATAAAAAATGCAAATCACCTTCAGTGTGAGGACTAATTATTGTGAGTACAGATTGAAGCATACTTTTAAAACTTAAAAAAATTTTTCTTTGGTTTTTTTGTTGTTGTTGAGGGGGATGGATTCTTTTGTAACATGACTAATACGGAAATACATTTTGCATTACATGTCTAATTGATATTTTATTTCTTGCTTTCTCAAGAGGGTGGGGGAGGAATGGGAAGAAGGGAGAGAATTTGGAACTCAAAATTTTAAAAAAATTAATGTTGAAAATTTCTCATTTGTAGTTACAAAAATTTTATGAAATAAATAAAAATATATTAGAAATAATTTTGTCAACAATTAAAGTCAAGCTCATTAATCTACTGTTTGAAGAATCCATCCTTTTATGTTTTTTGAATACCTCCAATTTGCAGAACCTCTTCTATTCATGATTTTTCAAAGATCACCAATAGAGGTTTAGGACTCCCAAAATAAGTTCTTTCAGAACCGCAGCACCTTTGTTAGGGCCTGGTGGATTGAACTCAGTTCCTCATTGAAGAACTCTTCTATCCTGTCTTCAAATCTCTTGAGTTTCACTCAATGCTTTTCTAAAGATTTTTATTCTGTCCTTCTCTATATTAAGGCAGTTTCCTTTGGAAGACAAAAGAGAAACAAAATAGTCAAGTTATTCTGTTTCCATCTGCCACCTATAATCACTCCTACACAGCCTCTTGGAACTTCCTCATGATCTCAATAAATCTTAGCTTCTTTCCTAGTTGTCTTGAGCATTAATCACCAACTTTAGTTCCTCTGAAGGTTTATTGTTTTTGACATTATTTTTTATAGGACCTTGCCATTCTTCTGTGTATTTTATCTCAGTTTTGTTTCTGTATTTTAAAGTGTCTTTCAAAGTGAAATTGGTCAATAAGTTTGTTGTCTTAACTATATTTCTTCAGAGAGCTACCTTTTTTCCTTTTAGGCTCATTTGTGTTATTGGCACCTGTTATTTTAAATCCTTTGTGTTTTGTATCCTGGGTGGCTGATAACCTTGCACAGCTAACCTGTCTCTTCCCCTGACTCCATTCTGTGTTGCTTCATTCTGGAGTTGTGCTTCAAAGGATGAACAAGGTAAAGTGGGATAAAATGGGATATGAACTTGGAAAAAATAAATTTGGGCCAGATTGTTGTATTAAATGGCAGGATGAGTTAGAATTTGGTTTGAAAGGTAGCGCCAAGGTATTTAAATGGAAGACTTGGACATGAAGGTGTTGCTTAGACAGTCATCTGTCATGGCTATTCAGGATAGGATATCGGGGTAGCAGGGAGGGAAAAGGGTAGTAAAAGGAAAACTATTTAGGAGGGATTAAAATATTCCAAGTCACAGCTGTCAAAGAAAAATATTAATACTGTACATTGTATTGTAGGCACTCATCTTCCAAAAACAATTTAACAGTAATATCCAAAGCATTCCTCGTACAAACTGGAATAGTTCCTCCATGCCTTTCTGCCTCAAAACAATTTTAGGTAACATTTATAGGAATCACATTTTGTAAAAGAGTAATTTTGGGTTAACTTTCCAGAATAGATGAGTAACCAAGTCACTATCCCATTTCTTTCTGGACTTCCTTTCAGGGATCAATAAAGGTCTCTATATCAAGTATCTTTTGGAAAAGAAGGTAAAATGTTCTCCATGGGACAGAAGGTCTTGGGGGGATGTGGATGGACTGTCCTAGTGCATTCCACCATTTTAAATCCATTTTTTTAGGAAAAGTCACAAATTTTGGACTATCCATTTTCCTAAAGGGAAAAGTCTGAAGAGAATATTTCTAAAGAAATTAAAAAACTTTATGTCACAACACAAATGTGTGGCACATTGAAGATGAAAACTGAAAGTCCTTTCCCTTAGCCAAAAGGCAGATGATCTGGAGAGAAAGAGTTTTTTGTAGGCATAATAGTGAGAAGACAATATAGGAAGGATAGATAAGGGCAAATTCAGAGGAAAGGCTAAATATGTAGTGTTAGCTATCTTAGTGGTCTGGGATCTTAATTGTCTAGGATATGCTACTACTCCATAGTAAGTCCATATAACACTGAGAAAACATCAGCATCTTTGGTTATACATGTCACACACATGGATGGATGTTTTTGTCCTGTGGCAAATGATATTTGTGTCTTGCAGTGCAAAACACACCAGAACTTGATTTCAACATTTTAAAAATAGTTTGAGTTCTTGAATGTCTGTCTTATCAATAGTGGTTTAGTTTTCTTATTCTCCCTCAGTTTTCTTTCACCAAAATGAAATTGATGAGGGATAGCTATGGGGTACCTAAATGAAATTAGGGTTTAATTGAGATCTAATGGCAAGTTCGGGGTACAGGGAGTCAAATAGAGCTGCCCTGCAACCCCATTGGATTCAGCACAAGGATACAGTGTTAAATGAAGTCTAGTGTGGAGCAAGAGTCCCCAATAAAGGAATTTATTGGCCCGAAAAGCTAGATTGATAAAGAGGTTTATCATGGGGTTTGGAAGTAAGGTTAAAGTATAGTTAAGGAAATAGGCGAAGGCAGAGATAAAAAGGGCACTGGACAGAGGATCCAATGGACAGAGGGTCCTGACGTGCCTAGTGTAAGGTTGACATGTTTGGGACCTCTGCAAAGAGGGAGTCCCAGCTTGGCCCCTTTTATAATGGGAGATTAGCTAGAGGGGCCTGTAGGTGTAGTCTCAAGTTGGCTCAGGTCCAGATCTTCTATTGGAATTCAAAGGGACCAGGATTTGTGAATCAAAAGGTAATTACATTAACTAGGAGGGGTTGGGAATTAGAAAGAAAAGAATCTTAAAGGGACTACACCCTCATCAAAATCACTGACATTTGCCATTTAAGATCATAAGATAAACCATGAAAATGACAGAGTCCAAAGTTCTGAAGTATTGTAACCATATAAGCATATTTTCTTTAAAAAGGCCTTTTAAAACTATTTTTGTGTCATGGTACTCTTTTGGCAGTTTGGTAAGCCCTATGAAATACATATATTGTATTGCAAAATGCACAAATGCATAAAATATATAGCATTATAAAGGAAACCAATTATATTGAAATATAGTTGTCAAAATCTTAAAAGAAAAAAAGTTTAGAGATCTTAGTTTATGACCCAGAAGATCTAAGATTGTTTCTTCCCCTTCTTCCCAATCCTCAATGTTAGAGAAATCTAGAAAGATAAAAAAAGAGTCATGAAGACAAGTGTATCAAGTGTGTCAAGAAAAGAACAGAGGGAAAACCAGAAACTTTTTTTTTTCCAGAAAAGAGATTTCAGGAATCACCTTTTAAAGTGGAAAAATTTGAAAATGTAAAGAATGTGGGAAAAGCTTGTCTTTATCTTACACCAGAGAATCTTCCCAGGGGAAAAGCCTTCATAAATGTGGGAAATGCATTATTCAACTAAACTGTATGTAATTCCCATAGAATAATTAATGGAGATAAATCCCTTAATAAATGTGGAAAAAAGCTTTAAACATACCTCCACGTTGTTACCATTGGCAAGATAACTATTTCACAGGTTGATGACTTTCCATACAGTAGAATGCAGAATTCTTTGTTTACTGGAGATCCCTCAAAGGAAAGCAGAAAGGGAAAAAGCAACTTTTTGACTTTTATGTAACTTTTATGACTTTTATCTAGAAGTTAGTACAGTGCCTGGTACAGATATTTAATAAAAACTTGTTAACTTGATTTATAAATGTAACTAAAAGTTCAGTGCAATATCACAGTAATAATAACTGACATTTATATAGAAATTTTAGGTCTGTCAAGGATGATTTTTTAGGTTCTGAACCTGGATAGCTCAAAGAGGGTTGACAAATAGAGAAGTTAGTAGTGTTTCAGGTGCAAAGATAATGAATTCTTGGAAACAAAGTAAGTACTCATCAATTGGGAAATGTTTAAGCAAATTGTGGTCCATAAAGGTAATGGAATATTACTTTGCTGGAGTAATAACATGATAATAATATGACAATATTAATTAACTAATAATAACATGATAAATATGAAGAAGCATAGGAAGGCTTAACATGAATTGTTTGATGCAAATTGTGAAAAATAATTTGGATCTCTTCTCTATTCCAAATAGTATCAATCAATTCGATAGAATCATATCAAAGTTGGGTGACCTGCACATTCTAAGTTTACTTGTTTAATTATAAGAATTGGAGGCCCTTCACCCTTGTTCTTCCTTGTCATGATGAACAAGAACAGTATGCCAGAGGTAACTCAACTACATGTAAAGTCTCCAATATATTTTTGTACCTCGGGACTATTCTCTTTTGGCTAGCAGGAGCAGGTAACCATCTTATGACCACTTAATCAGATGCTCCATGCTTCACCCAACCCTTTTCCCCCTGAAGTATCTTGAAACCTGATTACTATAACAAAAAAATGGCAAAGATATATAGCATTATCAGTAAATTTTCTTTTTTTGTGAGGTAATTGGGATTAAGTGACTTGCCCAAGGTCACACAGCAAAAATTCTCACTTTTTCATATTAACTCATTCTTTATTTGAAATTTTAATTCAGGAGGATGGTTCTAATCATAATTCCCTCTTATAACATGGCTAACTTCTTTGCAGTATCTGACATCCTTAATCACCTCCTATACCTGTAACTGTTACATTACCAATTGTCTGACAAACTTTTACTCTAGGATGTCCAGTATTCCCATTAAACACATTTCTAAAATTCTTAACCATCACCCCAAACTCCCACTTTCCTTCCAGGAACATTGGGACATATGGAGGCCATTAAGAATTTTTGCCTGATTCAAATTAACCTAGGGAAGTGGGTTACAGCAGAGAAGTATTTCTTCTTATTCAGAAGTCATTTGCTCTAAGTTGGAGCTAGAAGAACCCTTAGAGATAACGATCATCTTGATTTTACTTATGGGGAAAGTAAGGCCCACAGAGATGAAATTGCTTACCCTACAACAAAAAATAAGTTAATTGCAACAAAAAAACGAAGGCAGAGTTGCAACTAGAATTAAGATCTCCGGAAATTCCAGATCCGAAGTCTTTTGCCTTACATTCTCTGATTACACGTCCAAGGTCATGGGTTCACTTCCTGGATCTACTGTGTAGGCCAAACACACCTTTTTGCAAAAGATGCCGCCATTTTCTTTAAGAGAGATAAAGGGACGAGATTAACGAAAATCGATCATCGTACCTAGAAAATACATCGAAAGATCAAATTTTAAGGAGGGTTCTTTCAAAACCATCAGGAAACAGTTCATCATCAACAGGTCTGGAGTCGATCAGTCGGAAACATTTCAAACCAGAGCTATGTCTTTTCCAGGGCGTAGTTCCGGGCATGCCGGAAGGGACACGCCCCTTTTCGACTTCATCCCAGGACCCTATTTATTGGCTAGTCTGATTTTTCCGGAGGGCATTCTGGGAAATACCCATCCCAGCGGGCTTCCTTCGTACCGTTTGATTGGTTTGTTGGATACCGGGCGATCTATGGGAATTGTAGTTCCAGGAGTCACTCATTACATTACATTCCTAGCCACCGGAATGAGGGAGATGGGGAAGAATTGCTTTGTTCCCAAGGTGGGAGACGGAACCTGCAAGGGGAGAACAGAGGCGGAGGGTAGTTGTAGTAAATTATTTTGGGGAAAAGGAATATGATCAGCCCCAAATGAGCATGAGATAAAGAGTAAAACCTGAACAATCATCTCCCCCGCCTCCAAATTTTTGTTTCTTGAGACAGTCTTGCTCCTCCATGGCCAAGAACTCCTTTTGTTTCGAACTCTTCCTTCTGCCCACCTCCCTTTACACTCGTTCCCCGGCTCTCATCCCGACCCGCCTTCGGGAGACGGCTCCTTTGTGCCCACGCCCCTTTAGACTCCTCCTCCTGACTTCGCCCCGCCTCTAGGGAAATATTTCTCTCGGACCCTCCTCTTCAGGTCCCGCCTCTTCCTGCTCTCGCCCCTCCCCGAATGACCTCCCCGCCTCTGGCCTCGCCCCGTCAGGCTCCTCCTTCCGTTTTATTCCTCTCCGCCGTCTGGGAGAAAGCGTTCCCTGTGTTTTCCCCGGGAGCCTGAGGAAATCCCCTTCCCTAAATCTCCATGCTGGTAGATCTCAGAAACCGCCTAATCTAACCCGGATTTGAACTAGAATCCCTTCCTTTTATTCCTGCCTCTTGGGTGTTCCCTCCCAAAGTAGCTGACGCTGCTCTGCGCAGCTTCCTCTCGCCTTACGTCATTCATTACGTTTCTCCCACTTGAGTTCCTTCTACACCTCCCCTCTCGTCTTCTTTCTTCTCCTACCGCCTTGCACCTCCAGGAGATTACCCCCAAACTTCCTTTTCCTTTCCTCCCTCTTCCTTGTCCAGTCGATTAAGTCGCATCCGACGCATTGCCAAAAGACAGTGGAGTGGTTTGCGATTTCCTTCTCCAGTTCATTTGACAGATGAGGAAACTGAGGCAATCGGAGTGAAGGGTCAACTAATACGTATGGGAGGCCAGATTTGAACTCAGGAAGATGAGTCTGTGTCCAGACGCTATCCACAGTGCCATTGACTTCCTCTTACACCTTAAAAAAAGGTAGAAGGGAGGAAGAGAATAGTAAAATACAATTGTAAAGTGGATGCGATTTCTCACCTGGAGCCTTCCTATCCACCTCCACCCTTCTCTTGGTGTTTAATGCTCTAAAGCCATCTCCGGGGCTATTTCCATTCAGGCTTCACCTCTGATTTGTACCCAGCTGTGTCCTGACATCAAGTTAAAAGACATGCTCTTGTGTCATAAAGCTCTTAAAATAGCCCGGGAGATTGAGTCAGCTGGCAGGACCTTAGAATCTATTATATTTGATGATATTCAGCTTTCTATTTGGTATTTTTTTTTTTTAAATCTTAAATTTTTAAACTTAAATTCTTATGATTTAAAAAAAAAATGATATTCTGATCACTATAGGTTTGGGAGACACCAGGGCTTTAGTTCTAATTCTTAAATTTTATTTGTTTTTATATTTATATTTTATTTAAAATTTTTATTCCTTATTTTTAAAACCTTTTTATTCCTCCTCAAACCTGCTATTCTCCCCTACCCCCATCTTCTCAGATGAGAACTTGAATCATATTTTATTTTTTAAAAAGCTTTTTATTTTTTTCAAATACATACAACATTTACCTTTGCAAAATCTTGTGTTCCAACATTTTCTCCCCCTCTCATTATTCCCTCCTCCATAGACAGCAAATAGTCCAATATAGGTTAAATATGTGCAATTCTTCTAAACACATTTCCATATTCATCATGCTGTGTAAAAAAAATTAGATCAAAAGTGAAAAAAAGCACTCATTTTATAGAAAAAATGAAGCCATTCCCAATGAGCTCTCTCTTCTCTCTTCTTGCTTATCTCTCTCTCTCTCTTTTTTAAAGATGCCTTCTGTCACTATTACCTTCACTCCTATCTTACATGAAGAAGTGGCCATGTTCCTTACCAAGGCATACTCTCTCACCTGCAAAAGCAATCCCATTTTTTCCCTTCTCCTTTGAAAGATTGCTCCCTCCGTCATCCCTGCTCTGCCACTTACTTTAAATCCCTCTCTGTTTGTTGGTTCCTTCCCTATGGCCTAAAAATATGCCCATGAACCCTTGCCCTCTAAAACACTCAACCATCATTGTCAAATCTCTTCTACTTGTGGCTAAAGTCCTTGAAAAGGCCATCTATATAATAGATACTTTCACTTTCCCTCTTCTCTCTCACTTCTTAATCTTTTATAATCTGGTGTGCTACCTCATCAATTCAATGAAACTCCTCTCTCCAAAATTACCAATTACCTCTTAATTGACAAATCTAATGAATGGCCTTTTCTCCAAGGTTCATTTTTCCTCAATTTTCTTGTAGTCTTTGACACTTTTTGATCAACTTCTTCTCCAACTACCTTTCAGACCTCCAGTAGACATCTTAAACAATTATTTTCAAAACCAATTCATTATCTTTCCCCCTAAATTCTCCCCACTTCTAATTTCCTTATTACTATAGAGGACAACAATATTATCTCAGTCTTACCAGGCTCACATCCTGGATGCCATCTTTAACTTCTTACTATTACCCTCCCCCCCTAATTTCTTGTCAATATCTGTCAATTTGACCTTTGACATGTCTTTAAAATATTCCCTCCTTTTTTCCACTAATATTGTTACCACCTGGGTACAGATCCTCATTACTTCACCTTTGGACTATGGCAATAGCCTGCTTGTGGGTCGGCCTCTTTCAAGTCTCCCCACTTCAAACTATTCTTCATTCAGCCACTAAAGTGGTCTTCCTAAATAAAGTATTAAAGGCTCAAACTCCCTACCTAGTCATCTCCTTAACCAATAAACTTCAGTGGATCCTTGTCACCTCCAGAATCAAATACCAAACCCCCTCATTTGATATTTAAAACCCTTCAAAGGTAGACTTTACCTTTCCAGTCTTCTTACACTTTGATCCCCAGTATGTGCTTTTTGATCTATTCCTTGTTCCATGAACAAAACCCTCCTTCTCTTGGTTCTGGGCATGTTTTCTGCCTCTCCCTCTCCTTCTTCTCTGCTTATTGGGTTCCTGACTTCCTTGAAAACCCAATTAAAATCCCATTTTCTGCAGGAAACCTTTCCTAATTCCCTTTAATTCTATGACCTTCTCTATTTCCTATTTCTCCAGTACACAACTTGTTTGTATATAGTTGTTGCATATTCTATCCCCCATAAAATTGTAAACTCCTTGAGGGAAGAGACTGTTTTTTGCTTCTTTTAGTATCTCCTGCTCGTAGTACAGTGCCAGATACATAGTAGGTATTTGATAAGCCAATAAATTTTGTCTTTTTCAATGGAGAAGTGTGGGTCCTATGGCTAATCACCAGATATATGGGGAAGTATGTTGTGAGCAGGACAGAGTTAAATGTGGTTATTAATCTTAATCTATTAATTTAATAAAGGGCCTTTTTCCTTCCATTTTGTCATGATCCATTACTCCTTTTTTTTTCCCTCCAAGAACTTTCCCCATGAATATGGAAAGGACATTAGAAAAATATTAACACATTAAATTTTATTATAAATTAGGTTTTAAATATGGCTCCTCAATACATATAGATTATTTTTCTTTCTTTGATGTGAGCAGTAACTTTGGGAACATAATTTCAAATTATTTTTCAGAATGACTATACCAGTTCACAGCTTTATCAACAGTAATATTATTTCTCCAAAGCTCCTACAACAATTGTCATTTTCTCCTTTTATCATCTTTGCCAATCTGATTATGAACCTTGAAGTTGCTTTTATTTTAAATTCTCTAATTATTAGTGATTTAGAGAATTTTAGAAATATAGTTCTTAAAAACTATGTGTTTTTATACTTTTACCATATTAAGTAATGGCTGTGTATTATATAGTACGTAATTATACCATACATAATTATATACAAATACATGTTATGGGCCAGAACTCTGAACTTGAAACAAAGGATTCTTACAAGGTACTAAGTTAAAGGAATTGATAGACAATAATTATCTAATTTAGCACGGTTCAGTATGATTGATTTAATCCCACAAGGAGTTGTTACGGCCAGAACTTTTTTTTTTTTTAAATTTAATAGCCTTTTTTAGGATTTAGAAAGAAGGTAAAAATAGTCTGAGAAGAAAAAAACAAAAATGCAAGCAGACAATAACAGAAAGAGTGGAAATGTTATGTTGTGGTCCATACTCACTTCCCAGAGTCAGACTTGAATTTAGGTCCTCCTGACTTCAGGACTGGTGCTCTATATACTGCGCCATCTAGCTGCCCCAGTGTTCATGATATTTTATTCTTTCAGTTGAAGCGCTTTAAAATAATTTTTGGTAATTTGATGTGGCACTGAACAAGTAAATTAGTTTTGGCAGAATTGCCATTTTTATTATATTGACTTAGCTTATCCATGAACAATTAATATTTTCCCAATGAGTTTAGATATTTTTTGGTAATTTTGTTCATATGGTTTTTTGGTAATTTTGTTCATATGGTTCCTGAGTTTTTCTTGGTACATAGATTCCCAAACATTAAAAAAAATAGTGTCTGCTATTATTTTAAATGTAATTTCTCTTTCTATTTTTTGCTGCTGAGTTTGTTAGTCATATACTGAAGTGTCAATGATTTATATGGATTATTTTTTATCCTGCAAGTTTGCTAAAGTTGTTAATTATTTCAAGTAGTTTTTTTAGTTTATTCTTTAAGTATACCATATTTATTTACCATCATATTATTTAGATATGACACCTCTTTGCCTGTTTCAATATCTTTAATTTCTTTTTCTTATTGCGGAAGCTAACAATTTAGTACAATATTGAATAATAGGGATGATACCTGGCATCCTTACTTACCCCTGATCTTATTGGGAAGACTTCTGGCTTATCCCAATTAAAGACAATGCTTACTGATGGTTTTAGATACAGTTTATATCTTTTTTTTTTTTTTTTTTTTTTTTAACTGAGGCAATCTTGCCCGGTCACATAGCTAGGAAATATTAAGTGTCTGAAACCATTAAGTGTCTGAGACCAGATTTGAACTGAGCATCTCCTGACTTCAGGACTGGTGCTCTATCCACTGTACCACCTAGGTACCCCTACAGTTTTGAAATTTTAAGGAATGTTCCTTTTATTCTGTGCTCTCTATTTTTTAACAGGAATTGGGTGCTGTGTTTTCTTGGAAGTTTTTTCAATATCTATTGACATAATCATGATTTCTGTTGGTTTTGTTATTGAGATGGCCAATTATGTTGATAGTTTTCCTAATACTAAACCAATCCTACATTCCTGGTATAAATCCCATCTGCTGATCTTTGTGACATATTGCTGTAATCTCTTTGCTAGTGTTTTATTTAAATTTTGTCGTAATATCCATTATGGGATTGATCTATAGTTTTCTCTGTTGTTGTTCTTCCTGTTTTAGGTATTAGTACAATATTGGTGTTGGAAAAAGAATTTGGCAGGATTCCTTCTTTGCCTATTTTCCCCAAATGCTCCATATATTATTGGAATTGTTCTTTAAATATTTAATAAACTTATGTATGCATTTGGTCCTGGAGATTTTTTTTCTTAAGCAGCTTATTTATAGCTTGTTCAGTTTCTTTTTCTAAGATAGGGGTTATTTAAGTATTCAATTTCCTCTTCTGTTATTCTGTGTAATTTATATTTTTGTAAATATCCATCCATTTCACTTACTTTGTCAGATTTATTGACATCTAATTGGACAATATATTTCCTAATGATTGCTTCAAATTCTTCTTCATTAGTGGTGAATAAACTCATTTTATTTTTGATACTGGATATTTAGTTTATTTTTTAAAATTAAATTAACCATGGATATATATCTTACTGGTTTTTTCATAATGCCAGGTCATAGTTTTATTTATTAGCTCAATAGTTTCATATTTTCTTTTTCTTTTTTAGTTAAGGTATTTAATAAACATTTAATAAAATGTTTTATTTACAAAACACATGCATGGGTCATTTCCCCTCCTTTTCCTATTGCTCCCCTAGATGTCAGGTAGTCCAATACATGTTAAACATGTTAAAATGTATGTTAAATCCAATATATGTTAGTTTTCATATTTTCAGTTTTATTAATCTTACCTTTTGGTTTCAAGATTTCCAATTTGGTGCTCAATTGGGGATTTTTAATTTGTTCTTTTTTAAGCTTTTTTAGTTGCATGTCCAATTCACTGATCTGCTCTTTATATTATTAATGTAAGAATTTAGAGAAATAAAATTTTCCCCTAAATACAATATTGGCTGTATCCCATAAATTTTGGCATGTTGTCTTATTGTTGTCATTCTCTTTAATGAAATTATTGTTTCGATGATTTGTTCTTTGCCTCATTTATTTTTTAGGATTATTTTGTTTCCAATTAATTTTTTATCTATCATTCCACTACCCTTTGTTGAATGTAGTTTTTATTGTATTATGTTACAAAAAGCATCCATTTGGTATTTCTGCCTTTCCACATTTGATTTTGATGTTTTTATGCTAATACATGGCCAGTTTTTGTGTAGATGCCTACTGCTGTGAAAAGGTATATTCTTTTCTATTCTCATATTCAATTTTCTCCAAAGAGTCATCACATATAACTTTTCTAAAATTCTTGGTTTCTTTCTTGTTTAAGTTATGATTGGACTTACCAACTTCTGAGAACAGACAGTTCCTTTCTCTCTCCTCTACCGTCCCAGTACAGTTTTGCTATTTCCTCCTGTAACTCACTTAAGTTCTTTAAGAAGTTGGATGCTTTACTGCTAGGTGTATGAATGTTTAATATCGTTATTACTTTAATGTCTATCCTACCTTTTAGCAAGTTGTAATTTCTGTGATGACTGAGTATTTTAAAATCAGCTGGAGTCAGGAATTCAGGTTAAGGGAAAATCCTCAATCTTTATTCTTTGTGGAGGTGAAGGGAGATAGGAAGTGAGAGCAATTACAACACAAACCCAACCAGCAGCCTCTCTGCCTCTCTCTCTCCACCCACCAAGATAGTCTCTATGTCATTTCCTATATGACACATCAAAACTTGCAGAGAGTAGGCGGGGCCATTCTTTCTCCAAGCATATATCAATAGAGTATAGTCCAATTGCTATTTAGCCTCATGTGCTTGGGACTTCAGTGCATCAACTCGAGCTTCAGCCCATTACAAATTTCTTTTCTTATCTCTTTTAATTAGATATATTTTTGCTTTTGCTTTGTCCTAAATCATGATTCTTACCTCTTTTTTCGTTTTAGCTGAAGCATAATAAATTCTGCTCCAGCTCCTTACCTTTACTCTGTGTATAGCTCTCCAATTCAAGTGTGTTTCTTATAAACAACTTATTGTAGAATTCTGGTTTTTGATCCCCTATGTATAATGTTCTTTTGGTTCGGTTTTCTTGGTATCTCTGGGAGCAGCATTCTTTTCAGGAGAGTAATCACAACAAGAGTAGCCAGGGGTTAAAGTCCAAATCCTTTATTATTTCTTTCAAAGTTTTGTCTCCTTTTCTGGGGGCCGGTTAGCTTTCTTATAGTCCAGATTCTTTATTATCTCCTTCCTGGAGCTGGGCAGCTTTCTGGAGAGCCTTTCAGCTGCCTTGTTCTCAGTGGAGAAATGCAGGAGGAGAGCCTGCCACCAGTAGCCTAACTGAAGATGGAATGAATGTCTGTTCTTGATTTCGAGAGATTGAGCTCCCACCTGTCTTCTCTGCCCTCTGAAAGCTTCTCTTCTGTGGCTCTCAGTCCCTGCTTATGTGTTCTACACTGAGTATAAACCAATCATTATATCACTAGGAAACCATTATTTGTTGTAATATTAAATCAATCACTGAACCATGCTAAACTAGATAACCATTGTCTTTATCAATTCTACTGTCTTAACACCTTGTAAGAATCCTTGTTTCAAAGTTCTGGCCCATAACAACTATGCTATCCACTTCTGTTTTATGGGAGAGTTCATCCCATTCACATTCATAGTTATTGTTATTAACTATGTATTTCCTTCCATCTTATTTTTCCTTCTGTTTGTCCTTTTTCTCCTTTCACTCTTTCCTTCCTCATCAGTGTTTTGCTTCTTTCCACTGCTTCCCCTGGCCTGCCCTCTCTTCTGTTATCCTTTTCCTTCCCACCCCATTCCTCTTCCTACACCCTCTACCTTCCCACACACCCACTCTTATTTTATATTACCTTATTTTATTTCTTTTACTCCTGCTTCCCTGTTTTGTAAGATAAATTTCTCTGCACAATTGATTATAAGTTATTCCCTCTATGAGCCAATTCTGATGAGAGTAAAGTTCAGGTGATAGCTACCACCCATCCTCCACTTTTCCCCTCCATTGTAATAGGTCTTTTCCTCTTCTTCATGCAAAATAATTTAACCTTTTATACCTTTCTCTTCCTTCTGCTTCCAGTGTAACCCTCTTTCACAGACTTTAATTAATTTTTATGTCATTTCCTCAAATTCACCTTAGACCTATATCCTCTGTCTCTGTGTATTCCTTTTAACTACACAATAAATGATATAGTTCTTAAGAATTATAAGTATCATCTTTCCATGTAGGGAACAGTTTAGGCCCATTTCCCTTTTTATGTTTCTCTTGAGTCCTGATATTAGAAATGAAAGTTTTTGTTTAGCTCTTGTATTCTCCTTATAAAAGCCTTTTATGTCATTGAATGACCATTTTTTCCCTTGAAGGATCATGCTCAGTTTCATGTCATAGGTGATTCTTGGTTATAGTCTTAGCTTCTTCATCTTTCCTGTTTATTCCACCATCCTATCTCCTGGAAATCTCAAAGTTACTGTAAATTGCTTTTCCCTAATTATTAGTAATTTAGAACATTTTTTAAATATGGCTAGAGACAGCTTAGATTTCTTTCCTATTAATATCCTCTTTAGCAATTTATCAGTTGGGGAAGGACTCTTAGTCATATAATTTGAATTCATTTTTTATATATCTTGGAAATGAGAAATTTATCAAAGAAATTTGCTATAAATATTTTTTCCTAGTCAACTGTTTATCTTGTAATTTTAGTTACATTAGTTTTGTTTGTGCAAAACCTTTTAAAATTAGTATAATCATAATTGTTGATTTTATCTTCTATGATCCTTTCTATCCCTTGTTTGGTCATTAAATCTTCCTCTATTCATAGATCTGTAAGACTATTTCTTCCTTATTCTTCTATTAAAAAAAAGGACTAGGTCTTCCTATCTTACTCAGGCTAACAGTTCAGTATCCTTTTATAAGCTTGATTCCAGGAGAATTCTTATAGGCCTGGCAAAGGAGCTTTGATATGCTCCATTTCTGATCCATGCCAGTTATCTCCTCTTTAGGAAGCCTGGTGCCCTTCTTTGTATTGGTGTTAGACTGAGGCCTACACCTGATTGGCTTAATCACTTCTCTGAATGCATGAGCTTGATCCACCAGCCTCAGCCTTCTTGGTTGTAGGGATTATAGAGGTTTGATACCATACCTGACCTCAAATTTCTTTTTGATAGGACATTTTTTGTCTAGTTCATGTATCCATTTGGAGCTGTTATATCTTGTGAGGTATCCAGTCTTCTTTTCAATATACCAGGCTGGGGGTGGGGCCAAGATGGCAAGAGAGTAGACATATCTTTATCTGAACTCCTCCTAGTGTCCCTCAGATAAACACCAGATTAAGCCTCTGAACTGGTTTTGGAGTGATAGAACCCATAAATATTTGGGTTGTAACAAAATTTCCAGCAGAAGATACTTTGGAAGAACTTCAGAAAAGGTCTGAAAAAAAGGGCATATCCCAGTGCAGACCCAGTGCATGGAGCCAGGGATTGTGGCTTCCACATCATATATCAGCAGATTAGCTATGAGACATCCAAAGCAAATACAAAAGGCAACTAGTGAGCCTCTGAACCCCTGAAAAACACAGGACCTAACCATACTTACCAGCACCAAAAGTCAGTCAGCAGCATTGGCCCCAGGGCAACTTAAAGCAGGCCATCTCCTCTTTGGCCTGAGAACATACCTCAACCTTAAAAAAGTGAGCAAAAAAGCAAAAAGAATTGTGACCGTAGATAGCTTTTATGGAGAAAGAGAAGACAAACCCTGAGGATTCTAAAGTCAAATCATTTCCAGCTTTTATGGAGAAAGAGAAGACAAACCCTGAGGATTCTAAAGTCAAATCATTTCCACATGAATCCTCAAAAGGTGATATGAGTTGGTCCCCATTTCACAAGGTGTTCTGGAAGGATTAAAAAAAGGATCTTAAAAAAGAGTTAGAAGAAAAATGGGAAAAGGAAATGAGAACTTGGCAAGTTTGGAAAAGGAAAAGCAGAAATTATCTGAAGTAAACTCCTTAAAATAGATTTGATGAAATGGCAAAAGTATTTAAGTCCAATGTAACAGGATGCCTTCCTTGACATGGCATAGGACTGACTATAACTAGTTCTACCAATCTCAAGGAGGGCACATAGTATACAATAAAATATAATCAAGAGCTTTAAAATATCTTCTAATTTCCTATATAAAACCAGTACATTATGGGGGCAACCAGGAGTCAAATCAAGAACAAAAGCACTGTTGCCTCATCCATTCCAAGAAGCATATTTATTGAGGATCACTTATCTAGGATTAGTGTTAGACAAAATAGTGAATTGGATGAAACTCTGGACAGTTTTCTGTCTTCTCACCCAAATCAAACAAGTTTTCCCCAGGGTTATCCTGTTCTTTCTAAGATATTTAACACTAATTCTAGGTAATGGAAATGTATACTTAAAAAACTTTATAATTATCCAATTTATAGTATTATGTGAAATAATAGTTCAAGTTTTTATAATGCTTTATGGTTTACAAAGTGCTTCCCCCATCTTGAAGTTAAGTAATGGGACAAATATTATTTCTATTTGACAAGCAATACTCAGAGAGGTGACATGCTTTACCAACATCCATCATTCAGTATGTGTGAGCCAGAACTTGAACCTAGATCTCTCTCTCTCTCTCTATCTGCTGGGTGCTCATTCACTAGCTTCATGTATTTGGTGTTTCATGGTCTCTTATGGATTGTCCCTTGGTGGCACCAAGATTCAAAATTCTAGATGGGATGCAGCATTGGTGTGACCTGGAATCCTAGAAGAGGTGTGGTTTTTGTTTTGTTTTGTTTTGTTTTGTTTATTTATTTATTTTTTTTTTGTGGCAGGGGGAAGCATAGAATGTAGATTTCTGTAATTAATTGTACTAACTTTAAGGAAGGCCTCTCTCTCATAGTGACACATCTGAAGTCCTTCACTTCTGCTTTCCTTCTGTTCCAATCCTTGTTTTTTTATTCCCAAATTTCTCTACTATGTTCTATATTCCGTCTCTGCTCAGGCTTTTTATCTACTCTTAGAAACTTTCTTTTGGAGTAGACTTTAGGATTACTTGAAAATGAGTTTATTAAAATGAGTTGTACCTGTCAGATCAGTAGAGTGAAGGTTCCTCCAGCAATCCTCAGCCTCTCTATCTTCTCTTTTAGCCTCTTCTTTCTGCCTCCTAGCCGCTATTGTTTTTTTCTGATTTTCTCTCTGCCTCACCTGTAGTGTTCCTCAATTGACTTTTTCTTCTTGCTCATCAAGTATTGTCATCATAAAAATCAGTGAACCAATTTCCTCTTTCAGATATGGTTTCTTCTTCCTCTCCTTTCAGATTCATTTCTGTGACCTCATTTAGTAATTAGTTCTCCATTCCTTCTACTAAACTCCTGTTTATATTTGAGTAGAAGGTCCCTTATATAAAGTGAGGGGGGGAGCGGTTTTGGAAAGATCTTGCTCTCAAAATTTAGGGCTCTTATCTGAAAAGAAGAGAAATACCCAGGTTTGTAAATGAAGGAAAGAGGAAGTTGGATGTGTGACAGGAATATTTCATATAACTTTGGGAAAATAATTTTTATGACTACTTGATGACCAAGCCATGAGAAATGAAATGTAGGAATTTCCTCAAAGTTATTTGCATTTAATCTGCTTAGTCCTCATCCACTCCTTGTGAAAGGCAAATAAGTATGTGTAAGAATATTTGGTGCCTTCATAAATGTGTGGAAAAGGAAAAAAGCTTTGGTCACAAGTCATTCTAATTTATTTTGGAGAGCTGAAAGTTAGGAAGTAAATAGAAGAGAAGAAATATCCTAGAGAATCAAATTGAAATTAATTGAAACAATTCCATCTAAGTTTTAGAATAGAAAAATAAATCTGTATTAATTATCAGAACTTTTGTATATTATTGATGAGATTAGATTCAGGGAACCAAATAATGAGATTAGGGTTCTTGTATATTATTGATGAGATTAGATTCAGGGAACCAAATAATGAGATTAGAGAATAGGGAGATTAGGGTCAGGGTGTTAAATGATGAGGTTAGTGGCAGCTTCAGGGTTCAGGGAACCAAATGAAGAGGTTTGGCTCTCCTAAACCCCCTTAGGATTGGTGCAAGGTAGGGAATTTGGGGAACCCCCCTTCTGGTGGTAGCACAGAGGTTCTTTGTAAAGGAATTTGAGAATCCAAAAAGGTAGACTGATTAAAAGAAGTTTATTATTGGCATTGGGAAGTCAGCCTTTGCTATGTATGAATAGAAAAGCTGAATTCCTTAGTGGCAAAGTCCCAACAGAGAGATATAAAGCCTCGTTAGGGAAATAGGTAAGTATAAAGAGAGGGTAACACTGAAAGAGAATATTCCAGTGGACAGAGTTTGCTATGCCAGGAAGAGAGTGTTTCCTTGGCATGGCATATTAGCTCCCCTGCAAGGAATGAATTCCAAGTTGGCTCTTTTTATCTACAAGGGGGGTTTCAGCTTGAGCTGGAATTGAATAGAAAATCTTGGAATTGAATGGGTGTTTCTTTAATTTAATGGGGTTTGAATCTCCAGCTCTGGACTCAGCTAGCCCCACCTAGATAACAGAATAAAGCTGTTTATCCTCCAGTGGGCTCTTTACAGTGGCAGGATCCAAGGAGAATTTGTCCTTCAAGGAGTTTTAGAGTTTCAGAGCTCCCTTCATCATTATCACAAAACCTAACAGAATGAGATGGAAGAGAAATTCTATTTAAAATAACTATAGAATGCATATAATACTTGAGAGTCTGCCTACCAACACACATATAAGAACTATATGAATAGAACTATAAAACACTGTTATAAAAATAGAGATCCCAAATATCTGGAGAAATATTAGTTGCTCATAGATTATGCCAATATAATAAAAATGACAATACTAGCCAAGCTAATTTATTTATTCAATGCCACATTGATCAGATTACTAAAGGATTATTTTATAGACTAACAAAATTCATCTAGTGAAGCAAGAAGTCAAATATCTCAAAGGAATTAATCCAAAAAATGGGAAGGAAGGATATAACAGTACCAGATCTTAATCTCTACTTCAAAGCAGTAATCATTAAAATAAGCTGAGACAGGTTAAGAAACAAGAGAGTTTTATCAGTGAAACAGATTAGATACACAGTATATAAAAGCAATTTAATCTAGTAACCTGATGTTTGATGGAGCCCCAATTCCCAACTCTAGCAATGAGAGGTAAAAAAAACTAGCTATTCAATAAAAACTGCTGGAAAAATTGAAAAGCAATTTGTCAGAAACTTAGACAAATATTTCATACTCTACACCAAAATTAGCTCAAAATGGACACATGATTTAGATATAAAAAATCAGGTTAAAATAAGAGAAGCAAGTAATACTTTCCTTGGCAGATCTATAGTCAGGGAAAGAGTTCAAGAAGCAGAGAAGATTGTAGAAGATAAATTAGGTAATTGTGATTATACAAAATTAAAAAAAAATTTTTGAAGAGAAAACCAATGCAGCTTAAATGAGAAGGTAAATGGGGGAAAACTCTATGACAGGCCCTTTTTCATACATGCATATACATGTAATATGGGTATATATATGCATATGTGTATGCACTTATATATGGAATTCATTGAAATTTATAAGATAGACCCAATTTCCCATTTGATAAATGAATTAGCAGGAAGGAAGGAAGGGAAAGAGAGACACAGAAAATGGCTATTTTCATTTTACAAATGAGGAAACTAAGGTTCATAGATGCAAGGTGAGTTGCCCATTGGTACATAAGCAGTAAATATTGGAGCCTGGCCTAATTGGAGCCTTTGGGACTAGTACCTTCCAGTACAACATGTTGCATCCAGATCTTCTGCATTAGGATAAAATTCCAGCTTTATCTCTACCAAGAAATCTTTCTTGACCAGTTAAGTATACTATATATTCTCTTTCTTCTTCATCTCAAAGGAATTAATCTAAAATACAATCTGCTCTGTGGAATAGAATTAATCATTCACTGCTTTGCATTTTACTCAGTTGATTTGTATGTGATCTTTTTCTTGAGATTCTAAATTCCTTGAGGGCATGGACATTGTCATCTACTTCTGTAGGCCCCACAGTCTTAGTATAGGGCTAGAAAAATAGTAGATTTAGGTAGTTGTTAATTTGAAATTCTATCCTTAAAATACCTACTGAGCTAATATTGGGGGCCATGGTGTCTCATTTTGATAGCATGGAGCTCAGGCACTAGTAACCTAAATGGATCAGAATTGTTATCCTATTCCTAGGAAGTGTTATTCTTGCCTACATTCTAGGGCATCTCATTGGTCCCTTATATTCTTAGTACTCTCAGGATGCTTTCTGGTTGTCTGATTCCATCTACCACCTTAGAAGGGGAGATGGTATTCTACCTAGATCTACCTTCCTGAGAAAGGTAGTAGATGCTAAAACTACCTTCTCTTTCATCTTCAGTCAAAACTCTCATCCTCTCAGTGGGGTTCATTATATCTAGATTTTAAAAGAAAAATGAAGTAGAAGTGAATTGTTAGTTAATTCAACTTTTTCAGGGCACTTATGATTTCAAATTGCAAATCATTTATCCAAAATGAATCTTCATTTAGCCAAATTGATACAGAATTTTTTTTTTTCAATTGCAGACAACCTTCCTAAGACTTCTAGTGTTCTAAGGTTATCACTATTGTAAACCTTGACCCATCAAAACTCTACCAATCCTGTCAAAAGAAAAGAGTGGAATGAGTTTTTGTTCTTCTTCCTTAACTTTCATCCCTTTCTTTCTTTTTTTTTTTTTTAAACTTTCATCCCTTTCAGGGAAGTGGACTTTAGCCAGTTTTTTTTGAGTTCCAAATACTACAGGTTTATAGAATTTATCAATGTCTGACTTGGCATACTAGTCCAATAAGTAGGTCTTCTAGGACTTGTTCTAGAAAAGGCTTATGATGGAGTATAGAAAATATTAGACCTAAATTAGGAAAAACAGACTTCTGAAACCAGGTGGCACAGTACAAAGAGTCTGGATTGTGGATTTAGAGGGCGTAGGTTTAAATGCTCTTTTGGGGGAGTAGATCATCCATTCTAACTTAGGTGACATTGAAAAAATCACTTAGGAGCAGCTAGATGGTGCAGTAGATAGAACATCTCTCCTGGAGTCAGAGAACCTGAGTTCAAATCTGACACTTAACACTTTCTAGCTGTGTGACCCTGGGCAAATCACTTAACCCTAATTGCCTCACAAAACAACAACAGCAAAACAACAAATAAAGAAAAAAAATCACTTAAACTCTCCAGGTTTCAGTTTCCTCTAAATTTTATTTAAAAATTCATTTCTTTAAATGGCTTATAATGCCCTTTCTAGCTCTAAACATTCTGTGAATCCTGGTTCTTATACTAGATGATGACTATGGGAACGTTGCTTGCCTTCTCTGAAGGAAATTATTTCTAAATGATATACTGTAGATTAGGGACTTCCTGGAAGCAAGGATAGAGTAAGCAGTAAATTGCCATAACTCTCCCATATTTACCTTCAAACAATAATAAAATACTGCCCCTAAACAAATCCTGGAACATCAAAGCCAACAAAAAGATGAAGTGAAGTAATCTTTGAGCCTAAGAAACTTTGGAAATCATCAGGAAAGGTTTGTTTCACTTGGGTAAAAGAGGAGTTTAGTCCAGCAAATCAGTGGAAGATCCTGAACCCCAGTGTAGAGAAGCAGGCAAATACTGACAACAGAACTCCCCACATGTCTCAGCATCGCTAGCAGAATGGGCAGACTCCAGCTCCAAGAAACACCATATACTTCAGTATAAACCTGAAGAAAATGCAGAAACACCTCACTCACCTCAGCACACCACCACCATCAGCTAAGCACCATATAAGCTGCCAGACTCCTATGGCTTACTGCAGCAGTACCAGCCACTCCCATTCCCACACCCTCAATACAGCACCAGACAAGAAGTGTGGTCCTTATGGACTCCTGGGTACATCACTGCAGCATTAACCATCAGAGCCTGCAGCCCCAGGCACAAGAAGCCTGAGATTGTTATGCCAAAGTTCCCTTTTAATGGGCACTTAACACTTCCTAGCTGTGTGATCCTGGGCAAATCACTTAACCCTTTTAATGGGGTGACCCAGTTCCTCCAAAAAGTCCTATTTCATTATTCTGCCTTAGGTTATAACTGTCCCCTCTTAATGTTTGAGATAAAGGTTTTATAGACATTCCTTAATGTTTGACAAGATAAAGGTTTATCCATTTCAGATGTCATTAGAATATCAGTAATGTCATTATTCTTGTTATTCCATAAAAAGTTCGCTGCCCCGATATTCGGGGCTAGACTCTTTGAGATGATAGTCTCATCTAGCCCTAGGATCAACATGGATCCATTGGTCCCAGTATTTCTCTCCATTTAATAAATTATAGAATTGGTCTCTAATCTCTGTCTTGCTCAGTTTCTTCGGCATTACAAGATAGTGCTCCTTTCATTTCAGGAGCAGAATTCACGTTTAAAAGAAAGGGAAAACATCAAAGAAAAATGAGGAAAAAAACCCAAAAAATAATCTGACCATAGAAAGATATTAAGATAGGGAAGATCAAGATACAAATTCAAAAGAGGACAACAATATCAAAACATAGGTGTTTGAGGTTTGGGCAAAACCTCAAAGAAAAATAAGAAGTAGTCCCAAGCCCAGGAAGGATTTAAGAAAGTGCTAAAAAAAAAAAAAAAAAAAAAAAAAAGAGTTTAAAAATCACATAAGAAAGATAGAAAAAAATTGGGGAAAGAAATGAGAGTAATTCAAGAAAATTATGAAAAAAAAAAAAGTGAACAATTTGGAAAAGGAAAGCAACTGCTAAAAAAGTAGAATTGGCCAAATGGGAAAGGAGATACAATCATCCACTGAAGAAAACAATTCCTTAAAAGTTAGAAATGGGCAAGTGGAAACTAATGACTCTATGACATTCAAAAAATGAAATAAAAGAAGAAAATATAAAATACATCATTGGAAAAATAACTGACCTGGAAAATAGATCTAGGACAGACAATATCAATCTCATTGGACTACTTGAAAGCCATAATCAAAAGGAGTACCTGGACAACATCTTTTGAAAAATTATCATGGAAAATTACCTTGATATCCTAGAACCAGAGAATAAAATAGGCATTGAAAGAACACATCATCAATCACTTCAAGGAAAGAGATCCTAATTAGAGAACTATCACATCAGAGAAAAAATTCTGCAAGTGGCCAGAAAGAAACAATTCAGAGATAGTAGAGGCACAGTCAGGATTACACAGGATTTAGCAGCTACATTAGAGAGCCAGAGGTCATGGAACATGATATTCAAAAGAATAAGGAGCTAGGACTACAACCAAAAATCCTCTACCTGCCAAAATTAAGTACAATACTTCAAGGGAAAAAATGATCATTCAATGAAATAGAAAGAGTTCCAACTTTCATAAGAGGAAGACCAGAATTGAACAAAAAATTTGATCTCCTATATCAAAAACCAAGACAAGCCCAAAAAGGTAAAAAGGGAAAAGAAAACATAAGGTATTCAATGGAACTGAACTGTTAATATCCTTACATGAGAAGATGATACCTGTAATTCTTAAAAATTATACCACCAGGGACGACTAGGTGGCACAGTAGAAAGAGCACCAGCCCTGAAGTCAGGAGGATCTGAGCCCAAATCTGATCTCAGACACTTAACACTTCCTAGCTGTGTGACCCTGCACACTTAATCTCAATTGCTTCAGCAAAAATAAAAAAATAAATAAAATTATACCACTAATAGTACAGCAGAAGGAATTTACATAGACAGAGGGTACAAGTATAAGGTAGATTTGAGGGAATGACAAAAAAAATCAAGAGTTGAAAAAGAAGAGAACACTGGGAATGGAAAGGAAAGGTAGAACAGTATAAATTATTTCACATGAAAATCCATTTAAAAAAACTAGTAAAAGTTGGGAAGGTAGGCTTGAACCTTACTCTCAATAATAATAGTTCAAAGAAGGTATAATATACATAATCAAATGAATACAGAAATCTTTCTTAACTGACAAAAAAGTAGGAGGGAAGAATATTAACTAAAGTGGGGAGGGCTGGCAGTTTCCAACAAGGATCATTTTGAGACAAGGGGAAGGTTGAGGTAGAAGAGTTAGAAAAAGTCATACAAAATTTCATTTGTCTTTGATGACCATTTAGACGTGTGAACAAACACATATCTCTAGCTGGATTTTAGAGTGTGTATATATCTGTCCAATGAATAGGATTGTTCTCAGATTAGAGAAATGCAAAATTAAAACAAATTCTGAGGTACCACTTCATATTTATCAGATTGGCTAGTATGATAACAAAAAAGGAAAATGATAAATGTGGGAGAGGATATGGGAAAGTTGTAATATTGATGCATTGCTGGTAGAATTGTAAACTGATCCAACCATTCTAAAGAGCAATTTGGAACTATAAATGACTCATATCTTCTCAGCAACACAATGATCCATGACAAGTACAAAGGACTAATGAAGGAAGGAAAATGCTATCCACATCCAGATAAAGAACTGGATAGATTGTGAATACAAATCACAGCACACTTTTTTTTCATTTACTTATTCTTTTTCATGGCTTTTTCCTTTTGATCTGTTTCTTCTTTCACAACTATGATAATATAGAAATGTTTATGACACATGTTTAACTTGTATCAGATTGCCTATCATTTTAGGAAGAGGGGAGGTGAAGGAGAGAGGGAGAAAAATTTGGAATTTAGAATCTTTTTTAAAATTAATTTATTTTTATTTTTATTGAAATTTTTAATTTTCTTTTTTTAAATAATTATAACTTTTTATTGACAGTACATATGCATGGGTAATTTTTTACAACATTATTCCTTGCACTCACTTCTGTTCCGATTTTTCCCTTCCCTCCCTTCACTCCCTTCCCTAGATGGCAAGCAGTCTTATACATGTTAAATATGTCACAGTATATCCTAGATACAATATATGTGTGCAGAACCGAACAGATCTCTTGTTGCACAGGAAGAATTGGATTCAGAAGATAAAAATAACCTGGGAAGAAGAACAAAAATGCAAACTGTTCACACACATTTCCCAGTGTTCCTTCTCTGGGTGTAACTGATTCTGTCCCTCATTGATCAATTGGAACTGAATTAGATCTTCTCTTTTTCAAAGATATCCATTTCCATCAGAGTATATTCTCATACAGTATTGTTGAAGTGTATAATGATCTCCTGATTCTGCTCATTTCACTCAGCATCAGTTCATGTAAGTCTCTCCAAGCCTCTCTGAATTTATCCTGCTGGTCATTTCTTACAGAACAATAATATTCCATAACATTCATATACCACAATTTACCCAAACATTCTCCAATTGATGGGCATCCATTCATTTTCCAGTTTCTAGCCACCACAAAAAGGGCTGCCACAAACATTTTGGCACATACAGGTCCCTTTCCTGTGATGACCGCGTATTTTAAAATCAGCCAGAGTCAGGAATTCAGGTTACGGGAAAATCATCAATCTTTATTCTCAGTGAAGAAAGATCTGAGGTAGAAGGGAATCGGCAATAGCAATGTGTGCAGCTGAGTCAAGAAGCTAGCTAGACCAGAAGCCACCCGACCAGCAGCTACCAGAATGAAACCCAGGCCCACTCTTCTCCAGCCTCTCTTCCTGTCTCTCTGCCTCCACCCACCAAAATCGTCATTTCCTATACAACACATCAGGACTTGCACAGAGAGTGGGTGGGGGCCATTCTTTATCCAAGCATGTATATTAATAGAGTATAGTCCAATTACTATTTAGCCTCACATGCTTGGGACCTCAGTGCATCAACTCAAGCCTCAGCCCATTACACTTTCCCTTCTTTGGAATATAAGCCCAGTAGTAGCACTGCTGGATCAACTTTTTGGCATAATTCCAGATTGCTCTCCAGAATGGTTGGGGAACTTAGAATCTTATAAAAATGAATGCTAAAAATTGTCTTGATAAATAATTAGAAAATGTATTGTAATAAAACCTACACTACCCGCCTCAAAGAATTGTGTGAAAAACATTTTGTAGACTGCAAAGTGTCATATAAATGTTAATTGTTCTTATCATTATCATTATTTCTTGGATCTTTCTACAACCATCTGGCTAAAATAGCAGGGTGGTGGCCTTCCTAGCATCTGATTGTTTCTTTCACATTTAGGTGATAGAAGTTATCTCACCTAAAATTCTTCATGATATTTCCATGCCTATAGAGTAGTGATTGATCAGCTGGTGGTTGGGATGAGGTAGCCAGACTTCTGTCATAACAAAAGAAATTACACATTAATAGGAATGGGAGGAGTCTGGTACTCCACTGGTCCTCCCTCCTCTTCCTGTTCATCTTCCTTTATTTCACAACTTTTTACTTCTCTAAATCTTATTCATAGCTCCAGGGCTCGAAATTTCTGTTGCCTTACTGATGCCTGGCTTGTTGGCTCAAGCGGCATTGATCCGGTCTTATGGCAAAGACCCTGAGTGACCACCTCTTGCATACCTTAGAGAGCCTGGTGGCCTATGATCTGGAAAAGTTTAAGTTCAAACTACAAAATGCCAACTTGGATAAAAATAGAGATCGGATTCCCCAAGGCAGACTTCAAGATGCTGATGGACCAGTGAAGCTTGCTGCACTTCTGGTCAATTCTTATGGGGAAAAATATGCCGTGAAGTTGACCCTGCAGGTGTTGCAAGCTATCAACCAAAATCTCCTGATGGAGGAGCTCAGAAAAGCAACTAACTCAGGTAAGTCTGGTAGCTATAATAAGCAGCCTCTCTCTTTTTTTCCCCCTTCCAAAATGATACTAATACCTCTTTGTATTTGTATTGTGTTTCAAATTTTCAAAGCACTCTCACCCTCTGTTATCTAGAAGGTAAGAACTGAAAGAAGCCTTATTTTTAGAATTTAGAACATAGAGTGTTAGTGTTAGAATTCTGACTCACGAAAATTGTTAAGAGCTCTCGCCATAGAACATGTTATAGAAGTGGAAGGAAATTTGAAATATACAACATAGAATATTAGAAGTAGGAGAAATCTTAGGAAATAGACCACAGAATATTAGAGCTACAAGGGATCTTATCATATAAACCACAAAATGCCAGAGTTATAAAAGTCATTAAAACAGAAATCATAAAAGTGGCAAAGCTGGAAGGGACATTAGAGAACATTTTACAAAGGGGGAAACCAATAAATAAAGTGTCAGGTTTACTGAACTAATTAGTAGAATTAGGTCTTTGACTCCCAATTCAATATTCTTTGCACAACAGAATGTACCTTACACTGGCTCTTTGAGACAGGGCAAGTAAATAATAAGCCCATTTGATAGATGATGAAACTTGCAGAGCTGGTGATTTGTCCAAAAATTAATTGGTTAATAGCTAAACCCAAATGGAAACCTAGATTGCAAGCCCAGGTTCTTTCCATTAGGTCAGAGTGCTAATGGGTTTCTCTTCATAACTTTTAAGTTTCATCAGAGCTGGTAGTCATCTAAGTGTTCCTCCTTCTCAGAGGCAGAAGAATGAACTCTAATTGTGTGGAAAGTCTCAGACCCAGATCATTAATTCAGGAAACTTCTGGTTTCACTTCCTCTTTGGTTTCTCATTTTTTCCTCTTGTTCCTATGTACCGCCCTCTGGCAGGTAAGTGACTCAGTGGATAGAATTCAGGGCCTGAACTATTCCAGTATTTTTGCCAAGGAAATCCCCAGGCTCCATGAAGAATGAGATATGACTGAAGACCATCCTTTTGATCATCAATAGCTTCCTTCCCCTTTTTTTCTGAGAACAATCTCTTGCATCAAACAGACAAACACTGCAGAGCCCAGCTAGGGATATAGGTTTGTTTACACGTCTAGAGTTCCAATTTCTAAAGATTGATCATCAAAGATAGTTGGAATTTTGTGTCATTTTTTCTAACTCTTCCCCTTGTTTCAAAAAGATCCTTGTTGGAAAGTGTCAACTATCTAGCTACCTATTCCATTATATACTGAATCCCAATTTTTTTTTTTAATCACTGCCTGTGCCTTGTCATGCTCCAATCCTGGATTACCTCTACTACCTCCCTTCTCTACTTCTTGCATACTACTGGATGCTGTTAGAGAAAGTTATTCAATGATACTAACTGGATACACTATGAATTTGTTATCTACTATCAGCCAGCTGCTCATGGCTATATACTAGATGTTTTATTCTTCCATGACTATAAGTAGCAAGTTGTCAATACATTTTTCTTGCCCCCTGCCTTTTTGTGTACTAGACAGCTTTCCCACCAAGGGAGAAGTTTGCTTCTTAATCCAAGCATAGAAAACTGGAAAGAAAACAGTAAATGCTTTTCCTCCAAATACCATCTATATTTATCCCTTTCTACATCCCACCCATATTATTCACTTGCTGCTTAGAGAGATCCTGGTATGATTGTTCCCTCTGTCTTGAAAAATTGAAGAATAAAAAAGAATCAATATTTCTTTTTCTTTCAGTTCCAAGCCCTCAACTAGAGCACTGAAGTGTCAAAATATGTAATTTTCTCTCTTTTTCTTCCATTTGCTCCTTTATGGGCCCTCTCTTTTATATTTGAGAGAGGAGACACATAGATTAGCAATGAAATGGTTAAAATACTTATAGTAGACAACTTGAGAGACAGAACAAGACATAAAGAAAACAAACTTTTAAGGAGGAAAGATAGGCATGCTCCTCCAAAAGGAGATGGGGAGGAAAAGAGGGGGGAAGGCAAGAAAGGAAAGTACAGAGCCATTTATGTCTATTCTGCAATCATAGGTAAGTTTCAGACATAGCATTAGTCCTGACAACTCTCAGGCTGGAGTCTGCTGCTGAGGATATCTCAGCCAGCACTCTTTCCCTACATGACTTCTAGTTTCCTAACTCTTCTGTTTTTTAGGACACTGCCCACCCCATTCTTCTCTACTGTCAGTGCCAATGTGTTACCCCTAATCCCTTTAACTGAAAGGCTTGGAGTGTATCACCAATCCCCAGGTTAGGACAAATTCCCAGGGACATTGAGGAAGAGTAGAAAATGAAGACAGACCTCTGTGCAAAACCAGTAGGCAATTAACTCCAGCATCCCAATCCTCATATCCTTGGCAATGCTACAGCAGTTCCTTAGCTTCCTGAAAGTAAGAATCTCTGTAATGAAAACTTTTCTTTTCAAACCACCTATACCACTCTTCCCATCTCCTTTTTAGCAGAGGAACTCACCTTTTATTTTACTGGACTAATTGAGATCATCCATCATGAATACTTCTACCCCCAATTCCATACCTCAACTCTCCTTAACATCATACACCATTCTTTTCACTTCTTCAGTCTTTGAGAAAACAGTGACCTTTTCCCTTGCCTTCCTATATGTGCTCCTGGTTACATCTGTTTCTCCAGGAATTTGCCCCTTTGATTAGTTTTCCAGTCCCTGACTCCATAAGTATCTCTTCAATCATGATGATGCTCACTAATACAGGTTTTCATACTAGAAGAGGAGTTTTTGGTTTCCCTTCTAGAAGAAATACAGATCTCTCCCTGTTCTTTGTTTCCTTTCTTTCCTGTGGAAAATTGGTCTTGTAACCATGGTAAAAAGTAGAATGTTACAGAATGTTATAGATGTAAAGGAAAGGACAATTGCTATGAGAAATTTGAGAAGGAAGAGTCCCTTTAAGCTGGGTAAATCAAAGAAGGACTTTAGAAGGAGATGGGACCCAAGTCAGACCTTAAAGGTTGGGAATAGGGGTGTAGTTATGAAAATAACTATCCCACTTATCTCACAAAGCAGTTAGGAGGACCAAGTGAAACAAAGTGCATAAAGAACTCTAGAGATATAAGATGTTTCTATTCAAATGCAGTTGTGATTGTATGACAGTTCAGATATCTTGTATTTGAAACTAAGTATTCATAGGACCTACTCTTCTGGATATTAGAAAACTCAAATCCAAGTAAGTAGGCATGACCTGAATAATCTGGAAATCTGGGTTTTAGAACTAGCTACTACTACTAACAAAACCCTGTGACCTTGCACAGCTCTTCTCTTCCCTACCTGTCAGCTTCCTCCTCTCTCAATTCCTTTCCAACACAAATGTTATGTGATTCTGACTTTGACAAAATTAGGAGGTGAGTGAGCCAGGAGTAGTTGTCTTAGAATTCTTTAGAATTGTCTTAGAATCTGAAAATAAATGCAATTTACCATACTCATGGATCTCAGTAAAAAAATAAGATGGAAATGAAACTGTTATTATTCATATTTTGTATATGAGAAAACTAAGGTTTCAAGAAGTCAAATGGTTGAACTATGATTACACAGCTAGTAAGTCAGAGCTCAATTCCAAGTTTTTTGATTCTCCAGCCTTTTTAAAGTTTAATTGAAGATGTAGACAAATTGTTTAAAGAAATTTAATATTAATTTTAACCAAAATTCCTTGCATACCAAAAATTAGGGGCTGATTATAAATTACTTTGCTCGTTAAAGGTAGAAATAAAGGAAATAAATTGAATGTATCTGTAGCCCTCACTTAAAAGTAAAATTTAAACTTAATTTCTCAAAAATATTTAACAATTTGGACCTTAGCTAATTTTGACAAGTGGTTCTCTCCCACCTCCTCCCTTTACTACCAAATCTATTGTGAATTTATGAGTTTTTAATGATTTGGTATTTGGGTGTCTTCTTACAGAACATTTGACTCAAGAGAGTGTTAGAGAAATCTTGAGAATCCCTACTTTCTCAAGGGAAACAGGATCTAAGAAACTGGAAACTACTGTTCCTCTGAAAAGAGCAATAAAGAATCCAGATGCTGATTTGCAGGATCCACATGAAGCTGACATAGCTGGGCTGCAGCTTCCAGTTCTGTCCCACCAGTTGTATGCTGAACAAGAATGTCAGAAGAAATTCCAGTGGGAACAGGAAGATCAGAGGACTATAAACAGCTCACATGTGACTGAAATTCAGGAGAGACATAGGAACCATTCTGTGAATCCAGAAGGCAACAGATATGAATATTCAGAAGTTGTCATCTTAGGGCAAAAAGCAAACAGGAATCAAAAGCCTTTCTTTTTTTTGGGAGAGAAGAAACTAGAGAAGCATGGATTTGGTGCATCTTTAGGAGAGCAAAATTACTACTCAAATCAAAAATCGGTGAATAAGAGACCTGGGAATCCAGAAGTTTCTATGTTCTTGGAGGAGCAAGTAGTACTCCCTGAATCCCAGGGGGAAAAAATACTTGTGAATATGGATACTTCCCTATCTTCAGGAAAAAAAGAACCTAAGAGTACTGGAAACCAGTGTTTAAAAGAAAATTCTGAAGGTATTTTTCACAGTATTTATTTTTGGCCCTAGAAGTATTATATATTATTTTCTTGTAATATTTCTTTATGTCCTTAGTGGTAGGATTTGTACAAAAATTCTTTTTTTTTGCAATAACTGTATGCTTTTAAATTATGCTACTTGAATATTATTCTTTAAGAAGACTTTTGGTTATTAAATTTTAGGCTCAAAGTCTTATTATTATAAGTAAATTTTCTTAGGAGAGGAATGTGGAGAGGATAACATTAAAGGTCTAAAAGATAATATACTTCTATTTAGGTTCTAAAAGACTAAGAAATCATGCAGAAAGCTTAGAAAAGTAAAGAGTCAGAGGATATGAGAGATAAGGTCATAATTTTATCATGAGATCTTATTTAGAGCTGGAAATAATCTTAGAGGTCATCTTGTCAATCTATCTCTATCATTTTTACCAAAGATCTATTCAACCAAAGATGGTTGAATAGATAGTAAGTATCAAAACTGGTATTTCAACTTAGGCCCCAGACTCCAAATCTAGGCAAGAGTGAAATAACATGGATGGACAAGTTAGAAGCCTTGAAAAAGTGGTTGGACCATCATATACAGAATACAGAGTTGGGGGTGGTGGTGGTGGTCAAGAAATCATAAAATTAAAAAAGTCATAGAACTAGAAAGTCCTGGAATCCATGGAATGAACCTCTCTATCCCTATCAAATGATCATCCTCTACTTGAAGGCCTCCAATGTTGGAGAATTAATTGCAGCCCAGTTGGACAACTCAAATTATTAGGAAACTTGTCCTTATGTTACACTGAAATTTGCCTCTGCAACTTCAGTTAAAATCCAGAGCTGGGATAAATGAGTAGAAGCCAAACAGGTCTAATCCTGATAACTCTTCAAATGTTTGAGGACAGTGGTATGTTCCCATTCTAGTTTCTCTTCTCTATGGAAAACATCCTCAGTTCTTTCAAAAAGCTCACTTTCAAAAGGTTTCCAGTTTTTTTATCCTGCTGATTGCCTTTCTCTAGGTCTACTCCAGTTTTTTAATGTTCCTCTGTAATCACAGTATCAGAACTAAACACAAGACTTCAGATGTGCCTGAACAGTATAAACATCCTCATTTGATTCTCACTTCCCTCCTTCTGTGTGCTTCTCTTTCTTCAGCTTCTGGTTCACATTTCATACTGTTGACTTATATTGGAGTCCACTTAAAAACCCCAGGTCTTTTTTACATGAACTGTTGTATAGACATATCCTTCCTGTTCTTTACTTGAGTATATAAGGGGCTTTGCTCCAAATGTAGGTATTACAGTAATTACTATTAGATTTTATTACATTAATTGCTATTAGATTTCATCTTTTTAGATTTGTTTACCATTCTAACCTGTTTATGTATTTTAAAATCTCAATTTTATCATGCAGTATGTTAATCATTCCTCCTTACTGTGTCAAACACAAATCTTATTGCTCAAAATCAATTACTGAATAGTTGCTTTCATTGCTTACTCTATATTTTCAAGAATGAAATAAAATTAAGGCAGATCAGTAATTTACAAATTGTTTTGCTTTTAGTCAAAATAAAGTTCTAGAAGATTTTTAAATAGCTGAAATACCCCCATACTACTATATCATATTGCCATGTTAGATTTTTGATGTTTCCAGAACTTATTGTCTGTTTTGTTCTTCTGACTGATTGATGGCTAGTATACTCTATACCATCAGTATTATTATCATTATTACCTCTAAAGATGAGAGGGATCCTAATAATGATAATACTATCTGTATAGCTCATCATAGTTTGTAAATGTTTTACATGTTATTTCATTTGATCCTTACAACAAGTTTGTGAAATAGGTGCTAGCATCATCTACTCCAACCCCCTCATTCTTCAGTTTCTTAAAAGCTCTTCATCATGTTTTTCCCACAAATTACCAGGCTTAGATAATGGTCATCTTGTTAGATAACATTTGGAGACTCTAAATTATATCATGGATACATACCCCAGGAATATAGCTTTGTCCTGATTGTTCACTTATTACTTATGTGTTGATAAGTCACTTGATCCTGTTTGCCTCAGTTTCCTCATCTGTAAAATGAGCTGAAGAAAGAAATGTCAAGTTGACATATGACTATCCACATAGTCCTTAACTGGAAATAACCATGACAATTCACTCATCTCTTCTTTCTGTGACCAGTATTGGATGTCCTTTCCCCCATAGGTCCCCAGGGTAACCTACAAATTGACGTTATCATTCCACAGAATATTTATTCCTCTTCAATAATAATCCCTGTTCAAGACAACTAGCTCTACTTCTACTTGCATCAAACCTGCAAAATAACTGACATTACTGTGGTCTTTCCTTCTCTGTGTGTCCTCTTCTACCTTAAATCTTCCTTACATAAGTTTAAATTCCCTCTTGCTTCTTTAGATTTCTTCCCCTATCTTATTTTCCCCCTCAAAGCTCATATTCCATTCCCAAGCAACACTTGATCATACCGAATAATCTAAAGAATTAGTCTTCTAGGCCTTTCATCTTCTCTTTCATTAGGGAAACTAAGCTTTATTTTGTGCACAGGAAGGTTTTTTTTTTTTTCTGATTCTGGCAAAAATGTCAATATCTTTGAAGGTTATTTGAATATTCCCCTCATCTTCCATACTTGTGGAAAGTGAGATCCTAAGTTCTTTGTCCCTCTTGCTTCTAATTCCCATTGTAGACTTCTGTAAATATCCTATTTTGCCCTGGTAATCCACTATATTGGGAGGTTTTGTCTTGTCTACTGAGTCAAAGTTGTTGTTGTTGTTTTTCTAATACCAAATTTCCCATTTTGCCAGGTGCATTAGATCTGCCAACACCTAGATCTAAACAGTAAATATCTTTAGCTGTTGCCTCTGAGAATATATTCTTTATGTAAAAATATATTAATATGAAACCCTGCATTTAGGCACCAAGGAATAATTTGCAAGAAATATTTTCACTTATTTAATATTAATCTACAATTACATTATTTCTGACTTGGAGATATGTCCATACTGGTATAGATCCTTCTATCTTATGCCATGATTCTTTCTCCTAAGATTTCAGATAAAATCTATAGGAACCTTGAACAAAGAAAAGTTATCTTAAAATGAATTTGGTTTAACATTCTAAAAATCAAGTTACTATCTCTTTCCACCTGGACCTCATTCCTAGAGTTGAACAAAAGGACTTCCTCTCTTTCATTGATATATTAATCTTTTCTCATTAGAAAAAGTCTACCAAAACACTTTCTACAATAGGTCACTTTATCCTGTTTGCCTCAGTTTCCTCATCTGTAAAATAAGTTGAAGAAGGAAATGGCAAACCATTCCAATATTTTTGCCAAGAAAACCTCAAGTGAGATCAAGAAAAATCCGACATGAATGGAATAACTCAATAGCAACGACAACAAAAAAATTTCCCTTAGATGGGGTCAAATACCCAATTACTTCAAGGCTGAAGAAAGTAATGATATATATATATATAAAACAAGAGTTTTTTGTTGAAAGGTTTAGTACCAACCTTAATCCATTTCCTTAAATACTCTGCTTATTTTTTTAGTCTTAATTCACTCTCCAAGGGGTTTTTCTTAGGGAGTCTGGAAAGGAATTTAGAGAAATTCTATTTTGTTTATTTTTTAACATTTCTAAAGAAATTCAAGAGGAGATTTTTATTATGCTTTCATAATTCCCCATTTGTGCTTCTTTCACAATTTATTTGAAGCATAATTTTTATTTATTAATTCTAGAATCTCAATTGTATAGCCACTAATCAAGAGCAAAATGTTATTCTAATTCCTCAAAAAATAGGGAGTTTTCTACATTTTGCTTTTTTTGAGTGTAGCAAAATTAATGTTAAAATATAGTATACCAAGTGACATAATACAGTGGTTTCATTGCTTCTAATTGAAATATAGAAAGCACTTTATTAGGTGGAGACAAAATTCAATATTGAAAAATGCTTGTGTTTCTAACTAGCCCTTTAATTTCCTAAACAGTAGTCAGACAGCTCTGCAGATTAATAATGTTCCCTGGAATCAAGATAATCCAATTTAAAGGCAAAACTTCATTTTGCTGCTCAGCTGGCCAGGAGATAATCTCATCTTCTTAGTTGTAGCTATTACAGAAGAGAGATTCTGGATCTATATACTAATTCTTCTAGCATAGTTCTACCTCTCGTCTAGAGAGTGTCAAATTTATTGAATCTTACCCAGAATTGCAATTACATCCTTGTCTCAGAATTTTGTACGTATTG
Source organism: Sarcophilus harrisii (assembly GCF_902635505.1). Classification (NCBI taxonomy): domain Eukaryota; kingdom Metazoa; phylum Chordata; class Mammalia; order Dasyuromorphia; family Dasyuridae; genus Sarcophilus; species Sarcophilus harrisii. The sequence goes on from NC_045426.1 coordinate 336,889,653, forward strand.
TAAAATACGTTTCCCTATATCATGTCAAACAGTCTTTGGCCTGGAATTATTCCAGACCAATTACTATGAAGGAACAAGAGTCCCCTGGAGGATTTGCAAACATCTGAGAGTCCCTGAGTTAAGCCTAAAATTCTCTTCGTTGGAGCATAATTATAGAAGGAACACAATTAATGACTGCAATTAATGACTGAAATTCTCTAGTCCTAACCCCGTGGCCATAGGTTGGAAGAAATTTTTGATATCTTGAACAGCTTAGCCAGCCTTGATAAGTAAGGTCACAATATATGACCCATAGCTAGCCATTCAAGAAATTCTGGGCCTTAGAGTATCGCTCCATCCCATAAGAATATGTCTGCCTATTAGACAATCTCAGTAACTAATAAGGAGAGGAGAGTTCTCATGTAGTTTTCCTACTGACTAAATTACAGTGGCTTATTATCTGCTCAGATCAAATATGAAAGCCTCTATTTGATATGCAAAGTCCTTCATAACCTATGACCTTTTCAGGGCTCTTTTCAGTTTTACTACAACTTGCTCACCTCTAAGTATGCAAGATATTTGGCCTTCTTGAAGGTCTTTCCACAAGACACTCCATCTCCCAGTTCCAGGCATTTTCCCTCACTGTCTCCCATATTTCAAACTCTCTTTCATTTCTACCTCCTGCTTCCCAGGCTTCTTTCAAATTTTATCTTTTACAAGAAGCCTTTCTTGATATCCATAATTCTGGTACCTTCTCTTGGTTGGTTATCTCTAATTTACGTTGTATATATTTTGTTTGTAAATGGTTGTTTGCATGTTGTCTCCCTCTGTGAGACTGTTAGCTTCTCGAGAGCTGTTCGTTGTCTTTCTCTATAGCTTTACTATTTGGCACAGTGCCTGGCACATAGCAGATATTTAATAGATGTTTATTAATTGACTGACTGACACATTCTCCAAATTGGCCTAGACTTGATTCTGTTAGGCTTTTGTTGTAACAACAGTGGCTTTTCTAATTGTCCTAATTAGTCATCTTATTTTAGGCCTTTATATACAAACTGCTTTATTGTCCTGTGAGAAAGTGTGGGTATCTTCCTCAAAGGTTGAAGGTAGCTTTCAAAATCCCAGTTTAATAACTTTGTGGTTTGTTAAATGTAAATTTGTCTATTCAATCTGTTGGTATGTTCAGCCTGTTATCAGATATTTAGGATAATGACCTCCATAAGTTTTATCCTAATTTGTAGAGGAGAAACTTCTTGTTTTTTTTTTTTTTTTTTAACTGTTTCAAGCTTTACCAGACTCTTCACATTCTCCTAGTCTATATTTGGCAAGCAAATCTATATTTACCTTATTTATAACTTTTGTGATTTTTTTGTCCAGATTTTGACTTTATTATTATATAATGCCCAGTGAGAAAGCTCCTTCTACCAATGCAGATGAATGACTATTCTGTAACTTATAATTTCAGGGAGTTGCCTAAATCACTGAGAATTTAAATTATTTTCCCAGACCTTGCATTTAGGTCTTTATGACACAGATGCTAGCTTTCTACACATGATATCATGAGTATCATGTGTAGACTCTCCACAGTATTTTTTATAAATGTTGGCTCATAGGAAGATTCACAGACCTTAAATGAGAGAAAGAGAATGTGATCATTTAGTTTAGGAGTTCATAAAGATTTCAAGATATTTGACTTGGATAGACAAAAATCTACCTTTACTTTTACTAATCTTTAACAAAATTAATACTTCCTTTAATAATGAATGTAGATAACAATGTTGAGAAAAGGTCATGGATTTTACCAGACTGCCAAAGGGAGCCATGAAATTTAAAAGGGTAAGAAATCCTGATTAAATCAAACCACTCATTTTTGCAGATTTAGTAAATTCAGGCCTAGAAAGAAGTGCCTTGTACTTGTTGTATAAGTACTTTGTAGGAGTAAATTAACTGTAGTCAGCACCAGCTGTTGTTATCATTCAATTATTTTATCTAAACTTTGTTGCTTCATTTCTTCTCTCAGCTTTCTTATTTCTAGATTCTGTATCTTGTCTTTTTCATCTGGCTTCACTCCCACCCCCCCACATAAAATCATAGACAATAGAAGTTAAGAATTAGAAGGAACCTTAAGAGCTTAAAATGTGAGACCTGGAAGGGACAATGGAGTGTTGCAAATAGAAAGTTTGAGCTGAAAGGGACTTCTCCAGCTATCAGAGTTGGGACTTTAGAACATAATGAAAAAGGACTGTTTTTTATTAAGTTCCTCACCTGTAAAATAAAGTTGACCTAAAGCAGGAATTTTTAACCTGGAGTTAGATATTTTGATTATTGTATTTAAATATAATTGGTTTCCTTTGTAATTTTTGCACTTATTTTATGCATTTTAAAATATTCTGAGAAGAGGTCTGTGGGCCTCACCAGATTGCTAAAGGGATTCATAACAAAGAAGTGTTTAAGAACTTCTGTGAGAGATGATCTCTAAGGATATTTCAAATCCCATGATGCTATGAATATATGCCATGGAACGTTAGAGCTAAGAGAAAACAACAATCCCTATAGTCCCTGGGTCTAATTCTTTCAGATGTGCTGACACCGACCAGGATACCCACTGAAGCCTTCAACATCAGAAGGAGCACAGGAGCTCCTGTCAGAGCAGCATCCCTGAGGAAAATGCAGGAATCGTGTTCGATTTGTCAGGACATGGTGCGAAAACCGTCAAGGAATTCCTGTAGTCACAACATCAGATACCAATGCAATAATGAGTATAATGTCTGCCTCAAATGCAAGATCATGTTTTCTAAGAATTTCCACCATAGCAAGAGTCTAGGAAACATACCCACTGATTTCCAGGAGCCAATGCAAAGTCCTGGTTCCACGCCTCATTGTGAACACCACCCAAAGCAGCTCCAACAACTGTTCTGCAAGGATCATGGAAAAACCATTTGTCTCAACTGCAGTATGTCCCCGGAGCACAAAGGTCATCGAATACTCACTGTAGAGGAGGTTACTCAAAGCTATAAGGTAGGAGCCTCTAGAAGGCCGGATCTCCTTCCACACAGCTAGCTGGGTTCTGGATATCCACTAGATGGATGTTCCTGGAGTGACTGTGTAAATGGGAGGTGAATATTCATTCTCTTGTCAACCACTTTGGAAAAGGGCCCATTATTCACTTTAGTGTATGAGTAGAGCTGACCCTCAGCAAATTTGGGAAATAGGTCAAATTTGTCTTTGTTGTTCTGCTGCCTTCCTTTTTAAGTATTTTTTTTCAATTTTTTTTTTAAAATTAGAGTATTTATTTTGTCTTCCTCTTACCTCTCTTCCTCCATTAGAAAAAAAAAATCTTTATTATGCTTTGATCCACTCTTTAGAAATTATTTAATCTCCAATTATTTTTAATTGTTTCTTAAAAAAAATAACAACATAATTTTTTAAAAATTTATCAAGCATTTATTTGACCTTCTTTCCACTCTAAAAAAACTCTTGTAACAAATATACATCCCATACTAACCATATTCAAAAAGTATGTCTCATTTTATTCTATTAGTTCATTTCTTCTCTGTCAGGAAGTAGATAACATTCTTCAGCACTAGTTTTCAAGGATTATTGTGGATTATTACATTGATCAGAGTTAAGTATTTCAAAATAATTTACTTTTACAATATTCTTGTTATAATATTACTTGTTTTCCTGGTTTTGCTGATCTTATTTTGTATCATTTCATATTTCTTCCCAGGTTTCTCTGAAACTATTCTTTTCATTATTTCTTATAGAACAATAGTAATCCATTACATTAATACATTACTTTCCCTTTAGAATCACAGAATAAAGAATGTTGCAAACTGGAAGGAAATTTACAATAGTGAATGTAGAATGTTACAATTAGAGGGGATCTTAGAACTTAAAATATTAGAATATGGAATATTAACTAGTATTAGAATGGAACTTAGAATTCCTTAAATACAACCCTGTCATTATATAATTGAGGAAAATGAAACCCAGAGAAGATAATTGATGTGCTCATGGTCACTAGGCTAATGAGTGATAGAACCTGTATTAGATCCTAGGTATCCTGGCTTTTACCCTAAGATTCACCCTATTACACCATATTTTTTTTTCCTCTCTTTACTTTTGTGGCTATTCTGTTGCAATACTCTGCATCTCCTAACTTCCCCTTAGCTACCTAGATCACATGGTTTGAGCACCCCTACATTTTGAGAAGTGTTATATTCTCTAAACCTTTTCTACCTTATAAACTCTGATACATGCCCATTCTTCATTAAAATGCTAGATTACTATCCTCAAGAAATTAATTAGAAAAGACTTATGGAATTTCTATTATATACTCAGCATAATGATATATATAACAGAAATACAGAAGATAAGCTTTTATTTCATGGGGCTCATAGTTTCAATCAGGAGACAAAAGTGACAAAACAATTAGAGGAAAATACAGGGCTTATAATTAAATGCTATGTTGTATAAATGTAGACTACAAGTGGAATAGAGCAGAAAAGATAGAAAAAAGGTCAGAATATGTAGATTTATTTGAGGTAGTAGAGCTAAGATTTATATTGGAAAGGGAAATATTTCCCATACTTTTGCAAAAAAGTAAGTACGGACACAGAGATGGGAATGGGTATAGTTGGTGCTGAGGACAGTGATATTGAAACAAAGCTTATTGAGAAGCAATGAGTAATCAAGTGGGGCAAGTTTATGGCAACTATATGAGTACAGCTACATGACGTGTTTTACACAAATAAAAACTGATATGAATAATTGGAGAAATATTTATTGCTCATGGGTAGTCTGAGTCAATATAAGAAAAATGACAATACTGAATTACTTTGCTTAGTTCTATACAAATCAAACTACCAAAGAATTACTTTATTGAGATAGAAAAAAATAATAATGAAACTTATTTAAAGAGAAACAAAAGGTCAAAACTCTAATGGGAGATAATGAAAAAATGTGGGATAAAGGGTACCATATCTTAAACTATATCCTACAAGTCATCAAATCATTTGTACTAGTTAAGAACTAGACTGGTCAGTCAGTGGAAAAGATCAGTTGCTTAATAGATAGATGCAAATAAGCAAACAGCATAATGTTTGGTATATCCAAAGATCCCAGCTATTGTGGCATCTCTTCACCAAAACTACTGGGAAAATGGAAAGCATGCTGACAGAAACTAGGTTTAGACCACCATCTCACACCACATATCAGCATAAATAAAAATACATGACTTAGACATAAAGGGAGACATCATAAAGGAGAGGAGCAAAGATAAAATAACCTGTCAGATCTATGATACAAGAAGTCATGACCAAATAAGAATAAAGAGGGTCATATAAGATAAAATGGACATTTTGATTACATAAAATTAAAAGATTTTCGCACAAATAAAACTAATGCAGCTAAAATTAGAACAGACTGGGTCTCAAATAGAAATTATAGAGAGTCTTAAAAGACAGACATAGAAATGGGAAATATGACATAAGGTAATCTACACTCAGGTCCTAATGACTGACAATAACTTGGTGTGCTATTTTTTTCCTTTGGTCAGCAAGACCTAAGAACAAAATAATGACATTAATTGGATATCAGAATAAGTTGGAGAGACAGATTATTTGTTGTAAGAGCCCTTTGGTTGTCCCTTAAATCATATCCTATAAGTGGCTGCCTACCTTTCTTCTACCTAAGACCGTCCCTAGATTATTGAGCAAATCCCTTTTTCCCTTTTAGGATAAATCTGTCCTGGATTTATGAGAACTTTGAGAAATTCCTTCTGGGATCTTTGAAAACCTGTATCACATTCTCAAAGGTTTCATCTGGAGGAAACAGTATAGACTGTGCCAAGGATAGGACAATAAGGGAGCATGGTATAGTAGAAATAAACCTGGATTGATAGAAGACCTAAATTTAAATCCTGGTTTTGCCATTTACTATTGGAAAATTCACTTGATCTCTCAGCCTCAATTTTCTCATCTGTCAAATGGCATAATGCTTACACATCCTATCTTATAATGATATTGGAAGAAAGTACTCTGCACTTAATAAAGCAGCGTAGGAACAGTCAATTCAACAGATCTTTCAATCCAACATATATTAAGAGCCTATCATATACATTGTCCAAAGGAAACAAGACACAGACCTTACATAATCTAGTAAAGAGGATAAAATAAATATATTAATATCCACAATAAAAATTATAATATGATAAGCACATGGGAGTGATCCCTATTTGTTATGGGCCAGAACACTGTACTTGAAACAAGGATTCTTACAAGTTGATTCTAACTAATTCTAACTAAGTGGAATTGATAAGATAATTGTTATCTAGTTTAGCATGGTGATTAATAGTTCTCTAGTTCAATATGATTGATTTAATCTTACAACAAATAATAGTTCCCTAGTGATATAATGATTAGCTTATACTCAGTATGATGAATGGATTTAACTGTAATAGAGCATATAAGCTGGGACAAACTCAGCTAGATTCATTCACTCCATCTCATACTCCTGCATTTCTTCCACTGAGACCTAGATAGCCCGGTCTTCAGGCAGTTAACCTATCTAGTCCCTTCCATTCACCACTTTCAGGATCTCTCCACATCACCTGATGATTATATTGGAGCTGCTCACATTGGACATTGCCCTTCTGTTGGGTTAAAAAGCCTGGATTCTCCCCATTTGTAATCCCTTTCTCCCATCATATTGCTTTTTGGTTGATTAATCATATCAGAGTACTGAAATTTTAAAGATTCTGGGTGTAAACCCTCCTGTTTTTTGTCTGAGGTCTTGGAGCTGGGCCCTGCCTCTCATTTCTTTACATTATTTGTTGTAAGATTAAATCAATCATATTGAACTAGAGAACTATTAATCTCCATGCTAAACTAGATAACCATTTTCTTATCAATTCCACTTAGCACCTTAAAAGAATCCTTGTTTCAAATACAGAGTTCTACTTACAAGTAGAGCCCATAACATCTATTAAGTGCTATGAGAAGTTAATGAAGAGATTACTCCTACTTTGGGAGATGCAGAAGCTTGACACTTGAGATTGTGTGGTATGGGTGCTAGACTCCATTACCCAAATTGACTACTTGGAGGCGTCTCCAGATACAAACAGAAAGCATTAATTCGGTCCTTGCAAGAAGTGGTCCAAGCAGAATGATCAGACAGTCCAGCATGGTATATGGCACATGGCAGAAGTAAAGAATGAATTAGATGGCAGAAAAGACGGGATATAACCCTTCCTTCCTGTTAATTTTTAGATTCATTAGATTGACTGAAAAGGAAGTAACCATTGACCAATGGTCAACAACACCGTCTTCCTGGGGGTCACTAAAGCTTAGATCTAGGGTTTGATCTTTTCTACCTTACAACTCTCTGAGAATAGGGATCATATAACTTCTTGAAATTTAGGCCTAGGGTCCTACAGTCTCTGAGAAATTTTCACCTGGTGTCATTCAAGATGGATTTTGAAGAAAGTAGAAGACTTTAATTGGTGATGAGGGTGGGGAACAACTCCAGGCATATGGGACAAAAATAAGGAGGTGGGAACAGGATAAACAAAATTAGAAAACAGCTAGTCTGCTTTGGTAGGAACCCAAAGGTTTAAAGGGAAGTAGTATTAGTTAATACTGAAATAGTAGTTTTGAGTTCAATTTTAGAGTGCATTAATACCAGGTTAAAGAGTTTGTAGTTTTATTTGATGAACGATTGAGACACAATAAAAGTTTTTGAGTGGTAAAGTGAAGTATTTTGACTTGTATACTAATTAGGAAGTTTTGTGAAGGATAGCCTATATTGGTTATAAATCCTACACTGTTACTCTTAAGTTATCCAAAAACCCATCGCTAGACATTTCTAAGAAAAGAACTTGAGTTCAGTGCAGTCTAACATGGAGACAGAGGAATGAACTGGAGCAATGTTTCCTGATTGTTATTAATGTACCACTTTAAAAAAAAAATCAGTTCATACAACTTCTCCTTACTTCTTAAAACTACTTTAAAAAAACAACTGTATCCTTATTATTCCTATACCTTTTTGTTCCTAGCTCCTGACTTCCTCAGAATGACCTGGTGAAAAAGAGCTAGGCTTTGAGCATGAGGAGTTGGGATCTGATTCTGGTTGTGTCAATAAATGTCTAGATAACTGTGGGCAAATCACTTAGCTTTTCTGGGCCTTTTATTCATATGAAAAATAAGGAGTATGTATCTGATAACCTCTAAGGTCCCTTCCTAACCTGCCATCTTTCTTTTTGAATTTGAGACCTTCATCTTGTCCTTTCCAATAACAACTTTTGTCTTTATCTTAATCACTCATGGTCATTTCTATTCACTCTGCTCCTCTATTATGGCATATTGTCCTAGGGTACTTGGACCTAGTGGGTCTTGGGCCATTATAGCCTTGGGAGTCTTAATCTTTACCCAGCTAAAAATTATGTGAAATGATTGTTTTAGTATTGCTTTATTAAGGGTCTTACACATTGAAGGTATGTCTCTATCTCATCATTTAAGTGGAACTTAGGTTACAGCAAGTTAAGGAGGGATGCCTTTATTCTGATCCTCAACATTTTATTTTATTCCCTTTTTTTTTTTTTTCTGAGGGAATTGGGGTTAAATGACTTGCCCATAGTCACACAGCTAGGACATGTTAAGTGTCTGAGACCAGATTTGAACTCAGGTCCTCCTGACTTCAGGGCTGGTACTCTATCTACTGAGCCACCTAGCTGCCCCAATCCTCAACATTTAAAAAAATTTAAACCAGGAACAAATTCGGAGTCGTCTGGAGCATCTTAAGAAAGTAAGAGAAGCAGCTAAAGAGAAGAAATCACAAGGAGATGAGGAAATGGCAGTCTTCCTGGTAAGGCCAGTAACATTCTACAGACACTCCTATCTGGGGAATTACAGAAGGGAAGTTTGCTTCTGGATAGAGTAGGACTAGGACCTAAGCCGTCCTGAGATTCTTTCCTGATTCCTGGGAAAATGGAGAGAGCATAGAAATTCAGATGGGTTTTATTGGTAGTTAAGAAGAGTGGGGAAAATGTCTATAAAATTATTGCTTTTCCTTTTATAATTATCTCTTCCACATCTGAGGATTAGGGACATGGTACCCTGAATAATCTGGAAAATTCTCATAAAATTTTTTGACCCTCCCTTCACACCAGAGAAAAATTTTTTATTTTTCTTTTATGAGGTGTTTATAATAATTTTTTGTAAATTTTGGGTTAAGTATTTGGTCATAGCCTCTGCATTATTGGGGTTCAAAGGAGACCCCAGAAAGGTTGGGGATCCAACTCAGTGTCTCCCAAGGTTTCTCAAAATAATTTGCATGATCTTGTACACAGTAACCTTATATGATGATCAATTCTGATGGACATGGCTCATTTTAAGAATGAGATGATCCAAGTCAGTTCCAATTACTCTTATGATGAAGAGAGCCATCTATACCCAGAGAGAGGACTATGGGAAGTGAGTGTGGACCACAACATAGTATTTTCACTCTTTTTGTTGTTGTTTGCTTGCATTTTATTTTCTTTTTCATTTTTTTCTTGATTTGATTTTTCCTGTGCATCCAAGATAACTATATAAATATATATGCATGTATTGGATTTAACATATATTTTTACCATGTTTAACATATATTGGGTTACTTACCATCTAGGAGAGGAGGATTGGAGGAAGTCAGGGAAAAACTGGAATACAAGGTTTTGCACGGTTTAATTTTGAAAAATTATCCATGCATATGTTTTGAAAATTAAAAAGCTTTAATAAAAAATAAAAGAATTTGCAGTCTCAGACACATCTCCAAGTCAAAGGCAAAGTTTATTATAATTATAAGGCCAATTGAAGCAGGCCAAGTTCCAAAAGAATTTAGTAAAGAATCAGGAGCAAGAAGATAAATTTATAGGAAGAAGTTAGAAAGATCTGTTGCTTCATGTCACTGATATGCTAATTTTCTGGCTTAGAAGTAGAATTGAGGTGTGGTCTTAGTATTGAATTCTATGGCTTAGACTGTTTCAGAAATTTTGTTATTACTGAACAAAAAGATTGTTATCTGATAATCAGCATTGTTTGTGGAATTATAGCACTCCCAAGGTCAGGTGGCTTTAGGGTGAAGACCAGGTAGATTTACGATTATTGCTACATCCTCCCTAGGAAATATACTACATCAATAGCAGCTTTTGCAAAATTCTCCCAAAATTCCCTTTGAATTTTTTATGCTAAATCTTAATACATTAAAAACCTTGATGGGAGAAGTCTCTATGTGGAAGAGATTACTGTATAGTGGACAGATCATTCAGAAGAATGGAGTAAGCCATGAGAACAGTGTTCCTTAATAGGAATCATAGTCACACTGAAAGTGAACCAGCTCCAGTAACCACTATATATTTTGTTTTGCTTTTTCATTTTATTTTTCAATTTATAAGCATTTATTTTCTCACCTTTTCATACCTACTATTGTGCCACAGTTCCCTTTTATTGTCCTAACTCAGTTTCCCTAAATTGTCCTGCCTCAGTTTCCTTGAATTGTGCTGCCTCAGTTTCCCTGGTTGCAATCCCCCTTTTCTGCTCATTAGAACTGAGATAATTAGGGCTGTGGATATCTGGCATTCCAAAAGATAAAACTCTAGATGTTCTATCTCAGATACCTAATTGACATTGTTTATAACTCTAAGTTTTAGACTTTCTGACTCTAGTTGGACACCTCCTTAATTCCCAGTTTGTTAGAATTTATGGTCCTACCCCCTTTCCTTCAACCTGTCAGAACCAGATTGATGGTTCCTGCTTGGAGATTCCTGTTCACCAGAGTTTGAACTCCACTCCCTGCCTTTGTTTAGCTACCCAAGCTTGGAGCTGGATGTGTATATATATATATATATATGCCATTGAGAACTCACATTCTCAGCTTGCATGCTTTGGACATCAGCCCTGGGGGCATGATGCCCCCAACACAATCTCTCCCTCTCAGAAATCCAACTAAAATATTAAAAACTCTCTAATCTCTATCTTACCTCAGTTTCTCCAGCATTACACTACCTCCACTTAAGAAGGAAAAGAAAAAAACAATTAAATCCTTGTAGCAAATAATAGTAGTCAAATAAAACAAATACCCATATCATTCTTGTTGGATGAAAGGATGGACAGAACTATCTTCAGGCCCACTCTGAAAAATGGGAATTTTTAGCACATATTCAGAGTTCTAACTTTTATAGGCTTCCAATGAATCATAGTAATGGGAAAATGAATCCAGTGGCCATCCTCATAGTGAAAACCTCAAATGGATAATGTCCTTGAACCATCCCTAACACACTGTCCCTCTGTTCTCCTAATCCTGTTGCTCCAAGAACAAGACAGAAACTCAGAAGGAGCAGATTTTGTCCCGACTGATGCAGGTGCATCAGTTTTTAGAGGAACAAGAGCAACTCTTTCTGGCCTGGATGGAAGAACTATCCAGAACCATTATCAGAAGCAAGGAAGAGTACAACATTAAAGCATCCCAGGAAATCTCCCTTCTTGAAGAGCTGATGGAGGAATTGGAAGAAAAACAGAAACAGTCACCATGGGAACTCCTGCAGGTAAAAATGAGTGACCCCTTTGACTTCTTGCCCTGTCCTGAAGCTTAATTAATTTCCTTAGGATGTGAGTGGAGAAAAGCTCAGCATATCTGTGCCAATTGACAAGTTCTAGTAAAACTCTTGAGTGGCTTCAGATGTCTGTAAGACCCCTTGGGAACTCATAATTTTCTAGCCATTTTCCAACACATTCAGATCTCCTTAAAGAAGGAGGTCTTTAGTCCAGATGGAACTGGATATTCAACATATACTCTTCCTTCCTATTTCATTAATAGCTTACACCCATATGAATCTTTAAAATTTTGTATTCAATCTAATAGAAACTTCAAGGAACCAACCAACTTTTGTTTGGTTTGGTTTGGTTTTGGGGAGAGATGAAACCTAAAAATGGGAAGGAGCCATTTGAAAATTCCTTAAGGATTTCCAAATCATCTTTCTTGCCAGTTTCTACATGTTCCTGCTAATGGCCAAGGTTAGATTAATGACAGGTGTAAGCTGTCAAATGTTCATTGTAAACAAAAACTCATAAATATCTTTGCTCTTGATCCCTTTGATCCAATATATTGACTTTTCTGAATCAATAAGGAAAGGCACAACTGCAAACTTAAAGTACTTATCACAGTTTGAGGGGGTACTTTGATTTATGCTGAACAAAATTTTCTCTACATTCCCTATCATATTGGTCTGAATATAGGCTAATCTTCTCCTACCCTTAAAATCAGATCTCTTTGAAAAGAAAAAAAAAATGGTATAGGACCCACAAAGTAGAAGATGGAAGGTGTGGCCAAATCTGAATCAAAATGATGTATGTCAAGATGCTTTTCTGTACCGTGTAGTATAATTGTCTTAAGCTATTTGAAATGACAGCAACCTTGGAAATGGCTCCTAAAGCCCTGTAAGCAAGGGGCTTACTCTATTATATATGATATAAACTATTAGGAGTCAGGACCTGCCCTTAAGGGTTATTAAAATCAAAGAAGAAGGTGAGATTTGAAACTGCGTCGTGTGTCTTTCTGGAATTATTATAGCAAAACTATGGGAAAAGTCCAGGGCATTGGGAACAGGCTAGAGTCAGCAGCATTTGTAGAAGGAGTTCCTAAAGTAGAAGGGGGTGGCAGATTGGGAAATGAGGAAATGAGTAATCCCATCCTGTAGCTGAGTATATCAAATCAAGAGTTTACTAAGTATAAGGAATAGCTTCAGAGCAAGACTAATAAACTTGTTTCCCTTTTTCCCTCCTAGGACATAAGAGTCACCCTGATGAGGTAATTACACAGTTGAAAACACCCACACACACATACACACACACACACACACACACACACACACAGAGTTCTGAGAAGAGACTGAACATTCAGAAGACCCAGCACCCTGGGTTCTGTAACATAGAACTTTCTATTCTGGATCCTAATTGCTGTGAGGGTTTCTTATATTCCCTTCTTTCCAAATGGGTAGGTATTTCTTGAACCTCTGATTTGATCTAAATATTTCCTTCCAAAGGAAGTGAGATGACTCTGACTCAGGAAAGATAAAGATCACTACAACTGTCCACAATGGGTTTCCCTTTGGGATGTTCTGAAGCAGTAGTGCCCTTTCTGATCATTTCCTAGTTTCAGGGTAGTTTTTAGGGACATATCCATGGGAATCGAAATTTCAGACCAATATGCTCTATGACTACCCTGCCCTGATCTGGTGCTTCAGTCACTCATCCATAAACATTCATGAAATGTCGATTATGTGTTAGTGCAATGTTGGGTATTGGAGAAAAAAGAAAGATAAATAAGACATGCTCTCTGCCTTTAGGAAACTTGCCATCTAGTAATGGAGTTTAAACTTGTACATAGGTAACTATGAATTAAAATCTGTACACAGATTTTAGAAGTACACAAGAGAAGTAGCAAGTAATGTTAGATCAGGAAAGATGATTTCTGAATAGAGTATCAGAAAAGGTTTCATAGAATAGGTGATTTTTGAACTGGATCTTGAAAGTTGGATAGAATGCTTAGAGGGGAAGATTTCAGGAACTTAGTGCTGACAAGACAGGGAAAAGCCATTGATAAGCTGGAATTCAGACATGATAATCAAGAGCATCAAGTTTATCCATATGAGGTTTCACTAAAGGAACTTGACATGTTTAACTTGGAAAAGGAATAAGAGATAATGGTAGTTATCATAAGGCATTTGTAGGGCTGTCATGTGGGTATATGGATTAGAGACGCGTTCAGTTTAGCTCCAGAGCACAGAAGTTGGAGGAGGGGGGGTAGAAGTTGCATAGAGAAAAATTTAAGTTTGAAATTAAAAAAAATTTTTTTTTCAACAAGTAGAGCTGTCCAAATTTGGAATGCGCTGCAACTAAAGGCAGTATATTTTTCTCAGTGATCTTCCAGCACAAGTAGAATGACCTCTTATTGGACATGTTATCAAAGAAATTTGATGAAGGATTGGACTCTATGGCTACTGAGGCTCCTTCTACACTGCTACTGTGTTAATCCTTGATTATAAGATCAGAATTTGTAGAAGATAAATGAGGTTCAGGACTTTCACTGATGCTCTGATCTAGAAAGAAGAAAGTCCTTTATTAGAGACTAGAATGAAGCCAAAAGGTAACAAGGCATTTGCCTAATGTACTAAGTGGTTTGAAAAGTAGTAAGGGGCTGTGTCCCTACTTTGAGATCAACTGGGAATTTTCTTGGCCTCCACTCCTATAGTAAATCTGTGAAGTGAGATTGGAGTTGCCCCAGTGCTGTTTCCACTGTGACATACACCATTTTTTGTTTGTTTGTTTCTGTTGTATCTGCAGGGCAGAATGGATGATTTTCCCTAAAGAGTGGGCTGTGCCTCCTGAGTTGAAAGAGAAAGTCCACATTATATTCTGGAAATCAGAGTGTATGCAGAAGAGCATGAGGAAGTTCATAGGTTTGTATATAAAATTGTTTGGTATTAGAGAAATTGGAAACAGCATAGCCATCTCATCCCTGAATCCCTGAAGCAGAATTCAGTATCTTTATCTTGGTCTCTTTTTTTCTTCCATTTTTTAACAACACTATTAATTTCCATTTGAAATCTCCCTTGCAAGAGGTCATAAGAACTCATCTCATATCCTTTTTCTCCTAGAGAGTCTGCAATCAGAAATGGAAATGTTCAAAAGTGAGTGTCTGGATCTGCTTACCCAAAGAGGGAGGGCATAATTTTATATTGTTCCAGATTTAATTTCTTTGAGTCATCTAGAGAGAGAAACTGAGGGGGAAAAGGATTATTTCCCAGTGGAAATCCCCCAAAGGTCACCTATACTGGCCTTTCTTTTTATTCCCCTTTGGCTAAGTTGCTACTGGTAGGTATACTTGGAAATTCCTAAATAAATTTGGCATATTATCAAGGAATCAGCCTGACTTTGAGCCATGAATCTCTTCCTCCCAATTTCTTTGGTTAGGTTCTATGAGTTTTCCCCTAATACCTTTGTCATTTGGTAAAACTTGATAGTGTTCTTCCTGCTTTTCCAAAACTTTCCCTCCCTTAGCTTATTCCTACTCTAGGCCCAAATCAAGAGTCAGGCTAAATGTGGGAAAGAGAAACACATATATCAATTGTAAGGATTTATGAAAATTCCAAGAACCCACTGTCCTGGGGAGGTTCCTAAAATTAAGTTCCATGTTTCATTATAGAAATCAGAACAGAGTTAGATCTTTACCTCAGCTTACACTTAGATTCTTTTTCATCTTTTTTTATTATTATTATTTTTTTTTTTTTGGTCTATTTAGTTTTACAGCTGAGAGAAGTCCAACTGTATACAGGTAAGTGGCTAAAGTCAGAGATTTTCATAGTGGCAAAAACCTTAAACCAGGATCACCTTGTTCTTTACTCTTAGGCCCTAGAAGAACAAATACCAGTTCTAAAGCCTGAAAAAGGCATATATTTACTTTAGGTCATGTTTGAAAATTTCATATATTGTCTCTGTGTTAACACACAGTAAGCTGTCCACTAAATTCTTTGAGCCTACACTACAATATATGTAACAATACAAAATAAATACCTCTGGCTCATGGAGAAAAGAATTTTCTAATATACATACACACATATATCATAAATTTATATAAAATTGTTCCACACATTCCCTTGAACATTATTTTATCTTGAGGAGCTGACAACTTTGCCTCCACTAATCTTACTTTTGCCTAGAACTTATTGGATAGGGAATGGAGATACCATTAACTTCTCATTGGTTATTTGGATTTTCATTGTAGCTAATGTGACTCTGGATCCGGAAACAGCACATCCTCAACTTATCATATTTGATGAGCAGAAAAGTGTGAGACTTGGGAAGAAATGCCAGAAGTTGCCTAATGTCCCACAAAGATTTGATAATTCTCTCTTTGTTCTGGGATCTCCAAGTTTTGTCTCAGGGAAACGGTATTGGCAGGTATACGTGGGAGACAAGACTATGTGGACATTGGGAGTTTGCAAAAATTCTGTGAACAGGAAGGGGAGTATAGCCTTTTCACCAGGAAATGGGTATTGGTTGGTAATGATGACAAAGAAGAATGAGTACAGTGCCTCCACCGTTCCACCAACCCCACTCTATTTGGGAGAGCCCCCAAGATGTGTGGGAATTTTCCTGGATTATGAAGCTGGAGATATTTCCTTTTACAATGTGACTGCCAGATCCCACATATATACGTTCCCTTTCTCTGGTTCTTCCTCTGATCCTCTTCGACCTGTCTTCAGCCCTGGTTTGCATGATAGAGGCAAAAACACAGATCCTCTGTCCATCTGTCTATTGAGTAGATAGAATAAAAGAAGTTTATCTAGCATCCATGCTATTGAACATGAATCTACTCAGGTGAGCTCATGCTCTCTATAACATTTTAAAATCTCATTTACGGAGTAAACACACATATCTTACTTTGTCTTTTGGTTATCACTATACTTGCTTTTAATCCTCCTCCTAGACTTTATACTCTTTACAGGCAGAAACTCTGTCCTATTCAATTCTATATTCCCCATAGCACTGTGAATAAAGACTTGTATAGTTGTTGGTGCTAAATAAATGTTTGTTGAATAAATGACCAGCCTCAGTTTCTTCTGAAAGGGACTAGGCTGTAATAATAAAAAATGTTTGGAACTGGTTGAACAATAAAGATTTTAAAAGCCAGAAAAAAAACCTAGAATATTTGATAAAAATCCAAAGGCCTCAGCTACTGAGTTAAAAACTCACTATTTGACCAAAACTGCTGGGAAAACTGGGATATAGCAGAAATTAAGTTAAGATAAATACTAGATGAATATATAACCTAAACATAAAAGGTTATATCATAAACAAATTAGAGGAACAAAGTAAAAATGGCCTTTCAGAGCTGTGGAAAGGGAGAGAGTTCATGATTAGCTAAGGGACAGAGAAGATGACAGATGATAAAATGGACAATTTTGGTTACATAAAATTTAACAAATTTTGCACAAATAAAGCCAATGCAGTTAAGATGAAACAGGAACTAGAAAACTAGGAAAATTTTTGTAGCAATTTTTAATTCCAAGATATATAAGATACTGAGTCAAATATATGAGTGTTACTTCAAATTGTGGTACAGTGGCTATTACTGTGTTGTTACAAATTATTGATATGAGGAATTCAGAAAAACATTGAAATATTTTACACATCTGATATAGAACAAGTTAAGCAGAGACAAAAAACTATATGTATGTATACATATATTATACACACATATGATATACTCTCTATTTAATGTTTTATATATACATATATACACACACATACATGTGTATATATATATATATATATATATATATATATATATATGTATGTATCCACACACATAGAGCTGTAAATCAAAAGATCACAAAACTATCAAAAGTGGATGTTATAAAATGACAAAGAAGAAGTATGGGAAAATATTCCTTTGTGGAGGAGTATTTTCTCGCTCAAGATTGCTTTAGCTTTATCTGAGAAATTTGTTATATAGTATCATTAAAATAATTTCCTTTCACCTAATAATTGTTTTTGTGATTTGTTCTTTGACTCCCTTATTTTGGATTTCATTGTAAGTCTTCATTTGGGTATGTGTCTTTTGTTTGTGTTACATCAGTATTTATTATCTTATTACATTGTAACAGACAAAGGATAAGTTTACTATTAATGTCTTGATACATTTATTTGCAATATCTTTATCCCTAATATATTGTCAATTTTTGTAAACGTTTCACTTGGTTCTTGGAAATAATTATATATATATATATATTTAATAATTATAACTTTTTATTGACAGAACTCATGCCAGGGTAATTTTTTACATTATCCCTTGCACTCACTTCTGTTCCGATTTTTCCCTTCCTTCCCTCCACCCCCTCCCCCAGATGGCAAACAGTCCTATACATCCTAGATACAATATATATGTGTAGAACCGAACAGTTCTCTTGTTGCATAGGAAGAATTGGATTCGGAAGGTAAAAATAAAAAATAACCCAGGAAGAAAAACAAAAATGCAAATGGTTTACATTCATTTCCCAATGTTCTTTCTTTGCGTGTAGCTGCTTCTGTCCATCATTGATCAATTGAAAGTGAGTTAGATCTTCTCTTTGTCAAAGAAATCCACTTCCATCAGAATACATCCTCATACAGTATTGTTGTTGAAGTATATAATGATCTCTTGGTTCTGTCATTTCACTTACTATCAGTTCATGTAAGTCTCTCCAAGCCTGTCTGTATTCATCCTGCTGGTCAGGAAATAATTATATTCTTTAGAAAAACCCTGTATATTAACTCTAGCTTTTCCAGAAATTTATTCAATTCTATACTTTCAGTTTTATTTATCTCTTTGCTAGATTTGTCCACAACTGAGAGACATTAAAGTTTCTTGCTGTTATCATATTAATGTCTATATTTTCTTTCAATTCAGTTAATTTTTCTTTTATTAATTTAAATAAGGGTAAGGCATTTGGAACATATCAGTTTAATAGTGTTCTTGGTTTGTAATCTTTCAGCATAATGTAGTTTGCTTATTTACATCTTTTTATGTTGTGAATTTTTGTTTTTGTTTTGCTTAATAGTAATTGCAGTTCCTATTTTTTTAGACTTACCTGATGCATAGTAAATTTTGTCCCAGTCTCTCATTTTTATTCTTTGTATGTCTTTGTTTTTAAGATGTATTTCTTGTAAGCAAAGTATTTTGAAGTTTTGTTTTCATATCTAATTGGTCACTCTAATAGACTATTTAACATTTAAAGCTATGACAGGTTTAGATTTTCTTCTATTTTCCCCCTGAATTATGATACTTCTGTTAGTCTTTATCTTTAAAGACATTATTTTGTCTCTTCCATTAATTTTGCTTTATCTACTTTAAGGCAATCTTATTCCCGCTGGTTTTCCCCCTCATTTTCAAGCCCTCACACCTTTGCTTTATTAACCTTTTCTTTAATTTATTTCTTTTCTATTTTATTTTGTTTTTTATTATTATAGCTTTTTATTTACAAGATATATGCATGGGTAATTTTTCAGCATTCACAATTGCAAAACCTTTTGTTCCAACTTTTCCCCTTCTTCCCCCCACCCCTTCCCCTAGATGGCAGGTTGATCAATACATGTTAAATATGTTAAAGTATAAATTAAATACAATATATGTATACATGTCCAAACAGTTATTTTGCTGTACAAAAAGAATCAGATTTTGAAATATTGTACAATTAACCTGTGAAGGAAATCGTTACTTTATTCCTTTACTGAGTTAACTTAATTCTCCTTTTTTTCCCTCTCAGTTAAATATTCAAGTAAAATTTCCCTTTTCCTCCCCTTCACCTTTATTTGTTAGATTTTTTTTTTCTATTTTTGAGTCTTTTGTTAGAAAAATATTTTTTTTCCTTTGTTCTCTTTACAATTCTCTTTTCTTTCTGGCTATTCCAGATTTATTTTTTAATTCAAGTCCATATATCTTTTTTTCTTTCCATAATCTTTATGTTTCTCATAGAATTCAAGCTCCTGTTGTATCTAAAATTTTGAGTTCCCTCTTCTACACAATTCCTATGTTATTACCTTGTAGATTTTGGTTGCCTCCCCAAACCCCAGCCTTTTCCTGTTGTATCTCATTTAGAAGTAACATTTCCCACAGGAAATAGAAAGTATAAAAGTATTTCCCTACTGATGAAGTTTTCTTTTGCCCCTGATTATGCCTTTCATTATACCTCTGCCCCTCACAGGATAATTTTCCTCTCATTTGCCATGAAATATCTCAAGTTTCATTCTCTCCTGTCCTACAGGAAATCAGTTGCCCCAGGAGCTCTGATTTTGTTTTTCTTCTGAGCCATATTATTCATGCAAGCATAATGATCTTTGTGAGCATGGAATCATTTCAGATTATGCCTATTGGAAGGTCCACATCTTCCATTTTAGAATATCTCTTTCCTTACCATGGAAATATTCTTCAGTGGGACACTTTCCCACTGAATTGAGATTTCTTTTTTTCTACCCATTTAAATCCATGTCTTTTCTCCTTCATCCATTCTCTTCTTCTTCTAGAGGGGCTATAAGTATTATTTTCTTTTTGCTATTTATCACTGATTTTTTATTTTTTTTAACAAAAATTTAAATTTTCCAAAAATTATTTATTTATTTAATATTTTCCCCCCATTACATTCAAAACTATTTTTTTCACATTTATTTTTAAGATTTTTGAATTCTAGGTTCTCACCCTTATCCCCACCCACAATTAAGAAACTACATGTGGAGTTATGCAAAACATTTCCATAAAAGTTAAGTTGTGAAAAAAAACAAAGATCTTTCACCCTAATGTAAATAAAAATTCTCAAGAAAAATTAAGTTAAAAATAGAGAGAAATAGAGAATGCTTTGATATGTATTCATACTTGATCAGTTCCTTCTCTGGGTATGGATAAGATTTTTCACCATAAGTCCTTTAGAATTGTTGTGGATGATTATACTACTGAGAATAACAAAGTCATTTACATCTGGTTATCTGAGAATATTGCTGTTACTTTGTATACAGTATCTTTCACTTTGCTAATGGAGTACTTCCCAGGTTTGGGTTTGTTTGTTTGTTTGTTTGTTTGTTTTTTCTGAATGCATCCTGCTTGTCATTTCCCAGAGAACAATAATATTCCATCAGAGAAACTTGTTTCCATTTTTTTTTAAACAATTATAATTGCTAATTGTATTTCTCCCATTTATCCTCTTTCCTTTTATTCTATCCCTCCTCAAAAGTGATTTGCTACTGACCACTCTCTCCCCCAATATGCCTTCTCTTTTTTCATCATCTTCCCCTTCCTATATCCCATTCCCCTCCTATTTTCCTGCAGGATAAGATAGATTTCTATATCTATACTGAATGAATATGTTATTTCCTCTTTGGGCCATTTCTGATGATAGTAAGGTTCATTCACTCACTCTCTCCTTCCCCTTCTTCCCCTCCACTCTAAAAGCTTTTTCTTGCCCTTTTTTTAATAGCAGATAATTTGCACCATACCACTTCTCCATTCATCTCTCATCTCTTCATTTCATCATTTAAATATATATATATATATATATATATATATATATATATATATATATATATCATCCCTTCATATTCAATTTACACCTGTGCCCTCTGGCTAGCTATAATAATGAGAACATTTTAATGAGTTACAAGTATCATCCTTCCATGTAGGAATGTAAATAGATAAACCTTATTGAGTCCCTTATGATATCACTCTCTGATTACCTCCTTATGCTTCTTCAGAGTCCTGTATTTGAAAATAAAATTTTCCATTCAGCTCTGGTCTTTTCATCACAAATGCTTGAAAACTCTGTTTCATTGAATGACAACCTGAAGGATTGAATCCTCTGAAGGATTATAATTTTGTTGGGTACGTAATTCTTGGTTGCAATCCCAGCTCCATTGCTCTTTGGAATATTATATTCTAAACCCTTTATGTAGAAGCTGCTAAATCTTGTGTTATCCTGACTGTGGCTCCATGTACCTGAATTGTTTCTTTCTGGATACTTGTAATATTTTCTCCTTGACCTGGGAGTTCTGACTCCAGTATTTCTTTTGCTGGGTATGGATAGCATTTTTCACCATAAGCCCTTCATAGTTGTCTTGAACCATGGTATTGCTGAGAATAACAAGACAATTACAGCTGACAATTTTATAATATTGCTGTTAATAAGTACAGTGTTCTCCTGGCTCTACTCATTTCATTTTGCATCAGCTCATACATTATTTACTATTGATTAAGGTGTACCGCACATTCTTCTTTTCCCCACCCCTTTCTCTTTTTATATAGTTTCCTGTTTTGCACATTAATCTCACACAAAAAAACAAAAAACAAACAAACATTGATTCACTTGTAGGAAGAGTGTTGTTGGGAGGCTTTATCTATAGTATGCCAATCTTATTCCTCATCTATCATTTCTATGGAAGTTCTGTTTTCTCCCTTGTCTCTTGAATTTTATAGAAAGTTATTACTTAATAGTTTGTTATTATTTTATTAGTTATTAATATATACTATATAACTATATACTATGTAGTTATTTATTTATTTATTTTAGTTTCATGACTTTCTTTCCTAGGGTAATTTATTGTTTCTGCTTTCTTTGCTTCATTTGCCTTTCTTGTGTTTCTGTTTTCAGGAGTGTTTGCAAAGCAAATAATTTCTTCATGTCGGGGTTTGGGTTTGTTTGCTTGTTTGTTTTCTTTTTTGTTGTTGTTGTAGAAAGTCTTCAAATGCTTCTCTTTTATTGGAAGTCCATCCTTTTTCAAAGATGATTAGTTCAAGTTTTTCAGAGTAGGCCACCTTGTGTTGCATCCAAGGTTTTTTTTTGCTTTGGGAACTATTATTTTAATATCTTTTTTCTTTATATTTAAAAAAAATTTTCCTCATCACTTGCAGAATTTGTTGTTTGTTATTAGAATTAGTAAATTAAAATATTGTTTTGGAATTTGTTGCATAACTTTTGTTTGGTTTTGTTTGTATTTGATCTGTGGATTCTTTAGATTGATAATTTGTTTTCTGTGTTCAGTTGTTCTGGGAAATTTTCTTGTATTACTTTTTAAATTGTGGTGTCAAATTCTTCCAGAAGACCTAGAATCTTTAAGCAGTATATATGTACCTTGTTTTCAAAAAACAAAACATTTACCTAGTACAGAAATCACATGTTCTCAACATCATTGCTTTTTGCTTTTTCATATCAGATTTTTCCTTTACTTTTATGGATTTGTATTTCTAATAAGTTGTTGTCACTTTTATTTCTTTGGTAAGACTTGTCACTGAGGATTCAAACTTTTCTATTATGTCAATTATTTCTGCTGTGTAGATCATACATTCTATTTTCAAAATTCTTATTTCTGTCTTAAATTTTTCAGGAATATCTTGCTGTGGTTCCATGTGCTCTTGGAAATCTACAGGGTCTTCTGTCTCATTTGACATTAATTCATATTCCGTGGTTTTGAAATATTTGTATAGAAATATATGATCTTGCTTAGATGTCCTGAGTGTCTTCTTTCTTTTTGTTATTAATATCTTTTCTCATGATCTCTCTGCTTGTCGTCAAGATTTATATGTTTTTTCCTCCAGAGACACTAAGTAATTTCAGGCTTTTCCCTTATTTTTCCTTATTATTCATTTTCTGAATCCTTCTCCTTTGATGGCAAGTTTCTTGAAGATAATACTTCAAAACTATCATGGTTCTTCAGTTCTCTGGCTCAATTCTGCTGCAAAGTAATTTACATGATGCTACCCAAGAAAAGGATGTTCTCATTTTTCTATACCTGCATCTCCTTATTACATGGTGAATGTGTTGTTTGTTACCATGAAATGGTAGAGTTATGGCAGAGGTGAGAGTATATGCTGGCAGATACTATAGCAGTAGCAAGAAGATTGCTCAATGGACTCCAAATAACACACCCATGAATCCCATTTTGCAGCTCTGCCAGAATATAGGGGTTGTTATGTAAGGGATGCTATTCATTTTCATTTTTGTCAGTCTTTAAAAAATTAATTACTTTAATGTTTCAAAAATTACATGTAAAAACAATTTTAACAGTACTTTTTTTTAATATCTTGAGTTTCAGATTCTCTCCTTACCTTCATCTCCTCCCTCCTGAGTGAAAAGTCAGGTAATTTGATATGTTATACATGTACAGACATAAAAAGCATATTTCCGTATTATTCATGTTATTAAAAAAACATGGGCAAAAAACTATGAAAAAATTAAGTTTAAAATAATATGTCTTTATCTGTATTCAGATTCCATCAGTTCTTTCTCTGGAGGTGGATAGCATTTTTCATCATAAGTTCTTCAAAACTGTCTTAGATTTTTGTATTGTTAAGAATAGTGAGATCATTCACAATTGATCATTGTACAATATTGCTGTTACAATGTCTAATGTTCTCTTGATTCTATTTATTTCACTTTTCATCAGTTCATGTAAATTTTTCTAGGTTTTTCAGAAAGCATCCTGGTCATCATTTATTAGGACACAATAGTGTTCCATTATAGTCATATACCATAACTTGTTCAATCTTTCTTCAATTGATAGGCATTCACCCAATTTCTAATTCTTTGCATCTACAAAATGAACTGTTATAAATATTTTTCCATAAATAGGTTCTTTTCCTTTAAAAAAAACTCTTGAATGCAAAACTAGTAGCATTTGTACTTTTAAAGTAAATTAATTTAGTTAGAATTATCATTTTTATTATATTGGTTCAACCTACCTGTCCAAGATGGCTACTCCTCCAAAACCAAAACTAAAACCAAACAAACAAAAAATTAAATTATGTGAGACCTTGTCCTTCAACTAATATCTTCCAGTTATCAAGGACATCTAGTATCATGTTTCAGTCTAGTTTTAAATTGAGATCTGGGAAGAAAAACAACAGATACTACTTATCAGATGTTAGTGAAGGGTCACCTCATTGCAAGATAATCTGGACAAGTTAAGAGAAGTGGTCAGTCAGACTTTTTTCAGAAAATTTCAATTAAGAATTTCAGGTGAGAGGCATCATAGCATAGTTAAAGCTGATCTTAGCCTTAGGAAGATCTGCTTTTATAATCCACTCTCAGTTATACTGACTAATGACCCTGAGCTAGACATTTAACCACTTCCTGCTTGAAATAGCTTTTTAAAATTATTTTTACCTCCTTTTGGAGGCAATCAGGATTGAGTGACTTGGTCAGGGTCACATTGTTAGTAAGTGTCTAAGGACAGATTTGAATTCAGGCATTGTAATGTCTAGGCTAGCTGGAGGAGGTCCTTCACAGTCTGTTCATTCTGATTGACTTACTCTTGATCTTAGTGGAGAAGTACAGGAAGCAGGAGAACCACCAGGAAGATGGTCAAAGATAGAAAGTCATTTCCAGTCCTTCTCAGCCCTTAAATATGCTATTACAATTATATCATTACATCATACTGATTATGTGTGAACTAGAGAATCATTACATCACCATGCTAAGTACTAAGTATATGTATATTAAAGAACTATCATCTCATCTGAATTAACACCTTGTTGTAAGTATCCTTGTTTCAAGTATACTTCTCCAAAGTTTTGGTCCTCTATATCTCCCATTTTCTTTCGTTTTAGAACACAGGTGGTCCATGCCCTCCCTAACTTCTCAGGAAGAGAGGTGAAAATACCAAAAAAGGAGGTGATCATGCCCTCCCTGACTTCTCAGGGAGATGAGAACACTAAACCCGATATTGTTAGCGGGTTTCCTCTGAACTGAACCGTCTTACTTGAAACAGGTATACATAAATCCATCAGCATGGGAGGTATTACACAAGCACATAGTAATATAAGACAGGCTAGTAGTGATGTAACAAATAATATGAATCAACATGAGGAATTATACATGTCCATAAGTCCTAGAGATAGTCTAAAACCAATCTATTGTCCATTACTTCATGTGTCAGGGAATCTAATGATTCCTGCAAGTTTTGAAGTCCTGCAACAGTCCCATCATAATTCCTGCAGGTTTTGAAATCCTGAAACAGTCTTATTATGTGTTAGGGAATCCAATGATTCCTGTAGGTTTTGAAGTTCTGTAGTAGTCTCATTAACAAATTTTGTTGTTCATTGCTACACGTAATTAGAGATAGAACCATGATTTTTCCTTTTCTTTTCTTTTTTCTTTTCTTTTCTTTTCTTTTCTTTTCTTCTTTTCTTTTCTTTTCTTTTCTTTTCTTTTCTTTTCTTTTCTTTTCTTTCTTTCTTTCTTTCTTTCTTTCTTTCTTTCTTTCTTTCTTTCTTTCTTTCTTCTTTCTTCTTCTTCTTCTTCTTCTTCTTCTTCTTCTTCTTCTTCTTCTTCTTCTTCTTCTTCTTCTTCTTCTTCTTCTTCTTCTTCTTCTTCTTCTTCTTCTTCGTTATTTCTTTTTTTAATAGCTTTTTATTGACAAAACATATGCATGGGTAATTTTCCAACACTGACCTGAGCAAAAACTTCTGGTCCAACTTTCCCCCTCCTTCCCTCTACCCACTTCCTTAGATGTTAGGTAGTCCCATACATGTTAAATATGTTAAAGTATATGCTAAACACAATATATGTGTGTGTATGTATATACATATATATATGTATATACATACACACAGTTATATATATGTATATACATACACACAGTTATCTTGCTGCACAAGAAAAATTGGATTTAGAAAGAAGGTAAAAATAACCTGGGAAGAAAAACAAAAATGTAAGCAAACAATATCAGAAAGAGTGTAAATGCTATGGTGTGGACCACATTCATTTCTTAGTGTTCTCTCACTGGATGTAGCTGAACCATCTGATTTTTCTTGGATCTTTTCCACTGTTTCAAGGATCTTCTCTTTTTTCGTCTCTCTCTGATGGACAAGGCGAATACGGCTCATTGGCACCCATCTGATTCCTTCTCCATCTGTAGAGATACAAGCAAACTCTCTCCCCCAAGCAGTTAACCTATCTGGTCCCTTCCATTTACCACTTTCTGGATCTTTCCACATCACCTGGCGATTATCTAAAGATAGTGGAGCTGCTTACACTGGACACTTCCTTTCTAGTGGATAAAAACCTGTCTGCTGGAGCCAATGCATCTTTATCAAAAATAAAAAAATTAATGGTATAAAGAGCTAAATTTAACAATTCTCTAGGGTTACCTGTGGCTCCTCCTTTCTTTTGTTTTTGGAGGAGTGTCTTGATGTCTCTGTTTCTCCTCTCTACTATTGCCTGTCCTTGAGGATTAGAAGTTATGCCAGTGGTGTGTAAAATCTGATACTGTGCACAAAAGTATGCAAAATGTTTAGAAGTATATGTAGGTCAATTATCTATTTTTATTGCTTGTGGCATACCCATAATTGCAAATGCTTATATAAGGAATTCAATGACCACTTGGGTTGTCAGTGACCACTCTTTTGCTGCTGTTATTGCAAAAGTAAATTCTGAAAAGGTGTCTACTATAACATGGATGAAAGACAACCATAAGATTTATAATGGGTCACATCCATGCCAAATTTCATGCCCATGCCAAATGGGTCTCAAACCATGAGGGTTCTTCCCTGAAGGGAGTGTAGGAGCGTGGAAAGGAAGGCAAGCTGTACAGGCTTTTACTGTGCTCCTAACTTCCTCTTTTGTTATCCCAAACTGCAAAGTAAAGCTCAAGCAGCCTGATGATACTTAGAATGAGATTCTTGGGCTGCCTGAAATAAAGGAGTATTGGCTAACATGGCTAGAAGGCTATCTGTCTTTGAATTTCCATAAAAAATAGGACTTGGAAGTCCACTGTGAGAGTGGACATGCAAACTATAAATCTTACCTGGATGCTTTCTCACTTGCTCTTGAAGTTCCTTAAAGAGCTGATATATATTAGAGGCTACACATTTTATTGGGTTGTGGCAATTCTTTGTACCACACCTACTGAATAGACTAAATCAGATATTATATTTACATCTCCTGGATAATAAGTAAGAGCTAGCATGAATGCATACAATTCATTCTGCTGAGTGGACTGAAAAGGAGTTCTGACTACTCTCTTTATAGTTGCCATGAGAGTACATAGCACAAATGTTATGTTTGGAAGCATCTGTTAAGATAGTTGATCCTCCCAGCAGGATGAATACAGAGAGACTTGGAGAGACTTACATGAACTGATAGTAAGTGAAATGAGCAGAATCAAGAGATCATTATATACTTCAACAATCATACTGTATGAGGATGGATTCTGATGGAAGTGGATATCTTCGACAAAGGGAAGATCTAACTCAGTCCTAATTGATCAATGATGGACAGAAGCAGCTACACCCAGAGAAGGAACACTGGGAAATGAGTGTAAACTGTTTGCATTTTTGTTTCTTCCCAGGTTATTTTTACCTTCTGAATCCAATTCTCCTTGTTCAACAAGAGAACTGTTTGGTTATGCACACATATATTGTATCTAGGATATACTATAACATATTTAACATGTATAAGACTGCTTGTCATCTAGGGGAGGGGGTGGAGGGAGGGAAGGGAAAAGTCGGAACAGAAGTGAATGCAAGGGATAATGTAAAAAATTACTCAGGCATATGTTCTGTCAATAAAAAGTTATAATTAAAAAAAATAAAAAATGACAATGGAAAAAAATATAGTTAGTCCTTTAAGAAGAACCTTAGAAACCTTTTCTTCAAAAATCCATTGCCAATTATGAAATAGCTGGTTTATCTTTAATGGAGACCCATGTGTAAAATTTGAACTTGTGGCCAATAAAATTTGCCACTCTGGGATGGTTTCACAGCATACATTAATTTGTGCATTGGTATAAAAGGTGTATATCTTGTCAAGTCTTATCCCAGAAAATTGTACTACTCTCTTAATGGCCTTTAAAAAAATTCTAGCCACAAGCACTGGGTAAGGAGTAAGGCTTTGTTCTGGTTGTGTTGGGAGGTTCACCCACTCTATCACACAGTGTCCTTGATGAAGGACTGCTTTGGGTGCCTCTTTTGTTGCAAAAATTGATATTTCCAAGGGTTTTTGAGTGACTCTTTCAACTACATTGGATAAAACCAGTTCAACTTCTCTCACAATCTCTTGAGCTTCTTTTGTAAGGTGACATGGTGAGTTTAAAGCACTGTCTCCTCTTAAAATGTCATATAGTGGTTGTAATTGATAGTAGTTAAGCCTAAAACTGAATATATTCATTGGATATCTCCTATCAATTTCTGAAAGTCATTTAAGGCATTCAACTTCTCTGTTTTTAAAGAAAGATTTTATACTATAAGCACCGTAGGATATACTTCGTATCCTAAATATTGAAAAGGAGTGTGTCTTTGAATTTTTTTCTGGAGCTATATGCAATTTGTATTTCCTTAGTGTTTCTATGGTTTTCTGTAAACATTCTTCAAACATTTGCTCCTCAGGTGCACACCCCAAGATATCACCCATGTAATGTAACAACATAACTTTTGGAAATTCTACTGGAGCAAGAGCAGCAGCAAACATATATTTGATACATAGTAGGGCTATTTTTCATTTCCTGTGTCAAACTGTCCATTCATATCTTTTATAAGGTTCAGCTAAATTAACACTGGATACTGAAAAGGCAAATCTTTTCACATCCTCCTAATCTAGAGGTATAAAATAAAAACAAAGAGGCCATTCTCTAGGCAATTGAATAGGAGATGGAAGTCCAGGCTGAAGAGTTCCCATAGTTTCCCATCTGTTCATTTACTTTTCTTAAATCAGTTAACATCCTCCATTTTCCAGATTACTTTTTTACACCAAATATAGGGGAATTCCAAGGACTTAGAGAAGGTTGTAAGTGTTCTTGGTCAAGTTGTTCCTGTACTATATCTAATAAGGCCTGAATTTTTTCACTTGTTAAGGGCCACTATTCTATCCACCCTGGTGTATCCAGTTTTCCTTTGAATAGAAACAGGTGAGAATGCAGGCAGGCCTTCAACAGTAGCCCTGCCTAAAAAACCGAAGTACTCAGTTGTAATCCTAACTGCTATAAGATGTTTCTTCCCCATAGATTTTTGGGGACTTTTTCTACTATAAAAAGAGTAAAAACTCCTGTTTTACCTTCATCTCAAAGGGATAGCACTAATTTCAGCTACTATTGATCCTCCTATGCCAGACATATAGGTGTCTGCCTTAATCTTTGGCCAATGATTGGGCCAATTGTCACCTCTAATGACTGTACAGTCTGCCCCCATATCTTCCAACCCTTTCAATGATATGCCATTTACATAGATAGTGAGCATAGGATGGTCATCTATAACAGGTGCAGTCCAGAATATTCCTGGATTCTGTTGTTGGGAGTCAAAATCTGGTTAATATCACCAGATTGCCTATCAGGAGTGTATATCAATAAACCTGATGCTACTACTTCTCCGGAGTGATAAGTCACACATTGTCTACCTGTATAAATGACTGGGATATTAGCTACACATTCTCCAATTTCCCAAATCAATGTATGGATAGACACTGTCTTGTAAGCAGTCTCAGGAGGTGAAATGGTCAAGCCTACTGTGCCTGGAGGCAAAGGATCTATAGGCTGAACAGGGACAGATTTCACCTCTCCAGGGGATATCTCAGTAGTCCCAGTTGCATACAACTCTATTCTCCCCAATTGTAATTCCTTTCTCCTACCAGGATTCTTCTTGGCTGATGGATCATGTAATCCCTTTCTCTCATCAGGTTACTTCTCAGCTGATTGATCATGTCAGAGTACTGAACTTCTAAAGACTCTCTGGGTGTAACACCAGCTGCCATAATGCTCCCAGTGTTTTTTGCCTGGGGCCATGGAGCTGGGCCTCGCTTCCCATTTCCCTGAGTCAATCTACATTCTGATGCCCAATGGAAGCCTCTGTTGCATTTTGGACATAAGATTTTGGTCTTGTTCTCCCACTCTGTCTTCTATGCCAACATTGAGTTTTCAGATGCCCTGCTTTATCACATTGAAAGCATTGAGGAGTCTCTCTAGAATTTCCTTGCCAAAAGGGACCCTGTCTTCCTATGTTCAGATCTTGAGAAGTCTGCATCATAGCCTGGGTATAAAAGATATTTGTGCCCACTGTGGCACAGTGTCTTATGATCTCATCTAAAGGTGCATCCTTGTGTAGTACTAGAATAATTCTTCTACGAACCTCATTAGCATTTTCTTTGACAAGTTGTCTTATTATTATTCATGTTGCTGCATTTTTACCAATAGTTCATATGACAGCTATCTCTAGATATCCCATGAAATCAGTAAAGGGTTCATTTGAACCTTGCACTATTTCTGTGAAGGCATCCCCTCTATTTTGTCTTCCTGGGAAGATGCCCCATGCTTTGATAGCAGCAGCAACAATTTGCTCATATGCTGCTATAGGGTAATTAATCTGTGCTAAAGTGTCTGCATAAAGACCTAAACCTGCTAGTTGAGCAAAGGTGACTGGTATATTAACTCTAGGTTGTCTATTTCATTGGGCTTGTTTTCTACAGAGTTCATTATACTCAGAAAGCCACAACAAGTTTTGTCCAGTTTATAAACACGTCCTTGGTATATATTTCTAATCATTAGAGGTTAAAACTTCAAAAGCCAAATTCTCTAATAACATCTTAACATAAGATGATGTAGACCCATAAAGAATGCAAGGTTTTTTCAGATCTTTGATAATTTCCAACTTAAGTGGAGTGTATTTTCTTTTCCTTTTTTTTTTTTTTTTTTTTGACTTGATGAGTCAACCTCTTCAATCACAGGGTACACTTCTATTCTCAAATCAGAGATATCCTGTCCTTCATTTTTAGATTTAATTTATGCCTTTTGTAATTGTGTCATAAGGGGTGGACAAAGCTGCTGCATGGGTGGTGCTGACTGAGAAGCACCACACTCCTTAATTTCATCAGCACTATACTTAACTCCTTTCTTGTCCAATTCTTCATGCATTGAAGCTATTTTGTCAGTACTATCCCCCTCCTGCTCTTTCTCCTTTTTCCTTATTTTAAAACTTATGGGAAAAGCCAATTGTATTGTTTTATGTTATGATCGTGTATTTTAAGATCAGCACGAGACAGGAATTCAGGTTAGGGGAAAATCGTCAGTCTTTATTCTCAGTGAAGAAGGATTGGAGGTGGAAGAGAATCGGCGATAGCAATGTGTGCAGCTGAGTCAAGAAGCTAGCTCGACCAGCAGCCACACAACCAGCAGCTCGGAGTCTCGAACTCAGCCCAATCTCTCCCCACTTGTCTTGCTCCCTCTCTCTCTCCACCCACCAAAATCGTCATTTCCTATACAACACATCAGGACTTGCAAGGAGAGTGGGCAGGGACCATTCTTAATCCAATCATGTATATTAATAAGAGTATAGCCCAATTACTATCTAGCCTCATGTACTTGGGACCTCAGTGCATCAGCTCAAACCTCAGCCCATTACAGTTTTATATATATACAATGTTTCCTTAGGAATTGAATCAGAACCATTATCATTGTAATATTCAATTAGTTGATCTCCCACTAGTTTCTACTTATCTGGAACTAATTTTTCTTCCTTAGAGAACAAAGGAGACATATATTCTAATGTATCCAAGCGTCGAA
This sequence comes from Sarcophilus harrisii, assembly GCF_902635505.1. Classification (NCBI taxonomy): domain Eukaryota; kingdom Metazoa; phylum Chordata; class Mammalia; order Dasyuromorphia; family Dasyuridae; genus Sarcophilus; species Sarcophilus harrisii. Next base: position 336,921,734 of record NC_045426.1, read on the forward strand.
TGATCTGCTGCCAAATTACCAACAAACCTTGCTTCTATATTAATGTAACTATGCTTGTTACACACTTCCCTTGGGGTGGGGAAGACTTAGTATTTGCCCCATTTTAGTTAAAAAATGAAAGCGACTAGTATTCACCCTATTTCCAGATCATAGGGACTTCTCCACTGAACTTAGGATTGCATCAGTTAAACTGCTGAGTGTAGGTCCTTAACATCCATTTTTGGGAGCCAAAATGTAATGTTTGGGCTAGCTTTCTGAAGATCCTTTAGACAGGCTTTGGTCTCAGCAGGATAGATACCAATGAGAATGGTCAGGAATAGAGTCTAAAGTCTTTATTCTGGCCCAAATGATCTTAGTGGAGGAGTGCAGGAGTCAGGAGAGCCATTAGGAGGATGGTCAAAAATGGAATATCTCATTTCCAGTCTTTCTCAGCCGTTAAATACCCTATTACAATTACATCATTACATCATACTGATTATGTGTGAATTAGAGAACCCATTACATTACCATGCTAAGTACAAAGTATATGTATAGTACAGAACCATCATTTCCTCAGTTCCACTGAGTTAACACCTTGTTGTAAATATCCTTGTTTCAAGTATACTTTTCCAAAGTTCTGGCCCTCTACACCTACCCATGAATAATTAAGAATTTTCAGATTAGACTTTATTTGTGAAAAGTGTTTTATAATTATGTTCACAAAGTTCCTGAATCATGGCATGATTTCCCAAGTATTTTTTACTGCATTAGTTATTTTAAATGGAATTTCTCTTTTCAAAGTCTTTCATTGAATGTAATTTTTATTGTATTATGATCCCAAAAGGATGCGTTTAGTGTTTCTACTTTTCTGTGGTTATGAGTTTTTTGTGCCATAATATATGGTCAAATTTTATGTAAGTGCCATATACTTCTTTTTTTCCCCCCGAGGCAATTGGGGTTAAGTAACTTGCCCAAGGTCACACAGCTAGGAAGTGTTAAGTGTCTGAGACTAGATTTGAACTCAGGTCCTTCTGACTTCAGGGCTGGTGTTCTATCCACTGTACTACCTAGCTGTCCCAGTGTAATATACTTCTGAAAGAAGAGGTATATTCTTTTTTTTTTTCCTATTCAGTTTTCTCCAGAGGTCTATCATATCTAACTTATCTAAAATTGAACTTATCTCCTTAACTTCTTTCTTGTTTATTTTTTAATTAGATTTATCTAATTCTGAGAGGGGAAATTTGAGGTCCCCTACTAATCTGATTTTATTATTAACTCCTCTAAGTTAGTTAACTTTTCCTTTAATAATTTGGATGCTATACTATTTGATGCATATATGTTTACTAATATCACTTCATTATCTATGGTACCTTTTCACAAGATATAATTTCCTTGCTTATACTTTTAAATTAAATATATTTTTGTTTTTGTCAGATAATAGATTCCACTCTGATCTCTTACCTTTATTCTCCGTGTCTCTCTATTTCAAATGTGTTTCTTGTAAACAACATATTGTCAGATTCTGGACTTTAACCTGTAATGTTCTCTTCTCTAAAAATATAATGTTTTCTGTGAGCAGGTTTTTTGGGAGGCTTCCGGAGGCAGCCTTCATTTCAGTTCAGAGTAATAATCACCTCAAATGCAGCCAGCTGTTAAAGTCCAAATCCTTTATTGTCTCTTTCAAAGTAGCCCAGTTAGCTTTCTTAGAAGCCTATCTCTCTCCTTGGTTCTGAGAGCTCTTGTCCCTAGTCCTTTGTCTCTTCCAGCTTCTGCCTCTAGCTCCCTCTGAATCCAAAGCCTCCAGCCAGCACAAAGGTGGAAATTGGAATGAATCTGACTCCGCCTCCAAGAGTGGACTTGTGGGCTTCTTACTTGTGAATATCCTGGACTGAATCCTGACTTATGAATCTCCCGAAGTCCCCAACTACTACAAAGGTTAAAGTTGGAATGAATCTGACTCTGCCTCCGAGAGAGTGGGCTTGTGGGCTTCTGTGGGCTTGTGGGAGCTCCTCCTTATATATGCTCTCTTAAAGGTGTGAACTCTAAGTACATAATCATTGTCTCTATCAATTTCAATGACTTAGCACCTTGTTTCAAGTTCTGGCCAATAACATTAACCCACTCTGCTATCCATTTCTGTTTTATGGGCAAATTCATACCATCTACATTCACATTCTACTTTTCTCATTTATCCTTCTTTCCTTACCCTGCCCTTCCTTAAAAGTGTCTTGCTTCTGACTATTGCCTCTCCCAATCTGTTTTCACTTCTGTCAGTCAACCCTTCTTTACTTCTCCCTTCCTACTTCTTTGTAGAGTAAGATAGTTTTTTAAATACCCAATATCTTTTTTATATGTTATTCCCTCTTTCAGCCAATTTCAAAAAGAGAAAGATTAAGAGTTTGGTCATCTCTCTCCATCTTCACTTCCATTGTAAAAGCTCTTTTGCATATATTTTATGTGAGATGATTTACCTCATTCTACCTCTTCCTTCACTCTTTCACCAGTGCATCCTTCTGTCTCACCTCTTAATTTAATTTAATTTTTTTTTTTTTATATTGATAAGGTTTTGATTTAGGGAACCAAAATGAGATCAGGGTTTCTGGTGGTCAGGAGTTAAATGATATGGTCTAGTGGCAGGTTTGGGGTTCAGGGAACCAAATGGAGAGGTTTGGCTCCCCTTCACCCCTTGGGATTTGGCAAAAGGATAGGGAGATTTGGGGACTCCCTTCTGGCGGTGCAGAGGTTCTCTGTAAAGGAATTTACAGACCCAAAAACCTAGATTGATAAAAGGGTTTATTATGGAGATTGGAAGTCAGGTTAGAAATCCTGACAGAGAGGCATAAAGTTTGTTTAGGGAAATAGGTGAGGATAAAGAAAGGATAATACTGGAAAAGAACATTCCAGTGGACAGAGGCTCCTTGGCATCCCAAGCATGGCATAGCTGGCATGTTTGAAACCTCTGCAAAGAGAGGGTTTTAATTTGGTTCTTTTATATTGAATGTCTTATTGGGGGCTGGGACAGCTCAAGTTGGCTAAGAACTGGGGGGTTGCTTTTGATGGGGCTGAGTACAGCTTGAGTTGAATTGAATGGAAGATCTACATTTGAATAGGGTTAGAATTGTCTAGCTCAAGACTCAATCAGCCCTGCCTAGGTAAACCACTTTATCTGATTCCCTGGGGGGTCTCTCACTGAAGCAGGGTTGAAGGAGATTTTCTCCTTCAAGGATTTTTTAGCGTTTCAGGGTCATCCCTGAATCCCAGTATAGTCAATTAATACTCATCCCCTCTATTTATACTCCTTTTAGCTGCTCTAATAATGATAAAATTCATAGGAGTTACAAATATCATCTTCTCATGTAGAATTATAAACAGTTTAACCTTATTACATCCTTTATTATTTCTTGTTTCTGTCTACTTTTTTATGCTTCTTTTGGGTCTTGAATTTGAAAGCCAAATTTTCTCTTCAACAGAAATGCTTGAAAGTCTTCTACTTCATCAAATATCCGTATTTCCCCCAAAATACAATTTTTGTGGGAAGGTGATTCTTGGTTTCCATCCTAGCTTCTTTATCCTCTGGAATATCATATTACAAGCCTTCAATATAGAACAGAGGTGGGGAACATCCCACCTAAGGGCCACATAAGACAAGCAAAATAGTTTGCTAAGGCAATGATGAGCTGAAAGTTAGGTACATCAACCTCCCACTGCTTCAGTTTTATAAATTGATAATTTTATATGACCTGTGAATGATGTTATAAATATTCAGATGGCTCCTGGCAATAAAGAGGTTCCTTGTCCCTGAGGTAGAAGCTGCTAAATAATACATTATCCTATTATTTTTGAATTGTTTATTTCTGGCTCCTTGTACTATTTGCTCCTTGATCTGAGACTTCTGGAATTTGGTTATAATATTCCAAAGAGTTTTCATTTTGATCTTTTTCAGGAAGTGGTCAGTGCATTTTTTCCCCCGAGGTAATTGGGTTAAGTGACTTGCTCAGGGTCACATAGCTGGAAAATGTTATGTGTCTGAGGCCAGATTTGAACTCAGGTCCTCCTGACTTCAGGGCTGGTGCTCTATCTATTGTGCCACCTAGTTGCCCCCCAGTGCATTCTTTAAATCTCTCTTTTGCCCTTTAGTTTTATAGTATCTAGGCAATTTTCCTTGATAATTTCTTGAGAGATGCTGTCTGGGCTCTTTTTTTTTTTTTTTTTAACCTTGGCTTTCAGGTAGCCCAATAATCCTCAAGTTTTATTTTCCAGGTCAGTTGTTTTTCTAATGGGATATTTTTTATACTTTCTTCTATTTTTTTCACTTTTTGATTTTTGTTTATTTGATTGATTTTTGATGTCTCAAATTCATTAGCTTTCACTTGTCCAATTCTAATTTTATAAAAAATTGTTTACTTCTTTAAAAAAAATTAATTGAAGCTTTTTATTTTCAAAACATTTGCAAGGATAATTTTTCAACATTGACTTTTACAGAACCTTGTGTTCCAATCCCCACTCCCGAACCCTCTCCCCTAGAGGCAAGTAATACATTATATGTTAGACATGAAAAAATATGTGTAAATAGAATATAGCCATACATATTTATACAATTATCTTGCTGTACAAGAAAAAATCTAATCAAAAAGAAAGAAGAATGAGAAAGAAAATAAAATTCAATCAAACAGCAAAAGAAGTGAAAATGCTATGTTGTGATCCACACCCAGTTCCCACATTCCTGTCTCTGGGTGTAGATGGCTCTCATCATCATAAGATCATTGGAACTGGCCTGAATCATCTCATTGTTGAGAAGAGCCATGTCCATCAGAATTGATCATCATATACTTTTACTGTTGCCATGTACTGTGTGATCTCCTGGTTCTGCTCACTTCACTTAGCATCACTTCATGTGAGTCTTTCCAGGCCTCTCTGACATCATCCTGCTGATCATTTCTTATAGAACAGTAATATTTCATAACATTCATATACCATAACTTATTCAGCCAGTCTCCAACTGATGGGCATTCACTCAATTTCCAGTTTCTTGCCACTACAAAAAGAATTGTCACAAACATTTTTGCACATGTGGATCCCTTTTCCTCCTTTATAATCTCTTTGGGGTATAAATCCAATAGAAACACTGCTGGATCAAAGAGTATTCACAGTTTGATAATCCTTTGGGCATAGTTCCAAATTGTTCTTCAGAATGGTTGGATCAGTTTATAATTTCATCAACAATGCATTAGTGTGTCAATTTTCCCACATCCCTTCCAACATTCATCATTATCTTTTTCTGTCATCTTAGCCAATATGATAGGTGTGTAGTAGTTGTCTTAATTTGCATTTCTCTGATCAATAGTGAGTAGAGCACCTTTTCATACAACTAGAGATGGTTTCAATTTCTTCATCTGAAAATTGTTCATATCCTTTTATCATTTATGAATTGGAGAATGGCTTGCCAATTCTAATTTTTAATGAATTATTTTGTTGAGTTTGTTTTTGTATCTCCTCTTCCATTTGGCCAACTTGACTTTTAGAGTTTTTATGTTAAAAATATATTCAAAGTTAGTTTGCAACATTCATCCTTGTAAAACCTTGTGTTCCAAAATTTTTTCCCTACCTTCACCCTAACCCTGTCCCCTAGACATCAAGTAATCTAATATATGTTAAACATGTGCAATTCTTCTAACTATATTTCTACATTTATCACACAGCACAAGAAAAATCAGATCAAAAAGGGAAAAAATGTGAAAGATAAAAAAAGTAAATAGCAAGAAAAAAAATTAAAATACTGTTGTAATCCACTGTCAGTCCCCACAGTTCTCTTTCTGGATGCTGATGATTCTTTACATCTCAAGTCTGTTGGTTTTGCCCTAAAGAGCCATGTCCATCACAATTGGTTATCAGATCTTGTTGTTCTACAGTGTTCTCTTGGTTCTACTCACTTCACTTAGCATCAATTCATGTAAGTCTTCCCAGGTCTTTCTTAAATTGTCTTGCTGTTCATTTCTCATAGATCAATAATATTCTATTACATTCATATAACCATAACTTATTCAGCCATTCCCTATCTGATGGGCATCCACTCAATTTCCAGTTCTTTGCCAGGCCAAATCTACTTTTAAAGGAATTATTTTCTTCAGTGAGTTTTTGTACATCTTTTTCTGTTTAGCCCACTTTATTTTGTACCACCTTTTTCATATGGCAATTCTACTTTTTAAGTTGTTTTCTTTGGTGAAGTTATGTACATCTTTTTCCATTTTTTTGTGCTTCCTTTACAAAGCTGTTGACTCTTTTTTCCTAATTCTCATTTTTTCCCTCAATTTTTCTCCTACCTTTCTTATTTGATTTTAAAAATCTTTTTAAAGCCCTTCCAGTATGATGTTTTGGACCCCAGAGAAATTTATATTTCTCTTTGAAGCTTCATATGTAAGCATTTTGTTCTCACCTGAGTTTGTGTTTTGATCTTCCCTGTAAGTGTAGTAGTTTCCTAGGTTTTTTGGTTTTGTTTTATTTTTGTTTATTTTCCAGCCTATTTTATATCTTTGAAAATTGAGCTCTGCTCCTGAGGCATTGAGGGCATTGTTCCACATTTTTTTGCATCTGGGACAGGGCCCTGGTCCCTGGTTTGTCCTCTGGTAGGGTTTGTGGGGCTCGTGGCTCACCTGTTGTGCTGGGATCACTTGGCTTAGCTGAAATCACTAGCCTGCTTCACTGGAGCAGCAGGCCTCACAGTTGTGCTGTTGACCTGCTTAGCTGGGACCAAAGCATCTCATTTGCTTATTAGGCTGAGATTAGAGCATCTCCTGCTAGCTTACTCAGACACGGACATCTTCCTTTGTCCAAATGAGACAGACCTTTCCTTCAGTCTTAAATTATTTTGAGCTAAAAAATTGTTTCACCCCATGCTTTTGTTAGTTCTGTTGCTCTAGAATTCATTTCAAGGTTTGAGTCGAAGTTATTTAATAGAAATTGGAGAGGTCTGATGACTGACTGTCTTTTTCCTCCTTGCCACTTTGGCTGTGCCTTTGTCCTCTAACTTTGTGTTAAAGTTGATTCTGATCTTGCGGGACAGAGAGAGCACTGTCCAAAGCTCTTCAGGGATTATGTGTGCATGTGTGTGTGTGTGTGTGTGTGTGTGTGTCTGTGTGTCTGTGTGTATATGCTGCTTCTGTTTTCAGAGCTAGTTCTGTGGTCTATGAATTTTTAGTTCTTTTTAAGGTGGTATCATCTATAGAGAGGTGCAGTCATTGCTCTCTAGATTTGTGTTATGGTCTGTGAGCAACTTCAAACATTCTTTTACATCCCCTGGAATGGAGAATAGGATTTCCCTCCTAAGCTAAAGCTTCATGCTTTAGTATATTAGTGCTTCTTCTTGCTCTGGAACTGTGACTTGGGTCTGAGTCCCAGATCCCTGTCTGAGAAATGAAACCACATCCTGCACCCAGTGCCAGCAAAGGATCCCTGTAGTCTCCTTGGGCCAGTTGTCCAATGCCCTGTCTGTGGGCTGAGAGCTCCAGAAGTCACTATCACAGGTTCAATTACTCCAAGACCTGCTGCTTCTTTGCCTGGTCTATTCTGTGCTATACTGCACTCCATTCTTTCCAGTAAAACAGACTTTTCCTGTTGACCTAAGTTATCTTGGCTAGAAAATTGTTTCACCCTGTCATCTTGTTGGTCCTGCTCCCCCAGGATTAATTTCAAGATGGTTGTTTGGAGATGAATTTAAGAGAGCTCAGGTGGACACCCTGCCTTTATTTTGCCATCTCCTTTTGACAAACTTACTTAGGAACTCTGATCAACACAATGACCAGTCACAATTCCAGAGGGATCATTATGGAACATTCTATTTGCCTCCTAATAGAAAAGTGAGGGACTGCGTGTAGATTGAAACTATGTTGGCAGCATGGTCAATGTAGAAACTTATTTTGCTTGAATGTACGTGCAATAAGGATTTTGTTTTTCTTTCTTTATGTGGAAAAAAATTAATGAAAAAATCCTTCGGGCTATTGTTAGAATTATTAGGGTTTTAACCTTCAGAGGCAGGTGCAATTATTTTGTTTTGTTTTGTTTTAATTTTGAAAAGGTTTGAAAGGTTGTGAGGATCAGAGAAAATATCTATTTTTCTCTGAGAAACCAGAGAAAATGACCTGGAAATCTCATCTAGTTTTCTTTAAATTGCCTTTTAGTTCCTTGGCATCTTGATCCCTCTCCACAAAATTTTACAGATGAATTTCTGTTCCAAATTTGTGTTCTTGTTCTGCTTAAAAAAGGAGATCAATAAAACCTTATTATAAAGCAGTCACCAAAACCATTTGGTATTGGCTAAGAAATAGATTAGTTGATCAGTGGGATAGATTAGGTTCACATGACAAAATAGTCAACAATAACAATCTAGTGTTTGACAAACCCAAAGATCCTAACTTTTGGGATAAGAATTCATTATTTGAATGGTTTGGTCATGTATACTTATTGTGTATCTAATTTATATTTTAATATATTTAACATCTACTGGTCATCCTGCCATCTGGGGGAGGGGGTGGGGGGGTAAGAGGTGAAAAATTGGAACAAGAGGTTTGGCAATTGTCAATGCTGTAAAGTTATCCATGCATATAACCTGTAAATAAAAGGCTATTAAATAAAAATAATTTTAAAAAAAAGAATTCATTATTTGACAAAAACTGCCGGGATAACTGGAAATTAGTATGGCAGAAATCAGGCATGGACCCACACTTAACACCATATTCCAAGATAAGATCAATATGAGTCCGTGATTTAGGCATAAAGAACGAGATTATAAATAAATAAGAGGAACATAGGATAGTTTATCTCTCAGACTTGTGGAGGAGGAAAAAATTGTGACCAAAGATGAACTATTGATCTTTCAATTATTGATCACAAAATAGAAAATTTTGATTACATCAAATTAAAAAGCCTTTGTACAAACAAAACTAATGCAAACAAGATTAGAAGGGAAGCAACAAACTGGGAAAACATCTTCACAGTTAAAGATTCTGATAAAGGCCTCATTTCCAAAATATATAGAGAATTGACTCTAATTTATAAGAAATCAAGCCATTCTCCAATTGATAAATGGTCAAAGAATATGAACAGACAATTTTCAGGTGATGAAATTGAAACTATTTTTAGCCATATGAAAAGATGTTCCAAATCATTATTTATCAGAAATGCAAATTAAGACAACTCTGAGATACCACTACATACCTGTCAGATTGGCTAAGATGACAGGAAAAAATAATGACGAATGTTGGAGGGGATGTGGGAAAACTGGGACACTGATGCATTGTTGGTGGAGTTGTGAACGAATCCAATTATTCTGGAGAGCAATCTGGAATTATGCCCAAAAAGTTACCAAACTGTGCATCCCCTTTGATCCAGCAGTGCTACTACTGGACTTATACCCCAAAGAGATACTAAAGAAGGGAAAGGGACCTGTATGTGCCAAAATGTTTGTGGCAGCCCTGTTTATAGTAGTTAGAAATTGGAAAATGAATGGATGCCCATCAATTGGAGAATGGTTGGGTAAATTGTGGGATATGAATGTTATGGAATATTATTGTTCTGTAAGAAATGACCAGCAGGATGAATACAGAGAGGCTTGGAGAGACTTAAATGAACTGATGTTAAGTGAAATGAGCAGAACCAGAAGATCACTATGTACTTCAACAACGATACTGTATGAGGATGTATTCTGATGGAAGTGGATTTCTTTGACAAAGAGAAGATCTAATTCAGTTTCAAATGATCAATGATGGACAGAAGCAGCTACACCCAAAGAAAGAACACTGGGAAATGAATGTAAACTGCATTTTTTTTCCCTGGGTTATTTTTACCTTCTGAATCCAATTCTTCCTGTACAACAAGAGAACTGTTCGGTTCTGCACACATATATTGTATCTAGGATATACTATGACATATTTAACATGTATAGAACTGCTTGCCATCTAGGGGAGGGGGTGGAGGGAGGGAGGGGAAAAGTCGGAACAGAAGTGAGCGCAAGGGATAATGTTATAAAAAATTACCCAGGCATGGGCTCTGTCAATAAAAAGTTATAATTATTAAAAAAAAAAAAAAGATCAACTGCCTGGAAATGCTGTTTTTAGATTTCTTTTGTCTCATTTGGTTATAGATTTTTCAGTGGATAGATTTTGGGCAAGATTGTTATATTAATAACAATAATTGTCCCATCTTTCATTTTCCTTTTTCAGAGGATTATTTTAATCACATATCATCTTTTTCTTTTCTTCTTCAAATTTTTAGTTTTTCTTCTAGTTTACAATCATTTTGATCTTTGTTCTAACAGCCATCTAATTGTACACAGACAGATGGTTGAAAAATGACTCCTATATCATTAAGAATCCTTTCCCTTCTGTTAAAATATAATTAATTGCATTTTTATGTGATATTTGGTACTCTCCATTTCCATTCCTGGGAATAAAGAGCAAGGAAAAACAGTCCTTAACTTCAAGGAATTTATACTTATTAATAATGAAATATACCACGCTCTCTAACAAGGTCCTTCATAATGATTCTGATTGAATCAGTTTCTTCAGGAATATGGAATTTTTTTGAACTAATTATTTGTCATGGTAAAGATAGTTCCAAAGGTTTTCCCTTATGTTGCCCCCAATTCAGAATGACCCCTATCTAGAATTCAACATCCTATGTTCTCTCACACTAGAGCCCTACTAAACTACAAGACATCATATTTGCCTGCTAGCTTAATGTCACCACCACCCTCATAGTGAACTTCTGGACTTGGCTCTGGGATAACTGAGTGTTTGTGGTCTGTCGCCACTGTTTCCTGTAGCAGTGGGGTGTGATGTGAGTCATCTCATTTTCACTTTTGGCCTGAAATCATTAAATTTCTTCCTGCACCTGTTCCTTTCCCCTCAAACCATTTTTCCTTCTTAGAGTTAAAAGAAGCCAATCTACTCTCTATTCTATATAACATTCACTATTTTATATTGTTTCAGGCAGCACACTTCATCTTTTTAATACTTTTATCATCACTGAAGAAATACATCTCAGTATTTTAGGGAACAGTTTTATGAATTTGCCAGTTTTGTCTCATAAACTACAGACTAGTGGTCTTTCAACATAGAAAAAGGGAGATTGTCCTACTCCTGCTTGTTCTTATTGCAAATACCTGTTGGAATCCTAGTGTCAACTCAACTTGAAACAAGGTGAAAACTCAAGGGTGATGTCAGAATCCTGGTGTTAACTCAATAGAATTGATACAGTGCTTATTGGTTCACACCTTAGAGTGAATCCTTACAAGGTGATAAGTTGCTAATACTGATGGAAACAATGCTTGTGTTCACACCTTTAGAGAGCTCATAAGTATCTAAGTACTCAATGGAGTTCACACATGTAGGGCTTAGTCTGAATTCACACCTCTCTCAGGACCAGAGAGCACTCTGGGAGATAACCCAGAATCCCTCTCCCTCCAGAAGGCGGAGTTAACCTTTGAGAGATCACATAGAAATGAGCAGGACCAGGAGATCATTATATACTTCAACAACAATACTAGATGATGACTAGTCCTGATGGATCAGGCCATCCTCAGCAACAAGATCAACCAAATCATTTCTAATGGAGCAGTAATGAACTGAACTAACTATACCCAGAAAAAGAACTCTGGGAGATGACTAAAAACCATTACATTGAATTCCCAGTCCCTATATTTATGCACACCTGCATCTTTGATTTCCTTCACAAGCTAATTGTACAATAATTCAGAGTCTGATTCTTTTTGTACAGCAAAATAATGTTTTGGTCATGTATACTTATTGTGTATCTAAGTTATATTTTAATATATTTAACATCTACTGGTCATCCTGCCATTTAGGGGAGGGGGTGGGGGGGGTAAGAGGTGAAAAATTGGAACAAGAGGTTTGGCAATTGTTAATGCTGTAAAGTTACCCATGTATATATCCTGTAAATTAAAGGCTATTAAATTAAAAAAAAAAAAAAAGACAAAAAAAAAAAAAAAAAAGAGAGATCACATAAATAGAGGGAGCTCTTAGAGCTTGGAACAGACTGGAGATTGAGAAGCCACAAGTCAGAGCTGACTGGAGGCTGAAGAAAGCAGAGGCAGAAGCCAAGGACAAAGCTGCAAGATCTCTTGGAGCCAGGCAGAGAGATAGGCCTCAACTAACCGGGCTAATTTTGGAAGGAGAAATAAACGTTTGCATTTTTACCAGCTGGCTGCGATATTGGAGTAATTATTTATTTCAACTGAAACAAAGGCTGCCTCCAAGAAAACCTCCACAAATACCCACTTATGGAATTGCTTTACTTGAATTATGCTTGAAGTTTCAAATGTGTCAGGTGAGTCACCTTCAGATTCCAACAGACCTGTTGGAGGTCCAGCAGAGCTGGACATTAGGCAAAGCAAAAGGATTTGGGATAGGAAGGTATGCAACATCATTTCTGTAGTCACAGTGGATCCAGGGATTCCCAACTCGGAGATGCTGTCCCATTCAGCTCTCCACTGGGACTATCTTACTATTACCAATATGCTACTACTAAACCAGTATTCCACATACTATATACCTGATCTAGACCTCCAGACCTAAACTGCATTTAGGACCTCCAAAATCCATGTACTGAATCTAGAGAGTTTGATCCACTCTATAGTTTTGCCCCAGGGCCCAACCCAGTTATTTATTTGGTGGCTGAATAGGATTATTCCACTATATTCACTGCTGACCTTGGACACCAGATATAGTTAATTTGATGATGAGTAATGTTTGAATGACAAATAATGACAATTTACTGTTTATATACTTCTTATTCTATTAAAAGAGAAAACAAGAAGCAAGATATCTATTTCCCCATTTAATATGAAGCACATATTCAAACTAGAGTTCCAACAATATTTTTGGATCTCTATGCAAGTGGAAATTTCTGTATTTGAAAATCTATTTAACTGTGCAATTGAGGAATTTTCACCTAAACTTCAATTTAAAGTGCTTAATTTGTAATTAGAATGCCATACTAAAAAAATATCAAACGAATTCTATAAATGCCTTTCAAGTGATGAATATACTCAATTAAAATCATAATTAAAATCATAAGCTCATGGATTGATATAAATATTTAACAGTAACTATGTGAAGACATTTTTACAGATGAAATAAATATTAGCATTGATGAATATTTGCAATTGATTATGATCAAGTATATGGGGAACACTACCTTTGAACCCCAATTAAGTGAAAGGTCATCTCCCCCCAAAAACCCAAGTCTTCTCATTAGTAGATCTGTATTACAAATAATTATACTCAATTATTATTTTTACATTTTGAATTTCACCAATAAAAACAATGTAATTTAATGGAAATTTGTTTTCTCTCTTGTTATATAGATACCTTTATAGTATCTTTAATTTTACCTTTTACCTAAAGAACATGAGACTTTTCCCATGGTGAAACTCTCCTTATGTGTTTGTTGTGTCCCTGTTTAAAATGTGAACTTTTGAAAGTAGAAACTCTTTATTTTGTTTGTTTTTATCCCTAGCACTTAGAACTTACTTAGAGCATGCAGTAAGTGTTTAATATTTGTTTTTTTATTTCTCCAATACCCAGAATGTATTCCTCCATCACCTTTGCTTCTTAGAATTTTTAGATTCTTTTAAAAATTAGTTCTATATTAAGCCTTTCTATATGTTTCCACTTCCTAGTTGCTAGTGATCTCTCTCAAAGCCATCTTTTACTTTATTTTATATATAACCAATATATGTGCATTGTTTCCATTCCACAACTCAGCAGACTGTGAACATCTAGAGGGGAAATACTTTGTCTTTCTATTTTAAGTCCATCCTATAGCAACTGGCAAGTTAAGTGCTTAATAAATGCTGATTGATGGTGGCAGAAGTTAAGAATAGATACTGGTTATCTGATAGTAGTATACACTATAAATAAGAGCAAAAATGGAAGAAGCAGCAGCCTAGGAAGACAATTCTGTATGTTGTATGATAGGGAAGAGGAATTGAATTTGGGAGATTTAAGGATGAATATAGGATCCCCCACAGACTAATTCACCTGAAATGAGAAAGCATGTCATTTAATCTCTCCTTCAGTTTTTTTTTTTTTTTTTTTTTTTTTTTGTAAAAGAATGGGGAAATTGCTTCTTCTATCTAACTCACAGGGTTTGGAGGAATTTTATAAATTATAAAGCCCTGAAATTAAGATTTTTTTTAAGATTTTTAAGAATAAAACAAAAGCCCACTTCTGATACCATGCCTTCTTTTTACCCCAGAACTTTTATTTATTAGACTAAAAGCTAGACTTTTAGTTATATAGATGAGAAATTAGACTTTGTTTTAACTAATTCCAAATTAACTTCTGTGGTTCGTATAAAAATACTATCAAGTTTTAGTCTGTGCTATGATAAAGTGTATTTCTCTCCAGGAACACACTTTTTCTGTCTGAGTCTCAGTGTCCTCATCTGCAACAAAAATGACTTTGACTACAGGATTAGGGAATGAATGGCCTTGAATCCAGAAACACTTGGGTACAAACAAGTCTTTTAACTGATACATATTAATTGAATCACAGTGCATAGTAGTAGCTAATAGAGTAATTAAGTAGTAATATAAATACCAGCAGTTATTATGGGCAAATCGTTTAATCTCTCATTGCCCAACCGGTACTTTAATCTAAACTACAGAACAAGTCATGTAGCACAGGAAGTGTATATGTCTACATTGTTATCATTGTTAGACATCCCTTTTAAAATAGGATCTTTAAAATGGGATCGCTTAAAAAAAAAAGAGAGAATCTTCTTTTACGAATCTGCAAGTGTATATATGTACAAATTAAATATATTTTTCTAATCATGTATCCATATTCATTTATTGAGTTGCACTGGGAAAAATAAGTACAATGTACTCAGATTTTCTGCAGTCCAAGTTTACGGGAAAACATGAAGAGAGAATCTATACTGACAGTATTAAAAAAACGTGAGCTATCATTATTACAAGGGGATGGAGATAGAATGGTTACTCCAATAGAAGAAATCATTTTTAAAGGATCCATTTGCACTCTCGGTTGCTCTCCCTGGTAAGGGTCGAACTCTTTTTTTTTTTTTTTTACATGACAAAACCGTTATTTTGCTGTACAAAAAGAATCAGACTCTGAATTATTGTACAATTAGCTTGTGAAGGAAATCAAAAATGCAGGTGGGCATAAATAAAGGGATTGGGAATTCAATGTAATGGTTTTTAGTCATCACCCAGAGTTCTTTAAGGGTCGGACTCTTAAGGACGAGTGACTCAGGTTACGACCTACCATAGAGGTCACTAAAATCCAAGACGGAGACTGCGCAGAGGCTGCGCTACTCTCTCCGTCCCTTCCTCTTTTAACATAGGCGAAAACTTCAACACCGCCACCACAACTTCCCCCACTCCAGGCTTTTCGGGAAATAAGGACAAAGCACAAACGTCAGAGGTTAGATTTCATTTCCTCTTCTGTCTCCGCCCCCGCCTCCCACGCGTGGGTGGGAAGGGAGAGGGAACTCCATTTCCCGGAAGCCTTTACGTGAGTCCGCTGCTTCTAACTCCCAGCATGCAGCGGCTTCAGCCCTTCGTGGGACTCCGCTTGTCTCCCGGCTCTCCTTTGAGAGGTCGCTGGTAGGTGGAACAGCACTTTTGGTCTATTAATCAGCTCGTCTGCATTCTCGACCTTGCCCGTCCCACCGTTTCGTGACTCGAGTTCCTGGCTCAAAGAGCAGCTCCGAGCGGGGAGACCAGACATCCGAAGTGGAAACGAGGCACCGGGAGTGACGCCACAGCCAGCTAAGGCTTCACTGTCTTCCAGAAAACACGCGTCACCACCGCCATTTCCGGGGGACAGCAGCCTCAACCAATAGATGGAGAGGGTTCTTCCGCGCGGGCGCGAAACGAGACCAATCACAGGCGAGAAGCGGTGGGTTTTTCCCATTTAGTTCTATTTCCTGGTCTCTTCTGGAATACCTGATTCCCCGACCCTAGAGGTGAGTGGATTTGTGGGCTGCGGCCCCTCCCTCATTCCAGCTGGTCTCCCCTGGCGGGATTTCTTGGGACGCCGAGTCCGGCTGGGTGGAAGAAGCTGCAGCACAGGTGATCCCCTGGGAGGGACAAGGTGCTGGGCGGGGCTGAGTTAGGAAATGCTGGGCAGGGCCAGGCAAGGGCAGCGGAGCGAGAGGTTTGGCTATTTAGGTCGGATCGGACGTCTGGAGCGCCAGGGGGGAGACCGGGGAAGATCGCTAGAATCGGGCCTGCGCCCTGAGCCGAAACCGAGCCCTGACATGCGCTGTGAGGTGCAACTCGGCAGAGGCTCTGGAGACCCCAGCGTCCGCTCTTCCCTCCGCCCACGGGACCCGGGGAATATCGTGAGAGAAAGTGAGACAAAAGGGCTGGGTAATAAAGCCACGTACGGGGTCACGAGAGAGAGACTTTGGGACACCATACCGTGTGAGAATTCCCCGGACAGTAGGAGGTTCGTGAGTCAACCAAAGCCAGGTAGAACCACATGACTCACTGATTCTCAAAGACTATGAAGTAACATTTGCCCAAATGGGTTTTAGCATTCCGGTCTGCTTCTGAGATATAGCTTGCTGATCTTTTCTTCCACCCCCCCCCCTTTTTTTTTTTTTTTCAAAAGCTGTTAAAAGATACTTGCGTGAGTTATCTGAAATCCTAGAGATTAAGCAATTAACCCCTTTTCGTTTTTTGGAATGAGAGAACTGAACTCTAAATGGCTTGCTAAAGACCATACTCAATGAGTTTGGGGAAGCTGGTATTGGAACTCCTAGAACAACACTTTTTGTGTCATTCTCCCCTTATAGTAATCTAGTGAAGCTTACTTCAGTAATTGCTTTTTTTTTTTTTTTTTTTTGGGCAGAGTCAGTTGGGGTTAAGTGACTTGCCCAGGGTCACGCAGCTAGGAAGTGTTAAATGAGGCCATATTTGAACTCTGGTTCTCCTGATTGCAGGGCTGGTGTTCTACTGCGCCATCTAGCTGCCCCACCTCAGTAATTTTTAAACAATTCAAAATTGAAGGATATGCTAAATCTCCAAGGTTAGTGTGGAAAAATATAAAAATGTAATTTTCTTCCCCATCCAAATTCATTTCTTAAATTCTATCCTTGTATCCTCGGTTTAAAAACAATCCATGAACCGTTCTCTAGACCTTAGCTCCCAGTCCCCTTAAGATTAAAACACTGATCTTCTGACTTACAATATAGTGCTTAATGATACACTTTATTCTCTTTGCTCATTATTAAACCATATTTGTCACTTTTCATCTTTATGAACCTCTCAAGTATTTGGCACTTTATGATGTTTGCTATTGCCTTGATTCTTATGACATCCCATTCCTTGTTGTTGTTATTTTTGTTTTTTTCATTTTTTTACAATTCTTTTCTGCCATTTGTTTTTCTCTGACTCCAGTGATATATAAGCTCCTTGAAGGTAGAACCTTTTGCTTTTAAGGCAAGTAGCAGCTATTTAATAAATTACTTGTTAAATTCTCTTGTATTTTCTATGTCCTCTCACTTGGTAATCTTATCTATTTCTATGATTTCAATTGTCATCTGTGGGCAACACCAAAATATCCAATTCTTCTCTCCAGTTCCATACTTTCATTTTCATTTGCTTTCTAGATTTTTCTTTTTCAATATCTGTTGGCACATCAAGCTCAAGCTCAATAAATCCCAAATTGAACTCTGTTCTCCCTTAATCTTCTTTTCTTGATTTCTTATGTCTGTCAGTATACTACCATTCATTCCAGTCACTCATGATTGCGATTTATAGAATATCTTTGACTATTTTATGCCTTACATTTGTTCAGTTGCCAATCCCTATTATTTCTCAGAATAACTGTTGAATTCATCTTAATCTAGACTATTGAAGTGATCTTCTAACAGGTTTCCCAGATGCCCATATATCCTACATATCTTTATATGCTTCCAGACTAATATTTCTAAAGCAGAAGGCAAAAAAGCTTTGTTCTTACATTTAAAACTCAGTGGAATTTCAGTCTTACCTTTTCAATCTTACCTAAGTGCTATGTATTCTATACTTTAATCATACTGAACTAATTGCAACCTCCCAGATTTCTCCTGAATTCTTTCTACCTCTGTATCTTTGTTGATATTGTTTCTCTCTGTCTCCATCTTTTGACTTTAACTCATGGTTCATGGCTAAGTTTAAAAATGCCATACTGAATCATTCACTTAAAGATGGGGGGGGGGGGGGAAATAATACATTTCCTTTAACTAATGTTATAACACTTTATACATTCTTTACTTCATATTGGAGAATATGGCTTGGGAAACAATAAACAAGAAATTATTTCAGCCATGCTATATCCCATAAGTAGTTTCCCTAAGAAAAGATGTTATAGAGATGACTAAGTAACATCACAACAAAGTGAAGTTGACTTCATATATTGGAAAACAGCTAGTTACTAATATGGAATCATTTTTCAAGTCAGTGTTGTTTGTAGTGTAAGATCATTGAGTTGTTAAAACAGATCAAAATCGGTGTTAAATGTGAACACATGGTATAACACTAAAAGGATTTCAGTCCGACCAACAAGTTGTTGACATTGAAAAATAGGAAGTAGATAAAAGAACAGATAGCAACTTAGACAATCACTCTTTCCTTCAGAAGTTTGATAAAAACCATTGACCACAATGAGAAAACCAAAAAAGAAGCTACCTCAGCTAGCGAATACTTGCTCTCCTTTTAGTGATAAGTGTCAGCCAAAAGAAGTGCTGGTTAAGAATATAACTTCATTTGCAAAATATAATATAAAAGAGTGATAGTAGAGTATGAGCAGTATCATCCCAAAAATAGTACTAGAGAAGATGTGTACAAAATGCATGGTAATATAATCATTTAGATCAACCTGGAAGAAAGATGAATATATGAAAAAGATACATCAATTTTATTATTATTATTATTATTTTACAACAAACTTCTTTCTTTTTCAGTAACATTGGGATCATCGCATTTGGATTATAATAAATGTCTCATGTGCTGCATGAAAAATCAGAAGTAGTACTAAAGAAAACAGTCTTCCTATTTGTATACTTTTGTATACAGTATATACAAAGTACTTCATTTAGGATACATGACAAGATTTTGAAGGATTGATTCTAAAGATCTCAGAAAGATACTAGGAAAAAAAAAAAGAAAGAAAAGACCAGGCATGATGGATAAGAGAACTTGCTTCAGAGTCAGGAAGATTCAAATTCAAGTTCTACGTGTGTCACATAGTGGTTATGTGACTGGGCAAATTAACTCCATGCTTTAGGCACTTCTTTAAGGCCATAACATTGCATAACAGTTACTGTCTTCATTGGTAGAGGAATTTCTTTTGTAGCAATTTCCTACAGTGGTGGAATCCTCTATAAAAACTTTTGAGAAAATTTGTAAATAATATTAAAGATAACCTACATGAACATAGGAGGAAGAAGAAACAAATAAGCTTTTGTAAATTATATTCTTTACTGACTTTATTTTTATAGTCACACAAGTGACTGAAAGGTAGACAAAAATACAAAATCTCTTAGTTTAATTAACTTACTGATAGTTGAACAAAGTGCTACTTTTAAAGGCTCTCCAAAAAGATGTTTCCTGTGCATTTGTAAAAATCATAAGATTCCTTGAAAGACGATAGAAAGAAACTTCATTATTATCATCAATCCAGGAATAAAACTGGGAAATAAACTCACTAAAAGTGTTTGCCACCATCATGGAAGATACTTAGAATCCAAATGATGAAGTTTGCCAAATACTACAGTTTGCAGAGAACTTTGTTTTGATTTTATCAAGCCTTAGAACATTGTAGAACCCGCTAAATGAGATTCATAATTTTTAAAAAAAATTTTGATTAACTGAAAAACAGGAATCAAAGTGGATAAAGACTTTGTTCTTTAGCCTAAAAGCTATATAGTTAGTTGGAAAATGCATTGAAGCAATCCACAAATTACAAGTATTTTGGAAGAACACGTAAAATGGTCAACAATATAGTTTTATTATCATTTTTAATATGTATTATAACTCTTCCACTAAGATTGAGTTCTTTGAGGATAAGGACTGTATTTCATTAGCAAAGTGTATTAAACATACTGGGGGGGGGTCTAATGTTCAATTTCAAATAGCATTGTGATAAACATTAAGGTATGATACTTATAGACCTGGGGAAGTATTTTCTCTCAATTCAACTCAGCCATAGATACATCAACACAAAGAACTAACCAATTATAATCTAGTCTTTGTTTTTAAAGCCTCAAATCTTTTCTCTGACTTTTGAAGGAAAATGAGGAGGTTAAATTGATGCTTCTAAATTTTATCAGCTGATATTTTCAATTATGCTGTTTCTGAGTTTTCCATTTCACATGACACCCCCAGATTCAGTTTTGCCTTTCATTGTTGAGTTCTTTGTTCAGAGATATGAGAGAATATGGGAGGATGATTCATAGGTTGGGGAAGGAGATGAGATTTGTATAGCTATAGGTGATACAATAATGGACCTAGAATCAAGAACCTGAATTTAAACATGGACATTTACTAGTTATGTGACCCCAGGCAAGTCACTCAATTTCTGTTTGTATTAGTTTCTTCAATTGTAAAATGAGCATAATAGTGCAACCCTCTGAGCAACCCTCAATTTGATCGGTGAAGATCAAATGGGATGTTTGTAAAGTAATGCATACTAGATACTTAATGCTTGTTTTCTTGTTTTGATAGTTATGTTGTCTTCTCTGTTTTCTTAGGGTTTTGTTTGACATAATCATCTAGTAGAAGTCCAGATCCTGGTTGAAAGGGCCTCCCTTCATACAAGAGATTTAATATATAGCTGAAACTGGAAAATTTGAGACTGACAATGGCTGCAGAAGCGGTCCTAACACCCCCAAAGCAAACCGGGTCCCTTATACTGAAACTGGTGCCAGGCCCTAAAATGGGTCAGGATGCTCTACAAGAATCTGCTGTACCTCCCAAGACCATCCACCAATTAGTACTGGAGCACTTCTTTACTTTTCTGCCAGAGAAGAATCAGTCACAAAATCATAAGACTGGCAAGGAAGACACCATAATTTTAGTGAAAGATGTTACTTCAACTTTGCAGAACAGAGGTAAGAAATAAAAACTTAACTAGGGAGAAAAGGAGAATCTTAGCACTATTCTCCCCCCCCCCCCCCCCAAAAGATGGTAGGGAGCAATAGGTATTTCCTTGCCTTGGATAGTAAATATTTGTTGGTGGTGGGGGGTAAGAGGTGAAAAATTGGAACAAGAGGTTTGGCAATTGTTAATGCTGTAAAGTTACCCATGCATATAACCTGTAAATAAAAGGCTATTAAATTAAAAAAAAAAAGAAAGAAAGAAAAAAAAAAGTAAATATTAGTTGGTTTTTTTCTCCTTTTTCTCTCTTTACCAAAAGACTACGTAATCAAGAGAGTAACTCTGTTCTCAGCATAAAAGCTGATATAAAAGTCATCGTCCCATTGTACTCAGCTTTGGTCAAGTCACATTTACAGTAGTAGGTATAGAGAGTAACTGGGAAGGGCCAATTTAAAGTCACT
Source organism: Sarcophilus harrisii (assembly GCF_902635505.1). Classification (NCBI taxonomy): domain Eukaryota; kingdom Metazoa; phylum Chordata; class Mammalia; order Dasyuromorphia; family Dasyuridae; genus Sarcophilus; species Sarcophilus harrisii. The sequence goes on from NC_045426.1 coordinate 336,943,298, forward strand.
TCAAATAAAGAATTGAACAACTGAGGATATTTACTCTGGAGAGAAGGTTTAGAGGAATAAAGCTTTGACATATGAAAAATTGTCATTAGACTTATTCTTAACTAATATCAGTGGGTAGAAGAGAGGCAGATTTAGGCTTATGTTGCTAATATTTGAAGTTGCCTAAAATTGAATGAGCAGCCTTGGAGGTAGCCGCAGTTACCTTCCCTTACTGAAAATATTTAAGTAGAAGCTGGATGATTATCTTGGGAGGAATGTTATAGAGTGGATTCATAATGTAGCTAAGGATTGGATTAAGTGACCTTTGAGAACACTGTGATTCTAATATTTATGGATTGATTTCTAAAGAAGATTGATGTTCCTAAATCTTAAATGGAAAAGAGGGGGGCATACTAGACTTAGGGAGAATCTGAATTCTGATAATTTGGAGTCTCATTATTGGCTGTCATTGCTACTTTCTCTCCTCTTAGCTCATCCTGCTTCCTGGGTGACTATTTTTCCCAAGGATAGGCGTGTCCATAAACGGGAAGTGCCGCAGACCTTTCCATCTGAACTTCAGGTAAGCTGAAGTTCCTTCTTTTTCTCAAATGCAACTTTCTCTTTTCCTTTTTTCAGAAAACCAATAACTTCATGTTTAGTTTCAGCAAGAAAATCGAGTGATCCAGTGCTAGATATTCTTTGTAGGCTGCTTTTTTACTGCTCCCATCCCTGGCTGTTCTCTGTCTCTGTTGATACTATTACTTACAAGCTCCTTTTAACTCAACTACATCTTTCTTCCTTTACCTTAATATCTCTATTTCATCAAAGAAATTAGAACCATCTCAGAGAAAATAAGGACTAATTGAAGAGTCTGTCATTGTTTCAGGAGCCTGTGGTATTTGAGGATCTAAATGTGTATCACTCCCAGGAGGAGTATGTGGGCCTGGATCTTTCTCAGAGGTCCCCCTTCTCTAGGAATCATGGAGAGGAGGATGTTGGTGACATGGTGTTAGAAGGTAAGAATTTTTTTGAATTTTGGGAGCTGTGGGATAATTGAGAGATATTTTAGAGATAGTCTTGGGCAACCGCCTCATTTTTCTGAAGAAACTTAGATTCAGAGAAATAAAAAAACTTACCCCTGAGCTCCTCTCCCTGATGTTAGATCTGAAATTAGAATTTGGACCTCCCAAATCAGTGCCTCCCTGAATCCTAAAGCACTTGAATAATTTCATTTCCTGCTATACTACTTTGTGAAAGTATCCTCTCTCCTTAGTTCTAAGGGCCCCTGGAAGAGTTTGCATGTGTGTACACATACCCTTTCACCTTCCATCCCTTCTAGAGGGCACATTGAGCTTAATTTGATGTTTAAAAGATATTTTGAAATGTGGGAAACTATTGCTTCTATGATATTTCCAGATAAAAGTCATATACTAACAATTAACACTAGTTTGATATGGTCCAGAATCATATCAGAAATACAAATGTTAAAATTAATGGGAATTTTAGGTAGACCGTTTAAAAGACATAGTTTGGTATAATGAGATTCATTTACTCACACTCCATAAATATTGGGAACTTATTGTGTACCCTGAATACTTGGCATAGTTATTTGTGGAGGAATATAAAATAAGCTCTTGGCTTCAAGAGTTTACAGACTAGTAAATAAATAAGCAAACATTTAATACAAGATGGAGTGTGATAAGTGCTTAAAGAGAAGAATAAAGTAAAAGTTTGATCAAAAGAGAGGGAGAGATTAAATTTAACTAGACCTGAAGAAAGATTTACTTAAGCTAGATCCTGGAGACCGAGTAAGGATTTGGGCAAGTAAGAAGTCATTTAGTTATTTAGTTCAGACTTTAATCAGTTAACCAATCAATATCCTTGTTTTCTTTTTTTTAATTTGTTTTTTGTTTTTCTTTTTTAAAAACAAGGGTATTCTCATCTTTGCTCTTATATTCTTTTGGAGGCTTTAATACATATTGGGGATTGGTGGCCAGAAAAGGGGCCTTTCAGGTCTAGGCAGTCCTGGGTAAGAGATAAAAAAAGGTGGGTGGGGAATTGGGTGGGGTGGGTAGGGTGGCAGAATAAATGAATATTTGTGCTAGTTAGGCCTGTGTGATTTAGTGGGTCTAGATAAGATGAAACTTGGTCTAGTGGTCAGACTGAAGTGAGAATTGAAAACACATCCTCCAGTCTGAGTACTTTAGGGCATATCCCTATGCAAGAATCCCTTGAAAGTAGATTCTTAGTTTCTCTTTATTTCTCTTTATTATCTTCTCTTCATTTATTTCCCATGCTAAGTCTCATCTGCTTTTTAGTAACTGTTGTGATTGATTTAAAAAAAAATAATCCTTATCTTGAACTCAGTTTTGCCTGTTTTTATAACCTCTATTCCGTGGCACTAATCCTTTTTGAAGTAGCACAAAACAACTTCTTCATAATAGCACTTAAGTTATGTCAGCATATTTTGCCTCTTATTATTGTCCTCCTGGCTAAATGATTCTGGTTTCTTCAAGTTACTTTTACAAGATGATTTCTAGAATTCCTAATCACTTGTCCTCAGATGTATTCTTCTTTGTCATTATTCTTCTATTGTAGAACCTAGGCATGTGAACCACAGTGTTCTAGATTGTTTAACCTATTACAAGATATGTCAGAATTGTTATTTACCACATTCTGATGTAATCTTATGTTAATGTCTGGTTTTAAAAAGTATTAGTATTGTTGGCTCCTACTCAACTTGTAGTCAACAAAAATTTTCAGAATGGAAATTAAAACAAAGACAAATGAGTTCAAATCAGGCAGGTCTCATTATATTCCAAGGCATTAATCTGATTTGTAGATGTGATTTCTTAGTATTATTGGTAATCTTTGAAAAATAGTGGAGTAAAGAGGATTGGAGAAAAGTGAATCTTTTTTTTTTTCTTTCTTTCTAAAGGAGAAAGAAATAAGGCTGGTGAATTTGATTGCCATTCCCAGAAAAATCCTGGAACACATTAATAGGATGTTTTGTGAGCATTTAGAAAAGGAGGCAATAATGAATCAACATGGGTACTTCCCCTCAAACACCACTCTCTCCTCAAAAATAACCCAATCCTATCATACAAAACTGACTGAATTTCTTTTTTGACAGGATTACTGGACTAATAAATCAGGACAAATCATTCACTGAATATACTTACATTTTGAGAAACAATTTGAAAAATTCTTTCATGATGCCTTCCATGGAACAGATGGAGAAATATTAGCTAGATAACAGTTGATTTGGAAGGATTCAGAACTGATTAAATGACCAGACTTAGAATAGTAATATAAATGGATCATTGTATTGGTGAAAGAATAAATGGTATGCTTCTCAAATACTCAGGCTATATGTTAACCTGGGAGAGAGAACTAACATTGAATGAGAGTCAGAATGCAAAAAGACCTGTAATAGTAGCTTCCAATCTTTTTGTTTTAGCATTCCTTTATACCAGTAAAAATTGAGTTTCTCTCCCCAAATAATTTTTGTTTATATAGTTTATAGCTGTTGATTTTTAACATATTAGAAATGAAAATGTCTTAGTATTATTATTATTTTTTTAATTTTTTATTTATTTATTTATTTTTATTATAGTAACTTTTTATTGACAGAATCCATGCCAGGGTAATTTTTTTTACAACATTATCCCTTGCACTCACTTCTGTTCCGATTTTTCCCTCCCACCCTCCACCCCTTCCCCTAGATGGTAAGCAGTCCTTTATATGTTGAATATGTCCTAGTATATCCTAGATACAATGTATGTGTGCAGATCCAAACAGTTTTCTTGTTGCACAGGGAGAATTGGATTCAGAAGGTAGAAATAACCTGGGAAGAAAAACAAAAATGCAAACAGTTTACATTCATTTCCCAGTGTTTTTTTCTTTGGGTGTAGCTGCTTCTGTCCATCATTGATATTTGAAACTGAATTAGGTCTCTTTGTCAAAGAAATCCACTTCCATCAGATTATATCTTCATACAGTATCGTTGTTGACGTATATAATGATCTCTTGGTTCTGCTCATTTCACTTAACATCAGTTCATGTAATTCTCTCCAAGCTTCTCTGTATTCATCTTGCTGGTCGTTTCTTACAGAACAATAATATTCCATAACATTCATATACCACAATTTACCCAACCATTCTCCAAGTGATGGGCATCTTAGTATTATTATTAAGATAGTTTTGATTTTATGAACCCCTAATGTGGACTATGCTTTTGAGAACCTTTCTTCTGGAACAGAATTATGAATATAAAAATTGGAAGGGCAAGTGCAGTTGAATTTTTTAATCCTAGAATGGAAAAGACATGACTAAAACTTCATATGGAAAGAGATTAGGTTTTTGGTATGCTCTTTTAATTTCAACATGAGTTGAGTATTATGTAATAGCTAAAAAAACCTTATGTGTTATTAGGCTATGTTAATGAAAGTATAGTATCTTGTGATCTATCCTGATCAGACTATGTCTAGAATATCAGGTCATTTTTGAGTGCTATATTTTAGGAAGAATATTTATAAGTTGGGATCCAGATATATGAGTTGATAAGGAGATTGGAAACAATGCCTAAAAGAATAATTGAAGGACTTCTTCATGTATTGTCATAGAAAAGAGGAATTTGATTTGTTTGATCTCAGAGGGCAGAATTTGAAACAGTCACTGGAAATTACTGAGACACACATTTTGGCTCCATGTAAGGTAAAAACTGAGGTCTTTGTGAACTAGTCCTGGAGACATTTTGAGTCACTGTCAGTAGGGGTTTCAAGAGATAAATTAGATATCTGCTTTTTAATGGCATGATGGGAAGATATCCCTGATCATGTAGGAATAGATGTCCTTGAAGGTCTCTTCCAAATCCTAGAGTCTGAGTCTGTGAATGATGCATTGAATGTGTGGAGAACCAATTTGGTTGTGCCATAGCATTTTTCTTGAATAGTTTGATGGAGAAAGGGATAGAAAGGTAAGTTAAGGACAAATTGTATGGGTTTGATGTAATATTGCCAATCAAATAATGTCTTAGCTCATTAATTTGGAATTCAAAATCTTTTTCAATACTCTTTTTCATTGTGCTAATGTGCTCTTAATCAAATCTTTCAGCTTACCATGTGTCTAAAATATCTGCTAACTTTTCCACCTCTTTGCATGTTCATGCTATGTTCCTCAGTCTTTCTCCATAACTCTACTTTTTGATACTCTTATCTGTCTGATGAGAATGTTCCTTTATAACATCTTCCCTGATAATCCTCTGTCTGAGAGTAATCACTTTCCTGATTTAAAGCCTCAGAGTTTGTACCTTTCTTACTGAACTTTGATGCTCACATATGTCATAGAACTTTAGAACTAGGAAGGATCATCTTTATGTTATGTTTACTTATTTTCCCCCCTACAAAGTTGTAAGCTTCTTGAAGACAGAGATCACTATGTTTTTTATTCATCTTTGTTTTCTTTACAACATCTTGCACATAAGCTTCAATAAATGTAGGTTGACTTGAACTGATTAAGATTGAATGATAAAATTAGTATTTTTAAATAACCAATCTGACAGTCTTTTTGCAAAGGATGGATTTGAAAAATATCACTAAGAAAAAATCCAGTAGAATTTGGTCATTGTATATAAATAAAAGTCATCAAAGATAATACTGAGCTATAACTGAACTAGGAAAATGGTTTAATAGCAGTATAGAAATTAAGAAGAGGAGCAAGGAAGTTTCAGCTTAATTCAACAAACTAATCATTATATACTACATATTAGAGATATTTTTTCTTTGTATTAGAATAGGTCCAATAACCTTACAGTGTTGGAGTCGAGGTATTAGGGATATAAAGTCAAAGAATGAGCCAGTCCCTGTTTTCAACCTTAGAGTCTATTAAGGAATAAAGCTTGTCCATAGATAAGTAAAATTTAAGTAACTCCAAAAAATTTTAAAGTACTTATACAGATTAAATTCATGTTAAAGTTTTAATTTTAAATTATTGGAAAACATTCAGGTCAGAATGCTCAGTGGCCATTTGAATATCTACAGCTACATTGTATCATGAGGTCAAAATTAGAGATGTAACTTTAGCATTCATTTGTATAAAGGTGATTGTTGAAGTGGTGGAATTCAGTAAAGTCATTGGAGAAGAAACTGTAGAGAAAACAATAAAGGCTAGAAAATAAGTCAGTGTGTATTAGCATTTAGGAGATAGAAAGAACATGGACAAGCCAGTTAAGACAGAAAGAAAATCTAAGAATTTATATCATTTTCTTCCATTCCTGACTTAGTAGATGTTGTGATATCATGTCTGTCAGCCAAAGCATTTATTGAATACTCTGTTACTTGTACAAAAGTTCCCTCCCTCTGACATGAACAGAATGACCTGGATTTAAAATGTTGAGGACATCTAGACAGAGTAAAAGCAAACTACTTATTAATGACTTGACTAAATATTTGTAACATTGAGAATTAAGTGCTTTCTAGTTGTGAGAGGAGCAGGCAGTACATAATTGGGATAAAATTTAGGAAGAGTAGCTTCACAGAGTTATGATAAGAATTATTAGATAAGAGAATACTTGTAAAGTGCTTTGCATACCTTAAAGTGCTATTAAAATGTTGGTAATGATAATATTACTGAGTTTCCAATTCAATTTAGGCAGCATTTCTGAAATCTTCTGTTTGGAGAGAGTTTGCTTATGTCCCTTTCTTCAGATTACTATTTGATAAGCATTATAGAAACTTGAATTGGTCTTGGCTTTTTGAAGAGTGAATGGTGTAATAAATTATTTTCTGGTCCCTCAAGCAACATTTTATCCATGGACTTATTCCACCCTATTATCCATCACTGCACTGTATCATAGAATCTCAGAACTGGAATAGATATCAGAAATTATCTAATTCATCTTGTTCTGGAACAAGAATCATCTCTACAGTATCTTAACAAGCAGTTAACCCAACTCCTTGAAAACCTCTGGTGAGGGTAGGCCAACTATTTCTCCACTCATTCTATTTTTGAAGAGCTCCTTTCCTTGCTTCCCTTGCATCAAACCTGTTAACTTCTATCCCTTCCTCCCTTTTAAGTTGGGCTGTGGTACCAATACATTTGATAGGTATTCAATGAATGATTAAATAGGCATGTCCAACCCATGCATCATGGACATGTTGGTTGCTTCTTTTATTTAACAAAGAACCTATCTTCACCATTCAGGATGTGGTGTTAATTTTTTTCTTTTTGGCTCAGATTGGTTAACCTTGCCCCACAAATTCCTGCCTTTTTTCCCTCCTATTCCTTAGGTGAGAACTGTATCTAAAGTATTTCAAGTAGTTGAGGAAGTGGTTGATAACATTTTCCCTCCTGACTTCTTGTTCCAAAGCATCCAGAAAGTTGTAAGATGCCTAACTGTGGCACAAGACTAGAGGCAAATGGCTAGGAGGATATGTGAGAGAGATCTTGCAAGATTATGTGAGGAAAACAACCTTGAGGATTTTCACAGATTCATTGTGAATTTTAATGTTTCAGTGAGAGTCAGAGAGTTTTTATGGCTATAATAGCCATAAAAACTAATGTAATATAGACTGTATGAATGAGATCTGGTATTCAGAAAGAGGGAGGTGATGATCTTGGTCAAATCACATCTGTAGTGGTATGCTCACTTCTGGCTTCCTTCCATCTTTTAGACATTTCATAAACTACAATGCATTTAGAAATATGTAACCAGGTTGTTGATAAGAGGATAGAAACCATACCATATGAAGACTGGTTTAGAGAACTGTTTATTTAGTAGTTCAGAATGCTTGGGGAAGATGAGTTTGTTTTTGTTTTGGCCTCCAACCTCCCTTTTTTTTTTTTTTTTTTTTTTATTAAATAAATTTTTTTCATTAACAACAGATTTTCTCTCTCCAATAGCCATGTCCAAAAATACATGTCTCCTTCTACACCATCCCCTCTTCATCAGGGGAATTGGTAGCATGGTTCATCATTGGTCTTTGGACATATGCTTGGTCATTGTGTTGGTCAGAATTCTTAAGTCTCTTGCAGTCTGTTTTTACAATGTTGTTATTATTATATGATTTTTTTTCTCCTTTCTTTTTTTTTTTTTAATATCAGCTCATCTTTACAGTTTTCATGGAAAACATCTCTTCATTTTTTTATGGTAAAATAATGTTCTGTCACATCCATCTGTATTTTGTTCAGCCATTCCTCAGTTAATGGGCACTGCTTAGTTTCATGTTGTTACTACAAAAAGAGTTTCTATAAATGTTTTGTACATATGAGTCCATATGAGAGCCTATATAAAGGCTGAGTGAAAAAACTGAAAAGCTAGAATTCCCAGTTACTTTTCAGAATGACTAGATTTAATCCATACCTCTACCAACAGTATATTAATGTGCCTATCTTCCCATATCACCAGGAAATTTTCTTTTTATTGTCAGTTTGGCCAATTTGATAGATATGAGGAAAAACCTTTAGAATTGCTTTAATTTTCATTTCACTGATTGTTAGTGATTTGGATAATTTTTTCATATAATTGGAGTAGCTTGGATTTCTTTCTTTGAGAACTGAATATGCTTTCATCTTTATCAATTGGCAGATGGCTTATAAATTGGCATCAGTTCTTTATATAGCTTGTTAAGTGAGATCTTAAGCTTGCTGCAAATATTTTTTCCATTTGCCTGCTTCCTTTTTAAAAAAATAAATTTCATTTTTTAAAGAATTAATTATGTTTTTTCCACTTTCTCCATATTGAGGAAGAAACAACAATAAAAACAACCATTATAACAAGTAAGCATAGTCAAGCAAAGAAACAAGTTTCCAAATGTCCAAAAATGCCTTTTTTCATAGTGATTATTATTCTGTACACTTCTATGTCTGGAGATGAGTGCATTCTTCATTACTAGACCTTTGGAATCATTGCATTGATCAGCTGTAAGTCTTTCAAAATTGTTCATTTTTTTCTTTTTGATGAGGCAATTGGGGTTAAGTGATTTGCCCAGGGTCACACAGCTAGGAGATATTGTGTCTGAAGTCAGATTTGAACTCGGGTCCTCCTGACTTCAAGGTTGGTGCTCTAACCAGTACATCACCTAGCTGCCCCATATTTTGATTTAATACTATAAATTGTTCTCTGCTCTGCTTCTTGTTCTTTAACTTAGCATCAGCTCATACAATTGTTCCCAGGTTTCATAGAAAGTCTTTTAACACTACAACAGTATTCCATTTATTCATACACTTAATTTGTTCAACCACTCTCTAGGTGGTCAATTTTCAGTTCTTTGCTACTACAAAAAAGTTACTATTTTTCTTTGATCTCTTTTGAGAATATAGTTCCAATAGTGGAATTGCTGTATCAAAGGGTGCGCACAACTTAGAAACTTTTTGATCATAGTTCCAAATTATTTTCTATGATGACAGTGGAAAGCAGTCCTAACAATGCATCCATGTGCTTGTTTTCCTATGGCTCTTTCAGATAAATATTATTTTCCTTACTTAGTGTCTTTGTCAGTACTATGGGCCTGGAAGTGAACCTCAGAATTGTTTTCATTCGCATTTCCCTAATTATAAATGATTTGGACTATTTTTAGAAATGTGGCTGTTAATAGCTTGAATTTCTTCTCTTGAAAACTCCTTGTTCAAAACCTTTGACCAGTTTGTGAGGCGGTGGCTTATATAAATTTAAGTTAGTTCCTTACATATGTCTTAGAAATGAGACAGAAATTTTCCGTCAAGATTTTTCTTCAATTAACTATTTCCATTCAGATCTTAGCTTCATTGTTTCATTTGTACAAAACCTTTTTAATTTTATATAATTCAGTTTGTCCATTTTATCTTATGTGATCTTTTATAAACCCTTAGTTGTGGATTGTTCCTGTTCATTTGCTTATGTATATTAAATAACTTAATCGGTTTCTTTGATTATCCTTTTTCTTTCTTAACCAGTACCATATTATTTTAGTGATTATTGTTTTTGGTCTAAGAACAACCTTTTTCATTCTACCTTTGAATTGAAAAGCATCTTTCAGTCTCTCTCTCTCTCTTATACACACACACACACACACACACACACAATTTTAAATCTTTGTTTTGTAAAATTTTTTTGTTTTCTTTTTTCTAGTTATACATGTACATTACTTTTTAAAATACATTTCTTTGTGAATCATATTGGAAGAGAAAAATCGGAATAAAGGGGAAAAATCATGAGGGAAAAAAAATGAACATAGCCTGTGTTGATTTACATTCATTCTCCATAGATCTCTCTCTGGATTCAGATGGTATTTTCTATTCTATATTTAAAGTGAGGCTTATGTTTCACATCTTAGTAATTGGGAAGAAGGGTTCCAGGCTCAAAAAGGAAGAATTTATTATATGTCTATTGTGTGCCAGGCATGAACTGGGTACTTCACAAATATCTCATTTGATCTCCTAGTAATCCTGTGAAATAAGTGCTATTACTCTTATTTTACTGAAGAAGTTGAGCTAGATAGAGTTTAAATGATTTATCCAACATCACAGAATTTGTACCACTGAATAAATTAGGCGGAATTGTCATTTTTATTAAATTGGTTTGGCCTATCCATGAACAACTGATATTTTTCCAGTTGTTTAGGGTGACTGTTTGTGTGAAATGTGTTTATAATTGTTTTCATATAGTTCCTGGGTTTGTCTTGGCAGAGTCTGAAGTATTGTTTATGGTTATTTCAATGGAATTTCTCTTTCTTTGTTTCTGGTTATTAGTCACATAAAGAAATGCTCATGATTTATATGAGCTTATGTTCTGTAACTTGGCTAAAGTTGTTAATTATTTTAAGTAATTTTTTAGTTGTTGCTCTAGGGTTCTTTAAGTATACTATCATATCACCTGCAAACTGTGATAATTTTGCTTCCTCATTGTCTATTCTAATTCCTTTGATTTTTTTTCTTTTATTATGTTTCTACTACTATTTTGAATAGTAGTGATAGTGAGTAGCTTTCACTCTTGATTTAATTGAGATAGATTCTAGCTTATCACCATTATAGATTGTGCTTGCTGATGGTTTTAGTTAGATAATGCTTATTATTTTAAGAAATGTTCCCTTTATTCCTATGCTGTCTAGTGTTTTTAACAGGAATGGATGCTTTGTTTTCTCTAATGCCTTTTCAGCATTTGTTGATTTAATCATATGATTTGGTTTGAGATGGTCAATTATGTTGATAGTTTTCCTAATTTGCCTTCCTGTATTCCTGGTATAAATCCCACCCAGTTATAGGATGTAATCCTTGTGATGTATTGTTGTAGTCACCTTTCTTGTGTTTTATTCAAAAGTTTTGCATCAGTATTTATTAGGGAAATTGGTCTATAATTTTCTTTTACTGGTTTAAATCTCCCAGTACCATGTTGTGTCATAAATAAGTTAGGTAGAACTCCTTTTCCACCAGTTTTTCCCAAATAGTTTAGATAGGGTTATTTTGGCTTTCTATTTCCTGATCTGTTAATCTAGATAATTTATATTTTTGTAAATATTCATTGATTTCGAATCACACAGTTTTTAAGTGTCTGAGGCCAGATTTTAAGAAATTCAGCTTTCTGTCCTCTACACCAAAAACCATAGGTGACCTGTTAAACTTCAAGTATGGTCCAAACTAGATTAATGTGTGATTAAAAAATGTTTCTAAATATGCCAAAAAAAAAAAAAAAACCCAAACCCATAAACAGTGTTAATTTATGATTTTCTAAGTCAATATATACATTTCACTGAGATTTGTTTCTATTTTGAGTTTGACACCATTGCATTATACTATCCCGGTTCAAAGCTCACAGAAACTGTCCTACTTATTTAGTTAACAATTTTGGACCTCCGCTGATGAAAATGCTAATTAAAACCATGGTTTCTTCCTAGGAACTTGGGACTTTCATGGGCCATTGTGTCTAGGACACAGATTCTTTTGTGTCCTCACACTGTAAATGAATATGCATTTTTTTTTTTTTTTTTGGTCTATCCAGAGAAACATGTAAACAAGTGCATGGGAATAAAGGTCAGTATATATGTGTGATCCTAAAGTGATATATGCCTGGAACTGTGTCTCACGGTAATGATCATTTGTCCTTCTTCACATTCATTTATGGTGTCTTCCACTAGACAGACCACCTTTTAATATTAATCATAAAGTCATATAATGTCAGAGCTAGAAGGAACCTAAGAGAACTTATCATTCCCCTTTATTATAAGATTAGGCAGATCATAGTCACACCACAAATTAGTAGCAGGGACCAGATTAAAGCTGGAGTCTCCTAATTCTTAGCTAGTATTCTTTTTATTCCTTAATATTTCTTGTGGGAGATTCAAAGAATTCTCTCAATATGAGAGATTTTGTGAAGAGTACATTGACTGTAAGGGATCAAGGAAAAGTTCTATTTTCCAAGTAGGTAATTCTAGTAGCAAGGGGTAGATGTTTCAGGAGAGGCATTTATCAAGAATAAAAGGGCCCTAGAGTGAATAGTATGTTCTTGGAGGAAATGTAGTAGCCCAAAAGGTTGCCATGTGGGGTTTTCCTTTAGTAAGTCTTTCTGTACTTTTCTTCCTTCTATTTTCTTCACTCTCTATACTTGAACCTTTTTCTTGTCTCAAATGAAGGGCAAGTTGAAACCAGCTGGGGTACTTTCTTCCTCAGATTCTTTGCTTAGTATTCATAAACTGCTATTCTTACAAATTTTCATTTTTTTGTTTAAAGATATTTTTAGTCATTGATAGTGAACTTTTCTCCATCTTTTGGCTATGCATCTCACTCAGACAACATTTATACTTATTTTATGTGTTTATTAGTCTTGGGAACTTCCTAGAGGAATCTTGAAAGAGAGTTGAATGGTCTCCTAACCACCCTTTAAGAACCACCACTTTTAAAAGGAAGATTCAAAGAACAATGGAAACTGATTTGGTCCTGGTTGTCACTTGCTGCTATTAATGTGACCATAGGCAAATCGTTTAACATAATTGAGATTCACTTTCTTTATTTGTAAAATGAGTGTGTTTGACCTTTTTACTCTCTTGGTGTCAGGGTATTCCATTGGATTATTGAATATCTGTGTGTCACAAGCATATAGTTGTGAATTATAATCAGTTTACCTTTCTCACCATTAGTTTTTCAAAATTACAAAACCCTATTCTCCTTCCCTGAAGTTACCTGATCCTGTGTTCATTCAACATATAAATATTTATTGAATGTTTACAGTATAAAGAATACTACGTTTGATATAGAGGAAGATAATAGAAAAGAGTGTAACAGTGATACTCCCTCTTCAAGAACACAATTTAGTTGAAGAGATAAGACACAGATTCATGAAATGGTTAAGTCACAATGTGGAACAAAAAAATTTTATTGTGAAAAAATTGCTGAGATTTTCTAGTTCACTCTGTTGCTTTATGCAAGAATCATTCCAAACTAGTGATCATTCAGACTCTCCTCAAGATTATTGTTGAGGGAAAAAAATGCTTATTAATTCCTTCATTGGTGTGCTTGTTACATATCAATTCTAATTATTGAGAAACTTTTCCTTCTAATGAACATATATTATTAAATTTGATGTTATTTTTTACAAAACAACCATTTATATATTTAAATAGAATAATTATATTCCTTCTAATTATTTTCTTCTCCACTGAAAATCCACATTATTTTTAATTGATTTATATAGAACACAGTTTTTACTTACCTTCTCTATTTTGGAAACGCTACCATTTTTGCATAATTTCAGAAATTGCTTTTATAATGTCACAGAAAAGCAGTCAATGTCTAGAGAAGAAATCCATTACCTTATAGGTAGCTCATTCCACTCTTGAATATTTCTGGTTGTTAGAGGAGGTTCTTCCACATATTAATCTAAATCTGTCTCTATTGACTTTTATCCATTGTTACTAGTTCTGTCTCCTAATGCCAAAAAGAATAAGTTCATACCTCTTTTTCATGACCTTCTTTTGTCAGCCCTCTCCGCAAAACCCAAATTTAGTTTAACTCTAGGCAAAACATTCCTAGTTCATTAAACCAACCTTTTTAAACATAGCATCTTTTACTATCCTAATCTTCCATTTTGAGATAAATTCCAGCATATTAGGGCCTTTTCTTAAATGTCAGAATCATATAAAATATTCCAAATTTCTAACCAGATACATCACTACTATCACTATGTACAGTCTTTCAGCTTGCTTTGCCTTTTCTTCATGTACCCTAGGATAGCATTAACTTGTTTAGTTGCCATATAATGCTGTTGACTCATTGAGGTAGCATTTCATTAAAATCTCCATATAGTTCTTTCTTTGTTTTTGTTTTTGTTTTTTGCTGAGGCAATTAGGGTTAAGTGACTTGCCCAGGGTCACACAGCCAGGAAGTGTTAAATGTCTGAGACTAGATTTGAACTCAGGTCCTCCTGACTTCAGTGCTCGTACTCTATCGTGCCACCTAGCTGCCCTCTATATATTTCTGAGGCAAAACTATTATGTAGGCATACTTTCCATATCTTGCACTTGTGAAATTCGAAATTTACTTTTTTTAACCCAAATTTGAGACTTTAAATTTATTTTTATCAAATTTCATCTTAGTAGGTCCAGTGTCTTGTGTAGAGCCTGTGGAAGTCTTTTTTGATACTAATTTTGTTTTCCGTTGTGTTGGCCATTCCTTTTAGCTTCATGTTGTTTGCAAATTTGATAATACAAACCACTTAGGAACTCCAAAATTACATAGACCCATTGTGACTACTCTCTGGATTCTTTTGTTAAACATATATCAACTTTAACAACTATACTATTACCTAGTTTATATCTATGACCTGTCTATAAGGATAGCATGAGAGTTTGTCAAGTGCTTATAGTGTTCCTTCAACTTACCAGGTTAATAACCCTGTCAGAAAAAGAAATGAAAAGAAAAGTGTGGTGCTTTGTTCTTGAAGACCCCATCTTGGCTCTTCTTGATCACTAATCTCCCTTTCTAAATATTCAGAACCATTCCTTTAACAATGCATTCTAGAATTTGTTAGGAATTTAGTCAGGCTCACTAATTGCTCTTTGCTTATAATTCCATTTTCTTCCCATTTTTAGGAAATTGAGATATTAGTCCTGCTGAAGTATTATTTTTATTTTGAGCTAGTTGTGCAGTGAAAAAACTCTAAAGAGTCAGAGGGCCAGAATTAAAATTCTAGTTTTCATGTGCAAGTCATTTAATCTCTCTAAAACACACTTATCTGATTTGCTAAATGAGAGAGTTAGATTAAGTAAAGTCTAAGGTCACTTTCAGTACTAAAATTTATAAGCTATAGGGAAATCCTCTTCCTTTTGAATTGTATTCTAGATATTCTCCTTGATAGTAGCTAACCTTTAGTTAGCATATATATGTCTTCCTGTTTTATACCTTATTTGATGTTAATAATCAGATGATCATCAAACAAACATGTGTCTTTTAAAATAGTTTTGGATAAATTTTATATTTTCAGAGGAGCTACTTTGTTAGAGGACAATCCTTTAAGGAAATATTTTGCTCTGCTGAATCAAATGCTTTTTTTGTTTTGTTTTGTTTTTTAGATTGATAAAAAGAAGTTTATTATTGGTATTGGAAAGTCAGCCTTTGCTATACATGAATAGAAAGGCTGAATTAGTGGCAAGGTCCCTGCAGAGAGACATAAAGTCTTGTTAGGGAAATAGGTGAGGGAGATAGAGAGGGTAATGCTGAAAGAGAATATTAACCAAATGCTCCTTTAAAAGTCAAACAATAATTATATTGCAATCTCATATTCATTACAATTCTTTTAGTCAGTTTTGTGAAGACTAGTGATGGTGTGTGTGTGTGTGTGTGTGTGTGTATAAATAAAACTTATGTTGTCTTTTTTTTTTTTTTTTTTAAAGGAAGAGTGATAAAAAGGTTTGAATTTTTCTATCATCCTTGGTATCCTTCCCTCCTATATAATAAAAATTTATCCTTTGCAGATCTTTTTTTCAGGTTTTATAAATCTCTTATTTTCTGTTCTGTGATTGTATCATTAAGTACTTGGATCTTGAAACAAGCTTTCTTATTTTTTTTTGTCTGTCAGATTTTTCTGCTTGAAAAAGAGATCAAGTATTTGTTAGGTGAGGCAGTTAATTTCTAGGTTTTCTTATTAATATCAACTAAATTTATTTGGAAAGTGTTGATAATGTCACTGTCAATTCTTTTATTCACTTTTCTATTTTTGGATCAATATTTTGGTTCGGAACATCAGGCTACAGTTGCCTCAATTATATGCATGCCCATTTTATCTTTATTTCTAATTTGGAAATAATTTTGATCTTTGCTTATCAAGTCAGTAATCCATCTGATTTTCCACATCTGTAATCAGGCATCTATATTTAATTAAAAAATAAATACTTCTTTGATACTTGCCAAGTTCAGCACTTACTGTTTTTTTTTCAAGTAGAGGATTTGTGATATTTGGGGGTAAGATTTATATATAGTCTACTGGTCTTTGACTTTTCTTGTTTTTTTTCTCCTGAAACATATTTTTCCAATTTTTTTTCTTCATTTTTTGCCCCTGTGCCTTTGCTTTGAAGTTACTCAGTATTAAATGTCCATGCAGATTTAATTTGGAGAGTCTTTGTAGGATTTCTCTGTCTTATATTTTGCAAAGGATTTTGGTACATAAACAAAAATTATTTTCTTGTTGGTTGGAAGTATCCGTGTTCATAAAGTCTTTTTTTTTTTTTTTTTCCTCACAATTTAATAAGCCCTTATAATGCTTTCTAGGAATCTTTTTGTAGCTATGTCCCCACATGAATCATCAGAGCTGGATAGAGGGTTACCAGGTATGATAAGTCTCTTCAAATTCCCTATCACATCCAAAACATGATCTTTGAGAAGATCAAATACTAGTATATTCCTAAGCAGAGAATTACAAACTATTACTAATTCTTCTTCCTCTGACCTTTCCTGGATGATTTATCTTCATTTGTAACTTTTAGATCCATATGAATATTCCTTGGAGCACACACAAAAAACCTGTTTCCTTTTGCAAATGTTCAACACTCTTCCCTAAGGGAAAAGCCTCATATCTTTTTTTCATTTAAAATAAAGCTGCTGTGCACTTTTTACTTTATTCCTTTTCCCCCCTTTCTTTCCCCTTATACAATTAAGCTCAGATATATTTATATATAATATATATACATATCTACATATATACATATTTATAATCATACATATATGCTCACACATATACATCTATGTAAGACCATGCTACATTTGTTTTCCTCTTTTGCTGAGAGTGGTTAACATCTTCCTTTGTAAATCCAATCTTTCCATATTTTTCTAAGTCTACCAACTCATTTTTTATACCACAGCAATATTTCAGTCTTACATTGTCTAATTTTAAAATAGTTTAAAGCAAAATTGACATATAGTGTAGTTTCCCAATTTTTTTCTTTTGACAGTTTAACTTTAACATTCAGATAAATAATTACTAAGCCTGTATTTTTAACCTAATAAATTCAACTCCTGATCTTTATTATTATATTTGTATGTATCTCTTATTTCCTATCCCTGCTGACTCCTTTGCTTTATTTCTCCCCATTACCTTGCCTTTCTATTAACACAACCTACATTCCCTCCAAGAATCCCACCTTTTTCTTTCCTCTTTGTCTCATTCCCGTTAATTTATACACTTTATCCCATTCCCTCTAACATTTTCTTATACTCCCTTCCTATTCTCTCACCCTTTTATTTCTTTATAAATTCAGATTTCCCCTTTTAAATGTATATATTATTCTCTCTTTGACCCAGATCTGATGTATAAGATTCCCTCTAAAAATCTCTCTCTTATTTTCTCCCACCTTCCTCTCTCCTTGCCCTCTTTTTTCTTTCTGAATTTTGAAAACTTTTGCACTCTTCTAGATATATATATATAGTTCTTTCTTTAACTCATTCTTGATGAGAGTGGGGTTCTAGAACTATTAGCCTTCTTTCCCCATCTAATTCTTCTATGTCAGTTCTTCCTCTTGCATCTTGTTCACTGATGATAATTACTCTTTTTATATTTTCTTACACTGGCTTTGCTCTTTAGAGTCCTGTCATACTCATCTCTCCCCTGTCTTTCTTTTGAACTACCCAGTTACTCATAGCAATTTTAGATAAATGGTTTATATTTCCATGTATAAAATACTAATACTTTGTTCTTATTGAGTCCCTTGTAATTAATCTTTGATGTTTACCTTATTTCTCTTGGCTCTTCTATATCATTTTTTATTTATCATTTTTTGCAACAAAGTCCTGAAAGTCTGGTACTTCATTTAATATTTAATATGTTTTGGTTTTTTTTTTCCCCATTCAGGATTATGCTTAACTTTGCTGGGTATTATTTTTTTGTTCTTTCCTAGATAGATTCCAAGGCTTGTTGTCATTTAATGTAGCTGTTTCTGGATTTTGTGATTCTAATTGTGGCTTTGTCATATTTGAATTTTTTATTATTGTTGCTTATAATATTTTCTCCTTTACCTGTGAGTTTCAGAATTTAACTTTGATGTTCCTGTAAGTTTTCCTTCTTAAGGATCTCTTTCAGATGATTGGTGAATTTTTCTGTTTCTAACTTCTATTTTTCTGTTTTATTTTTTCATTCTTTATACTTTGTTTTATTTCTTGGTCTGTTGTAATTTTGCTGGCTTCCCCTTGCCCAGTTCTTGTTTTCAGGGAGTCATTTTCTTCCTTAAAAATTTTGATCTCCTTTTCTAGTTGGTTGACTTTCTTTTCATAATTTTGTTTTTCCTAAATTGTCCTTTTTTTTTTTTTAAGGAAAAAAAAGTCTTCCATTTCTCTCATTTGATTTTAAAAGTCTTTTTAAATTCTTCATAAATTCTTTTGAGGCAGGTGACCGTTTAACATTACTCTTTGGAATAGGAGAAACATTTTAAAATTCAGTATCCTCCTTTGAAGACAAACCTGGTTTTTATTCCCCTAGTAACTTTCTATGGTTGGTAACTTTTTCCTTTGTTTTCTATATAATGCTTTTTTTTCTTTTTTAAATTTGTAACAATTTATCAGTGAAATCACTTCTTTTTTTGTTTGTTTTGTTTTTTTTTTACACAGAGATAATAAGTATATTTTTTCATATTCTCTTTTTTATTATAGCTTTTTATTTACAAGATACATGCATAGGTAATTTTTCATCATTGACAATTGCAAAACCTTTTGTTCCAACTTTTCCCATCTTTCCCCCTGCCCCCTTTCCCAGATGGCAGGTTGACCAATATATGTTAAATATGTTAAAGTATAAATTAAGTACAATATATGTACACATGTCCAAACAGTTATTTTGCTGTACAAAAAGGACTTCGAAGTAGTGTACAATTAGCCTGTGAAGGAAATCAAAAATGCAGGCGAACAAAAATAGAGGGATTGGGAATTTTATGTAGTGGTTCATAGTCATCTCCCAGAGTTCTTTCGCTGGGTGTAACTGGTTCAATTCATTACTGCTCTATTGGATTTGGTTCATCTTGTTGTTGAAGAGGGCCAGGTCCATCAGAATTGATCATCATATAGTATTGTTGTTGAAGTATATAATGATCTTCTGGTCCTGCTCATTTCACTCAGCATCAGTTCATGTAACTCTCTCCAGGCCTCTCTGAAATCATCTGTGGGTCATTTCTTACAGAACAATAATATTCCAAAATATTCATAAGTCACAATTATTCAGCCATTCTCCAATTGATGGGCATCCACTCAGTTTCCAGTTTCTGGCCACTACAAAGAGGGGTGCCACAAACATTCTTGCACATACAAGTCCTTTTCCCTTCCTTAAAAAGTGAAATCACTTCTAGTCCTAGGGTATGGAGGATAGTACTTCTAGCCTCAGGTCCTCTTTCATTTCTCTCCTCTGGTCTGTAATCTAAAACCAAGAATCCTGCCCTCAGGTTAGTGCCCACAGAGCCAGCAGTGTCCCTGCCCCAGTGCTTCTGTATTTACTAAAGATATGATGGTTCTTTCTCATCCAGGGCCCCTTTTGACATCTCTTATCAGTAGAGGTTTGATCACCCCACTTTCCATGTCCATACTGTCTAGGAAGTGAAAATTCCTGTGGCTGGGGTGGAGGCTACCTCCCAACCCAGGTAGTCCCAGGACTCACTGCTTGCTGTTTCAGAGAAACTAATCTGGAGGTGTTTACACTTTACACAATCAGTTTGCCTTGGTATCTTTCTTTGGATATTCTCTGGTTGTCCCTGGAGGATCACTGTTCTACCCCGATCTTGTTTATTTTTAATTGCTCTATGTTTGCCCTAAAATACTATTTTGTCTTGTTTGTAGATATCTGGAAAGTTTGGAATTTTCTGACCTACTCTATATCTTACTAGAATACTGTTTTTCTCTTTCTTTTCTTTTCTTTTCTTTCTTTCTTTCTTTCTTTCTTTCTTTCTTTCTTTCTTTCTGTCTGTCTGTCTGTCTGTCTCTCTTTCTCTCTCTCTCTCTCTCTCTCTCTCTCTCGTTTTTATTTTTTCTGAGGCGGGGGTGGGGTGGGTAAGTGACTTGCCTAGGGTCACACAGCTAGGAAGTGCTAAGTGTCTGAGGCCAGATTTTACCTCCGGTCCTCCTGACTTCAGGGCTGGTGCTCTATACACTGTGCCACCTAGTTGTCCCAATTCCAGATTCTTTTAACTTCAAATATACTATAATCTTTTTCTCTTTGTTAAATTTTTTGCCTTCTAAACTCCTAATGAAAGTCAGGAATATTTTCTTTTCCTTAATAACCTTTTTATTCTTTGTTTTTACTTTGAAGTATTTCTTTCATTCTTTTTACATTTTCCCTGGAAATGGAATAAGAAACCTCTTTTATATACATGTATTCTT
Source organism: Sarcophilus harrisii (assembly GCF_902635505.1). Classification (NCBI taxonomy): domain Eukaryota; kingdom Metazoa; phylum Chordata; class Mammalia; order Dasyuromorphia; family Dasyuridae; genus Sarcophilus; species Sarcophilus harrisii. Next base: position 336,964,094 of record NC_045426.1, read on the forward strand.
TAGCATTAGCAAAAGGCATGCAACTTGAAGGTCTCTTTAGAATTTCCTTTGTTCTTCCTATTTACTGCAAATGAAAATTTCTACCTGTCTTATTGGTTGCACCTATGAAAATTTACCTGGTGAACAATGAGCAAAAAGTCCATTGACAAGTTCATCTTGTCTTGGTATGTTTTATATTAGGAAAATTTAGGAAATCTCAGGTAGAATTACTACAACTAACTATTGATTGGGAAATTTTCTAGTGGATTCCTTAATCATATATCCTCTCTACAAATTTGGAAATTGGGAGTAAACAGTAAAGTCACAGTCACAATAATAGAAAAACTACATATGTCAGTGGTAACATCCATTTTGTACAATATGTGAAAATTTTTTCCCCTTCTCTGTCTTATAAACATGGATTCCAAATCTCAAAGCCTAAAGATTACTAACACTGTAAATTCCTCAAGGATAAAAATTATCTTCTATAACTCTTCTTTAAAAAAAAAAAACAAAGAAACAAAGTTTTATTAAAACTTATCTGTGATGAACATCTATCTATCCATGAACAAAAATTTACCAACTAAATTGCCTTAGAAATGATTTAATTTCAATGTATAGAGTATAGTAGTTGTCAGTGATCATGTCTAAGTCCTCATAGGTACTTTTATTTTTCTTTTCTGTTCTTTAATACTCTGTACAGCTTAAGGGTTAATATGTATTTGTTAAATGAGTAATTGTTGACAATGACATGAAAAATAAATATGGATTTTCTCAGTTCTTTTCCCATTATCAGGGTAATTTTTTTTTTATGGTTTTTCAGCCAAATTAAGTAATAAAGTGGTATAAAAATTTAGTTATTATTTTCAGCCCTCAAATTTCCCACAAGTCCTGATAGAGATCCTTGATTTGTACTCTTCTAAGTCAATAACACTTGGGACATATATTTCGTATTTCCTCCTATATTTTTTCACTAAGCTTAAGAGGATATATTATATGAATTCTATCTTTGTCTCAACAGTAGATTGCAATGAGAATAAGGAAGATGATCATCAGCCAGAAAATCCAGAGGATATAGAACATCATGAAATGTCATCAAGTTACTGTGAAAGGGATGGTTCCCAGATTTTTAAGCAGGCAAAAGGCTATGAGAAACATCCAGGTAACCATGAAGGAAAAAGACTAAATACTTCGATCACGCAAGAAAAGAGATTACGAAGTCTTTTAATTACTGTTGAAAATGATGCCCCATTAGAAGACCTTTCAAAATATGTGGACATGAGCATTCTTGCACTTTCTCAGAATCGGAGAACACGAAGATTCTATACATGTCCCCAGTGTGGAAAACACTTTACTGAAAGTTCTTACCTTATTTCTCATCAGAGAACACATACTGGAGAAAAACCTTATGATTGTATCCATTGTGGGAAAAGCTTCAATCATAAAACAAATCTTAATAAACATGAACGAATCCACACTGGAGAAAAACCTTATACATGCTCTCAGTGTGGAAAAAATTTTCGTCAGAACTCTCACCGGAGTCGCCATGAAGTAATTCATGTAAAGGAAAAACTCCTTAAATGTCAAGAATGTGGGAAAAGCTTCTTAGGAGATGAAGAATTTTTGCTTCATCAAGAGACTCATGAAGAAGAGAGGCCCTATAGATGTAGTAGATGTGGGAGAAGATTCAGTCGACAATCAAATTGTACCAGACATGAAAAAGCCCATTTCATACCTAAACCACAAAAGCAAGTGTTATCGAGTTAATCAGACCTTGTTTACCTTGACATGATTCTCCCTGTGGTGACCCTCTAAATGCTAAGAATGTAAGAAAAATTATTTGAAACTCTGAACTCACATAGTGAAACTTTAATAGTCCAAATGAGATAAATATCCAACCATCACAGCTCAGGCATTATTTACTCTTTGAAGAATGTATAAAGAAAAAAAACTTATATGAATGGGCCAAGCCGTTGTAGTTCAGACAAAGGACTAAGGATAGTTTCCATGTAAAACAATGCAAAGAGAACTGTAAAGTCTCCAAATCTTTCTTTCAAAGAAAACCTTCCTCTGTATTTTTCTTTCTATCTACAGGTTTCTCTTAGGAGTGACCAGAGTGAAAGCTTAGTAGGAACTCATTACTAATGTAGTTTATCCTGCTTTCCTCTACATGAAAATCAGCATTAAAATATGGCAATATAAAAATGAATCAAGTATAACTGACATGTACTATATACTTGTCTTGGATATAGTGAACAACAACTCTTATTAGGTCTATTAAATAAGTAAGTGACTAAAAGCTTGAAATTCTAAAAAGAAAATTTCACTTTAGACAAGGAACTACCATGGATTAATATGAAGGGTCTACAAAGTGGATCACTCTCATTTGGATTACACCTAAGTGCAGTTTCTGGTCATGTATAGCTTTTACCATTTCAGTACAATATTTGTATTCTGTGACTTATTTTGAATATTCATGTTTTATCAGAAAGATGCCATTTTTTCCTCTTATTAAAAAAGTTTTCTGCATTCTTATTTTTGTCTGAAACAGGTCTTTACTTTTCCCATCAGCACTCATTTCAGTATTTCATTGAAGTTGAGTTGATAATGATATACAGAAATCCAGTATATAAAATGCAGTTCACATGTAATAGGAAAACAACTTGGAATACTGATGGTTGTTCTTTAGTGTTATTTTTGTATGAGAAGTTGTGAGAATATACAATTTAATTCAGTAAATATTATTTACTATATACAAGATACACTCCTAGGTACTAGGGATATAAAAGCAAAAACAAAACAAGACAGTCTTTGTCCTCAAAGAACTTTTATTCCATTTGGGAATACAGGGTGTACATAAATCTGTGAAAAAAGAAACAAAAAAACCAAAACAAAATGAGAAGAGAGAAAACATTAAATTTGGAGGATGATCAGGGACAACTGCAAAGATAGAGGGTTTGACACATAGCCTGAGCTTTGAGAAAAGATGAAGAATCTAATAAGCAAAGGTGAGGAAGGAAAGCTTTCTTGACATGGGGTACAGCCTGTGGAAACTGATTATGGAAACTATTTAAAGGTAAATAATTTGAAATTAGGCTAGAAAGATTGGTTGGGACCAGATTATGAAGGGACTGGAACACCAAGTCAAGGAACTTGCATTTTTGTAATAAGAGGCATTAGGAAACCATTAAAGGGTTTTGAATAGGGAAGTGACATCAAACTTGTTTTATGAATATTATTTTAGCAGTTTTGTGAATGATAGATAAGTAAAACAAGAAGCCAGGAGACCAATTAAAAAGCTTTTAGAATAGTTTGAGAAGGAAATGACTAGCACCTGAATTTGAGAAGTTTAGATGGAGATGACCAAATGAGAATTCATGTCACTAGTTCAAGAAAGAAATTAGGTGAGATATATTTATTTGGACCATTTGAATCGGTGATAATTGAACTCACGGAATGTGATGAAACTATGTTAAAATAGAGACAATGAAAGAAAAAAGAATAGAGTCTTAGACACAGCCTTTGATGATACCCAACTTAACTTCAGTCTCTATGTCTTCCTTTCCTGACGCATACAAACACATGCAAATCTCCCCCATTCAATTAAAAGCTTAATTTCATCCCACCATCTTTGCTAGATAAATCTTTTTCTATCTCTTCCATTTTCAGCAAAACTTCCTGAGAAAGCAGTCTGTATTTAATGCTTTTACTCCCTTTCTTCTTTGTAATATGGCTTGAAAACTTTTCCCTTAACTGAAGCTTCTCTCCCCAAAGTCACCAGTGATGTCTTAATTGTCAAATTTAATAACCTTTTCTCAATCCTAATCCTTTTTGACCTTTCTACATTTGGCATTTGATCAGTTTTCCTGATAATTTTTTCTCCAATTTTTGATGGCACAGTTCTCTTTGGCTCTCCTGACCACTCCTCAGTTTTCTTTGCTGGATTATTATCTATGTCAAGATCACCAAGTTTGAGTGTCCCCTAAGTTCTGTTCTATTTTCTTGCTATACCATTTCATCTAGTGACTTTATCAATTCCTGTGTTCATTATTATCTCTATACTGATTACTTTCAGATAAATGAATTCTAAACCTAGAATAAATTCCTTCATTCCAGTTCCAAATCATAAACTGCCTGTTATACATTTCAAACTGAATGCTCCATGGCATCTCAAACTTAATATTTCTAAGACATCTCATTAACCCCTCCTTCCTGTCAGCAAACATATACCTCTTCCAAGCTTCCTTATTGCTATCATCACCGTCCTTCAGTCATCTGGGTTCACAAGCTAAGTCCTCAATCTGAACTCTCATCTAGTTAGTTGCCAAATCCGGTAATTTTTAGGTCCATAATATGTCCAGCCCTCACACCTTTTTCTCAACTTTTCACTACCCTCATTTAAAACAGTCCATTCTTCATAAAGACTTCTATGCAAGGCCTTTACTGATGGCCCAAGATGCTAGTGTCTTCCCTTCCAAGGTTATCTTCTATGTGCCATCTTCCCCATTAGAGTAAAAAACTTGACTACAGAGACTATTTTGCTCCCTCCCTCCCCCCCTTTTTTTTTTTTAGTGTCTGGTACATAAGTTTTCGATAAATTGATTGGTTCTTAACTGAAAAATTTTAAAAGATAGCAATGCAGATTATTCTAGAGCATAGGTCTAACTAAATCCTCACGCCCAAATAAATTTCACTGGGTCCCTTTTTCCTTTAAGATTGAATGTAGGGCAGCTAGGTGGCGCAGTGGATAGAGCGCCAGATCCGAGTTCAAATGTGGTCTCAGACACTCAACATTTCCTAACTGTGACCCTGAGCAAGTCACTTAATCCCAATTGCCTCAGGAAAAAAAAAATCAAATTAAACTATTTGATTTTTAACATTTTTTCACAGCCTGACTCCTTCCTACCTTGCCAGTCTTCTTATATTTTCCTTCTTATGTTTTATCCATATTCTTGCTCGCAATGTTCTGTTCTCTGTCTTTGTGCCTTGATATTTGCTGAGCCTACTACCTAGAATGCTTTCTCTCCTCAACTCTGCCTCTTGAAGTCTTTAGTTTCCTTCAGGACATGGCTCAAATATTACCTCTGTGCAAGACCTTTCCTGATTGCCCAAGGTACTGGTGTCTTCCTTTCCAAGATTATCTTGTACATGCTATCTCCCCCATTAGAATAAAAAACTCCTTGACTGCTGAGACTATTTCGTCTCCTCCCCCCCTTCTTTTTGGTAACCTCACCATTTAGTGTCCAGTACATTATAAGTATTCAATAAATGCTTATTGATTGATGACTGAAAAAATTTTTAAAGATAGCAATTCACTAAAAATTGGGAGAGTTAATAACTTGATAAAGATAACATAGATAACCATAAAAATTATTACTCACTTGAACAAAATTGTTGGAGAATTTAAGTTTCTGATAAAGAAAATATTAATGAGAATGCCCTAAAGTTAGGATTCAGTAAAACCAAAGAAAAAGTAGTAAGTTTCTCTATCCAGTCCAGGACTACAAAAGAAAACAGCACAGAAGCCCATGAATGTTCTTGCTGGCTATCTTGCAGCCAGTGGTATCTCATTACCGGCTTGTAAGAGCTGCAGCAGAGACAATTCCTCTAGGAGAAGGGGCAGAGGCACATCACAGGCGTGTACTACAGGGTCCTCTAAGGTCCCTGAAACCAGTTTCATCTCTGTTGACCTGCTAGATCTGCATGAGAAGACAAGAGATACCCCTTGGTGCTTGCCCAAGGAAATTAAATAAAGTAAATACATCTATATAGCTTATATTGCAGAATCCTTGAGGTCATTCTGATATCTGATTAGGACTGGCCTGGGCCACATTAGGATGAAAAGTAAAACAGTGGGTTACTGAGAAAGGGGAAAAATGAGATAGAGGCCAACATACACGGGGGCCAACAGGAAGCAGAAGCCAGGGTTTGAGGCTGAAGATGGGGCTTGCTGCTATCTACAGATTTGGCTCTTTGTCCCAATCTGGTGTTAGAGAAGAAAGACAAATTGCAGTGTTACAGGAAGGAAAAACAAGGACCAGTCACCTAGTGGAGAACTCTAGCAGGCAATGGCTGTGGTATTGTCACTGCCTCATAGCACCTGGGCCTGTTCACCTCATCCAAGAATGTGGGTGAGGGTAGAACTTACAAAGAACTCCTGATGTTGAACACCAATCTAAGAACAAACTAGAGATATGAGTAGAATACTGTAATGAGAAAGATAGCAGATAAGTCGTTTTTTTCAGATACCTTTAATGGCCTAATACTACCACCCTTAAAGAATTATATGCACAAGTGTCTAACAATTATTATTGAATAAACAGGGCAAAGAGAAAACCCTGACCAAAAAAAAGTACTTAAGAATTAAAACTAGAGAACTTAAATGCTTAAAGCAATAACTCAATATCTTCTCCCTGTCACTATCCAAACTTGTGGTAGAGACACAGGAGGTCTCCTAATGAACTCCCAGTACAAACCTGCATGTTGGCCTATGTCTGCTGGTCTGCTGCAGGGACTGTCAACACATTCTCTTTGTTCTCTCACTGAAAAATAACAGATAGACTGACTCTGGCTTCAGGGATGGCAGGAAGGGGCTGAAAATGTGAAGCCTTCTGGCTGGATCCCAAGCCTTACCTATAGGTAAGGGAACTTGTAAGACTGCAAGGACTTTTTCCTGAACATCCTTATCACTTTTTCTCCATCTGACAAAAATCAGTAAACTGAGGAAAACTGAGGAAAAAAAAGATGAGCCCAGACAGGAATTGGGAAAGGGAATCAGTCCTGCCCTGCCAAGGTATACTCAGGGTAGGGAAATAAGCTGGCAAAATCTATGTCCCCTGAAATCTATGACCCCGAAGCAGCTTTGTAACCTTGCAAAAGGGGAACATCGAAAAAAAGTTGGATAAGGGGAGGTGGAAGCTTTTTAAAAAATACAATACTATATAAAAATTCCTCAATAAAAACTTGAGAGCACAAATAATTTAGAGCATTCTAAGCCAGAAAAAAGAATAATACTAAATCCTCAAAGAGAAGTAAACAAATGCCTGTCAAAATACATAATCTTATGGGTTCCTGTGAAAGCATGGAACAAGAAGAAACTCATATGTGATTAGAGTGCTGGAACTAGAGACCAAAAGTTCAAATCCAGCCTCAGACTCTTGAACTAGCTGTATGACTCTGGACAAATCATTTATTCTGTTTGCTTCAGTTTTCTCAAGAATAAAATAGGAATAATAGTAGAACCTATGTCACAGAGTTGTTGTGAAGTTAAATTGTGATATCAGTAAAGCACTTAAGAAATTAGTTCAGAATTTATAGTTCTATGTGCAGAACTTAAATATTTGACAGTTTAGAAAAAGTTGAATCAAGTATTAAGAGTCTAAAGAAGGAAAAGAGATGAACCAGTTCAAAACAAAACAAAACTTGGAGTGGAAGATAATGTGGCATAAAAGAAGTAAAAGACAGCAATGTAAAATACACACTAATGTTATTTGACCTAGAAGCAAGCAAGGATACATGAGGTTAACTTAAGTATTAAAGATCTCCCAAAACAACATCACAAAAAAACCAAACTGAACACCACAATGTAGTAAGTAATGCAAGAAAACTTCTCAGATTTCTGAATACAGAAGTCAAAAACATCCAATTTCAGGAATCACCTTGGGTTCAGAAAGTTTAAAGACTTGCTTTAAACTCCCAAGTTACAGTGGTTAAATTTAATAATTTCTGTATTTAACAGCAAATCCTTTAAACAGAAGAAATATTTTGTAAAGGAAAGAAAATTTGGATGAAAAGATTATTCCACAGGCACAAGAAATTGCTGGAGAGACTGGAAGGAATATTATATTCTACAAAGCAAAGGAACTCAAGCTCCAAATGGAAAGCAATATACTTTGCAAAACTGAACTTAGCAATAAAAAGAGATAATCATCAAACAAGAGGGGGCACTTAAAGAGTTTCTGGAGGAAAAAAAAAAGACAAGCAAGATATTCAATTTGCAAATGGCACAAACTAGAACAAAAAGAATATAATGGGTAAGAAAAAAAAAGAAAAATTGAATAACTCCACAAAAAATAGAGTATACATAAAATATAATTAATGCTCCAGAAAAAAAGAATGTCACCAGAAGAATTCAAGAAATAAGACAAGACATTTTAAAAAATGAAACTTGTTGAAGAAAAAATATAGGAAGAAAATGTTTGGGACTCCCATTGTTCCTCAGTTCCTTTGAGCACAGGCTGTTCTTACCACTGCCTGATTACTATCTCTGCTTTCCTCGCCTGTGCCCTTTGGGCATCCAGGAGACAGAAGTAGCTTTATGGAGGAGGTAAGCCTGAATGGCTAATTCTCATGGTGTCAAAAGTGTCTTGGAGGGTGCTATGTTTGGACCAGTACAGTGTAAAACCACAAAGGAAGGGAAAAATGGAGGAGTGATGGATTCCTGGTAGACAGATGAGAGAATGATGCTGTCTCTTTTACTTTGTCTTCCAGCTTCAGCAGCTGTCTAGAGCATTAGTGCCCTGACCACCAGGTCACTCCCTCCTGCAGTCTTGCCATGCCATTTTACAGTCTTGGCAGCATCTGACAATGTCTATTTCTTTATGTTGTGACCTTGGCAAAGTTGCCTGAGATATTTTCAGCTAAAGATTTGATTTCTGGTAGGTGAAGGTGGATGTGAAAAAATGAAGTCTTGTAATGGAATAAAATTGTCTTCTGTTACAACTAGTGCAGACACTAGTAAGGTTAATGGGACCAAAATTAAAGTTAGAGACCAAATATAAATTTTGTAAGCATGGTCTTTCACCTTAGAGGGGAAAAAAAACAAGCGCTGATTACTTAAATTGCAATTGAAGATTAGATTTGTCATTATTTGAAGCTGATATTTGATAATACCTTTTCACTAAACAGTTAAGAAAGGTGATAAAAATAAATCTGCTCATAAATGGAAAAATATAAATCTTGACTGTAATATCAATTTTTATTTTGCTGGACTTATATTTCACAGAGCATTGGTTACAAAGACCAGCTTGCTGGTTACTAGATGACCTCAATGCCAAATCAGAGTTGAGAAGAAATGACTGCAAAGGGTTAAAGATTGGAGTCTTCCAGCTGTACACTCTTGTCAATGATTGGAACAGAATTTGGAGGTTCAGTTTAGAAAATATGTGATGATCTTGATATTTCTGTAAAATTAGCTTGGACATCAGATACTACCTGCATTCATTTTGATATTGCACTTAATATTCAGTTGTATTGCTTATATTTCTGCAAAAGTCACTGTTCTAGTTTAATTGATGTGGGCCACATTCAGATTCTTTAGGCTCAGTATGAGACTTATGCTGTCTGTCTTGGAAGATGGGCAATAATGCCCAGAAGTCATAAACTTGGGTTTGCTTAGTGCATCTGAAGAAACTTTTAAGGGATGGATGTCAGAAGATTTGACCATAAAATATATTTCTTATGTGACTTTCTAACTTTTTTTTTCCCCAGGAGGGATGATTGAAATGAGCCAAACAAAAGCTGTATTTTATAGACAATTACTTGTTAGTTGGTTTCTAGTTAAGTTGGTTATCTAGTTACCAATGCTGTAGTAGTGCAGTTACTTATACATTATTTAAATGTATTTAACTGTTGAGTTGCTACCTACCTATAATGAAATAGACCTTTTTGAAAATTGCAATTGTGTGCATGTTTGTTTTTTGTTTCTTTTAATATTTGATATTACCATTTTATGAAATGGATTGTGGACATTTTGAGATGAGATACAAAATTTTGTTAAATCATTTTCATTAGAGATACTTTTGGTATCCTAGAACGCTACAGATTGTGAATAAAACATGTATAGTTGTGCTTCCAAATAGTTCTACAGTTAAAGGTTTTATAATTAAGTAAAATGAATTGATTTACAAGCTTCCCTTTGGTCTCCTTATCTAGATCATAATTTATTTTCCACATGCTTTTCATTCATATCTGGTTTTAAAATAATGTCAATTTAAAATATAAGGACATGTTGAAAAAAGAAATAATTTAAAAGGTAGACAGATTTAAACAGTATGAACAAACAATGATTAAGTGAAATGAAAATATTAGAACAAAGTCAGGAGACTCAAAGTATTACAAGTTTCAGAGAAAAAAAAAATAATCAAACAGCCTGAAATCCATGACTAAATGAAAAACCTTGATACTATATTATAGAGATGCAGTATTAATGGCAGAGAAGCAAGAAGTATAGCCTACATTCCCCGCCAAACACCACAATGATCTAGAAATTGCACAAGACCAATTTCTGATAGGGAAGTCCAAGAAAAAGTCACTTTGAAGCATTTTTCCAGTCCAAGGTGGTTAAGAGATAAAGGTCTGTAGACACTAGAGATGAACGCTGAGGACAGGATCTGACTAGGAGTTCACCATTGCCCACAGAACATTGCAGCCCGTGGAAAATGAAAACTCAGAGTGGGTATTGGGGTAGTGAGAGATTATAGTGACTCCCTGGATTAGTGCAGGAATGAATGCCATTTGGAAAATTTGTAGCCCACTTCTCAGTTCTGAGTTGGAATGAGGGGACAATCTGCAAATTAGTGTGATAGAGAGAAGCAGAAACAAAGAACAAGTTTGAAAGTTAAACAGTAGCTATATGGTTCTGATCCCAGGAGCAAAGTGGACACTCACCTGTGGACTTCAGCCAACAAAGGAAGGAAATGAAATGACCAGAGTAGGCATATCAGCTTAAAGGAGAGTCTGCAGCTCAGTAACTCAGAACCTTGCAGGGTTCCTCAAATTTTTAAAATAGGGGGCCAGTTCACTGTCCCTCAGACTGTTGGAAGGTCGGACTATAGTAAAAACAAAAACTTTGTTTTGTGGGCCTTTAATAAGAAACTTCATAGCCCTGGGTGAGGGGGATAATCGTCCTCAGCTGCTGCATCTGGCCCACAGGCTGTAGTTTGAGGACCCCTGCTTTAGAGCCTCCCAACAGGCTAATAGTATTTTAACACCCTCGATAGACTACCAAAATCCCATTCAGGCACAAGCCAGCAGAACCAAATCTAACCCCGAAACTTGCAGACCTCAGAATAGGAAGTCAGTAAATAGTCTTTGCCCCAGTCACATCAGTTTTGGAACCCTAAAAGCCTACAGGCCCCCAACCTGAATTGCAAAAGCATCAGAGGCATATAGGAGGACAGAAACTTAGACCAGACATTCACCACCCCCAGAAATATGCAGAACCCAGCACTAAGATAAAATCTAAAGTAAAGAAATAGGCTGGAATAACAAATAAACAAATATTAAGGTATCAAGGAAGCTTAAGACACAAATTCAGAGGAAGAGAATAACCCCAAAACATTTACAAGCTACAAGAAAAATTCAGGTTGCATATAAAGTCTAATGTTTCTTGGAAGAGTTAAAGCAAAAGTTTTTAAAAACTAAAAAATTATTTGAGAATTTTAAAAAAGAAATAAGGAATAGGGAAGGAAGATATGAAAAGAAAATTTATAGCTTGAAATAAGAGGTATAAAACTTGGCCCGAGAAAACAAGTCTCTGAGAATGAGAATGGACTAAATAAATATAACATATATCAAGAAATAAAAATCAAAAGACTGAAGAAGAAAAAAAGGAAATGTTAACGATCTCTTAGCAAAAACATCTGAAAAATAGATAAAGAAAAGATATTTTAAGAATCATTTGAAAAATGAAAGCCATAACCAAAATAAAACCTCCCAAACCCAGAAATGCCATGTTTCAAGAAATAAAACTACCTAAAACTCTTAGAACTGGAGGTGAAGTAGAAATTGAAAGAATGCACTATTCATCCTGAAAGAAATCCAAAATAAAAATTTCCAAAAATTATAACAAAGTATTCAAAATTTCCAAGTCAAAGAAAAATCACTACAAGTAGCCAGACATGATTTAGCAACCACTACAATAAAGGACAACAAGCTTGGAATGATATTCCCAAGAAAGACAAAAGATCTAGACTTTGAACCAAAAATAAATCAGCCAGCAAAACAGTATAATCCTACAGGAGAAAATGAACTTTTAACAAAATTGAAAATTTCCAAACATTTCTGATGAAAAGATCAAAGCTGAGAAGAAAATTTGGTATACAGCCACAGGAATCAAGAGAAGCATTAAAAGGTAAAGATGAGTCACATTTTAGAGAAAGAAATCAAAGCTATCAATATCCATATGAAAAAAAAAATACTCCAAAATCTCTAATAATTAGAGAATTGCAAATTTAAACAATTCTTAAGATACTACCTCACACTCCTTGGATTGGCTAAAGTGACAAAAATATGGAATTTGACATATGTTGGAGGGCTGTTGGAAAACAGATATACTGGTGCAGTTGGTGGAACTGTGAACTAGTTCAACATTCTGGAAAGGAAAATGGAATCATGCCCAAAAGGTATTGAACTGTGCTAATACTTACTCTCTGACTCAGCAATACTGTTAGTAGGCCTATACCCTAAAGAGATCAAAAAAAAAAAAAAAAAGGGAAAATGATCTTTATAGCAACTCTTTTTGTGATGGTGATAAATTGGAAACTGGCATATGAATGCAATGGAATACTATTGTGTTATAAGAAATGCAAGGAATGGTTTCAGAAAAACTCAGGAAGACCTACAAAAACTGATGCAAAGTGATGTGGACGAGTCAGGAAAACAATTTATTCTGTTAACAGCAATATTGATCAACTTTGAAAAGCTTAGTAATTTTCAGATATCCAAAGATCAACCACAATTCCAATGGATCCATGATGAAAATCTGCTGCCCACCTTCAGATAGAAGTGTAGATGTCCTTAAAAAGCAATTTAAAGCATCTTTTTCCTCCCTCCCTCTCTACCTTCCTTTTTCTCTTTTTTTTTTCCTTTTCCCATTTTTTTGGACATGGCTAATGTGAAAATTTGTTTTGCAAATGTATTTACATATGGATCTTTTTTTCTCGTTTTTTTCAAGGAATGGGAAAGGGGAAGGAGGGAGGGAATTTAAAACAACATATATTGAATTTAAAAGTTAATTGGAAACAAAACTATCCTAAAAAATGGATGAGTTAAAGAATAAATAATAATTTCATTAAAATTGATAACATCAATGATATACCAAAATTCTTATTATGTGGCCAAAGCAATACTTTAAAAGGATATTTTACTTCTACAAACCACAAATTAATATTATCTCTGTTCTATTGTACTTTGATATTTTGTTAGCCATTTCCCAATTACATTTTAATCTGGTTCAGGGGGCAGCTAGATGAGACAGTAGATAGGATACTAACCCTGAAATCAGGAGGATCTAAGTTCAAATCTTAAACCCAATTGTCTCATCAAAAAACAAAACAAAAAACCTACCATTTTAATCTAGTTCAGTCCTCACTTGAGAGTTTGCAGATTTAATACCTCTGACCTAAACACTTTAAACAATAAAGTAAATAATAAAAGAGAGAAAGAGCAAAATTGAGCACTGTGCTAAGCACTTTACAAATATTTTATATCACAACAACTCTATGCATCGGGTGCTATTATTCCCAACTTATAGTGTACAAAATTGATTTAGATGACTTGCCCAGAGTTACAAAGCTAGTAAGTATCTGAAGCCAGATTTGAACACTCTATCCATTATATCAGGGCTTCTTAAACTTTTTCTGCTTATGATCCTTTTTTGCCTGAGAAATTTTTATGCAGCCCTAAGTATGTAGATATGTAAACCAGGTATCTTAGTCAAATATTTATTGATAAATTGTAATTTCATAACCCTCATGAGATTGTGATTTACAGTTTAAGAAGCTTTGTACTACATCACCTAAGACTGCTTTTATGTCCAAAGGAGATCAAAGAAAGAAAAATTGCTCTTTTTGTAGTGGCAATTCACTTGGAAGAACAAAAGTTCACAAATTGGAAGAAAAATGAAAAAGAATGGGAAAGATCTAGGACATGAATTCAAACTACAATATCAAGTTATGATCTTCAAAATTATTTATGGCTAATTAAAAATTAAGAGTAGACCAATGGAACAGATTAGATATACAAAATCCAGAAGCAATTAAACACAGTAATATTGTATTTGATCAACCTGAGGGCTCCAACTACTTGGATAAAAATTCACTATTCAAAAAAAACTAACTCAGAAAAATGAAAAGTAGTTTGACAGAAGTTAGTTTTATATTAATATCTCATGTAATATCCAAGCTATATAGGGAATACAAAAGAGGACTCCCACATATGTTAATTGCCTAAATAGGAGGGAAAGCGTCAAGCACCACATATTTGTTTTGGCAAAAGATTGCTAGTCTCACACAACTAAATAAGAATGAAAAAATTCAATGAGAAATGACGGAACGACTTTCACAGAACTTTCTCCCCATAAGTCATCCAGAACCTCCCAGACAACTTTAATGCCATACTTTTTCTGCAGAGATATGAGAAATGAGGGTTGAGAGATCCTCTGATAGCAATGGGATCCGGATCCCCTTGGCCAATCGCAAGTTTTGCGAAAGAATTAGTAAATCCCAATGAATACAGGGTCAAGGTTTGTGGCAAGAATGGGTTTATTTCACTGAGAAGAGAAAATATCTTCATCAGCAGGCAAAATCCTGTTAGGACTTTTGCAAACGGTCTGGGCACACAGTTCAATTATATTAAATTTTCTTGGCCCGGAGTTAAGGACCTTCCAGTAGAGGGTGGTGATCATGCCCCTGGCCAAGATCACCAATTGAATAGGAGATTACTATCTGAGAGTTTTCCCTATGAACAGGAGGATGGGGACCCTTTGAGAGGCTAGGAGGGTTTGAGACCCAGGACTATCCTTTCCCCAAAGATTAAAGGGGACACAGTTTACATCAGGGCCTTTCCAACCCTTCCCCCCCAAAGATCAGGGGGACAGTTTACATCATTATCCCCTTAAGCAGTCACCCCAAATTCATTTAGGGCAAAGGGATGAAGTTCTCATCTTCTGTAACTACTTCAAGCTGACAAGGGTCGTAGAGTTGTTTCTATGTTCAATGGGGGTTCAGGCCAGGAAGGGAAGTTTGATCTGAAGGTGGCAGCAGCAACATCCAGGGGATGCTGAGTGTCCCAATCAGTTGTCCCATGATCTTCAGACTGAATGAGTATTTGGAAGTTTGTAGCTTGGAGCCTGGAGGAAACAAATCTCACAAGGAGGTTAAAAATGGGGAGGCATCCAGGGTGGAGATGGTGACATTTGGGAATGGGGCCTTCACAAATAAAGCATTGGGTCCCATCTGTGGGTCGCCTCGAGGGTGCTGATGGCCACCCAACAATCCTGAATGCCCCCCACTAACCACAGAGCTCCCTAGCAGAAAGGCTAAGGAGTTAACTGCTGGCAGGGGCCATAGAATGACATCAAGAAAATCAGAGAAAAAATGCTAGGAGCAAAGTTCTCATCCTTACAGTGAGAAAGACTTAGGAAGAAGATCGAGAGTGAGGGAAAGAAGAATGCAATTTCACCCTTCTTTCTCCAGAGTGCTCATAGGAGTACACTGAAATACCTGAGAAGTAAAAGCTGGACTATTTGTTGTTCTGCAAGGAGCTAGGCGGGCTTAGGGGAGGTCTCTTTTAGCAAGCTCCTTGATACCTCCTGAGCCTTCTCAGTCTTGCAGGAAAAAGCTTCTACCCAGTTAGTAAAGGTGTCAACAAAGACCAAAGGCAACTTGAAGCCTCTACAGGGGGGGCACGTGTGTAAAGTCTATTTGCTAATCTTCCCCTGGGTATGTGCCCCTTCAGGCTTCAGGAGAGGGGGAGGTCTAACAGTTCCTTCAGGATTCACTTGGGTGGACCTGCCTGATTGTTCCTCCCAGCTTGTGACCAGTAAAAATGCACTTCACTTGCCAATGCTGTAAAATTACCCATGCATATAACTTGTAAATAAAAAGCTATATAAAAAAAAATGCACTTCACAAGGGATTGAAGAGCATTTCTTCCCAGATGAAGATCAAAAATTAGTTTCCACTGACTTGCCTCTTAATTATTAAGGGATTAATAGTTGGCTTGAGGGTGTTTGAAATTAGCCAGAAGGAGAAAGGATTTGTTCCTGTGGGCTTTAAGAAGGGGTGTAAGAATCAGGGAGCTGGGAATTAAACGTGCCATTGTCAGGGGTGAATAGGCAGCAGCTCTAGCAGCTAAATCTGAAAGCCTATTTCCCTTGACTTGAAGTGAATCTCCCTTCTGGTGTCCTTTACAAAATATGACAGAAACCTCTCTGGGTATATCAACCCAGCCTGTAGTAGCTGTAGAATTTCTCCTGCACATTTAATAGGAGAGTTCTTTGCTGTCAAAAGTCCCCTTTCTTTCCATATAGCTCCATGATTGTGCAAAATATGAAAAGCATATTTGGAGTCAGTATAGATGTTCACTCTCATTCCCTTCCCCAGTTCCAAAGCTCTGGTTAGGGCAGTGAGTTCAGCCTTTTCAGCAGAAGTCCTAGGGGAGAGTGACTTATCTTCCAGGGTGCTATTGAGAGTAAGCCTCCCACTAATAAGCCACTGATGCCCTTTGATTTCTAAAATGCTCTGATGCCTTAAGGTAAGTTTTGAGGTTTCTTCAATTAGAAAGGCTGTAGCAGCTACTGCTCTAAGGCATGAGTCCAGTTCCTTTGAGAAATAGGCAACTGGGCTGGGATCGGGTCCCAGAGTTAAGACCCCCAGGACCTGGCCCTGCCTTTCTTCTACATATAGAATGTACATCCTATACATACATATAGAGTAAAAGACTTTTCTAAATCAGATAGAGCCAAGGTAAGGGCCGAAGTCAGTTTGGCTTTTAGGGTAAAATTAAGGGTTTTAATGGTTGCATCTAGAAAAGCCTCTTAGATGGGACTGCAGATCAAGATAAGACTGCAGTTAAGCCGCTCCAAATCTCTTATCTCTTTAGCTAAAAGTTTGTGCTTAAGAAATTTCTCAATCCTGACAGAGGAATCTATTTTCTCCCAGATTTCAGAGGGAATATGGGAGGGCTTTGAGAGCAGCACAAAAAGACCATCTGGAGGTCTGAGAAGAGAAAATTGGGTCCCCAATTTCACCATCAAATCACACCCAAATAAGGGAGCAGGATAGGAAGGAATAATAAGAAACGAGTATTTAAATAATAAGTTACCAATCTGGCAAGGCAGAGGAAAAGTCTCCAAACAATTCTTAAGTTCCCCAGCAATTACCATTCTATGTGGGGAGGGGCGAGTGAGACCAGATTGCCAGAGCAAGAAGGAAGAAGTCCCGCATCAAAAAGAAATTCAATGGTCTTACTGTCCACATCCAGGTTTTGGGCTGTTGGGGGTTGGGCTGTCTTGGTGGAGCAAGGGGAAGCTTGACCAAGCTCTAAACTCCTGCTGGAGGCCCTAATAGGCCTCTAGTGTTCCTCCTGCTCGAACTGAGGACAAGGACTGGGGAATTTCTTCAGCGGACAGTTTCGGGCCCAATGGCCCTGTCCATAACCTGAAACACGAACCCTAGGTTTCCCGGAAATGTCAGTAGCCAGAATTTGGGACTATCTCCATTTCTCACTTTAACTCTGCGGTCTTTTTCCTCTGCTGCAGTTTGCTCTCTATTATTAAAGACTTCAACAGCTATTTCTAACAGCTGAGTGGGAGAAGTTTGAGACCTGAAAGCTGGCTTCTGCAGCTTCCTCCGTGTATCTGGGGCAGATTGTTTAATATTAACACCTCCCCAGGAAAGATCTAATTGGAGGGCAATGGCCTTAGACCCCTCAGAAAACTGGGTGGGGTCCCCAGAGTAATGGCCAGGTTTTTCCTTAGTCTGGGAGAGATTTAACATTGAAAGAGGCACCTCTGCTCTGAGTATCTCTCCCTGAGAGTTGCTGCTTCAGTGTCCTGAGGAGGAGAAAAAAGGGTCCCACTTCTTGTATCAAAGGGATTGAGGAGTGGAGGCTGGGAAGTCTCAGGATCTGGTTCATGAAGGGAGGGGGATAGAGTTAAAGAAATATTGTTGGACATAACGTCCTGCCTTTGGTAAGGAGATGTTTTGAAAGGGATTCAGAGGGATCCTGTGTCCCTAGAGGAATGGAAAGGAAGGGGTTATTTAAAAGGTTAGTATCTAATTTTGATTTCTCTCCATCAAATTTAAGCAGCATCCTCCAGTGCTGTTTTAATTTAAGCTTTTTAGTTTTAAGATCTTTTAAGCCGAATTTGTCTCTGTTTAAGAAACAGCTTAAGGGAGAATCCTGAGGGATAGAGACAGAGATAGATTGTCCCATTTTGCCACAAGTCTTATATTTCCCAGATTCTATTGTGCCTGTCCTCCTAGGCATCCCTAGAGAGGGAGAGAGAGAGGTGACACACGTCCTCTGATTAAGGGGACTTTTGTCAGAAACGCAGGAATTCTGAGTCCAGGCATCCCCAGCCAGGGAATTCTGCTGGAGCATGGAGCTCCCGGCAGCTCAAATTTCCCTGGGTATTTGGATGTCCCAGCTATAGAATAGACAACAGCAAAAAAAGGCTTACCTTGGCTAGAATTTTGGGGATCCTGGTAATGGGTCACCAAATGTTAAGGTGTGAGAAATGAGGGTTGAGAGATCCCCTGACAGCAATGAAATCCCTTTGTCGGGTCGCAGGTTTTGTGAAAGAATTCGCAAACCCCAATGAATCCAGGCTCAAGGTTTGTGGCAAGAATGGGTTTATTACACTGAAAAGAGAAAATATCTTCTCAGCAGGCAAAATCCTGTTAGGACTTTTGCAAAAGGTCTGGGCACAGAGTTCCATTATATTAGATCTTTTTGGCCTGGAGCTAGGGACCTTCCAATAGAGAATAGTGATCATGTTCCTGGCCAAGATCCCCAGTTGATAGGAGATTACTATCTGGGAGTACAGGATGGTGGGGACCCTTCGAGAGGCTGGGAGAGTTTGAGACCCAGGACCACCTTTCCTCCAAAGATTAAAGGGGACACAGTTTACATAAGGGCCTTTCCAACCCTTCCCTCCCCAAAATCAGGGAGCCAGTTTACATCATCATCATGGAACTTCTCTTTAGCATGTAGTCCCCCTTCTCCCAGTGGTAAATTCTTCTAAGAATTTTTGGGGTGGGGCTCAAGCTAGCCAAACTTCATCTCCTTCTGGCTGTGTTTCTGACTTTTTAGACTTTTTTTTTAAATTTATTTTTATTTATTTATTTGTTTGTTTTCTTTTTAGACTTTTAAACCTTGCCGTGACTGGGATATTTTCATTCTTTCCCTATCTCCTTTTTAGCATCCTTTTGTTTATTGTCTTCCCACTTTAGAATATAAGCCTCTTGAGGGCAGAAGATTGTATTTATAGCTTGTATTTATATCCCCAACATTCAATAGGTATGGAATTCAACTCATTCAATAGCCTATTATTTTTTGAATAATATTTGTTTAATAAACATTTAATAAATATTTGTTGTTTAGGAAAGAAGGTGCCAGCAAAGCTGGCACCAGTGCTGGCTTATTTCACAGTGAAACCAAAGACCAGATAGGTAACCAGATAGAATGGATAGTTCCCCTGAAAAAGCTCTAGGGTGGCAAGAAAGTCTTAGTTTAGGGGACCTTGTAAATCCCAGAAAGTGACAATAATCAATGCAGTGCTCCTCCACGGATTGACAAAAAAGACTCAGAGACTCTGATGTCACCAACACTAATCTGAGAGATCAGACAGATCACTGAAACTTCATAATTCTGAACTTTTAAAATTGGGTGGGTGGGTGGATGGGGGTTAATATTGTTTGAGGTAAATGAAAAAGTCTAGGGAACCTGGGGAGAGACCAAGCAGAGCTGACTGCTCCCTGAAAAGTGTAGCAAGATTTGAAGTCAAACCTCATCACAAAGCCCCAATTAAAAAAGTAAAGAGATGAATAAATCAAAGAAAATGCTGACATAAAACAAAGTATTGAAAATCTAGACCCCTTTAAAGTAGGAGAGAGTAACTTCATAATAACTTTAAACTCTCAAAAGAAAAAAATATTGATTTCTTGAAGCAAAATTTTATGATTTTGATTATGATTATGATTATGATTAAAAGTTTTTAATTTTAAATTAAAACTTTTAAATTTAACTTTTAATTTAATTTAATTCTAACTTTTAAATTAAAAACTAAGACTTTTTGGACTACCTGAAAGCCATGATCAAAGAAAGAGCCTAGATATCATATTTGAAAAAATTATCAAGGAAAGCTTTCCTGATCTCTTTGATCTAGAGAGCAAGGTAGAAATTGAAAGAATCTACTGATCACCTCCTGAAAGAGATCCCAAAATGAAAACTCCCAGAAATATTATAGCCAAATTCTAAAGCTCCCAGGTCAAGAAAGAAAAATTTTCAAGTAGTCACAAAAAAAATTAATTCAAATATTGTGGAACCATAGTCAGGATCCCACAAAATTTGGCAGCTTTTACATTAAATAAGTGGAGGAATATGATATTCCAGAAGATAGACAAATTAGGGTGACAGCCAAAAAGAACTTATCTATGTATAATATTTTGGGAAAAAATGCATATTTAATGAAATTGGGAACTTCTAAGCATTCCTAATGAAAACAGAATTAAATAAAAAATTTGATGTTCAAACACAAAATTCAAAAAACACACACTAAAAGGTAAACATGAAAGAGTCGCCAAAAGGGAATTAATAAAGTTAAACTATTTATATTCCTATGTAGGAAGATGATACATAGGTTTATCATTATTAGGATCCTTAAAAGGAATTTAAGGGGCAGCTAGGTGGTACAGTAGATAGAGCACCAGCCCTTGAAGTCAAGAGGACTTGTATTCAAATTTGACCTCAGACACTTAATACTTCCTAGCTGTGTGACCCTGGGCAGGTCACTTAACCCCAATTGCCTCAGCCAAAAAAAGAGGAGTTTATATAGAAAGAGGACATGGGTATGACTTGATTATGTTGGGATGATTACAAAAAAACCTGAAATGATTAAGAAAGAGAGATACGCTGGGAGAAAAGGAGAGGTTAAAAAAAGGGGGAATTTTTTTCACATAAAAGGTGCATAAAGAAGAGATTGTACATAGTGAACAATGAACCTCACTCTCATTGGAATTAGCTCAAACAAGAATATATACATACACAGTTGTGTGTAGAAATGTAATTTACCCCATGGGGAAATAGGAAAAGGGGATAAAAGGGAAGGAGACATAACAAATGAAAGGGTAGATTAAGAGAGACAGCAGTTAGAAGCAAAATAGACTTGAGGAGGGACAGGATAAAAAGATGAAGAAACTTCAAAGAAAATAGAAAAAGCATGGGAATCATAACTGTGTGAATGGGATGAACTCACACATTAAACAAAACAAATAGCAGAATGGATTAGAAATCAGAATCTAACAATACATGGTTTATAAGACACGAAACAAAAAATACACATAGAGTTAAAATAAAGGACAGGAGCAGAATCTAATATGCTTCTGCTGAAGTTAAAAAGGCAGGAAATAGCACAGGATTTCACCTGAGTTCACGAAAGTCTACAGAATTGATCAAATTGTAAAGCAAAAATAGAATTAAAAGAAGTCAGGGAAACTATATTGTTCTAAAAGGTACCATAGACCATGAAGAATAATATTATTTTTTCTTTTTTCTCCTTTTTTTTTTTAATAATTATAACTTTTTATTGACAGAGCCCATGGCTGGGTAATTTTTTACAACATTATCCCTTGCACTCACTTCTGTTCCGACTTTTCCCCTCCCTCCCTCCACCCCCTCCCCCAGATGGCAAGCAGTCCTATACATGTTAAATATGACACAGTGTATCCTAGATACAATATATGTGTGCAGAACCGAACAGTTCGAAGAGTAATATTAAAAAAAAACTTACAATATGTTTTTATGATAAAGGTGTCATTTCTCAGATATATAATGGGTAGAGAACTAGGTCAGAATTTATGTAGTTTTTTTTTTTTTTAATAGCCATTCCTCAATTGATAAATAGTCAAAGAATAAAATTTATCTATAGTCATTTCAAAAAATGCTCTAAATCATGGTTGATTAGATAAACGCAAATTAAAATAATTCTGGGTGTCACCTCACATCTATCAAAGATGATAAATGCTAGAGGGGGTCAGAGAAAAATAGTTATACTAATGTAAACAAACATACAGATGTACTTTGTTGGTAGAATAGTGAAAGTGTCAAATCATTCTGGAAAAAATTTGGAATGTTGCCTAAAGTGTTATAAAATTGTATATATCCTTTGACCCAGCAATACTCTTACTAGGTCTGTACACCAGAGATCATAGAAAAAGGAAAAGATACAAAGGTACAAAAAATGTTTATACCAGCTTTTGTGTGTGTGTGTGTGTGTGTGTGTGTGTGTGTGTGTGTACTGATAAAGAAATGGAAATTGAGGGCATGTTCATCAGTTGATGGAGTACTATTGTGCTGTGAGAAATGAAAAGGGGGTGGTTTCAGAGGGGAAAATATGGCAAGAATTATATGAACTGATACAAAATGAAGTGAGAAGAGCTAAATCATTGTGCACAGCAGCAGCGTTGTAATAATCAACTGTGAAAGACATAACTACTCTGATTCAGTACTGATCCAGGACAATGATTCAGGACAATCCCAAAGGACTCATGATGAAAAAAAGAGTGAATTTGTGAACTCTGGATACAAATTGAAGTATAATTTTCTCAGTTTCTTTTTATTGCTTTTTAAAAAATATGACTAATACAGAAATGTATTTTGCATGATTTCACAAGTTTGATGTGGGAGGGGGAATGCAAGGAAGGGAGAGAATTTGGAACTGAAAGTTTAAAAAAAAAAGAGAGAATATTTTAAAGTAAATAAAATGTTTTTAAAAATAAAATAAAAATCTGAACACAATTTGTCAAAAAATTAGAAGAATCTTCCAAATCTGTTAGAACTAGAAAGCAAAATAAACCTAAAAAGAATTCATCACTTACCTCCTGAAAGGAACACCAAAATAAAAAGTCCCAGCTATTTCTTTGAGGAACATAGTGAAGAGTACACAAAACTTAGTGACTTGTATTAAAACAGATTTTGGGATACAATATTTCAAAAATTAAAAGAGACAATAACCAATAACTTATTTTATCAAGTAGTCCTATAGTGGAAAAGATGGAGCTTTAATGGACTAGAGGACTTTGAATTATTTTATGAAAAGAACTAATAATGTTGAAATATAAGCATGAGTATAGAGAAACTTAGGAAGGTTTCTCTCAAAACAATAATTTGAATAATTTTTTAGGACATTCTAAAGTGGGAAAAGAAACAAGTTTCCCTTCAGAATATTAATTTCTTCAAAGGGTACTAAAGAAAAAACCAGGTAAGTTGGTTGTTTTCATGGCTTGAAGAATGGAAAGTAAGAGGAGAGTCAGTGTAACATATGAGGGTAGAAAGGTTAAAGGCTTGAACACTCCCATCATCACAAACTTTGGTGTAGAAATGCACCAAGTTCAACAGGAAAACAAATGAGGATGGGGAGGTAGAAAATTAACAGGAAAGATAATACTGGGGAAGAAATAGTCAGAAGCAAAACGAACTTCCTGATCCTGACATAGAAGATTAAAAGGGATTTTTTAAAAAGAAAACAAAAGCAAAAAATTAGACTTTAAGGCCATACTTTAGAGTACTCTTAGAAAACTGAGGAATTGCTAAATAAATTATAATATGTGATTGTAATAGAATATTATACCTTTCAGAAATTATGAAAGAAATAGTTTCGGAAAATCCTGGGAAGTATGGAATGATAAAGAATGGAGTGAGCAGAACCAGAAGAGCAATTTATACAATTAAGAATAATGCCTTGAAGTGGTTATTATATCCTAATGAATGGGAGTAGTAAGGATAAGATAAAGGAAGGTAAGGGGAAATTGTCTCACATAATGGGTGCTCAAGTTGAAGTCTATATAAAGAGGAATGGGATAGAGCAACTGACACTTGAATCTTATTTTCATGTGAACAGTTCAAATGAGGAGAAAATACATACATAGTTGTGAAGAGAAATACATTTGAAGAAAATGTATTCCTGTATCTAACAAGAAAAGGGAGAAGGTGAATTATAGGAAGGATAAATTAGGGAAAAGATGAGTCCTAAATACAAACAATCTCAAAATACAAATAGGTTGTAGAGGTTTTTTGACGTGGCAAAGCATAGAAATCTAAGGGAACATCCATCATTTGGGGGAATGGCTGAACAAGTTATAATATATAAATGTGAAGGAACCCTATTGTATTCTTAAAAAATAATGAAGGGGCTGTTTTCAGAGATACCTGGGAAAATTTGTAGGAATAGACACAGAGTTAAGTGAACAGAACCAAGAGAACAATTTATATGATGAGAATGATATTGTAAAAACAAACAGTTTGGAAATACTTACAAAGTGTGTTCAGCATAATGCCAATGATGAACCATACAATCTGTAATAAAGAGGTAAAGAATTCAGTGCAGAATGAGACGTGTGTATGTGTATGCACGTGTATGTGCACATGCACATATTTGTATATATTTTCTGTCAGATATAACCAGTTCAGAAATTTGTCTTGTTTGACTGTAAAGGGATGGGATTTTTAGAAAAACAATTTTAAAAAGAAAATATCTGTGTAGCACCCCTTCTCCCCAGCACATTCACACAACTTGCACCCTAGTTAGATAAGAGATTAATTTCCCAGAAGGGATGGCTACTTATCCGATGCAGGGATCTTCAAACTACTGTCCACAGGCCAGATGCGTCAGCTGAGGACATTTAACCCCTCATCCAGGGCTATGAAGTTTCTTTATTTAAAGGCCCACAAAACAAAGTTTTTGTTTTTACTATAATCCCGCCCTCCAACAGTCTGAGGGACAGTGAACTGGCCCCCTATTTAAAAAGTTTGAGGACCCAAGGGTTGTAAGATAATACTATGGGTGGCTATTTCTGCTACAGTAGCTTCTGAGCTCTCACCAGCGTGCTTTCCCTTAAATCATCCAGTTGCCTCAGTTAACTCTCAGAAACATTTAACCTCAAGGACAAAGCAAGAATAAGCATACATCACATTTTGCTCATAAACTGAGGGCATTCTGTCCTTCACATAAAGCATTTATAGGGAAAGTAGACATAAATTTAAATCAGTGTCATAGTAAGGAACATGTTACTATTCTCCCCAGAATCACTGATTCTTAAAGATTCACTATGTTGAATGACTGCTAAGAAATCATTAACCTGGTATTTGCAGAAGCTTCTCCAATTCTTTTTCCCTTGCCAGTACTAAGAGGGTTTTTCACCTTCTCCACCTCGCCCTACTTCAAGCAGCAAATGGCCTTGCAGAGATATAAACCTCTTTGTCTTCCTATAGAGCTCTAGGGTCTTCAATTTGATCCAACATGATTCAGGGCTGGGTTTCCACAGTGACAGATTACACTCTTTAACTTACCGTGATCTTTCAATACATTGAAATCTTAATTTCTTCAGGCTAGACCAAAATCAGGCAATAGACAGACTACCCGATAATAACAAAATATCCAGAGTTCTCTGGTTTTTAACTCTGAAATTCTTTTGGTCCCAGCAAATATACAACGATGGAAATGAGGCCTTGAAACATTCTTGTTGGTAATTGTATTGTCTCTGGGGGCTATATTCTTGGTGTTGCTCCTAATCAGTAAAACTGCCCATGTCTCAAGTGTGTACCATGCACACACTTAAAAATGAATTTGTGTGTGTGGCCATACTTATTATATGGGAGAGATTTGGAGGGGATAGTGGGAGAAGGTGGTGGAAATAATATGATACTAAAAAGAAAAGAGTATTTAATGATTATTTTAAAAATAAAAGAGATTAGAAGGAAATTCAAAAGGGGCAGCTAGGTGGCGCAATGGATCGAGCACCAGCCCTGAAGATAGGAGTATCTGAGTTCAAACTTGGCCTCAGACACTTGACACTTCTTAGCTGTGTGACCCTGGGCAAGTCACTTGACCCTAATTGCCATAACAACAACAAAAAAAGTAATTTTAATGTTATTACTGGGCTTATATCTCAAAGAGATCTTAAAGAAGGGAAAGGGACCCACACGTGCAAGAACGTTTGTGGCAGCTCTGTTTGTAGTGGCCAGAAACTGGAAACTGAGTAGATGCCCATCAATTGGAGAATGGCTGAATAAATTGTGGTATATGAATATTATGGAATATTATTGTTCGGTAACAAATGACCAGCAGGAGGATTTCAGAAAGGCTTGGAGAGAAATGATGCTGAGTGAAATGATCAGAACACAGAGATCATTATACATGGCAACAATAAGATTATGTGATGATCAGTTCTGATGGACGTGGCTCTGTTCAACATTGAGATGATTCAGGCCAATTCCAATTGTTCTGTAAAGAAGAGAACCAGCTATACCCAGAAAAAGAACTATGGGAAATGGGTATGGACCACAACAGAGCATTTCCACTCTTTCTGTTATTGTGTGCTTAAATCTTTGTTTTCCTTCTCAGGTTTTTTGCTTTCTTTCTAAATCTGATTTTCTTTATGTAGCAAAATAACTGTATAAATGTGTATACATATATTGGATTTAACATATACTTTACCATATTTAACATGTATTGGACTACCTGCCATCTAGGGGAAGGGGTGGAGGGAAGGAGGGGGAAAATTGGAACAAAAGGTTTTGCAATTGTCAATGCTGAAAAAATACCCATGCATATGTTTTGTATATAAAAAGCTATAATAAAAAAAAAAAAAAGCTGCTACAAACATTTTTGCACATGTAGGTCCTTTTCCCTTTTTTCATTATCTCTTTGGGATACAGACTCAGTAATGGTACTGCTGAGTCAAAGGGTATGCACAGTTTTATAGTCCTTTGGGCATAGTTCCAGATTGCTCTCCAGAATAGTTGGATCATTTCACAACTCCACCAACAATGCATTAGTGTTCCAGTTTTCCCACACCCCCTCCAACATTTAGCATTATCTTTTCCTGTCATTTTTGCCAATCTGAGAAGTGTGAAATGGTATCTCAGGTTGACACAAAAAAATTTCAAATCAGCACCACAATCTCAGATACTCTTGTTTATACAGCGTATATGATGAAAGTGTCACTGAAAAATAACAAAAAGGAAAGAAGAGATAGATTAAATGGATAATACAGAGAGTTTCAGACAATACAATTTTGAGTATATTAAAAAGATCAAGCTATGAATGGTGGGAATATCAAAAGCCTGGAAATTCTTAATTCTTAAAAAAAAGTCTCAATAGCTACTGAACCATATATTTACTTCAATTTGTAAAATATTTATAAGTGTAATCAACACATATAATAATGTTAAACAAAATGAATATACTACTTTAAGGTCTATAGTATGTTTCATATATCCCTTTTGATCCTCACCATATCTCTTGTGAAGTAGGTGTTATTATTATTACAATATTAGCACATATCAAGGATATCCTTAATGAAAGTTTGAAATCATAAGCATGCTTTGGTAAGTGATGTTCTATAGAAAATCACATTTTCCTAGCCTTTCTAGCTAAATTGGCCAAATTGAAAAGTAAATACAAGATCCCTCTGTAGATTACTATTGTTAATATTTTTTAAAAGCATTTAATTTAGCTGAGTAAAATTACCTTAAAAATTACTTCCTCTACTCTTCAACAAGGTAGCTTCTATGCATATAGCAAAATAATCCAAGATTCTTTGAAATATTAAACAGTAGAGAATACTTTGTCAGTCAAACTTCTTTATTAATGTCTCCCAAGATATAAAAAAGGGAGATGTATGTTCACCAAAGTTATTTGTCAGTGTCATATGCAATGTCATCATAGAGTTCAAAAGGAAGGTCATCGGGCCATGGACCCCTTTGGCAATCTGGATAAGCCTATGACTTCTCAGAATA
Source organism: Sarcophilus harrisii (assembly GCF_902635505.1). Classification (NCBI taxonomy): domain Eukaryota; kingdom Metazoa; phylum Chordata; class Mammalia; order Dasyuromorphia; family Dasyuridae; genus Sarcophilus; species Sarcophilus harrisii. The sequence continues at coordinate 336,991,877 of NC_045426.1, forward strand.
AATTTTTTAATGGATAAAGTAAAAAAAAAAAAGCAAATCATTTATATAAAAAAGCAGTTTTCAAAATATTTTTGAAAACAAGTTCACAAACGGAGTGGATGCCCATCAGTTGGAGAATGCCTGAATAAATTGTGGTATATGAATATTATGGAATATTATTGTTCTGTAAGAAATGACCAGCAGGATGATTTCAGAAAGGCCTGGAGAGACTTACACGAACTGATGCTGAGTGAAATGAGCAGGACCAGGAGATCATTATATACTTCAACAACAATACTATATGATGACCAGTTCTGATGGACCTGGCCATCCTCAGCAACAAGATCAACCAAATCATTTCCAATGGAGCAGTAATGAACTGAACCAGCTACACCCAGAGAAAGAACTCTGGGAGATGACTAAAAACCATTACATTGAACTCCCAATCCCTATATTTATGCCCACCTGCATTTTTGATTTCCTTCACAAGCTAATTGTACAATATTTCAGAGTCTGATTCTTTTTGTACAACAAAATAACGTTTTGGTCATGTATACTTATTGTGTATCTAATTTATATTTTAATATATTTAACATCTACTGGTCATCCTGCCATCTGGGGGAGGGGGTGGAGGGTAAGAGGTGAAAAATTGGAACAAGAGGTTTGGCAATTGTTAATGCTGTAAAGTTACCCATGCATATGACCTGTAAATAAAAGGCTATTAAATAAAAAAATTTTTTTTAATTAAAATTTAAAAAAAAAAAAGAAAAAAAGTTCACAAAATCTGTGTTATGAACCCCACAATTGATTGTAAAGTCTCAAATATTTCTGCTTATAGATGACATGGTCGCGCTGTATCAAACCCTGAAACATTAAGAATCTTAATGAGATTTGTAATCTTTTAAAAATAGTTTCAAAATTATTATTCATTTATAATTATTCATTTTTTAACATTCATTTTGTTAAATTTTACCCTCTTTCCAGACTTTTCCAGACCCATCAAGAAGGCAAATAATAAATTATGCATGTTAATTAATGAAAACATTTTCATATTAATCAAAAAAGGGGGCAAAAGAAATAGAGGGGGGGGAAAAGTATGCTTTACTCTACCCTCAAAATTCATCAATTCTCTCCCTGGAGGTAGGTGGCATTCTTTCATCATGGGTGCTTTGAAATTATCTTGGATCATTGTATTGATCAGAATAGCCAAGGCTTTCACAGTTGATCATTGTTATAATATTACAATTATGTTTTACAATATTCTCCTTGTCCTGTTCACTTCAATTTGTATCAGTTCATGTAAATCTTCCCAGGTATAATATTTCAAAAAGTTTGATCTATTGAAGTGCTCTGTAAATGTGAGCTGTTATTTTTATCTACATGGGAAAAAAGGCCAAATGAATAAAGAATGCTTATTTTCCAAAATATAATATGCATTAGGGTGAGTAATTCATAGAGCTGATCTATCAGTCCCTCTTCTTGGACACATACTACAAATCTGCAATTTTCTGGGGTTCTTGTGTGTGTGTGTGTGTGTGAGAGAGAGAGAGAGAGAGAGAGAAAAAGAGAGACAGACAGACAGACAGACAGACAGACAGAAATAGAGAGAAAAACTTCCCAAAACTATATCTGTCTATTATGATAGTGGCTAGGGCCTAAATAACTTATAATTTACATAAAATTATTATAATTCTACATTATCCCAAGTACATGAAAAGTCCAAAGAGAATTATGAAAGATTAAAGAAAGGGGGTATTACTTTCAGCCAAATTTCTCTGACTTTCAGTTCAAAGTGACTCTTTACCTTAAAGGAAGGGAAGGATCTCAACAAGTAAAGGTAAGAGTGGAAGAAAACCATTATTTCAAGTGTAAGGATTATTGTTGAAGGTGGTGATGGCAGCAGCTATTTCACAGTACCAGGAATGCCAAGAGCCCACAGATGGTGAGGTGACTGAACTTTTGGTCAAAGAGAGATTCTAAGGGACCCCTCTGCTACCATTCCCTGCAGTACCAGGCACAGTTTAGTACTTCTATTGTCCATTACCCTCTTCAGGTCACAGTTTCAAGATGGAAAGGAGAGCATTTATAGTCACTAAGGAGCAGAGGCCCTTCCTGACTACTAGTAGATGTTCCAAGGATGAGAGAAATTGTGGTTATGTGGGTAACGACTGGAGCATGATCCTCCCCCATGGAAGCACTAAAAACTTTCATGCCCACAGATATAACTATGAAAACAGTAGAACATAAAAGCAAGGCACCTATTTTTAAAAATTGACTCTATGAGCAAAACTACAAAACACTTTCCACACAAATTAAGTCTGATCTAACCATCAAAAATATTAAATGCTTTTGGATTGGGCAAGCAAACATAATAAAGATGACAATACTACCTAAACTAATCTATTTATTTAACTCTATACCAATCAGACTCCCAAAAAACTATTTTGATGACCTAGAAAAAATAACAACAAAGTTTATATGGAAAAACAAAAGGTCAAGAATTTCAAGGGAATTAATGAAAAAAAAATCAAAAGAAGGTGGCCTAGCTGTACCTGATCTAAAATTATATTATAGAGCAGCAGTTACTAAAACCAACTGGTATTGGCTAAGAAATAGACTAGTAGATCAATGGAATAGGTAGATTCAAAGGACAAAACAGCCAATAACTTTAATTATCTAGTGTTTGACAAACCCAAAGACCCTAGTTTTTGGGATAAGAATGCATTATTTGACAAAAATTGCTGGGAAAATTGGAAACTAATATGGCAGAAACTAGGCATTGACCCACACTTAACACCGTACACCAAGATAAGGTCAAAATGGGTTCATGACCTAGGCATAAAGAATGAGCTTATAAATAAATTGGAAGAGCATAGGATAGTTTACCTCTCAGACCTATGGAAGAGGAAGGAATTTATGACCAAAGAACTAGAGATCACTACTGACTACAAAATAGAAAATTTTGATTATATCAAATTGAAAAGTTTTTGTACAAACAAAACTAATGCAGGCAAAGGAAACAAACTGGGAAAACATTTTTACAGTCAAAGGTTCTCATAAAGGCCTCATTTTCAAAATATATAGAGAAGTGACTCTAATTTATAAGAAATCAAGCCATTCTCCAATTGATAAATGGTCAAAGGGTATGAACAGACGATTCTCAGACAAAGAAATTAAAACTATTTCTAGCCATATGAAAATATCCTCCAAATCATTATTAATCAGAGAAATGCAAATTAAAACAACTCTGGCATACCACTACACACCTGTCAGATTGGCTAGAATGACAGGGAAAGATAACGAGGAATATTGGAGGGGATGTGGGAAAACAGGGACATTGTTGGTGGAATTGTGAACACATCCAGCCATTCTGGAGAACAATTTGGAACTATGCTCAAAAAGTTATCAAACTGTGCACACCCTTTGATCCAGCAATGTTTCTACTGGGCTTATAGCCCAAAGAGATACTAAAGAAGGGAAAGGGACCTGTATGTGCATGAATGTTTGTGGCAGCCCTTTTTGTAGTGGCTAGAAGCTGGAAAATGAATGGATGCCCATCAATTGGAGAATGGTTGAGTAAATTGTGGTATATGAATGTTATGGAATATTATTGTTCTGTAAGAAATGACCAGCAGGAAGAATACAGAGAGGATTGGTGAGACTTACATGAACTGATGCTGAGTGAAATGAGCAGAACCAGGAGATCATTATATACCTCAGCAACGATACTGTATGAGGATGTATATGAGGATATATTCTGATGGAAGTGGATTTCTTTGACAAAGAGAATATCTAACTCAGTTTCAATTGATCAAGGATGGACAGAAGCAGCTACACCCAGAGAAAGAACACTGGAAAATGAATGCAAACTGCTTGCATTTTTCTTTTTCTTCCAGGGTTATTTATACCTTCTGAATCCAATTTTCCCTGAGCAACAAGAGAATTGTTCGGTTCTGCACACATATATTGTATCTAGGATACACTGTGACATATTTAACTTGTATAGCACTGCTTGCCATCTGGGGGAGGGGGTGAAGGGAGGGAGGGGAAAAATCAGAACAGAAGTGAGTGCAAAGGATAATGTTGTAAAAAATTACCCTGGCATGGGTTCTGTCAATAAAAAGTTATTAAAAAAAAGAAAGAAAGAAAGAAAGAAAAACTATTTCATGTAAAAAAAATTGACTCATAAGTTTAAGGCATAAAAACCATGCAAACAAACACAGAAAAGCAGAAATTTTGAATGCATTCTTTTCAGATTAAAATGCAACAAAAATCACATTCATTAAGGGGCTTTCGAAGAAGAGATTAAAAATTAACTAGGAACTAAATAATCAAATCTTAAAGAATGAGTGGGTCAAAGAACAAATCACAGAAATAATTTCATTAAAGTTAATGATAACAGTGAGATGGCATACCAAAGTTTATGTGGTATAGTCATAGCAGTACTTAGGGGAATATGTATATCTCTAAATGTTTATATATTAATAAAAGAGAGAAAGAGAAGATGAATGAATGGGATATGCATTCTCCCTTACCCTCTTCCCCTCAAAAACCTTGAAAAAGAACAAATTTAAAATCCCAAATTAAATACCAAAATTGAAATCCAGAAAATCAAAGAAGAGTTTAATAAAATTGAAAGTTAAAAAATCCCATTGAAGTAATAAATAAAACTAGGAGCTATTTTTTAAAAAACACAATAGAATATAATAAACCATTGGTGACTTAAAAATTTTTTTTTTCTTTTTGGCTGAGGCAATTGGGGTTAAGTGACTTGCTCTGAATTTGAACTCAGGTCTTCCTGACTTCAGGGCTGGTCCTCTTTCCACTGCACCACTTAGCTGCTCCTACTTTAATTTTTTTTAAAGAAGAAAACAAAACTAGGAGTATTAAAAAACAAAGAGTGAATACACAACCCATCACAGTAAAATTAAAGCAATTATTAGAAGCTATTTTGCCCAATTATATGCCAATAAAACTGACAATCTAAATTAAATAGATAAATGTTTATGAAAATACTAATTGCTCAGATTAACAGAAGATGAATAAATATTTAATTCTATCTCAGAAAAAGAAATTTAACAAGTCATAAATGAGTTCCTAAGGTAAAAAAGAAAACAACCCTAGAACTAGATGGATTTATGAATGCATTCTTGATGGGGGGGAGGACTTAAGCTTTGCTTTATTTTATTTTATTTTTTTTAAATTTTTAATAGCTTTTTATTTACAAGTTATATGCATGGGTAATTTTACAGCATTGACAATTGCCAAACCTTTTGTTCCAATTTTTACCCCTCCTTCCTCCCACCCCCTCCCCTAGATGGCAGGATGACCAATACATGTTAAATATATTAAAGTATAAATTAAATACAAAATAAGTATACATATCCAAACCATTATTTTGCTGTACAAAAAGAATTGGACTCTGAAATATTGTACAATTAGCTTGTGAAGGAAATCAAAAATGCAGGCAGACAGAAATATAGGGATTGGGAATTCAATGTAATGGTTCTTAATCATCTCCCAGAGTTCTTTCACTGGGTGTAACTGGTTCAGTTCATTATTGCTCCATTGGAACTGATTTGGTTCATCTCATTGCTGAACATGGCCAAGTTCATCAGAATTGATGATCATATAGTATTGTTGTTATAGTGATCTCCTGGCCCTGCTCATTTCACTTAACATCAGTTCATGTAAGTCTCTCCAGGCCTTTCTGAAATCATCATTCTGGTCATTTCTTACCAAACAATAATATTCCATAATATTAATCTACCACAATTTGTTCAGCCATTCTCCAATTGATGGGCATCTACTCAGTTTCCAGTTTCTGGCCACTACAAAGAGGGCTGCCACAAACATTCTTGCACATACAGGTCCCTTTCCCTTCTTTAAGATCTCTTTGGGATATAAGCCCAGTAGTAACACTGCTGGATCAAAGGGCATGCACAGTTTGATAACTTTTTTAGTATGGTTCCAAATCGCTCCAGAATGGCTGGATGCATTCACAATTCCACCAACAATGTATCAGTGTCCCTGTTTTCCCACATCCCCTCCAATGTTCTGCATTATCTTTCCCTGTCATTCTAGCCGGTCTGACAGGTGTGTAGTGGGATCTCAGAGTTGTCTTAATTTGCATTTCTGTGAGTGCATTCTACCAAATATTTAAAGAACAATTAATTCCAATATTAGATAAGCTATTTGAAAAATACCAGGTAGGAATGGTTGATCTGGACATTGATATCCAGCTGGTCCAGCTGGACTTTCTTATGGTGATCCACAGGAGAGTTGACTGGGTCAGCCTCAAACTCCCCGAGGTCCTGCCACACAAAGCCTTGCTTGTTCTTCATGGGCTCCTGCAACTCAGGAGTAGGTGCCTCAGCATCATTCTAGTGGGCTCTTGATGTATGGCTTCAAATTTAGCCTGGGTCAGCACCATATTAGATTCAGCATAGCCATCCGAGTGAGATCTGGGAAATAGGGATTGCATGCTGCCCCATTCAGCTCTTGCCAGGGAACCTATCCCAGGTGCCAGGAGTGCAGAGACTTTCGGTGGAAGATGCCGAGATCCGTCATTTTAAACTACCCTGTACCATGTCCTCACAATTGACCTCTTCCGTAGGCTGGCACAGACACCTTATACACACCTTCCTTCTTGTCCTCCTCATCCATCTTTTCAAACTTCACTTTGGACACCGAGGTCACTGGGGGAGGGGAGTGGATTTCTTCTTCGGAGCGTGTTTCCCTACTGCCTCAACTTCTAGTACCTCCTCCTCCAAAGGCTCCCCTGAGGCAACCCCTACACGCCAGCTGGTAGTCATTGTCTGGGGACTTGGTTCTGCAGCAACCGTGTGGGAGAGCTCATCCCCCAGCACTGGGTAGAAGTACTCAGAGCTTGTGGTAGCACCAAAGAACTCAGTATTCTCTGAGACTAGACTCAACACTGCTGCTTGCACCAAGGAAAGCACTTAGCACAGCGGCTGTCTGCATCCTTGAGTCAATGAAGCACTCTTTCATTCAGCATTCAGCTAGGTTTTCATAGCTGCAGAGAAGGGCTAAGACTTTCCAAGTTACTTTACCTTCACCCAGGAACATCTGTTGTCATGGCACATAGCCACTTAAATAAAATACAAATAAGGAAATTTCAACACCATATAACAAAGATATTTTGAGTGGGCTGGATTTATTTTAAGAATCAATATTAAGAAAACTTTAATTGACCAAAACAATAATGAAAAATAACATCTAGAAACACAGATGAAGCTTTTGACAAACTACAACATCAATTCCTATTATCAAAACTAAAAAGCAAGGGGAGCTTTTCTAAAAATGATAAGTAGTAGCTTTCTAAACCTAAGAGTAAACATTATCTGTAATGAAGATAAAACTAAAGTGTTTTCAATACAGTTAGTGGTGAAGCAAGGATGCCCATTATCACTATTATTATTCAATAGTGTGAATATTGTGAACTTTATTAAAGTTGCAGGATATAAAAATAAAACCATATAAATCATCAGCATTTCTACATACCACCAACAAAACCCAACAGTATTTCATTGACTCAAAAGAATCAATTTTTTAAAAATGTGAAGTAAAGTGGCCTACCAGGTACCAGATTTCAAACCAAGTTATCAAATGGTAATCATCATGGTTAAGAAATAAAATGGAGGGGCATCTTGGTGGGGCATTGGATAGAGCACCAGCCCTGACGGCAGGAGGACGTGAGTTCAAATTAGATCTCAGATACATAATACTTCCTAGCTGTGTGACCCTGGGAAAGTCACTTAACCCTAATTACCTCAGCAGGAAAAAAAAATAAAATGGAAGATCAATGGAACGGGTGAGATACACAGTATAAAGTAGTAAATAACCATAGTATTTGATAAACCAAAAGATTCATGATTTTGGGAGTAAGAACATACCATTTGATAAAAGTTGGTTGAGAAAACTGAAAAGTGATTTGGCAAAAATTAGTCATAGACTAATTAACATTATAAAAGCTGTTTTTTTTTTTTTTCCCAAAAGAGGTAGAGGAATTAGAAACCAAATTGCCAAATTCACTGGATTATGAAGAAAGCTTGCTTTCCAGAAAACAGAAACAAAAGCAACCATCTACTTCTGTTTCCTTCATGACATTACAGCCTTTAACTGTGGATCACAACAAAATGTGGCAAATCTTCAAAGAGATGGAATACTATATCATCTTACTTGTCTCCATAACTGGCTTGAAGCTTAACATAAAAATAAAACAAAATCTAAGACCTTGGCCACTGGTCCCACTACTTCCTGGCAAATTAGAGGAAGAAGAAATGGAAGCAATGTCAGATTCTATATTTTTGAGCTCAAGGTTAGCCACTTGATGATACTAGCTATAACTAGCTATAGTCATAAATTGGCTATAGCCATAATGATGGCTGTACCCATAAAATTTAAAAATCCTTGCTCAAGGGAAGGAAAACTATGGCAAATCTGGACAATATACTAAAAAGCAGAGATATCTCCTTGCTGACAAAGGTCCATATTATCAAAGCTATGGTTTTTCCAGTAACAATGCATAGTTTTGAGAGTTCGACTATAAGGAAAGCTGATTGCTACAGAACTGATGCTTTTAAATTGTGATACTGGACGAGACTTTTGAAAGTCTTGGACAGCAAGGAAATGAAATCAGTCAATACTTTGACTATTCATTGAAAGGTCAAATACTGAAGCTGAAGCTTAAATACTTTGGCCACATGAGAAAACAGGACAAATTGGAAAAGATTCTGGTGTTGAAAAAGATTGAAGGCAAGAGGAAAAGAGGCCAGGAGAGGATGACATGGATACTATCATGGAACCAAAGGAACATCAGCTTAGAGAGAAATCAGGAGATATTTGGGGGAGGGGAGAAGGAGACTGGCATGCTATAGAACATGGTGTTACAAAGAACCAGACATGACTGAATGATTGAGCAAAAACAATAAAAAACATAGATATATACCAAAACAAGGTCAAAATGAGTAAAAGGTTTAGATATAAAAGGTGACATCATAAGCAATTTAGGGGAGCAATATCAGATCTAAGGATAAGGGAAAGGTGACCAAACAGGGTATAGAAAAGATCATAAGAGGTAAAATGTATAATTTTAATTGCATTAAATTAGTTTTTTTTCACAAACAAAATCAATACAACTAAAATTAGAAGGAAAACAGGAAATTTGGGGGAGTTTTTTCAAGTTTCTCTGATAAATAAGAACTTCTTTTTTTATTGATTTTTCTTATTGATTCTCAAATTAAGAACCTGAGCCAACTTAACAAATAAAAATCCATTCCTTAATTAATAGTAAAAGGATATGAATAGGCAGTTTTCAAAAGATGAACTCAAAGATATCAATAACCATGAACAATGCTCTAAATCATTAATAGAAAAATGAAATTTAAGTAATTCTGAGGTACCATCTCACCTTCATCAGGTTGGTTAAGGTGACCAAAAAAAGGTAAAATAATAAAACCTGGAGGGGATGAGGAAGAATAGGTTCTCTAATACATTGTTAGTGGAGTTGTAAACTGCTTCAATTATTTGGAAGAACAATTTTGAAATACATCCAATGCGCTATGAAACTGTGCAAACCATTTGACTTAACAATACCACTTCTAGATCTGTTTTCCAAAGAGATTAAAAAATAAGAAAAAGCATCTCTCTATATAAAATTATTTATAGCAGCTCTTTTTGTGGTGACAAAGAATTGGAAATTGAGGAGATGACCATCATTTAGGGAGTGGCTTAACAAATTGTGGTATGTGATATTGCACTGTAAGATAGGAGGAAGGTGATGGTTTCAGAAAAAAAAAATGGGAAGACATATGAACTGATGCAAAATGAAATGAGCAGAATTAGGAAAACATTGTTCACAGTAACAGCAATATTGTAACAATGATTCAACTGTGAAAGACAGTGACTCTGAACAGTATGATGATTCACAATTCCAAATGACCAATGATTTAAAAAAAAAAAATACATTATTCACCTGCAAAGAGAGAACTAATAAACTTTAAGTGCAGAATGAAGATTGTTTCTTTCACTTTAGTTTTCTTGCTTCCCTCACCTATCAATATAGTTAATTTGGATACATGTTTAGCATAATTTCATGTGTTAATTATTGCATTTTTGCTTTTGCATTGAGTGGGGAAGGGGGAATGGAAGATATAGAATCTGGAACTAAAAAAATGCAAATACACATAAAAACGTAAGGGGTATCTTATAAGGGGGAAGAACAGAATATCAAGGGAAATTTCAAAGATTCCAGTTTACTTATATAGTGTAAAGAAATATAAACTGTGTAAAGGGAAATAATATGCAATATAGACTAGAAAGGTAGGTTGGGGGAAGATTGTAGGAAATTGTAAAATGTCAGGCTAAGAAAATTTTGTTTTATTCTATAAACAAAGAGAAGCCACTGGAGGTGTTTCTAAAATGCAATATATGATACAGTTCATTGAGTGTTGGATTAAGAGTAAGGAAGGATTCAAAGCCTATCAAGAGCAAACAACTTCTCAGAACCTCAGTTTCCTCACCAGCAAAATGGAGAAAACTGTAAGGATCTACTGTGTAAGGGTATTGAGAAGTTCAATGTACCTAAAGCATCTTGGAAACTTTAAAGTGCCATATAAATGTTGGAAGTCATTACCTGGAGGTGGTGGATAGGAAAAAGGGAGTCCCACATCTCTAAAGAAGACTATTGAGCAAGGAAGTTTAAAGAGTAGTTGAAAACAGAATTCAAAGCCAGGTCTGAAGATTCAAGGTCCAGTTTTTTCCACTACCCTCACGCTCCTGCTTCCAACAATTGTAATTATCTCGTATAGGATTCAACTCATTCCTCCTTCGGAATAGGGATATAGCCCTAGCAGTAGGCTCGGAGTACTTGATTTCTGAGTGTGGGATACAAAATCTTATTTTGTAGAACCACGGCCAGCGATTCAAAATAGGCCTCGACGAGCAAGTCCCTATCAGGCCGCCCAGGCGAGGCTGACGCCTTTTAGAGCCAGTCCTAGGGGACGAAAGGAGAATTTGTAGAATGGAATCTGCCCACCAGTTGAGGCTGCAGCAGCTCCCCTTGAAAGTGCAGAGGCTGGGAAAAAATTCTGGTAGGTGTGCCTGATCAGGGGAGGAGAAGGAGGAGATATGGGGTCTCCGAGAAGTCGCCGGAGGGACAGGGCGGACTGCTCGGAGGGGGAGTGAATGAAAATTTCCAGAGAGGAGCCGACCCTCTTTCCATGGCCTCTCCCTCAAATCCATCTTTTTTCATGCACTTCTTTTGCCCGCGAGGCTGATTAGGAAGTCAAGCAGCTTCCTGGCTCCTTGTGCTCCAGAAGTGGCGCTCGATCTAAGATAATGGGGACCATAGCTCCCCGTCTCCTTAGCAGCTTTTCCCTGCCTCCCTTGGCCCTGGGCCCTCCACTCCACTTCCACCACGCCCCCTTCTTTGCTCTCCTCAGCCTCAGTATTGTTCTTAAATTCTAGCTCCCCACTCCTAGCTTCCTTCTCCAGGTTGGGGGAGGGTGGGGCACTGACTGAAAGGGGATTTGTTCCCGCCACTCAGTCCTTTTGAAATGCACCGCGAATCTTGCAGCTTTCTCTGCTGTTTTCCTGCTAACTCAGCTTCTGAGTAACGTGGGGAACAGGAGAAGAGATCTTGGATAAGAGAGAGGGTGGGGAGCAGGGAAGATGGCTTGGGAAGGACTTGGGAGCAAGCGGATCAGGGTCCCAGGGGATGGGAGAGGATAGTTATCCAGAGGAGCAGCCTGAGGTGAAAGGGGGTGGGAAATGAGGTGAAGTGGGTACCCTCACTTGCCCCTCGGTTCTCTGGTCAAAGAAAGTAATTGGGAAAATCGAAAATGAGCTGGGCGTTCCTGACGAGATTGCTGGAAGTTACGACCCAGTCAGTATTCTACCTTGGTGAGGAAACGGGTTGTCAATGCTGGTTATGTTCCGCCTGGGTGCTGCCGGCCGTGGGCGGAGAGGCCAATTACCGTGACAAACTGAGCGGATTCGTGTGTAACACCTGGCAGCCAGGCTGCCAAAACGTCTGCTGTAACGCCTTTGCCTCCTTCTCCCACGTTTTCCAGATCTTCCTAGGCACTGAGCCTAACGTATTCTACCTGGGCTTTGCGGTGCACCATCAGTCCCGGCGCCAGAGGACCCAGAGCAAGAGGAAGAAGAGAAGAAGCCCCAGAAGCCCCCTGATGATGGAGCCTATAATGGTCGCAGGAGGATCCGCGGGCTCCTGGGGGCCTATGTGGGCAGTTGTTGATGCGGTCTGTCTTAGAAGTAGCCTTCCCACTGGGCTGGTAGGGTCTGTGACCTGGATGGAGGTGCCTCCTTCCTATATCTGCCAGAGCAGTCCTTGCCCTCACACGGTGGACTGATTTGTGTCTCATTCCACGGAGAAGACCATCTTCCTCCTAATCATGAATGCAGTCTGTGGCCTCTGCCTCTTGGTTGTGTGGGATGGAGTTTTATTAAACCCTTTTTACCCAGTTTGACTACTCAGAGGCATCTCTAGATTCTTGCAAGAAGAGGGCCAATGCCTAAGAAATAGATTAGTTGATCAGTGGAACAGGTTAGGTTCACAAGACAAAATAGTCAACTATAGCAATCTAGTGTTTGACAAACCCAAAGATCCTAACTTTTGGGATAAGAATTAATTATTTGACAAAAATTGCTGGGAAAACTGGAAATTAGTATGGCAGAAATTAGGCATGGACCCACACTTAACACCCTTAACACCGTACACCAAGATAAGATCAAAATGGGTCCATGATTTAGGCATAAAGAATGAGATTATAAATAAATTAGAGGAACATAGGGTAGTTTATCTCTCAGACTTGTAGAGGAGGAAGCAATTTGTGACCAAAGATGAACTAGAGATCATTATTGATCACAAAATAGAAAATTTTGATTATATCAAATTAAAAAGCCTTTGTACAAACAAAACTAATGCAAATAAGATTAGAAGGGAAGCAACAAACTGGGAAAACATTTTCAGAGTTAAAGGTTCTGATAAAGGCCTCATTTCCAAAATATATAGATAGCTGACTCTAATTTATAACAAATCAAGCCATTCTCCAGTTGATAAATGGTCAAAGGATATGAACAGACAATTTTCAGATGATGAAATTGAAACTATTTCCACTCATATGAAAGTGTTCCAAATCACTATTGATCAGAGAAATGCACATTAAGACAACCCTGAGATACCACTACACACCTGTCAGATTGGCTAAGATGACAGGAAAAAATAATGATGAATGTTGGAGGGGATGGGGGAAAATTGGGACACTGGTGCAATTGTTGGTGGAGTTGTGAACAAATCCAATCATTCTGGAGAGCAATCTGGAATTATGCCGCAAAAGTTATCAAACTGTGCCTACCCTTTGATCTAGCAGTGCTACTACTGGGCTTATACCCCAAAGAGGCAGCCCTGTTTGTAGTGGAAAATGAATGAATGCCCATCAATTGGAGAATGGTTGGGTAAATTGTGGTATATGAATGTTACGGAATATTATTGTTCTTAAGAAATGACCAGCAGGATGAATACAGAGAGGCTTGGAGAGACTTGCATGAACTGATGCTAAGTGAAATGAGCAGAACCAGGAAATCATTATATACCTCAACAACGATACTGTGTGAGGATGTAGTCTGATGGAAGTGGATTTCTTCAACAAAGAGAAGATCTAACTCAGTTTTAATTGATGGACAGAAGCAGTTACACCCAGAGAAGGAACACTGGGAAATGAGTGTGAACTGTTTGCATTTTTGTTTTTCTTTCCAGGTTATTTTTACCTTCTGAATCCAATTGTTCCTGTGCAACAAGAGAACTGTTTGGTTCTGCAGACATATATTGTATCTAGGATATACTGTAACCTATTTAACATGTATAGGACTGTTTGCCATCTGGGGGAAAGGATGGAGGGAGGGAGGGAAGTCGGAACAGAAGTGAGTGCAAGGGATAATGTAAAAAATTACCCTGGCATGGATTCTGTCAATAAAAAGTTATAATTATTTAAAAAAAAAAAAAAAAAAAAAGAAGAAGAGGGCCAATGACGCAGCTAGGTGGCACAGTGAATAGAGCACTAGCACTGAAGTCAGGAGGACCTGAGTTCAAATGTGATCTCAGTCACTTAACACTTCCTAGCTGTGTGACCCTGGGCAAGTCACTTATAAACCCAATTGCCTCAAGGGGCAGAAAAGGATTGCGATAGAATGAGCGAGTATTAAGGGCAGGAGGCTACTCATATAGCACTAAGAGGGAAATACACTTCCTCCCTTCCTGTTGGTTTTAAAATTCATTGAATGAACTGGAAAGGAAACAACTATTGACCAGTGGTCAGCGATGCTGTCCACTTCCTGTCAGTCACGTGACTCCATGAGGCTCAGCCCTAGGGTTTGACCTTTTCTGCCCTACAGCTCTCTGAGAATAGGGATCACATATTTTATCCACTACATTTCATAGTCTTTTTGAGAAATATCCATTTATTTTATTCCTGCTTAACCTCATTGAATTGCTGCACCTGGGTCTGGGAAGCTTGAATGGTAGATCCAATTCCATCCCACTTCCTATTCCAAGGCTCTCAAACTGGAGCTGGAGCTGGAGCAAAATGCAGAAACAGCTGCATCTGGTCCAGAAGCAAATGGACATGGCTATGCATCTGAGCACACCTCTGGCTACAGTACCTGACAGTTCAGATCAGCCTCCAACCTACAATATCTCTACTCAGCCAAACTGGCACAACCAAGCCAAGAAAGAGACCCTGCCAAGACAACTACCTAAGGATAATCTGACCTGAAGGTCAATCCAGAGCCATCAATCTGAAGAGCAATAACATTTTTGTTTTACTGCTTTCCCTTTCAGGGTCCTCCAGCATAGAGGATTTAAAGCCATTCAAAGTGCTTTTCTTGAAATTATCTTTGGCTGGCTTCTCCAAATGAAAAGAGTGGGAGTTTTGGGCTTGGATTCATGAATTTAAATCACTTACTACTTGCAAATTATTTAGATTCCCAAGGCCCCAATTTCCTCACCTAAAAATGAAGATTGGACCAGATGACCGCTAAGAACCCTACCAGTTCTAAATTTATGGTCTTGTTATTCTACAATATAGGTGATAACTAACTTCAAAGATGTTGAGATTTAGCACGGATTTAAAAGTGGCTGAGGTGAGATTTAAATCCTCTGTTTCCTGTCTCCAAATTTGCCCTCAGGCTAGTCAAAGAGCCAAGCTGTTTCTTCCAAATGGAATTTCACCTACTCATTTCTGTCACCACCCCCACTCCCACTTCTCATCTCACCATCTGTTCTTTTTCATGCTAAACTAGTTCTTTCAAGGCAGTGATTTGGGTCTTTTTTGTTCCTTCATCCAGTGTTGTGCACAGAATATAAAAATAACCCAAATTCACATTTATGTTGTCAGTAATGGCATTTTGGTTCTTGGTGTTAGAAGACCTAAATTTGAATTTTAGCACTCACTTGAGTGTATGAACTTAAATATGAACTTAACCAATTCTTTCTTCCTTTCTGAAGTTATTTCCTTACCTATGAATTGGAGATAATATTCTTATGAGGTTTTTGTGAGGAAAGCTTTTAGTAAACCATAAAGCATCATTTGCTATTATTACAGAAAATTATCCTAAAGAACCTTTGTGAAGTAGGTAATACAAGTAGTACTGTTGCCATTTTACTCCTGGTTACAGATGGTTATTGTTGCTGAGGGGTGAAGTAACTTGCTCAGGCTCAAAGAACAGGAAGATATTTGGAGGAAATAAAAATTACACTTCCTAAGGCCAAGTTTAATGTTCTCTTTTCTGTTGAGGCCCTTTTTATAGAATTACAATCACAATCACTGTTCATTTGTTCTCTAAGGCTGAGGCTTTTTAAGCAATTGGGAACCTTAATCTCCTTGACAAAGTGGACATAAGCATAGCTCTTCCTGGCCATAGTGTCGATACTGTTACCTTATTATCTTCTTGTTCAGCTGCAGTTGGAGCTCCACATGTGATGGGAAGAATGAGAGCTTTGGAATCCTGAGAATTCAGGGCTTGAGAATCTCCACCCATAAAAGTTTTATATGTTTATGTATATTTATACACACACACACACACACACACACACACACACGAAGGTGGAGGAATAGACCTCGGTGGCCTGTCCCTCCAACTTCTTTATGGCTGTAATTCTCCTTATAGATAATTTCCTTCATCCTCACTGCAATACTCTTTTGCCTTTCTTTTCCCTTTACTCCCCTCTTCTTCCCCTCCCCCCTCCATGTCCCAGAACACTGAGTTTATTGGACAATAAACCTGGAAACTTGAAACGTGGATACTTGAAACTTTGATCATTTCAGGAACTTACCCTTCAAACATGATGTCATTTGGCATTGAAGCTGGAAAATATGATATGTCAATAAAGACTTACTTTGTTTTTGGCCACAGTTTCTTCCATCATTAGGTTTAGGAGTCACTAGGAAGTGAGTAAATCACAACAAAAGCTAGCATAAAGTAATAAACTGGACTAACTGGACCTGAATGAAATATTGAAGCGTGAAGTTTGAAAAAGGTTGCTAAGTGGGGGCTTTTTCCATTCTGTCCACGGTAAGTAGGGCTTATACTTAAACCGAAGTAAAAAAAAAAAAAAAAAAAAAAAAAAAAAGCAGGGTATTGATCCCAATCTCAGACCAAGCAAAAACAAAAATAGATTAATTAAAATACATTAGAAAACTATATCTTGCTAAAGATAATGAAGCTATAGCAATGAATTTAAGTAGTGCTGATGCTCTCCAGCTAATCAACCAGCCCCACTGGCACCCATTAAGTCCTTCCTTTCTGAAGTAATACTCTCTGATTCAATGGTACTCTTCAAGACTACACAGACACTGGGTATCTACCTGCCAAGACAAACCCAGGAATTGTATGAACACAATTACAAAATACTTCTCACAAAAATAGAGTCAGATCTAAATAATTGGAAAAATATCAATTGCTCATGGCTAGACTGAATTATTATAATAAAAATGATAATTCTATCTAAATTGGTCTATTTATTCAGTGTTTTACCAAACTATCAAAAAATTATTTTATAGAGCTAGAAAAAAATAAAATTCATCTGGAAGAACAAAAGGTCAAGAATATCAAAGGAATTAATGGAAAAAAAATACAAAGGATGGTGGTCTAGCATTAACAGACCTAAAACTATATTATAAAACAGCAGTCATCAAAACCATTAGGTAAAGGCTAAGAAATAGAGTGACTGGACCAGTAGAATAGGTTAGATACACACAACACAATAATCAATGATTATAGTAATCTAGTATTTAATAAACCCCCAATCTCTAGCTTCTGGGATAAAAAAAAAAAAATCACTATTTCATAAAATTTGCCAGGAAAACTGGAAAATAACATATCAGAAACTTGACATAGACCTACATCTCACATCTCATACTAAACAAAATAAGGTCAAAATAGATACATGATTTGAACATAAAGGGTGATACCCTAAGATTGCACAGGCAAGAACTCTACAGGGGAAGAAAAGCAGTGAACTTGAGTCCTAAATTTGCCACTTGTTAGATTTGTGACTTCAAGCGTGTTTTCTCAGTAAAGTAAAAGATGGTGAGAATTATATATTCCTTGCTTACTTCATAGTTTCTGTGATAATGAAATGAGAATGTGTGTACAATACTTTATTAACCAATTATTAGCTATTATTATAAGTAATACTTTTTTCTTTCCTCTCTAGGAAAATGGGTCTAATACTAACAATTTCTTAGGAGAAATAATAATTACCTATATTTTTGTGTATCTCTTCTCACAAGATGGGTGGACATGCATGTATTTCTTTCTTTCTCCTTGGAGAGAGTTACTCATATAGATAAAATCACAGATCCCTTGGAGTACTGACATACATTTCTGTACCACTATACAATTAGAAAATGCTTTTTACATATTATCTCACTTCATGACTTTACAGAATATGTCCTATATACATTTATCCAATTTAAAATGAGGAATTCTCTCTCATTATGAGGGAGAATAAGTGACTTGTATAAGATGACAAAGCTAATAAACCCAAATCCTAGTTCTTATTCTGTCCTGTGACAATATCTATTTCTCAGTTTAAATTAATGCAAACTAAGGTGTGAATTGTTGGTATCTGTAATCAAGGGTAACTAATTTTTAATGACTTCTGAATTCACAAGATAGAAGCCACTGATAAAGCAACAAATGTTTCTTAGCCTTTACTATGTGCCAGGCATTGTGTTATAAATGCTGAAGATATACAACAGAAAATTTTAAAAGTCTGCCCTCAATGCGCTTACATTCTGATGGAGGGTGGGAGTAATTAATATATACATAAATTTATCTGTACATAAATAGGCATGCAAAAGAAACAAATAGAGCAAATGGGAGAAAGACCAATTATATTTCCCATTCAGTCATTTTCCAATTGGTCTTAACTCTTGGTTGATCCTATTTGGGTTTTTTTTTTTTTTTTTGGCAGAGATACTATAGTAATTTGCCACTTCCTTCTGTAGCTGATTTTACAGAACTAAGGCACAGAGTTAGTAAATGTCTGAGGCCAATTTTGAAAGTGAGTCTTCCAGACTCCAAGCCAGGCACTTTATCCACTGCACCACCTAGTTACACCAAAAGATACAAATAGAGCAGATATAAAAGAGACTTTAAGGCAGAATTCAAATAGTAGGCTATTGCAATAATTCATGTGAGAGATGCTAAAATCCTGAACTATGATGGTAACTATGAATGCAGAGAAGGAGATAAATATATAAGAAAGTTATAACTGATTGGATATTTGGAGTGATTTGGAATGAGAATATGGAGTTGAGACTGACAATAAGGTTATGGACCTGGTGATTGAAAGAATGATGCTATAATCTACAGTTATGGAAAAATACAGTTGAGGGATGGGTTTCAAGAAAAAGACAATGAATTCTATTTTGGATATGTTGAGTCACATGCCTATGAGACACCCAGTTTAAAAGAACTGATGGACAATTGACAATGAGATACTAGAATTTAGGAGAGAATCCAGGGCTGGTGTTTGGAGATTGTCTTCATAGATATGATAATTGAACCTATGGAAACTCGTGAGTCACCAAGTGAAGAGAGAATGAAGGACTAGGAGAAGTTACTAAGGACTCCAAAGTATAAACTTGAGTGATGGGCATGGTACTTTGAACTCTATCTTAGATATATTGCCTTTACCTGACAGAGTTATTATAAGAATCATAGGAAACAAAATAGGCAAATCATTTTACAAACTTTGAAGTGTTATATGAATACTGCCATTAATAATAATAATAATAATAATTTCTTGTGGGACCTACAGTAAATTATTTTCTTTGCTCTAGACTTCCTGTATAAAACGAGAAGATTGTTTTATAATCTCTAAGATTCTTTTCAGTAATAAGAGTCTATAGTATTATTATTTCCACAAGTCTGGAATTTTGTAAAGATAAAATAGAACACATTGCAGGCAGATTTTTATAAAGGATCTTTCTTTTTCCTTAAATCATGTAATCCCTAAATTGTATTCCAGAGCTCCTCCCCCTGATACCTCTCCTGAACTCATGTAGGCCAGCTGTGGCATTGCCATGCCCCCACTCCATTCCCCTTTAAAGAAGGAGGCTCCATAGGCTGATGAATAATTCATTCTGTTACTTGACAAACTGTCAAATAAAACATCTTTGCTGTAAAGAGTAATACTTCTTTTTAGAATATGTAAGATGAGAGCTGGAAGGAACCTTAAAGGCTTTTGTTCCCTTTCACACATTTTTTCATATGGGAAAGCAGGTTAAGGGAATCTGGCTGATATTATAGTGTAGTAGAAGTAGTAATAGTAGTGGTAGTGGTAGTGGTAGTAGTAGTAGTAGGTGGTAGTGGTGGTAGTAGTAGTAGTAGTAGTAGTAGTAGTAGTAGTGGTGTGTGGGGAGCCGGCACTAATCTACAGCCACATAAGGCCAACCTTGAATAGGTTGAATCTCCTAATCACATTATACCAAAGACTTCCTGAATAGGAATCTCCTAATCACATCCTAACTTTGAATAGGCAGATATCTAGGCATCCCCTAATCACATCATAGAGCTTCCTGCCACCAGAAACATCTGAGCAGCTCATCCTTGGGCGGGATACCAACCCTTTGTCTAGGACCCCCACCCTGTACTGTGTTTGAATAACCCTGCCTTCTTTTCTACTGCTATATATATATCTGTACTATTGCACCCATTAAAATGAGGCTTGATCAGATGGATTTGTCTTGCCTCCATTTTGCGTGTCCCCTCTCTCTTGCCCTTATCTCTTTTCTTCCAGGGTCCACACACTCTGCCTTGCGGGCCGAGGCAGTGGTGGTGGTGGTGGTGGTGGTGGTAGTAGTAGTAGTGGTGGTGATAGTAGTAGTAGTAGTGGTGGTGATGGTGGTGATAGTAGTAGTAATAGTGGTAGTGGTATTGGTGGTAGTGGCAGTAATAGTAGTGCTAACTTTGGATTTGTGGTCAGAGCTAAATGAAGAGGTATCCAGAACCACAGTGTATTTGATTAACTTCTGATGAATTCATATCCATTAGAGCATTGGAGCCTTATAATATTTTTTTCCATTTCAAAGAGACATAATTTTAGGAGGGATTTGAGACTGATGACTGAATTAATAGATTTATGTCAATTAAATGAGGATTTCAAATGGAATATCCCAATGATTTGTTCTTGGACCTGTGCTTATTTAATATTTTTGTCAGAGAGTCAGATGAAGATATCAATGAACTCAGCCAATTATTCAGTCGATAAACATTTATGAAATTCTTATGAGCAAAAGAGTTCATAATCTAATCAATAAGACAACATGCAAATTACTATGTACATATAAGTTGAATTAATCAACAGAGGGTTAACAAATTTATAGATGATATAAAGCTATGAACTCACCTGTTAGATGAAATCCAAAAAGATCTTGGAAAGCTAGAGTATTGAAATGAATATAATAATAATCTTATTTCACTTGCTATATAATTATATATACCTTTTCTTACTTGAGCCTCACAACTCTGGGAGATATTAGGTAAAATAAAGAAATTGAAGCTGAGAGAGGTTAAGTGATTTTCAAATCCATTTCAGTTTCAACAATAAAATTATCTTCAAAAGATTTAGGCATTGGAGATATGACAAAAGTTTAAAAGCTCCCCATTTTCAAAAAACTTACATTCTACTATTTAGGGTGATATAACATGATATATAAGTAAATATGAAGTATATAAAGTAAAAACAAAATAATTTTGGAGGAGAATAAAAATAATTGGAATAATCATAGGATCATAAACTTAGAGCTGAAAAATCTCATGAAGGGACTGACACCTGGGTTGAGCTTCGAAGGGGACTAGAAATGCAGAGAAGTAAAGATGGAGGGTGGGGATATCATGGGAGTCTTGCAAAGACATGGAAGTAGGAAGGTAGGATGTCATTTTGGGAATAGAAAGTTGACCAATTTGGAATGTGAAATAATTTTTGGAAGTCTGGATAAGATTTTGAAGGGTAATAAATGCTGAGCAAAATTTTTAATTGGTCCTAGAGGCAAACTAATGAAGTAGGGGGGTGATGTAATCAGACCCTAATACTTATAATTATAGAGAACTTAAACTTACCTTAGAAAAAGTAATTTAAAAAGCCATAAATGAACTCCAAAATAAAATTAAAAACCAACTTAAGACCATATGGATTTATAAGCAAATTCTGTCATTTATTCAAAGAATAATTAATTATAGTACTACATAAATTGTTTGAAAAAATAGAAAAAGAAGGGGTTCTGCAAAATTATTTCTAAGATACAAATATGGCCTTGATACTTAAACCTGAAAGAATCATAATAAAAGAAAACTATAGGCCAGTATCACAAATGAATTTTGATACACAATTTTAAATAAAATATTATTAAGGAGTTTTTTTCTTTTTTGTTTTTTTTTTTCTTTTGATGTATTTTTTTTTTTTTTTGCTCAGCATGACAAATATGGAAATATGTTTAGAAGAATTGTGCACATTCAACCCATATCAGATTGCTTGCTGTCTTGGGGAGAGGAGAGAGAGGAGGAGAGGGAGAAAATTTTGGAATGCAAGGTTTTGTGAAAGTGAATGTTGAAAACTATCTTTGCATATATTTGGAAAAGTAAAATACCATTTTAAAAAAGAAAAATAATAATATTAAGAAGACTATTGTATAATATCACATATAATATGACCATATAACAAGAATGCAGGGCTCCTTCAGTATTAAGACCATACTAACCATTTTGTTATTGATCATACTAACACTAAGAAAAATAAAAAACACATTATTATATCATTAGATGGAGAAGGAACTTTTAATATGTTATTAACTATTAACTATTTAATATGCTATATAACTATTCCTATTAAAACCCCTAGAAGACATAGGAATAAATGGATCTTTCTTTAATTTAATAAGTAGTATCTATTTAAAACTAAAATCATAAGCAAAGAGTAAACAAAATCACCATTGTTGATTTACTTAAAGAATTCTAGGAATTGGGAGGGGGAGCAGGGAACAATTAGCTAAATTGGTAGGGTAGTAAAAAGACATATATTCATCCTAATATATCCTTCTTCCTAACCCTACAACTTCTAAAGAATTCTAAAAAAAGGCAAAATCCTGAGTGGGAAATCTAAAGGGAAAAAATCACAGTGAATCATTTTTTCCGACCCAGAACAGCATAGGGAGACAGAGAGATTTGTAGATGCTGAAGATAGTTTTCAGCAAAGAATGATCACTGAGAATTCCAGGGCAGGAAGAGAAATCATTCTACATGAATCTCGAAAGAAGCTAGACACTCTCTGAGATGCTGACCCTTATATGAACTGTTGTTTTTCTGAATACAAAGAGAAAGGTTAAAAAAAGAAAAAAAAAAGGGGGGGGGGGAGAAGAAATGCATGCCAGGACTTCAATTTCTGCTCTGACATGGACCAGAAAGAGCAAAATGTTGTGAAAGAGTTCAGATCAGGATCAAGCCCAGTTTTGATCACTGTGAACCTATTGGTTCATGAGATTAATGTGCAACAAATTTCTTTGGTTATAAAATATGACATGCCTAACTAATAATTGTGAAAATTATATTTATAGATTTAGCAGAAGTGGTTGTTTGAGGAGGAAAGATATAAATTTTGTTACTGAAGAAGATATCCCTCTGTTGAGCTTGATTTGAACGTATCAATGAATAGTTGATTTAAAATATGCCCTGAACTTCTTCCCTTGGGAATATTGAATCTTTTCTCAATGTTCATAACAAATCAGAATACAGTTTTTGACACCAAAGCAACTGTAATCATGACCTTCTAATCATGTGCTACAGAAAATCATACAACTTGACTATTTATATTTCACTTCTGGAAAATCTTATGGATTTGATCTTTAAACCCACAACTCATCATTTCATCTGTTTCATCCAAGACAAACATCTTGATCCATTTTGGATCTACTGTTAAGCATATCAAATACTTACACTGGAGTTCCAACAATACTGTGTAGTGTTTTATCTCTTTAGGTAAAGAATTATTGGCTTTCTCCTTTAGTAAGATTGTTAGGATTGAATGTAAAAGATATGTAGTCTATAAAATCTCTCTATATTAGACATTTCCCTCCTAGTTCTGTAGAAGTTGTTGTGTTGGATGTTCTTTACTGTCTAATAATTCACTTGTGGACTAAAAAAATATAAGTGCAGTATAAAATTAGCCAATTATGTTAAACTTTATTGTACTCAGAAAAGGCCTTTCAAATGAATTAATTTTTTGAAAAGTTATTTGAAATTGGTTTTTTTGGCATTGTATTTATTCAATACAGCATTTGATAGTGTTAACTATGGACTAGACCTTGTTGCTAACCCCCAACAAGTAATCACAAACTAGATAAAGCTAAAACCAAGTAAAAATTGCCATATTACAAACTTTAATGAAGATTGAATGTTCAATAAATTACTTGCATATTAAAAAAGAATTTTAACATTTGAGAATTAACAATTGAGATATGGCTCTTATTCTCATAAATTTAAATCAGCTCTTTATATATCATGGAAATGAGACTTTAATCAGAAAAAATTGCTGCAAGTCAATATGAATTAACAGTGTGACACAATGATCAAGAAATTGTAATTTTAGACTGCAGTAAGCAGTGTGGTATCCAGAAAAAGGGAGGTGATAACCTCATTGTACTCAATCCTTGTTGGCCCAAATTTGGAATATTGCATTCATTTCTGGGTGCTATATTTGAGGAAGTGTATTGATAAGATGATAGGGGCAGCAGTGATATCAACTTGAATAGTATATGATCACCCCTGCCAGTTACATATTAATTTAGAAAACCATATATTAACATTATGGATATTTTATTGTATTTTTATTTTTATTAAATATTTTCCCATTACATTTTCTGTTGGACCATGTGTCTGACACCTCTGATATAGTGAAGATCTGTGCTCAAAATCCCATCTTTTTCATTTAATTATGGGATATTGAAAAAGTAACTTAACTTTTGTGCATTTTAAGCAATACTCTCAGAATTATTCACTAAATCAGAAATAGATTGTGATCTTCATTAGTGAGGGAGATTTCACACTAAGAATTCTCTCTCAAAAACTGAGAAAAATCATAAGTCCTATGAAATAGTGTAATATCATTCCTCATATGCTATGGAACCAAGGTTCCTCTTTACCCTGGTTACCTTCCTCTGGACATTCTCTATCTCATCATTGTTTTTAAATTATAATGCCTAAAACTAAGCACAATCTTTCAACTGGGTGATACTGACAAAGTATAGTGAAACTATTATCTCTCTGTTCCTGGGAGATATGACCTCGATGTAACCCAAGATCATTTTACTTTTTGGGGGGACTACATTACACTAATTCAGATTGAGTATGAAGTTCATGAAGACCCCTGAGCTTTTTCAGAACAACTGTCTTCTTACCATGTCTCCCATATTTTGTATTTGTGAAGTTTATTTTTTGCACCCAAGTATAAGACTTTACATTTATCTCTATGGAATTTAATCTTATTAGAATCAATCTAATGTTCTAGTATGTTGAGATGCTTTTGGATTCTAACTATAATCCAATACGTTAATTTGTCATCTGCAAATATGAGAGTGTGTGTCATTTGTGCCTTTACCTAGGTCACTGATAAAAGTATGGAGTATGGAATAGCACATGGTCAAAGATAGATTCCTAGAGCTTTTTTGCTTTGTGGACATTGAGCCACTGACACACTGGAATGTCCAGAAAAGAGTAACTAGAAAGATGAAGAACCTTGAGTCCATATCAGGTAAAGCTTGATCCAAGGATGTAAAGGACTGAAACTCTAAATAGATGCACTGGAATCAGACAACTGAGCACTTAAGGCTAATTACCTATTGGACAATGCTCTTGTTAGCATATGCTTGGGAAAATGACCCTTCTCACTATTCTGTGCTGGCTCGATCTTTTGGTGTATACAGATAATCGTAGGGGGATTAAGGGGTAGAGGAAGACAAGCCAGAGTGACTTTGGAGAAGGGAGGTCAGTAGGTGAAGAGCTTGTGGCAGTTTCATCCATCTCCTTTACTTCTCCCACTAAAGATCAAAGACTTTTGCTGATCCTGACTCTGGCTGATCCTGAAGTCAACATGGAGCTAACCCGGACTTCACACAAGGAACTGGGAACTTTTTGACCTGAAAAAGCAAATATTCATGTAAGATCATTTTCCAGTATTAAAATGCTTTTGTAGAGGAGAAAGCAGACCTGTTGCTTAGCTCCAGAGGACAAAAAGAAGAATAATGAATACCAAATTGATCAGCTATTATAGTGGGGATCCTGGAGTGGATGAAATAGCCACTGAGGTCCTTTTTAACATAACTCACATATCATGTGATTCGGTGAAGTATTGTTGAGCTGGACTGTGTGCAAAAGATGCCCAAGGTGCTGATGAGGACTGATTAAAGGAAGTAGGTAAAGATATCTAGCCCAGGAAGACTTAAGACATGATAACATTTAAAATAAAAATTAAAAAAAACAAGTTCACTTTTGTTTCACCAAAATAGGGATTTATTTTCTCTCAAAGGATATAAAACTATCTCTAGGATGTAATAGGATCCTGTCTGCCTTGATGCTCCTTCTTGGTCACCTAAGGACATGAAAAGTCCCACTCAAGTGTCCTGTGGTCTAGATTCTTTTCCATATGGATACCAGCATCGATAGAAACTAAATGTATCCCTCTTGCATATATTTGCTATGTTGGAAGTAAACTTCCTTTAGTTAACTGTTCGATAATTTATGAGTGCCTCATTTTGTCCCCAAACTAGATATGAATTAACAGGGCAATGGTATATGCTCCTCATCCTCAATCAATCAATAAACATTTATTAAGAACATATTATGTATAGGAACATGCTAAATTCTAAGGATACAAAAAGAGGCAAAAGACAGTGCCTACCCTCAAGAAGTTTACAATCTAATAAAGCAAAAACAACAACAAAGCAAACAAAAAACCCCAAACCCACAAATATTTCATTTGGCTCTTACAACAACCCTGTGAGGTAGGTGCTATTATTATTCCTGTTTTATACATGAGAAAACCGAGGTAGATAATGATTAACCAATTTTCCCACTATCACATAGCTAACCAATATTCAAAGTTCAGTGTTCAAACTGACTTCTTCCAGACTCTGGGTCCAGTACTCTATCCACTCCTTATCTTAACTGCTTCAGCCATTGAGAACACTAAGTATGATCATTGGACTAGACCCTTTGACATGAAGGGAAGTAAAGTACAGTAAAACTGGGAAGGTAGGTTGGAGATAAACTATTGAGGATTTTCAGTGCCAAATATAGGAATTTGTATTTTATCCGAGGCTATTAAGAGCTACTTAATGAAGTGATAAAAACCATCCTTCAGTTATATTAACTGACAGTTGTTTGGAGGAGACTGGAGTCCCCTTTAGCACTAAGATTCTAAGATTGTGATTTCTATATGTGGAGTGTTATTCGGGTAGGATTGCTACATGTAAGTTAGCAATAACTAGCCACACTAACACTATAAATGTAATGGATGTCTATGACTAAACTTATTCTTAGCTTAAATAGACCTAGAAGAAGTCACTAAATTGTATGGTGAACTTATACTTCAGGAGATCAGAAGAATAGATTAGTGAATGTTGGTGTAACGCAAGAAAGTTTCAAATATAATAATAGGATTTGAATTAAATAAGGGGCAGACAGGATTTAGATATGTAAATTAAGTAGGGGGAAATCTAATGACTAATTGAATTGTTCCTAAAAACTGTCCTCATGTTAATATTCTGGAGTCAGAACTCCAGAGATCCTGAAAACTGCTGACTCATGAGAAAAAATTTTCCCATGCACTGCAGGGTACAACAGAATTAGCACTGAATTTGGAAAATGAAGTTTTGAGTTTTAATCCCAAATCCAACTTTGCTACTTGACCATAAGCAACCTCTCTGATTCTCAGATTTTTTTTCATCTCTAACATAAGGAATTTGATCAGGGCAACTATGTGGTGCATTTGATGGAGTGCTATTCTTGGAATCAGAAGATTCATCTTTATAAATTCAAATCTGGCCTTGGACACTTATTAGCTGTGTAACCCTAAGCAAGTCACTTGTTCTATTTGCCTCAACTTCTCATTTTTAAAAATAAGCTGAAGAAGGAAGGAAATGGCAAACCACTCTAGTATCTTTGCAAAAAAAAAGAAAAAAGAAAAGAAAAAGAAACATTGTTGGAGAGATGGAAGGAGCCATAGAGATTATCTAGTCTTATTCTTTATGTTATTATGTCATTTCAATTATGCCAATTATGTCTGAGAGACAGTGATAAAGTAGGGAAGGTTTTTCAAAGTATGGTTTGGGAACCCTTTTTCAGAGAATTCATGAGGTCAAAATTATTTTTGTAATATTAAAAATATTTAAATTTCTAATGTAATAAATATTGCTAGATATAGCTCACATAAACAATATCTTAAGATTTTTATTATTAATCAGAGAAATGCAAATTAAGACAACTCTGAGATACCACTACACACCTGTCAGATTGGCTAGAATGACAGGGAAAGATAATATGGAATGTTGGAGGGGATGTGGGAAAAGTGGGACACTGATACATTGTTGGTGGAATTGTGAATACGTCCAGCCATTCTGGAGAGCAATTTGGAACTATGCTCAAAAAGTTATCAAACTGTGCATACTCTTTGATCCAGCAGTGTTACTACTGGGCTTATTTCCCAAAGAGATCATAAAGAAGGGAAAGGGACCTGTATGTGCCAAAATGTTTGTGGCAGCCTGTTTGTAGTGGCTAGAAGCTGGAAAATGAATGGATGCCCATCAGTTGGAGAATGGTTGAGTAAATTGTAGTATATGAATGTTATGGAATATTATTGTTCTATAAGAAATGACCAGCAGGATGAATACAGAGAGGATTGGTGAGACTTACATGAACTGATGCTGAGTGAAATGAGCAGAACTAGGAGATCATTATATACCTCAAGAATGATACTGTATGAGGATGGATTCTGAAGGAAGTGGATTTCTTTGACAAAGAGAAGATCTAACTCAGTTTCAATTGATCAATGATGGACAGAAGCAGCTACACCCAAAGAAAGAACACTGGGAAATGAATGTAAACTGCTTGCATTTTTGTCTTTCTTCCCAGGTTATTTTTACCTTCTGAATCCAATTCTTCCAGTGAAACAAGAGAACTGTTCGGTTCTGCACACATATACTGTATCTAGGATACACTGTGACATATTTAACTTGTATAGCACTGCTTGCCATCTGGGGGAGGGGGTGAAGGGAGGGAGGGGAGAAGTCGGAACAGAATTGAGTGAAAGGGATAATGTTGTAAAAAAATTACCCAGGCATGGGCTCTGTCAATAAAAAGTTATAATAAAAAAAAAAAAAAAAGAAAAGAAAAAAAAAGATTGTAAAGATTTTAATGCAGACCAAAAGGTTTGAAAAATACTGGTACTTGTGAGTATGCAGTGGATAGATACCAACAGAGGAGAGAGAACCATAGATAGCTGGACTTCTTAAAATCAGGACTACCAAAGTTTAAGTCCTGTTTGATGAGAATTGGTTCTATGAACTTAGGCAAGGCATTTATACGATTTTAGTGTCTCAGTAAGCTCTTCAAGGCTCTAAATTACAGAAACATTACTGATATGCACTGATAAATATAATTTCTACATCTGAGAATTTCTATATTGGGAGGTCTCCCCCCCCCCCCAGAAAAAAATCACCCCAACAACTCCATAAGAAAGGCATACAGACATTATCTTCTTTTAACAAATTTAAGTTAAATATCTAAGATATACAGTCACAATCAGCACTGGAGGAAATAAGGACAAGGATTACAATCCTTATAAACTAGGAGGGAGATACAACATATATTTTGTAAATATATAGAAAACCTATGGATCTTTACTCACAATAATTTTCTTTTTTAAGAGCAGCTAGGTAACCTGGAATCAGGGGAATACTTGACCTCAGACACTTACTAGCAGTGTGACCCTGGGCAAGTCACTTCACCCTGTTTGCTTCACTTTCCTCTGTAAAATGCACAGAAGAAAGAAATAAACCATTTCAGTATCTTTGACAAGAAAACCTCAAAAGGGGTCAAAAAGGGTTGGACATGACTGAAAAAAAACAACAAAATGTTTGTTTTTTTTTAATGCAAAAAATATATAGGATTACAAGTGAAATCAATTATATTAAAATAAAGATGTGTGACATATTTAACTTGTATAGGACTGCTTGCCATCTGGGGGAGGGGGTGAAGGGAAAGAGGGGAAAAGTCGGAACAGAAGTGAATGCAAGGGATAATGTTGTAAAAAAAAATTACCCAGGCATGGGCTCTGTCAATAAAAAGTTATAATAATAAAAACAAAATGTTAAAAAAAAATAAAGATGTGTTTTAATCTATATTGGATTACTTGCTGTCTAGAGGAGAGGAAAAAGAGGAAGGGAGGGAGAAAAATTTAGAACACAAGATTTTGCAAGGATAAATGTTGAAAACTATTTTTGCATGTATTTTGAAAAATAAAAGCTATGATAAACAATAAATAGAATAAAGATGTGATTTTTTTTTTCCTCATTCAAATTTACAGATCCTCAGACACTATCCACAGATCGTGTGGACTCCAGAATAAGAATACCTATGGTCTAGACAAAATCTAAAAGGTAACCAGAATGGTGATGTGTGTATCATGGAAAATTGGCCAAAGGAACTAGGAATGCTTACCTTGAAAAAACAAAGACTCAGATAGGAGTCTTTTAGTTACAGAAGCAAGATTACAATATATTGGGTAAGATTGGCTATGTTTGACCCCAAAGGACAGAACCAGAAGCAATAAGTTTCAGAGGTAAATGCATTTTATTAAGTGCTTACTATATGTCAGGCACTGATTAAAACATACAATTTTATCTTATTATTTGTTAATTTATTTTTATTATTTAGTTTTGTTTTTAAAAGATATAATTTCTTCAGGAGTTATATTCTAACAAAGCCTATATTTTGAAGAGAGTTGTTCAGTGGTGGAGGGAAAACTTGCTTGTAAATGTCTTAAGTTTTCAGTCTAGGAGGGTAATCAGATGATAAGATTGCCAGGGAGGACAATTGGATAAGATATGAAGTTGAAACATTGATGTCATTAAAAACAACAAAGCAACTTCCTAACAATTAGAACTATCCAAAAGAAAAACATGTTGAGAGATAGGGTTCTGTCTTCTACTAGAGGCTGGATGACCACTTATCAGATATATTAAAGTGGGGACTTTTTTCAGAAAGGGATGGAACAAGATAGCTCCTTAGAATTCTTACATTTTGTGATTCTGTGGTCTACAGCAGAAAGAGTTTGGGATTTGGGGAGAGAAAAAACAATAGGGGAAATATAGGAGAACTTGAAACTGGAGAAAAGTAAGGTAGCATAAGAGCTTTAAAAAAAGTGAAGTTACTTTCAAGGTGAAAACAGAATGAGAAAGTGCTAATGAGAACAATGATTGCTAGGGGAATTAAAGTCTTAACCCCGGCAGTTTACTCTTGTCAGCTCTTCTGGGCAGCTGCTAGAATTTATGACAATGGATTGTCCTAGGCTTTGAAGTGAAGGATGATTTTTTTTTTTTTTTAAATTGGATTTGAGAGTTTTGGGCATTGCAGAGATCTTTACCTACAATTTAAGTATAGGACCATTCTCCCACCTAGAAAACAGAGAAGGAGAGACTCAAAAACATCTTTCAAAAGCAAAATCTAGTTAATGGAGATTTACAAATTCAAAAAGTAGGCAGATAGGTGATGCAGTCCACAGTGCTGGGCCTGGAGTTCAAATTCTGAGTTCAAATTCCATCCCATACACTTAATTAGTTTTGTAAGTCACAGCCTCAGTCTCAATTTCCTCAGCTGTAAAATGGGGATAGTAATAGCAGGATGGAGAGGATCAAATGAGATAATATTTGCAAAGCCCCTGGAATACAGTGGGTACTATATAAATGCTAGCTCTAATGATTGTCATTACCATTTAATGTACAATCCTTCCTTCTGTTCTACATCTACAGAAATACTCACTTTGTGTGATATTTGCTAGATTCAAAATATGAAAATTTTATAGAAAGAAGTCAAAGTCAACCAGCATTTATAAAGTGCTAGGCACTGTGTTAAACAGAGGAATACAAAGAAAGGCAAACAAATCTCAGGAGGGAAGAGGTTTGAAGCTAGAATATCATATAGATCAGGGTTTCTTAAACTTTCTCCACTAATGACCCCTGTTTCTCTGAGAAATTTTTTTTCAAATCAGATATGTAGGTATGTTAAATAGGTATACAAATGAAACATTTACCGATAATAAATCATAAAAAATTATTTTAAAACAATTCTTTTATCATTTATTAAAGGCAAATTGGCATATTGAGATGGAATTGTTTATTATTTCTACATAAAGAATTAAATCTTGGTGGAATATTTGATACCTTTTACTGT
This sequence comes from Sarcophilus harrisii, assembly GCF_902635505.1. Classification (NCBI taxonomy): domain Eukaryota; kingdom Metazoa; phylum Chordata; class Mammalia; order Dasyuromorphia; family Dasyuridae; genus Sarcophilus; species Sarcophilus harrisii. The sequence continues at coordinate 337,023,905 of NC_045426.1, forward strand.
TGCCAAATTTTTTCTGATCCTCACATTCAGTTACCTGACTCCATATGTTTAAGAAACTTTGATGCAGAGGAGAAAGGGAAGATCTACTAGGAATTTATAACGGATATGAAGATATTTTTTGAAAGGAAAGATATGAAGCAAAAAGAGGAAGTGGTTTATCTTTTCAGGAACTTGGATGTAATTTGATAGTTTTTATCTGGGAAGATACTAAAGTAAAGGACAGAGGAAGAGATCATGAATGGTGATTGCTGGATGTGATAACTTATGAAATTTTTTTCAAATTATATATAAAAACAGTTTTTTTAAACTTTCTCCTTTATTCTTCTAATTTTGAGTTCCAAATTCCCTCCCTTCCCTTCCCCTGAGATAGCAAGCAAGTAGATAATCTCCATATCTACATCATACAAAACATTTCCATATTAGCCATATTATAAGAGAAGCCTTCCCCTACTCCCCCCCAAAAGATAAATAAGGAGAAAAAAATGCTTCAATCTATATCTAGACTCCATCAGTTGTTTTTTTTTGGAGATACATAACATTTTTTTTTTATCACAAATCCTTTGGAATTGTCTTAGATCAGTAGTTCAGTTATTCTCTATTGTGCCTGATAACATTTAGTTAGCTTTTTTATCACTCCTTATCTTTCTTGTCTCTCCCAGGATTAAGATCCTGTACTGGCTTCTTCTGAGACACATTCCTCAATTTCCTTATCATTTTTTCTAGCTTCTTTTCCTACAATCAAATACAAATACAATCAAATTAGATTGTATTCTTAGTTTCTTTTGCTACATTGTCCTCCATGTCCTAACCATAACTTTATGTGTCCCCTAAGGCTTTACGGGGGTTTTTTCTTTTCCTTCTATATGCTCTCTCAGAAACTGTCATCTCGCTGTAGCTTATCTCCTCCATGCAAATGACACCTAATTACAAATCCAGGTGAAATTTCTTACTTTAAATCCTGTGTCACTAATTGCTTACTAGGCATGGAAATCATGGAGCCATCTTCACCCCTTTCCTATCTCCTCTTCTGCCTCATAAAGTCAATTATCAAAACTTTTACAACATTTCTAACAGCCATTCCCTTCTGTCTTCTCATTTGGCTACCACCCTAGTTTAAGGTAGTATTTATCTTTTTTTCTACTGGATTATTATAAATATCTTCTAATTGAATTCCCTGATTCCTAACCATAATTTCTTCAACTGATACTCCGCCCCAAAACAATGCTTTTAATGCACAAATCTGACTCTATTATTCCCCTGATCAAAAATCTTCAGTGGCTCCCTGTGGATTTTAGAATCAAATACAAACTCTTCAGTTTGGCATTGAAAATATTGACAATGTGTCTTTAATCTTGGTACCTACTAGTTCTATTACCCTGAGCAAGTCACATAACCCCATTTGCCTCAGTTTCCTCATTTGTAGAATGAGCTAGAGAACAAAGTGGCAAAGCACTCCAGTATTTGTGCTAAGAAAACCCTTAAAAGGGGTCATGAAGACTTGGACATGACTGAAAATGACTGAACAACAACAAATGTTTCATGAACTCAGCAATCCTTTTATCTATTCTATGCTTTTGTACTAACTGGATCCAGCACCTGGACAATTCCTCCACCTATTTATTTCTTTTATAAGTGTGTATGGATGTATGTGTATTTCAATACTATTTTACTTTTCTAATTACATTGTAAAGATAGCTTTCAACATTCATTTTTGTAAAATTTTGAGTTCCAAAATTTTTTCCCTCCTTCCCTTCTCTTCTTCCCTCCCCAAGACAACAAGCAGTTGATATAGTTTATACATGTGCAATTATTTTAAACATATTTCTATATTATTCATGTTATGAAAGAAAAATCTGAACAAATGGGGAAAACCATGGGGGTAAAAAACACAACCAAAAAAGGTGAAAATACCATAATTTGATTCACATTCAATCTATATAGTCTTCTCTCTGGATATGGATGGTATTTTTCACCCCAAGTCTACCGGAATTGTCTTGGATCATTGTATTGCTAAGAAGAACTAAGTCTATTATAGTTGATCATCATATGATCTTTTTTTTTTAAAAAATATTCATTTAACAAAACAAAAACAGAATTCTACAATATATTGTTTACTGTGAAATACATTTGACACAGAGACCTATAAAGAGTAAAGGTAAAAGGTTGGAACAGAATTTATTATGCTTCAGCTGAAGTAAAAAAGGCAGGGGTAGCAATTCTGATCTCAGATAAAGTAAAAGTAGAAATAGATCTAATTAAAAGATATAAGGAAGGAAAGTACATCTTGATAAAAGGTACAGAAGTAATAATTATATTAAATGTATATGTACCAAGTGGTAGAGTACACGAATTATATATTATGCCAGTTATAGAAAGAAATAGACAGCAAAACTCTATTAGTGGGGGACCTCAACCTTCCCCTTTAGGAATCAGACATATCTAACTACAAAATAAACAAGAAATAAACTAGGGAAATTAATAAGATCCTAGAAAACCTAGATATGATAGACTTCTGGAGACAGAGGAATACATCTTTTCCTCAGTAGTATATGACACGTATACAAAAATTAACCATGTATTAGGGCATAAAAACCTCACAATCAAATGCAGAAAGCCAGAAATAATAAATGCTTCCTTTTCAGACTACAATGCAATAAAAATTATATTAAACAAAGAGGCAGGGAAATAAAAACCAATTGGAAATTAAATAATCTAATTCTAAAAATGAGTGGGTCAAACAACAAATCACAGAAACAATCTATAATCTCATCCAAGAGAATGACAATAATGAAACAACATACCAAAACCTGTGGGATGTAGCCAAAGAAGTTCTTAGGGGAAATTACATATCTCTTAATAGCTCCTTGTATAAAATACAGAAAGAGAAGATCATTGAATGGGGCATGAGCAAATTAAAACCCCCTAATTAAATACCAAATTAGAAATTCTGAAACTCAAAGGAGAGATTAATAAAATTAAATTAAGAAAACTATTGAACTAATTAATAAAACTAGGACTTGATTTTATGAAAAAAAAATCAACAAAATAGATAAATATTTGTTTAATTTGATTAGAAATAGGGAAAAAAAAAACAAATCATCAACATCCAAAATGAAAAGGATGAACTTACTACCAATGAAAAAGAAATTAAAGCAATCATCACATAGTCTTGCTGTTATGTGTACAATGTTCTTTAGTTCTGCTTATTTATTCAGCAACAGTTCATGTATTTCCAGGCTTTTCTAAAATCAGTGGCTCATCATTTCTTTAAGAACAATAAAATTCCATTATAATGTTTAAAATGATTGTACATGTGTACCCTATATAAGGTTGTTTATTGTCTTGGGTAGGAAGGGGGGTGAGAGAGGGAAGATTTGGAATTCAAAATCTTACAAAAATGAAAGTTGAAAAACTAAGTAAATGGAAAAATAAAATAATTATCAGTTTTATAAAAAAGTTATTATATTCATATATCATAACTTATTCAACCATTCCCCAATTGATAGGCATTCACTCAATTTAAAGTTACTTGGGACCACAAAAAAAAGCTGCTACAAACATTTTTTGCACATGTGGGTCCTTCACTCTTTTGCGATCTCATTAGAATAAAGGTCTAATAGGGACAATGCTGGATCAAAGGCTATGCACTTTTATCTATTCTTACAATCCCTACTCTCCTTCATTTACTCAATTGTTTTTATTCCCCAGTAGGATGTGAACACATGGAGAGATTGTTTTCCATTTTTGTCTTTGAAGATACTAAGGACATAATCACCATCCTCACCATCAAACTTAAAGGAATATACTTTTAACAGTGGACCTTTCATCTTAAGACCAGAGTTGTGTTGATTGATGAGTGCCTCACAGGATTCATTATTAAGTGACAGACCCCTGCCATGCTTCATTTTACATCCCTGCATTCTTCTTATCTTTGACCATTATCATTCAACTTCCAAATACCCTCTAGCCCACTCAACTGCTCACCCATTCGTTATAGCTTAGGATCCATAATCATACTACACAAGGCTATAGTTATTGAAAAAATTCTATCAATTCACTTACCGGTAGTCCCACTCATTACTTTTGTGACTTTTTTCTGAACAAAAATAAATGGGTCGGTTTCAATCATCATGTGATAGAGAGCCATCCGCACCCAGAGAGAAGGCTGTAGAGACTGAGTGTGGATCACAACATAGTATTTTCACTTTTTTTGTTATTTGCTTACTTTTTGTTTTCTTATTCATTTTTTCCTCTTTTTGATGTGATTTTTCTTATGCAACATGATAAATGTGGAAATATATGTAGAAGAATTGCATATGTTTAACAAATATTGGATTACATTCATCTAGGGGAGGGGATAGGGGAAAGGAGGAAGAAAAAAATTTGGAACAAAGTTTTGCAAAGGTGAATGTTGAAAATTATGTGAAGTGACTCAAGTTTATAAGAATTCAAGCCATTCTCTAATTGATAAATGGTCAAAGGATATGAACAGAAAATTTCTTCAAATGAAGAAATTGAAGCCATTTCTAGTCATGTGAAAAGGTACTCTTAAATCACTATTGATCACAGAAATGAAAATTAAGACAACTCTGAAGTACTACTACATACCTCTCAGATTGGCTAACAAGATAGGTAAAGATAATGATAAATGTTGGAGGGGATGTGGGAAAACTGGGACACTAATACATAGTTGGTGGAATTGTGAACTGATCTAATCATTCTGGAGAGCAAGTTGGACCTATGCCCAAAGAGTTATCAAACTGCATATCCTTTGATCCAGCAGTGTTTCCACTGGGCTTATATCTCAGAAAGATTATAAAGGAGGGAATAGGATCCACATAATCAAGAATGTTTGTGGCAGCCCTTTTTGTAGAGTCAAGAAACTGGAAAATGAGTGGATGCCCATCAGTTGGAGAATGGCTGAATAAATTATGGTTTATGAATGTTATGGAATATTGTTCTGTAAGAAATGACCAGCAGGATGATTTCAGAGAGACCTGTAGAGACTTACATGAACTGATGCTAAGTGAAGTGAATAGGACCACGAGATCATAGCACGAACAGCAGCAAGATTATATGATGATCAATTCTGATGGAAGTGGCTCTTTTCAATAATGAGACTACTGAGGCCAGTTCTAATGATCTTGTGATGGAGAGCCATCTACACCCAAAGAAAGGACTGTGGGAACTGAGTGTGTATCCCAACATAGTATTTTCTTTTCTTTTCTTTTTTTAAAGCATTTTCACTTTTTTTCTTGTTTGCTTGCATTTTGTTTTCTTTCTCATTTTTTCCCCTTTTTGGTCTGATTTTTCCTGTACAGCAGAATTGTGGAAATATGTATAAAAAAACTGCTCATATTTAACATATTTGGGATAAATTGCTGATTAAGTCAGTGAATATAGGAAAGGAGGAGAAAAATTTTGGGAACACAAAGTTTTACAATGGTGAATGTTTAAAACTATGCATATATTTTAAAAATACAAATTTTAAAAAAGAAAAAAAGAATATGGCTTTGGGGCAGAGGGACAGCCTGCTTTCTGATATAACCCTATGTTAACTAATTAATCTTCCCAATTAGATGCTAGGCCAAAATTATTTCTATACTACCAAAGGATACATGTACCAAGTCCTAATTTTCTAAATTTTAGTCATTTAGTCAAAGGAGAAGTCCTAAACCTGGAATCTCTAGAATTTATAGAATGAATGAAACACATTTTATTAAGTAGGCACAAACCACAAGCAGCTGGTATTGCAATGGAGAGAGTGGGACTGGAGATAGGAAGACCGGAATTCAAAGCTTACCTCAGACACTAGTCATGGGATCCTGGGCAAATCACTTAACCTCTGCCTCAATTTCTTCAACACAAAATGTAGATAATAACTCCCATCTTACAGAGTTGTGATAATATTGTAAAATATTTGTCAAGGCATTATATAAATGCTCATTTTCCTGTAGATGAAGCATCTATCTTATGCTTTGCTATAGAACCAGAGCCCTTCATTTTTCTAATGAGGTTGGCTTCTAAGTATGCAGTTCTCGATCTCTGTAGGATTAGCATACTGTAAGAGTTGGCAGTAATTTGGAACATCGTGTCCAATATTTGGAGCACCATAAACTGCAAAGCCTCTTCCTCTCTCATATCTGTTTGGATCCAGGGCTTCTTCTTCTCTTTATGGAAAGGAAGGACTATCAGTTTTAAACCAGAACAAAATCTCTCAAAATCCAGGCTGAAAATGATATAGTCACTTGGACTTTGTTTTTTTTTTTTATTTATTAAATCAAACAGGTATTTATTGACTCACAAAACTTACAAATTCAACTACCAGAACATATCCCAGTGTAGGATAAGTGGCAGAAAAGGCTATCTCTAAGACTGACTGCACTAGCAACTGCTCAAAAATCAAGCACCCCACCCCCACCCCATCTTTGAACTCTTTTGTGACCATTGAGGGCCCAGTGAAGGATTTGGATGGTTTGAGGGGAAAATGGGCATTGGATTATGACAGGTTTCAGAACCTGAGAAAGTAAGAAGGGACCACTTAAGATCACACTCACAAACTAGCTAATTAAAAATAAAGTATGCAACAAAACGGCATTTCCTTTAGATACGTTTCCAAATTTCCTCTTCCAGAGTCCAGATGTCAAATTCTTGTCTTCCCGAAATCAGATTGAGTTTGAAATTTATGAACAATAGTAAATCCAGATTTCACTGATCTGCAAAGGGAAAAACCAGCATCAATAAATACTGAAAAAGATCATAAAATTAAGAACTGGAAGGAACTTTAGAAATTACTTAATATATTCCTCTGGTTTACATGAAAAAACTCAAGTCCTGAGGTTGTGATTTACCAAAAATTACATAGATCTTGGTGAGAGTCTTGGACTCCTATTCAACTCTGACCATATATTAAAGCTGATTATTCCCCTCCCTTTCAGAGGTCCCCTCCACCTCCTCTCAATGCCTGCAAAAACTTCCCTTAGGGAGAAAGGAATAGGCTCAGTTGGGAAGAAAACCGGAAAAAAGAAAGAGCATAAGACTATTAGAAAAGAACGGAGGGAAACGAGATGGAATTATCATGCAAAAGAAATTGAGATTTAATTTCCCCCAAAAAAATACCTGTTTTGGAGAAATGAGGCTCTTTTTCGCTTTGATTATGCAGATTTTGCTGAGCATATATGTTGTAGGAAGGAGACTGGCCTGCATAGGTAGGCGCTGTGACCAAAGGTGTGCTCATATGCAATGCCATGTCCAGGTGCTCCTGGACCAGATGCAGCTGTTTCTGCATCTGCTCCAGTGGGAAATTCTTGGAATGAGAAAGTGGAGCATTGTGACTTCTATCCTTCTTCAAACTTCCCAGACCCAGATGCAGCAACTCGATCAGGTTGAGCAGGAGACAGAGGCCACTTACTGCATACATGACCAGCAGGAAGATGGTCTTCTCCGTGGGACGAGAAACAAAGCAATCCACGGTGTGGGGGCAAGGCTTACGCACGCAGACATAGGAGGGAGGCACCTCCAGGCCATAGAGCAGGTACTGGCCTAGTAGGAAGGCCACCTCCAAGGCAGTCCGCACCAGTAACTGCCCAACATAGGGCCCCAGGAGCCCATCCCTGCGGATCCTCTTGCGACCATCGTGGGCTCCATCATCATGGGACTTCTCGGACTTCTTTTTGAGCATGGGCTCCTCTTCCTCTTCTTGCTTCTGGATCCTCCGGCGCCGGGACAGGTGGTGCACCGCATAGCCCAAGTAGAATACGGTGGGCGCAGTGACCAGGATGATCTGGAACACCCAGAAGCGAACGTGGGAGAGGGGTGCGAAGGCGTCATAGCAAACATTTTGGCAACCCGGTTGCGCTGTATTACAGGAGAAGCCACTTAACTCGTCCCGGTAAATGGCCTCTCCACCCACCGCCAGCAGCACTAGGCGAAACACAACCAGCACGGACAACCACAGTTTCCCCACCAAGGTAGAATGCTGGGTCACAGCTTCCAGCAACTTCGTCAGGAACGCCCAGCTCATCTTGGATCTTCCTAATTACTGTGAGCGACCTGAGGATCGAGGAGTGAGTGAGGAACGCACTATTGTTCCGCAACCCCGATTTAGACTGTCCAAATTCAGGGACTCTAAGCTCTGAGTATCCGACCTTCCCGTATCCATAGCTTTTACCCAAGAACAAATTCTCTCTGCATTCGCTCCCTCTACCTGCTCGGCTCACCTGCTTCCTTTGCTCCAGTTTTTGGATCTCGGGGCTATCCTGAAGCTGAATCAGGGAGAAGGGACTGGGAGGATGGAGTCCTTAGCTAGAACTAATAGTCAGAGTGGCCAGCACTAGTAGCCCGTGACAGAGGGTTTCTATCCCACCGACCCCTAGAAGGCATACCGGGCCGATCCGGGTGGAGCTGACCGCGGGGTGCAACTCTAGATAAGTGGACAAACAACGAGTTCCCCGATTGGCAAAGAGAAGGATTGTAGTGGCCAGAAAGCAAGAGGGCCATCTCAACTCTCTGCAAGGATCCTTAACAGTGGTGCAGTGAATGGTGGCTTTGCCCATCTTTTAGTCTGTTTAAGAAGAGCTCATTCTTCCGATTTCCTTCCCACGTGTCCAGGAAGGCTTTGGGCTGTGGGGGATTCTTCCTTCCCTCCAATACACACAACACAATTCCTCCCCTCCTTCCAGACACACACACATACACACACACACACACACACACACACACACACACACACAATATCTCCCACTCCCATCTTCCCAGAACAACCCCTCTTCCTCAATTTGATTTTTCCCTGCCCCGGGCTCACCTAAAAAATCCGAGATTCCCAAGAGACAACAGAGACAGAAGCTGGAGGTGACCCGCGGGAAAATTTAAATCCTGGACTGAGAGGCGCTGGGGGTTGGACTGTAGGAGTTTAGGGCAGGGTCTTACGCGTTGCTCCTCCCTCTCATACTTGGTTCGGATTGCTGGAAAAGCAGGGAAAAGAAATCGAGTCAACAAGCTTAAAATTCATTTTTTAAAAAAATGGTATTTTATTTTTCCAAATACATGCAAAGATAGTTTTCAATATTCATATTTGCACAACCTTGTTTTCCAAATTTTTTCTCCTCCTTCCTCTTTCTTCCTCCCTCCTCCCTCCCCGGGATAGCAAGCAGTCGATATAGGTTAAACGTGCGCAATTTTTCTAAAGATTTTTCCATATTCGTTATGGTGAGCAAAAAGAAAAAAAAAAAACAACAAAAGAAAAAAACCACGAGGGAAAAAACAAACAACAACCGCAACAAAAAAAAAAAGGTGAAAATACTATGCTTTGATCCACATAAAGTCTTTATAGTTCTCCCTCTGGGTGCAGATGGCACTTTCCATCTCGTCTACTGGATTTGCGTTGAATCACCTCATTTCAATAACCTTTTATTAAGTGACTACTGGGTTCTAGTCACTGCTTCATCTTCCACCTTAGGCATCCATTCTCTATAAAGATATTCCATCTTTGCAGATGGAAATATTCTTTCATTTTTCAGAGCTCCCATTTTACTTAAATTAAATTTCAATTAAAATGAGCAAGTATTTATTGTCAGCAAGCTTTTATGAAGTGCCTACTATGATTTAGTCTCTGTGCCAAGCACTGGGAATACAAAGAAAGGTTCTCTGGAAGTTCACTACCTAAAGGGTTAACATGCAAATAACAATGTACAAACAAAATGTATTCAGGATAGCTTGGACATTATCTTAGATGGAAAGTACTAGCTTTAAGGAATATTGAGTTTGGCTTTTTGTAGAAAATGGAAGTTGATGGCAGACAGAGAAGCTAAGTGACAGAGATGGAGAGAGAATCCCAAGCATGGGTGACAGCCAGTGAAAATGTCTGGAGTAGGTAGATGGAATGTTTTGTGTGAGAAATAGAAGGGAGGTGCATGTCCCTGCATGTCCCTGAGCAACTAGGTGGTACAGTGGATAGATCACTGGGTTCGAAATAAGACCTGATTTCAAATCTAACCTTGGACTCTTACTAGCTGTGTGACTCAACTGTAAAATGGGGACATTCTGGAGAAGGAATTGGCAAACCCCTCCAGTATCTTTGCCAAGAAAATCTCATGGATGGGGTCATGAAGAATAGGACACAATTGAATCAGAAGCATATTTATGGAGGAAAGTAATGTATAAGACTTAACTATAATGAACTAGGTATAACAAATGCTCAGTGGATGGCGCAAAAATAGAACTGATAGAAATTGGTAACATATTAGAAGAGGGAGAGGGAGAGGGAGAACAACAAGTAAAATGAATGGAGAAGAGAAGAGGACTCAGAACAACTTTGAAGGATACTTGTGATTTTTTTTTTTTTCATGTTATTGGCAAAGATCCAGCAAGGGAAGCTGAGAAGGAATAGTCAGACTGGTAGGACAAGAATCAGATGAGAGCAATGATCCAAAAACATAAAGAGAAGAAAATTATACTAGGGGAAAAGTGTGATTGACAGTATCAAATATTAAAGGGAGGTCAAGAAGTATGAGGATCAAGAAAAAACCATTAGATTTGATCATAAAGAGATCACTGGTATTGTGCTTTAAGAAATGATGAAAATAGTTTTAAAAATTTTTGGAAAGACTTGTATGAACTGATGCAAAGTAAAGTGAGCAGAACTAGAACATTATACATAGTACCTGCAATATAGTAACACTGGTCAAAAATGAAAGACTTAATTATTCTAATCAATCCAATGATGCAAGACAATTCCAAAGGACTCATGATACAAAATATTATCCATCTTCAGAGAGAGAAATAATAAATTCTGAATATATATTGAAGTATTTTTTTTCACTTTCTTTGTTTTTCTTGCTTTTTGGGGAGTAGAGAGAGGTGGTAGAGCAACATGGCTAATATAGAAATGTTTTGCATGGGAAAAATGCTAGGTACTTATTAACACTAATACTAGGCATTATTATTACTACCATGTTATCATTGTCATATAGCTTGTAATAATAAAATATTTTGTTGAGAAGAAAAAGATCATTGGCCACTTTGGAGAGAACAGTTTCAGTTGAATGATGAGGTGTATATTATTTGTCAGACACTGTATGTATATATAAAATGAAACTGTCCCTGCACCAAAGAACAAGGAGGGTAGGCTAAACTTAGTATGAAGGATATAAGAGAAGGGTAGGGAAGAAAGGGACAAGGATATTAAAGGGATAGGGCTGACATGGATGGGAGTAAGAATCAGGAAGAGAGTTTTGGCTTTGGCTAAAAGATTAATCTTGGACATCTACTTTGCTTTTAATTCCTTGTTATCATGAAAAATATTATTTTATATATTTTGTTTTATTGATTTTATCATTATTATCTTTGTTAAATTATATGACTTGATGGGTTGAGGAGCAGGAACATATTTAGAAATTAAGGGACAGCTAGTTGATGTAGTGGATAGCACACCAGCCCTGTAGTCAGAAGGATCTGAGTTTAAATCTAACCTCTAACACTTAATACTTCCTGGCTGTGAGATCCTGGACAAGTCACTTAACCCAAAATGCCTCAGCAAAAAAAAAAAAAAAAGTTAACAGGATATAAAAATAAGAACTATCAATACAATTTTATTTATAATAATGTGTTGCAATTGTGATCTGCAGCGATACACTCTATGGGGATTCTAAATAAAGTCATCTCTAATCTGAAAGACATCTTTACACAGAGACTTTTAGTACTCAGTAACATCAAGGCTTTTATCATTTTTTGTGCCACATTCTCACTGCTTTCTAGGATTTAGAATAATTTGATTTTTCTTATTTGAAGAAAACAAACTGAAGAAATGAACTGGATCATCTTCCACTTGTTTTGATAATCTCCACTCTACTCCTAGAATCTACACCCTCACCAGGTCAGCCAACTCTCTTACCCATCTCTTACCCCACCTCTTAATATTGGGACCTGTGCATTTTCTAGTTAGCAGTCATAGAGAAACAATATATTATATGTTGTGTTAGGATGGGCACCAGACTTAAAGTCAGAAGACCTAAGTTGAGTCCCTATTCTGCAACATAAGGAAGGAGTAGGTTCCTCCTTTCTTCCTGAGGGATGGGGACCTCCAAGAAAAGAAGGTGACTATTTGTCAGATATTTTGTCAGGCATATTGCAGAATGGCTCTTTGTCCAGGTATATGTTAGACTTATTATTTACTGAAGTCCTGAAATTTTTCTGTAGCCATGATATAGTAGAGGACTTCCCGCAGAGTTGGGCATACTTGACTTCAAGTATTGCCTTTGACATACACAACCTGTGTAACTTAGAATTACTCACAACTTCTTAGTCATTGAACCACTGATGAATCTCCTACCCTCTAATACATCTTGTTTGGTTAAGACATAGTCCCACAGAAAGTGACTCTTCATTTTAGAAACCCCTAATCAAATGCTCCCTAGTTTCTAAGTTGGAGGCCTTTCCACATAGAAAGTTCCCTAAATCAAATAAAATCACAGGCCCAGGTCAAAAAACAAACTATAGACAGGGGCATGGAATAAAAAAAATAAGGTATAAAAGTACATATAGGATCAGGGACATCCCATCCTATTCTCTTTGTACTGTCAGCCCTCTCATTCCACATGGACCACCTATCCCAAATTCTCCTATTCAGGGGCAGATAATCTATTCAATAGTCAATAGCATTTATTTAGTATCTACTATATTCCAGGCATTATAAGTGATGGAATTCAAAGAAGAAAAATAAAAATAGTCCCTTTCTTTGAAGAGCTTCCAATTTAATAGTAGAAGAAAACACACTAAAGGAAGCTGAAAAGTTTGGAGAGAAAGAAGAAGAGGAAGAAAAGGGAATGAAGTCACCCACTAGATGGTACCCATTAAGGGGGCAAAATTTTCATTGAGTTGAAATCAAAGAGATAGTAAAGAGATAATTTGAAAAGCCTGAGCTCTTCATAAAAGTAGACCTTTGAAGGAGTTCATTGATCAACTCTACATTAATCTAATCATAGAAGTAAGACAACTCAGTGCTGAACGCGGTTGAATATCAAAGCTGTATTAATCTCCATAATAATAAGATTTCAGATGATGAGCTTGCCACGGGGAAAGGCATGATGACCCAGGAGTCATATCAAAAGGAATAACTGAAGGTAAAATTAAGGAGAAGAAGTCTGAGTCCTTTATAAACAGAAGCAAACTTTGAAGTGAATTCTGGAACAAAACTAAACTGGCTCGATGGGATTTAATTTTTTGTATTTGTACCTCTAGCATTTAGCAGAGTACCTGATACTAAGAGCTTAATAGTGCTTGTTAACTGAATGATATCTCAGAGATGTCCCACCCTTCTATAATCACCCAGACCCAAGACCCTACTAATCTCCTGCCTGAGGTATCAGGTATGACTATTCACATATAATAGAAGAAAATAAAGTATTTTAAGATTTGCCACTAAACTCACAAATACCTTACTTTATCATCACAGCAAACCTGGGAGGTAGATGATACTATTACCCCTATTTTACAGATAAGAAACTGAAGAAAATAGGCTCAATGATTTCCCCAGGGTCACATAGCTAGTAAGTATCTGAAGCTAAATTAAATTTAGGTCTTCTGGATTCCAGATCTAGTCCTCTATACGTATTAGCTGCCTCTCCCTTCACCTTTTTCTCAGTGATTGGATAATCAAAACAATCTTCCCTTTGCTACTTTGAAGGGAAGACAATTGTAATTGTTGTTGTTGTTGTTTTAAGCTATTTGCCTATGTTCCTTTGTTTTTAAAAAGAGGATAATAATAGCATCTACCTCTCAGAGCTAGGTGCATAGTAAAGTACTATGTTAATCTCAGCAATATAGTAATCATTATTATATTGCATATAATTATGATTAGAGTGATAATTATCATATACAATATAATGATAGTAACTACATTATACGTAATAGTAATTATTATTATCATCATCATCTCATCTTGTATATTTCTCTTCTTTCTAGTTTTCTCCTTTTCTCTCTTGTCTGATGATTCCTTTTCATTCTTATTGACTAGTTTTTCATTCATGTGGGGTTCTTTAAAGCTGTCTTGTTTCCTCTTCTCTTTTACCTCCATACCATGGCATTTGACATTCCCATTAGCATTCATATATCTAGCTATAATCTCTCAACAGATGTTTACTAGATCTATATATCCATCTTTAGTTTCTTTCTTGGGCTCTAATCATCACCCACCTCTTGAACATCTCAAATTAATTGTCATTTTAAATTTAATATTTCCAAAACAGAACTCATTATCTTTCCCTTGAAACTCCTTTTTCCCTTCTAAATTTTCAGTTACTGTTCGGGACATTGCCATCTAACTGATGTGATCTATGGCATGGGGTTTGGCACCAGATGATGATAGGCACCAAAAATTGGGGTTTGGTCATGTGAAGAATTCACAATGGCCCTTCTCTTTGGCAAAAGGTAGATTTATTTAGGAGAAGTTATGGACAAAATGAAGAGATAAAGTCGACACTGGGAATGGCAAATATGAAAGAGTAGGAGAGCAAATAAAAGACAAGTTCCTCAGTGGAACTCAAAATTACCCAGTAGAAAGAGAGCACCCCATTAGGCTGGGGCATGCCCTTATCTGGCCGGCCAAATACTGAAAGGGACTTAGTACCCCAGATGAGTTAGTTAGTTGTAAGGAGGAGAAGTAGGGTTGAAAAGCATAGTGGAATTAGGGGAGATACCACATAGCACTGGTAAGAAGGATAAGGAGAAAGACACCATTAGGCATATTGCCAGAGCAGATTGACCCAAAGGAGGATAGCAGCAAAGCCATGGGCCACAAGTTATTTTATAGGAAAAATTTAGCCCAAGAGTCTTAACATAACTTGGATTTCTGACTGGATTATCTTTAGAGGATGGGACCAGGGACTAAACTGATCTCTATCAGAGCCTTCTCCCTACCTGCCTTAGGAATTAATTTTTTATCAATTCCTCTGCTAACCACACCTAACATAGAAGACCACATTACAACTATTCACCTACATTCACAACCTCAAGTGTCATCTTCAATGTCTCACTCTTACTCCATATAACCAACCCTTTATCAGTCTTAGCTTTTCTACCTATATAACATCCTTCATATAATTCCACTTCTCTCTACTCACATCGCCAAGAACCTCCACTTATCCCAGGGTCACACAGATAGTTAATGTTAAGTGTCTGAGGCTGGATCTGAATTTAGGTTCTCTTGACTCTAGGGCCAGTACTCTATCCATGTATACATATATTGGATCTAACACGTATTTCAATATAAAAAAAAGAAATCTCTTTTGGAATATATGTCAGTAGTGGTATTGTTAGATCAAAGGGTATGCATAATTTTTTAGCCTTTTGGGCACAGTTTCCAGTTACTCTACATAGTAGTTGAATCAGGTCATAATTCCATCAATAATATGTTAATGTTTCATTTTCCCTACCTTTCCTTCAATACTTGTCATTTTCCTTTTTTTCCTTTTTCTGGCTTATAAGCCAATCTAATAGGTAAATACCTCAAAATTGTTTTCATTTGCATTTCTCCAATCAGTAGTAAGTTAGAATAATTTTTTTTTTAATTATGGCCATCATTAACTTGATTTGTTCATCTGAAAACTCATATCTTTTGATCATTTTTCAATTGGGGAATGGATCTTTTTTTTTTTTTTTTTTAAATAAATTTGTCTCCGTTCCTTATATGTCTGGGAAATGAGGCCTCCATCAGAGGCACTTGCTTCAAAATTCTTTTCACTATTGCTAACTGTATTTCCTTGTGTCACTCCCCCATTTCCAGTCACTGCTTTGGAATACATTGTCTTCTCTTAGTTTTCTTGTTTTCTTTGGAGACTTGGTTCAAGTCCTATTTTTTAGGGGAGCCCTTTCCTTGTCCTACCATCTTCTAGTACTTTTCTTTTTCAGATAACATGAAGAAATAGAATATTCTCTCTCTGTCCTTTCACCTACTCCCTCCTCAAAACTGTTTTACTTCTGACCAACCCTTCCCCCAAGATGCCTTCCCTGCAATTATCCTTTCTCTTTCCCGGGTCCCCTTTTCCTCCTTTAGGGGAATATCCTGTAGGGTATACCCATATTGAGTGTATATGTTATTTCCTTTTTGAGCCAATTCTAAGAGAGCAAGTAAATTTCACTCACTTCCCTTCCCCTCCCCCTTTCCCCTTGTAAAAGCTTTTACTTACCTCTTTTATGCAGATAATGTACCCTATTGTACCTCTTCGCTTTCCCTTTGCTCAGTATATTCCTCTCATCCCTTAATTTTATTTTTAAAGATATTATCTCTTCATATATTTTAATAGCTTTCTAATTGGTTGCTCTGCTTTATCTCTGCTCAAATATCAAAGTAATTTTTCTCAAGTGTATGTTTGACTTGTTCCCTCCCTTCCCCCTTTACTGAACTCCAATAGCTCCCTATTACTATCAGCATCAAATGTAAATCCCTCCATTTGGTTTTTAAAGCTATTCACCGTCCTCTTGCTTTCCAGTCTTCTTATACTTTACGTTCCTCAGAATTTTATGATTCATCTATACTTCCCTACTTTCCATTTCTCCAATTCCATCTCTTGTCACTGCTTTTCCCGGAATACATTGTCTTCTCTTAGTTTTCTTGTCTTTGGAGACTTAAGTTTAAGTACTGCTTTTTAGAGGAGCCCTTTCCTGGTCCTGTCCTCCATCTTCTAGTTTGATTTTTTGGATAACATGAAGAAGTAGAATTTACATAATTTTTAAGTTTTTCAAAATGCTTTCCCAATGGTATCTTCTTTTATTCCACCATGAGGTAGAAATATAGGTCCTATTTTTGCTCGCATTTTACAGGTGAGGAAATTGAGGGATCACAGCTAAGTATCTAAGTTGGTTCTGAATTGAGGTTTATTTGCCTGTAGATCTAGCATTCTCTCCTAGTTGCCCTAAGGAAGATTACCTTAAATCAATGCTGAATATTTCTTCTTAAGTATCTAGATAAGTTCATGTAGTCTCCCAAATTAAAATATGAATCTTTGAAGGCTGGGAATGTTTTTTCTTTAGTTATTTACACTGCACATAATTCTATGCTGGTAAAATACTAAGTACTTTAACAAAACGGTTTACTGACTGATTCCATAATCCTCTCAGTTTTATTTTGTGAAAAGGACTGTTTTGTGTTGCACAGGTTCAGAGCCCCTAGTGATAGAAATGTATGGGATAGTGAGGTGTGAGACACTTTTGCCTGGAGCCTTACCAGTCACAATCTGATGGGACTGAATCAACAATTTTCTTTCCTGGAGCTGGATGGGTGAGAAGTGGAAGGCTAATGTGGATGGAGATGAGACATTAATATTCATGGTTTTCCTTTGTGGTTGTTATTTTACTTGACCCTCCCAGAGTAAGGTATCTGTATTTTCCTCCCTGCCATGCAAAAAAATCATGTGCATTTACTCAGTTTTTATTTTATTTTTTATCTTTTTTTACTTATTCATTTTTAGAATTTTTCTAGTTTACTAAAATTGCTTACAGTTAAGGAGAGTCTAAGTGAAAGAAGTCATTGATTTGCATGATGTTTGTCCAGAGGCCAGAGACTTAGGCAGAAGGTGGGGGAAGGGAGGGAAGATACAAAAAAAAAAAATGAATCTATGTCTTCAAGGAAGGGAAAGATCAAAAAAAAAATTTCTAATTTGCTGTCTCTGCCTGTAAGGAGTTTAAAATCTACTTGGGGAACCCAAATTTATGTACATAAAGTCAGTGTGCTGTATAAATTTTAATTTTGTTTCATCTCTATTTAATTCAATCTTTTTTGGATTTGGAATTATAGGAGGAAAAAAAGTATTGAAACCAGGAAAGACACTGAAATAACAGACAATTTGGGCTTGTAATCAGGGAAAAAAAAAAAACAAACTTTTTAATCAGATTTTCCAAAAGTTAAAATGGATTGCCTTCAAAACTAGTAGTTTCCCCTTCTTAGGAGTCTATCAGTAAAGGTTGGCTAAAACTTATGGAATAATTTTCATTTGTGGGCTGATCTAGAACCACTGAGATCCCTTATGTTATGGAAGAAATATCTCTGTTCTCAATTCATGTGGTAGGTAATTGCTTTCAAATATATACTTGCCATAGCACAGAAATCATGGAGACAAAAACCTAAATTTTATTATTATTCTCAAGTATAGATATAGGCCTCAGAGAAAATCTGAACCCTCATGATGATTTTGAAAGGACTTCTTTAGGCAAAATTATGTCAGGATGACAGAGAAATAATTATTTTATATATTAAAATTTTGTGTATTCTTCTTAGGACATAAAAATTATAGAGAAGATAGGTCCATAATCCTATACTTCCTTCAATATCATAAAAGTAGAAGTTGTACAAATGTGTAATTGGAAAAATAAAATACTATTGAGAAAAAAGAAAAACAAGGAAAGATTTAGATTCTTTTCCCCTCTCTCATCTCGTCCCTCCCCAAGATAGAATAGTTCTGTAGTTCTCTCTCGGGTTGGGGATGGTATTTTCTATCCCAAGTCTATTAGAATTGTCTTGAATCAATATATTGCTGAGAAAAGCTATATTTATCACAGTTAATCATCACATGATCTTTTTATTGTGTACAGTGTTGGTTCTGCTCCCTTCACTTGGCAATAGTTCATGTAAGTTTTTCCAGCCTTTTCTGAAATCAGCCTGTTCATCATTTCTTATAGAATAATAATATTCCATTAATAATATACCATAATGTATCTATCCATTCCCTAATTGATGGGCACCCACTTAATTTCCAATTCCTCGTCATCACAAAAAAGGAGCTCATCATTTCTTACAATAAAGGAATATTGCATGATGAGCATATACCACAATTTGTTTAGCTATTCCCTAATTGATAGACATCTCTGAAATTTCCAGTCTTTTTCACCACAAAGAGAGCTGCTATAAATATTTTAAAGCATGTTGGTTCATTTCCATTTTCCCCCAATCATCTTGGGAAACAGACTCAATAGTGGTAGTACAGGATCAAAGGATATATCAGTTTAATAAATCATTGGGCATAATTCCAAATCTCCCCAAAATGGTTGGATTAGCTTACTGATCCCCCAAGAAACAATCTAGGTCTCAATTTTTCCATATTCCCTTTAATATATGTCCTCTTCTATCATTTTAGCTAATCTGATAAGTATAAAATTTTCTCCAATGAATAATGATTTAGAAAATTTTTTATATGACTATGATTCCTTCCATAAACTGCCTGTTTATGTCCTCTTACCATTTATCAATTGGGGAATAACATATTCTTTTTTCCTTTCTTCGTCTTCTTCTTCTTTTTTTTGCTGAGGCATTTAGGGTTAAGTGACTTGCCCAGAGTCACACAGTTAGGAAGTGTTAAGTGTTTGAGATTAGATTTGAATTCAGATCCTCCTGACTTCAGGGCTGGTGCTCTATCCATTGTGCCACCTATCTGCCTGGAATGACTTATATCTTATAAATTCAACAAAGTTCTTTGTATATTTGATATGAGACCTTTATCCGAGTAACTATAAAAATCTTCCAGTTTTCTGCTTTTCTGATGATCTGGGCTACATTGGTTTTATTTGTACAGAAACTTTTTAATTTAATGTAATCAAAATTCTTCATTTTACATCTCACAACAATATCTTTTGTTTGTTTATGAATCATGTTAAGATGGAGCTGATGAGCAATTTGATATCTTACTGTGCTCACTTTCCTTAATCTCATGGCACAAGCTGCATCACAGATTCTTAGAGTTAGAGGGACAAAGGACTTAGAGGTCATCTATTTTAACCCCTTCATTTCTGAGAGTAAGAAACTGAAGCCTTAAAAACTGTGACTTGCCTAAAGTCATGACTGAAACTCAAACTCTGGTCCTTTGAGTCCAAAGCCAACAATCTTTCCACTGCACCCTGTGTGAACTATACCCTACTTAAGGAGGGAAAAAAGAAAGCTACATGAAAACTTTATTATGTTGTGGTTTTTTGTCTTTTGTTCTCAAAGAGGCCTTTGACATCTCAAAAAGGGAGATGATGCAATGAAATTCAAGTCGTGGATTTAAATGAGGATGGACTGTATCTTACATATTTAAAAGAAACAGCAAGTTTTACATGACTGGTTTGTGGTTTCTTGTGGAATTGTCTCTCTCCTCCCCTCCCCCCCCATTCTACTATATTATAGAAATGATTTTATTTTTTAAGTTCAGAATAAAATAAGTAAATTATTTTTAAAAAGAGAGAAGCCAATTCATCTAAGATCAACACTTTCTTTTTTAAACCCAAGGGAGTTGTCCTATTTCTTTTTTTATTAAAAAAAATGTTTTTTTTTTTATTCCTAGGGTTTCTCTTTCATAATAAAACTCAAATCAAAGTATAAAGCAGAATTAAAGAATGTCAGAACTGAAAGAGGCCTTGGAACTCTGAAAACAGATTATTGAACCTAGAAGGAATCTTAGTGATCATCTTTTTACAGATGATGCAAGTAAGATAGACAAGGAAAACTGATTTGTTTAAGGCCATGCACACCCTTGTGGCAGATCTGGTACTAAAAATCATCTCTCCTAACTCTTTCTGTTGAGGTTTTTAGTAGGCTTAGTGGACGTAGTGCAGGACTTAGAGTGACTTGAGTTTGAATCTTCTGTCAGATACTAGCTGCTGTGTGACCTTGAGCAATATACTTAACCTCCCTCATCTATGAAACAGAGGCAGCATTTTTAAAATTAAATTATATTTTTAAATTCATAATTAAACCCAAAAGAACATTTCCTATATATAAATGGAACAGAAAAGTTAATATGTGAAAATATGACTCTGTATCACATAAAACTTCCTTATTAAAAAAAAAAAGGTACAAAAGAGACACATTTTGTAGCAGCAAATGACTAAAGTAACCTTGTATTTGACAAATGTAAAGATTTAAGTTTTTGAAATAAGAATTCATCATTTGATAAAAATTGCTGGGACAGCTGGAAAGTAGTCTGGTAGAATTTGGACATAGACCAGTATCCTACACCATTTGCTAAGATAAGGTCAAAATTGGATACATGATCAATTCATAAAGGGAGATATTACAAACATATTACTCATCAGACTTATGGATAGACAAACAATTTATGAAAAAACAAGAGATAGAGAGCATTGTAAAGTATAAGATGAATAATTTTGATTACATTAAAGAGGTTTTGTACTAATAAAACCAATGTATCCATCAGAAGGAAAGCAGAAAATAGGAGAAATTTTATAAGCAGTTGCCCAAAGGTCTCATATGTCAAATATATGAAGAATTTTGTCAAATTTACAAGAAAACAAGTCATTTCTTAATTAATAAGTGGTCAAAGGATATGAACAGGCAGTTTTCTGATGAAGAAATCAAAACAACTTGTAGTCATATAAAGAAATGTGAATTAAAACAACTTTGAGATATTTTATACCTATCAGATTGGCTAATATGATAGAAAGGGAAAGTGACAAATGTTAGAGGGGACATAGAAAAATTGGGGCATTAATTCACTGTTGATTTTGGAAAGAAATTTGGAATTATGCCTAAAGAGTTATTAAACTGCTATATACTATTTATAATATCACTATTAGATATATTTCCCAAGATAATTAAGAAAAAAGGAAAAGAACCTATATGTTCTAAAATATTTTTAGCAGCTTTCATTGTGGTGGCAAAGAATTGGAAATTGAGGAGATGCCCAGTTGTGGTAGCATATGTCCATGATAGAATATTACTCTCCTCTAAGAAATGATGGGCTCAATGATTTTAGAAAAGTATGGGAAGACTTACATGAAATTTTCTTATTATTATACAGTTAATTAGAGAAATGAGCAGAACCAAGAAAACATTATATACAGTAAGAACAATATTGCTTTAAGAACAGTTTTGAGCCACAAAGTCATTTGGACTATTATAAATACTTAAATTAACTACAAAGGGCATATGAAAGAAGATGCTATCTGTATGAACAGAAAGAACAGATAAACAGAAGTATATATGCACACATTTGTGTGTACGTGTGCGTATATGTTTGTGTGTCTTCACAAACACATATTTGTGTCTAATGGTAGCTATCTTTAGGATGGGTGGGAAGGAAATGTTACATGATAACTTTATTATATATTTAAAAGAAAAAGCAAATTGTACATAATAGATTTGCAGTTTCATATGTGAGCCTTTTTTTAAATTCTACTTTATTATGGAAATACTTGTTTTATTTCTTTAATTTAGGGTAAAAAAAGTTAAATAGAAAACTAAAAGTAAGTATGTAATAAATTCAACATGTTACTTTCAAAGCTGTCCTGCTTGTCTGTATTTCCTTTTGAACTTCTTATCTTCTGCTTCAAAGCAACCCTTTCTTCTTTCTTTTCTTCTCTTGTGTGGTAACATTATCTCTAGTTCTCCCCTCCCCCCCTTCAAATAGACTTGTATCTAAAGAAAGAAAAAAAAAATCTTGCAGCAAATAAATACAATGAAGCAAAACAAATCAATGTATGTGGCATAACTTTTTTTATTCTCTATTTTAATTATGTTACTCCTCTGTCAAGATATGAAAACATGATTCATCCCTCAGCCTTCTGGAAATGCCATTGGTGATTGTAGCTATCAAAATTTTGTCTTTCAAAATTGTTTTTCTTTATTTTTTTCTTTGTCTTTTTTATTAAATAGTATTTTATTTTCCAAATACATGTAAAGATAGTTTTCAACATTTATTTTTGTAAAGATTTCGAGTTCCAAATTTTTTCTCTTTCCCTCCTTTATCTTCCCCTCTCCCCAAGACAGCAAGCCATCTGATGTAGGTTATATATGCACAATCATTTTAAACAAAATTCTGTGTTATTCATGTTGTGAAAGAAAAATCAGAACAAATGGGAAAACCCACAAGAAAGAAAAAGCAAACACCAAAAATAGGTGAAAACAGTATGCTTTGATCTGCTTTCATTCTCCATAGTTCTCTGGATACAGATGGCACTTTCTATCCCAAGTCTTTTGTAATTTTCTCAAATCACTGTATTGCTGAGAAGAGCTAATTAAATAAACTATAATAGATTTAGCTCTTCTCAACAATACATTGTTTTTCTTTATAATATTGCTATTATACAAATTGTTCTCTTGATTCGGCTGACTTCCCTCTGCATCACTTCACACAAATTTTCCTAGGTTTCTCTCAATTTATTCATATTCCCATCTTTCGTTCGGCATCCCTCAATTGATGGGCACCCCCTTACGTCTCCATCTCTATGTCAGTTAGTCAATAAATATTTATTAAGCACTTACTATGTTGCAGGCACCTTGTTAATCATTGAGGATACAAAGGAAGGAAAAAGACATTACCTGCTCTTAAGAGGTCACAATTTAACACAGGAGACAACACATGCATACATATATCCATATATATGTACATATATATGCACACATCTCCCTGTATAAACAGGTTATATATACAATATGTATTTAAAATAATCAGAGTTACTATAAACATTTTTTTGTACATGTGAGTCTTTTTCTTTGAACTCTTTGTGGGGTATAAGTATGGTAGTGGTATTGCTAGGTCAAAAGATATGTGTGGTTATAACTTTTGGGTAGAATTCCAAATTTCTTTCTAGAAAGGTTGTAGCAATTAACAGCTCTACCAACAATGCACCATTTGGCCTTCTCTCCAGTATTTCTTCCCACAATTATAATTTTTCTTTGTTTAAGAATATGGTTATTGTTAGCTTTGATTACTTCCTTTGAGAAGTGCTTGGACATTTTTGTTATTATTGCTGTTTGTTTTTTGTTTTTTTATTTTTGACAATTCATTGATGTGTTGGGAAAAAGCAATCCTGATAATTTAAAGAAAGAATAGACAAATAGTACAATAATTCCATCACCACCTTCATCATCATTATCAGCAACAACAGCAAATATGCATTGAGCATCTATTACATGTTAACCATTGTGTTGTGTAATGGGGACATACCGAGTTGCAAGACATTGCTCTTCCCTTCCTTGAAGCTTGTGAATGAATTTCAAAATCACTTCCCTCTTTACTCCAAAATTCTTGATGGAAGTTTCCAAAATTAAGAACTGAATGTTAACATATGAGCTCTTCTTCCCAGAGGAATACCTCCTCAATCAATTTCTTGTCATCTTTCACCATCTTATTTCTCTCTCTTTTTATTGAGGGAATTGGAGTTAAAATGAAATGACTTATGTGTCTGCCAGATGTGACCTCAGCAACTCCTGACTCCAGAATTGGTGCTCTATTCATTGTGCCATTAGTCTGCCTCCAATACCTCTTTTTTTTTTTTTTTCAGAAAGTGGAACTTTAGTTGAAATTTGTTTGTTTGTTTGTTTTAAATCTTTTTATTTTCAAAGCATATGCATGGATACTTTTTCAACACTGATCCTTGTGTTTCAGATTTTTCCCTTCTTCCCTTAGATACTACTTCCTCCCTTCGATGGCAAGCAATCCAATATATGTTATACATGTTAAAATATATGTTAAATCCAATATGCGTAAATGTATTTATACAATTCTCTTGTTGTGTAAGAAAAATCAGATCAAAAAGGAAAGAAAATGAGTAAGAAAACAAAATGTAAGCAAACAACATCAAAAAGAGTGAGAATGTTATGTTGTGATCCATACTCAGTTTCCACAGTCTCTCTGGGTATAAATGGCTCTCTTCATCACAAGATCATTGGAACTAGCATCAATCATCTCATTGTTGGAAAGAGTCACATCCATCAGAACTAATCATCATATAATCCCAATACCTCTTTATATATCAGATCCCACCTAGCCTCCTGTACCTTTTCATAGAAACATCCCTTTATAAATTCAAATTGCTACTAGTGTGTGATTAGTATCCCTTGCCACAACAATGCACATATAGCCTATATACTTGCATAGACAACAAGAGTTCCTTCCATTTAGATTGGAAATAATGTAGAGAGGGTATTGTCTCACAAAATAATTGCTTTCATTGTCACAATTAGCTTTTCTAGCATCATGCAATAGTAGGTAAAGTCCTGGATGTGGATTCAGAAGAATTAAGTTTAAATCTCACATTAGGTAATTAAGAGTTATATACTCATGCATAAGTTAGCAAACTTTGTAGAATCTCAGTTTCATCATCTGTGAAGCAGTAATAATAGATAATGCTCAAACTAGCAGCATGGAATAGTCATTCAAGAGGTATTCTTAAGCCTAGAATAGAGTATTTTTGAGGTATGATGCAGAGAATCTTGGAAAATCTTTGAAATCTTTTAAACCTTTTCAGATGGTCTACAAATTGAAAATTAGTTTTTATTTCTAATATGACAAATACCTATAAGCATAACCCCTCATAAACAAAAACTCTTTGGACAGACCCTCAATACTTTTTAGTAGTATAAAGATATTGAGAATGCAAGTTTGAGAATAAGACCAGTGTTCAAGTTCTTCATCTGAAACACAGTAGCAGCATAGCTCTGGGAAATTCATTTAATTTCTTATAGCTCTAGACAACTCTACTCTCTTAAGACTATAAATCATAGATGTTTCAGAATCTAGATAACTGTAGGGATTTCTACCCTAGTCAGTTCCACACTTCTGAAATCACAGACTAAAAACAAAACAAAAACAAAACAAACAAACAAAAAAAACCCCAAACCCCAGAACAACAATAACCCATCAATTTTAAAATAACCCATCTACAAGAAAGATGTTTTGAGGAAATAGCTTTGAAATTTTAACATATGACATAAATGTGAGTTGTTATTTCCCTCTAGACTCTGGAACTGACAACATAGTGAATAGAGAGCTGGCCTGAGCATTAGGAAGATATGGATTTAAATCATTCAAGTTCTTCCACTTAACACATGCTAGCTGTATGACCTGTCCAAGTCATTTAACTTTTTGATGCCCTAGGTAACATTCCAAGATTAAATTGCAGAGAAGATTCCAATCTATATTGGTAGAGGGAGTTTATTCATTTGGAAGTTCCCCATATCAATGAAAACACAGTTCAGTCCCAATCTAAGTCATGGTCCATGGAATGTCTTTTGAAAGCATCAAGTAGGGATTTTTCTACCAACCATTTTTGTCAGAGCCCTTTTCATATCTTGATTCCTCAAGCTATAGATAAAAGGGTTCAACATGGGGGTCACCACTGTGTACATCACAGTTGCTGCTGTATCTTTTTTTATTGAATGAGTGGAAGAGGGACTAAAATACACAGCAATTATGGTGCCATAGAAGAGGGAGACCACAGCCAGGTGGGACCCACAGGTGGAAAAGGCTTTCCATTTTCCCTTTGTAGATGGAATTCTCAGGACAGCAGAAGCAATACGGATATAAGAAGCCAAGATACAGATGAATGGGGTGATCATTATTAGACCTCCTTCTGTAAAAATTACCATTTCGTTGAGTGAGGGATCAGAACAGGAAAGCTTCATGAGAGGAGACACATCACAGAAAAAGTGTGGGATGACATTATTATCACAGAAGGTGAGATGAGCCATTAAGAGAGTATGCAATAATGCATTCAGATTAGCAACAATCCAGGATCCAACAGAGAGAAGTGCACAGAGATGATGGGTCATTTTTGTAGCATAGTGTAAGGGATGACATATAGCCACAAATCGGTCATAGGCCATCACAGCCAGAAGAAAATTGTCCATGTCTGCAAATACAAATAAAAAGTACATTTGTGTCAGACACCCTCCAAAAGGTATAGTCTTACTTCCAATGGCATGATTCACCAACATCTTGGGAACTGTGGTTGAGGTGAAACAAATATCCACAAAGGACAAGTTGCTAAGGAAAAAATACATGGGCACATGGAGATGAGAGTCTGTAAAAATGGCCAGGATGATGAGAAGGTTCCCTAGAACTGTGATCAAATACATGTATAGAAATAATACAAAGAGGAGTTGTTGATGCTCTGGCTGACTAGAAAGTCCCAGGAGAAGAAATTCCGTGACGGTGGACTGGTTTCCTTTTTCCATATATGTAATATAGCTTCTAAATCTAAATTCAGATAAAATACAAGTTTAGTAACCTGATATTCATGAGTGCTTCATGCAGATTTATGACACAGAAAAAGGAATAAGATACACCTTGCCCTCAGGGACCTCACAGTCTAATGGGGGAAATAGCATATAAAATCCATATACAAATAAGCTATGTGAAGGATAAATGGAAAATAATAAACAGAGGGAAGGCATTAGAATTGAGAGGGTTTGAAAAAAGCTTGATGGAAGCCAAGGAAGTCAGCAGTAGGCCAGAAATGAGGAAAAAGAACATTTCAGAAATGAGGAACAGCCAGTGAAAATGACTGGAGCTGGAAGATGAAGTGTCTTGTTTGAGCAACAGCAAAGAGGCCAGCAGTATTATGGCACAGTGAAAAGCAAGAAGAATGGAAAAGCAGGAGGGGCTAGGTTATGAAGGGCTTTGAATACCAAATAGGATTTTATTTTTAATCTTAGAGATGGTAGCAAGTCACTGGAGTTTATCTGATATGGAAAGGGAGTGTGATATAGTAGAAGTTGTACCTTAAGGAAGGTCACTGCATAGTGAATAGACTGGAATGGGGAGAGACTTGTAAAAAGCAGACCAATAATCAGGCTATTGGAATAATTCAGGCTAATGGAAATGGAGATATATCCTATACATCAGAGGAGAGAAGGGAGTATTTTAAATAGATATTGCAAAGGTAAAGGAGACTAATAGAAGGGAGAGTAGATTAAAGGAAGCAGTCATGAGAAAACAAAACAGAATTTTGAGGAGGGATAGGATAAAAAAAGAAGAAATAGTCAAAAATAGGATGGAAAGAAATACACAGTAATCATAACTGTGGATGTAAATGGGATGAACTCATAAAACAAATGCATAGCAGAATGGATTAAAAATCAGAATCTAACAATATCTTATTTACAAGAAATGTACTTGAAACAGAGAGACACACACAGAGTAAAAGTAAGGGGCTAGAGCAGAATCTAATATGCTTTAACTGAGAAAAAAAAGCAGAGGTGACAAGATCTCAGACAAAGTAAAAACAAAAATAGATCTAATTCAAGATTATCAAGAAAGCTACATTTTGCTAAAAGGTACAATAGACAAGTAATGTCAATACTATACATACATATGCCAAATGTCATAGCATCCAAATTTGTAAAGAAATTAAGTTGCTGGTGGATATGTTGTTTGTCTATCTTTTTCAAAGAGGATCAATGAGATCATAGGGTGATGACTTGCATATGAATTGAATTTAAGTGAGACAGAGTTGTGCAAAGTTGCTCTTTTTTTTTTTTCTAAGAGTCACCAAAGTTTAGTGTCCAGACAAATGACAAGATGACTAGCAGTGGCTCAGGATGCAGTAATGAATGACCTTGACATCTTCATTGTCTGACCAAACTAGAAGAGCTCCACAGTGCAAGCATCTCAGCTGCCTTCTTGGCCCTGGAACAAATTCTACTCATTCTGTTAGGAGAAGTCATTACATGCTTGTTTGTGGTAGACATTCCCTTAACTCCAGTAGGTTTTTCATCCAGTAGTTTACTCTCAACTTGACTTAACCTATCTTCCAGAATAGTTTACCAGAATCTGGCTACCATAAAACTAGATTTTTGGAGTCACAGGAAAGAGTTGGGGGACACCAAAGGTGGATGAGCAGCCCTGAAAAAATCTTGGCAAGCCCTTGCATCAGAGGTGCTGGTCCTCCCTGAACACCTTACATACTACATATGGAAAAAATAAAGCTATACTCGTGGGGGATCTCAACTTTCCCCTTTCATAACTAGATAAATCAAAACCTGAAATAACAAGAAAGAAGTTAAGGAGATAAGTAGAATTTTGGAAAAGTTAGATAAGATAGACTTATAGAAGAAAATTGAATGGAAGTAGAAAAGAATATATATTTTCCTCAACTATACATGACGTCTTCACAAAAACTGACCATGCATCAGGGCATAAAAACTATACAACCAAATGCAGGAAAGCAGAAATATTAAATGCATCGCTTTCAGACTATAATGCAATAATTTGCTTTATTTTTATAATTATATTTATACAAGGGCCCATGACACAGATTAAGAATTAATTGGAAACTAAATAATTTAATTCTAACGACTGAGTGGGTTAAAGAACAAATCATACAAACAATAATTTTATTCAAGACTATGATAACAATAAAACCTCAAAAATTTATGAGATACAGGTAAAATAGTATTTAGGGGAAATTTTTATATCTCCAAAAGCTTGCATTGCTAAGATAGAGAATGAATTTCTCTCTCTCTCTCTCTTTCTTTAATTTAATAGCCTTTTATTTACAGGTTATATGCATGGGTAACTTTACAGCATTAACAATTGCCAAACCTCTTGTTCCAATTTTTCACCTCTTACCCCCCCACCCCCTCCCCCAGATGGCAGGATGACCAGTAGATGTTAAATATATTAAAATATAAATTAGATACACAATAAGTATACATGACCAAACCGTTATTTTGCTGTACAAAAAGAATCAGACTATGAAATATTGTACAATTAGTTGTGAAGGAAATCAAAAATGCAGGTGGGCATAAATATAGGGATTGGGAGTTCAATGTAATGGTTTTTAGTCATCACCCAGAGTCCTTAGAGAATGAATTTCTCAATGAATTGCAGATGCAATCTAAAAAAATTAGAAAAAGAACAAATTAAAACTTCCCAATTGAACACTAAGTGAAAATCAAAGGAAAAACTAATAAAATTGAAAGTAGGAAAGATATTGAACTAATAATAAATAAAACTAGGAGATGTTTTTTGAGAAGGGAAAAAAAACCCAATTAAATAGATAAACCATTCATTGATTTGATTTAAGAGAAAGAAGAAAACCAAAGGACCAGCTTAAAAATGAAAAGGGTGCATTCACCACCAATGAGGAAAAAATTAGAGTAATTAGTAGAAAGTTATTTTGCTCAATTATATATCAACACATCTGACAATCTAAGTGAAATGGATGAATGTTTACAAAAATATAAATTGCTCAGATTAACAGAAGAGAAAATAGAATGCTTAAATAATCCTATCTTGGAAATAGAAAATGAACAAACCATAAATGAGATTCTTAATAAATCCTCAAGACCAGTTGGATTCATCAAGTGAATTTTACAAAATATTTAGAGAAAAATTAATTCCAATACTATATGAACTATTTGGGAAAGTAGGCAAAGAAGGAGTCCTATCAGTTTTCCTTTTATGACACAATTATGGTGCTGATAGCTAAATCAGTAAGAGTTAAAACAGAGAAAGAAAACTTTAGGCCAATTTCCCTAATGAATATTTATGCAAAAATGTTAAATAAGCCACCAACAAGGAGATTATATCAGTATGTCACAAAGATCATATATTATTATCAGGTAAGGTACATACCAGGAATGCAGGGCTGGTGTAATATTAGGAAAGTTATCTGCGTAATTGACCATATCTATAACAAAAACATCAAAAATCATAGTATTTTCTTAATAGATGCAGAAAAATCTTTGGATAAAATATAACAACAATTTGGATAAAATATAATAATAATTCCTATTAAAAGCCACTATAAAGCATAGGAATAAATAGAGCTTTCCTTAAAATGATACATAATATCTATTTAAAACTATGAAAACATGTGTAATGGGGATAAGCTAGCCATCTTTCCATTAAGATCAGGGGTCAAGCAAGGATACCTAATATATCATTATCATTATGCAATATTGTACTAAAAATGTCAACTATAGCAAAAAACAAAACAAAACAAAACAAAAACAAGAAAAAGAAGTTGAAGAAATTGGAATAGTCAGTGAGGAAACAAAACTATCACTTGTAGATCAGGTGACATAGAGAATCCTACAAAATCATTTAAAATTCACTGAAGAGAGGAACTCCTTAAAAAGCAGAATTGGTCAACTGGGAAAGGTACTATAAAAACTCATTGAAGAAAATCATTCTTTATAAATTAGAAGTGGTCAAGTGGGAGCTAATGACTCCATGATTCATCAAGAAACAATATAACAAAATCAAAAGAATGAAAACAGAAGAAAATGTGAAGGATCATATTAGAAAAATAACTGACCTGGAAAACAGATACAGGAGAGATAATTTAAGAATTATTGGATTACCTGAAAGAAATGATGGGGGAAATAAGCCTAGACATCATCTTTTAAGACATCAACTATCTTGATAAAATCAGACAGTAAAATATACATTGAAAGAATCCATTGAGGATCACAACATAGCATTTTCACTCTTTTTGTTATTGTTTGCTTGCATTTTGTTTTCTTTCTCAGTTTTTTCTTTTTTGATCTGATTTTTCTTGTGCAGCATGCTAATTGTGGTAATATATATAGAAAAATTTGAATATGTTTAACATATATTGGAGGGGACATGGGTGGAGGGAAGGGAGGGGAAAAATTTTGTAATACAAGGTTTTGCAAGGGTGAATGTTGAAAATTATATACGTATATGTTTTGAAAATAAAAAGCTTTAATTAAAAAAAGAAAGAATCCACTGATCATCTCTTGACAGAGTTCCAAAGTGAAAATGGCCAGAAATATTACAGCCAAATTCCTGAACTCCTAGGTCAAGGAAAAAAAAATAAGTTTTTTTCTGGTTATATATGTATACTCATTAAAAACAAAACAAAACAAAAAAACACATTTCCTCATGAAGCATGTTGGGTGAGAAAAATCAAAACAAAAGGGAAAAACCATGAGAGGAAAAAAAAACAGAAGGAAAAGAAAAAAAATTGAATATAGCATTTGTTGATTTACATTCAGTCTTCATATTTTTTTTTTCTGAATGCAGTTAAATGTTTTCCATCCAAAGTTTATTGGGATTCAGTGATTGGATCACTGAACTACACAATTTTGCTATTACTGTGTACAATGTATTCCTGGTTCTGCTTGTTTCACTCAGCATCAGTTTTGTGTAAATCTTTCCAGGCTCTTCCAAAATCAGCTCCTCCATCATTTTTCATAGTACATTCCATTATTTTATATACCATAACTTATTCAGCCATTCCCCAATTGATGGATAAATGACTTATTTCTCAATTTTTTGCTACCACAAAAAGAGCTGCTGCAAACATTTTTGCAAATGTGAGTCCTTTTCCCTTCTTTATGTTTTCCTTGGGATATGAATTCAATAGTGGCACTGCTGGATAAAAGGGTATATACAGTTTTATATCCCTTTAGGCATAGTTCCAAAATGCTTTCCAGAATGGTTAGATCATTTCACAATTCTACCAAAAACGCATTGGTGTCCTAGTTTTCCCTCATCTTCTAATGTTTGCCATTATCTTTTCCTGTCATCTTAGTCAATCTGAGAGATGTGAAGTGGTACCTCAGAGTTGTTTTTTCTTTGCATTTCTCTAATCAATAGTGATTTAAAGTATTTTTTTATATGACTATACATACATTTTATTTCTTCATCTGAAAATTGTTCATAGCCTTTAACCATTTTTCAGTTGGAGAATGACTTGTATTCTTATAAATTTGAAACAGTTCTTTAGATATTTTAGAAATGAGGCCTTTATCAGAAATACTGGCTGTGAAAAATGTTTTCCAGCTTCATGCTTCCCTTTTAATCTTGTTAATATTGGTTTGGTTTCTGCAAAAACTGCTTCCTTTAATGCAATCAAAGTTGTCTATTTTGCATTTCATAATGTTCTCTAGCTCTTCTTTGGTCATACATTCCTCTCTTCTGCAAAAATCTGATAGGAATACTGTCCTCAAAGAAAAAAATATTTCAAACAGCTAGAAAGAATTCAAATATTGTTGAGCCAAGTAAGGATAAAACAAAATTTAGCAGTTTGGCTTGGTATATGATATTTCAGAGGGCAAAGGAACTAGATTACAAATAAAAATTATCTTCTTAACCAAATGGTATAATTCTTCAGGGGAAAAATAGATATTCAACAGAATAAAGGACTTTCCAAAATTAGTAATGAAAAGACCAGAATTGAATTAAAAAAATATGATTTTTCAAATATAAGAAAGAGTCAAGAAAAGCACAAAAAGGTAAACAGAAAAAAGAAATCATATTGGATTCAATAAGATTTACATTCCTATATTTCTGTTTACATCCCTACATTGGAAGATAATATTTCTAATTCCTAAGAACTTTCTCATTTTTAGGATAGTTAGAAGGAGTAAACATTGAGAGAGGGTATGGGTTTGAGTTGAATATGAGTGTGAGTGAATTGAAAAAATTATCTTTTTTTTTTTTTTTAAAGGGGATGAGAAAGAGGAATGCATTGGGAGAACAAGGAAGGGAGAGGTAGACTGGTAAATTATCTCACATGAAGGAGGTTTTACAGTGGAGAGGAAGATGGAGGAATTGCAGGAATGGAGTGTATAAACCTTGCTCTTATTGGAATTGGCTCAAAGAGGGAATAACATACATACTCCATGGAGTATAGAAATCTAAGTTACCATACAGGAAAGTATGAGAGAAAGGGAATAATAGAAGGGAAGGCAGACAAAGAAAGGCAGTAGTCAAAAGCAAACCACTTTTGTGAATGGACAGTGTAAAAGGAGAGAGAGAGCAAGAGAAAGAGAGAGAGAGAGAGAGAGGAGAAGAACGGAGAGGAGAGGAGAGGAGAGGAGAGGAGAGGAGAGGAGAAGAACGGAGAGGAGAGGAGAGGAAGGAGAGGAGAGAGAGTGTGAGAGAGAGAGAGAAGAGAAAAGAAGAAAGAGAAGGGGAGAGTGAGAACGAGAGAAGAGAGGAGAGAGAGAGAGAGAAAGGAGAGGAGAGAGAGAGAGAAAGGAGAAGAGAGAGGAGAGAAGAGGAGAGAGGAGAGGAAAAGAGAGAGAGAGAGAGAGAGAGAGAGAGAGAGAGAGAGAGAGGAGAGGAGAAGAGAGAGAGAGAATGAGAGAGAGAGAGAGATTGAGAGAGAGAGAGAGAGAGAAGGAGGAAGAGGAGGAGGAGGAGGAGAAACAAGGGAAAACAGGCTGAAGAGAAATACACAGTAATAATAACTGTGAAAAAAATTATAGCAAGTTTCTCTGATAAAGGTCTCATTTCTTAAATATATAGAGCTGTGTCAAATGGGAGGATTCTGGGAAGATGTGGAAGTATGTCAAAAAATTTCAAGCTCTTCAAATTTTCTCCACAAACAAAATAAAATTGTGCCTCAGAGCTACGTGTAGACCAATGATAAACAAAGACAAGTTGAGGCAGAACAATGGTCCTCCTGGGATAACCAGAAAAGATGCAAACAAAGCTCCCAGGATGGAGGTTTGACCTCTGTGAAGTGTAAACATCTCCAGGCTAGCTCCCATGAAATAGCAAGTGGGGAGCTCTGGAGCTAGCTGAGTTCAGAGGTAGCCTCAGAACCAAACATAGGAACTTTCATCTCCTAAACAGAGTGAGGAATTTGGTGTCTAAGTCTGGGAAGATTGAGTGAATCTATTTTGATAAGGAATGCTAGATCTAGCTGTGTTATGGCCCTGGGAGAGAAGAAATCAGCATACTTTGATAAATGCTGAAGCAGGAGGGCAGAGAAGTTGCTGTGCATTTACAGGAGGGTGGAGTTCTTGGTTTTAGATTTCAAGTCAGAGGAGAGAACTGAAATGAAGCCAGAGGCACCATGCTCTCTCCCTCCCAGGACTAAAGTTGATTATACTAACAAGCCCTTATTTAAAAGAAAAAAAAATCAAGCAAAAGAGAAAGAACCCAACTATAGAAAGTTACTATGGGAGTAGGGAAGATCAGGGTTAATCTTCAGAGGAGGCTACTGAGGGGAAAAAAAAAGCTTCTTCTACTCCAAAGAATAATGTTAAATTGTTACCTCCCCAAAAAGAATTCAAAAAAGACTTGAAAAATCAAATGATAGAGGGGAAAAATTGAAGAAAACAAGAACAAGCCAAGAAAAACAAGATTATGAAAAGAAATTCAGCCAACTAGAAAAGAAGATCCAGCATCTTAAAGAAGAAAATGACCTTTTGAAAATTAGAACTGGGCAAGAGGAACTCAGTAAAATTATATGTGACCAAGAAATAATAAAACAAAGTTTAAAGAATGAAAAAATAGAAACAGCATGAGGCTTAGCCTAAAAAAAAAAAAAAAAAATCAGAAGAACAGATCGAGAAAACCTAAGAATAATTGATCTACCTGAAAGCCATGACCAATAATCTTGTACCTTGATACAATAATACAAGAAATAATTAAAGAAAATTATCCTGACATGATGCAACAAGAGGGGAAAGTAGATATAAAAATTCACTGATTACCACCTGTAAGAGATCCTAAAAGGAAAACATGCAGAAACATTGTTAAGGACCATACCTAAGGGTGAAGGAACAGATTGATTCTCTGAAAGCCCCCATAGCTGTGAATCATAATTTCTCTGAAGGAATTGCAAATCAGCCTTTATTAGGACTCAGATTGGGAAGAAACTAAATTGGAGGCAAGGGGGAAGAGAAGAGAGGTCAGAGAATCCAACTGCCTCTCAGTCTCTTTATATCATTATTATCCTCTCACATGAAGGGATCTATTCTTCTGGTCAGAATTAAATCCCCAGCAGCTTCTAGCAGGTAGTTCCCATAACAAAGCATGATTATTAAATTTCAAAACCCCCAGATAAAAGAGAAAATTTTGCAAGCAACAACAAACTACTATTACTACTCAAATATGCTGGAGCTACAATTAGAATTGCATAAGGCATATCAATAGCTACCATATAAGTCATAAGTCATATCTTGTGACTGAAAATATTATATCCAGCAAAATTAAATATAATATTGAATGAGAAACAAGAGTCATTCCTCAATTGATAAATGGCCAAAGAATATGAACAGGTAGTTTTTAGACAAAGTAATCAAAGCTATTTATAGTCATATGACAAAATGTTCTAAATCACCATTGATTAGAAAAATCCAAACTCAAATAATTCTGAGGTCCACCTCACACACATCAGATAGACTAATGTGACAGAAAAGAAAAATTAAAATATTAGAGGGAATGGGTAAATATTGAGACACTAATGCATTGTTGGTGGGGTTGGGAACTGATTCAACCATTCTGTAGAGCAATTTGAAACTAAGCCTAAAGAGCTATAAATTTATGCATATTCTTTGACCAAGTAATACCACTACTAAGTCTGTATTCCAAAGTGATTAAAAAGAAAAAATACCTATATTACAAAAATGTAACAGTTCTTTTAGTGTTGGAAAAGAACTGTAAATTGAGGGGATACCTAACAATTGGGGAATGGGCTAAACAAATTGTGGCATATGATTGTGATGGAATATTATTGTTCAATAAGAAATGGTGAACAGGATGTTTTAGAAAACATGGAATTACTTACATGAACTGAAACAAAGTAAAATTAGCAGAACAGGAACATCTTGTGCATAATAGCAATATTATACTGTGATCTACTGTGAATGACAGCTATTCTCAACAATACAATGGTCCAAGACAATTCCAAAAGACTTGTGATGAAAAAAAACCAAACAAACCTGTCCACTTCTAGAGAAAAAACTGATGGAGTCTGAAGACACACTGAAGGATATTCTTTTAAACTTAATTTTTCTTGGACTTTTTTTGTCTGTATTTTCTTTCATAACATTATTAATGTAGAAATGTTTTGCATGTCTAGATGTATAATCTATATAATTCTTGTTGAGGGAAGAGGAGAGGAAAATGAAGAATTCAGAACTCAAAAATTTTAAAAAGTGAATGTTAAAAATATTTACATATAATTGGGGGAAAATAAAATATTTTATTTTTTAAATTATAGACCTTTAGAGAAAAATCATAGTGATAAACATGCTAAAACATTACATCCCAGATAAGGAATTTCCTCCCCCCCCCAAAAAAAAAAACCCATGAGAATAATTCCCCTTACCTAATAGATACAATGAAAAATATATAAATTGACATCTTTCAATAATCATCTAAAATATTCACACTTTTCAACAATCAGAGAAATTTAAATCAAACCCATTATGAGACAAGTTTTTGCCCATGAAATTGGCAATGATACTTAAAAATAATAAAAATTAACTTTATAATAGAGCTGTGACAAAATAAGCACATTTTTGCCCTGATGGCAGAGCTGTAAGTTGATGGAATAAATGAGTTACAAACATGTCTATAAACTTTTACTCTGTAATCTCATTAATAGGATATCTCACTAACATTCTAAATTTGTTATTATGAAAGTTTGTACAGAACAACTCTTAACAAAAATACCTGCTTTAAAAATATAATGAGTCACAAAATTGATCATAATTTTGTTCTTGATGAGGGAGTTGGAATTAAGTGACTTTCCCAGAGTCATCCAGCTAGAAAGTGTTAAGTTTCTGAGGCAAAATTTGAACTCGGGTCCTCCTAATTCCAGGACCAATATGTATCTACTGCGCCATCTAGCTGTAGACCATAAATTCTTCTTTTTTTAATTTTGAAAAAATTTTCTTTATAAACATCATCCCTTGCACTCACTTCTGTTCCAGCTTTATCCTTCCCTCCTTCTACTCCCTCCTCCAGATGGCAAGCAGTCCTATACATGTTGAATATGTCACAGTATATCCTAGATATAATATAGATCATAAATTCTTTTATCCAACTATTCCCAGCATAGCATTTCTTTCAAAAAAATCATTAAAAGGAAACTTATTTGTACAAATATATTATTAGCTACAAAATAGAAAAAAAAACTTGTAATAGCAAGGAAAACAACTGGCAATGACCTATATGTCTTTTAGAGATTGACAGAATAAATTATTGCATATTCATGCAATGGAATATTTTTAAAATTTGTAAATATGAAGCCTAAAAAGAAGAACAAAAAGACAGTAGCAAGATCCCTAGCTCTGGATTCAGAGGACCTGGCTTCAGTATAGCTTTCCTCTGAGATTTGCTCCATTTGTAGCTCTGGGTAAATCCCTGTATTTCTTCTGGTCTGTTTCCTCATCTATAAAATGTTGAGGTCCCTTCTGTTCTTATGATTCTGGGATCAGAGAGTGATAAAAAGCATGATCATCAGAAGGAGAACTACACTGAAGTGTATGGGTCTCTCTATTCTTACTACTTAGATGAGTGGGTAAATGAATGGAAAGAAAGAAAGAGAGAGAGATGGAGAGGGAAGAGTAGAGGAGAGAAGAGAAGAAGATAGGAGAGGAGAAGAGAAGAGAAGAGACAGAGAAAGGGAGAGGGAGAGGGAGAGGGAGGGAGGAGGAGAAAGAAGGAGGGAGAACAAGAACAAGATCAAATACCGCAAAACTGATAGATTGGAAAGGGACAGAAAGACATCAACTAATTGTTTGTTGATTCCTTTTCATTCTGTTTTGTCAAATGTTAAAGTTTTTTTTTTAATATTGTTTTGCCCATATTGCATTTTAAAAATTGTCCTTGTTGAAGGTTGCTAATAAAATTTTTAGTTTATAATAACATTTTTAAACATTTCAAAAGTGGTGGCAAATAATCTCTGAATCTCAGCAACTTTGTCAGTTAAAACACTTTAAATTGGCATTATTTGCAATTTAGATATATGACGATGGAACCTCATTTTGCTGAATATCATGATGATATACTATTTTATTGATGTGATTAAGCTATTTCTTTTTTGGGTGAGGCAATTGAGGTCAAGTGATTTGCCCAGTGTCACACAGTTAGAAAGTGTTAAGTATCCGGAGCTGTTTGAACTTGGGTCTTCCTGACTTCAGGACTGGTGCTTTCTCCATTGCACCATCACTTAGACTCTTTCTATTTTCCCGAGGCAAAGCAGAGGCCCAGCTTTGATGGGAAAACTAATTAAAATATCTTTGAAACACTTTGTGTTACTTTGAGAACTGCCACATCAGCAGACTGAATCCTGGGCCATTACCAGTTTTGACATTGACTCTGATGACTCTACAGGAGAGAGTGAGGCTCATGACTTTGCATAGCTCTGTCACACTTAAATCCTATCCATGTACCACATCACTATTATGATGTCACTGGTCCTCTCCAAGGATGAACCATCACCACCATAACAAAAAGATTAAAAAAAAAATTACAAAAAAAATTGATAACAGTTTATTTGTTTTTAAATTATCAAAAATTAAAAACAACTTACATGTCCTTTGAGAGTGAAATGACTGAATAAATTGTGGTATACCAGTTTGACCACATATTATTTTACCATAAGAAATCTTAAAAGATAAATGTAATGTGATGCAGAGTGAAGAAAACAGCAAAAACAGTTATGACTATGTATGAAAAATAACAAAATTCATGAAAAGTACACAGAAGAAAAGGCGATTAGAAGAGAAAATAGAAGTAAAAAGATACCCTCTTGTTTTTATCTTGTTAAAGATAATAAATATACCTTTAAAACAAACTGAAAATAGATTAAAGTTTATTGTTATATGGATAATTCAATCTATAATTTCTATCTGCAGGTTTCTGTTAACACAACATTTCTTTAAAATGAGTTCATAGACTTGAATACCTATTATTTGTCGATGAAAGGTAAAATAAAATGGCTAGTTATAGAAAATTTTTATAAGGTCATACATTGATATAATTTCCTATGCAACACATCTTACTTGGAAGGATCTTGTTGACTTCACTGTCATGAAAAGCCACAAACTCTTCTTCTATTCCTCTGCTAAACTGTTAGCAATTCCTAACATGTTCCAGAAAAAGAGTGACTCACTGGGGCTAGTATGAATTCTTATCTTAAGTTCCCACTGTAGAAGCAAATGTTGAGGGGGGGGGGGGTAACAAGGGAAACACAGGTGTGTTTACCTGACTCTTGGGATATCACTCCCTCAGAGTGTCATTAAAGGCAAACATGAAATAATTGCCCTATCTTCACCTTAGTCCTGTTGGACCTAACACTCCAGTGGCCCAAATAATGACTTTTTCCAGAATTTTGGATATGTTGAGGATGATAAAATCTGAGCAAAGACGGATTCACAAATCTCTACTATATTAAACTTTATTATTTAGTATTGTGGCAAAAGAAGGATTAAAACTTTGCTAGGTTATGTAATAGCAAAACAAATAGCAAAATAAATAAATATCCCACACTAATACTAAATAGAAAAAAAAATAAATAGAATAAATAACTCATAGTAGTTTTTTTAATAGTCAAAAAATGCCTTGGAAATAATTCATATGTCCAATG
Organism: Sarcophilus harrisii; assembly: GCF_902635505.1. Taxonomy (NCBI): domain Eukaryota; kingdom Metazoa; phylum Chordata; class Mammalia; order Dasyuromorphia; family Dasyuridae; genus Sarcophilus; species Sarcophilus harrisii. Next base: position 337,063,979 of record NC_045426.1, read on the forward strand.
ATTTTTAGATTGCTGACATTCTCAAATTACTAAATTAGGTGGTACAGTGGATAGAGAGCTATCTCTGGATGTGATGACTATGTTAGCATCCTGGATACTTTAGAATCAGCTGGAGTCAGGATTAGTGAAAGTCCTTGATTTTTATTCTTTATCAAAGGGAGAGGAAAGCTCATGGACACAGGAATCTTCTCTTTCTTCTCCTGCCCCTAGCCATCTTGCTTGTCCTACTCCACCCTCTAAATCCTACCTCAACCTCCCTATACACCAAACAGATCAAACCTGCACAGAATAGTGGTCAGGGCCATTCTTTCTCCAAGCATATGCTAATAGAGTATTGTCCAATTGGAAATTAGCCTTAAGTGCTCGGACCTCAGTGCATCAACTCAGTTTCAGCCCATTACACCTGGAGTCCTAATTTCAAATATGATCTCATTCACTTACTTAGCTGTGTGACCCTAGTCAAGTCACTTAACCCCTATTTGCTTCAGTTTTTCAATGGTAAAATGGGAATAATAATAACACCTCCCTCTCAGTTTTGTTGGAGGATCATATAAAATGAAAATTATAAAGCACTTAACACAACGCCTGATACATGATTGGTTGTTGGTTGTTGTCCTTCATACTCAAAGAGGACCAAAATGACATCACTATGTTAGGGTTATTGTTCAGTGTATCCAACTGTGGTTGATCATACCAATACAAACTTGGAATGCAGGTAAAACAAATAATTTTTTTCCCTGAGGTAATTGGGGTTAAGTGCCCAGGATCACACAGCTAGGAAGTGTTAAGTGTCTGAGATCAAATTTGAACTCAGGTCCTCCTGACTTCAGGGCTGGTACTCTATCTATTGTACCACCTAGCTGCCCTGAAATAAATAATTTATGTGGAATATCTGGAGTAGAAATGCTTCTAAATTTGCACAGCTCATATTTCTTTTGAGTAGCACAATTCTGCTTTATTCATAGAGAGTAGCACCTCTGATGTGGGCTTGTCACATTGGGTGGCAGTGTCCCCCCATGTTTTACAATCTATTCCAAAGTTCTTCAGAGAGACTTTGAGAGTGTCTTTGTAGCATTTTTTTAAACATCTGTGTGAGTATTTGTTTTGGGTAAGTTTTCTATAAAATAGTCTTTTGGGTGAATTATATGTTTGGCATTTGAACAATATAGCCAGCTCATCACTATTATACTCTCTACAATATGAATGCTTGACAATTCTGCTAGAGAAAGGAACTCAGTATCCACTTACTTCTATTGCCATGTTTGCTTTCAGATCTTCCAAGGACAATCCAAATGGAATCATTCATTTTCTGGCATAGCACTGGTTTCACAGACATACAATAATGAAGTCAGGGCAATGACGCTTTAGTCCTGTTTGGTAGGCAGCTTACTACCTCTTCTCTTCCACACTTTCCTAGCTCCTGACACGGAGCTAATTCCGGAAATGCTTGTATCAGCTTTATCATCTATGTGTTCAACCCTGCAAAGTGTGTTGCCAAGCTAAGTGAACTTATTTACAGAATTTCAAAATTTCTCCATTTGTTGTAAGTAATGGTTCTGTATATGGATGGCTTGTGGAGGACCTCTGTTTTCTTGGTATTGTCAGGTCAAAATTAGCACAAGTGCGAGAGGATCAATTCATATATATATGAATGCTATGGAATATTATTGTTCTATAAGAAGCAGGATGATTTTAGAGAGGCCTGGAAAGACCTACACGAACAGATACTAAGTGAAGTGAGTAGAACCAAGAGATCATTGTACACAGCAACAAGACTATATGATGATCAATTCTGATGGACATGGCTCTTTCCAATAATAAGACGATTCATGACAGTTCCAATGATCTTTTGATGAAAAGAGCCATTTACACCCAGAGAGAGGATTGTGGGAACTGAGTATGGATCACAACATAGCATTTTCACTCTTTTTGTTGTTTGCTTGTATTTTGTATTTTTTCTCATTTTTTCTCTTTTTAATTTGATTTTTCTTGTGCAGCAAGATTATTGTGTAAATATATATACATATTTATTTAATAAACCAAAAATTTTAAAAATTAATGAAATATATTTAATATATATTTTAACTTGTTTAACATATATTGGATTACTTGCCATGGTGGGTGGGGGAGAGGAGGGGAAATTCGGAACACAAAGTTTTGTCAATGTTGTATCTCAGCCTCAGAGACTGCATTGAATTCAGAATCATCTTTACTTTTGGTTTATAGCTTTTTCATGTTAAATAATCGGTCATTACTGGCTGACCTTGATGCTATTTTTGTTCTCATTGAAGATGTCTAGCAATATTGCTGAAAACTTAATGCTCAAATGTAGAGGGCAGGAACTCTGAAAAGGTGTGCTTAAATCTAGTACAGTAGGGTATTTATAGCTAAGTACCTATTCAATGTGAGATAATGATTCACTAAGCACATACTTAATGTAATGTAACGATATAATCAATCTAGTTGGCATATATTTAGGGTAATATGGTGATGTAATGTTCTACAGTTGTGCCTGCTCAGTGTGATATAGTGATGTAATTGTACTGGAGTATTTAAAGGGAGTCTCAGAGACACAGTTCTCTCTCAGCCACAACTCTCTCAGCAGCAGCTCTCAGCCACAGACACAAGAGAAGACTCCAAATTCCAGACTCCATCTTTGACTAACCAAATGGCCCTCCTGCCTCCTTCACTCCTCCACTAAGACCAAGAACTTGGGCTGATCCCAAGGTCCTCCAGAGAGCTAGCCTGGACATTATATTAAAAAGCATGGGATAAAACACTATTGATTAGTGAAATGCAAATTAAAACAACTCTGAGGTACTACTTCACCTCTCAGATTGACTAAGAAAAAATAATGATAAATGTTGGAGGGGATGTGGGAAAACTGGGACACTGATACATTGTTGGTGGAGTTGTGAATGGATCCAATCATTCTGGAGAGCAGCTTGGAACTATGCACAAAGAAAGGGCTATCAAACTCTGCATATTCTTTAACCCAGGATTGCCATTATTGGATCTGCATCTCAAGGAAATCATAAAGGAGGGGAAAGGATTCACATGTGCAAAAATGTTTGTAGCAGCTCTTTTTGTGATAGCAAAGAATTGGAAAAGGGATGGATGTCCATCAATTGGGAAATAGTTGAACACATGAAAGTAATGGAATATAATTGTTCTATAAACAATGATAAATAAACTGATTATAGAAAGGTCTAAAAAGATTTACATGTACTGATGCTAAGCAAAATAATCAGAACCAGGGATACATTGTACACAATAACAGCAACAATGTGTGATGAAAGGCTTGGTTCTTTTCAATGATTCAGTGATCCAAAACAATCCCAATAGACTTTGAACAGAAAATGCCATCTGCATCCAGAAAAAGATCTAAGGAGACTGAAGGTAAATCAAACATGCTATGTTCACTTCTTTTTTCTAATTTTTTTAACTATGTTTTTCCCTTTTGCTCTGATTTTTTCTCTTACAATATGATTCATAAAGCAATGTGTATTAAAAATAAACTTACTACAAAAAATTAAAAAAGCATAGGAGCAAGCACAGAGCCCTGCTTCACTTCAATGGCGAATGGGAAAGCATAACAGCATTGTCTATTATCCAGAACCCATGCAAGTATGCCATGATGAAACTAGAATATGATACTGATGAACTTTTCGGAGCACCAAATTTTGCTATGATCTTCCATAAACCCTCATGACTAACAATATCAAAGGTCTTGAATGTTGGATATGGACCTTGCTTCTTTTCCTGGCATTTCTTCTTGACTTGTTCAGCAGTAAACACCCTATTGACTATTTCTTGGCCTTTTGTAAAGCCACACTAGCTCTTGGGTAAATGACCATATTTCAGATAAAAGATGAATTTATTAAGAAAAACTCCAGCAATAATCTTGCGGGTAATGACTAAGAGATAGACCTCCTCATCCCCTGTAATTGTTATAGGACAACCTTTTTCCTTTTTCTTTATAGAGATGGACAATAGAAACATTCTTGAAGTACTGAGGGATAACTTCCTATTGCCATGTAACCCTGAAGATTCCAGTCAGCTTTTATATGAGTAGTGGACTCTCTGCCAAAATAGAACCAGGCACTTTGCCACACAAGAAGAGCCTAATGGCTTTCAAAATCTCTTCTTCAGTTAGAAGTTAGGATTGGAGAGGTATTGACGTCTGACCTGAGGTATAAGGTCAATGGCATTGGTTGAAGATGGTCTGTTGAGAACACTATAGAAATGTTCAGCCTATCTCTCCAAGATCATGTCCTTATTACTAATCAATGTGGCCCCATCAGCACTGACTAGTTGAGGTGCACCATGGGTCTTTGGTCCACAAATATCCTTCAGAACATCATAAAAGCACTTCAAATTGTTACTATCAGCATTAAACTGAATGTTATCTGCCTTCTTATTGAACCAAAATCCTGCAGCTCTTCAAATTTTGCTTGCACTTTATTTTTTATGGAATTAAACAGTGCTTTCTTAGAGATAGACACTGCTAGCAAACCCTGTATATTGTTTTTTGTTTAGCAGCTTCTGAATTTCCCCATCATTTTCACCAAACCAAGCTTGATTTTTGTAAGTCTTTTGGTCCAGATGAGTAGATGCAGTGCTTTATATGCCAAATCTTTGAAAGTTTCCCTCTCCTTTTCTGCTTCACTGTTGCCAATTATGTGTTCGTTCAGCTTTCCCTCAAAATTAGCAATACATTGTTCATAAACAGACAAGTATTCTACTCTGTTGACATTAAATCTTCTAGTAGTCCTCTTGCCTTAGGACTCCCACTTTTGTGGAATAAGAATGTTTAGCTTGCAGAATATAAATCTATTAGTCCAACACTCTCATCAGATTACTTCACCTATGTCTGGCACATAAGTTCCATGTAAATTTTAGCTATCATTATTACAACTATTATAAATTATGGTATATCTATATGAAGGAATTCTGTAAGAAAAGTTTTATATGAAATTTAAACAGATGTATTAACACCAACCTGACAGGCTGAACCTATGTCTATTGATGTGTAGATATAATCATTCAATTCGCTTTTCTTAGTGTGTGATTTTTAAATGCACACATGTATGTATGTGTATATGTACTTAGGCTTGTACGTATATATGTGTACAAGCATTTAATATCTCTCCCTCCCAGCCAGAACATAGGTTGTGGATAACAGATGATGCTTTCATACCTGCTATACAATTTTTAAAAAACCCAGTAAAACCCATATAACAAATGTGCATAGATCAGGAAAAGAAAGTCTTTTCACTATGGCTAGATAGAAGTGTAAGTCTATGCATTTTAAATACATCATCTCTCTGGTAGAAGTTGGTTGGTGTGATTCATCTTTAGATCTCTGTCATTTTATTGGTCACTGTATTGGTCATGGTTCTAAAGTCTTTCAAAGTTGCATTTCTCTATGATGTCATCCTGTAAAGTTGTTTTCTTAATTGCACTCACTTAACTTTGCATCAGTTCAGAGATTTTCTCAGTTCCTATGAAATTGTCTATTTCATAATTTTTTATGTACAATAATTTCTATTACATTCATATACAATCATTTGTCTAACCATAACCTATGAGTACTCCCTTATTTTCAAGTTTAGAGCTTCCACAAAAAGAACAGAAACACACATATACATATAATATATATATACATACTCACACACATACTCACACACATATGTATTTGCACAATACACACATGCATATGTATATACAAAGGTGTGTCCATGTGTTATATATATACATATGTATATAGTAGTGTATATTTTTTCATATTTGGGTCTTTTTTCTTTTTCCTTGACATCTTTGAGGTTTAAGCCAAATAGAGCTATAGATAGGTGAAACAGTATGCATAGGTCAGTAACTTTGGGAACATAGTTCCAAGTGACTTTCCAGAATGGCTTGTAATCAATTAATATTTTCATCAATAGCATACTGTGTTCTCAAAGCATCTTCAACCTTTTTTAAAATCCCTTTGTCATCTTTTCCAGACTGATAGATATTAGATAGATTCCCAAAGTTACTTTAATTTATATTTATCTGGTTATTAGTTATCTAGAGAATTTTATATGGATGTATTTTAGGTTTTGTACTTTGAAAACTTCCTATTCTTTGACTATTTGTTTTTTGAGAAATGGTTTCTAGTCGTATAAATTTGAATTAGTTATATCATTAGTTAGACTATCATTGGACTATAAATCATTAAATTATATCATTTAGTTCTATCATTTATCATTCTAATCATTGGCTATGAGACCTTTGCCAAATAATCTTGCCATAAAGAGTTTTTTCTCACTTACATATTTTCTTTTTATTTTAAAAACTTCATTCAATTTATTTGCAAATACATTTTATGTGATCAAAATGGCCTGTTTTAACATTTCCATTCTTTATCACTTGTTTAATCATGAACTCTTATTTATAAATCTAAAGGACAGTTTCTTCCTTATTTCTTTAACTTAGTTATAATGTCAGCTTTTATGTCTAAGTCATGAACATACTTGGAATTTATCTTGGTATATGGTGTGAGATACTAGTCTAAAGCTAATTTCTGCCAAACTCTTCTAATTTTCCCAAGTTTTCCTCAAATAGAGCATCCTTCTCTGAATGATCAGAACCTGTTAATTTATTGAGTAATATGCTATAATGGTGGTTTGCTTCTACATGTTATGTACCTAATCTATTCTATTTATTATATCAATAGATACAAGCTATGCTAAATTGATTATAATGATTACTGCTTTATAGTATATTTTGAAATCTGTGAGTGATAGAACTTTTACTTTTTTTTTGCTGAGGCAATTGGGGTTAAGTGACTTGCCAAGGGTCACATAGCCAAGAAGTGTTAAGGGTCTGAAACAACATTTGAACTCAGGTCCTCCTGACTCTAGGACTGGTGCTCTATCCACTGCACCACCTAGCTGCCCTGAATCCTTCTTTCTCACATTTTTTTTGGTACTCTTCTTAAGATTCTTCAGTTTTTGTTCCTCCATAAATGAATTTCATTGTTAATTTTTTTTTAGCTCTTTAAAACAATCCTTTGGTAATTTGATTGGTATGATACTGACTAAATAAATTAATTTAGATAATATTTCCATTTTTATTCTGTTGACTCAACCCACTTATGACCAATAAATATTTCTTCAATTATTTAGGCCCAATCCCATTTCAATAAAAAATAGATTCATATTATTCCTAGATATGTCTTGATCGACTCTCAAATAGTTTTTATCTTCTGTACTTAAATGGAATTTCTCTTTCTAGTTCTTCCTGCTAGGCTTTGTTGGTAGTATACAGAAAGAATGTTGATATTTTATAATTTTATTGTTTCAACTAATTATTTAGTTGACCTTAGTGTTTTCTAACTAAATTATCATCTCCTCTGCAAAACACACACACACACACACACACACACACACACACACACACACACCAGCAGCAGCAGCAGCAGCAGCAACAACAACAAGACAAACCTTTATCCTTTTTCTTTATGCCTTGATTAATTCCCTTGATTAATCTCTCTTGTCTTCTTACAAGAGCTAGGACTTGTAGTATTGGGTTAAATAATAGTGGTGGTGATAACTATCCTTACTTTATTGCTAAGGTTACTGGAATGTATTCTAGCTTTTCTTTATTAGATGCTTATTCTTGATTTTAAATGGTATTTATTATATTAAAGAAAGGTCCATTTATTCCTATGTTTCCTAGTGATTTTTTAAAAAACATAAGTGGGTATTGAATTATGTCAAAAAAATTTAAGTGTATATTGTTATATTCATTTGGTTTTTTATTTATATTACAAACATGAATTATTACATTTGTAGCTTTCCTTACATTGAATGAACTCTGAATTCCTGATATAAATCTAACTTGGTCATACTTTATAATCTTTCTGATACGTTGTAACCAATTTACTAATATTATGTTTTTAAATTTGCATCAGTTTTCATTAAAATATTAGTCTATAATTTTCTTTCTCTATTTTGTATTTCCTTGGTTTGTAAATTAAGACCATATTTATATTATACAAAAACATTTGAAGGGTGGCTTCATTTCCTATTATTACAAGCAATTTATGTGATACTGGAATTATGTGTTCTTTAAATATTTTATAGAATTTACTTGTAAATCCATCTATTCTTGGGAGATCATTTATGATTGGTTCAAAAAAGATTTTGAATATTGTTTTATAACGATCAGAGGTATCAAATATGAAACCCACAAATGGTTTTCAAAACTCCAGTGTGTCCCAGAACCAGATTAAAACATAATTGGGAAATGGTTAACAAAATAAATAAAAATACAAAACAACACAGATAACGTTAATTTGTAGCTTTTTTCCTTTAATATTTTTCCAATTACACTTAAAAACAATTTTTTTACCTTTTTAAAAACAATTTTGACTTCTACATTCTCTCCTACCTTCTACCCTTCCTTGAGAAGGCAAGAAATTTTTTAAAGATTATATATATGTAATCATTCAAAACATAATTCCTTATTATTCGAGTTGTGAGAGAAAACAGACCCAAAAAACTCCAAGCAAAATAAAGGGCTTTTTTTTTTTTAAAGTATACTTTGATTTTCCTTCAGAATGCATCATGTCTTTCTCTGGACGTGGATAGTATTTTTTAAAATCTTAAATTCTTCAGAATTATTAGATTTGTATTGCTGAGATTTTTGTATTGCTGAGAATAACTAAGTCAATTCTCAGTTGATCATTGTGCACAATGTTGCTATTACTGCATATAATGTTCTACTAGTTTTGCTCACTTTGTGTCAGTTCAAGTCATTTCAACTTTTTCTGAGAGCATTCTGCCCATCATTTCTTATATCAAAATAGAATTTCATCACCCATATGCCACAATTTGTTCAGCAATTCCCCAACTGATGAACACCCCATCAATTTCCTATTCTTTGCCACCACACAAAGATTTATAAGGATATTTGTATATATATTCTTTTCCTTTATTTAAATCTCGTTAGAATACAAATTTAGTTTGTATTCTATGTTGGAACCATAGTACCTTTGGGAGTAGCTCCAAATTGCTCTCCAGAATTGTTGGGACTATTCACAATTACCCCAGCACTACACCCCCTCCAATATTTGTAATTTTCATTTTTGTTCATATTAGTCAATCTGATAGGTGTAAAATGGTACCTCAGAATTATTGTAATTTGGATTTTTTAATCAGTAGTGATTTAGAGTATTTTTATATGACTATAAATAGATTTGATTTCTTTGTCTGAAAACTCTCTGTTCATATCATCTGACCATTTATCAATGGGGAGTAATTTGTATTCTTATAAATTTGACTCACTGATCTATATATTTGAGAAATATTAACTGCATGTTAATGTCCATCCTATTTCCTCTTCATGTTTCTCTCTCTCCTTTTATCCTGTCCCTTCTCAAAAGTGTTTTGCTTCTGACCATCACCTCCCTGAATCTGCCCTCCTTTCTAACAGCTCCTCTTCTCTTAACAGCCTTCTTTCTTACTTCCTTGTAAGTCAAGATAGATTTTTATAACCAACTGACATGTATGTTTTTCTCTCTTTGAGCCAATTCCAAATGAGAATAAGGGTCAAGAGTTGTTCCCCACCCCCCCACCAATTTTTCTTATACTGTAAAAGCTCTTTCTTTAGTACCTCTTTTATGTGAGAAATTTTCCCCATTTTACCCTGCCCCCTTATCTTATTCCTTAATTTTATTTTTTTTATATCATCCCATCATATCATAGTAATCATAGTCATCCCATCATAGTCAAGTCACCCCCATGCCTGCTGCTCCTCATACTCCTTCTAACTACCCTAATGATGGTAAAGTTCTTAGGAATTACAAGTATTGGGAACAGAGCCAAGATGGTGAAGAGAAGTCAGGAAGTCACCTACGTTTTCCCCAGTTTCTCTCCAAAACAATGTTATGTCAACATTTCAATGGATTCTGTAGTGATAGAATCTACAAAAAGGCAGAATGAAACAGTTTTCTAGCTTAAAATAATTTAAAAAGATTTCAAGAAATGTGTGTCTCATCTAGGGAAAAAGGAATAAAGCCCAGCACAGATGGTGTCCAGGCAAGCCAGCAGGAGGTTCTTAGTCACAGCGAGGAATAACAGATGAGACCTCCTCAGTCCTGGCTCAGCAGCCCAATTGTGAGACCTCTAGATCCCTGGCATCTGGCAGATTATCAGCCCCAGAAACCAGGCAACAGCAGGTGCACCTGGACCAGGCTACCCCAGTACAGTGAGCAAGTTTCCAGAACCTTAGGCTCCAGCACACAAACTCAGTGACCAGGTCCATGGTGCCCAACATAAGAACTTTAGGACAGTGTCCCCAGTCCCCTGGGAGCAGAGTTCAACTTTAAAGCCATGAAATAGACCAAAAAATGAGCAAGACACAAAAAAGAACTTTGACCATAGAAAACTACTATGGTAACAGGAAAAATCAAAAACCAACCCAGAAGACAACGTTATCAAAATACCAAATGTAAAACCTCAAAGGAGAATATGAATTTGTCTTGAGTCCAAAAAGCCTTCTTGGAAGAGCTCAAAAAGTAATAGTCAAATAAGAGAGGCAGAAGAAAAGTTGGCCCAAAAATGAGATACCTCTCGTATAAGAGAGAGTCAAGAGCTTAGAAAATAAGGACAAAAATTGACTGAAGAAAACAATTCCTTTAAAAAAACTACAATTGGACAAATGGAAAAGGAGGGAAAAAGGTAACTGAAGAAAACCATTAAAAAATAAAATTGGCTAAGTGGAAGCTAATGACTCTATGAAAGATCGAGAAATAGTGACATAAAATCAAAACAATGAAAAAACAGAAAAAATTTAAAATACCTCATTGGAAAAGTAACTCACTTGGAAAATAGATCCGGGAGAGAGAATTTAAGAATTATTGGAATACCTAAAAGCCATTATCAAAAAAAAAAAAAAAAAAAAAAAAGAGCTTGGATAGCATCTTTCAAGAAATTATCAAGGAAAACTGATTTTCTAGAATCACAGGATAAAATAATCGATAGCTTCTAGTGAATTGCCTCTTGAAATAGATTCGAAGGATTAAAAATTCCAAGGAATATTGTACTCAAATTCCAGAATTAGAGATAGCTGGGCACTAGGACTGAATACTACCTGGAATAGCTGGTCAGCTTTGGGCAAGTCCCTTCTCTTCTCTGAATCTTAGCTTGTCCACCCCTGAAACAAGGAAGTTTACTCTATAATCTCTATAGTCATTTCTAGCCATAAGTCAGCAAAGCAGCTGTAGTCAGCCTGTTGAATGAAGTCTGTTGCTACTGGGGCCTCTGTATCTTCTTGCTTTTGCAAGTACAGAGAGCTTTTGACTTTCCCCAAAAAACTCATTTCTGTTCCTTGTTTTCTGCAGCAGTTGTTATGCAGATGTAAGAGGCTTTGTTATCTTTTGCAGCATCCATAATGACTTAATAAAGTCTCAGGGCTTATTTTGTTCTCTTGCTGCTACTGGGGAACCTGATCTCAGTGGTTGTACCACCCTTGACATGAGTATTATCACCTCAGTATGGAGTGAGATTAGGTAAAGATTCAAGCCAAGCCCTCAATTTTAGCAGAGTGAAGAGGAAGGGGCTGTACAGTGTCCCACTATCAGCTTTGGCAGGTATGTCTGCTAATGTGTGAGTGTGCTGGAAACAAGCAGAGCTGCCGTCCTACTGAGTTTTGCTCATTATTCAAACTTTTTATTCTTCCTGTTATATCTCCTGCCTAGGGTTAAGAAGTGGATAGAAAGTACATATCTCCTCCTCTTTTAAAAGAAAAGAGGGAACCCACTGAAAAGTCTTCTATGTTTATTGGAGTAGTAGTGAAGGGTAAGAAATGCCAAGGAGAAAGCCAAAAGAGTCTTTGAATGTCTGTCTATCTCTGTCTCTCTTTGTGTGTCTCTTTATTGCTCTCTGTCTTTGTCTTTCTCTCTTTTTCTGTCTCTGTCTTCTGCCACTTAAGAAATTGTAGCATGGAAGTAGCTGTTGCACATGTATTTGATTTAATAGCTAATTGTAGCCCTGGATTTTAAGTTAAGGACTCCCTGGAAGATTATTTCTTACTTGTAGAAACCCAAGAGACACATAGACATTACTTTTAATTTTTTAATCCCTCACTTAATTTTGCTAGGGAAATTTTTTTTTAATTTTTTAAAAATTTTATCATTCTATACATGCTGAATTCCAAGTTGGCTCTCTCTCTCCTTCCAACTCCACATCAGAGAAAAACAACATTCACACACACACACACACACACACACACTCAAAGAGATAAGAAATATATAAACAATAAAATACATGCATCCATATATCAGTTCTTTTTCTGGAGGCAGATGGCATTTTTCTTCATCTTTTCCAGTTGATTTGAATGATCATATTACTCAAAATAGCTTAGTCATTCACAATTACTTGAGAACAATATTGCTATTCTTCTTCTCTAATAATTGCTATTATTTCACTCTGCTTCATTTCATGCAAGTCTTTTCAAGTTTTTCTAAACAAACCTATTCATCTTTTCTTAAAGCACAGAAGTCTTCCATTACAATCATGTGCCACAACTTAGTCAGCCATTTCTCAATTGACAGGCATTTCCTTACTTCCCTATTCTGTGCCATTACAAAGAGAGTTTGATGTGGATGTGGTCCCTTTAAGATTCCTTTCTTTCTGATTCCCAACGCTTCTTAGTTAACCTTTTGATTCACAAACCCTGGTCCCTTTGAATTCCAATAGAAGATCTAGGTCTGTCCCAGCCCCCATCCTAATCTGAGCCAACTCAGGGGGCTACACCCAAAGATCCCTCTAGATAAATCTCCCATTATAAAAGGGCCATGCTGGGACTCCCTCTTTGCAGAGGTCCCAAACATGGCAGCCTTACTCCTGGTATGTCAGGACTTTCTGTCCACTAGACCCTCTGTCCAGTGCCCTTCTTATCTCCACTTTCGCCTAGTTCCTTAACTATACTTTAACCTTCGTCCAAACCCAATAATAAACCTCTTTTATCAATCTAACTTTTCGGGCCAATAAATGCTTTTATTGGGGACTTGCGCTGCCACTAGACTTCATTTAATTCAGTATCCTTGTGCCGAATACAAAGGGGTTGCAGGGAAACTCTGTTTGACTCCTTGTACCCCAAACCTGCCACTAGACCTCAATTAAACCCTAATTTCATTTAGGTACTCCATATCTAGACCTCATCAAGCTTTTATAAATATTTTAGAACATATAGGTTCTTTTCCTTTTTCCTTGATCAAATTGGGAAATAGACTTAATAGTGATATCGCTGAGTCAAATGTTGTATTATTCTAGGTTTGCTAGGGGCCCATAAGCTTTCAGTAATCTCAAACTGGACTAATTCTTGGCAAATTCTGATTACTGCCTCCTGTTCTAAACCCTGCAAGTTCATCTCTGATTGGAGTTTGGATTTACATAAAAGTAGACTGCTGCTGGACTCAACCCTTCTCAGCCACTGGGAAACTTTTGTTCAAAGTGGGAAAACTGCAGGCTTCCATTTGATCTAGGATTCCCACCCCCATTATGTTTCTGCAAATAGGGATAGATGTGGGAAATAAAACCCTGCTTTGTGCTAGAGGTCTCAACCATGCTACTGCTATTGCTATCTTCTGAACTTCCTTCTTTTTTGATATAATGCCCAGAATTTCCATATCTAATAATGCCATTTCTCTTCACAGATTTCCTCAGTCTGCTGAGGATTTGTGACTTGGAATTGAGTAGTGGGCAACAAAACAACTGGTTTGTACCTATCCCCATTGCTCCTATGGGGTTCTGATACCTTCTCTTATCTTGCTGAACAGCCTATGACATGGTTCCGGTCCAACCATGTCCTGGTGTGCTCTTTGTCTTTCTTGCTAGGCTCAACTGGGCTAAACAGTTACTGTTGACTTTTTCTGTCTTTTCACATCAGAATTTGATTTGGTGCATCTGCTAGATTTGTTTAAAGGGGTTTGTGGAGGGAAGCTCACTGCCCTGTTTCCTATTTCTCCATCAACTTGACTTACTTTATTATTATTATTATTATCATCATCATCATCATCACTTCTGAAGTGAATAAATTCATACAGATTCGAAATGATAGGCTGATAACTTCCTGTCAGAAAAGGAATTGACTCAAATTGGGAACAACATAAACACTTTCAGAAACTGCCAATGTGAAAAATCTGTTTTGCTTGACTGTACATATTTTTTAAAATTAGATCTTTTTATTTTCAAAACATGCATGGAAAAATTTACAACATTATCTCTTGCAAAACCTTGACTTCCAATTTTTCTCCCCCTTCTCCCCATCCCCTTCCCTAGATGGCAAGTAATCCTATATATGTTAAACATGTTAAATTCAATATATGTGTATATATTTATACAAATATCTTGCCGCACAAGAAAAATCAGATCAAAAAGAAAAAAATGAGAAAGAAAACAAAATACAAGGAAACAACAACAAAAAGAGTAAAAATACTATGTTATAATCCACACTCAGTTCCCACAATCCTCTCTTTGGGTGTAGATGGCCCTCTTCAATAAAAGATCATTGGAACTGGCCTGAATCATCTCATTATTGGAAAGAGCCATGTCCATAAGAATTAATCTTTGTATAATCTTGTTTTTGCCATGTATAATAATCTCCTGGTTCTGCACATTTTGCTAAGCATCATTCATGTAAGTCTCTCCAGGCCTCTCTGAAATCATCCTGCTGATCGTTTCTTATAGAATAATAATATTCCATAACATTCATATACCATAACTTATTCAGCCATTCTCTAATTGATGAGCATCCATTCAATTTCCAGTTTCTAGCCACTACAAAAAGGGCTGCCACAAACATTTTTGCACATGTGGGTCCTTTTCCCCTTTTTATGATCTCTTTAGGATATAAGCCCAGTAGAAACACTGATGGATCAAAGGGTATGCACAGTTTGATAGCCCTTTGGGCATAGTTCCAAATGGTTCTCCAGAATGGTTGGATCACTTCACGATTCCACCAACAATGTATTAGTGTCCCAGTTTTCCTATACCTTCCAATATTCATCATTATCTTTTCCTTTGACTGTGCAATTTTACCACAAGGATTTTTCTTTTTCTTTCTGTTTTGCAGTGATTGGAATAAAGGATATCAGTAATATCAGACACAGATAGAGAACATCATTTTTAGGCTACATTCCTGACTCTTCATAAAATTTCCTTTGCCACAGAACCTCTTTACTCCAGCAGCTATAATTCTATCCCTGGAATTCACATTTTGGGAGTACCCTTGATTCCTAGAGTTTCCCTCTCTCTGGCTCCTAGAATCTTCATTTTAAGGAGAAAAGTCAGGCCAGCCATGTCTTTATTACACTTCAGCCTGCACTTCTAACACTCTAGACTTTTTTTGTAATAGCCAGTACAGAATCCTTTCATATCTTACTTCTTCTTCCCAGCTTTTCAAATTCCTTTTATATGTTATCATCCCCAATAGAATATAAACTCCTTTAGAAAAGGGACTATCTTTCTGTTTGCATTTATATTTCCAGTATTTAGCAGAGTGTGTGGTACCTAGTGAGTCCAAAAGACATGTTTAATCGTTTCATCATTGAAGCATTTTTAAAATACACCTAAGGGAACAGTAAGAAAGTCAGAAACATAGAAAAACAGACAAGTATAAAGTCAATTGTTGAATTTAAAAAGAAAATCAAGTTATGATTAATAAATATTTGAAATTTCATGAAAAACCCTTTTTTACTGTTTTACTTTCTGTAAGGAATTGTCCATTTGTGGGGTCAGAATCAAACTGGATGATCAAAGGAAGAACTGAGGCAGAGCTCCAAACCAAAAACAAACTTTATTAGAAGAGTCTGGCTCCCCTCCAACCAAGTGGACCCCAAACCTTCTTCTCACAGATGGTCACAAATGGGCAAGATCGACAATGCAGGAAATATTTCTGACTAGATGGTCATAAGATCTATGATTTGCCCTTTGGGCTATATTTGCAGAGATGGAGCATTCTGCTGATCATGAGATGGAAAACAATCCCTTAGATTGGAAAAGTGGACAGTGCATCCCCAAGAAAACTTCAATGGAAGGACTTAGGGGCTTTCCATCATGCAATATAGAATGTGGGCAAAGCAGGATAAAGATACTTAGTGTCAACATTCTATTGCTACTGTAGTTATAGAGTAGACCTCATGTCTGAGACACAATTCCTATAATATAAGCATGAGGTCTGCAAAAAGCTTCTCTATCAGAATCTGTATTTTTATACAAATTATGAATCACTTAGTCTTATACTTACTGTTGGATGATTGACTAGATAAGTGTTACTAAATGAATAATTACTAACAATTATTGCTCCCCATAAAATCATAATGGACTGATTAACACTGATTGAGTTTGAGTAGGGGTCTCCAATAAATCAGCTTTCTCACATTTTATTTGGTATTTGTTAAGGTCAGAATAGATATATTTTTAAAATGAAAAGTTAGAATAATATCTATCATGCTTTACAAAATGTTTTTTCCCCCAGCTCTGTAAAGTAGCCCTTTGTTAGTTAAATTGGTACAACAATAAAAGAATAATTTTAGTAGGATTGTCATTTTTATTCTCTAATTATTTAAATATGTTTCTACAAAAACTGCTTTGTACTTGGATTGTACAGCTTCTGGGTGTATTTTGTTGATATTAAATTTCAGTAGTTTTTTTTTTTTTAACAACTTCAGTAGTTATTTTCAACATATTTTTTTTCTTTTTGGCTTTTCCTGCTGGATTTTGTTGGTAACAGACAGGATTACCAACAGACAGATGGTTTATGTGTATTTATTTTATGTTCCACATTTTTGCCAAAGTTATTTCCATTGATTTTTCTTTATTTCTTAGGGTTTTCTAGGTAAATAAAAATATCAACTACAAAAATGTTAATTTTGCAACTCTTGGCATGTTTACTTAGTTTCTTTTCTTACTATTATAGCTAGGCATCATGTTTAATAATGTTGTTGATAATTGGCATCCTTTCTTTACATTGTTCTTATTGGAAAGGATTTTAATTTCTCCATTACATTTTTGCTCTTGTATTGAAATATATATTTTTAGCATATTAAGGAAAACTGCACTTATTCTTATGATTTCTAGAATTTTTAGGAGAAATGTTATTGGGTTCTGGATTTTGTCAAAAGAGTTCAGCATTTATTAACATAATCATATGGTTTCATTGAATGTTAGTAATGTGATTTACTACATTCATAATATCCTTATGTTGAACTAGACTTTCACACTTTCACAGAATAAACACAGCTTGATAAGTGTGTGATCTTTCTTAATATATAATTGCAGGGTTCTAGCTAATTTTTTTTTTTTGCCTTGTTACTTACTAGGCATATTGGTGAATAGTTTTCTTTTTCTTGCCTCTCCCAGTTTCAGATATTTAAAAAAAAAACTGTATCATAGCAAAACATTGGATTTTTTCTTATTGAAAAAAGCCATTATGAAATATGGGAATTAATTTTTCTTCCAAAGTTTGATAGAATTTACTTATAAATTCATATGGCCTTGAAGTTTTTTTCTTCATAGGTTCATTTATGACTTGTTCAATTTCTTTTTGGGGGTGGTGGTGAGGCAATTGGGATTAAATGACTTTAGCAGGGTCACACAACTAGTGTCAAGAGTCTAAGTCTGGATTTGAAGTCAGGTCTTCCTGAATTTAGGGTCAGTGCTCTATCTACTGTGCCACCCAGCAGCTCCACAATTTCTTTTTATAGTAGGGTATTATTTAAAATATATATATATATATATATTTATATTTATGTGTTGGAATCCTAGTGTTAACTTGAAACAAGGTACTAAGTGGAACTGAGAAACAATGCTTGTGTTCACACCTGTACTCACTGGAGTTCACATGTTTAGGAGATTTCAGGGTTTAGTATGAGATATCAGAATTCACACCTCCCTTGAAGCTCTCAGGGCCAGAGAGCACTCTGGGAGAAACGCATAATCCCTCTCTCTCAGAAGAGATCCTATATAAGAGACAAAGGCTATCTCGGGGAGTTGAGCTGAAAACACTGAGAGAAGAGTTCAGCTGAATTAGATTGGAGAAGGTAGCATCAATTCAGTTGAGGAGAAACTCTCTCCAAGGCACAACCAGATTCAGCACTCTGGGAGATTGAGAGCCAGAAGCCCTCTCTCCGAGGCAAGAGAGATTCATTCCATCTGGAAGCTGAAGAAAGCAGAAGCAAAGGACAAAGCTGCAAAAGCTTTTAGAATCAAGGAGAGAGAGAGGCCTCCATGAAACTAACCGGGCTATTTTTTTTTAAATTAGTAATATACTGAATTTTATTTCTTTGTATATCTAACAAAATATATTTTACATATACATATAAAGATGTGTAATATGTACAATTTTTATGTATTTATTTGCATAAAAATATACTTCAATATATCATGAATTCCATGGAATATAAGAAGCATTTATTTTCTCTACATTGTATAAAGGAAAACAGTATCTTGCAATTAGTAGTCTAATATGCATGTGCCTATATTTCATCTGTAAAAATTTTCCCAATACTCTACACAATTTATTGATTTCACATAAAATAAGCATGAGAAATAAAATCATCATGCCCATAATTTTTCATTTTTAATAACATGATATTCTGCTTTATGGAGTTAATAAAATAAAATTAATATTTTAAAATATATATTAATTACATAGTTGCCAGCTATAAAATAAAGGAAAATATTAATATGATTTGCTTTCTCTAAGAAGAGGTTATCTGAATTGCTGTTTATGCTATATTTTCCATAAATCATTTTTTTTATTTTTTCTAACCCTGGGAATTATTTTCTAACCGGGCTATTTTGAAGGAAGCAATAAAAGATCTGAACTTTTAACACCTGGCTGCATTTGGGTAATTATTATTTTCAACTGAAATTAAGGCTGCCTCCAGAAAACCTCCCCAAGAAACCTCTCTCCCAGAGAGAACTTTTATATTTTAAAGAAGAAAAACACTAACATTTATGGATACATATTTCATGACAAATTCTTTGGGATTGTTTTGGATCCCTCTATTGCTAAGAATATCTAAGTCATTCACAATTCTTCATTTTACAATATTGTTATCATATACAATGTTCTCTGGTTCTTTTCATTTCAATTGACATCAGTTTATATGTCTTTCCAGTTTTTTCTGAAATCATTCTGCTTGTCATTTTTTATACAACAATAATATTCCATCACAATCATATAGCCCAACTTGTTTAGCCATTCTCCAGTTGATCGACATCTCCTTCAACTTCCAAGTATTTGCTAAAACAAAAAGCTACTGTAACTATTTAAGTACACATAACTCTGTTTTTTCTTTGATAGTTTTGGAATATGGACTTAACAATGGTATTGCTGAATCAAAAAGTATGCCTTTTGAGTATAATTCCAAATTGTTCTCCAGTATAGGACCAGTTTCCAATTCCAACATTGCATCAGTGTTCTATTTTTTCCACATTCCCTTCAGCATTTGTCATTTTCCTTTTCTGTCTGATAAATGGTATTAGAGTTGTTTTAATTTTTATTTCTCTAGTGAAAAGTGATTTAGAACATTTTTATGTGATTGTTGATTGCTTTTGATTTCTTCTCCTGAAAACATTCTGTTCATATCCTTTGACCATTTATCAACCGAGGAATGGCTGTACTTTTATAAATTTAGTTGAATTCTCTGTGTTTTAAGAAATGAGGCCTTTTTCAGAGAAATTAATATAAAAACATCCCACTTTCTTGTTTTCCTTTTAATTTTGAGTGCATTATTTTGTTTGTGCAAAACTTTTAATTTCATAAAATCAAAATTATCCATTTTACTTCTGTCTCTTATTGTTTATAAACTTTTCTCTTATCTATAGATACAACAACTAAAGTTTTTCCAAGTTCTAATTTATTTTTATCATCCTTTATATCTAAATAATTTATCTATTTTGACCTTATTTTGGTATAAAATGTGAAATGTTGGTCTATGTCCAATTATTTTTTAATTCTTTAAAAGCTCTTTACTAAATATCACTATATTACATTTTGATCAGCAAATGATAAATTTCATATTTTTACAGTATTACAGTTTTGCTGTCTTTATGATCTAATACAAAAGGGCCTTGTACAACTGAGCAGTATGTCATTTTTTTCTATTGTCATTCAATAATCAGAGATCTAGGAAATTTAATTATTCTAAAGCTCCCAACAATATTTGTTAGAGTGAGTTCTTGCGGCAATAGATGGGATGTTTGGGTTTATCAAATATTAAGTTACTGTACTATATTATTTCTGTATGCTGTGCTTAATATATTCCTTTGATCAATCTCTTTCTTCCTTATCAAATTTTTTCATAATTACAGCTTTGAAGTATAGTTTAAGGTAAAGTATAATGCTAATAGACTCTTACTATTTTTACATTGATTCTTGAACTTTTATTGGTCTAGATAAATAATTTTTCCCCTTAGATTTTATTTAGGATCATTATATAAGTAGAGAGTGGAGTGATTTGTTTTCCAAATTTATCAGTGAAACTTAAAAAAAGATCACTAGAGATAAGGGAAGTCAAGTAAAGTCATTATGAGATCCTGGATTCCTTTTTATTCTTTTAAGAGTAATTTTTCTTATTTATGAAATGAGATGGGGGAATTGGTGACATAAACTCTCAACTCTTCGGCTTTGAGATTTTATAAACAGAAACCTCATTTTTTAGCCCCTTAGGACACAGAGAGGGCATAAGAAAAGAAAAAAAAATTGAGTTTTTTAAGTTTCCCATTAAATATTATCAGCATTGAACTCCAGATCTAATATTAGATTACTAAAATGCAGAAAATCTTTTAAAAGACTTAAGAAGGTTATCTGTATTTATTTGAAAAAAAATTAGGAAATGGTTTCCTTGTATACATTACAAAGATGTTGGATTTTATGTTCTCTAAGATCCCTTCAGTCCTGAATCCTATAGCCTATACTCAATACAATCTTTAAAATTTTAATAGAACCAAGGCTCTGGCAAGGAAAATTGTTTTATTGGTTTTCATCACTACAATACAGTTTGTGAGTATACATTGTGATTCTCAAAAATTGAAATTTTATTCTGGAAATTTTTTTTTTCCCTTTGAAGTTCTAGTAAGATCTCAAAGTGAATTTTTATGACTGATTTTGGCTCCCCTGAACCATCTCAAAAGAATGAAAAATATGCCAAATTTAAAAAAGGGAACAATTATCAAAAAAAGCTATATGGAATGGGAAATAGAAATCAAAGAAGCA
The DNA here is from genome assembly GCF_902635505.1 of Sarcophilus harrisii. Taxonomy (NCBI): domain Eukaryota; kingdom Metazoa; phylum Chordata; class Mammalia; order Dasyuromorphia; family Dasyuridae; genus Sarcophilus; species Sarcophilus harrisii. The sequence goes on from NC_045426.1 coordinate 337,085,252, forward strand.
GGAATTCTGTCATAGAAATATAGATTAAGAGGTAAAAGAATTCATCTAGTTCAATACTATTTTTCAGATATGAAGATTTCTGAAGATGCAGAGCAATAAAACCAAAGGAACAATATAAGTAACATTCTTTTGAAACTTACTACTCCAGTTCCTCCTACAATGGCAGGAAGAGTCCCTAGAAAAATGATTAGGACAACTTTCTAAATTCTCAAGAGTACCCCTGAAAAGAATACCCCTCAAGAGTACCTCTTTGAGCTCCCACCAGTATGCTTTGCAATAATTCAGACAATAGACTCAGTTCTTAGCAAATGGAATTACTCAAATAGATGGTGAGAAGAATAACAAATCATTCACTAGTTATATTCATCCCAAACCTAAAGTACACTTTTTTTTTTTTTTTTTTTTTTTTTTTAACAAATACAGCAAGTGCATGAAGATAGAGGGGGCACAGATTTAAAAGAACAATGGTAGTGAGTACATCAACAAAGCAGCTCATGTCTGGAATTTCAGGATGAATTCAATTTAGAGCATGGTGTCAATGATTGATGAGTAATTTTAATATTTAAAGTTGGGATGACTCTTTGCAGTGACAGTCATAGAATTTAATGGAGATGCCTTTTTTTTTTTTAAACAAGTGAGGAAACTGAGGGCAATGGGAATTAAGAGAGTCATTGTCCTACTGTTCCCTGGACAGATTCTAGTTTCTACATATTTTAAAGTCAGTTGTTTTTTGGAGTGTTGCTATTGTTCATCTGGTTATGCTCATGAGATTTTTAATCAGATTAAAATCTACAAATTTGTTTATGTTATGACATCGATGTGGTATAAATTAGTTTTTTGGTTGTCCTTACTTAACAGTACACTTGTTTATATATCTCTCATTTTTAAAAAAAAATCAGTTTCCTCAAAGATAATGATAAATGCTTGAGAGTATGTGGTTGAACTGAGACACTAATACATTTGTGATGGAGTTGTGAACTGATCCAACCATTCTGTAGAGCAATTTGGAACTTTGTCCAAAAGGCTATGAAATTGTGCATACCCTTTGATTCAGCTGTGTCTCTACTGCGTCTCAATACCAAAGAGATCATAAAAAGAGGAATAGGACCTATATGTGCAAAAATGTTTGTAGTAGCCCTTTTTGAGATGGCAAGGAACTAGAAACGTAGTGGATGCCCATCAATTGGGGGAATGGCTGGATAAATTATGGTAGATGAATGGTATGGAATATTATTGAGTATTTAGGAAATGCAGCAAGCTGATTTCAGGAAGGTTTGGACAGACTTATATGAACTAATGTTATGTGAAGGGAGTAGAACCAAGAGAAAATTGTACACAGCAATAAGATTATGTAATGAGCAACTCTGATGAACTTGGCTCTTTTCAACAATGAGGTGATTCAGGCCAGTTGTAATAGACTTCTGATGGAAAGTCATCTGCATCCAGAGAGAGGACTATGGTGTCTGAATGTGTATTACAACATAGTATTTGCACCTTTCTTATTGTTATTGTTATTTGGTTGCTTGTTTTTTTCTCTCATTTTTTCCCCCTTTTCATCTGATTTTTCTTGTACAGTATGATAAATGTGGAAAAATGTTTGAAAGAATTGCACATGTTTAACCTATATTGGATTACTTATAGTCTAGGAGAGGTTGAAGGTGGGGAGATAGGGAAAAAGCGTTTTACAAGAGTAGATGTTGAAAACTAGCTGTGCATGTATTTTGAAAAATAAAAAGCTATTATTAAAAAATCAACACCCTCATTTTGTTTACCAAAATACAATTTGATCATATAGTTTATTAAATCAACATTGGACCATTAACATTTCTTTTGCTGACTTCCCCCTCATGTGCAGTACATTGTCTGAATATTTCAAAATAAGTCAAACTTCTCCCTGCTCCCAAAGTGAGATAAAAGTACCAAAAAATGATCTTACATTTGAATCGGGGACTAAGTTTCTTTCTAAAAGAAATCTCCAAGCAAGTCTTATGGTCATGGTTGTGCATGTTCTGGGGTTTCTGCAGCCTCATCTGATACTGGGTCAATGGTCAGAACATTTTCATTCTTGAAGTTGAGGCCAATGGAAAATATAGGGAAGAGAGGCTCTGAAAACAAGCTGGTGAATGTATAGATGAGGCATCTAGTGTCTACATCATAAAACATTATGTTTCCTGCCTCATAATCCAAAAAGATCCCCACTTTATAGAGCTTCCTTGGTATGGGAATGCTTATCCTAGGCATGGTACATACAATATATGTTTTTGTCTTAGGCTCAAAAGCCAATGTCCAGTAGAAGGAGATGGTGAAACTTTTCCCTTTCTTTTTATAGACTTCTTACAAAGACCAACATCCCAAGCAGAACTGTTTCCAACTGTCACCTCCCAATAATGTCTCCCAGACACGAAGCTCTGAGCTGCTAGAATAGCACCACATGGATTAGATTTCTTCCAAAGCAACTTCTTCCATTTATCTTTTCTTCTTATTGTTTTCATATCTGTGGACACAACTATTCCAGGACAGGCAGTTTCAGGATCCAGAAAGATTTCCTCTAGAGAAACAGAAATATCAGCAGTTATAGGGAGTTGGTGTATAAAATCCCAAACTACAACAACCCAGTTCAATAAAAAAAAAAAAGAGTGGTTGAGATTTTTATGGATATTTAGAAAGCAATGAGTAAGAGAAACCCAACACCTCATATCAATTTAAGAACTCAGGGAGCCATTGTCCATGCACAACATTGTTTAGGAAGGTCACTGTAAAGCTGAGATATTCTGAAGGTTCAGAGATCCATCAAATAGATGGAACTAGTCCACATTCTACCGAAAGATTTTAGATTCCATGGAGTTTGGAATTTTATCTAATGTTTTAGTGCATTCAGGCTTCCTTTCTATAAAGGGCTCTTTCTGTTGGCTGAAGATGGCTTTATTGATATTAGGCACCAAAATAATGCTTTAAGGTAAAAATTTCATGTGTTTCATTGCTGTCAGTGTTCTGCAAATCCAAATAACCATTGCCTTTACTTTTGATAGCACCCTGCAGATTCTAGAAACCAAGAAATTTGAGCTGGGGAGGGGAGGAAGTACCAAGTGATTGTATTTCTAGATGACCAGATATAAACTTATTCTCCAAGTATCAGTGTCACACAGGTCACTACACTTACCAAAGAATTTTCTCCTGATCACATCTCTCAGCTTCCAGTTCCTAGTCATGTGAAGTGTGAGCAGTTTGAAGGATTGTGCTATTGTCCCCAGTTGTCGATTAGGCCGGGTATTCTTCATACACTTCTTGTGACACTTAGGACATCAAAATCTGGACTTCGAAGTCTTGATCATGAGTGCATGGATACATCCTGCACAAAAATTGTGACCACATTCTATAGATGTGGGGCATGTGAAGAAATCTAGCCAGATGGGGCACTTCAGCTCTTCCCAGAGGTTTGAAATGAGATATGAAGCCATGACTTTACAAAAAAAAAAAAAAAAAAAAAAAAAAAAAGAATCAGTCATTTCATAATATTAACTTAATACAATGATCATACTGTCTAGGGAAATCCATTTTATGAGTATAGGTGAGGATTACAAACCTAAGATTTTTCTCAGCAAACGTGAGCATAATCTTTTAGAAGGAAAATGAAAATTTAATGAAATAGAAGACTTTAAAGGATTCTTGATGAAAAGACCAGAGCTGAATAGCATAGCATCTAAATTATTGAAGGAAAAGCCAGAAAGGAAAAGGAATTATAAGTCAAACTCCAAAACTGGGAAAACTTATGACAAATAGAAAATAGAAAGCTTAGGGCTGAGGTAGAGAGTGTGGGAAAAGGTTGGCCCTAAAGTAGTCTCTCTCTCTCTCCTTCTGTCTCTCTAACTTTGTTTCTATTTCTGTTTCTCTCTTTCCTTCTTTCCCACAATAGAAGATCTCATTCACTCTGTTATCTTGTCTCATATATTCTCCCATCTGTTGCTCTCTTATTTCTATTTCCTTTTGCTTTAAACAAATGAGTTTATGCAGTGCTTCCTATGCTTGTTTATTATGTTTATTATGTCCCTGGTATTTGGTGGGAAAGGTATACCTGGTGGTATATCTATCCTTAGATATATTGTTTGGGGCATTCTTTCCTGAAGGGATAATAATTAGAAACTTAGCTTAAATCTAGAAATTATTTCCACCAGACTAACAATATATAAATGGCACAAAAGCATAATTCTATTTTGGTAACTTTTCTTTGTAAAGAGCAGAATGGCCAACCTTTGGCAGTAACCTTCTACCTCTTCTACTGGTAAGAATCATATATCTCTAGGAAAAGATTGAGCAAAGAGAGTTTGCGATATTTATTTACATCTTCCTCAAAGCCATAGTTAGATAGAATCCCGTTGGCACATATCTTTGTGGGTAACACACACAGAGTCCATACGACCTCTTCTTGTTATGTAGAGGAGGGTAAGGGTGCCCTTTAGGGCTCTATTCATATTTTCTTATGGAAGATACCTACAGGCAAACTCACTAATAAGAAAATCTATTCAGACATAATCATGAAGACCTCACTGATCCTTTTCTAGAGAAGAAAAATATGAGCAACACTCACGATTTAGAAGAACAAAAGACTTGGATTTTGTCCTCTGGACTTCACCCTCAGTTATTCAAATAACTCGGGTTAATAGGAAGGTTACCTTTGTTTTAAATTTCCTTGCAAATTGTTATTTTTTTTCCTCAATAGTATTTTGTCACTCCAAATATATGTAAAGACAGTCTTCTATTTACCTTTGTGAGACTCTGTGTTTCAAGTTTTTCTCCCTGACTTCCTTACCCCTCCACCAAGACATCAATGAGGACATATTCACAAAGTATGAACTGATTGGATCATTGAGGTTCGAGATTATTGATGAGATTAGAGGTTATTGAGGTTGTACTGATTCCTAGACCTTAGTACAATGTCTGATATTTATAAAGTATTTGATAAATACTTATTGGTTAATTGGTTCATTTTGAATCCTAAGTTTACTTACACAGTAAGTTCCAGGGGTTCTCAATTACCTCTAGTATCAATTATAAATTTCTCTTTTTGCTATTTAAAGTCCTTTATAACATGTTTCTCAATATCCCTTTGTGGATCATTTCCCACCCAGAACCACATGATTCTAAAGAAAAAGATCTTTTTTCAATTCCCCTATCCTGTAATCCATTTCTTTCTCATCTCTTAAAATGACTAATTTTTAGTCAGTTACTCTGGAGAATAATTTGGAACTACATCCAAAGGGCCATAAAACTGTATATACCCTTGAACCAGCAATACCACTACTAGGTCTGAATCTTAAAGGGATCAAAGAGAAGAGAAAAGGACCTATATGTATAAAAATATTTATAGCAGTTTTTTTTTTGTATGGTAATAAAGAACTGGAAATTGAGGGGATGCCCATCAATTGGGGAATGGCTAAACAAGTTATGGTATATGATTGTGATAGAATACTATCATGCTTTAAGAAATAAAGGAGATGGTTTCACAAAAACCTGGGAAGCCTTACATGAGTTGAGGTAAAATGAAGTGAGCAGAATGAGAAAAGCATTGTACAATACTGTAATAATGATCAACTATGAGAGTTAGCTACTGTGATGAAGAAAATGATCCAAAAACATTCCAAAACACCCATGATAAAAATGCTATTCATCTCCAAAGAGATATTTGATGAACTCTGAGTAGAGATTAAAGCATATTTTTCCTTCTTTTTTTCAAGAATAATATATTTTGGAAAACGTCAAGTGTATAATGGATACATATTGCTTGCCTTCTTAGTGGATGAAGGAGGAACAAGTGGGAAAGAATTTGAAGCTCAGTTTTAAAAAAATGAATGTTAAAAATAAAGTTGTATTACTTGTTTATCATTATGTTATTTATCATTTTGTTTTCAAAACTCTTCTAAAAGACCAATCTCTTCGTGATGGTTTTGCTGATTTTCACCAACTGTCACCTCCTTATTCACCTCTAGTGGTTCCTTAATCCTTTCAAGATAAACTAGGAATTTCTTTGTTAGATATACAGCCCTTCACAGTCTACACACACACACATACACACACAGCCATAAACACCCCTTTCCAGTCTTTTTACACTTTATACCATTCCCCCAACACATGCTCTTTTGATTCAATGGTACCCTCTTCCTCACACTAGACATGACATTTTCTGATTCCAGAAGACTGTCCTCTAAACCTGTAAGGATCTCTCACCCTGTCATCTCCTAAGGTTCCCTAACTTCCTTCCTGTACCAGCTAAATATCATGTTCTGTAGGAAGCCTTTTCCCATCTCATTTAATACTTGTCTCAATTGATTATCTCCCATTTATCTTACACAGACTTCCCTTATATGTAGTTGTTAGATAGGGAGGTCCTTGAGAGCAGGTACCCTTTTTCCTTTCTTTGTAATGCTAGGTTCTTACCAAGGTACTTAGTAGTAAGTAGCTACTTAGTAAACATTAGGGAACTGACCACCTGTCAGACAAAATTATCTTGTATTTGTTTTTCTTCTTCTTTTTGATTTAGACAGAAATACTATAATATTCTTAATAATAACCATTAAATGAGTTAATTTTTTTCTTTGTTTTCTTTTTATCTCCTAAGGAATATTTTTAACAAGAATGTGATTCAAAGTTTTCCAAATGTATCTTTTCTAATGTGTCTCAGCTTGCACTAGTAGACCTTGTGTTTATTTTTTATTGATATTTTATATACTTAAATGGGAAACTATTGATTCCCCTAAAAAAGAGTAAGTTCCTTGATAACAGGGACTGTTTTATTTGTCTTTGTATTATCATTGCCTAATTTATCATATACATATATGTATCATATATTGTTATTGAAAGATTGACGATTGTTGGATTCACCTGCTGGAGGAGAGGCGGGGAAACAGAGAATAATTGAAAGATTGACGATTGTTGGATTCACCTGCTGGAGGAGAAGGGGGAAAGATAGAGAAAAGGGTAAAGCAAAGGTGTTGTGCTTGGTGAGCAGCTCCCCATGTTCAGAGACTTGAGTGAAAGATAATGGGGGATGTCAAGAAGCTTTAAGATGTAAAATAAGAGAGAAGATGAAGCTCATATAAGGGCCTGTGTTTCATGAGTAAAATATGAAGTAAGGTTCTCTGAAGAGAGAGAGTGAAGGAAAGCTTGTGTAAACAAGAGAAGTTTAGGAACAGTCTAGGTGGAAAATGAAAAGAAAGATTGCCTTGTTGGTCCCAGGAGATAGTAGTTTTAATCAAAGTTTTGATTTCATCAAAATAGGGAGGTCTTGGTGAAGGACTTCTACAAATGAACCTTTTCAATAATTGAATCTGAGAGCTGACTAAGGGAAAGGGAGTATAAGGGTTTTGCCTTGCATCAAACAGTCAGTACAAGGAAGAGTTAGGACTTGATCAGAGAGTTCTACACTCAAAGGAGAACCCCTCTATCCACTTATTCACAATAATTCCATATTTTCTCATATTATCCCAATTGTTTTCTTTTGTTTTATAATCTTAGATTATAAATTCTTTCAAGCCAAGGTTAAGATCATAAACCAGTTCTGTCTGCTACCTCATGGATCTTTTCATGATAAGATAACAGATTTGTAGTGGGCCCAGGCAACAGGGTTGCACAGCTTCCTCCAGAAGCAAACATATGAGTTGAAACAGAGGAAGTAGAGAAGTGGTCTGGGGTTGGAGTCTGTCAGGGCGCTCTTTTAGAGGGAAAGTCCCTTTCAGGATTTAGCCTGTTAACTAAGGGCATGCCCCAAACTAGGAGGGGTCCTCCTTTTCTCTGGGTAACCCTGAGTTCCACTGAGGAACTTGTCTTTCATGTGCTCCCACAACTCTATTCCATGTTTACCATTTCTAGTGTCTTATGTATCCCTTCATTTTGTCTGTAACCTATTCCCCTAAATACTTTTTTGCCAAAGAGAATGGCCATTGGGAATTTTTCACCTGACTGAACCCTACTTTTTGGTGCCTACCATCATCTGGTGTCTACATCACTCACATCACAGTGATCCAAGACAATTGGATGGGCTTGGGATAGAAAATACCATCCCCACCCAGAGAGAAAACTATGCTAGCTGAATGAAGATGGAAGCACAGTATTTTCACCTTTTGTTCTTTTTTTTTTTCCCTGTGGTTTTCCCCTTTTGGTTTTAATTTTCCTGCACAACATGTACATATTGGGAAAGGGGATGGTAAGGGAGGGAGAGAGAAAAAACTTGGAACTCAAAATCTTACAAAAATGAATGTTGAAAACCATCTTTACATATATTTGCAAAAATAAAATACTATTGAGAAAGAAAAGAAATGGCACTGATATCTTGCTCCACCTAGGATTGCCCCAAATCTTCAGTTTTTTTTTTTTTTTAAAACAAAACAAAACAAAAAACAATCGACAATATCTATGAAGAATAATAAAAAAAGGGCAATAAAATGAGGTTTGCCTGTATAATATAGTGGAGAGAGTGCTGGACTTTCCTTACTTATGAAATGAGGGCGTTGGATTTGGTGACCTTTAAGATCCTTTCCAGCTATAAATCTAGAATCCAATGAATTAGCCTGGTGACTGACTGGACTGGAAGTCCCCAGCAGGGAAAGCCTGGGGCTTGAGTAAAAATCTTCTTGTTCTTAATTAAAAGGAATCTTTTCTCATTATTGAAGATGCCTCATAATCTTTTCTATCCCCATATTGTCACAGAATATCTCCTTGGATTCCCAAGTCTATCTGACAGAAGTGACATGACAATAATAATGCTTCCATTTAGCACCTTAAGAATCCCAAAATAATCTAGATATTTTGATCCACTAAAAAAACATTTAGGGCCACCTTCCTCTCTCTGGCCTTCTTCCTCTGGGCTCAGCTCAGCAAGAAAACAGCTTTGCCTGGTTTTTATCAAGGTCTCAAGTAGCTCCACCTCCCATTAACCCTTCTTAAGTGGTTTAACCTCTCAGAAAATGATTCCTTTTTTTCTTGATTACATCCCTAACCTGTAGGTGGCCCTTACCGGCAAACTGGGGAAATATTAGGCGTTTCCCTTGGACTTTAGACAATAAAACCTAATTCATACAAGAATGGTCTTTTTTAAAATACTGCAGAAAAACCATAGTTCTCCCTCAGGCTTATATTCCTGGGCTATAAATATAAACACCTTGGTTTTTTAACACTTCTACCTAAAATTCCCAGATTTAAAACCCTTTCCGCCCTCTTAGTAGGTACTTCTAAGGTATGGATCTAAATGGTCCTGCCAAGACTAGTTCAATTGTTTCCCCTTACTTAGCACAGTCACCAGTCATAACATTTAATAAATTTAGTAATCATTCAAAAAAGGTCTCAGTAAATTCACACCAAGTAATTGAAAAAAAGCTGTTTTTTCTTTTTTGAAACCAACGCTGGTCTAATCTTACTTTGAAAATGGATTTAAATGAAAAAATTATAAAATCATCAGTCTTATTCTTTCTTCCAAATATTGGTCAGTGAAAGTCAAAAATCGGACTCTGATGGGTCTTATCATGGACAATCCAGTTTTCAGTGTCTACCAAAGCTTTTCCTCTTCAGCTGCCTTTACAATCATTGAAACAAATTGTTTTAGAGAGAGAGAGAGAGACAAAGAGAGAGAGAGAGACGGAGAGAGAAAGAGAGAGAAAAAGAGGAAAGAAAGGAAGGAAGTTGAAAGAAAGGAATCATTTAGAGGCTTTTGTGATCAGCTAAGCATGAGGAAACATTGTTGAGTAATAATGCAGTGGGAATAAAAGATAAAAGACAAATGTGGATTCTGTTACATCCCATCTAGAACAATCTCTTCCTTTGCATAGAAAAGGAAGACTCACAGATATAAAATAACTTGACTAAGATCACACAGGTGACAAGTGAAAGAGCTAGGATTTAAACTCACACCCCACATCTACAATTCAGCACTACTCACATTCAAGATTTCTTTCTACCACCCCACAATATCTCTAAATCAGAAAAAGAGAAGTGATGAGACTTTCAGTAACTCAATGGGCATGGAGGATATTGAAGAGCTCAACCATGGTTGGCTTTCCAATTTATGCTAATTTGAAAATAAAGCCCCTCAGTCCTGGATCTACTATAATCACACAAACATGTCCAATGCATTTCATCAATCCATTTACCCAGGGAATTTGTTTTTATGTTTTTTTTAAAGGCAAACATTTATTGATGCTTAAGTCATAAAGGACATTATTTTTAATTCACTAAAAGAAACAAAAACTTAACCAACTAAATTTTTCTAATTAATGAATAAATTTTATTTAAAGAAATGAAAAAAAAAAAAAAAGAAAAAGAAAAAAGAAACAAATTGTTTTTATCTTCCCATTCTGCCAGGATGTTTGGGGTAGACATCCCTCTAATTCACCCACAGCTTTGAGACTTACCGATTATCCTCATCCTAGTTTAATCTGTGTGATGAGATAGTTTTACCAGAGTGTAGCTAATGTATTGCTACAGTTTCTTGGGGCCACGTGTGAGATGAAGGAAGCTAGACATTTAACAAAGGGGAATTTGTTATGGACAATTTAAATGAATGGACAAATAAGGTCAAGGGAGGATTCAGTGTATGTGAGGATTAGTTGAAAGGGAGGGGGGAAATACCACTTTAACCTCCCTTAATCAGCAATGACTGAGGAAAGATCAATTCTGAATATATTAAGAAATGCATGCCAATTGTCTCAAAAATAAGGACCAAAACTTCTTAAATACCTTATATGGGGTCATGTAACTGAAAATGGGGGTCAAGAAAAACTTGGCAACAATAAAAGTTATTAAATATTCTGCCAAGCTTTAATTCTTTGTGTAAAAACAAATATATACATCTTATTAATATGCAATTTTTTTTTGTCTTTAACAAATGATAAAAGCATATGTATACCAAAGAATTGTTCTAAAACAAATTTCTTTGATTTATTATCACTCACAAGTGAACAAAAAGTATATATATAAAGGGGTTAGGGATTGTACCCCAGGAACTAATTGAAGCCGGGGTGATGAATTCTAGCTATATAGTGGGGAAATAAGTCCACTGGGAGTCATGAGTAGCAGAGACATGCCATCTGGAGGTAATAATGGCAAGGGAGAGATAGTTGAGGAGCCAAACCAGTTATCAGTTACCAGTGGGGCCAGCAAGAAGACTGGAGATGCAGGAAGCTTAAAATGGAACCAGAGAAAAAAACTGCTTAGTTCCTCTGTTGCAGTGGGTCCAAAACTTTCCTTCTGCCTAGTCAATCAGTCTACTTGGCAGCTTGATGGTGAAGGTTTTATTCTGTCTTTAACAGACATAACCCCTCATCTGCCTAGGGATTCAATCCTCTGCTTATTTGCAGACATAAACTGGGGATGTGGAGTGATTAGGGGATAGTTAATCTGGAAGAGGAGGCTGAAGAAGCCATCACAGAGTTCTTCATTTCCCTTTTGACTTTGTCTGGAGCCTGCTAACCTGGAACCTCCTTAGCCTCTTTAAGGGCTACTCTCTGAGCAAAATTTGTCTCAAGGCCCTTTGACTTGAGTATGTGCTCCATAGCTTCCCTCTTATTGGGAAGTGTCAAGCAGAGTTTCCATTCTTAAGAACCCAAATGATTCTTTTAAGAATAGATCCTTGTGACAGCAATAGTTTCAAGAGACATTCTCTTCTATGGCCATGGCTCTTTTGAGGATGAAGTCACCCTACCATCCCCAGGCTTGCTCCAAGATCCATGTGGACAATCCATGGTAATGGTCTTTGTACTTCAGTCACTGAGGAAAAAAATTGCACTCCTCCCAGAAGCCCCCAAATGGTCAGAGCCACTCTAAGAGCCAGGAGTCCCTCCGCAGTCATCTCCTTGAATCAACTTCCAAAAGAAAGATTCTTCCCTGGTTCTCATTTAAGATCTTATCTAGCTCCACCTACTCAATTAACCTCATTTTAACTAGCTACTACACTGAGGAAAAGTTCTTGATTGCATCTCTAAGCTGGGGGAGTTGTCTCTTCACTGAGTTTGGCAAACCTGAAGTCCCACAAGACAATTTTCTCCGAGACTGAAACCAGTAAAACCTATTTCATATAAGAATTGCACTTCACACTGAGTATGCTGAAGGGAAAAACCAAGGTCCCTGTCCTCAGGGGAGTTTCCACCCTGGAGAGTACCACCAACTCATAAGAAATGACAAACTTCCATTTCACCTGTCCATTTTCTACCTCTGGCCCAACTGTCAAGGGGATTGACTGTCTCTGACTCTATGAACCTGCTACTACTCCACCTTCCAATATAAATTTTCAGATAATATGCCCAGAAAGTTGTAAGCCATTTATCTGAGCTCAGCATTCCTGGGGATCAAGTACCCTCTTCTGTCCTCTCTCCCATTTCCTCACTTTTAGCTAAGGGAAGTGTAATTTCACCAATATTATTTTTTGGGGAAACCCATTACATTGGAGATCTCAAGTCAAGCCTTCTTTCCTGGATTGGTCTCTCTGCATGTCAGTTGTACTTTCACTAACAAGGTTTTTTCTTTTTAGGGTTTGTTTGATTTTTTTTCCCTTGGAGGAGTGAGAACAGCTAAGATAGAGAGCACAGTACTGTATACTAAATTTTTACATAGGTAATTTTTTTTTTGAATTGAGGATTTCCTTCAGAATTATTTATATAAAGCAGAAATTGCATAAGCAAATTGTTGTCATGTGAGAATTGTCTGTCTTCAATGGGGAAATTGCCAGCTGTTTGTGTGATGCTTTATAATAAAATTTAGCAATGTACACTTTGGATAATATGTGTTTTTATCACTAAAAATGTAAGTTAAAGAACAAAATAATCCTTTCACTGTTAGTCATGATAGCTGCCATAGTTTTGTTTATCTTATTTGAAAAGTTCAGGATTTTAAAAGTTTTATTCTTATTTAATTTTGACATTACATTTAACTTATTTCTATTTATAACAAAAGTAAAACAGTGAAGTAAAATAGTGATGTTACATGAAAAGAGAATCAATATTTCTCAATATTCTATAACTATTTTTTTTTAAATTAAGAGAAATCAGTTTTCTCACTTATCCTCACTACTTTGGAGAAAAATTTTATTGTAACAAATATGCATAATAAATTACTACTACATGTAATGGTTGAATTTTTTTAAAGTATGTCTCATTCAATATTCTGAGTTTTTCATAGATGGATAGCATGTTTTACCACCAGTCCTTTAGGATCACAGATAGTCATTTTATTGATCAGAGTTCATTTAGCTTTCAAAGTTGCTATCTCCCATCTCATTTATATAATGTTGATGAAAGGGAATAAAGTTTTTTTCTGATTCTGCTTATTTCTCTCTACATTAATTTAAGAAACACTTTCCTCTTAAACAATAACAATTTTTATTGATTCTTTCTGTTTCTTACATGACCATAGTCTTCCATGTATGGTATTCCCAACTCCCAACTCTCCTCCAGAGTCATTCCATAAAACAAATAATGGTTTATTTGGCTTTTAGAGAGAGGGGAAATGAGCATAATTGATCAGTAGATTGAGAAAACCCCAAAATATGTGCAGCATAAAACATCTGTAGATCTCCCACTGCCACCAAGTTGTAGATTGGAAATGTCTTCTCAAATGTCTTCACTTGAGTCTTCCTTGATCTTTATAATTTTGTTATGTTTACTTTTGATTCTTTGGTGGGTCATGGTTCTTTACATCTGTCTTTTGGAAATAAACTTCCTCATTCTTGAATTTTCTAAACTCACATAGTTTATGGAGCAAATTCTGTCTCTCGAGTATTGACCTTCAATCTATCTTACACTGACTTCCCTCTTGTATGCAGTTCATTGCATGAATATTACAAAATAAGACAACTTCTCTCTACTCCCAAAATGAAGTTCATCATAGTACAGGAGGGGAAATGTTATGTGTGGTGGTCACAGGCTGGGTTCCTCTCTGAAGGAAGTTTCCAGGCAAATGTCATACTCATCCTCTAGGGTTTCTTCAGCCTCATTTGATACTGGGTCTATAGACAAAATATTTTCATTCTTGGAGTTGAGGTCGATAGAAAATATAGGGAAGAGAGGCTCTAAAAAGGAGCTGGTGAATGTATAGATATGGCATCTCTTGTCTACATCATAAAACACTGTATCTCCCATCTCATAATCCAGAAAGATCCCCACTTTTTAGAGTTTCTCTGTTAAGGGAATTTAAAAAGATTCCTTTTAATTAAGAATAAGATTTTTGCTCAAGCCCCAGTCTTTCCCTGCTGGGGACTTCCAGTCCAGTCAGTCACCAGGCTAGTTCATTGGATACTAGATTTATAGCTGGAAAGGATCTTAGAGGTCACCAAATTCAACCCCCTCGTTTCATAAGTAAGGAAACTGAGACTTAGAGTGGATAAGTGGCTTTCCTGACTCCAAGTCTGGCACTCTCTCCACTATACTATACAGGCAAACCTCATTTTATTACCTCTCTTTATTGTGCTTCATAGATATTGTGGATTGTTTTTTGTTTGTTTTCTTTAAAAATAAAAACAAAACTGAAGGTTTGGGGCAATCCTGGATAGAGCAAGTTATCAGTGCCATTTCTTTTCTTTCTCAATAGTATTTTATTTTTGCAAATATATGTAAAGATAGTTTTCAACATTCATTTTTGTAAGATTTTAAGTTCCAAGTTTTTTCTCTCTCCCTATCCTTTCCCAATATGTACATGTTGTGAAGGAAAATTAAAACTAAAATTTAATATCAGCTCATGTAAGGCTTCCCAGGATTTTGTGAAACCATTCCCCTTGTCATTTCCACAGGGAAAAAAAAAAAACCAAAGAATAAAAGGTGAAAATACTGTGCTTCCATCTGCATTCAGCTTGCATAGTTTTCTCTCTGGGTGGGGAATGGTATTTTCTATCCCAAGTCTATCCTATTGTCTTGGATCACTGTAAAGTGATTGATGTAGACACCAGATGATGGTAAGTACCAAAAAGTAGGGTTCAGTCAGGTGAAACATTCCCAATGACCATTCTCTTTGGAAAAGATAGATTTATTTTGGGGAATAGCTTACAGACAAAATGAAGGGACACATAAGACACCAGAAATGGTAAACATGGAACAGAGTTCTGGGAGCACATGAAAGACAAATTCCTCAGTGGAAGTCACCATTACCCAATAGAAAGGGAGCACCCCTCCTACTTTGGGGCATTAGTTAGCAGGCTAAATCCTGAAAAGGACTTTCCCTCTAAAAGAGTGCCCTGACAGACTCCAATCCCAGACTACCTCCTCTGTTTCAACTCATATGTTTGCTTCTGGAGGAAGCGGTGCAACCCTGTTGCCTGGGCCCACTACAAATCTGTTATTTTATCATGAAAAGATCCATGAGGTAGCAGACAGAACTGGTTTACCATCTTAACCTTGGCTTGAAAGAATTTATAATCCAACTGAGATGATAATAACCCAAAGAAAGCAATTGGAATAATATGAAAAAACATGGAATTCATGGAATTGAATGAGTGGATAGAGGGGTTCTCCTTTGAGTCTAGAATTCTCTGATCAAGTCCTAACTCTACCTTGTACTGACTGTCTGATCCAGGGCAAAACCCTTAACTTCCCCGTCTCTTAGTCAGCTCTCAGATTAAATGATTGAAAAGGTTCACTTCTAGAAGTCCTTCACCAAGAGCTCCCAATTTGATGAAATCAAAAATTGATTAAAACTATTATCTCCTGGGACCAACAAGGTAAGCTTTCTTTTCACTTTCCACCTAGACTGTTCTAAGCTTCTCTTGTTTACACAAGCTTTCCTTTACTCTCTCTCTTCAGAGAACCTTACTTCATATTTTACTCATGAAACACAGGCTTTTATATGAGCTTCATCTTCTCTCTTATTTTACATTATCTTTCAATCAAGTCTCTGAAGTTGGGGAATCTCCTCACCAAGCACACTTTTGCTTTACCCTTTTCTCTATCTTCTCCCCCTCCCCCTTCCAGCCGGTGAATCCAACAATCATCAATCTTTCAATAGCAGGAAGTTTCAAATGTACGATAAATTAGGCTAGGCAATGATAATACAAAGACAAATAAAACAGTCCCTGTTCTCAAAGAACTTACTCTTTTTTAGAGGCATCAATGGTTTCACATTTAAGTAAAAAATTTCAATAAAAAATAAATACAAGATTTATGGATGCAAGGTGAGATACATTAGAAAAGTAACATTTGAAAAACTTTGAATCACATACTAGTTAAAAGTATTCCTTAGGAGACAAAAAGAAAACAAACAAACAAAAATTAAACCCATATAATGGTTATTATTAAGGATATTAAAATATTTCTGTCTAAATGTAAAAGGAAAACAAATACAAGATAATTTTGTCTGGACAGGTGGTCAGTTACCTAGTGTTTTCTAAGTAGCTACTACTAAGTACCATGGTAAGAACTAGCATTACAAAGAAAGGAAAAAGGGTTCCTGCTCTCAAGGACCTTCCAATCTAACAACTACATATAATGGAAGTCTATGTAAGATAAATTGGAGATAACCAATTGAGGCAAGTCATTAGCATTAAATGAGATAGGAAAAGGCTTCCTATAGAACATGATATTTAACTGGTACAGGAAGGAAGTTAGGGAACCTAAGAGATGACAGGGTGGGAGATACTTACAAGTTTAGAGGACAGTCTTTTGGAATCAGAAGATGGTGTGTCTAGTGTGAGGAAGAGGATGCCATTGCATCAAAGAGCATATGTGTGTGTGGGATGGTATAAAGTGTAAAAAGACTGGAAAGGGATGGTTATGGCTCTGTGTGTGTGTGTGTGTGTGTGTGTGTGTGTGTGTGTAGACTGTGAAGGGCTTAGTATGGCTAACAAAGAAATTCCTAGTTTATCTTGAAAGGATTAAGGAGCCACTAGAAGTGATTCACTAGAGGTGAATAGGGAGGTGACAATTGAGGAAAATCTGCAAAACCATCAGGAAGAGATTGGTCTTTTAGAAGAGTTTTGAAAACAAAGTGATAAATAACATAATGATAAACAAGTAATAAAACTTTATTTTAAACACTTTTTAAAAACTGAGCTTCAAATTCTTTCCCTCTTATTT
The DNA here is from genome assembly GCF_902635505.1 of Sarcophilus harrisii. Taxonomy (NCBI): domain Eukaryota; kingdom Metazoa; phylum Chordata; class Mammalia; order Dasyuromorphia; family Dasyuridae; genus Sarcophilus; species Sarcophilus harrisii. The sequence continues at coordinate 337,102,291 of NC_045426.1, forward strand.
CTTCTTTACTCACTAAGAAGGCAAGCAATATGTACCCATTATACAAGTGAAGTTTTCTAAAATATATTATTCTGGAAAAAAAGAAGGAAAAATATGCTTTAATCTCCACTCAGAGTTCATCAGATATCTCTCTGGAGATGAATAGCATTTTTATCATGGGTGCTTTGGAATGGTTTGGGATCATTTTCTTCACCACACTAGCTAACTCTCATAGTTGATCATTATTATAGTATTGTTGTACAATGTTTTTCTGGTTCTGCTCACTTCATTTTGCATCAGCTCATGGAAGGCTTCCCAAGATTTTGTGAAACTATCCCCCTTGTCATTTCTTAAAGCATGATAGTATTCTGTCACAATCATATATCACAACTTGTTTAGCCATTCCCCAATTGATGGGTATCCCCTCAATTTCCAATTTTTTACCACCACCAAAAAAAAAAAAAAAAAAAAAAAAAAAAAAAAACTTGCTAAAAATAGTTTTGTACATACAGGTTCTTTTCTCTTCTCTTTGATCCCTTTGAGATACAGACCTAGTATTGCTGGTTCAAGTCTATATACAGTTTTTATAGCCCTTTGGATGTAGTTCTCCACAGTAGCTGAGTAAAAATTAGTCATTTTAAGAGGTGAGAGAGAAATGGATTACAGGATAAGGAAACTGAAAAAAAGAAGATCTTTTTGTTTGGACCATGTGGTGCTGGGTGGGAAATAACCTACAAAGGGATATTGGAAACATGTTGTAAAGAGCTTTAAATATCAAAAAGAGAAATTTGTAATTGATACTAGAAGTAATTGAGAACTCCTGGAACTTATTGTGTAAGTGAACTAGGATTCAAAGTGAACCAATTAACTAATAAGTATTTATCAAATACTTTATAAATATCAGACATTGTACTAAGGTCTGGGAATCAGTACAACCTCAATAACCTTTAATCTCATCAATATTCTCGAACCTCAATGATCCAGTCAGTTCATACTCTGTGAATATGTCTTCATTGATGTCTTGGGTGTAGGGGTAAGGAATTTGGGGAGAAAAACTTTGAACACAGGGTCTCACAAAAGGTGAATAGAAGACTTTCTTTACATATATTTGGAGTGACAAAATACTATTGAGGAAAAAAAAATTCACAAGGTAATTTAAAACAAAATTATCTTTCCTATTGACCTGAGTTATCTGAATAACTGAGGGTGAAGTCTTTTGTTCTTCCAAATCGTGAGTGTTGCTCATGGTTTTCTTCTCTAGAAAAGGACCAATGAGGTCTTCATGAGTATGTCTGAGTAAATTTTCTTATTAATGCGTTTGCCAGTAGATATCTTCCATAAGAAAATTTGAATAGCGCCCTAAAGGGCACCCCTGATCCTCCTCTATATAACAAGAAGAGGTGTTATGGACTGTGTATATGTTACTCACAAAGATGTGTCTACAGTAAAAGAAGATGAAAATAAATATCACAAACTCTCTTTGCTCAATCTTTTCTTAGAGATATATGATTCTTACCAGTAGAAGAGGTAAAAGGTTAGTGCCAAAGGCTGGCCATTCTGCTCTTTACCAAGAAAAGTTACCAAAATAGAATTATGCTTCTGTGCCATTATATATTGTTAGTCTGGTGGAAATAATTTTTAGATTCAAGCTAAGTTTCTAATTATTATCCCTTAAGGAAAGAATGCATCAAATAATATATCTAAGGATTGATGCCTTTCCCACTAAATACCAGGAACATAATAAACATACATATATATAGGAAGCATTGCATAAACTCATTTGTTTAAAGCAAAAGGAAATAGAAATAAGAGAGCAACAGATGTGAGAATGTATGAGACAACATAACAGAGTGAATGAGATTTTCTATTGTGGGAAAGAAGGGAAGAGAGAAACAGGGACAAAATGAGAGAGAGAGAGAGAGAGAGAGAGAGAGAGAGACTATTTTAGGGCCAACCTTTTCCCACACTCTCTCTTTCCCTCAAACTTAAGGTTTTTTGTTTTTTTTTCTATTTGTCATCACTTTCCCAGTTTTGGAGTTTGACTTATAATTCCTTTTCCTTTCTTGCTTTTCCTCCAATAATTTAGATGCTATGCTACTCAGCTCTGATCTTTTCACCAAGAATGCATGGAAGTCCTCTATTTCATTAAATATCCATTTTCCTTCTAAAAGATTATATTCAAATTTCAAACCTCTTCCTATTCAAAGGAAAACTGGATACACCAGGGTGGATAGAATAGTGGCCCTTAACAAGTGAAAATATTCAGGCCTTATTAGATATAGTACAGGAACAACTTGACCAAGAACACTTACAACCTTCTCTAAGTCCTTGGAATTCCCCTATATTTGTTGTAAAAAAGTAATCTGGAAAATGGAGGATGTTAACTGATTTAAGAAAAGTAAATGAATAGATGGGAAACTATGGGAACTCTTCAGCCTGGACTTCCATCTCCTATTCAATTGCCTAGAGAATGGCCTCTTTGTTTTTATTTTATACCTCTAGAGTAGGAGGATATGAAAAGATTTGCCTTTTCAGTATCTAGTGTTAATTTAGCTGAACCTTATAAAAGATATAAATGGGCAGTTTGCCACAGGAAATGAAAAATAGCCCTACTATATGTCAAATATATGTTTGCTGCTGCTCTTACTCCAGTAGAATTTCCAAAAGTTATGTTGTTACATTACATGGGTGATATCTTGGGGTGTGCACCTGAGGAGCAAATGTTTGAAGAATGTTTACAAAAAACCATAAAAAAACTAAGGAACTACAAATTGCATATAGCTCCAGAAAAAAATTTAAAGACACACTCCTTTTCAATATTTAGGATATGAAGTATATCCTAAGGTGCTTATAGTACAAAATCTTTCTTTAAAAACAGAGAAGTTGAATGCCTTAAATGACTTTCAGAAATTGATAGGAGATATCCAATGGATATATCCAGTTTTAGGCTTAACTACTATCAATTACAACCACTATATGACATTTTAAGAGGAGACAGTGCTTTAAACTCACCATGTCACCTTACAAAAGAAGCTCAAGAGACTGTGAAAGAAGTTGAACTGGTTTTATCCAATGTAGTTGAAAGAGTCACTCAAAAACCCTTGGAAATATCAATTTTTGCAACAAAAGAGGCACCCAAAGCAGTCCTTCATCAAGGACACTGTGTGATAGAGTGGGTGAACCTCCCAGCACAACCAGAACAAAGCCTTACACCCTACCCAGTGCTTGTGGCTAGAATTTTATTAAAGGCCACTAAGCGAGCAGTACAATTATCTGGGACAAGACCTGACGAGATATACATCTTTTATACCAATACACAAATTAATGTGTGTTGTGAGACTATCCCAGAGTGGCAAATTTTATTAGCCATGGCTCCAAATTTTATACATGGGTCTCCATTAAAGATAACCAGACTATTACATAATTGGCGATGGATTCTTGAAGAAAAAGTTTCTAAAGTTCCTCTTAAGGACCAACTATCGTCACGGATGCATCCAAACATAATATTTGTGCTGTATACTCTCATGATCTAACTATAAAGAGAGTAGTCAGAATTCCTTTTCAGTCCACTCAGCAGAATGAATTGTACGCGATCATTCTAGCTCTTACTTATTATCAGGAGACATAAATATAATATCTGATTCGGCCTATTCAGTAGGTGTGGTACAAAGAATTGCCACAGCCCAAATAAAATTTGCAGTCTGTAATATATATCAGCTCTTTAAGAAACTTCAAGAGCAAGTGAGAAAGCATCCAGGTAAGATCTATATATTACATGTCCATTTCATAGTGGACTTCCAGGTCCCATATTTGATGGCAATTCAAAGGCAGATAGCCTTCTAACTAAGTTGGTCAACACCCCTTTGTTCCAAGAAGCCCAGACATCTCATTCTAAATATCATCAGGCTGCTCAAGCTTTACGTTTACAATTTGGAATAACAAGAGAGGAAGCTAGGAGCATAGTAAAAGCCTGTATGGCTTGCCTTCCTTTCCACGCTCCTACACTACCTCCAGGGAAAAACCCTCGTGGTTTGAGACCCAATGAAACCCATTATAAGTCTTTTGGTCAGCTGTCTTTCATCCACGTTGTGGTAGACACCTTTTCGGGATTCACTTTTGCAATACTAGCAGCAAAAGAGACAGCCCAAGTGGTCACTGAATTCCTCACACAAGCATTTGCCATTATGGGTGTGCCACAAGCAATAAAAACAGACAATGGTCCTGCTTATACTTCGAAACATTTTGCACTTTTGTGCACAGTATAGATTTTACACACTACGGGCATACCTTTAATCCTCAAGGACGGCAATAGTAGAGAGGAGAAACAGAATATTAAGATGCTCCTCCAAAACAAAAGAAAGGGGGAGCCACAGGTAACCCTAGAGAACTTCTAAATCTAGCCTTTTATACTATTAACTTTAATTTTTGAAAAGATGCACTGGCCCGCAGACAGGTTTTATAACCCACCGGAAGGCCAGTGTCCAGTGGAGCAGCTCCACTATCTTTAAATAATCTCCAGGTGATGGGAGAGACCCAGAAAGTGGTGAATGGAAAGGACCAGATAGGCTAACTGCTTTGGGGAGAGGGTTTGTTTTATTCTCAGGTGGAGAAGGAATCAGATGGGGCCAACGAGCCATATTCGCCTTGTCCATCGCAGAGAGACAGAGCAGACCCTTTGAAAAGGAGAAGACCAAGAAATATCGGTGGTTCTGTTGCTGATTGTGCTCACCATTGAAAGAGCGTGGCAGTTATGGCATTTGACTCATGGACATCAAAGATTGTTGGACTTGAAAACCCTCAGGAATCATTGGATTCTCTGAGACATGATAAGATTGTTGTAGGACTTGAAAACCCTCAGGAATCAATGGATTCTCTGAGACATAGGACTTGGAAAACTCTCAGGAGCATTGGATTCTCTGAGAAATGATAAGACTGTTACAGGACTTAAAATCTGCTGGAATCATTGGATTCCTTTAGCCATAAAAAGACTTTTGCAGGACTTCAAAAACTCAGGGGACTATTGGATTCTGCCATGTGAAGCAATGGACAATAGATTGGTTTTGGACTATCTCTTGGCTGCTGAAGAAGGCGTATGTGTGACTGTTGTTTACATACCCTCCTTCTAGGACTTCTGGAGATCTTTTCCAACACCATGTTGATTTATATTGTTTGCTGTTCCGCTACTTGCGTGTACAATTCATGTTTGTTACACCACATCGAGCCTGCACTGACTGTGGGAAGAGTCATCCCTAATAGCCTCTGCATTATTGCTATGTGCTTGTGTAATACCTCCCATGTGATGGGTTTGTGATAAAAGACCCTTTTCAGCCCAGAAACCCCTAGCAACCCCTACTTCCTTTGGTGCTTTTCATCTCTTCTTCCTGAGATGTCGGGAGGGCGTGATCATCTCCTTTTTAGTGCTTTCACCTCCTTCCTGGAGAAGTTAGGGGAGGCTGTGATCACTCTCCCTTGGGGGCTCTGACCTCTGAGGAGTCAGGGATGGCATGACCACCTGTGTTCTAAAATAAAAGAAAGTGGGAGATGTAATGGGCTGAGGTTTGAGTTGATGCACTGAGGTCCCAAGTACATGAGGCTAAATAGTAATTGGGCTATTCTCTATTAATATACATGATTGGATAAAGAATGGTCCCTGCCCACTCTCTGGGCAAGTCCTGATGTGTTGTATAGGAAATGACGATTTGGGTGGGTGGAGGCAGAGAGAGACAGGAAGAGAAGCTGGGAGGGTTAGGCCTGGGTTCCCATTCTCCTGGCTGCTGGTCGTGGGTTGGGATCTGGCAGCTTCTTGGACTCAGTTGCACACATTGCTATCGCCGATTCTCTTCCACCTCTGATTTTTCTTCACTGAGAATAAAGATTGACGATTTTCCCCTAACCTGAATTCCTGACTCCGGCTGATTTTAAAAGACGTGATCTTCACATCAAAGGAATAGATTAAGCACCCTATGAAATAATTATGGCCAATAACTTTAATGTTTGATAAACCCCAAATCCCACCTTATTGGCAAAGAATCCCTCTGAGAAATATTGTTGGGAGCTTTAAATAATTAAAATTTCCTAGATCTCGATTATTGAATGACAAATAGAAAAAATGACATGCCTCCAGTTGTACAAGGCCCTTTTGTATTAGATCATAAAGATAGCAAAACTGTAAAACTGTAAAAATATGAAATTTATCACTTGATCAAAATGTAATATAATGATATTTAATAAAGAGCTATTAAAGAATTAAAAAATAATTGGACATAGACCGACATTTCACATCTTACACCAAAATAAGGTCAAAATGGATAAATGATTTAGATATAAAAGATGATAAAATTAGAACTTGGAAAAATTTAGCTGTTATATGTATAGATAAGAGAAAAGTTTATAAACAATAAGAAACAGAAGTAAAATGAATAATTTTGATTATATGAAATTAAAAGTTTTGCACAAACAAAATAAAGTACTCAAAATTTAAAGGAAAACAAGAAACTGGGTTGTTTTTATAATAATTTCTCTGAAAAAGGCCTCATTTCTTAAAACTAGAAAATTGACCTAAATTTATAAAAATAGAAAAAGGATGTGAACGGGATGTTTTCAGGAGAAGAAATCAAAGCTATCAACAATCACATAAAAATGTTCTAAATCTCTTTTCACTAGAGAAATAAAAATTAAAACAACTCTAATACCATCTATCAGACAGAAAAGGAAAATGACAAATGCTGGAGGGAATGTGGAAAAAATAGAACATTGATGCAGTGTTGGAACTGGAAACTGGTCCTATACTGGAGAACAATTTGGAACTATACTCAAAAGGCATATTTTTTGATTCAGCAATACCACTATGAAGTCCATATTCCAAAAATATCAAAGGAACAATGGACTTATTTGTACAAAAATAGTTACAGTAGTTTTTTGTTTTAGCAAATAATTGGAAGATGAAGGAGATGCTGATCAATTGGGAATGGCTAAACAAGTTGGGCTATATGATTGTGATGAAATATTATTGTTATATAAAAAATGACAAGCAGGATGATTTCAGAAAAAACTGGAAAGACTTATATAAACTGATGCCAGTTGAAGTGAGAAGAACCAGGAGAACATTGTACATGAATAACAATATTGTAAAATGAAGAATTGTGAATGACTTAGCTATTCTCAGCAATAGAATGATCCAAAACAATCCTAAAGGAATTTTCATGAAACATGTATCGATTAAAAATATATATATATATTTAAATAATCCCCTATTATAGAAAGAAGTTGTGGAGCTGCTAGATGGTACAGTAGATAGAGCACTGACCCTGAATTCAGGAAGACCTGAGTTCAAATCCAGCCTCAGACTCTTGACACTAGTTGTGTGTCCCTGCTCAAGTCATTTAACACCAATTGCCTCATCTGCCTTCCCCCCCCCCCAAAAAAAAAAGAAGAAAGAAATTAAACAAGTCATAAATGAACCTATGAAGAAAAAAACTTCAAGGCCACATGGATTTATAAATAAATTCTATCAAACTTTGGAAGGAAAATTTATTCTCGTATTTCACAATGGCTTTTTTCAATAAGAAAAAATCCAGTGTTTTGCTATGATACAATGTTTTTTAAAATATCTGAAACTGGGAGAGACAAGAAAAAGAAAACTATTCACCAATATGCCTAGCAAGTATCAAGGCAAAAAAAAAATTAGCTAGAAGCCTACAATAATATATTAAGAAAGATCACACGCTATTATCATGTTGTGTTTATCCTGAGTGAAAGGGAAAACATAAGGATATTATGAATATAGTAAATCATATTAATAACATTCAGTGAAACCATATGATATTGTATTAATAAGTGCTGAAATCTTTTGACAAAATCCAGAACCCAACAACATTTCTCCTAAAAATTCTAGAAATCATAAGAATAAGTGCAGTTTTTCTTTAACATGCTAAAAAATATACATTTCAATAGAAGAGCAAAAATGTAATGGCAAAATTAAAATCCTTTACAATAAGGACAATGTAAAGAAATGATGCCAGTTATCAACAACATTATTAAACATGACACTAGCTATAACAATAACATAAGAAAAGAAACTAAGTAAACATGCCAAGAGGATAGAAAATTAACATTTTTGTAGATGATATTTTCGTTATCTAGAAAACCTCAAGGAATAAAGAAATATCAATGGAAATAACTTTGGCAAAAATGTGGAACATAAAATAAATACATACAAATCATCTGCAGTCCTGTCTATTATCAACAAAATCTAGCAGGAAAAGCCAAATAGAAAAAAATTTGTTGAAAATAACTACTGAACTTATAAAATATTTAATAATGTATCAGCAAAATACACCCAGAAATTGTATAATCCAAATACAAATCACTTTTTGTAGAAACACATCTAAATCATTAGAGAAACATTAGTTGCCAAGGGTAAGTTTAACCTATAGAATAAAAATGACAACCCTACTAAAATTATTCTTTTATTGTTGTACCAATCTAATTAACAAAGGGCTATTTTACAGAGCTAGGGGGAAAAAGACATTTTGTGAAGCATGATAGATATTATACTAACTTTTCATTTAAAAATATATATCCCTTCTGATCTTAACAAATACCAAATAAAATGTGAGAAAGCTGATTTATTGGGGACCTCTACTCAAACTCAATCAGTATTAATCAATCCATTATGATTTTAGGGGGAGCAATAATTGTTAGTAATTATTCATTTAGTAACATTTATCTAGTCAATCATCCAATAGTAAGTTTAAGACTAAGTGATTCATAACTTGCATAAGAATACAGATTCTGATAGAGAGGCTTTTTGCAGACCTCATGCTTATATTATAGGAATTATTTGTGTATCAGACATGAAGTCTACTTCATAACTACAGTAGCAATAGAATGTTGACACTAAGTATCTTTATCCTGCTTTGCTATGCTATGCTATGTTGCATGATGGAAAGCCCCTAAGTCCTTCCCATTGAAGATTTCTTGGGGATAACAATCCACTTTTCCCATCTAAGGGATGGCTTGTCCATCTCACGATCAGCAGAATTTCCATCTCTGTGTATACAGCCCGAAGGGCGAATCATGGATCTTATGACCATCTAGTCAGAAATATTTCTTGCACTGTCCATCTTGCCTATCTGTGACCTTGCTGATACTTATATTTTAGCCTATGCATTGCATGGTAATCAATGAAATGTTGTCCTATTTTAGCACATTTGTAACCCTATAAAAATAGAGACCAGAAAGGTGATGTTGTAAAGTATGGGCTAGCTCCCTGGAGGGCCTCAGGATCAGCTAGAGTCAGGATAAATCAAAGTCCTTGGTTTTCAAGGGGAGAAGTGAAGGAAACAGCCATCCTGCTTGACAAAGATGTATACTGGATTTTGGAGTCCAGAGTCTCTAGCCTCTCTCCTCCTTGTCCTGCTGCCAAGGGACTCTGGCTTCTCTCCCACAGCCTTCCCATTCTTGCCTACAATTATCTCAACACCAAACATTCAGCAAGCACCAATGGGAGAGCCATCATATCACCATCTTATCTAAATATGTATATAGAGCCATTATCGCACATTGAATAGATAATTAGCCTGAAGTGCTCTATTGTCTGATTCAAGCATACTTTTTTGGAGTTTCAGCCCTCTACATGATACCTTACATCAAGAAGAAGATTTGAGGTCTACTTGGTTGGAAGGGAGCCAGACTCTTCTAATAAAGTATAATTTTGGCTTGGAGCTCTGTCTCAATTTCTCCTTTGGTCATCAAGGTTGATTCCCCACTGGCACAAATGGAGAATTCTTTACAGAAAGTAAAACAGTAAAAAAAAAAAAAAAAAAAAAAAAAAAAAAAAAAAAAAAAAAAAAGGATTTTTCATGAAATTGCAAATATTTATTAATCATAACTTGATTTTTAAAAAACTCAACAACTGACTTTATAACTATCTGTTTTTCTGTGTTTCTGACTTTCCTACTGTTCCCTTATGTCTATTTTTAAAATTCTTCAATGATGAAACAAATAAACACTTATGGACTTACTAGGTGCCACACACTCTGCTAAATGCTGGAAATAAAAATACAAACAGAAAGATAGTCCCTTTTCTCATGAAGTTTATATTCTGTCGGAGCATGATAACTTATAAAAGGAATCTGAATAGCTGGGGAGAAGAAGGAAGATACAAAAGGATTCCGTACTGGGTATCACAAAGAAAGTCTGGAGTGTTAGCAGTACAGGCTGAAGAGGTATAAAGACAGTGCTGGCCTGAGTTTTCTCCTTAAAAGGAATATTCTAGGAGTCAGACAGAGGGAAACTCTGTAGGAGTCAATGGTATTCCCAAAGTGTGAATTATAGCCATAGAATAGCTGCTGGAATAAAGAGGTTCTGTGGCAAAGGAAAGTTTATGAAGAGTCAGGAATGTAGCCTAAAAATGATAGTCTCTATCTGTGTCTGATCTCATTGATATCCTTTATTCCAACCACTGGAAAACAAAAAGAAAAAGAAAAATTCTTGTGGTAAATATGCACAGTCAAAGGAAAAGGTAATGATGAATGTTGGAGGAGATGTAGGAAAACTGGGACACTAATACAGTGTTGGTGGAGTTGTGAAGTGATGCAACTCTTCTGGAGACAATTTGGAACTATGCCCAAAGAGCTATAAAACTGTGCATACCCTTTGTTTATAATATCTTCTTTTTCACTATTGACTAGTTGGATTTCTCTCTGACCTTTACAACAAAAAGTTGCCACCTTCTCCAGGAAGCCAGCCTTGATCCCTCCAATTTGCTGAGATCTCACACAGCACTTTGTTTTGCCTCTCCCTTCAAGTATGTACCATGTAATATAGAATATTTTATAGTTAATCTGTGATCAAAAGGATTATAAGTAATCTATCAATTTGAGATTTAAAAATGGGAGATTATTTCATTTCATGGATAAGGAATCTGAGGCCCAGAGAATGAAAGGCTCTTGTTCAAGATCAAACAGGAGGTAAGTAGCAGGGTCAGTATTTCTTTCTTTTCCTCCCCAAGTTAACAAGTATTTAGTTAAGGGTTTCTGATGTGTTGGATACTGTGCTAAGGAATAGGGAGACAGAAGAGTCAAAAACAGCCCTTCCCCTCAAAAGCTTACTTCTTTAGGTATAGAATTTCAGGCCCTGGTTTCTGCAGAATCTCAGAATGTGTTTATGTGGTGTCCCTCTCTTCCTTGTCCCCCATGTCCTATTATCAAGGAATTATTGGAGCAATATGGAAATGGGATTGTATTGAGTATAAAGTGATAAAAAAGCCAACTGAACAATGTATCTCACTCCCAACCTGCTAGTTAATGTATGATCTGTCATTCTTAATTCCCAGAACAATCAAAAATAAAATTATGAATCTCCCCCATGCCATTCCAACCAATTCTCCCAATCAATTTACATATAATCTGGGATCAGGAGGATTGGTCTGTAGCCACTGAATAGAGAGGCTGTCAGTATCATAGGATCCTATAGTAGAAGAGATGGAACGAGAAAGGCAGACTTTGTCCTGCAGTGATGAGTCTAGGATCTTCTAATAAAAGGTCAAACAATTGAAGCAGCCTACACATGGAGACCAGCATCTTTGATAACTTTTTGCAGACTACCTCCCAATCCTCTTTGGACAGTCTTATGGAAAGGCAGGGGGTAGAGGAAGAGCAAAGGCTCGGGACACCCTGCCCCAGAAAGATATAGTTTAGGTGAGAAGCCTCTCCCTTCCCACTCACCTTTCTCCAAATGTAACTCCCTGTTGCAGATATGTGGGAAGAATCTCCTCAGGGCTTCCTTACAAATGTTCATATACACCTCTGCTTTCAGACTCCTACAGCTTTTGTCAGAAAGCTTAGCTCAGGTTCCAGTAGTTCTGTTTTTCCTTCCTGGAAGACAGGAGGAGAGATTGACCTATTCCTCCCCAAGTCCTCTGGGAGTACTTTTATCTGTTTGATTTCCCCATCACATCCAAGGCAAGGTCTTCATTATTAATATATCCCCAGCCTTGCCAATGGAGGATTCTCCTTAAATGCTTGCTGAATTGTCTCTAAAATATGTGCCTTGAATAATAATAAAAATAATAAATATGAGTATTCCTCGTTGGGCTCTTTCTTTTCCCTATACATTAGACCTATTATTATCTTACTCTTCAGTCTCAGTGTGATCTCAGCCTCTCTATCTCCTCTGCCTGAGCCTTCCCTTCTTACTCCCTAGAAGGACAGCTATGAGCGAAACTCCAGTGGCTCCCACAGCTGAACTTCCTTTCTCACTGCACTCAGCAAAGGTTTGCACCTTCACCCATTCGCCATGCCCCTTCTCTCCTCTGGGGCTCTCACACTGGAGGACTGAGAAGTCCTGTTCTGGAAGCCTCCTTCTGAGAGGGAGGCCTGTTCTGGGGCCAGAGGACAAGGCGCTTTCGTGTGGGTCCCCGACGTGAAATCCCCTTCTACTGGCATAAAGGCAAAGTGCTCCCTCCCTTGCAGGAACACCCAACTCTGAGTAGCAAGAAAGACTCGCATTCAGTCGCGGTCAGCGTTTCCACTATTTCGTACTGGAGCTATTTTGCCGGGGAGAGAATTTGTGTTTTTCTAAGTGAAGAAGTGGAGAGGGAGTGCTCGGTAACCGGCCGCCCGAGGCCCTTCCACAATCACTGCACAGTCCAAGCGGAGGATGATTGGAAAAGACGTATTTCTCTGAGTATATCTGGCGTCTGGATGGCTCTACACCTAGAAAGTTTCGGAGCCGCGAATTAGTTGCACGGTCTTAGTATCCTTTGGCCTTTGTCTTGTTGACTATATCAGCGATTCCGGGTCTCCTAAAGTCTGATCTTGGACACTTGTAGGTGAATAATACATAGCTTTTTCGTTAACAGCCAGGGGCCAATCTGTGAACTTCAGGTACTGAAGGTGATATGAAGACCTGACTTACTTTTTCCCAGACACATCTAGAGATCTTCCTGCTTAAGTCCCGCATAGGCTGCAGGCCAGAGGACAAAACTGGCGTGGAGGATGTGGCCATCGATCCGGCTACCTCTCACATGCTAAGTGAGCGCTCTACCATTTGAATTAATCCCCCCAAGGTCGAAAAGCTCTTGCTTCTTGTTCCTCTTAGGATATTATTCGTGAAATAGAGTTGGAGTTTATGGTGAAATTGAAATTTTAAGGATAATGCAACTCTATGATATCATGGGGTTGATGTTTTTGAGTCATTTCATTCAAGTCTGATTCTTCATGAGTCCATTTGGGGTTTTCTTGACAAAGATACTGAAAAGGTTTGCCATTCCTTTTTCCAGCTCATTTTTGCATTTTCTTTCACAATAAGACTAATGGAAATATGTTTTACATGATTGTACATATATAATATATATCAAATTACTGACTTTTGGAAGGGGAGGGACAGGTGAGGTAAGGAAGGGGGGAAATTAGGAACACAATTTTTTTTTTAATTGAAGGTCAAAATTTGCCTTTACATGTGATTAAAAATATTTGGGGAAAATGAAGTATCTGAGACCAGATTTGAATAACTAAAAAATAAAATAATTAAAATAATAACACATAAATAAATAATAACAAATAAAGTCATAAAATAAAAAAGGTTACCTAGGTGCAATATCTTATCCATTGCACTACTTAGTTGTTTATGTATTCCTTGAGGATATCTAGTGACTAAGAGAGTCTTTGAGGGAGAGCAGTATAGTTGATCTTCTTCAAAAATGAAGGAGGAATAACAACAGCTTTCTTAACTTACATTTCAGGTGTGAATTCCTACCTGAGACCTTTTTATTGAATGATTGACAAACATTTATGAAGTGCTTAACTGACTGGTAAGCACTGTGCTAAGTGCAAGGGAGAACAATATGAACTAGTCTGTGTTTTCAGGGACTTTAAAGTTGAGATTCATACTCATAGAGCATTTCCCCACTTTGCCAGAGTCAAGGGCCACTACTTACAACATTACAGATGTGTAATCAAGAAGGACGAAAAGGGGCAATCTATTCTTTTGAGAGTGTTAACACCTAAGTAAGACAGGGTTAACTGAGTAGGGTGGAGCTATTCAAGACCTTGGATAAAAACCAGGGCAGAATTTGTCTTCTTAGAAACTGACCTGGAGCTCCAGAGGAAGGAGAAGGCCAGAAAGAGCAGAAGGTAAGTGTTACTTCTAGAAATATTGGCTTCTTAATGGATCAAAATACCTAGATTATTTTGTGATTCTTAAGGTGCTACATGGAGGCATTATCATTGTCATGTCACTTCTCAAGGAACTTACTCTTTTTTAGGGGAATCAGTGGTTTCACATTTAAGTATATAAAATATCAATAAAAAATAAACACAAGATCTATCAGTGCAAGCTGAGACATTAGAAAAGTAACATTTGGTAAACTTTGAATCACATTCTTATTAAAATTCTTTTTTAAGAGACAAAAAGAAAACAAACAAAAAACCCATTTAATGGTTATTATTAAGGATATTAAACAAATATCCTTTCTGTCTAATTTCTATCTAAATCAAAAAGAAGAAGAAATGCAAGATAATTTTGTTTGGACAGATGGTCAGTTACCTAGTGTTTACTAAGAAAGTACTACTAAGTACCATAGTAAGAACTAGCATTACAAAGAAAGGAAAAAAGATACCTGCTCTCAAAGACCTCCCAATTTAACAACTACATATAATAGAAGTCTATGTAAGATAAATGAGAGATAACCAATTGAGACCAGGCATTAGCATTAAATGAAATAGGAAAAGGCTTCCTACAGAAGATGATATTTAGCTGGTACAGGAAGGAAATTGGGGAACCTAGGAGATGACAGGATGGGAGATCCTTACAGGTTTATAGGACAGTCTTCGGAAATCAGAAGATGGAGTGTCCAATGTGAGGAAGAACTTGTCATTGGAGCAAAGAGCATGTGTGTGTGTGTGTGTTTGGGGGGGGCAGAGATGGTGTAAGGCATAAAAAGACTGGAAAGGGCTGGTTATGGCTGTGGATCTGTCTGTGTATAAGTATAGACTGTGAAGGGCTTTGTATGGCTAACAAAGCAATTCCTAGTTTATCTCAAAAGGATTAAGGAGCCACAAATGTTTATGGAATAGAGAGGTGATAGTTTGTGAAAATCAGCAAAACCATCATGAAGAGTTTGGTCATTTAGAAGAGTTTTGAAAACCAATGATAAATAACATAATGACAAACAAGTAATAAAATTTATTTTTTAAAAACCTGTAGAGGGCTGAAACTATTGAGTCGATGCACTGAGGTTAGGACTGCCAAGCACTTGGGGCTAACTACAGATTGGACGATACTCTTTGGGCATATGCTTGGAAAATGGTCCTTTCCACTATCTGTGGCTCAATGATTGGTGTATACAGAGGATTGTAGGAGGGACTAAGGGGTGGAGTAAGACTAGCCAGGGTCATACTTGGGTGGTAGACAAGGGAGAAGGCAGTCGTGGAGATTCTGCTTCCATCCTGTTCAATTCTGCATCTAAGGGCCAAGAAGGAAGACTGAGGACTTTTGCTTATCCTGACTCCGGCTGAATCTGAGGTATCCTGGGTGCTAGCGCTGTCATCACAAAAACTGAACTTCAAATTCTTTCCCTCTTGTTCCGCCTTCATCCACTAAGAAGGAAAGAAATATGTACCCATTATATACTTGAAAGCTTCCAAAATATATTATTCTTTTTTTTTTAATTTAATAGCCTTTTATTTACAGGTTATATGCATGGGTAACTTTACAGCACAAAATATATTATTCTTGAAAAAAAAGAAGGAAAAAATATATTTTAATTTCCACTCAGTTCATCAGATATCTCTCTGGAGATGAATTGCATTTTTATCATTGGTGCTTTGGAATGGCTTGGGATTATTTTCTTCATCACAATAGCTAAGTCTCATAGTTGATCAGTATTACAGTATTGTACAATGCTTTTCTAGTTCTGCTCACTTCATTTTGCATATAAGGCTTCCTAGCTTTTTGTGAAATCATCCCCCTTGTCATTTTTTAAAGCATGATAGTATTCTA
The DNA here is from genome assembly GCF_902635505.1 of Sarcophilus harrisii. Taxonomy (NCBI): domain Eukaryota; kingdom Metazoa; phylum Chordata; class Mammalia; order Dasyuromorphia; family Dasyuridae; genus Sarcophilus; species Sarcophilus harrisii. The sequence goes on from NC_045426.1 coordinate 337,118,275, forward strand.
TCAAAATCATATACCACAACTTGTTCAGCCATTCCCCAATTGATGGGCATCCCTTCAATTTCCAATTTGTTACCACCACCACCAAAAAAAAAAAAATAACTTGCTATAAATATTTTTGTACATATAGGTCCTTTTCTCTTCTCTTTCATCCCTTTGAGATATAGACCTAGTAGCGCTTTTGCTGCTTCAAGGGCACATACAATTTTTTAGCCCTTTGGCTATAGTTCCAAATTATTCTCCAGAGTAGCTAACTAAAAATTAGTCATTTTAAGAGGTGAGAAAGAAATGGATTACAGGACAAGGAAACTGAAAAAAGAAGATCTTTTTGTTTGGACCATATGGTGCTGGGTGGGAAATAACCTATAAAGGTATATTGGGAAACATGTTGCAAAGGACTTTAAATATCAAAAAGAAAAATTTGTAATTGGTATCAGAGGTAACTGAGAATCCCTGGAGCTTACTGTGTAAGTGAACTGGGATTCAAAGTGAACCAATTAATCTATAAATATTTATTAAACATTTTATGAATATCAGACATTGTACTAAGGTCTAGGAAGTAGTACAACCTCCATAACCTCAAATCTCATCAATAATCTCCAACCTCAATGATCTAGTCAGTTCATACTCTGTGAATATGTCCTCATTGATGTCTTGGGTGGAGGGGTAAGGAACTCAGGGAGAAAAACTTGGAACACAAGATCTCACAAACTTGAATGGAAGACTTTCTTTACATATATTTAGAGTAACAAAATACTATTGAGGAAAAAAAATAACAATTTCCAAGGTAATTTAAAACAAAGGTAACCTTCCTATTGACCTGAGTTATCTGAATAACTGAGGGTGAAGTTCAGAGGACAAAGTCCAGGTTTGTTCTTCCAAATTTTGAGTGTTGTTTATGGTTTTCATCTCTAGAAACAGACCAATGAGGTCTTCATGAATATGTCTGAGTAAATTTTCTTATCAGTGAGTTTGCCAGTAGGTATCTTCCATAAGAAAATTTGAATAGGGCCTAAGAAAATTTGAATAGGGCCCTAAAGGCCAATGGGCAACCCTGACCCTCCTCTACATAACAAGAAGAGGTTGTATGGACTGTGTGTGTGTTACCCACAAAGATATGTGTCCACATATCTCTCTAAATGTGGCTTTGAGGAAGATGTAAATAAATATTGCAAACTCTCTTTGCTCAATCTTTTCCTAGAGATATATGATTCTTACCAGTAGAAGAGGTAGAAGGTTACTGCCAAAGGTTGGCCATTCTGCTCTTTACCAAGAAAAGTTACCAAAATAGAATTATGCTTTTGTGCCATTATATATTGTTAGTCTGGTGGAAATAATTTCTAGATTTAAGCTAAGTTTCTAATTACTATCCCTTCAGGAAAGAATGCCCCAAACAATATATTTAAGGATTATTACCTTTCCCACCAAATACCAGGGACATAATAAACATAATAAACAAGCATAGGAAGCACTGCATAAATTTATTTGTTTAAAGCAAAAGGAAATAGAAATAAGAGAGCAACAAATGTGAGAATGTATGAGACAAGATAACAGACTGAATGAGATCTTCTATTGTGGGAAAGAAGAGAAGAGACAAACATAAACAGAAACAAAGTTAGAGAGGCAGAAGGAGAGAGAGAGACTACTTTAGGGCCAACCTTTTCCCACACTCTCTACCTCAGCCCTAAGCTTTCTATTTTCTATTTGTCATAAGTTTTCCCAGTTTTGGAGTTTGACTTATAATTCCTTTTCCTTTCTGGCTTTTCCTTCAATAATTTAGATGCTATGCTACTCAGCTCTGATCTTTTCATCAAGAATTCTTAGAAGTCTTCTATTTCATTAAATTTCCATTTTCCTTCTAAAAGATTATATTCAAATTTGCTGAGAAAAATCTTGGGCTTGTAATCCTTACCTATACTCATAGAATGGATTTCCCTAGACAGTATGATTATTGTATTGTTAATATGAAATGGCTGATTCTTTTCCTTTTTTTTTTTTTTGTAAAGTCATGGACTCATATCTCATTTCAAACCTCTGGGAAGAGCTGAAGTGCCCCATCTGCCTAGATTTCTTCACATGCGCCACATCTATAGAATGCGGTCACAATTTTTGTGCAGGATGTATCCATGCACTCATGATCAAGACTTCGAAGTCCAGATTTCGATGTCCTAAGTGTCACAAGAAGTGTATGAAGAATACCCGGCCTAATCGACAACTGGGGACAATAGCACAATCCTTCAAATTGCTCACACTTCACATGACTAGGAACTGGAAGCTGAGAGATGTGATCAGGAGAAAATTCTTTGGTAAGTGTAGTGATCTGTGTGATACCTATACTTGGAGAATAAGTTTATATCTGGTCATCTAGAAATACAATCACTTGGTACTTCCTCCCCTCCCCAGCTCAAATTTCTTGGTTTCTAGAATCTGCAGGGTGCTATCAAAAGTAAAGGCAATGGTTATTTGGACTTGCAGAACACTGACAGCAATGAAACACATGAAATTTTTACCTTAAAGCATTATTTTGGTGCCTAATATCAATGAAGCCATCTTCAGCCAACAGAAAGAGCCCTTTATAGAAAGGAAGCCTGAATGCACTAAAATATTAGATAAAATTCCAAACTCCATAGAATCTAAGATCTTGTGGTAGAATATGGACTATTTCCCTCTATTTGATGGATCTCTGAAACTCAAGACACCTTAGCTTTACAGTGACCTTCCTAAACAATTCTGTGTATGGACAATGGCTCCCTGAGTTCTTAAATTGATATGAGGTGTTGGGTTTCTCTTACTCATTGCTTTCTAAATATCCATAAAAATCTCAACTATTCTTTTTTTATTGAACTGGGTTGTTTTAGTTTGGGATTTTATACACCAACTCCCTATAACTGCTGATATTTCTCTTTCTCTAGAGGAAATCTTTCTGGATCCTGAAACTGCCTGTCCTGGAATCATTGTGTCCAGGGATATGAAAACAATAAGAAGAAAAGTTAAATTCAAGAAGATGCTTTGGAAGGGATCTAATCTATGCCATGCTATTCTAGCAACTCAGAGCTTCATGTCTGGGAGACATTATTGGGAGGTGACAGTGGGAAACAGTTCTGCTTGGGATGTTGGTCTTTGTAAGAAGTCTTTAAAAAAGGGAAAATTTTCACCATCTCCTTCTACTGGACATTGGCTTTTGAGCCTAAGACAAGAAACATATATTGTCTGTACCATGCCTAGGATGAGCATTCCCATACCAAGGAAGCTCTACAAGGTGGGGATTTTTTTGGATTATGAGGCAGGATACATAATGTTTTATGATGTAGACACTAGATGCCTCATCTATACATTCACCAGCTCATTTTCAGAGCCTCTCTTCCCTATATTTTCCATCGGCCTCAGCTTCAAGAATAAAAATATTTTGACCATAGACCCAGTACCAGATGAGGCTGCAGAAACCCCAGAACATGCACAACCATGACTATAACACTTGCTTGGAGATTTTTTTTACAAAGACACTCAGTCCCTGAGTGAAATATAAGATCATTTTTTGATACCTTTATCTGACTTTGGAAGCGAGGAGAAATTTGACTTATTTTGAAATATTCAGCCAATGTACTTCAGATAAGGGGGAACTCTGTAAAAAAGTGTTAATGGTCCAATGTTGATTTTATAAAATATGATCAAATTGTATTTTGGTGAACAAGATGAGGATATTGATTTTTTAATAAAACCTTTCATTTTTCAAAATCCATGCAAAGGTAGTTTTCAACATCCACCCTTGCAAAACTCTCTTTCCCTCTCTCCCCACCTTCACCCTCCCTTAGACTGCATTAATCCAATATAGATTAAACATGTGCAATTCTTTCAACATATTTCCAGATTTATCATACTGTACAAGAAAAATCAGATGAAAAGGGGGAAAAAATGAGAGAAAAAAAGCAAGCAACCAAATAACAATAACAGTAAGAAAGGTGCAAATACTATGTTGTAATATGCATTCAGTCACCATAGTGTTCTCTCTGGATGCAGATGACTCTCCATCAGAAGTCTATTGCAACTGGCCTGAGTCGCCTCATTGTTGAAAAAAGCCAAGTCCATCAGAGTTGATCATTATATAATCTTATTGCTGTGTACAATTTTCTCTTGATTCTACTCCCTTTCCTTAGCATCAGTTCATATAAGTCTCTTCAAACCTTTCTGATGTAGGAATGTAGATGTAGGAAAACTGGGACACTAATACATTGTTGGTGGAGTTGTGAAGTGATCTAACCATTTTAGAGAGCAATTTGGAACTATGCTCAAAGGGCTATAAAACTGTTCATACCCTTTGATCCAGCAGCGTTTTTACTGGGCTTATATCCTAATGAGATCATACAAAAGGAAAAAGGATCCACGTGTGCAAAAATGTTTGTGGCAGCCCATTTTGTAGTGGCTAGAAACTGGAAACTGAGTCGATGCCCATCAGGTGGAGAATGTCTTTATAAGTTATGATATACGAATGTTATGGTATATTATTTCTCTGTAAGAAACAATCAGCAGGATGATTTCAGAGAGGCCTGGAGAGACTCACATGAACTGATGCTAAGCAAAATGTGCAGAACTAGGAGATCATTGTACATGGCAATGGCAAGATTATATGATAATCAATTCTGATGGATGTGGCTCTTTTCAAAAATGAGATGATTCAGGCCAGATCTTGTGATGAACAGAGTCATCTATACCCAGAGAGAGGTCTGTGGGACCTGAGGCTAGATCACAACATAGCATTTTCACTCCTTTTGTTGTTTGCTTGCATTTTATTTTCTTTCTCATGTTTTTTCCTTTTTGATTTGCTTTTTCTTGTGCCGCAAGATATTTGTGTAAATATCCTTCTAATTCACCCACAGTTTTGAGATCTATTGATTATTCTCACCCTAGTTTAATCTGTGAGATGAGATTGTTTCACCAGAGTGTAGCTACTGCATTGCTACAGCTTCTTGCGGCCACATGTGAGTTGAAAGAAGCTAGACATTTAACAAAGGGGAATTTGTTATGGACAATTTAAATGAATGGACAAATAAGGTCAAGGGAGGATTCAGTGTATGTGAGGATTAGTTGAAAAGGAGGGGGGAAATACCACTTTAACCTTCCTTAATCAGAAATGACTGAGGAAAGATCAATTCAGAATATATTAAGAAATGCATGTCAATTGTCTCAAAAATAAGGACCAAAACTTCTTAAATGTGTTTAAAAACTTTGTATGGGGTCATGTAACTGAAAATGGAGGTCAAGAAAAATTTGGCAACAATAAAAGTTATTAAATTTTCTGCCAAGATTTAATTCTTTGTGTAAAAACAAATATATACATCCTATTAATATGCAAATTTGCTTTTGTCTTTAACAAATGGTAAAAGCATATGTATACCAAAGAATTGTCCTAAAACAAATTTCTTTATGATTTCTTATCACCCACAAGTGAACAAAAAGCATATATATAAAGGGGTTAGGGATTGTATCCCAGGAACTAATAGGAGCCGGGGTGATGAATTCTTGGTATAGGAGGGGGCATCTGAGAAGACCCAAGAAAGTCTGGGGAAACAGGTTCACTGGGAGTCATGAGTGGCAGACACATGCCATCTGGAGGTGATAATGACAAGGGAGAGGTAATTGAGGAGCCAAAATCAGTTATCAGTTAACAGTGGGGCCAGCAATAAGGACTGGAGATGCAGGAAGCTCAAAATGGAACCAGAGAAAAAACTGCTTAATCCCTCTGTTGCAGTGGGTCCAAAACGTCCCCTCTGCCTAGTCAATCAGTCTACTTGGAAGCTTGATGGTGAATATTTTATACTGTCTTTAACAGACACAACCCCTCATCTGCCTAGGGATTCAATGCTCTGCTCATTTGCAGACATAAACTAGGGATGTGGAATGATTAGGGGATAATTAATCTGGAAGAGGAGGCTGAAGAAGCCATCACAAAGTTCTTCATTTCCCTTTTTTTTTTTTCATTTCCCAGTTTTTTTTCGTTGGGTGTAGCTGCTTCTGTCCATCATTGATCAATTGAAACTGAATTAGGTCTCTTTGTGAAAAAAATCCACTTCCATCAGATTACATCTTCATACAGTATCGTTGTTGACATATATAATGATCTCTTGGTTCTGCTCATTTCACTTAGCATCAGTTCATGTAATTCTCTCCAAGCTTCTCTGTATTCATCTTGCTGGTCATTTCTTACAGAACAATAGTATTCCATAACATTCATATACACAATTTACCCAACCATTCTCAATTGTGGCATCCACTCAGTTCCAGCTTCTAACATACAAACAGGTCTGCCACAAACATTTTGGCACATACTGGTCCTTTCCTTCTTTAGTATCTCCTTGGGTTAGCCAGTAGAAACACTGCTGGATCAAAGGGTATACACAGTTTGATAACTTTTGGGGCATAATTCAGATCTCTCAGAATGGTTGGATTCTTCACAGCTCCACCAACAATGTATCAGTGTCCCAGTTTTCCTGCATCCCCTCAACACTCATCATTATTTTTCCTGTCATCTTAGCCAATCTGACAGGTGTGTAGTAGTATCTGAGTTGTCTTAATTTGCATTTCTCTGATTAATAATGATTTGAACACTCTTTCATATGAGTGGTAATGATTTCAATTTCATCATCTGAAAATTGTCTGTTCATATCCTTTGACCATTTATCAATTGGAGAAATGGCTTGATTTCTTATAAATTAGAGTCAGCTCTCTATATATTTTAAATAGGGCCTTTATCAGAACCTTTAACTGTGAAGATGTTTTTCCCAGTTTGTTGCTTCCTTCTAATCTTGTTTACATTAGTTTTGTTTTGTACAGAAGCTTTTAATTTGATGTAATCAAAATTTTCTATTTTGTGATCAATAATGGTCTCTAGTTCGTCTTTAGTCACAAATTTCTTCCTCTTCCACAAGTCTGAGAGATAAACTATCCTATGTTGCTCCAATTTCTTTATAATCTCGTTCTTTACGTCTAAATCATGGACCCATTTTGATCTTATCTTGGTATACGGTGTTAAGTGTGGGTCCATGCCTAATTTCTGCCATACTAATTTCCAGTTATCCCAGCAGTTTTTGTCAAATAATGAATTCTTATCCCAAAAGTGAGGATCTTTGGGTTTGTCAAACACTAAATTCTATAGTTGACTATTCTCTCTTGTGACCTAACTTGTTTCACTGATCAACTAATCTATTTCTTAGCCAATACAAATGGTTTTGGTGACTGCTGCTTATAATATAGTTTTAGATCAGGTACAGCTAGGCCACCTTCATTTGATTTTTTTCGTTAATTCTTTTGAGATTCTTGACCTTTTATTATTCCATATGAATTTTGTTGTTATTTTTCTAGATCATTAAAATTTTTTTCTTGGAAGTCTGATTGGTATAGCACTAAATAAATAGATTAGTTTAGGGAGTATTGTCATCTTTATTATATTTGCTCGACCTATCCAGGAGCACTTGATATTTTTCCAATTGTTTAAGTCTGACTTTATTTGTGTGGAAAGTTTTTTGTCATTTAGCTCATATAATTCCTGACTTTCCTTTGGTAGATAGATTCCCAAATATTTTATGCTGTCGACAGTTATTCTGAATGGAATTTCTCTTTGTATCTCTTGCTGTTGGATTTTGTTGGTGATGTATAAAAATGCTGAGGATTTATGGGGATTTATTTTATAACCTGCAACTTTGCTAAAGTTATGGATTATTTCTAATAGCTTTTTCGTAGAATCTCTAGGGTTCTCTAAGTATGCCATCATATCATCTGCGACTCTTATTGCCGAGGCTAGTGTTTCTAATACAGTATTGAATAATAATGGTGACAGTGGGCAACTTCATTTCCCTTTTTACTTTGTCTGGGGCCTGTTAAGCTGGAACCTTCTTAGCCTCTTTAAGGGCTACTCTCTGAGCCAAATTTGTCTGGAGGCCCTTTGACTTGAGTATATGCTCCATAGCTTCCCTCTTGTTGGGAAGTGTCAAGCAGAGTTTCTATTCTTAAGAACCCAAATGATTGTTTTTAAGTATGGATCCTTGTGACATCAATAGTTTCTTTTTTTTTTCTCTCTTTTTTTTATTATAACTTTTTAAAAAATTTATTTATTTAATAGCCTTTTATTTACAGGTTATATGCATGGGTAACTTTACAGCATTAACAATTGCCAAACCTCTTGTTCCAATTTTTCACCTCTTACCCCCCACCCCCTTCCCCAGATGGCAGGATGACCAATAGATGTTAAATATATATAATAACTTTTTATTGACAGAACCCATGCCAGGGTAATTTTTTACAACATTATCCCTTGCACTCACTTCTGTTCCGATCTTTTCCCCTCTCTACCTCCACTCCCTCCCCAAATGGCAAGCAGTCCTATATGACATCAATAGTTTCAAGAGATATTCTCTTCTATGGCCATGGCTCTTTTGAGGATGAAGCCACCCTACCATCCCTAGTCTTGCTCCAAGATCCATGTTGACAATCCATGGTAATGGTCTTTGTACTTCAGTCACTGAGGAAAGAAATTGCACTCCTCCCAGAAGCCCCCAAATGGTCAGAGCTACCCTAAGAGCCAGGAGTTCTTCCACTGTCATCTCTTTTAGTCAATTTCCAAGAAGAAAGATTCTTCCGCTGGTTTTCTTTTAAGACCTTATATAGCTCCACCTACTCAATTAATCTCATCTTAACTAGCTGCTAACACAGGGACAAAAAGTTCTTGATTGCATCTTTAAGTTGGGATATCTGATATTGGGATATTGCAGGGGGGTTTCATGTTGATAATTGTTGTAATAAAGTTAATAGCTCCCAGGATGGATGAGATCCCTGCTAGATGAAGTGAGAAAATAGCTAGATCTACCGATGCTCCTGCGTGGGTGAGATTGCCTGCTAGAGGTGGGTAGACTGTCCATCCTGTGGGAGTTGTCTTTTCACTGAATCTGGCAAACCTGAAGTCCCACAAGTCAATTTTCTTTGATACCAAAACAGTAAAATTATTTTTATAAAGAATTGTGTTTGGACTGAGTATTTGGGAAGAGTAAAGTCCTTTTAGAGAGTTTTTAGCCCTTGGGGAAAATATTAAAGTGAAAAAAGTATATATCCTAAGTTCTGCAAAGTAATTTAGAAAGGATGTGGAGGGAAGGGAAGGGGGAGAAGGGAGCGAGAGAGACACAGACACAGACACAGACACACAGAGAGACAGAGACAGACAGAGATAGGGAGGAAGGAGAGGGAGAGGAAGGAAGGAAGGAAGGAAGGAAGGAAGGAAGGAAGGAAGGAAAAAAGGAAGGAAGGAAGGAAGGAAGGAAAAAAAGGAAGGAAGGAAGGAAAAAAGGAAGGAAGGAAGGAAAAAAGGGAAGGAAGGAAGGAAGGAAGGAAGGAAGGAAGGAAGGAAGGAAAGAAGGAAGGAAAAGAAAGGAAGAAATAAGGGAGGGAAAGAAGGTGGAGGAAGGGAGGGAAATAGCTCGGGCAATAAAATTCAGGACAGCCAAGGTGTTTGTAATTTAGAAGTCATTTATTGTGTATTTACCAGCCGAGACTGAATCTCAGTAGAGTACCATTTGGAACCCAAATAGAGATAGACTTATAAGCAATTCTTGTTCTGCCTTGTGGGTACAACAGTGATTCGACTTCTTTCTCAAGAAGGGGGATGTTAGGGAGCTTACAGGATGTCTGACATTGTTAGGCAAGCATTTTGTTTGAATATTAAAAAAAAACCACTTCCCTTAATTTAGTTTAAGCAACATTTTCCTATAAGCCTGAGGCTCCTTGACCCAGGGATGAGGGGGCCAGTCTTTTGTCCATTTCAGAAGGAAGAAAGGAGGGAAGGAAGAAAGAAAAAGAAAAAAGAGAGAAAGGAAGGAAGGAAGGAATGTAAGAGCAAAGGGAAAAGGGAAGAAAAGAGGGGAGGGAGGGAGAGAGAAAGAGAGAGTGCTATCAACTCATAAGGAATGAGAAACTTCCACTTCACCTGTCCATTTTAGACCCCTGGCCCAACTGTCAGTCCATCCCTCTGACCCTGAGCCTGCTACCACTCCACCTTCCAATCCAAATTTTCAGATACCATGTCCAGGAGGATATAAGCCATTTATCTGAGGTCAGCTCCTTGGGATCACCCTCTTCTCTCCTCTCTCCCTTTTCCTCACTTTTAGATTAGGGAAATGTAATTTCACCAATATTGTTTTGAGGAGAAACCCTTCACATTGGACATCTCAAGTCAAGCCTTCTTTCCTGGCTTGGTCTCTCTTCATGTCAGTTCTTCTACTTTCACTTCCAAAGTTTTTTCTTTTTAGGGTTTGTTTGTTTGTTTTTGGTGGAGTGAGGACAGAAAAGATAAGAGAACACAGTACTGTATACTAAATTTTTACATAGGTGTTTATGTGAACTGAGGATTTCCTTCAGAATTATTTATATAAAGCAAAATTTGCATAAGCAAATTATCTGTCCTCAATGGGGAAATTACCAACTGTTTGCGTGATGCTTTGAAATAAAATTTAGCAATGTACACTTTGGATAATATGTGTTTTATCACTAAAAATCTAAGTTAAAGAAGAAAGTAAACCTGTCTCTGTTAGTCCTGACGGCTGCCATAGTTTTGTTTGTCTTATTTGAAAAGTTCAAAGATTTTAAAAGTTTTATTCTTATTTAATTTTCACATTACATTTTACTTATTTCTATTTATAATAAAAGTCATACAGTGAAGTAAAACCAATACAGTGATGTTACATGAAAGGGAATCAATATTTCTCAACATTCTTCTATCACTATTTTTTTTATCTTGTAAGACAACTTTATTCAATTTTAAGAATTGGGAAAATTTCATTTATTTATTTATTTATTTTTAATAGCTTTTTATTTACAAGTTATATGCATGGGTAATTTTATAGCATTGACAGTTGCCAAATCTTTTGTTCCAATTTTTCCCCTCCTTCCCCCTCCCCCCCCCCCATGGCAGGATGACCAATACATGTTAAATATGTTAAAGTATAAATTAAATACAAAATAAGTATACATGTCCAAACCGTTATTTTACTATACAAAAAGAATTGGACTCTGAAATATTGTACAATTAGCCTGTGAAGCAAATCAAAAATGCAGGTGGGCAAAAATATAGGGATTGGGAATTCAATGTAATAGTTCAGAGTCATCTCCCAAAGTTCTTTTGCTGGGTGTAGCTGGTTCAGTTGAATACTGCTCCATTGGAACTGATTTGGTTCATCTCTTTGCTGAAGATGGCCAAGTCCATCAGAATTGATCATCATATAATATTGTTGTTGAAGTATATAATGATCTCCTGGTGCTGCTCGTTTCACTCAGCATCACTTCATGTAAGTCTCTCCAGGCCTTTCTGAAATAATCCTGTTGGTCATTTCTTACCGAACAATAATATTCCATAATATTCATATTATCACTATTTCTTAAAATTAAGATAAATCAGTTTTCTCCCTCTTATCCTCACTGCATTGGAGAAAAGTTTTATTGTAACAAGTATGCATAATAAATTAGTACTACATGCAATGGTTGGATTTTTTTAAAATAGGCCTCATTCAATATTCTTAGCTTTTCATAGATGGATAGCATGTTTTACCACCAGTCCTTTAGGATCCCAAATAGTCACTTTATTGATCAGAATTCATTTGGCTTTCAAAGTTGCTATCTCCCCACACCCCCACCTCTAGTGTTTTAGTGCATAAATTCTTTCCCTAGTTACAGTCATTTCATTTTAAATCACTTGATAAGAATCTTCAAAATTGTTTATTTATATAATGTTGATGAAAAGGAATAAACTTTTTTTTTGATTCTGCTTATTTCTCTCTACATTAATTTAAGAAACACTTTCCTCTTAAACAGTAACAATTTTTATTGATTCTTTCTGTTTCTTACATGACCATAGTCTCCCCACCTCCCAACTCTCCTCCAGAGTCATTCCATAAAACAAATAGTGGTTTGTTTGGCTTTTAGAGAAGGGGGAAATCAGCATAATTGATCAATAGATCGAGAAAGCCCCAAAACATGTGCAGCATAAAACATCTGTGAATCTCCCACAACTGCCACCAAGTTGTAGATTGGAAATGTTTTCTCATATGTTTACTTGAAGTTTGCTCGTCTTTATAATTTATTATTTTTACCCGTTCTTTGGTGGGTCCTTTCCATCTCTCCCTTTTGGAAATGGCCCCTCATTCTTCAATTTTCTAAATTCCACATAGTTTATGGAGCAAATTCTGTCTCCATGTTGGATTCAAACTATCTTATGGATTTCCCTTTTGGATTCCATTTGCAGGAAATTCTTAAGAAAAAGTTCTCCCTGCTCCCAAAATAAGGTTCCTTCGCCCAATATAGTAAAGGGGGCAAAGTCATGCATGGTGGTCGGCTGGGTTCCTTTGAAGAGGGTATCCTCTAAGGGTTTCCCAACCTCCTCTAATACGGGTCTAGAATTTTTTATTCGGGTTGAACAATACAAAATATAAGGGTGAGAAGGTCTAAAAAAGGGCTGGTGAATGTATAGATATATCTCCTGTCAATCATAAAACACTATTCTCCCATCTCAAATCCGAAGATCCCCCTTTGAGAGTTTCCCTGTTATGGAACTTTGGTCCCTAGGTATGGGTACAGGCTAGATAACAAAAGCCAGTATCCAGTAGAAGAACATGGTATAACTCTTCCCTTTCTTTTTAAGAGTTCTCCAAAGACCTATATACCAAAGCAGAACTGTTTCCTTGTCACCTCTAATGTCTCCCCAGACTTGGCTCTGAGTTGCTAGAACAAGGACCAACATCGTCACATTCTTCCATCACAAATCAACTTCTTCCAGGCATTGTTTCCCTCTCGTGTTTTTCCTATCTGTGGATAAGATGTTCCAGGATGGCAGTTTTAGGATCCAAGGTGATTTCCTCTAAAAACAGAAATATCAACAGTTTTAATTAATAAAAAGTCCTCAAAGCAGGGGTCATTAAAAAGAAATCCAGATCTTGATGGATCTAAAAAGGCAATTAATAGAAAAAAACCTCTCAGGATTTAGGGACTGGGGGCTCATTGTCCATTCCACACAGCAATATTTAGGAAGTCACTACAAACCCCAAAGGGTCCTGAAAGTTGCAGAAGTCCACCAAGTAGATGAAGCTAGGTCCATATTCACCAAGGAACTTAATTAAATTCCATAAATTTAAATTTATCTGTTATGGGGCAATCAAACTTTATCTCCCTGACAGATTCTTTCTTTTGGCCAAAAGATGTCTCCAGTGTAGTTAGAACACTATAATGTCTTGAGATGGAAATTTCCTTGTGTTTCCTACAGTTAGTAAATGTTCTCAGAATCCAAACAACCCTTTAACTTTTGGTAGCACTGCCTGGATTCCATAAACCAAGGAAACTGGAAGGGGTAAGGGAAGAGTCTGGCACTATATAAAAGGTTCCCTCACCCCTCACCTCACTGGAGAGAGATAAAGAAATCAAATTTATATCTCTAAATTTCAGGCTACTCATCACACGTCACTTTGAGCAATCTGAAAACTTCAGCCACCTTCTTCTGGCCTTTTGCCCAAATGTTTCTGTTCTTACACATTATGGCACTAAAGATCCACTGGCCTATTCCAACCAAGATACCTTTAATCATACTATATCTAGTCTTACCTTCACTTTTGTGGAATTGAAAGTTAATATCCCACTCTATTTTGTATTATTTTTAATCATATATTAATGATCAATCTACTATGTATTAGTTGGTTCCCTCATTATGTGATCAAAGCTTCTCTTAATCTATAACTCTGGTTGTCTCTTATGAAATTTGAAAATGGATATTTCATGATTGTTTCTAATCAAAATCAACATTTCTGAATCAAATTCAAACTAGATTGTATAGGTTCTATTAGTCAAATCTAGAAGAATTTAACTTTCCTCTTCTTAGGGACTAAAGTTCAGTCACAAAAAATCTAACCTGTGAGCCTTTGCTGACCCAGAGGGAATAGGACTCAATCTGGTGGTAGGATGTTTGTCTACCCTAGGACTTTTGAAAGGATGTTAGGGGTCCACCTGACATAAGCAGTACCAGTCAATCAGAAGTTAAATAGTTCTCTATAGTCACTGGGTAAATAGTATAATAGAGTTGTTCTGTCAGATTCCTCCTTAATTACTGAAGATTATTGGATCCAATTTAATGGTATTTGTTAATTGTACTAATAAATTATTATGGTCAGAATTTTGTACCTTAGTTTCCCTTTGATATAACACTCTATCTTATGATAAGCTCCACTTGAGTGTTCCCCTCCCCACCAAGGAACTCTGATCTTTCAGTATAAACAAAACAACATTACTTTATAAGAAAAAAGATCCCATTCCATTCTATTTCCTCCAGCAGATTTCTCCCCTCTATCATTCTCACTCTCCCAATAATCTTCAATTTCTCTCAGTCTATTGACTGATTTCCTGATTCCTACAATCATGCCTTCCTCATCCACAAAAATCCCTTGGTCTTCCATCCTTGGTAGATTGCATTCTATATTTCTCTTCCCTTTTATGGCTAAACTTCTTTTGAAGTCTAACTACAATCAGTACTTTCACTTCCTTTCCTCTCATTCTCTTCTCATTTTTTTGCAGTATAGTTTCTGACTTCATTATTCAACAGGAACTGATTTCTCCAAAGTTAGCAATGATTTTTTAATTGCCAAATCAAAAGATTCCTCCCCCCCTCATTTTCATCTTCCCTGACTTTCTTAGACACTGGTGACTTCCCTCTTCTTCTGGATATTCTCTAATCTCCAGGGTTTTTTGTAACATTTGCACTCTCTTTCTACTTGCCAAACCACTCTATCTTTCCAGGGCCTCAGCTCTGTTTGTAGCGGCTAGAAGCTGGAAAATGAATGGATGCCCATCAATTGGAGAATGGTTGAGTAAATTGTGGTATATGAATGTTATGGAATATTATTGTTCTGTAAGAAACGACCAGCAGGATGAATACAGAGAGAATTAGCAAGACTTACATGAACTGATGCTGAGTGAAATGAGCAGAACCAGGAGATCATTATATACCTCAACAACGACACTTTTTGAGGATGTATTCTGATGGAAGTGGATTTCTTCGACAAAGAGAAGATCTAGCTCAGTTTCAATTGATCCAAGGATGGACAGAAACAGCTAGACTCAAAGAAAGAACACTAGGAAATGAATGTAAACTGCTTGTGTTTTTGTTCTTCTTCCCGGGTTATTTATACCTTCTGAATCCAATTCTCCCTGAGCAACAAGAGAACTGTTTGGTTCTGCACACATATATTGTATCTAAGATCTACTGTAACCTATTTAACATGTATAGGACTGCTTGCCATCTGGGGGAGGGGGTGGAGGGAGGGAGGGGAAAAATCGGAACAGAAGTGAGTGCAAAGGATAATGTTGTAAAAAATTACCCTGGCATGGGTTCTGTCAATAAAAAGTTATTTAAAAAAAAATCTTTCCAGGGCTTCTTCTATCCTTCCTTATAGTTATCTGCACAGTTTCCTCCAACAGATGGTGAGTACCATGAGGGTAAGTACTGTTGTTGTTGTTGCCTCTATATCACCGGTGCTTCACATAGTCAGATCCATAAAAGGTGCTTTTTACAAACGGTTTTCTACTTAACTTGACTTGCATAGGGAAGCTCAGAACTTTAAAAAGAAGATAATGTCTCCTGCATAAAAGGAGTCTCAATACAGAAGCAGAAAAAAAAATGCCTGAAGGGATTTTGAGGCAGTACCTGAAAATTCCATTTCATTGGAATAATTTATATTAATTTATAATAATTTATAACTTGGGCTGCGTGGTGAAAAGGGGCAATTAATGGATTATATTTCCAAATAACCAGACAGAAAACCCACTCATTCACCAAGTTATCAGATCAGTAATCTTACCATAGAATTTTGTCTTCATCAGTTTTCTCTGATTCAGGCTTCTTCTCAAGGGAGTTTGGAGCAATTTGAAGGATTGTACTACTTTGCACAGTTGTTGATTAGGCCAGAGATCTTTCAACACAGAAACTGTCCGACACTCAGGACATGGAAAGCTATAGCCACCAGACAATTGAATGTGCTTGAGGATACAGTCTTCGCAGAAATTGTGACCACAGGCTATTGACATGGAATTTGTGAGCAACTCTAGGCAGATAGAGCAGTTGAGCTCTTCTGAAATACTTGAAATAAGACATGAGGCCATGATTCTTAAAAAAAAGAAAGAGAAAAGAACAATAGGTTATTTCACAACACTAAGTTAAGTCTTTACTGAGCAAGATAAATTCAGTGCATTGATACAAGAGAGCAACAAACTCGAAGACTTTTCTGAGTGCAACTGAAAATTCAAGGAAAGAATTTACCCCTGAGTTTGTATCATAGGCAGTTGAAGAGCCAGACAAAATGATTTATTTAATAGAGTATTACACATATAGTCAAAAACATATGGATCAAATTCTATCTCAAGATACTTATTAGCTATGTGTGCCTGGAAAAGTCAATTCAACTATGACTAAAATTCCCTCTTCTGTTAAAAAAAAAAGGGGGGGGGTAATTACTACTATATGCCCATTCCACCAGGCTATTGTGAAGATAAAATTAGATTATGTATGTAAAGACCTTTGTATACTTTTAAAAATTGAATACATAACTTTCATTTTTGGCACAGAATTCATTAAAAATATAAAATAATAGTAGTAAAATAACACATAATGAAGCAGCTATTACTCAACTGTACTGCTGTCCCTCAAAGTCTCTCTCAATTACTAGATATCCCCAAGGAATATATAAACAGCTAAGTAGTGCAATGGATAAGTACCTAGGTACTGCACCTAGGTAACTTTATTTTATTTTATGACTATTTGTTATTATTTATTTTTTGTTATAATTTTAATTATTTTATTGTTTTAGTTATTCAAATCAGGTCTCAGATACTTTATTTTCCCCCATATTTTTAATCACATGTAAAGATAAATTTTGACCTTCGATTAAATTTTTTTTTTTGCATTCCCAATTTCCCCCCTTCCTTACCTCCCCTTTTCCTCCCCTTCCAAAAGTCAGTAATTTGATATATATATTATATGTACAATCATGTAAAATATATTTCCATCAATCTTATTATGAAAGAAAATGCAAAAAATGAGCTGGAAAAGAAAATGGCAAACCTTTTCAGTATCTTTGTCAGGAAAACACCAAATGAGCTCAGGAAGAATCAGACTTGAATGAAATGACTCAAAAACAACAACCCCATGATATCACAGAACATCTCTTCAGAATCCCTAAATCCCTAGATGCAGAAGCAACAGACCTCTGGCTGGGGAATGCTAGATCACAGCCCTGCAAGTCCTGACTAGGAGGGTCTCAGGCAGAGCATCCTTTCCATGGGTGAAATTCCAATTTGGGTTTTGATCTATGAAGACTTAAATAGCCCAGGGAACATAGATGGCTAAATGGCAGCAATACTGACTTCACTTTCTTGAGAGAATCCAGAAGCGAGGCCAGTCCTGCCAGTTTGTCAAGAGTTAAGCTTTACTCCTGGAGTGGCTAGTTCCAGTATATAGATAATGGTGGATTTGGCCAGAATCCATCCAGAAAGGTCTTCTTTTAACTACATTTGTTCCCTGGGTTGTTTAGCAGCTGCAAAATAGGGGTGAATAATAGTTCACTGTACTGTAATTACCCCATGGACATGGAGGGAAACTGAGGGTCAAGGCCTACAGAATCTTATCTTTATACCTATATCTTTCAGCCTAACTGCAGAGATTCTCACCCAGGAATATAAGGGGAAGAAGGGCAGGGAGGGAGAAGGAAAAGAATAAGCCTTTCTCAAGGACCTCCTGCATGATAGGCCTGAACAGAGCTAAGTACTTTACAAAAATAATCTCATTTGTTTCCCAGCCCTCAAGGTTGGTGCTATCATTTACCCTATTTTAGAATCCAAGAACCTGAAATCAAAAGTGAGTTACCAAGATTTCAGATCAAATTTGCACTCAGGTGAAGAAAACCCCAAAGTGGGACAGGAAGAGTTGGTATTGACTGAGGGGAAAAAAAAAAAAAAAAAAACAAAAAAACCTGAACAGCTGTTTCTACCTTTAGATCAAGCAGTGTATCCATTCTCCACCTATTTATCTCTGGCACCAGGGGCCAGAAGGAAAAAGATACAAAGGGATGATATGGATTAAATCCCCCTGCTATCTTCACATGATGTCCAGGAAGAGAAATTAAACCTTTCCTTCAAGGACTTATTTAACTCCTTTCTCACACAAAGGGAAAGACTGGGGCTTGAGCAAAAAAAAAATTTTTTTAATAGCTTTTTATTTACAAGTTATATGCATGGGTAATTTTACAGCATTGACAATTGCCAAACCTTTTGTTCCAATTTTTCCCCTCTTTCCCCTAACCCCTTCCCCTACATGGCAGGGTGATCAATACATGTTAAATATGTTAAAGTATAAATTAAATACAAAATAAGTATACATGACCAAATCACTATTTTGCTGTACAAAAAGAATCAAATTCTGAAATATTGTACAATTAGCCTGTGAAGAAAATAAAAAATGCAGGTGAGTAAAAATATAAGGATTGGGAATTCAATGTAATGGTTCTTAATCATCTCCCAGAGTTCTTTCGCTGGGCTTAGCTGGTTCAGTTCATTATTGCTCCATTGGAACTGATTTGGTTCATCTCATTATTGAAGAGGGCCAGGTCCATCAGAACTGATCATCATATAGTACTGTTATTGAAGTATACAATGATCTCCTTGTCCTGCTCATTTCACTCAGCATCAGTTCGTGTAAGTCTCTCCAGGCCTTTCTGAAATCATCCTGCTGGTCATTTCTTACAGAACAATAATATTCCATAATATTCATATACCACAATTTATTCAGCCATTCTCCAGTTGATGGGCATCCACTCAGTTTCCAGTTTCTACAAAGAGGGCTGCAACGAACATTCTTGCACATACAGGTCCCTTTCCCTTCTTTAAGATCTTTTTGGGATATAAGCCCAGTAAAAAACACTGCTGGATCAAAGGGTAAGCACTGTTTGATAACTTTTTGAGCATAGTTCCAAATTGTTGAGCAAAAATCTTGTTTTTAATTAAAAGGAATCTTTTCTCATTAATGAAGATGCCTCATAATCTTTTCTTACCCCCATATTGTCACAGAATACCTCCTTGGATTCCCAAGTCCCTACCTTACAGAAGCGACATGACAATAATAATGCTTCCATGTAGCACCTGAAGAATCACAAAATAATCTAGGTATTTTGATCCACTAAGAAGCCAACATTTCTAGAAGTAACACTTACCTTCTGCTCTCTTTGGCCTTCTCCTTCCTCTGGAGCTCCAGGTCAGTTTCTAAGAAGACAGATTCTGCCCTGGTTTTTATCCAAGGTCTTGAATAGCTCCACCCTACTCAGTTAACCCTGTTTTAACTATGTGCTAATACTCTCAAAAGAATAGATTGCCCCTTTTCATCAGTCTTGATTACATCTGTAATGTTGTAAGTATTGACCCTTGACTCTGGCAAACTGGGGAAGCCCCATTAGGCAGTTTCCTTTGGACTTTGAGACAATAAAACCTATTTCATACAAGAATGGTACATGGCACAGAGAATACTGCAGAGAAAAACCATAGTGTCTGCCCTCGGGGAGCTTATATTCCCCTGGAGCTATATAATATGAACACCTTTGTTGTTGTTGACACTTCTATCCTGAAAGTTCCCAAACTTTAAAACCCTTTCCTGTCCTCCTCTATACTAGGTCATTCCTCTATGAGTATGGATCTCAACTTTAATATCCCTGAAAACACAGACTAGTTCACATTGTTCCCCCTTGCACTCACAGTGCTTACCAGTCAGTAAGCACTTAATAAATGTTTGTCAGTCATTCAATAAAAAGGTCTCAGGTAGGAATTCACACCTGAAATGGAAGTTGAAGAAAGCTGTTGTTCCTCCTTCATTTTTGAAGAAGAACAATACCATACTGGTCTGAGATCTTGACATCCATGGGAACTGAATTTAAGTGAGGCAAAATTGCATAAAATCATCAGTCTTATTCTTTCTTCCAGACTCATTGAAGTTGAGTAGAAAGTCAAAAATCAGGACTACTGATGGTCCTTATGTAGTGGACAATCTCAATGTTTTCAGTGTCTGACCAAGCTGTTAGCACCTGCTTCAGCTGCCTTTACAATCATTGAAACAAATTGTTTTTTATCTTCTCATTCTGCCAGGAGGTTTGGGATAGACATCCCTGTAACTCACCCACAGTTTTGAGACCTATTGAATATCCTCATCCTAGTTTAATCTGTGTGATGAGATAGTTTTACCAAAGTGTAGCTAATGCATCACTACAGTTTCTTGGGGCCACATGTGAGCTGAAGGAAGCTAGACATTTAACAAATAGGCATTTATTATGGACACTTTAAGTGAATGGACAAATAAGGTCAAGGGAGGATTCAGTGTATGTGAGGATTAGTTGAAGGGGGGAGGGATAACATTTCAACCTCCTTAAATCAGAAATGACTGAGGAAAAATCACTTCTGAATATATTAAGAAATTCATAGCAATTGTCTCAAAAATAAGGACCAAAACTTCTTAAATGTGTCTCAAAACCTTGTATGGGATCATGTAACTGAAAATGGGGGTCAAGGAAAACTTGGCAACAATAAAAGTTATTAAATATTCTGCCAAGATTTAATTATTTGTGTAAAAACAAAATATACATCTTATTAATATGCAAATTTGCTTTTGTCTTTAACAGATAGTAAAAGCATATGTATACCAAAGAATTTCTTTATGATTTCTTATCACCCACAAGTGAACAAAAAGTATATATACAAAGGGGTTAGGGATTGTGCCCCAGGAACTAATTGGAGCCGGGGTGATGAATTCTTGGTATAGGAGGGGGCATCTAAGAAGACCCAACAAAGTCTGGGGAAACAGACCCACTGAGAGTCATGAGTGGCAGAGACATGCCATCTGGAGGTGATAATGGCAAGGGAGAGGTAATTGAGGAGCCATAATCAGTTATCAGTTACCAGTGGGGCCAGCAAGAAGGACTGGAGATGCAGGAAGCTCAAAATAGAACCAGAGAAAAAACTGCTTAATCCCTCTTTTGCAGTGGGTTCAAAACTTCCCCTCTGCCTAGTCAATCAGTCTACTTGGCAGCTTGATGGTGAATATTTTATACTGTCTTTAACAGACACAACCCCTCATCTGCCTAGGGATTCAATCCTCTGCTTATTTGCAGACATAAACTGGGGATGTGGAGTGATTAGGAGATAGTTAATCTGGAAGAGGAGGCTGAAGAAGCCATCACAAAGTTCTTCGTTTCCCTTTTGACTTTGTCTGGGGCCTGCTAAACTGGAACCTCTTTAGCCTCTTTAAGGGCTACTCTCTGAGCCAAATTTGTCTCGAGGCCCTTTACTTGATTATATGCTCCATAGCTTCCCTCTTGTTGGGAAATGTCACACAGAGTTTCCATTCTTAAGAACCCAAATGATTGTTTTTAAGTATGGATCCTTGTGACATCAATAGTTTCAAGAGACATTCTCTTCTATGGCCATGGCTTTTTTGAGGATGAAGGTACCCTAACACCCCCAGGTTTACTCCAAGATCCAGGTTGACAATCCATGGTAATGGTCTTTGTACTTCAGTCACTGAGGAAAGAAATTGCACTCCTCCCAGAAATCCCCAAATGGTCAGAGCCACCCTAAGGGCCAGGAGTCCTTCCACTGTCATCTCTTTGAGTCAATTTCCAAGAAGAAAGATTCTTCCCTGGTTTTCATTTAAGACGCTATGTAGTTCCATCTACTCAACCTCCATCTTTTTTTTTTTTTTTTAATAGCTTTTTATTTACAAGTTATATGCATGGGTAATTTTACAGCATTGACAATTGCCAAAGCTTTTGTTCCAATTTTTCCCCTCCTTCCCCTGACCCCTTCTCTCAGATGGCAGGTTCATCAATACATGTTAAATATGTTAAAGTATAAATTAAATACAATATAAGTATACATGTCCAAACAGTTATTTTGCTGTACAAAAAGAGTCAGACTTTGAAATAGTGTACAATTAACCTGTGAAGGAAATAAAAAAAATGCAGGCGGACAAAAATAGAGGGCTTGGGAATTCTATGTAATGGTTTTTAGTCATCTCCCAGAGTTCTTTCGCTGGGCATAGCTGGTTCAGTTCATTACTGCTCCTTTGGAACTGATTTGGTTCATCTCATTGCTGAGGATGGCCAAGTCCAACAGAATTGGTCATCATATGGTATTGTTGTTGAAGTATATAATGATCTCCTGGTCCTGCTCGTTTCACTCAGCATCACTTCATGTAAGTCTCTCCAGGCCTTTCTGAAATCATCCTGTTGGTCATTTCTTAACGAAAAATAATATTCCATAATATTCATATACCACAATTTATTCAGCCATTTTCTAATTTCCAGTTTCTTCCCACTACAAAGAGGGCTGCCACAAATATTCTTGTACATACAGAATTAACCTCATCTTAACTAGCTGCTAACACACTGGCAAAAAGAAATTCTTGATTGCATTTCTAAGCTGTGGGAGTTAGGGTTAGGGTCTCTTCATTAATTCTGGCAAACCTGAAGTCCCACAAGTCAATTTTCTTTGATACCAAAACCAGTAAAACTTATTTCATACAAGAATTGTGCTTGGCACTGAGTATGCAGAAGAGAAAAACCAAAGTCCCTGCCTTCAGGGCAGTTTCTAGTGCCCTGGGGACAAATAAGCATACCTACAAGTAAACAGAAAGTATATATCCTAAGTTCTGCAAAGTAATTTAGAGAGAGAATGTGGAGGGAAGGGAAGGGGGAAAAGGGAGAGAGAGAGAGAGAGAGAGAGAGAGAGAGAGAGAGAGAGAGAGAGAGAGAGAGACAGGAACAGGGAGGAAGGTAAGGGAGAGGGATGTAATGTTCTCATCTCTAAAGTATAATGTTCTCTGGGAGCAGATTTCTTGGGGGGCTTTGGGAGGCATCCTGTTTCAGTTCATCGTAATAATTACCCCAAATGCAGCCAGGAGTTGAAGTCCAGTCCTTTATTGTCTATTTCAAAGCCCAGTTAGCTTTCTTAGAGGCCTGTCTCTCCTTGGTTCGGAGAGCTCTTGCTGCTAGTCCTTTGTCTCTTCCAACTTCAGCCTCTAGCTTTCTCTGAATCCAAAGTCTCCAGCCAGCACAAAGGTGGAATATGGAATGAATCTGTCTTGCCTCCAAGAGTGGGCTTGTCCTTTAGTGGGCTTGTCCTTCTGACTTGTGAATCTCCCAACTGAATCCTGACTTGTGAATCTTCCAGAGTGCCTATCAATTCCAGTGACTTAGCACCTTGTAAGAATCATAACAGAGGGAGAAGAAGAAAGAAAGAAAGAAAGAAAGAAAGAAAGAAAGAAAGAAAGAAAGAAAGAAAGAAAGAAAGAAAGAAAGAAAGAAAGAAAGGAAGGAAGAAAAAGAAAGAAAAAAAGAAAGAGAGAGAGAGGGAGGGAGGGAGGGGGAGAGAGAAGGAGGGAGGGAAGGAAGAAGGGAGAGAAAGAGAGAGAGAGAGAGAGAGAGAGAGAGAGAGAGAAGAAAGGAAGAAAGAAAGAAAGAAAAGAGTAAGAAAAAGAAAAATAAAGGAAGGAAGGAAGAAAAAAGAAAGAAAAAGAAAAAAGAGAGAAAGGAAGGAAGGAAGTATAAGAGCAAGGGGAAAAGGGAAGAAAAGAAGGGAGGGAGAGAGAAAGAGAGAGTGCTACTAACTTATAATGAATGAGAAACTTCCATTTCACCTGTCCATTTTCGACCCCTGACCCAACTGTCAGTCCATCCCTCTGACCCTGAGCCTGCCACTCCACCTTCCAATACAAATTTTCAGATACCATACCCAGGAGGATATAAGCCATTTATCTGAGCTCAGCTCCTTGGGATCAAGTATCCTCTTCTCTCTCCCTTTTCCTCACTTTTAGCTAAGGGAAGTGCAATTTCACCAATATTGTTTTGGGGAGAAACCCTTCACATTGGACATCTCAAGTCAAGCCTTCTTTCCTGGCTTGGTCTCTCTTCATGTCAGTTCTACTTTCTCTTTCAAGGTTTTTTTCTTTTTAGGGTTTGTTTGTTTCTTTTTCCCTTGGTGGAGTGAGAACAGAGAAGATGAGAGCACAGTACTGTATATTAAATTTTTACATAGGTATTTTTTTTGAACTGAGTATTTCCTTCAGAATTATTTAGCAAAATTTGCATAAGCAAATTGTCTGTCCTCAATGGGGAAATTACCAACTGTTTGTATGATGCTTTGAAATAAAATTTAGCAACGTACACTTTGGATAATATGTTTTTATTGCTAAAAATGTAAGTAAAAGAAGAAAATAAACCCCTCACTGTTAGTCATGATGGCTGCCATAGTTTTGTTTATCTTATTTGAAAAGTTCAAAGGATTTTAAAAGTTTTATTCTTATTTAATTTTCACATTACATTTAACTTATTTCTATTTATAACAAAAGTCAAACAGTGAAGTAAAATTAATACAGTGATGTTACATGAAAGGGGAATCAATATTTCTCAACATTTCCCTATCACTATTTTTAAAAATTAAGTAAATCAGTTTTCTCACTCTTATCCTCACTGCATTAGAGAAAATTTTTATTGTAACAAATATGTATAAATTACTACTACATTCAATAACTGAATTTTTAAAAAGTATGCGTCATTCAATATTCTGAGCTTTTCAGAGATGGATAGCATGTTTTACCACCACTCCTTTAGGATCCCAGATAGTCACTTTGCTTTCAAAGTTGCTATCTCCCCACACCCCCACCTCCACTGTTTTAGTGTATAAATTCTTTCCCTAGCTACAATCATTTCATTTTAAATCACTTTATAAGAATCTTCAAAATTGTTTATTTATATAATGTTGATGAAAAGGAATAAACTTTTTGTTGATTCTGCTTATTTCTCTCTACATTAATTTAAGAAACTTTCCTCTTAAACAGTAACAATTTTTATTGATTCTTTCTGTTTCTTACATGACCATAGTCTCCCATGTATGGTATCCCCACCTCCCAACTCTCCTCCAGAGTCATTCCATAAAACAAATAGTGGTTTGTTTGGCTTTTAGAGAGGGGGAAAATCAGCATAATTGATCAATAGATTAAGAAAGCCCCAAAACATGTGCAGCATAAAACATCTGTGGATTTCCCACAACTGCCACCAAGTTGTAGATTGGAAATGTTTTCTCATATGTCTTCACTTGAGTCTTGCTCGATCTTTATAATTTTGTTATGTTTACTTTTGATTCTTTGGTGGGTCCTTTCCATCTCTCTTTTGGAAATAGGCTTCCTCATTCTTCAATTTTCTAAATTCACATAGTTTATGGAGCAAATTCTGTCTCTCATGTATGGACCTTCAATCTATCTTATGCTGATTTCCCTCTTATATGGAGTTCATTGCAGGAATATTACAAAATAAGAAAAGTTCTCCCTGCTCCCAAAATGAAGTTCATCGCAATATAGTAGGGGCAAAGTCATGCATGGTGGTCACAGGCTGGGTTCCTTTCTGAAGGAAGTATCCTCTAGGGTTTCTTTAGCCTCATCTAATACTGGGTCTATAGACAAAATATTTTCATTCTTGGAGTTGAGGCCGATACAAAATATAGGGATGAGAGGCTCTAAAAAGGAGCTGGTGAATGTATAGATATGGCATCTCCTGTCTACATCATAAAACACTATATCTCCCATCTCATAATCCAGAAAGATCCCCACTTTGTAGAGTTTCCCTGTTATGGGAACTTTGGTCCTAGGTATGGTACAGGCTAGATAACAACTTTCTATCAGTCTCAAAAGCCAGTATCCAGTAGAAGAACATGGTATAACTCTTCCCTTTCTTTTTACAGAGTTCTCACAAAGACCTATATACCAAGCAGAACTGTTTCCTACTGTCACCTCCCAATAATGTCTCCCAGACTTGAAGCTCTGAGTTGCTAGAACAAGACAACATCTATCACATTCTTCCACATCACAATGCAACTTCTTCCAGGCATTGTTTCCTCTCATTGTTTTCCTATCTGTGGATAAGATGATTCCAGGATGGGCAGTTTTAGGATCCAGAGTGATTTCCTCTAAAGAAACAGAAATATCAACAGTTTTAAGCAATTATTACATAAAAGTCCTCAAGCAGGGGTCATTAAAAAGAGAATGACTCAGATCTTGATGGATACTAAGAAGGCAATTAATAGAAGAAAACCAACATCTCAGATGGCTTTAGGGACTCAGGGGCTCATTGTCCATTCACAGCAATATTTAGGAGAGTCACTACAAGCCCCAAGGGTCCCTGAAAAGTTGCAGAGATCCACCAAGTAGATGAAGCTAGGTCCATATTCTACCACAGGAACTTAATTAAATTCCATAGAATTTAGAATTTATCTGTTATAGGGCAATCAGGCTTCATCTCCCTGACGGATTCTTTCTGTTGGCTAAAGATGTCACAGTGAGATTAGACACCATAATGTCTTAAGATGTAAATCTCATGTGTTTCACTACAGTCAGTAAATGTTCTCAGAATCCAAACAACCACTGCTTGTACTTTTGGTAGCACTGCCTGGATTCCAAAAACTAAAGAATTGGAAGGGAGTGGGGGAAGAGTCTGGCACTATACTAAAAGAGATATATCCCACTCACCCCTCACTTCACTGGAGAGAGATAAAGAAATCAAATTTATATCTCTAAATTTCAGGCTACTCATCACATGTCACTTTGAGCAATCTGAAAACTTCAGCCACCTTCTTCTGGCCTTTTGCCCAGATGCTTCTGTTCTTACACATTATGGCACTAAAGATCCACCGGCCTATTCCAACCAAGATACCTTTAATCATACTATATCTAGTTTTACCTTCACTTTTGTGGAATTGAAAGTTAATATCCCACTCCATTTTGTATTATTTTTAATTATTATTAATGATCAATCTACTATGTATTAGTTGGTTCCCTCATTATGTGATCAAAGCTCCTCTTAACCTGTAACTCTGGTTGTCTCTTATGAAATTTGAAAATGGATATTTCATGATTAATTATAGATTGAGAATTGTTTCTAATCAAAATCAACATTTCTGAATCAAATTCAAACTTGATTGTATAAGTTCTATTAGTCAAATCTGGAAGAGGTTAATTTTCTTCTTCTTATGAACTAAAATCCAGCCACAAAAATTCTAACCTGTGAGCCTTTGCTGACCCAGAGGGGATAGGACTCAATATGGTGGTAAGATGTTTGTCTACCACAGGACTTTTGAAACCATGTTAGGAGTTCATCTGACATAAGCAGCACCAGTTAATCAGAAGTTAAATACATCTCTATAGTCACTGGGTAAATAGTATAAAAGAGTTGTCAGATTCCTCAAATACTGAAGAGTATTGGATCCAACTTAATGGTATTTCTTAATCATACACTAATACACTAATCATGGTCAGAATTTTGTGCCTTAGTTTCCCTTTGTCCCAACACTCTTCCTTATGATAAGCTCCACCTGGGTGTTCCCCTCCCCACCAAGGAACTCTGATCTTTCAGTATAAACAAAACAGCATTCCATTCTATTTCTTCCAGCAGATTCCCTCCCATCATTCTCACTCTCCCAATAATCTTCGATTTCTCTCAGTCTATTGACTGATTTCCTGATTCCTACAATCATTCCTTCCTCATCCACAAAAATCCCTTGGTCTTCCATCCTTGGTAGATTGCATTCTATAATTCTCTTCCCTTTTATGGCTAAACTTCTTTTGAAGTCTAACTACAACCAGTACTTTCACTTCCTTTCCTCTCATTCTCTTCTAAATTCTTTGCAGTATAGTTTCTGACTTCATTATTCAACAGGAACTGATTTCTCCAAAGTTACCAATGATTTTTTTAATTGTCAAATCAAAAGATTCCTCCCCCTCTCATTTTCATCTTCCCTGACTTTCTCAAGACACTGGTGACTTCCCTCTTCTTCTGGATATTCTCTAATCTCCAGGGTTTTTTGTAACATTTGCACTCTCTTTCTACTTGCCTAACCACTCTTTCCATCTTTCCAGGGCCTCTTCTATCCTTCCTTATAGTTATCTGCAGTTTCCTCCAAAAAATGGTGAGTATCATGAGGGTAAGTATTGTTGTTGTTGCCGCTATATCACCAGTGCTTCACATAGTCAGATCCACAAAAGGTGCTTTTTACAAACGGTTTTCTACTTGACTTGACTTGCATAGGGAAGCTCAGAACTTTAAAAAGAAGATAATGTCTCCTGCATAAAAGGAGTCTCAATACAGAAGCAGAAAAAAAAATGCCTGAAGGGATTTTGAGGCAGTACCTGAAAATTCCATTTCATTGGAATAATTTATATTAATTTATAATAATTTATAACTTGGGCTGCATGGGGAAAGGGGGCAATTAATGGATTATATTTCCAAATAACCAGACAGAAAACCCACTCATTCACCAAGTTATCAGATCAGTACACTTACCATAGAATTTTGTCTTCATCAGTTTTCTCTGATTCAGGCTTCTTCTCAAGGGAGTTTGGAGCAATTTGAAGGACTGTACTACTTTGCACAGCTGTTGATTAGGCCAGAGGTCTTTCAATACAGAAACTGTCCGACACTCAGGACATGGAAAGCTATAGCCACCAGACAATTGAATGTGCTTGAGGATACAGTCTTCGCAGAAATTGTGACCACAGGCTATTGACATGGAATTTGTGAGCAACTCTAGGCAGATAGAGCAGTTGAGCTCTTCTGAAATACTTGAAATAAGACATGAGGCCATGATTCTTAAAAAAAGAAAGAGAAAAGAACAATAGATTATTTCACAACACTAAGTTAAGTCTTTACTGAGCAAGACAAATTCAGTGCCTTGATACAAGAGAGCAACAAACTCAAGACTTTTCTGAGAGCAATTGAAAATTCAAGGAAAGAATTTACCCCTGAGTTTGTATCATAGGCAGTTGAAGAGCCAGACAAAATGATTTATTTAATAAAGTATTAGGCATATAGTCAAAAACATATAGATCAAACTGCTTGGAAAAGCCACTTCAACTATGACTAAAATTCCCTCATCTGTTAAAAAAAAAAAGGGGGGGGGGCAGTATTACTACTAATATGCCCATTCCACCAGGCTATTGTGAAGATAAAATTAGATTATGTATGTAAAGACCTTTGTATACTTTTAAAAATTGAATACATAACTTTCATTTTTGGCACAGAATTCATTAAAAATATACAATAACAGTAGTAAAATAACACATAATGAAGCAGCTACTACTCAACTGTACTGCTGTCCCTCAAAGTCTCTCTCAATTACTAGATATCCCCAAGGAATACATAAACAGCTAAGTAGTGCAATGGATAAGGTACTGCACCTAGGTAACTTTATTTTATTTTATGACTTTATTTGTTATTATTTATTTTTTGTTATAATTTTAATTATTTTATTGTTTTAGTTACTCAAATCAGGTCTCAGATACTTTATTTTCCCCCATATTTTTAATCACATGTAAAGGCAAATTTTGACCTTCAATTTAAAAAAAATTTTTTTGCGTTCCAAATTTCCCCTCTTCCTTCCCTTCCCTTTCCCTCCCCATCCAAAAGTCAGTATTTTGGTATATATATTATATGTACAATCATGTAAAACATGTTTCCATTAATCTTATTGTGAAAGAAAATGCAAAAATGAGCTGGAAAAAGGAAATGGCAAACTTTTTCAGTATCTTTGTCAAGAAAACCCCAAATGGGCTCATG
This sequence comes from Sarcophilus harrisii, assembly GCF_902635505.1. Classification (NCBI taxonomy): domain Eukaryota; kingdom Metazoa; phylum Chordata; class Mammalia; order Dasyuromorphia; family Dasyuridae; genus Sarcophilus; species Sarcophilus harrisii. The sequence continues at coordinate 337,147,977 of NC_045426.1, forward strand.
AAGAGTCAGACTTGAATGAAATGACTCAAAAACAACAACCCCATATTATAGAACATCTCTTCGGAATGCCTAAATCCATGCCTGACAAAAGTGATATGATAATGATAACACTTTACTATAGCACATTAAAGTTTGCAAAATACATTAAATAATTCAGTTATTTTGATTTACTAAAAAGGTAATGTTTTCAGAAATAGCACTAACCTTTCTGATGTCTCTGATTTCAGTCTTTCCCTATGTCTGGAGCTCCTCCTCAGTTTCCCAATTTCCAAGACTAAAGAGTCTAAGATGATTCTTACTTAAGACCTTATGTAGCTCCACCCTACTCAATTAGCCCCACCTTAAGGAGTTGCTAACTTATTCTCAAAGAATTTCTTGATTACATCTCGAAACTGTGTGAGGTGTCTCTTCCCTGATTCTAGCAAACTTGAAGTCCACAAGGCAGTTTTCTTTGAATTTTTAATGGAACCTATTTCATACAATGTGCTTAGCACTGAGTATGCTGAGGAGAAAAACCAAAGTCCTTGCCCTCAGAATTTATATTCTCCTGGAGACAAATAGGATAACTGTAAGCGAACACAAATTTATGCACACAGAGAGAGAGCAATCAAGCACTACCAACTCATAATGATAAGCTTCCTCTTCCACTGGTCATTTTCCACCTCCTAGCCCAGCTGTCAGTGCACTTCTCTGGTCCTCAGCTTGCTGCCAGTCCACTTTCCAATGAAGTTCTAATCCAAATCTAAATGCCATTCTAAGGAGCTGAGCTCATCTAAACTTCGCGTTCTTGGGACCAGGAAGCCTCCTCTTCACTCTATACCAAGTACCCTCTCCTCTCCTCTCTCTCAGTTTGGTAGTTTTGTTTCATTCTCTCCCTCCAGTTCTACTATTTAACGATTTTTAGTTTTTGTTTTTTGCTGTATTTTCCTTCAAATTTCAATTTTACTATAGGCTCTAATGCCATTTAACCAATAATGTGGTAAGAGGACTAAGAAGTACCATCTTATTCATATCGGGGGATTAGCTCAAATGGTAGAGCGCTCGCTTAGCATGCGAGAGGTAGCGGGATCGATGCCCGCATCCTCCACACCAGTTTTTGTCCTCTAACCTGCATCCTGTGCCAGACTTCAGCCAGAATTTCACTATATGTGTCTGGGACAAAATAAGTCAGGTCTTCCTGTCACTTTCTGTACCTCAAGTTCATAGATTGGCCCCTGTCTGTTAAAGTTCATGACTGTCTCCTTTTCTTTACCAGCCATTGTCAGATGAAGATGGGCATTATTCACCTACCAGTGTCCAAGATCGGATTTTAGGAGACACGGAATCGCTAGTATAGGCCAACAAGACAAAGCCAAAGGACACTAAGACCGTGCAGCTAATTTGCAGCTTGGAAACTTTTTCTAGGTGTAGAGCGATCCGGATGCCAGATACAGTCAGAGAAATCTGTCTTCTCCCATCATCCTGTGCTTGGACTGTGCAGTCATTGTGGAAGGGCCTCGGGCGGCCGGTTACCCAGCACTCCCTCTCCACTTCTTCACTTAGAAAAGCACAAGTTCTCTCCTCAGCAAAATAGCTCCAGTACGAAATAGTGGAAACGCTGACCGAGACCGAATGCGAGTCTTTCCCGCTACCCAGATCTGGGTGTTCCTGCAAGGGAGGGAGCACTTTGCCCTTGTGCCAGTGGAAGGAGATTTCACGTCGGGGACTCACACAAAAGCGCCTTGTCCTCTGGCCCAGAGGGCCTCTCCAGGGGAGAGAAGGGGCATGGTGGGAATGGGGTGAAGGTGGAAACCTTTGCTGCGTGTAGTGAGAAAGGAAGTTCAGCTGTGGGAGCCACTGGAGTTTCGTTCATAGCTGTCCTTCTAGGCATTAAGAAGGGAAGGCTCAGGCAGAGGAGACAGAGAAGCTGAGATCACACTGAGACTGAAGAGTAAGATAATAGGTCTAATCTATAGGGAAAAGTGATAGCCTAACAAGGAATATTCATTCATTATTTTTATTATTATTCAAGGCACATATTTTAGGGGCAATTCAACAAGCATTTAACGAGAATTCTCCATTGCCAAGGGTGGGGATAATATTAATAATGAAGACCTTGCCTTGGATGTGATGGGGAAATGAAATAGATAAAAATACTCCCCGAGTATTGGGGGAGGAAAAGGATAATCTTCCCTCCTGTCTTTTGGGGAAGGAAAAACGGGACTACTGGAACCTGAGCTAAGCTTTCTGACAAAAGCTGTAGCAGCCTGAAAGCAGAGGTATATGGACATTTGTAAGAAGGCCCTGAGGAGACTCTTCCCAGATACCTGCAACTGGTATTTGGAGAAAGGTGAGTGGAAAGGGAGAGACTTCTTACCTAAACTATCTCTTTGTGGGACGGGATAGCCCGAATCTTTGCTCTTCATCTACCCCTAGCCTTCCTATAAGACTGTCCAGAGAGGACTAGGAGGTAGTCTGCAAAAAGCTACCAAGATTCTGGGCTGCATGTGTAGGTTGTTTCAATTGTTTGTCTTCTTAGCAAAAGATCCTAGACTCATGATTGCAGGACAAAGTCTGCCTTCCTTGTTCCATCTCTTCTTCTATTATAGGATCCTATGATACTAACCCAAACTTGAGTGCCCTCTCTATTCAGTGGCTATAGATCAATCCTCCTGACCCCAGATTATATGTAAATTGATTGGGAGAATTGATTAGAACGAGGTGGGGAGAACTAAAATATTTATTTTTGATTGTTCTGGAATTAAGAATGGCACAACATCCATCAACTAGCAGGTTGGGAACATGAGATACATTGTTTTATACTCAATTCAATCCCATTTCTCTATTGCTCCAATAATTCTTTAATAGGATGTGGGGGACAAGGTGAGGAGGGACACCACATAAACACATCTCTGTGGTTAGATTCTATGTTGGGTAGAAACCAGGGACTGAAATGCTATCGGTAAAGAAGTAAGCTTTTGAGGGGAAGGGCTGTCTGTGACCCTTCTTTGTCTCTCTTAGTACAGTAACTAACACATCAGAAACCCTTAACTGTTATGGGCCAGAACTTGAAACAAGGTGCTAACTCACTGGAATTGATAGAAACAATGTTTATGTATTTGGTTCACACCTTTGGATTTCACACCTTTGGGAGAGTTCACATTAGCTTGCACATTAGAATTCATACCTCTCACACCTTTAGAGTTTACACCTTTACGAGATCATATCTAAGGAGCTTTCAGGCAGCCGGTTACCCAGCACTCCCTCTCCACTTCTTCACTTAGAAAAACACAAGTTCTCTCCCCAGCAAAATAGCTCCAGTACGAAATAGTGGAAACGCTGACCGCGACCGAATGCGAGTCTTTCCCGCTATCCAGAGTTGGGTGTTCCTGCAAGGGAGGGAACACTTTGCCCTTGTGCCAGTGGAAGGAGATTTCACGTCGGGGACTCACACAAAAGCGCCTTGTCCTCTGGCCCAGAACAGGCCTCCCTCTCAGAAGGAGGCTTCCAGAACAGGACTTCTCAGTCCTCCAGTGTGAGAGCCCCAGAGGAGAGAAGGGGCATGGCGAATGGGTGAAGGTGCAAACCTTTGCTGAGTGCAGTGAGAAAGGAAGTTCAGCTGTGGGAGCCACTGGAGTTTCGCTCATAGCTGTCCTTCTAGGGAGTAAGAAGGGAAGGCTCAGGCAGAGGAGATAGAGAGACTGAGATCACACTGAGACTGAAGAGTAAGATAATAATAGGTCTAATGTATAGGGAAAAGAAAGAGCCCAACGAGGAATACTCATATTTATTATTTTTATTATTATTCAAGGCACATATTTTAGGGGCAATTCAGCAAGCATTTAAGGAGAATCCTCCATTGGCAAGGCTGGGGATATATTAATAATGAAGACCTTGCCTTGGATGTGATCGGAAAATCAAACAGATAAAAATACTCCTAGAGTACTTGGGGAGGAAGAGGGTAACCTCCCCTCCTGTCTTCTGGGAAAGAAAAACGGGACTACTGGAACCTGAGCTAAGCTTTTCAGAGAAAAGTTGTAGGAGTCTGAAAGCAGAGGTGTATATGAACATTTGTAAGAGGGCCTTTAGGAGACTCTTCCTAGATAACTGCAACAGGGAGTCACATTTGGAAAAAAGTGAGTGGGAAGGGAGAGGCTTCTCACCTAAACTATCTCTTTGTGGGGCAGGGTAGCCGGAGCCTTTGCTATTCATCTACCCCTTACCTTCCTTGACTGTCCACAGAAGATTGGGAAGTAGTCTGCAAAAAGTTATCAAAGATTCTGGTCTCCATGTGTAGGTTGCTTCAATTGTTTGTCCTCTTAGCAGAAGATCCTAGACTTATCATTGGAGGACAAAGTCTGCCTTTCTTGTTCCATCTCTTCTTCTACTATAGGATCCCACGATACTAACAGCCAAACTTGAGTGCCCTCTCTATTCAGTGTACATGTACTTAATGTTTACTACTCCGTATAGTTCTACAAGCTTAATACCTATTCTACAAGATTGACACCTATGATGGTGTACTTATAATAGACTTATATAAGAGCAAACAAGGACTGGAAGAGATTCATTCTATCTCCTACCACTGTGATGGTTGGCCTGTCCTCCTTCAATTCTCCACTGAGACAAGAGACATTCCACATTTGATCAGATTTGATCAGACAGAAGGAGAAGTGATTCTCCTTCATCTCTCCACTGAAACTAAGTCCACTCTGAAGGCCTTCCAAAAAGCTAGCCAGGCCCCAAGTGAAGGAGACAGACTGTGAAGGATAACAAAAATTTGGACTTTATCTCTGGCTATTCTTGTGGTAATTACTCAACTGAAAGGAAGGCTGGTCCAAAGACCTCCAGAAAGCTAACCAGAACACTACAAAGAATGACAGAACATCCATTAAGTAGCAGATTGGGAACATGAGATACATTGTTCAGTTGGCTTCTTTATCCTTTTATACTCAATATAATCCCATTTTCATATTGCTCCAATAATTCCTTGATAATAGGACTTGCGGGACAAGGGAGGGAGGGATACCACATAAACACATTTTTGTGGTTAGATTCTGGGTTGGGCAGAAACCAGGGACTGAACTTCTACACCTAAAGAAGTAAGCTTTTGAGGGGAAGGGCTGTCTTTGATTCTTCTTTGTCTTCCTATTCCTTAGAACAGTATCCAACACATCAGAAATCCTTAACTAAATACTTGTTAACTTGGGGAGAAAAAGAAAGAAATATTGACCCTGCTACTTACCTCCTGTTTGATCTTGAACAAGATCCTTTCATTCTCTGGGCCTCAGATTCCTTATCCATGAAATGAAATAATCTCCTATCTTTAAATCTAAAATTGATAGGTTACTTATAGTCCTATTGATCACAGATTAACTATAAAATATTCTATATTACATAATAAATATTTGAAGGGAGGGGCAAAACAAAGTGCTGTGTGAGATCTCAGCAAATTGAAGGGATCAAGACTGGCTTCCTAGAGAAGGTGGCAACTTTAGAATTGTGTTGTAAGGGTCAGAGAGAAATCCAACTAGTCAATAGTGAAAAAGAAGATATTATAAAAATAGAGAAAACCATGTGAGAAGCTACCAACCCCATATCGCCTACCATTCCTCTCTTCCTTTCTGCTTCATTTCTCCTGCTCTTTCCTCCTGACTGTCTTCCTTTTCTACTCCATCCCTCCTAAATAATCCTACAAGAATTTTCAAAACCTTTCTCAGAGTCATTCTTTGTGGAATTAAAATATTAGAGAAATCCACTTTTCAAAGTGTCCATTTTCCATTTTTAGAAAAAGTTTTGTTGTTGAACTCTTCCCCCCCCCCCCCATTCCATCATTGTCACTTCTCAAAGATTTCTCACAAATACATAGAACCCTCCAAAGTGAATCAAGCAAAAAACATCAATTCACTGGCCATGTCTGAAAACTTGTGCTTCCTTATATTCATTTTCTCTGCTGAAAGATATAGTAGATGTGCCTCACCTTCAAGTTATTCATTCATTGTTATTTTTTTCACTGCATTGGTCAGAGTTCTGAATTGTTCCAATATTGTTTTTTATTACATTGTCAATAGTGACAGATAAATTATCCCGCTGAATTTCTTCCTTCTTCATCAGTCCATACAAGTTTTCCTGAAGTTTGCCTCAAGTCTTCATAATTGCTTCCTGTGGCTCATTAATAATCTATTATCATTATATCAAAATGTGTTCTCCACTTCCTAACCCATAGACCCAGAATTTTCTTTCACTTTTTCCTTTCCTATAGCACAGTAAAATTACTAGACATCAACTTTGTTTCTGCTTCTTTACTGTCATAAAAACTGTTGCTACACGTAAGTTGGGTTTTTATGAAGCTTTTCTTTTTGTCGATGACCTCCTTTCTCTCTCCTTTTTTTTGAAGAATTGGAGAGTTGTGTATATTAGAAGATTATATATCAGACTTGATTGACGTCTTAAACAGCTTCCTCCTCTTCAACCTACTCCCACCAAACATACTTTTGTTTTTTATTCTTCCTCATGAAAATGGAAAGGTTAATTCTCCAGTTGATAAATGGTCAAAGGATATGAACAGACCATTTTCAGATGAAGTTAAAAGTATTTCTAATCATATGAAAAGGTGCTCTAAATTACTATGGATCAGAGAAATGCAAATTAAGACAACTCTGTGATACCACTACACTTCTGTCAAATTGTCTAAGATGAGAAGAAAAGACTAGGAAGGATGTTGGAGGGGATGCAGGAAAAGTGGGACGTTAATACATTTTTAGTGGAATTGTAAATGGATCCAGCCATTCTGGGAAGCAATTTGGAACTGTGTTCAAAAAGTCATCATACTCCTTTGAGCCAGAAGTATATTTCTTGGGCCTATATCCCAAAGAGATCTTAAAGGAAGGAAGGGAACCCACATGTGCAAAAATGTTTGTGGTGGCCCTTTTTCTTGTGGCAAGAAACTGGAAACTGAGTGGATGCCCATCAGTTGGAGAATGGCTGAATAAGTTATGGTATATGAATGTTATGGAATATTATTGTTCTATAAGAAATGATCAGGAGGATGATTTTAGAGAAGCCTGGAGAGGCTTACATGAACTGATGCTGAGGAAAATGAGCAGAACCAGGAAATCATTATACGTTCCAACATCAATATTATAGATGATCAATTCTGATGAATGTGACTGCTTCCAACAATAAGATGATTGATGCCAGTTCCAATGGTCATAAGAGGAAAAGTGCCCTCTACACCCAGAGAGAGGACTGTGGCAAATTAATGTGGATCACAACAACATTCTCACTCTTTTTGTTGTTGTTTGCTTACATTTTGTTTTCTTACTCATTTACTTTCTTTTTTTATCAGATTTTTCTTGAGCAGTAAGAGAATTGTATAAATATGTTTATACATATTGGATTTAACATATATTTTAACATGTTTAACATATATTGGATTGCTTGCCCTCTAGGAGAATGGGTGGAGGGAAGGAGGAGAAAATCTGAACCACAAGGCTATACAAGGATCAATGTTGTCAAATTATAAGTGCATATGTTTTGAAAATAAAAAACTTTACAAAAAAAAAAAAGAAAGAAAAAAGGAAAATGGAAAAGCTATATTGGAAAAATGATGGTAATGTGAAAATAAAGCATATCAATTAAAAAGTTTTTTAAAGTTCTTCTATAAACATGTTGGAAAACAAAATTTTTATTTATTTATTTGACTTCTTTGATGTATGGCTAGCACTGGTTGCAATGGTATCACTTCAATATTGACTCAATTGGCAATCACTAAAAACGCAGACCGTCTTATGCTTCAACTCGTTCTATCTACATCTACCTTATTCTATAGTTGTGCAGATTTTTTTTCTTTACCCCTAATGTAAGAGCTTAAATTCAAATTATGGAAGTTTGTCTTATTAGACCCAAAAATCAGCTGGTGGAAATATTTGGAGATCCAGATCAATATTGTCAATTCAGCATTCTTGCTAGAATCCTCTCGTTGTAATTTTTACAAATATGTCGTCTATGGTTTCTTTCCATTTATTGGGGAGGGGCGGGGGATGTTTATCAAGACAAAGGCAAGAAGAATCTATTAAGTATTTCACACCTAGGTGATTTTGTTCAAGAAATTCATATTCTTTAGAATTGAGTATCTGAGCCAGTCCCGAAAGCAGCAGTACTCAGTTCCAACACTTAACTCCACCTCGCTCAGGTAAGAATTGCTCAGAGAGAGAGAAGACATAGGATTACTCTAGCACTACAACCTTCCCAAATTGAGAAAATCCACTTTTCTCCCTCTTTGTAGAGGTGTGGGACTGAATCTCTTCTCCCAAGTCTTTTTTTTTTTTTTTTTTTCTTGTTTCAAAGAAAAGTTCTCTGGACATGATTAATTTAGCTGTATTCGAAAATGAAATGATTTAAAAAAAAAAAAAAAAAGCATAGCATTTTCCTCCCCAAAGATTGTATGCCAGATGCCTATGTTTCCTGTTCACGATAAATCGCCTTTTTTAAAAAAAGTTATGCATTTTTCTAGATGAATAATATTATTTGAGCCTTTACAACAAACCGAGTCCCAGAGTTCCCTTAACCCAAAAAATAAACCCTTTCATTCAGAAATTCTTCACATGTAGCATATAGAAAATATGCTTGGAAAAATTCCTAAAACAGGTGCCGAAATAGCTCAGTTGGGAGAGCGTTAGACTGAAGATCTAAAGGTCCCTGGTTCGATCCCGGGTTTCGGCATCTATGTTGGTATGAGGTCCTATTTCTGTTTTCATCTCTATCGTCTCTTTGGTATTGCAAGTGTTTCAGAGAGGCTGGACTGCCCTTGCTCCCAAGGTGGTAGAGTGGGCTTTGAGGCAGGCGCACAAATAGAAACTAAAGTGTCATTTTCACCTCAGACAGGTAGAATAGGAAACTCAGTTTCTTATCTTTTCGAGATCATGTGGTCCATGGATTGGAATGAGGAGAGATATAAAGCAGGCAGACTCATCAGAAGGTTACTGCAGTAATCAGAAATAAAGTAAGGACAAATGCATTCATATGAAAAGAGAGGGGGCAAAAATGAAAGGTTTTGTAGAGGTGAAATCCACAGACCTTGGCAGCAGACAGCATATGAGGAATCAGGGATGACTGACAAGGATAATGAGGGTCTGTCAGCTGTGTAACAGGGAAAGCTTTATATCTGAGCGATGTCTTGAAGATTAAAAACAAAAAAACTTAGCAATTGATTGAATATATGGGATATTGAGGAAGAAGCAAATGTTGCAAACCTGAGTGACTGGAAGGATGGTGGAACCCTTTGAAGCTTTCAGCTAAGGAAAATGTGAAATTCTGGGATTGATTCAGATAATTTTCCTCCCAGTTTCTCTGGAGTCCTGAAGGTTGAGATAGCAGCTTTCCTTCTTTCTCCTGGCCTCTAGCCTAACCTGAGTTTATTAAGAGTTCCATAGTCCAGAAAGCCTTCATGCCCAACCTCACCCATCCATGGATTCTTCCAAGTACTGAGGGCTATTCTGACCCGTGACACCCTTATTCAGAAACTATACAGTCACTAGGAAGCCAGAGGTCCTAAAAAGTCAGTGTGCCCCAGGTTAAAACCTCTATTTCCAACCTTCAGTCTGGAAGTCCCATCTCTTACTGTATTTTCTCTGCCCAGATAAGAAGAAAATCTGAGATCTCTAAATTAGATTGAATTTAGAGAAATGAAAATCACTTAGAGTTTACACCTCATACTCATTAGATTGATTGGCAAAGACAATAAAACCAGAAAATGACAGTTGTTAGAGGACTTCAGGGAAACAGAAACATTAATGTACTGTTGGAGTTGTGAATTGGTTCATCCGTTCTGGAAATCAACTTGGAACCATGCACTTCAAATTATAAAACCACGCATATTCATTTTCAGTCCAGATACTAGGTCTATATTCCCAAAGAAATAAAACAATGAGGAAAATTATTAATATGTACCAAAATATTAAAAACAACTCTCTTTTGTGTGTGTGGTTGCAAAGAACTGGAAATTTAAAAGGTGTCTCTCTACTATGGAATGATTAAGCAAATAATGATGTGTAGAAAAATACTAGAGGGGGTCATCATTTCCTTTTCTGGCTCATTTTACACATAAGGAAACTGAGGCAAATAAAGTTGAGTGACTTGCCCAGGATCTTATACTTTGTAAATGTCTGAAGCCAGATTTCAATTCAGGATCTCCTGATTCCAACTAAATGCTCTGTTTGCATGAATATTAAACAATCAGTTGTTTCTCTAGGCTATTTGAGCCGGTTGTGGCTCAAATAAAAAATCACAGAGAGAAATTTGAAAACTTCTAAGTTGAACCAGAAAAACAGTTTATTAAATAATAACAATCTTATAAAGAAAAGCACCTTTAAAGTGTTTTAAGAACTCTAATATATTAAACCATCCACTGATTCTAGGACCAGTGAGGAAGCTAACCACATATATACATTTTTGGACACAGACAATGTTGGAATTAATTTGGCTTGATTACACATATTTGTTACAAGTATTCGTTTTTTTTTTTAACTGGGAAAAGAGAAAGGAAATGTTTATTAATTGTAAAAATAAAATAAGAGTTAAAATGAAATTAAAAATTTAAAAATTCTCACAGGCAACATGGAAATTTGTTCTGCTTAATTATGTGTATTTGTTACAAGAACTTTTATTTGGGGAAGATATAGGAAGACAATATGGGAAGAGATATATAGCAAGGAAAATAAAAATAAGAAGAGGAAAAAAAGGAAAGAAAAATGGATCATTGAAACATCATTTTTCAATTGAGAGGAAAGAACAAAAGGAAATTCGGGGGGGGGGGGGGGGGGAAAGGAAGCCCAGACAATCAAAACAGCTTTGGAAACTACAGGTTAATTAAAGACTTCAAAAGGAAAGGAAAGTATATGTAATAGTATTTTTTTATGTATAATCTTTTTTGTTCTAAAACATGTAAATGCTCATTCTATGTGGTTTTTAGTTCAGAATGATTTTGTTTTTAATTAAAAAAACTCTTTTTTTTTCCTGTTCTCTAACAGGCAAAAAAATAATTTGTGAGAGTTGGAGAAAAGAATACTTAGATATTTAAATTAGTCATTCATGGGAGAATCCACACAGCAGAACAGAAAGGAAGACTGCCTTAAAGTCAGAATAGATCAGGATTAAAATCCCAACTCTGATAACTGTGACTATGTAGAAATTTCTAGATAAGCTCTGCTAAGTTCTCTCACTAATAGATATTAATACAGACCCTGCAATGACCTACTGTTTGATGTAATGAATCTTTTGATCTTTGAAACTCATAAAGATCTTTGAAACTCCTCAGTAAGGAGATTGACCAAGGGAATCCTGCTCAATTGAGTACCACTTGATGAAATTATAGGATGTAAATAGGTAGGCTAAAGAGACAATGAGGTGGCTGAAGTTTTGCCTCTTTGAAATAGCTCTAATCTGCACCTTGGTGTAGATATAGGGCATTTTCACAGTTTGTAAAGGGAGTGCAATGAAGTGTTTATACGTATTTTTACCTTTAAGTGTAAAAAAATACACAGTTGATGAAATTATGAGATAGTTAGCGATGATTCTTCTAAAAGACTAGCAATACCTCTGGTGACTTTTGAAAAGCCAGCTAGTTAGCTCTTCAAGGTAGTAGAGAAAAAGCATATCCCTAATAATCAAGGAAGTCTGCTTTTGATGAAGTCCTGAATAGTCCTGAGAGAAACTAAAGAATTGATCCTCAAGGCAGGTAGGAAGACGGCACTGATAGAGATCACTTTAGCTCTATGGTCCCACTCTCTGGGGAGATGCTCTTGTCTGTAATCCAAGTTATGTCAAACCCTCCCTCTGTAGAGGAATTGAGCAGTATCACCTTGCCACACCCTGTTAGAAATCCTAGTCACATTCCTGAAATTAAATTTTTCCTATAAAATCTACTTATAGGTCATCCCATGATTGCTGCCCTCCTTTGGGTCAGTTCTTCCCATCACTCTGTCTTGTGGTGTCTTTCTCCTTACCCCATCCTACCCCCATGCTACATGATATTTCCCCTAACTCCACTATACTTCCCAACCCCACTTCTCATCCTTACAGCTAACTCTGTTAGGATGTTAAGTCCCTTTCAGGATTTAGCCTGCCAGCTGAGGGAATGCCCCAAATTTGTGAGGTGCTCCCTTTCTACTGGATAATTGTGAAGTCTACTGAGGAACTTTCATATGCTCTCCCAACTCTATTTCATATTTATTATTCCTGGTGTCTATTTGTATTTCTTCATTTTATCTGTAACCTCTTCCCTAAATAAATCTACCCTTCTGCCAAAGAGAATGGCCACTGTGAATACTTCATATGACCAAACCCCAACTTTTGGTGCCTACCATCATCTGGTGTCTACATCACTTACATGATGTTGGTCGTCAGACCACATCATTTTGATAGTGGAACAACTATGGAGGGAGCAAATAGTCCCTGTGAGGAAATGGCTCTTTGCCTTTTTCTTTGAAGCAAAAATGACTTGAAGAACAGTAGCTTGCTGGGGAGGAGATGCTTCACTCAGCACAGAATAAATCTAGAACGAGAACCCAACAGTCTCAGAATTGAGCTACAGAGAGAAGCAGGGCTAGGAAGCCCAAATAAGTGTTGTGACCTACCTTGCAGAGATTCTCTCCCTGCCTTTCCTTCCTTTCTCCCATTTCCCATCTCACCCTTAATCACACTAACAAAAAGAAAAGAGGAAGGAAAAGTTTTTGCAGTAATGGAGATTTGATGTATACTCCAAGTATGGGCTTGCCCTTTCCATTGATATTCTGTATTTTGTGGGGAAAATACACTCCAAGTGTATGAATGGATGTTTTCTGTCTACAGTTCATGCTATACCACATGAATAAATCACATTGGTTGAGAAAATTGTGTCAATTAACTAATTATTGAAGTTAAGTAATTGAAACTCTGAGGTTTGTGAGCTAGGATTTTGGAAGTGCAAAGTCACAGAGTATCCACCCTGAAATCTTCTGTGACCTCAAATTCATGAATTTGAATTTCAGGATACTCTGGAGGAAGTGTTTTCTATTAAAAAAAAAAAAAAAAAAAAAAAAAAAAAAAAAAGCAGCATAACCTATCAGTTGTGGGTTGGGAAGACCAGAGAACAACTTCTGTCTTTAACATTTTCTAACTGTGTGACACTGAATAAGAGAGAACAAATTCTGTCTCTAACATTTTCTAACTGTGTGACACTGAATAAGAGTGAACCTCTTAGTGTCTTAGTTTCCTCAAATGTAAAATTAAAAGGTTAGATTTGATGGTGCCTAAAGTCCTTTCTAGCTCTGAATCAATGACTCAAAAAAAAAAAAAAAAAAAAAAAAAACCAACAACTGAAAAATCAGCTTCTGGGGTGGTAGAAATGTAGTGGTAAAGGCAGAGAATGCTAAAAAACAAAGCTTTTAAAAGCATCTACAAATATTAGCTTAAATTGTGTTCCAAGTGAAATCTTTGTCCAATAGCATAATTTAACATACTACTAGAATAACTAGATCATAACATGATATGGTGTAATGATATAGCATGATATGGTGTAATATTCTTCTCTAAATTGTAATATTCTCTGGGAGCAGGTTTCTTGGGGGGCTTCTGGAGGCAGTCTTCATTTCAGTTCAGTATAATCACCCCAAATGCAGCCAGGAGTTAAAAGTCCAAATCTTTTATTGTCTCTTTCCAAGTCTTGTCTCCTTCCTTGAGCCCAGTTAGCTTTCTTAGAGGCCTTCTGTAGTCTTGGTTCGGAGAGCTTAAGCTGCCTTCTCTGGCTTGTGAATCTGCTCTACTGAATCCTGGCTGAGGCTCCAAGACATTCTAATGGGCTTGTGTGTCTAGCTCTGAGAGCTTCTTGCTTATATGCTGTACACTGAGTATACCCCAATCATTATATCACTAGAAAACCATTATTTGTTGTAGGATTAAACCAATGCTAAACTAGATTTAACCATTGTCTACTCAATTCCACTTAATACCTTGTTTCAAGTTCTGGGCCATAACATCACCTCGTAGGATCAGATCAATCATACTGGACTATGCTAAATTAGATAATTATTGTCTCTATCAATTCCACTGACTTAGCACCTTGTAAGAATTTTAACAATATGGCGATATAGTTCCTGTTTGGATGTGATCTATCAATGAATTTTTTTTTTCAATTTTTTTTCAAGGCAATTGGGGTTAAGTGATTCACCAGGACAGGCCATTTAGCCCTCCTCAAGAGAGAATTCTATAAATTGGAAATATGAGAGTTACAAAAGTTAGATAAAAGGATAACTCACAGATTTTCTTAAGAGAAGCAAATAAAAGAAATGGTCTTATCCTGTGTTCCAAAACAAGAAAGATATTTTCTGGAATATTTATCATTTTGCCTTTCAGAATATATGACAAATCATTATTTGCCATATATTCAATCTGTACTACTAAAACACATTGCAGAAGAATAAGAAAAAAAAAATAAAAATCTTCTAAGGACCTGATAAGACCTTCTAAATTAAGTAAAAATCTATTTTTTCTCTATTAAAGCTTTTTATTTTTCAAAACATACGCATGGATAATTCTTCAACATTAACCTTTGCAACACCTTGTATTCCAATTCCCTCCTCTCCTTCTCACACTCCCTCCCAGTAGCAAACAATCAATTATATGTTAAACATTGTACAAATATATGTTAAATCCAATATATGCATACATATTTACATAATTATCTTGCTGCACAAGAAAAATCAAATCAAACCAGAAAAAAAAAATGAAGAAAATAAAATGCAAAAAAACAACAACAAAAAGAGTGAAAATGCTATGTTGTGAACCACATTCAATTACCACAGTCCTCTCTCTGGGTGCAGATTGCTCTCTTCATCACAAGATCATTGGAACTGGTTTGAATCATCTCATTGTTGAAGAGATCCATGTCCATCAGAATTGATCATTGTATAATCTTGTCGCTGCGTATAATGATCTCCTGGTTCTGCTCATTTCACTTAGTATCATTCATGTAAGTATCTCCAGGCCTCTCAAATCATCCTGGTTATCTTTTCTTACAGAACAATAATATTCCATAACATTCATATACCATAACTTATTTAATTATTCTCCAACTGATGGGCATACATTCAGTCTTAATCTACAAATCATTGTGCAGAAAATGTTTATATTTTCCCAATTATATATAAAAACAATTTTTAACACTTGACTTTTAAATTTTTCAGTTCCAAATTATCTGCTTCTTTCCCTCCTTTTTCTCTTCCTTGAGGAGACAAGCAATAGATTATACAGGTACACAGATACATATGTATACATGCACAACACATTTCTAGATTACCCATGCTATCCAAGAAAACACAAACCCTCCACAAACCCCACTAAACCCCCCCCCAAAAAAAAAAACACAACAAGAAATCAAAGTTTAAAAATAAAAAAACATTTAGATCTGTAGAGGGCCGCAGATATTGGGGAACTCTGGAGAAGTATACTTGAAACAAGGTGTTAACTCAGTGGAATTGATGAGATGATGGTTCTCTAATTTACATATACTTAATACTTAGCATGGTGATGTAATGGTTCTCTAGTTCACACATAGATAATTATTGTCTTTATCAATTCCACTGACTTAGCAATCCACAGATACACAGTATACTGTAATGATGTAATTGTAATAGGGTATTTAAACTAGGGACAAAGTCAGACTCAGAGGGAAACTGGTTGAAATTGGTAGATTGGCAGACTGCTGAAGGAGACTGGTCAGACTAGGACAGACACAGACTGTGTAAGGGACAATAAAGACTTTGGATTCTATTCTTGTCCATTCTAATGGTGTCTATCCTGCTGAGACCAAGGCCCTTCCAGAGGACCTCCAGAAAGCTAGCCCAAACATTATATCAATCTGCATTCTAACTGTATTAGTTCTATCTCTAAAGATGCATAACTATTGTCATCATGGTCCTTTGGAATTGTCTTGAATCATTGTCTTCATCAGAGTAGCTCAGTCTTTTACAGTTGGTCATTGTACAATACTGTTGTTACTTGTACAGTGTTCTGATTCTGCTCTTTTCACTTTGCATCAATTCATATAAGGCTTCTCAGGTTTTTCTGAAACTATCCCTATTGTCATTTCTTATAGCATAATAATATTCTGTCACAATCATATTTCACAACTTGTTCAGCCATTCCCTAATTGGTAGATATCCTCTCAATTCCAATTCTTTCTCACCACAAAAAGAGCTGTTATAAATATTTTTGTACATATAGATCCTTTTCCTTCTTTTAAATATCTCTTTGGAACATAGGCCTAGTAGTGATATTGCTGGGTCAAAGGGTATTCACAATTTTATTGCCCTTTGTGCATAGTTCTAAATTTCTGACCAGAATGATTGGATCCATTCAAGACTCTACCAGTAGTGCTTTAGTGTTCTAATTTGTCCACTTCCCCACCAACATTTGTCATTTTTCTTTTCTTTCATATTAGTCAATTTGATGGGTATGGGATGGTACCTCAGAGTTGTTTTAATTTGCAAAATGTTTGTTAATTTTTAAAAATAATAATCCATAGTCTTTGGCCTCTTTCATTCTTTCTTTTTGAACCATAATTTCCAATATATTTGGTGGTGTCTATGAAAAGTAGTCTAGAAATTGACTGCAAAAATTATATTGTAAAATATGATCATCTATCAAGAAATGAAAGCTGCCAAAGGCTTATATGGCTTTCACTTATATAAGAGAAAAAAATTGAGTTATTAACCACTGCATTTAGTGATCAGATTTAATAGAAACATTTCATTAATAAATATTTAAACTACCATTTGGAGGGCTATTGTTCCACAGAGATTTGCTTTTTGCCAATCAAGCATTGCAATTTGACACAATAAATTTGGTTCTTATATATTCATTTGAAAATCTATTGAGAAAATTCTAGAACTTATTTCAAACTATATTTTACATTAAAGCTAAAAATTTAGGCATAGCATGTTTATAAAATACACACTTTGTAGTACATAAATCATGAATGCTTAGTTCATTTAGTTTTAGATACTTAGAATTTAAATCACAAGCATTCAAACAATTGAGAATAAACTAAATTCTCTCCTGCCATGTATACAAAAAATGTGTCTTCTAACATTAGCACATCATTTATTTTGCTTTAATCATCAATTAGTAGTTTTTTAAATTGTGGGTCTAGTAAGTTTATAGTTAAGCTTTATGAATAACTTAATTCTTCTATAAATTTGAAACCCATTTTGCTTCTATAATCTCATGAATACTTTTATCACAAAGAACATTATTTGGAGGCTGGGCATTGTGATTACGCAATACCACCACACCAAAAAAATTACTCCCCAAATAAAGGAAATAACAAAACAAGCATACAAAGTATTGACTTGTTAGAAGAAACTTACAAAATCATCACCCAGACAGAAGGAAGATTAAATATGAGACTAAGATGTCATACTATTAAAACAACACTAGTCTGATATACTTAAACAGGCTATTGACCCTCAAAATGAAATTGGATTAGGTTCTGATACAGACATGGGCCATCACAATTTACAATGAGAAATGGAAGTTTAATTAAAGTAAAACAATTGCCATAGTAAGAAGGCAAAAAAAAAAAATTCAGGAATTTCTTTAACCAGCAAATATTCTTGTTAATTGCCAAGATGTAATAGTCAAGCACAAGGCAATTTAAAAGTATAAACTACACAGATAATTTCACAGTTCTATGGAAGGACACATTGATATGCTAATATTGGGTTTTTTCTCTTTTTTATTCTATCTGTGAAGGGGAAAAAGAATGTGGGAAATATGGTGTCAACACACAACATATCAATAAAATTTATTTTAAGGAGCAATCCCTGATCCTTAATCTCCACCATACCCTTCACTTTTACTTTTAGGGATAAGTGACAAAATCAAGAAGATGTGATTATAGAAGTGTTGAAGGAATAAAGCTTACTTACTATGTTTTTTTTTGAAGAGTGACCCCTCTCTTTAGGACATTCATTTCTAAAACAATAAAAGGACTAAATAAATGATATGAGATTTGCATTTTAAAATAGAAAGGAACCTTAGAATATATCATTTATCTAATGTTTCAAAGATTAAGTACGATTCCTAGTTTATCCCTTATAACAAACCTTATTGTTTTTGAGATCTTATGGGTCATTTAATCCAATAATCATTTAGAGAGGGATCAATTAAGGCTAAGAGGAAACAGGTTACCTTTGGTCACAATAAATCTTTATGGGAGTCTAAGCTGGTTTGTTAGGGTATAAAATACTCACAGTTTAGTATTTAAAAAGCCTAAAAACACAGGGCAATGTGAAGATCAAGTTTCACATTACAACAGTTAGTGGTGCAGAATATAATTTAGGAATTAACAGGCAAAAAGTAGTACCAAAGCACTGATTTTAGTCAAGCAATCCTGACTGGTCAGTTATTTTTTTGATCTTATAATATTAATAATACCACTGCTAAGTATCTCCCTAATAAATGCCCTGGACATGGACCCTAAAACACAAACAGAATCCTTGTGAGACAAAAAAAAGTACACCCTTCAAAGCAGACAGCATCAGAAGAGAATGCCGTTTTGAGAACGCCAGAGGCAAACAGACTATGATGCCACTTTTATTGACAAAAATAATCCAGCAAATGATATTCACAGACGGCAACCACGATGACCACCCTTCCTACGAGAGCACTGTCAAGGGAGATTGGAGTGACATTCTCAATCTGCTCGATCTTCATTCCAGAACGCTCTCTGTGGGCTGACTGTGCCAGGGCCGGGTGCTTTAGTCCTATTTCCCCCCTGTGGCCCGAAGTTTGATGTGAAAGGCAGCGATGACTAATTCTTTACATTTCTGGGCAACGTCCTGAGCAGCCAACATAGCATTATAGGGAGAAGATTCATCTCTGTCAGCCTTGAACTTTATCCCATCAGACACTGGAAAGATGGTTTCTTTGTCAGAGAAATCAGTCATATGGATAAAGGCATCGTTGAAGGAAACAAAGAAAACACAGATGCCAAACACATTCTCTCTCTCTGCAACCTGAAGTCCATGGCTGATGATCTGCTCTTCCTTCTTTTCCTTCCTCTTTCCAAGTGCAATCTCTGGTACTCCATTTGGGCTCCCAACACTGGAAAGGTAAGATTCATTTTTAAAGGCACTAAAATATTATTGAAAGAGCTGTGAGTTACTTCCACAACTCTAGAAATAATTTTTATTTAAAGGAGGAAAAGTCACTAAATGCTTCATACTCTTTGATGTAGCAATCTTATTGTGGGTGTATATTTCCATGGAGGTCAAAGACAGAAAGTTCCTACACATGTCAAAATATTCAAAACAAAATGAGCGCCTATGAATAACAAAGACAACAACAAAAAAGAAAATAAGATAGGTGCCAGATCTCCAAGGAATGATTGAACAAATTGTGGAATATGAATATAAAGAGGTATAGTTTGAAAGCTAATTAAAAATTAGAGCAATTAGTGGAAAGTTATTTTGCTTAATTATAAACCAATGCATCTGACAATCTAAGTGTTGTGAGTGAATATTTACAAAAATATTAATTGCCCAGATAAGAAGAAATAGAATGCTTAAATAAAGCTATCTTGGAACAGAAACTGAACAAACCATAAATGAAATCCCTAAGTATAAATCCTCAAGAGCAATTGGATTCATAAAGTAAATTCTACTAAACATTTAGAGAAAAATTCATTCCAATATTATATAAACTATTTAGGAAAACAGGCAGAGGAGTCTTACTAGTTTCCCTTTTATGACACAATTATTGTGTTGATACTTAAACCAGTAAAAGTGAGAACAGAGAAATAAAACTATAGACCAACTTCCCTGATGAATATTTGTGCAAAAATTTCAAATAAGCCACCAACAAAGAGATCATTGTAATATGTCACAAAGATCATATATTATTACCAGGTGGGGTATATACCAGGAATGCAGGGCTGGTGTAATATTGTAGAGGGCCAGGAGGTTAAGACCCATTCCAGGTTTTGAGTCTTACAGTAACTTGGCTCACCAAAACTCCCTTATTGAAATAGCAGAGACTCCTTGTCAATATAATAAATGAATAATCTAGTGACTGAAGCATAATGCAAACACTACTCTTTGGATTAAAAGTTAAACCTTTGAATTTAGGATGGGAAAGAATATCCACAGGGAGACTAAAGGTATTTGGGAGAAAGATACATGAGATAAGAGTGTAGTAAACTTTACTCTAATGTGTATCTCAACTATTTACATCTCTATCTAACTAACCAACATCTGGGGCTTAAGGGGTTTAATCATTTATATCATAGCAAAATTTTGTTAGGCTAGGAATTTTAAGAGTGTACTTTGTATTAAACCTATGAGTATTTGAAGTATATATATTTGTGTCTCTGATCAATAAACTTCAAAGAGTCCATAACTCAGACTTCTCTGCCTGGCTCCGGTATGTCACATCCTTCATCATTACAGGAGCTGGACTCTAACAGTGGCGCCCGAACAGGGAAGGAATATATAAAGACTTTCCGTGGAAGGGTGCCTACTTAGACACGCGTGTACAATTCGGGTAAGTGGGGAATTAAATAACAAAAAGTAAGGATGAAGTTGGAAAAAAGGTGATCACCAACAGGCACTTTATCACTGGAAATTATTTGGCACTAGAAATAGTTTATCACCAAGTTGACACAGGGTAAAGATATCAAATATCAAATATCAGATATCATATAAAATATATATAATAAGATAAAATTTATAAGATTGATTATTGTTCAGCTGTACACAATACAGTATACATATTGAATTTGGAATAAGGCAAAATCAATCAGATAACAGGGACTGAAAATAGTATCTGAAATTATTAATTAATTAAAAGGAAAAGGACTGGGAAATCTTCCAATTTTTGTATTCTCTCTTTTGTGTATTTCTCCAACCCTCAGAGACAGTTCCCTTAAATCCTTAAAGGAAATTCTCTTATCAGTACCTTGGAGGAAGACAGGAGGGCAGAAACTGTGAAATCTGCTGGAGGAGAAGTAGCACCTTCTCCCCTCCCCTAGGCTTCCTATTCAAATCTCTGTCATAGACACGGACCTGAAGAAAAGTTAAATTCTTATACCTAGGGAACTAGTTCAGGAAACACTTTTAAAAAGTTAAAAGAAAGAGAAAGGGCTATTCCTTTCAAAATATAGTCTTTTAGCTCCTGATCTAAATAATCCAGTTTAAAAGACCCTAGCCAGTTTTTTATCAATAAAGGGAGGCAATTTAAAACTCCATTGAAACAACCTGCCTCTAAAAATGCTAATACTAATTTAAGGGGACATTAGCTGTGGAAAAATCAAAACACCTTACTTCTACCTTTCAAGGGACTGTTTAAAAATCAGAAAAACTTAACATGAAATATATTTTCTTCCCACTAGAGACCCACTCGAGTCCACTTCCTTCTGATATGCTAGGTCTTATTTTAGGATGCAGTTTGCAAACATTGCCAAGGTTTAAGGTTATTTTGAATTTTTAAGAAAATATGTATTCTTTGCTATACCACTTCTCATCATCAATTTTTCTTAAATACATAAAGGGAGAAAAATAGCACAGTATCATTAATACCTTACCAAAAAAATAGGAGAAGCACAAAAATAAAAATTTTAAAATATGTATATAAAAAATAAAAAATTTGGGTGGTAAAGGTTTTGGGGAACACAGGAAAGGAGGTATTTTGGATGCAAGCTATCACTGATTTTAGGCCAGTTCTAAAAAGGAAACTGGAAGGGATAATTTGGTTATTCCAAATGATTATCAGGAATTAGTGAGGGATATTAATTGAATAAAACTGCATTTGAAATTGGAAACACACGAATTGACAAAATTATTTCCGATTTTACAAAGATATGCTAATCCAAATTCTAAAAGAAATTTTACCAAGTGAACTGGGATCATTTGCAAGCAGTTGGAGAAGCAATAAATTCTTGTTACTTGGACAGCATGGGTGTATTTGCTAACCAGGCTCAGAAGAGCTTTTCTGTTTGCCCTCAGATGGTGGTGATATTGATTCAAGGAGCTTTAATGATTGGCAAGTTCTATTGAATAGGTACCTAGGTCCAATTGACTATATTTTTAGCTACTAATTTTACAATTGTTGTGACCAAATTACAAATGACCAAATACAATGTTGTGACCAAACATCAAAGGATATTTCCATAATTGACTAACAAAAATTAGCCTCTTTATATGTGTATTTCATCTCTTTGGATTATAGATTGGGCCTTAAATCCCCTGGAAAAATGGGTTTGAGAGGAGAGGCTTGAAAAAAGCCCTAAACTTAAGATGACACAGCAATACCAAACCTTTTTTGCTTATCCACAAAGACCCTTGTCTCTTTTTCTGTAAAAATCCTCCTTAGCATAAAAATCGCAATGAAAACTTATTCAAGATCTGTCTCCCTACCCTTGTCTTTGAACACTATTACTAAATATATTTTTTAATATTTCATTTGAAAATATACAGTAGGAGTTATATGTAATTATTACACACGGTATACCACTCAAGATCTTTTTAATATTTTTCAGATAACGAATTTTCTGTTTTTTGAAACAGCCCAAGACCTGAATGTTCTGCTGGTTAAAAGAAGATTTCTTAACAGTAATTTTTGTATGCAAGTGTGTAAAAGAATGGTTGATGCTTGCACAAGTGATAATAATGATAATATAGTTTATGTTTTTCAAGTTTATACAAAGTTGGGACAATTCTCTTCCAAGTCATTTTTGTTTGTGTCTATGTTTGTTTCTGCACAGAATGTCCATGTCATATGTGTGTGATCTAGGTTTTGGAAAGTCATAGGCAACTAGCCAGAAAAAAACCTCTGTGCTGTACTTTGTATGCTGAAAAATTTCCTGAAAATGGGTTTAATCTTTTTTCTGTGAATTTAAAATCTCTGGCCAAAGGTTGAAAAAATGCACAGAAAAAGTGATTAGAAAATAAAATTAAAATAATATCTTACAGATTCTCAAAAGTTTTGTGAGCAAAATGCCTTAGTAAAAGTCTCAAAATTTTGAGAAAATTGATTATGGAATTTGGAAATTAGTCAAAAACAACAATTAGGAAAATAGCAGTTTTTACTAACTTTTCTTTGAATCTTATCTTGTCTGGAGTAATCTCCCACTCCAGGTGGGAGTGAGATTCTGGAGGGACTGCTGATGGGATTGTTGTCATTCTTATCATTATTTCCTAACTTCTCTCATATGTTAAGAGTATTGTAGAAAAAGCCTTAATAGCAGTAGACTCAAAAGCTTGCAAAAAATTCCCGCCCAACCAAGCTTGGAGGAATGCAGATGGGGGGGTCAAACTTCACCATTCTCAGAATCCTGTCTCCAGCCACCTCAGCTTCATCAGCTTCTGTCCAGCAATTGCTTGAGAAGAATCTGGGTGCCCCTGGTGGCATTCAGCATGGCAGCATGGAGTGTGTAAGACACTCAACATCTTTTTTTTTTGGTAAATTCACCATTCTTTATTTGAATTACAGAAATGGACTAGCTACGTAATCTCTGGCAAATTAATTTATATCTGACCAATTTTCTGATTTGTAAAGACAACTAATGTTGATTGTTGCTTAACAAAAAACAAATGATATATGAATGTTAAATTGCTTCATATTTTGATAACTCTATGGGTTTTTAGATGTGACCAATATGCAATGCTAATGTTGAGAGATATAATTTTGGGATGTGTGTAAATTACATTAAGCAAATTCAATTAGGCCCCACTAGGCCTAGGAAGATAATGTATAGAATCTCTTTCTCTTTCCTTTTTCCTTCCCTGATCTGAAGAAGGGATAAAAGGAAGAGAAAGAAAATATGCATAATGCAATATAATTTGTTATTTGAGATATGATAAAAGTGGTTTAAAGGAACTTTAATAAAAGCCCATTATAAGAATATATAAATTATAATCTATTTGCATTAAATTTAGGAAAACAGAAAAGCAGTTCACAGCTTAAAAACTTTAAAACTGTCAAAAAAATCAGCCTGCTTTTGAGTTATCTAGAATCAGACTTCACAGGGGCCAGACACAAAAATTACATCTTAACTTTCCTGGCTCACCAAAGAAAAATGATTTGTGTAAAACTGGAAAATATTCAAAATGGATATTCAGTTTGTCCAGAACATTTGATTGATATTTAGGAAATTGCATGAATTAAAGTTATATAAATCTCAAAAATCTGCTTTAGTGCAACAAAAATATATGTATGCATATATATGTATGTGTGTGTACAGGTGTGTATCTACATATGTATACATACATTGCCTTGTTTTCTCTCTAAACAAAAAAGTAAAATTATTTAAGCAATGAAAATCATCTCTGAGAACTTCTAAGCTCAGCAGTTTGGAGACAGAATAGATGTGGCAATTATTAAGAAGGTGAAAATTCTATTAGCCTTGTTCATCCTATCTCAAATTATTTTGCAAATGTAAATTAAGATATTAAGTATGTTTCACTGATGCTGGAAAATTAATAGAAAAATTACAACAAAAATTCTCTAAGTTCATTTAATGAACAATCCTTTACACCCAGATTAGTTTAACATATGAAACAAGTTAAACAATCTTTTATGGGTTTAAGTTTGGTAAATTTTTGGTGAATTCTGGTAAAAGAGATAATTTATCTAGCCTTAAGTTGCAGTTAGTAGAATTTGATATGGGATATGAAACCTTTTGGGACAGCAACTGCTATATTATTTCTGAGTTTTGAATTTGATTG
The DNA here is from genome assembly GCF_902635505.1 of Sarcophilus harrisii. NCBI lineage: Eukaryota > Metazoa > Chordata > Mammalia > Dasyuromorphia > Dasyuridae > Sarcophilus > Sarcophilus harrisii. The sequence goes on from NC_045426.1 coordinate 337,172,717, forward strand.
CCTTATCATTAAGATAGTAACCTCCCACTTGAGAGAAATTTCATAAGCTATTCAGAGAAATATGACCCTGAACAAATAGGAGTCTAATAGGATAAGAGTTGGGAGCTTTTGCTCAAAGTGAGCTCTTTCTGACTCAATTTCCCAATTCTGTTTCTTTGTTTCATACTTGATCATTCCTGAGTCTGATAAAGTAGTACTATTAGAATTGGATCTCAATCTAAACTAAAGAAGTTTTATTTTGTCATGTGTGTGCTCTCAGGCTGAGGCCTGAACAATCAGTTTTGATGGTATTATCATACCTCCATATTTTCCTTTTATAACAAATTCCTATGATAAGAGTAAATGGTCAACACAAATTCAAATATATAATATTTTGTTGTTTTCAATATGAAAATATGTAGTCAATATATCCTAAATAATTTGATGAATGAGTACTTAGCCTAGTCATCCAGTTGTTATAGATACATATAAATGTTTGGTGAAATAAATTCTTTATGAGTTTCCAAAATAATGTAAGAACAATTAACATGATTATCCATAAGAATGAACTGTTGAAACTGAATGAACATTTGAAACTAAAACAGAAACATCTTTAAGATTGGTATATACTGTAATGTCCTGTAATACAAATATATTTCATTACCTGAACATTGCTGCTCAATATACATTGGTCTCTTTACATCTTATAGAAGTCCTTGTGGACTTGTCTTTTTATCTCAGGTCATCCTAACCTGTATTTGTTAGAATTGTTTTGTATTCTAATTTTGGTCAGTTACAGCTGCATTGGCCAGCTTCAAGGAACTTGCCACCTCCTCCATAAAAAGATGGGACCCTGCAAGTGATTCAAATCTATGCCCATTCTCAGCAGGAAGCAGTTTCAGAAGATGAGATCATCCCCCTGGCATCCAGAGGATTTGGAGTCCCATTTGTTTAAAGGGGGGAATTGGAACTGACTGGTGAATGGACCTCAAATTATCCAGTCTCTGGATGAGTCTCCTGTTACAATGTATTTGCGACTTAGAAAGGCACAAATTTTCACATTTCAGATATGGGATTCCATGATGTTTTTCAAACCCCTCAGAGATATACTGTACAACATATTTTAAAATAATCACAGATATTCCTAACTGTAAATGCTGTTTTAAGGAATGGCATTAGAATCCAGATCATGAATGTGTTAGAAGGATATATTGTAAAATGTTACAATTGTATTTTATTCCAATGTCTTATTTCTATTCAAATGTTTGTCAAATTCCATACCTATGATTGTTATTATGAAACATCCATCCTATGTGATAATGTCTAATAAGATTAATCACAATTGATATAAATCAGCAGGTGAACAGGTTTGAGACGACATCAAAGAAAATTAGAAAATAGTAATAGTAGAAGAGATTTGTGGGATTACTCCCACTGATGGAATTCTAGCAGATATATTAACTATTGCAACACTTGCTGTTTCAGCTACAGCTCTTACAAAAACTCTTCAGACCACTCAGTTTGCACATAAATCAGCAAAAAGTGCATTACAAACTTTTTAGAACAAATTAATATAGATTATGAGTTAAAACAAGAATTAAACTTAGTGGAACAATCATTAATATAGTTAGGGAATCATGTGAATAATTTTGAATCTCCATTACAGCTAACTTTTTAGAAAAAAATATGGCAAGAAGCAATGTCCATGGAATTGATCCTGATAGTGTAGCTAACCAAATAGTTGAATGGTTAAAAAAGTTATATGCATGGGTAATTTTACAGCATTGACAATTGCCAAACCTTTTGTTCCAGTTTTTCCCCTTCTTCCCTCCACCCTCTCCCCCAGATGGCAGGTTGACCAATACATGTTAAATACTACATAAGGTCTTAAATGAGAATAAGGAAAGAATCTTTCTTCTTGGAAATTGACTCAAAGAGATGTCAGTGGAGGAACTCCTGGCTCTTAGGGGTTTCTGAGAGGAATGTGATTTCTTTCCTCAGTGACTGAAGTACAAAGACCATTACTATGGATTTTCAACATGGATCTTGGAGCAAGCCTGGGGGTGATAAGGTGGCTTCATCCTCAAAAGAGTCATGGCCATAGAAGAAAATGTCTCTTGAAACTATTGATGTCACAAGGATCCATACTTATCCGTATATTGTAAAATGTTACAATTGTATTTTATTCCAATGTCTTATTTCTATTCAAATGTTTGTCAAATTCCATACCTATGGTTGTTATTATGAAACATCCATCCTATGTGATAATGTTTTTTTTTATTATTATTATAGTAACTTTTTATTGACAGAATCCATGCCAGGGTAATTTTTTTACAACATTATCCCTTGCACTCACTTCTGTTCCGATTTTTCCCTCCCACCCTCCACCCCCCCCCTAGATGGCAAGAAGCCCTATACATGTTAAATAAATTACAGTATATCCTAGAAACAATATATGTGTGCAGATCCAAACAGTTTTCTTGTTGCACAGGGAAAATTGGATTCAGAAGTTAAAAATAACCCAGGAAGAAAAACAAAAATGCAAACAGTTTACATTCATTTCCCAGTGTTTTTTCTTTGGGTGTAGCTGCTTCTGTCCATCATTGATCAATTGAAACTGAATTAGGTCTTTTTCAAAGAAATCCACTTCCATCAGATTACATCTTCATACAGTATCGTTGTTGAAGTGTATAATGATCTCTTGGTTCTGCTCATTTCACTTAGCATCAGTTAATGTAATTCTTTCCAAGCCTTTCTGAAATCATCCTGTTGGTAATTTCTTACAGAACAGTAATATTCCATAATATTCATATACCACAATTTATTCAGCCATTCTCCAACTGATGGACATCCATTCAGTTTCCAGTTTCTAGCCACTACAAAAAGGGCTGCCACAAACATTAGTGCACATACAGGTCCCTTTCCCTTCTTTATAATCTCTTTGGGATATAAGCCCAGTAGTAACACTGTCTGGATCAAAGGGTATGCAGTTTGATAACTTTTTGGGCATAACTCGATTGCTCTCAGAATGGTTGGATTCGTTCACAGCTCCACCAACAATGTATCAGTGTCCCAGTTTTCCTGCATCCCCTCAACACTCATCATTATTTTTTTCCTGTCATCTTAGCCAATCTGAGACGGGTGTAGTGGTAGTATCTCAGAGTTGTCTTAATTTGCATTTCTCTGATTAATAATGATTTGGAAGACTCTTTCATATGAGTGGTAATAATTTCAATTTCATCGTCTGAAAATTGTCTGTTCATATCCTTTGACCATTTATCAATTGGAGAATGGCTTGGTTTCTTATAAATTAGAGTCAATTCTCTATATATTTTGGAAATGAGGCCTTTATCAGAACCTTTAACTGTGATGATGTTTTCCCAGTTTGTTGTTTCCCTTCTAATCTTGTTTACATTAGTTTTGTTTGTACAGAAGCTTTTTAATTTGATGTAATCAAAATTTTCTATTTTGTGATCAATAATGGTCTATAGTTTTTTAGTCACAAATTTCTTCCTCTTCCACAAGTCTGAGAGATAAACTATCCTATGTTCCTCCAATTTGTTTATAATCTTGCTCTTTATGTCTAAATCATGGACCCATTTTGATCTTATCTTGGTATATGGTGTTAAGTGTGGGTCCATGCCTAATTTCTACCATACTAATTTCCAGTTATCCCAGCAGTTTTTGTCAAATAATGAATTCTTATCCCAAAAGTGAGGATCTTTGGGTTTGTCAAACACTAAATTGCTATAGTTGACTATTCTGTCTTGTGAACCTAACCTGTTCCACTGATCAACTAATCTATTTCTTAGCCAATACCAAATGGTTTTGGTGACTGCTGCTTTATAATATAGTTTTAGATCAGGTACAGCTAGGCCACCTTCATTTGATTTTTTTTCATTAATTCTTTTGAGATTCTTGACCTTTTATTATTCCATATGAATTTTGTTATTTTTTCTAGATCATTAAAATATTTTCTTGGAAGTCTGATTGGTATAGCACTAAATAAATAGATTAGTTTAGGGAGTATTGTCATCTTTATTATATTCACTCGACCTATCCAGGAACACTTAATATTTTTCCAATTGTTTAAGTCTGACTTTATTTGTGTGGAAAGTTTTTTGTAATTTTGCTCATATAATTCCTGACTTTCCTTTGGTAGATAGATTCCCAAATATTTTATGCTGTCGACAGTTATTCTGAATGGAATTTCTCTTTGTATCGCTTGCTGTTGGATTTTGTTGATGTATAAAAATGCTGAGGATTTATGGGGATTTATTTTATAACCTGCAACTTTGCTAAAGTTATGGATTATTTCTAATAGCTTTTTCGTAGAATCTCTAGGGTTCTCTAAGTATACCATCATATCATCTGCAAAGAATGATAGTTTGGTTTCCTCACTGCCTATTCTGATTCCTTTAATCTCTTTCTCACTCTTATTGCCCGAGGCTAGTGTTTCTAATACAATATTGAATAATAATGGTGACAGTGGGCAACCTTGCTTCTATGTGATAATGTTTAATAAGATTAATCATAATTGGTAATTAAGAATCATTTGGGTTCTTAAGAATGGAAACTCTGCTTGACACTTCCCAACAAGAGGGAAATTATGGAGCACATACTCAAGTCAAAGGGCCTCAAGACAAATTTGGCTCAGAGAGTAGCCCTTAAAAAGGCTAAGGAGGTTCCAACCTAGCAGGCCCCAAAGTCAAAGAGGAAATGAAGAACTCTGTGATGGCTTCTTCAGTCTCCTTTTCCAGACCGACTATCCCCTAATCACTCCATGGCATCATTGCACATCCCCAGCTTATGTCTGCAAATGAACAGAGGATTGAATCCCTAGGCAGATTTGGGGTTGTGTCTGTTAAAACCTTCACCATCAAGCTGCCAATTAGACTGATTAGGCAGAGGAGAGTTTTGGACCCACTGTAACAGAGAAAGCAAGCAGTTTTTTCTCTGATTCCATTTCAAGATGGAGAAGCCTCTTGCCTAAAGTCCTTCTTGGAAGGAATTTGTGGTCAAAGAATTGAAGTACATTTTTTAATACAAAATTGAAGGAAGTTGAATTAACATTTTTTAGAATGAAGAAATCATTAATGTTAATTCTAATAAGATTCTTTTATGTGAAATTAGGATATTGTATATTCTATATGAGTTTCAATTAGTTGTATTGAATCATCTTAAAGTTATACCCATTATTTAAAGGAACTCTTTTCAATATATAATAGTTTTTGCCTTTGGCCCTTTGAACATGTTTCTGTTATGAACAATATGCAATTTAGAATTTTTCTATGTATTGAGCATTTTAAAAGCAAAATGATTTATTGTAATATTGAATTTAAAACCATCTACTTAGATATGAAAGATAAGCTGTGAACCTTCTAGGATGATCCTGTGCTGGTTACAATTTTTGCTAATAATTTAAGATGGCATTTTGCCAGCATTCTTTGCATTTTCCACTCTTCCACTAAACATAGTAACCAAAGTCCAAAAAATGGATGCTTTCCCCCCATTCTCTGGTTTGTAATTGTACCTGAAGAATGATGGAGGACTGAAAATACTTTGGGGGCATGAATGCTATTAATTGGAGACTGATGACAAATTATGCCTCACTGCAGAGATTCTCACCCAGGAATACAAGAGGAAAGAGGGCAGGGAGGGGGAAGGAAAAGAATAAGCCTTTCTCAAGGACCTTCTATATGATAGGCCTGAATAGCACTAAGCACTTTAAAAATATATTCTCTATTTGTTTCTCAGCCCTCAAGGTTGGTGCTATTATTTACCCCATTTTAGCATCCAAGAACCTGAAATCAAAAGTGATTTACCAAGGTCTGAGATCAAATTTGAACTCGAGTGAAAAAAAAACCCCAAGGGGGGCAGGAAGGATTGGTCTTTACTAAGGGAAAAAAAAACTGAACAGCTGTTTCTGACTTTAGGTCAAGCATTGTACCCATTCTCCACCTAGATATCTCTGGTCCCAGGGCCCAGAAGCAAAAAGCACATACAAAGGGATGATGTGGATTAAATCTCATCCCTGGTTTAGGGATGAGTACCTTAACATAATGTCCAGGAAGAGAAATGCAACCTATCCTTCAACGTCCTAGTTAGCTCCTGTCTCACATATACATAGGTGTTGTGCTTGTTTTATTCATGAAAGACAATTATGTCATAGATTTCGAGTAGTTTTATATCAGGACTACATGGATACTTGCTGCACTTGTCAGTACACGTTTGGCTTACAAAAAAACCCATTTCTCCAGTGAAACCCATTTACCCAAAGATCCTGTCCACAAGGTAGAGTCCTAGACCCTGAAGAAGATTGTTAACTAAAAATGGCTAAGTTTTACAGGGGCAAGCTTCAGCTTGGAGAATGGACAGCCCACAATGATGAGGATTGAGAGAAGTATCTTTGGAAGGAACTTTCCCCCAAACTGTTTGCAGATGAAGGAGATTTTTCCAGGGTGCAAGTCGCAGGGTAGAAATCCTGTAGGGATCCTTCTTCTCCAATGTGCTCAGTTCGTATTTTACCATTTAGTCTGTAGTCATATCTACCTTCCCTTTGTTTCGGTAGTTTTGTTTCATTCCCTTCCTCCAACTCTACCACTTTATCGATGCTTAGTTTTTCTTTCTTGTTGCATTTTCCTTCGAATTTCAATTTCACCATGGACTCCAACGCCAAGTCGTGAGAGGAACAAGAATCAAGAACTTTTCCACCTGGGGGGATTAGCTCAATTGGTAGAGCACTCGATTAGCATGGGAGAGGTAGCGGGACCCATGCCTGCATCCTCCATGGTAGTTTTGTCCTCTGGCCTGCAGGCTATGCAGGACTTAAATGGGAATATCTCTAAATGTGTCTGGGAAAAAGTAAGTCAAGTCTTCATATCACCTTCAGTACCTGAAGTTCACAGATTGGCCCCTAGATTTCTGATTCTGCTTATTTCTCTCTACATTAATTTAGGAAACTCTTTCCTTTTAAACAATAATTTTTATTGATTCTGTTTCTTACATGACCATAGTCTTCCATGTATGGTATCCCCCCTCCCAACTCTCCTTCAGAGTCATTCCATAAAACAAATAATGGTTTATTTGGCTTTTAGAGAGGGGGAAATCAGCATAATTGATCAATAGATTGAAAAAGCCCCAAAACATGTGCAGCATAAAACATCTGTGGATCTCCCACTGCCACCAAGTTGTAGATTGGAAATGTTTTCTCATATGTCTTCACTTGAGTCTTGTTCGATCTTTATGATTTTGTAATGTCTACTTTTGATTCTTTGGTGGGTTCTTTCCATCTGTCTTTTGGAAATAAACTTCCTCATTCTTGAATTTTCTAAACTCACATTGTTTATGGAGCAAATTCTGTCTCTTGAGTATTGACCTTCAATCTATCTTATACTGACCTCCCTCTTGTATGCAGTTCCTTGCATGAATATTACAAAATAACAAAACTCCCTGTTCCCAAAATGAAGTTCATCACAATATAGAAGGGAAAAAGTCATGTATGGTAGTCACAGGCTGGGCTCCTCTCTGAAGGAAGTTTCCAGGCAAATGTCATACTCATCCTCTAGGGTTTCTTCATCCTCATCTGATATTGGGTCTATCGACAAAATATTTTCATTCTTAGAGTTGAGGCCGATAGAAAATATAGGGATGAGAGGCTCTAAAAAGGAGCTGGTGAATGTATAGATATGACATCTCCTGTCTACATCATAAAACACTATATCTCCCATGTCATAATCCAGAAAGATCCCCACTTTGTAGAGTTTCCCTGTTAAGGGAATTCTGGTCCTAGGTATAGTACAGATTAGATAATAACTTTGTCTCAGACTCAAAAGCCAGTATCCAGTAGAACAACATGGTGCAACTATTCCCTTTCTTTTTACAGAGTTCTCACAAAGACCAACATCCCAAGCAGAACTGTTTCCCACTGTCACTTCCCAATAATGTCTCCCAGACTTGAAGCTCTGAGTTGCTAGAACAGGACTACTTTGATCAGATTGTTCCACATCACAATACAACTTCTTCCATGCATCGTTTCCTCTCATTGTTTTCCTATCTGCGGATAAGATGATTCCAGGATGGGCAGTTTTAGGATCCAGAGTGATTTGCTCTAAAGAAACAGAAATATCAACAGTTTTAAGCATTTATTACATAAAAGTCCCCAAGCAGGGGTCATTAAAAAGAGAATGGCTCAGATCTTGATGGAAACTAAGAAGGCAATTAATAGAAGAAACCCAACATCTCAAATGGCTTTAGGGACTCAGGGGCTCATTGTCCATCCACAGCAATATTTAGGAGAGTCACTACAAGCCCCAAGTATCCCTGAAAAGGTGAAGAGGTCCACCAAGTAGATGAAGATAAGTTCTTGTGGTAGAATATGGACCTAATTAAATTCCATAGAGTTTGGAGTTTATCTAATGTTTCAGGGCAATCAGGCTTCATCTCCATGAAGGGTTCTTTCTGTGGACTAAAAATGTTTCACTGAGATGAGACACCATAATGTCTTGAGATGCAAATTTCATGTGTTTCACTACAGTCAGTAAATGTTCTCAGAATCCAAACAGCCACTGCTTGCACTTTGTTGGCACTGTCTGGATTCCAAAAACCAAAGAATTGGAAGGGGGTAAGGGGAAGAGTCTGGGAAGGGGGTAAGGGGAAGAGTCTGGGATGACACTAAAAGATACCCCACTCACCCCTCACCTCACTGGAGAGAGTGATAAAGAAATCAAATTTACATCTCTAAATTTCAGGCTATTCATCACATGTCACTGAGCAATCTGAAAACTCAAGCCACTTTCTTCTGGCCTTTTGCCAGAAGATGCTTTTGTTCTTAGACACTCTATGGCACTAAAGATCCACTGGCCTATTCTAACCAAGATACCTTTAATTGTACTATATCTAATAGTCTTACCTTCACTTTTGTGAAATTGAAAATAGATATTCCACTCTATTTTGTATTATTTTCGATTTCTTATATATTAATGATCATTACATATTAGTTGGTTTCCTCCTCTTAGCCTGTAACTTTGGTTGTCTCTTATGAAATTTGAAAATGGATATTTCGTGATTAATTATAGATTAAGAATTGTTTCTAATCAGAATCAACATTTCTGAATCAAATTCAAACTTGATTGTATAAGTTCTATTAGTCAAATCTGGAAGAGGTTAATTTTCTTCTTCTTATGAACTAAAATCCAGCCACAAAAATTCTAACCTGTGAGCCTTTGCTGACCCAGAGGGGATAGGACTCAATATGGTGGTAAGATGTTTGTCTACCACAGGACTTTTGAAACCATGTTAGGAGTTCATCTGACATAAGCAGCACCAGTTAATCAGAAGTTAAATATATCTCTATAGTCACTGGGTAAATAGTATAAAAGAGTTGTCAGATTCCTCAAATACTGAAGAGTATTGGATCCAACTTAATGGTATTTCTTAATCATACACTAATACACTAATCATGGTCAGAATTTTGTGCCTTAGTTTCCCTTTGTCCCAATACTCTTCCTTATGATAAGCTCCACCTGGGTGTTCCCCTCCCCACCAAGGAGCTCTGATCTCTTAGTATAAACAAAACACCATTACTTTATAAGACAAAAGATCCCATTCCATTCTATTTCCTCCAGCAAATTTCCCCCCTCTATCATTCTCACTCTCATGATAATCTTCAGTTTCTCTCAGTCTATGGACTGATTTCTTGATTCCTACAACCTTGGCCTCCTCATCCACAAAATTCCTTGATCTTCCTTGCTAGATTGCATTCTATATTTCTCTTCCCTTTTTTGGCATTTTAGTCATAAAATGCTTTTGAAGTCTAACTACAATCAGTAACTTCACTTCCTTTCCTTTCCTTCTTTTCAATTCTTTGCATTGTAGTTTCTGACCTCATTATTCAACAGGAACTGATTTCTCCAAAGTTACCAATGATTTTTTAATTGTCAAATCAAAAGATTCTCCCTCGGCCATTTACATCTTCCCTGACTTTCTTAGACACTACTGTCTACCCTCCTTTTCTAGATATTCTTTAATCTCCAGGTTTTTGTAACATTTGCACTCCCTTCCTACCTGCCTAACTACTCTCTCCATCTTTCCCAGGGTCTCTTCAATCCTTCTTTACAGTTATCTGCAGCATTTCGCCGAACAGATGGTGAGTTCCATGAGACTAAGTACTATTGTTATTGTTGCCTTTATATCACCAGTACTTCACACAGTTCCATAAAAAGGTTTTTTTTTTTTTTACAAATGGTTTTGTACTTGATTTACATAGGGAAGCTCAGAATTTCCTGCATAAAAGGAGTCTCCATACAAAAGCAGAAAAAAAATGCCTGAAGGGATTTTTAGGCAGTACCTGAAAATTCCATTTCATTGGAATAGCTTGGGCTGCGGGGGAAAGGGGCAATTAATGGATTATATTTCCAAATAACCAGAGAGAAAACCCACTCATTCACCAAGTTATCAGATCAGTACACTTACCATAGAATTTTGTCTTCATCAGTTTTCTCAGATTCAGGCTTCTTCTCAAAGGGGGATGGACCAATTTGAAGGATTGTACTACTTTGCACAGTTGTTGATTAGGCCAGAGATTCTTCAACTCAGAAACTCTCCGACACTCAGGACATGGAAAGCTATAGCCACCAGACAATTGAATGTGCTTGAGGATACAGTCTTTGCAGAAATTGTGACCACAGGCTATTGACATGGAATTTGTGAGCAACTCTAGGCAGATAGAACATTTGAGCTCTTCTGAAATACTTGAAATAAAACATGAGGCCATGATTCTTAAAAAGGAAAGAGAAGAGAACAATTGGTTATTTACACAACAATAAGTTAAGGCTTTACTGAGCAAGACAAATTCATTCCATTGATACAAGGGAGAACAACAAACTCAAGACTTCTCTCAGAGCAATTGAAAATTCAAGGAAAGAAGCTACCCCTGAGTTTGTATCATAGAACCACTCAAAATGATTTATTCAACAGAGTATTAGACATATAGACAAAAAGATCTGGATCAAATACTATCTAGGATACTTATTAGTTGTGTGTGTCTGGAAAAGTCATAATCTCTCTAAGACTAAAATTCCCTCATCTGTCAAAAAAAGAAAAGGAGAGGGAGATGGGCTATTACTACTATATGCCCATTTCTCCAGGCTGTTGTGAAGATAAAATTAGATGATATTTTAATGAATTTTGCATACTTTTTAAAAAATGGATACATAACTTTCATTTTTGGCACAGAATTGGTTTAAAATATACAATAATCATAAAATTACACATAATGAAGCAGCTACTACTCAATTCTACTGCTCTCCCTCAAAGTCTCTTTCAGTCACTAGATATCACTAGATATACCCAAGGAATACATTAAACAACTAAGTAGTGCAATAGATAAGGTACTGCACCTTTTTTATTTTATGTAATGTGATGTAATGTAAATGTAATGTTATGTAATGTAAAAAAGGTAACCTTTTTTATTTTATGACTATTTGTTTTTATTTATATGTTATTTTAATTATTTTATTTTTTAATTATTCAAATCTGGCCTCAGATATTTATTTTCCCCCATATTTTTAATCACATGTAAAGACAAATTTTGACCTTCAATTAAAAATTTTTTTTGCATTCTCAATTTCCCCCCTTCTTACCTCCCCTTTTCCTCCCCTTCCAAAAGTCAGTAATTTGATATATTATATACCCAATATAATATATAAAAGAATATTATATATTAAATATATATTTGATATATATGTGATACATAATATATGTACAATCATGATATTATATTATATATGTACAATCATGTAAAACATGTTTCCATTAGTCTTATTGTAAAAGAAAATACAAAAATGAGCTGGGAAAAGGAAATGGCAAACCTTTTCAGTATCTTTGTCAAGAAAACCCCAAATGGGCTCATGAAGAGTCAGACTTGAATGAAGTGACTCAAAAACAACAACCCCATGATATCATAGAACATTTCTTCGGAATGCCTAAATCCATGCCTGACAAAAGTGATATGACAATAATAACACTTTCCTATACCACATTAAAGTTTGCAAAATACATTAAATAATCCAGTTATTTTGATTTACTAAAAAGTCAACATTTTCAGAAATAGCCCTAACCTTTCTAAAACCTCTGATTTCAGTCTTTCCCTATGTCTGGAGCTCCTCCTCAGTTTCCCAATTTCCAAGACTAAAGAGTCTATGATGATTCTTATTTTAAGATCTTATGTAGCTCCGCCCTACTCAATTGGCCCACCTTAAGTAGTTGCTAACTTATTCTCAAAGAATTTCTTGATTACATCTCTAAACTGTGGGAGGTGTCTCTTCTTGATTCCAGCAAACCTGAAGTCCACAAGGCAGTTTTCTTTGAATTTTTAATGAAATCTATTTCATACAATGTGCTTAGTACTGAGTATGCTGAGGAGAAAAACCAAAGTCCTTGCCCTCAGAACTTATATTCTCCTGGAGACAAATAGGATAATTGTAAGCGAACACAAATTTATGGAGAGAGAGAGAGAGAGAGAGAGAGAGAGAGAGAGAGAAGAGAGATGAAGTACTACCAACTCATAACGATAAGCTTCCTCTTCAACTAGTCATTTTCCACCTCCTAGCCCAGCTCCCAGTGCAGCTCTCTGATCCACAGCTTGCTGCTAGTCCACTTTCCAATCCAGTTCCAACCCAACTCTAAATACCATGCAAAGGAACTGAGCTCATCTAAATTTAGCATTCTTGGGCATCAAGAAGCCTTCTCTTCACTCTGTACCAAGTACCCTCTCCTCTCCTCTCAGTTTTCCACCGCTAGATGAGAGAAGGGTCATTTCATCAAGAGCTATATTGCCACTAGAACCTAGTACAATACAAAGAGATATATAGACTAGAAGGGGAGAGAAGAAAGAATACATCAGCAATTGGGGAAGAAGCAACATTGAAGCTCTCTTGCTGGGGAATCCCGGATTCAGGATCACAACCCTGCAAGTCCCGACCAGGATAGTTCCAGGCACAGCATCCTCTCCATGGGTGAAATTCCAATTTGGGTATTGATCTATGAAGACTTAAATAACACAGGGAACAAAGGTGGCTAAATGGCAGCAATACTGACTTCACTTTCTTGAGAGAATCCAGAAAGGGGACCAGTCCTGCCAGTCTGTCAAGAGTTAAGCTTTACTCCTGGAGTGGCTAGTTCCGTTATATAAATAATGGTGCATTTGGCCAGAATTCACCCAGAAAGGTGTTATTCAGCAGCTGCAAAATAGGGATGAATAATAGTTCATTGTACTGCAATTACCCCATGGACAGGGAGGGAAACTGAGGGCCAAGGACTATAGAATCTTTTCCTTATACCTATATCTTTCAGCCTCACTGCAGAGATTCTCACCCAGGAATACAAGAGGAAGGAGGGCAAGGAGGTAGAAGGAAAAGAATAAACCTTTCTCAAGGACCTCCCACATGAGAGGCCTGAACAGCACTAGGCACTTTACAAAAATAATTTCATTTGTTTGCCAGCCCTCAAGGTTGGTGCTATCATTTACCCCATTTTAGAATCTAAGAACCTGAAATCGAAAGTGATTTATCAAAGATCCAAGATCAAATCTGAACTCGGGTAAAGAAAATCCAAAGGGGGCTGGAAGAGTTGGTCTTGACTGAGGAAAAAAAAAAAAAAACTAAACAGCTGTTTCTGACTTAAGGTCAAGCATTGTACCCATTCTCCAACTACATATCTCTGGCACCACGGGCCAGAAGCAAAAAGATACAAAGATGATGTGGATTAAATCTCCCTGGTACCTTAACATGATATCCAGGAAGAGAAATTAAACCTTTCCTTCAAGGACCTAGTTAGCTCCTGTCTCACACATACAAATGGAAAGACTGGGGCTTGAGCAAAAATCTTCTTGTTCTTAATTAAAAGGAACCTTTCCTCATTATTGAAGATGCCCTCATAATCTTTTCTTACCCCCATATTGTCACAGAATCCAATCTCCCAAGTCCCAAATGACAGAAATGACATGACAATAATAATACTTCCATGTAGCACCTCAAGAGTCACAAAATAATCTAGGTATTTTGATCCTCTAAGAAGCCAACATTTCTAGAAGTAACGCTTACCTTCTGCTCTCTCTCTGGCCTTCTGCTCTCTCTGGCCTTCTCCTTCCTCTGGAGCTCCAGGTCAGTTTCTAAGAAGACATATTCTGACCTGGTTTTTATCCAAGGTCTTAAGTAGCTCCACCCTACTCAGTTAACACTGTCTTAATTAGGTGTTAACACTCTCAAAAGAATAGATTGCCTTTTTTCATCTTTCTTGATTACATCTGTAATGCTGTAGGTAGTAGCCCTTGACTCTGGCAAACTGGGAAAGTCCCATTAGGCCATTTCCTTTGAGATTTTGAGACAATAAAACATATTTCATACAAGAATGGTACTTGGCACTGAGAATACTGGAGAGAAAAACATAGTGTCTGCCCTCGGGGAGCTTATATTCCCCTGGAGCTATATAACATGAACACCTTTGTTGTTGTTGTTGACACTTCTAGCCTAAAAATTCCCAGACTTGAAAGCCCTTTCCTTGCCACCTCTATACTAAGTAATTCCTCTATCTGTATGGATCTCAGTTTTAAAGTCCCTGAAAACACAGACTAGTTCACATTGTTCCCCCTTGCACTTAGCATAGTGCTTACCAGTCAGCAAGCACTTAGTAAATGTTAGTGAATCATTCAATAAAGGGGTCTCAGGTAGGAATTCACACCTGAAATGGAAGTTGAAGAAAGCTGTTCCTCCGTCATTTTTGAAGAACAACTGTATTGCTCTCCCTCAAAGTCTCTCTTAGTCCGTAGATATCCCCAAGGAATACATAAACAGTTAAGTAGTGCAATGGATAAGGTACTGCACCTAGGTAACCTTTTTTATTTTATGACTTTATTTGTTATTTATATTTTAATTATTTTATTTTTTAGTTATTCAAATCTGGCCTCAGATACTTTATTTTCCCCCATATTTTTAATCACATGTTAAAACAAATTTTGAACTTCAATTAAAAAAAAATTTTTTTTGCGTCCCTTCCTGCCTCCCTTCCTTCCCCTTCCCTCCCCTTCCAAAAGTCAGTAATTTGATATATGTTATGTATGTACAATCATGTAAAACATATTTCCATTAATCTTATTGTGAAAGAAAATGCAAAAATGATCTGGAAAAGAAAATAGCAAACTTTTCAGTATCTTTATCAAGAAAACCTCAGATGGGCTCATGAAGAGTCAGACTTAAATGAAATGACTCAAAAACAACAGCCCCATGATATCATAGAGTATCTCTTCGAAATCCCTAGCTCCTTGCCTGATGAAAGTGATATGACAATGATAACACTTTCCTATAATATTTTGAAGAGTTCAATGATCTGCATCCAAGTTACAATCAAACCTTGGTTTTTTTTTTATGAGTTTAAGACTATTGCCACTAGAAAGGGCTTGTCAGGGAGTGAACTGCTCAGTTGTTTTACTCTGATATTCCAAGTCAGGGCTTCTTAAGCTTTTTCCATTCCAGATCTCTTTTTTACCAGAGAAATTTTTTCTCCACCTGATCTCAAATCTGGGCGGAGGTGCTTCTGGAAGTATTTAGTGAAGCATATATAATATTCCATTCTCATAGAACCCCCTCTTTTCTTTTTTTTTTCTTTTTTCTTCCTTCCCTTCCTCAATGGTATTTTAACTTTGCAAATATAAAGAGAATTTTCAATATTCACCTTTATAAGATTTCATCTCCCTATTCCTTTCCTTCCTCCCTCCCCAAGAAAGAAATCAGGTTAAACATGTGTGATCATCTTAAACATATTTCCATATTTGCCATGTTGTGCAAGAAAAATCAGACCAAAAGGGAAAAAGCAAAAGCAAACAAAGAAACAAAAAAGGTGAAAATATAGTGGTCTGATCCACATTCGGCCTCGCTGGATGCCCCGAAACACCTTCAACGCCTAGTTTATTGGAATTGTCCTAAATCACTGCACTGCTGAGAAAAGATAACCCCTCACAGCCCACCATCACACCATTCTGCTGATTCTGCACTATAATGTTCTCTTGAGAACTCCAACTTTTCAAAGAAAGGAAAGAAATGTATCCATTTCCTTTTCATAAAGTGACACTAGATTGTAGATGAATTTACAAACAAAGGGTTTCACTTTCTTGAGTGAATCCAGAAGGGGAGCCAGTCCTGCCAGTCTGTCAAGAGTTAAGGTTTACTCCTGGAATGGATAGTTCCAACATATAAATAATGCTGGATTTGGCCAGAATTCACCCAGAAAGGCCTGAAAAGCACTAAGCACTTTTCAAAAATAATCTCATTTGTTTCTCAGTCCTCGAGGTTAGTGTGAATATTTCCCCCATTTTAGAATGCAAGAACCTGAAATCAAAAGTGATTTACCAAGATCTAAGATCAAATTTGAACTCAGGTGAAGAAAACTCCAAGGGGGACAGGAAGGGTTGGTCTTGACTGAGGGCGGGGGGGGGGGGGGGGGGAGAACACTGAACAGCTGTTTCTGACTTTAGGTTAAACAGTGTACCCATTCTCCACCTAGATATGTCTGGCCCCAGGGGCCAGAAGCAACAAGATACAAAGGGATGATGTGGATTAAATCTCCCTGGTACCTTAACATGATGTCCCGGAAGAGAAATGCGATCTTCAAGCTTCAGCTTGAAGAATGGACAGCCCACAATGATGAGGATTGAGAGAAGTTATCTTTGGAAGGAACTTTCCCCCAAACTGTTTGCGGATGAAGGAGATTTTTCCAGGGTGCGAGTCTCAGGGTAGAAATCCTGTAGGGATCCTTCTTCTCGATAATGCTCAGTTCGTTCCCTTTGTTTCGGTAGTTTTGTTTCATTCCCTCCCTCCAGCTCTACTACTTAACGATGCTTAGTTTTTCTTTCTTGTTGTATTTTCCTTCGAATTTCAATTTCACCATGGACTCCAAGGCCATTTAACCAATAAAGTCGTAAGAGGAACAAGAATCAAGAACTTTTCGACCTGGGGGGATTAGCTCAAATAGTAGAGCGCTCCATTAGCGTAGAGAGGTAACGGGATCCATGCCCGCATCCTCCACGCCAGTTTTTTCCTCTGGCCTGCAGGCTATGCATAGCTTAAATGGGAATATCTCTAAATGCGTCTGGGAAAAAGGAAGTCAGGTCTTCATATCACCTTCACTACCTGAAGTTCACAGATTGGCCTCTGGCTGTTAATGAGACCAAGCCAGTGTCAGATAAAGATGTGCATTATTCACCTTATAAGTGTCTTGGATATAATTCAGCAAGACAAGGTCAAAGGACACTAAGACTGTGCAGCTAATTCGCGGCTTGGAAACTTTTTCTAGGTGTAGAGCGATCTGGACGCCAGATACAGTCAGAGAAATCCGTCTTCTTCCATCATCCTCCGCTTGTACTGTGCAATGATCGTGGAAGGGCCTCGGGCCGCCGGCTACACAGCGCTTCTCTCCACTTAGAAAAGCACAAGTTCTCTCCTCAGCAAAATAGCTCCAGTACGAAATAGTGGAAACGCTGACCACGACCGAATGCGAGTCTTTCCCGCTACTCAGAGTTGGGTGTTCCTTCAAGGGAGGGAGGAGATTTCACGTCGGGGACTCACAAAAGCGCCTTGTCCTCTGGCCCAGAACAGGCCTCCCTCTCAGAAGGAGGGTTTCAGAAAAGGACTTCTCAGTCCTCCAGTGTGAGAGCCCCAGGGGAGAGAAGGGGCATGGTGGGAATGGGGTGAAAGTGGAAACCTTTGCTGAGTGCAGTGAGAAAGGAAGTTCAGCTGTGGGAGCCACTGGAGTTTCGCTCATAGCTGTCCTTCTAGGGAGTAAGAAGGGAAGGCTCAGGCAGAGGAGATAGAGAGGCTGAGATCACACTGAAACTGAAGAGTAAGATAATAGGTCTAATCTATAAGGAAAAGAGAGCACAACGAGGAATATTCATTTATTATTTTTATTATTATTCAAGGCACATATTTTAGAGACAATTCAACAAGCATTTAACGAGAATCCTCCATTGGCAAGGCTGGGGATATATTAATAATGAAGACCTTGCCTTGGATGTGATGGGGAAATCAAACAGATAAAAGTACTCCCAGAGGACTTGGGGAGGAATAGGATAATTTCCCCTCCTGTCTTCCAGGAAGGGAAAAACAGGACTACTGGAACCTGAGCTAAGCTTTCTGACAAAAACTGTAGGAGTCTGAAAGCAGAGGTGTATATGGACATTTGTAAGAAGGCCCTAAGAAGGCTCTTCCCACATATCTTCAACAGGGAGTTACATTTGGAGAAAGGTGAGTGGGAAGGGAGAGGCTTCTCACATAAACTATCTCTTTGTTGTTATGGGCCAGAACTTGAAACAAGGTGCTAAGTCACCAGAATTGATAGAGACAATGCTTATGTACTTAGTTCACACCGTTAGAGTTCACACCTTTAAGAGAGTTCACACATTAGAGTTCACACCTTTAGAAAGCATATATAAGCTAGGAGCCTCAACTAGGATTGACTTTGGGAGATTCACAAGTCAGAAGCCCACAAGCCCACTTTCGGAGGAGATTCATTCCAACTTCCACCATTGTGCTGGCTGCAGGCTTTGGATTCAGAAGGAGCTAGAGACAGAAGCTGGAAGAGACAAAGGACTAGCTGTAAGCGCTCTAGGAACTAAGGAGAGAGATAGGCCTCTAAGAAAGCTAACTGGGCTATTTTGAAGGAAACAATAAAGAATCTGAACTTTTAGGTCCTGGCTGCATTTGGGGTTATTACTCTGAATTGAAAGGAAGAATGCCTCCAGAAGTACCCCAAGAAACTTGCTCACCAGAGAACATTATATTTTAGAGAAAAGAATATCGCACTTTGTGGGGAAGAGTGCCCCAAGTCTTTGTTCTTCACCCCCTGCCTTCCCCTAAGACTGTCCAGAGAGGACTGGGAGGTAGTCTGAAAAAGGCTATCAAAGATTCTGTTCTCCATGTGTAGGTTGCTTCAATTGTTTGTCCTCTTAGCAGAAGATCCTAGACTCATCATTGCAGGACAAAGTTTGCTTTTCTTGTTCCATCTCTTCTTCTATTATAGGATCCTATGATACTAACCCGCAAACTTGAGTGCCCTCTCTATTCAGTGGCTATAGATCAATCCTCCTGATCCCAGATTATATGTAAATTGATTGGAAGAATTGATTGAAATGGGGTAGGGGAGATTCATAATTTTATTTTTGATTGTTCTGGGAATTAAGAATGACAGATCATACATTAACTAGCAGGAGCTAGTGAGATGCATTGTTCAATTGGCTTTTTTTTAATCACTTTATACTCAATACAATCCCATTTCCATATTGCTTCAATAATTCCTTGATAATAGGATATGGGAGACAAGGTGAGGAAGGACACCACATCAACACATTCTGAAGTTACATTTTGTATTCTGCAGAAACCAGGGCCTGAAATTCTATACCTAAAGAAGTAAGCTTTTGAGGGGAAGGGCTATTTTTAACTCTTCTTTGTCTCCCTGTTCTTTAGCACAGTATCCAACACATCAGAAACCCTAACTAAATACTTGTTAACTTGGGGAGGAACAGAAAGAAATAGTGACCCTGCTACTTACCTCCTGTTTAATCTTGAACAAGATCCTTTCATTCTCTGGGCCTCAGATTCCTTATCCATGAAATGAAATAATCTCCCATTTTAAATCTCAAATTGATAGGTTACTTATAATCCTATTGATCACAGATTAACTATAAAATATTCTATATTACATGGTACATACTTGAAGGGAGAGGCAAAACAAAGTACTGTATGAAGTCTCAGCAAATTGGAGGGAACAAGGCTGGCTTCCTGGAGAAGGTGGCAAATTTAGAGTTGTGTTGTAAAGGTCAGAGAGAAATCCAACTAGCCAATAGTGAAAAAAGCCAATTTTAAAAATACACATAAGGGAACAGCAGGAAAGTCAAACATAGAAAAACAGACAGTTATAAAGTCAAATTGAATTTTAAATTGTTGATTTTAATCAATTGTTGAACTAAAAAGAAAATCAAGTTATGATTAATAAATATTTACCATTTCATGAAAAATCCTTTTTTTTAAATAGCTTTTTATTAACAAGTTATATACATGAGTAATTTTACAGCACTGACAATTGCCAAACCTTTTGTTCCAATTTTTCCCCTCCTTCCCCTCATCCCCTCCCCCCAATGGCAGGTTGACCAATACATGTTAAATATGTTAAAGTATAAATTAAATATAATATATTTATATATAATATATATATAAATGTATATATAATATACATGTCCTAACAGTTATTTTGCTGTACAAAAAGAATTGGACTTTGAAATAGTGTACAATTAACTTGTGAAGGAAATCAAAAATGCAGGCGGACAAAAATAGAGGGATTGGGAATTCTATGTAATGGTTCATAGTCATCTCCCAGAGTTCATTTGCTGCATATAGCTGGTTCAATTCATTACTGCTTTATTGGAACTGATCTGGTTCATCTCATTGCTGAAGATGATCCATCTTCAGAATTGATCATCGATCCGTCCATCAGAATTGATCATCATATTGTATTGTTGTTGAAGTATATAATGATCTCCTGGCTCTGCTTGTTTCACTCAGCTTCAGTTCATGTAAGTCACTCCAGGCCTTTCTGAAATCCTCCTGCTGGTCATTTCTTACAGAACAATAATATTCCATAACATTCATATACCATAATTTATTCAACCATTCTCCAATTGATGGGCATCCACTCAGTTTTCAGTTTCTGGCCACTACAAAGAGACCTGCCACAAACATTCGTGCACATACAGCTCTCTTTCCCTTCTTTAAGATTTCTTTGGGATATAAGCCCAGTAAAAACACTGCTGGGTCAAAGGGTATGCACAGTTTAATAACTTTTTGAGCATAGTTCCAAATAGCTCTCCAGAATGGCTGGATGCATTCACAATTCCAACAATAATGTATCAGTGTCCCTGTTTTCCCACATCCCCTCCAATATTCTGCATTATCTTTCCCTGTCATTCTAGCCAATCTGACAGGTATGTAGTGGTATCTCAAAGTTGTCTTAGAAAAATCCTTTTTTTACTGTTTTACTTTCTGTAAAGAATTGTCCATTTGTGTGTGGGGAATCAACCTGGATGATCAAAGGAGAAATTGAGACAGAGCTCCAAGCCAAAATCGTACTTTATTAGAAGAGTCTGGCTCCCCTCCAACCAAGTGGACCCCAAACCTTTTTCTCTTATCTAAGGTATCATGTAGAGGGCTGAAACTCCAAAAAGGTAGGCTTGAATCAGACAACTGAGCACTTAAGGCTAATATATATTCCATGTGAGACAATGACAATGTATATAGATACATATTTAGATAAGATGATGATGTGATGACTCTCATCATTGGTGCTTGCTGAATATTTGGTGTTGAGATAATTGTAGGCAAGAATTGGAAGGCAGAGGAGAGAAGCCAGAATCACTTGGTAGCAGGACAAGGAAGAGAGAAGCTGGAGACTCTGGACTCCAAAATCCAGGCTACATCTTTGTTAAGCAGTGGGGCAGCTTGCCTGTCTCCTTCACTTCTCCCCTTAAAAACCAAGGACTTTGATTTATCCTGACTCTAGCTGACCCTGAGGCCCTCCAGGAAGCTAGCCCTTATTTTATTTATTTATTTTTTTTTAAATTGCCTTTTATTTACAGGTTATATGTATGGGTAACTTTACAGCATTGACAACTGCCAAACCTCTTGTTCCAATTTTTCCCTTCCTTCTCCCCACCCCCTCCCCCAGATGGCTTGATGACCAGTAGATGTTAAATATATTAAAATATAAATTAGATACACAATAAGTATACATGACCAAACCATTATTTTGCTGTACAAAAAGAATCAGACTCTGAAATATTGTACAATTAGCCTGTGAAGGAAATCCAAAATGCAGGTGGGCAAAAATAGAGGGATTGGGAATTCAATGTAATGGTTTTCAGTCATCTCCCAGAATTCTTTCACTGGGTGTAACTGGTTCAGTTCATTACTGCTCCATTGGAACCGATTTGGTTCATCTCATTGCTGAGGATAGTCAGGTCCATCAGAATTGGTCATCATATAGTATTTTTGTTGAAGTATATAATGATCTCTTGGCCCTGCTCTTTTCACTCAGCATCAGTTTGTGTAAGTCTCTCCAGGCCTTTCTGAAATCATCCTGTTGGTCATTTCTTACAGAACAATAATATTCCATAATATTCATATACCACAATTTATTCAGCCATTCTCCAATTGATGGGCATCCACTCAGTTTCCAGTTTCTGGCCACTACAAAGAGGGCTGCCACAAACATTCATGCACATACAGGTCCTTTTCCCTTCTTTATGATCTCTTTGGGATATAAGCCCAGTAGTAACACTGCTGGATCAAAGGGTATGCACAGTTTGATAACTTTTTGAGCATAGTTCCAAATTGCTCTCCAGAATGGTAGGATATATTCACAGTTCCACCAACAATGTATTAGTGTCCCTGTTTTCCCACATCCCCTCCAACATTCCTCATTATCTTTCCCTGTCATTCTAGCCAGTCTGACAGGTGTATAGTGGTATCTCAGAGTTGTCTTAATTTGCATTTCTCTGATTAATAATGACTTGGAGCATCTTTTCATATGACTAAACATAGTTTCAATTTCTTCATCTGAGAATTGTCTGTTCATATCCTTTGACCATTTATCATTTGGAGAATTAGTCCTTACTTTATAATATCACCTTCTTTCTGGACTCTTTTTATAGGTTTACAAAAGTGCTAAAATAGGACATTTCATTGATTACCATGCAATGCATAGGCTAAAATATAAGTATCAGCAGGGTCACAGATGGGCAAGATGGACAGTACAGGAAATATTTCTGACTAGATGGTCATAAGATGGATGATTTGCCCTTTGGGCTAAGTATGCAGAGATGGAGCATTCTGCTGATCATGAGATGGACAAGCCATCCCTTAGATTGGAAAAGTGGAAAGTGCATCCCAAAAAAAACTTCAGTGGCAAGGAAAATTGTTTTATTAGTTTCCATCACTACAATACTGTTTATGAGGATACAGTGTGATTTCCAAAGACTGAAATTTTATTCTGGAAAAAAAAGGATCTTTTTCCCTTTGAACTTCTAGTAAGATGTCAGAGTTAATTTTTATGACCTAATTTTGGCTCCCCTGAACCATCTCAAAAGAGTTACAAATATGCCAAATTTTAAAAGGAGAACAATTATCAAAAAGAGCCCCTTATGGAATGGGAAATAGACAGAAATCAAAGAAGCAGGAATTCTGTCATAGAAACATAGATTAAGAGGTAAAAGAATTCACCTAGTTCAATCCTACTTTTCAGATAATATTTCTGAAGTGATGCAGAATAACAAAATAAAACTAAAGAATATAAGTAACATGCTTTTGAAACTTAATACTCCAGTTCTTCATACAATGGCAGGGAGAGTCCCTGGAAAAATGATTGGGACAACTTTCTAAGTTCTCAAGAGTACCCCTGAAGAGCTATGCTCTTTGACCTCCCAACAGTATGCTTCCCAATAACATTCAGAGAATACACTCAGTTCTTAGCAAGTTGAATTACTCAAATAGATGGTGAGAAGAATAACAAATCATTTCCTAGTTATGTTCACCCCAAACCTAGAGTACAGTTTTTTACAGATACAGAAAAGGAACGAGGATAGAGGGGGCACAGATTTGAAAGAACAATGGTAGTGAGTACATCTAAAGCACCTCACATCTGGAATTTCAGGATAAATTCAATTTAGAGCATGGTGTCAATGACTGATGAGTAATTTTGCTATTTAAAGTTGGGGTGACTCTTTGCCGTGACAGTCATAGAATTTAATTGAGATGCCTGTTTTTTTATTTATTTATTTATTTTTAACAAGTGAGGAAATTTAGGCAATGGGGATTAAGAGAGTCATTATTCCTATTGTTCCATGGACAGATTCTAGTTTCTACACCTTTTAAAATCCATAGTTTTTTGGAGTGTTGCTATTGTTCCTCTGGTTATGTTCATGAGATTTTTAATCAGATTAAAATCTACAAATTTGTTTGTTATGACATTGGTTTTGTGGTATAAATTATTTTTTGATTGTCCCTACTTAACTGTATATTTGTTTATATATGTCTCATTAAAAAAAAAATCAGGTTTCTGAAAGATAATGATAAATGTTTGAGGGTATGTGTTTAAACTGGGACACCAATACCTTTTTGGTGGAGTTACAAACTGATCCAACCATTCTGTAGAACAATTTGGAACTTTGTCCAAAAGACTATGAAATTGTGCATACCCTGTGGATCCAGCAGTGTCTTTACTGGGTCTGTATACCAAAGAGATCAGACAAAGGGGCAAAGGACTCACATGTACAAATATTTTTGTAGTAGCCTTTTTTGAGATGGCAAGGAACTGGAAACTTAGTGGATGCTCATCAGTTGGGAATGGCTGGATAAATTATGGTGTATGAATGGTATGGGATATTATTGAATATTTAGGAAATTCAGCAGGATAATTTCAGGAAGGTTTAGACAGACTTATATGAACTGATGCTAAGGGAAAGGAGTAGAACAAAGAGAAAATTGTACACAGCAATAAGATTATATAATGATCAACTCTGATGGACTTGGCTGTTTTCAATAATGAGGTGATTCAGGCCAGTTGCAAGAGACTTCTGATGAAGAGTCATCTGCATCCAGAGAGAGGACTATATGTATTACAACATAGTATTTTCACCTTTGTTGTTGTTATTGTTGTTTGGTTGCTTGTTTTTTTCTCTCATTTTTTTCCCTTTTTCATCTGATTTTTCTTGTACAGCATGATAAATGTAGAAATATGTTTGAAAGAATTGCACATGTTTAACCTATATTGGATTACTTGTAGTCTAGGAGAGGTTGGAGGTGAGGAGATAGGGAAAGAGGGTTTTGCAAGGGTGAATGTGGAAAATTAGCTGTGCATGTATTTTGAAAAATAAAAAGCTATTATTTAAAAAATCAATATCCTCATTTTGTTCACCAAAATACAATTTGATCATATACTTTTATTAAATCAACATTGGACCATTAACACTTCTTTGGCTGACTTCCCCGTCATGTGCAGTACATTGCCTGAATATTTCAAAATAAGACAAATTTCTCCCTGCTCCCAAAGTGATATAAAAGTACCAAAAAGTGATCTTGACATTTGAGTCAGGGACTGGGTTTCTTTCTAAAAGAAATCTCCAAGCAAGTCATAAGACCATAAGGTCATGGTTATGCATGTTCTGGGGTTTCTGCAGCCTCATCTGGTACTGGGTCAATGATCAGAACATTTTCATTCTTGAAGCCAAGGCCTATGGAAAATATAGGGAAGAGAGGCTCTGAAAACGAGCTGGTGAATATATAGATGAGGCATCTAGTGTCTACATCATAAAACATTATGTTTCCTGCCTCATAGTCCAAAAAGATCCCCACCTTGTAGAGCTTCCTTGGTATGCGAATGCTTCTCCTAGGCATGGTACAGACAATATATGTTTCTTGTCTTAGGCTCAAAAGCCAATGTCCAGTAGAAGGAGATGGTGAAACTTTTCCCTTTCTTTTTATAGACTTATTACAAAGACCAACATCCCAAGCAGAACTATTTCCCACTGTCACCTCCCAATAATGTCTCCCAGACATGAAGCTCTGAGTTGCTAGAATAGCACCACATGGATTAGATTTCTTCCAAAGCAACTTCTTCCATTTATCTTTTCTTCTTATTGTTTTCATATCTGTGGACAAAACAATTCCAGGACAGGCAGTTTCAGGATCCAGAAAGATTTCCTCTAGAGAAACAAAGAAATATCAGCAGTTATAGGGAGTTGGTGTAAAAAATCCCTAACTAGAACAACCCAGTTCAATAAAAAAAGAGTGGTTGAGATTTTTATGGATATTTAGAAAGCAATGAATAAGAAACCCAAAATCTCATATCAATTTAAGAACTCAAGGGAGCCATTGTCCATACATAGAATTGTTTAGGAAGGTCACTATAAAGCTAAGATGTCCTGAAGGTTCAGAGATCCATCAAATAGAAGGAAATAGTCCACATTCTATCAGAAGATCTTAGATTCTATGGAGTTTGGAATTTTATCTAATGTTTTAGTGCATTCAGGCTTCCTTTCTATAAAGGGCTCTTTCTGTTGGCAGAAGATGATTTCCTTGATATTAGGCACCATAATAATGCTTTAAGTTGCAAATTTCATGTGTTTCATTGCTGTTAGTGTTCTGCAAGTCCAAATAACCATTGTCTTTACTTTTGATAGCACCCTGCAGATTCTAGAAACCTGAGCTGGGGAGGGGAGGAAGTACCAAGTGATTGTATTTCTAGATGACCAGATATAAACTTATTCTCCAAGTATCAGTGTCACACAGGTCACTACACTTACCAAAGAATTTTCTCCTGATCACATCTCTCAGCTTCCAGTTCCTAGTCATGTGAAGTGTGAGCAGTTTGAAGGATTGTGCTATTGTCCCCAGTTGTCGATTAGGCCGGGTATTCTTCATACACTTCTTGTGACACTTAGGACATCGAAATCTGGACTTCGAAGTCTTGATCATGAGTGCATGGATACATCCTGCACAAAAATTGTGACCGCATTCTATAGATGTGGGGCATGTGAAGAAATCTAGGCAGATGGGGCACTTCAGCTCTTCCCAGAGGTTTGAAATAAGATATGATGCCATGACTTTACAAAAAAAAAAAAAAAAAAAGGAAAAGAATCAATCATTTCATAATATTAACTTAATACAATAATCAAGCTGTCTAGGGAAATCCATTATATGAGTATAGGTAAGGATTACAAGCCCAAGATTTTTCTCAGCAAATTTGAATATAATCTTTTAGAAGGAAAATGGAAATTTAATGAAATAGAGGACTTCCATGCATTCTTGGTGAAAAGAGCAAAGCTGAATAACATAGCATCTAAATTATTGGAGGAAAAGCAAGAAAGGAAAAGGAATTATAAGTCAAATTCCAAAACTGGGGAAACTGATAATAGAAAAAAGAAAGCATAGGGTTGAGGGAAAGAGTGTGGGAAAAGGTTGGCCCTAAAGTAGTCTCTCTCTCTCTCTCTCTCTCCTCTCTCTCTCTCTCTCTCTCTCTAACTTTGTTTCTCTTTCTGTTTCTCTCTTCTCTTCTTTCCCACGATAGAAGATCTCATTCACTCTGTTATGTTGTCTCATACATTCTCACATCTGTTGCTCTCTTATTTCTATTTCCTTTTGCTTTAAACAAATGAGTTTATGCAGTGCTTCCTAGGCTTGTTTATTATGTTTATTATGTTCCTGGTATTTGGTGGGAAAGGTAATAATCCTTAGATATATTGTTTGGGGCATTCTTTCCTTAAGGGATAGTAATTAGAAACTTAGTTTGAATCTAGAAATTATTTCCACCAGACTAACAATATATAATGGCACAAAAGCATAATTCTATTTTGGTAACTTTTCCCTGTAAAGAGCAGAATGGCAAGCCTTTGGCAGTAACCTTCTACCTCTTCTACTGGTAAGAATCATACATCTCTAGGAAAAGATTGAGCAAAGAGAGTTTGCAATATTTATTTACATCTTCCTCAAAGCCACATTTAGAGAGATCTTTGTAGGTAACACACACAATCCATACCCCCTCTTCTTGTTATGTAGAGGAGAGTCAGGGTGCCCATTGGCCTTCAGGGCCTTATTCAAATTTTCTTATGGAAGACACTTACTGGAAAAATCAGACACTCATGAAGATCTCATTCATCCTTCTCTAGAGAAGAAAATCATGAGCATTACTCACGATTTGGGAGAACAAAAGACCTGGACTTTGTCCTCTGGACTTCATCCTCATTTATTCAGACGACTGAGGTCAATAGGAAGGTTACCTTTGTTTTAAATTACCTCGTGAATTATTATTTTTTCGGGAATTATTATTTTTTTTTCTTCAATAGTATTTTGTCACTCCAAATATATGTAAAGACAGTCTTCTATTCCCCTTTGTGAGACCCTGTGTTCCAAGTTTTTCTCCCGGAATTCCTTACTCTTCCACCCAAGACATCAATGAGGACATATTCACAGAGTACGATCTGACTGGATCATTGAGTTTAATCTCTAAACTCTATCTCTAATCTCTAAACAAATTTCTCTTTTTGCTATTTAAAACCCTTTACAACATCTTTCCCGATATCCCTTTATGGGTTATTTCCCACCCAGCACCACATAGTTCAAAACCAAAGATCTTTTTTCAATTCCCCTATCCTATAATCCATTTCTTTCTCACTTCTTAAAATGACTAATTTTTAGTCAGCTACTCTGGAAAATAATTTGGAACTACATGTAAAGGGCTATAAAACCGTATATACCCTTAAAAAAGCAATACCACTACTAGGTCTGAATATCAACGGGATCAAAGAGAAGAAAAAAGGACCTATATGTACAAAATATTTATCACAGTTTTTTGTTTTTTGTTTTTGTTGTTGATGGTGGTGATGGTGGTGGTAAAGAACTAGAAATTGAGGGGATTCCCATAAGTTGGGAATGGTTAAACAAGATGTGGTATATGATTATGATAGAATACTATCATGCTTTAAGAAATGACAAAGGGGAAGGTTTCACAAAAACCTGGTTAGCCTTACATGAGCTGATGCAAAATGAAGTGAGCAAGAACCAGAAAAGCATTGTACAACAATACTGTAATAATGATCAAGTATTACAGTTAGCTAGTGTGATGAAGAAAATGATCCCAAACCATTCCAAAGCACCCATGATACAAATGCTATTACTCTCCAAAGAGATATCTGATGAACTTTGAGTAGAGATTAAAGCATATTTTTCCTTCTTTTTTTCAAGAATAATATATTTTGGAAAACTTCAAGTGTATAATGGGTACATAATGCTTGCCTTCTTAGTGGATGAAGGAAGGACAAGAGGAAAAGAATTTGAAGCTCAGTTTAAAAAAAATGAATGTTAAAAAGTTTTATTACTTGTTTATATCATTATGTTATTTATCACTTTGTTTTCAAAACTCTTCTAAAAGACCAATCTCTTCATGATGGTTTTGCTGATTTTCACCAACTGTCACCTCCCTATTCACCTCTAGTGGCTCCTTAATCCTTTCAAGATAAACTAGGAATTTCTTTGTTAGCCATACTAAGCCCTTCACAGTCTATACACACACACACACACATACACACACACACACAGAGAGAGAGAGAGCCATAACCACCCCTTTCCATTTTTACACTTTATACCATCCCCCCACCCACACACACACATGCTCTTTGATTCAATGGCACCCTCTTCTCACACTTGACACTCCATCTTCTGATTCCAGAAGACTGTCCTCTAAACCTGTAAGGATCTCCCACCCTGTCATCTCCTAGGTTCCCTAACTTCCTTCCTGTACCAGCTAAATATCATCTGTAGGAAGCCTTTTCCTATCTCATTTAATGCTGATGACTTGCCTCAATTGGTTATCTCCAATTTATCTTACATAGACTTCCATTATATGTAGTTGTTAGATTAGAAGGTCCTTGAGAGCAGGAACCCTTTTTCCTTTCTTTGTAATGCTAGTTCTTAGCATGGTACTTAGTAGTAGCCACTTAGTAAACACTAGGTAACTGACCACCTGTCTAGACAAAATTATCTTGTATTTGTTTTTCTTCTTTTTGATCTAGACAGAATACTATAATATTCTTAATAATAACCATTAAATGAGTTAATTTTTTTCTTTGTTTTCTTTTTATCTCCTAAGGAATATTTTTAACAAGAATGTGATTCAAAGTTTTCCAAATGTATCTTTTCTAATGTGTCTCAGCTTGCACTAGTGTAGACCTTGTGTTTATTTTTTATTGATATTTTATATACTTAAATGGGAAACTATTGATTCCCCTAAAAAAGAGTAAGTTCCTTGATAACAGGGACTGTTTTATTTGTCTTTGTATTATCATTGCCTAATTTATCATATACATATATGTATCATATATTGTTATTGAAAGATTGACGATTGTTGGATTCACCTGCTGGAGGAGAGGCGGGGAAACAGAGAAAAGGGTAAAGCAAAGGTGTTGTGCTTGGTGAGCAGCTCCCCATGTTCAGAGACTTGAGTGAAAGATAATGGGGGATGTCAAGAAGCTTTTAAGATGTAAAATAAGAGAGAAGATGAAGCTCATACAAGGACCTGTGTTTCATGAGTAAAATATGAAGTAAGGTTCTCTGAAAAGAGAGAGTGAACGAAAGCTTGTGTAAACAAGAGAAGTTTAGGAACAGTCTAGGTGGAAAGCGAAAAGAAAGATTGCCTTGTTGGTCCCAGGAGATAGTAGTTTTAATCAAACTTTTGATTTCATCAAAATAGGGAGGTCTTGGTGAAGGACTTCTACAAATGAACCTTTTCAATAATTGAATCTGAGAGCTGACTAAGAGACATGGAAGTTAAGGGTTTTGCCCTGGATGAAACAGTCAGTACAAGGAAGAGGTAGGACTTGATCCCAGAGTTCTAGATTCAAAGGAGAACCCCTCTCTCCACTCATTCACACTAGTTCCATATTTTCTCATATTATCCCAATTGTTTTCTTTGGGTTATTGTGTGGTTTTTCTTCTTTAAAATAATAATATGAAGGTTCTCTCTGGGAGCAGGTTTCTTGGGGAGGTTTTCTGGAGGCAGCCTTTGTTTCAGTTAAAAGTAATAATCACCCAAATGCAGCCAGCTGATAAAATGCAAATATTTATTTTCTCCCTCCAAAATAGCCTGGTTAGTTTTTCTTAGAGGTCTATCTTTCTGCTTGGTTCTGAGAGCTCTTGCAGCTTTGTCCTTTGCTTCTGCCTCTGCTTTCTTCAGCCCTCAGCCAGCACCAGGTGGAAGAGGCAATGAATCTCTCTCACACCAGAGAGAGGACTTGTGGGCTTCCTCTCAGAATGCTCCTCTCCTACCTCCTCCAAGCTCTAAGAGCTTTCTCTATATATATGATCTCCCAAAGGTCGACTCCTCCCGAGGGAGGGATTAAGGGAGGTGTGAATTTGGATATCTCATACTAAACCCTGAAATCTCCCAAACTTATGAACTCCAATGAGTACTTAAATACTTCTTGCTTATATGAGCTCTCTAAAGGTGTGAACACAAGCATTGTTTCTATCAGTTGTACTTAGTACCTTGTTTCCAGTTCTGGCCCATAACATCTCCTCCTAGGATCAGATCAATCATACTAAACCATGCTAAATTAGATAATTATTGTTTCTATCAAGTCTAATGACTTAACACTTTGTAAAGATTCCAACAAGTTATAATCTCAAGATTATAAATTCTTTGAAGCCAAGGTTAAGATCGTATACCAGTTCTATCTGCTACCTCATGGATCTTTTCATAAGATAACAGATTTGTAGTGGGCCCAGGCAACAGGGTTGCATAGCTTCCTCCAGAAGCAAACATATGAGTTGAAACAGAGGAAATAGGTAGGAGAAATAGTCTGGGGTTGGAGTCTCTCAGGGCACTCTTTTAGAGGGAAAGTCCCTTTCAGGATTTAGCCTGTTAACTAAGGGCATACCCCAAACTAGGAGGAGTGCTCCTTTTCTACTGGGTAACCCCGAGTTCCACTAAGGAACCTGTCTTTTAGATGCTCTCTCAACTCTATTCCATATTTACCATTTCTGGTGTCTTATGTATCCCTTCATTTTGTCTGTAACCTATTCCCCTAAATACCTTTCGCCAAAGAGAATGGCCATTGGGAATTTTTCACCTAACTGAAGTCTACTACTTTTTGGTGCCTACCATCATCTGGTGTCTACACCACTCACATCACAGTGATCCAAGACAACTGGATGGACTTGGGATAGAAAATACCATCCCCACCCAGGGAGAAAACTATGCAAGGTGAATGAAGATGGAAGCACAGTATTTTCACCTTTTGTTCTGTTTTTTTTTTTTTTTTTTCCCTGTGGTTTTCCCCTTTTGGTTTTAATTTTCCTGCACAACATGTACATATTGGGAAAGGGGATGGTAAGAGAGGAAGAGAGAAAAAACTTAGGAACTCAAAATCTTACAAAAATGAATGTTGAAAACTATCCTTA
The DNA here is from genome assembly GCF_902635505.1 of Sarcophilus harrisii. NCBI lineage: Eukaryota > Metazoa > Chordata > Mammalia > Dasyuromorphia > Dasyuridae > Sarcophilus > Sarcophilus harrisii. The sequence goes on from NC_045426.1 coordinate 337,204,747, forward strand.
CATATTTGCAAAAATAAAATACTATTGAGAAAGAAAAGAAATGGCACTGATAACTTGCTCCACCCAGGATTGCCAGGAATAATAAATATATTATTCTTGAAAAAAAGAAAAGGAAAACCTTTAGTTTTTTTAAAAAACAAAACAAACAAAAAATCCACAGTATCTATGAAGCACAAAAAAGAGAGGGCAATAAAATGAGGTTTGTCTATATAGTCTAGTGGAGAGAGTGCTGGATTTGGAGTCAGGAAGGCCACTGGAAGTCTCCAGCAGGTCAAGACTGGGGCTTGAGCAAAAATCTTGTTCTTAATTAAAAGGAATCTTTTCTCATTTTTGAAGATGCCCTCATAATCTTTTCTTACCCCCATATTGTCACAGAATATCTCCTTGGATTCCCAAGTCCCTACCTGACAGAAGTGACATGACAATAATAATACTTCCATGTAACATCTTAAGAATCACAAAATAATCTAGGTATTTTGATCCACTAAGAAGCCAACATTTCTGGAAGTAACACTTACCTTCTGCTCTCTCGGGCCTTCTCCTTCCTCTGGAGCTCCAGGTCAGTTTCTAAGAAGACAGATTCTGCCCTGGTTTTTATCCAAGGTCTTGAGTAGCTCCACCCTACTCAATTAACCTTGTCTTAAGTAGGTGTTAACACTCTCAGAAGAATAAATTGCCCCTTTTCATCCTTCTTGATTACATCCCTAACACTGTAGGTAGTGGCCCTTGACTCTGGCAAACTGGGGAAGTCCCATTAGGCAGTTTCCCTTGAGACTTTGAGACAATAAAACCTAATTCATACAAGAATGGTACTTGGCACTGAGAATACTGCAGAGAAAAACCATAGTGTCTGCCCTCGGGGAGCTTATATTCCCCTGGAGCTATATAATATGAACACCTTGGTTGTTGTTAACACTTCTAGCCTAAAAATTCCCAGATTTAAAAACCCTTTCCTGTCCACCTCTATACTAGGTCATTCCTCTATGAGTATGGATCTCAACTTTAATATCCCTGAAAACACAGACTAGTTCACATTGTTCCCCCTTGCACTTAGCACAGTGCTTACCAGTCAGTAAGCACTTAATAAATGTTTGTCAGTCATTCAATAATAAGGTCTCAGATAGGAATTCACACCTGAAGTGGAAAGCTGTCGTTCCTCCTTCATTTTTGAAGAAGACCAATGCTATGCTTGACTTCAATGAGAACTGGATTTAAGTGAGGCAAAGTTGCATAAAATCATCAGTCTTATTCTTTCTTCCAGAATCATTGAAGTTGAGTAGAAAGTCAAAAATCAGGACTACTGATGGTCCTTATGTAGTGGACAATCTCAATGTTTTCAGTGTCTGACCAAGCTGTTAGCACCTGCTTCAACTGCCTTTACAATCATTGAAATAAATTGTTTTTATCTTCCCATTTGCCATGATGGGAGTCTTCTATGTTTGGTGTAGACATCTCCCTAATTCCCCCAAAGATTTGAGATCTATTAATTATCCTCATCCTAATTTAATCTGTATGATGAGATCATTTTATCAGAGTGTAGCTACTGCATTGCTACAGCTTCTTGGGGCCACGTGTGAGCCGAAGGAAGCTAGACATTTAACAAATGGGTATTTGTTATGGACAATTTAAATGAATGGACAAATAAGGTCAAGGGAGGATTCAGTGTAGAGAGGGTGAAATACCCCTTCAACCTCCCTTAATCAGAAATGACTGAGAAAAGATCAGTTCTGAATATATTAAGCAATGCATACTATTTGTCTGAAAAATAAGGACCAAAACTTCTTAAATATAGCTCAAAACCTTGTATGGGGTCATGTAAAATATGAAATTTACACATGAAATGTGTAATATATGTAATATTATTTAAAATATGTGTTTTTATCATTAAAAATGTAAGTTAAAGAACAAAGTAAATCCCTCACTGTTAGTCATGATGGTTGCCATAGTTTTATCTTATTTGAAAGGTTCAGAAGATTTTAAGTTTTATTCTTATTTAATATTCACATTACATTTAAATTTTTTCTATTTTTAAAAAGAGAAAAACAGTCAAGTAAAATTAACACATTGATGTTACATGAAAGGAGAATCAATATTTCTCAACATTCTCCTATCTTTTTTAAAATTAAGAGAAATCAGTTTTCTCACTCTTATCCTCACTGCTTTAGAGAAAAATTTAATTGTAACAAATATGCATAAGAAATTGCCACTACATGCAATGGTTGAATTTTTTTAAAATACGTCTCAGTCTATATTCTGAGTTTTTCTTAGATGGATAGAATGTTTTACCACCAGTCTTTTAGGATCACAGATAGTCTTTTTATTGATCAGAGTTCATTTGGCTTTCAAAGTTGCTATCTCGCCCCCCCCCCCCATCCCCCGCCAGTGTTTTATTGTATAAATTCTTTCCCTAGTTACAGTCATTTCATTTTAAATCACTTTATAAGAATCTTCAAAATTGTTTATTTATATAATGTTGATGAAAGGGAATAAACTTTTTTTTTCTGATTCTGCTTATTTTGCTACATTAATTTCAGAAACTTTTTCCTTTTAAACAATAATAGTTTTTATTGATTCTTTCTGTTTCTTACATGATCATAGTGTCCCATGTATGGTATCTCCCCCCTCCCAACTCTCCCTCAGAGTCATTCCATAAACCAAATAATGGTTTGTTTGGCTTTTAGAGAGGGGGGAAAGCAGCATAGTTGATCAGTAGACTGAGAAAACTCCAAAATATATGCAGCATAAAACATCTGTGGATCTCCCATTGCCACCAAGTTATAGATCGGAAATGTCTTCTCTTATGTTTTCATTTGAGTCTTACTTGATCTTTATAATTTTGTTATGTTTACTTTTGATTCTTGAGTGGGTCATGGTCCTTTCCATCTGTCTTTTGGAAATAAACTTCCTCATTCTTGAATTTTTTAAACTCACATAGTTTATGGAGCAAATTCTGTCTCTTGACTATTGACCTTCAATCTATCTTATACTGACCTCCCCCTTGTATGCAGTTCCTTGCATGAATATTACAAAATAACAAAACTCCCTGCTCCCAAAATGAAGTTCATCACAACATAGAAGGAGAAAAGTCATGTATGGTAGTCACAGGCTGGGCTCCTCTCTGAAGGAAGTTTCCAGGCAAATGTCATACTCATCCTCTAGGGTTTCTTCATCCTCATCTGATATTGGGTCTATCGACAAAATATTTTCATTCTTGGAGTTGAGGCCGATAGAAAATATAGGGATGAGAGGCTCTAAAAAGGAGCTAGTGAATGTATAGATATGACATCTCCTGTCTACATCATAAAACACTATATCTCCCATGCCATAATCCAGAAAGATCCCCACTTTGTAGAGTTTCCCTGTTAAGGGAATTCTGGTCCTAGGTATGGTACAGATTAGATAATAACTTTGTCTCAGATTCAAAAGCCAGTATCCAGTAGAACAACATGATGCAACTATTCCCTTTCTTTTTACAGAGTTCTCACAAAGACCAACATCCCAAGCAGAACTGTTTCCCACTGTCACTTCCCAATAATGTCTCCCAGACTTGAAGCTCTGAGTTGCTAGAACAGGACTACTTTGATCAGATTGTTCCACATCACAATACAACTTCTTCCATGCATTGTTTCCTCTCATTGTTTTCCTATCTGCGGATAAGATGATTCCAGGATGGGCAGTTTTAGGATCCAGAGTGATTTGCTCTAAAGAAACAGAAAAATCAACAGTTTTAAGCAATTATTACATAAAAGTCCCCAAGCAGGGGTCATTAAAAAGAGAATGGCTCAGATCTTGATGGATACTAAGAAGGCAATTAATAGAAGAAACCCAACATCTCAATGGCTTTAGGGACTCAGGGGCTCATTGTCCATCCACAGCAATATTTAGGAGAGTCACTACAAGCCCCAAGTATCCCTGAAAAGGTGAAGAGGTCCACCAAGTAGATGAAGATAGGTCCATATTCTACCACAAGAACTTAATTAAATTCCATAGAGTTTGGAGTTTATCTAATGTTTCAGGGCAATCAGGCTTCATCTCTATGAAGGGTTCTTTCTGTGGGCTAAAGATGTTTCACTGAGATGAGACACCATAATGTCTTGAGATGCAAATTTCATGTGTTTCACTACAGTCAGTAAATGTTCTCAGAATCCAAACAGCCACTGCTTGCACTTTGTTGGCACTGTCTGGATTCCAAAAACCAAAGAATTGGAAGGGGGTAGGGGGAAGAGTCTGGGATGACACTAAAAGAGATACCCCACTCACCCCTCACCTCACTGGAGAGAGTGATAAAGAAATCAAATTTACATCTCTAAATTTCAGGCTACTCATCACATGTCACTGAGCAATCTGAAAACTCAAGCCACTTTCTTCCGGCCTTTTGCCAGAAGATGCTTTTGTTCTTAGACACTCTATGGCACTAAAGATCCACTGGCCTATTCTAACCAAGATACCTTTAATTGTACTATATCTAGTCTTATCTTCACTTTTGTGAAATTGAAAATAGATATTCCACGCTATTTTGTATTATTTTCAATTTCTTATATATTAATGATCATTACATATTAGTTGGTTTCCTCCTCTTAGCCTGTAACTTTGGTTGTCTCTTATGAAATTTGAAAATTGATATTTCGTGATTAATTATAGATTAAGAATTGTTTCTAATCAGAATCAACATTTCTGAATCAAATTCAAACTTGATTGTATAAGTTCTATTAGTCAAATCTGGAAGAGGTTAATTTTCTTCTTCTTATGAACTAAAATCCAGCCACAAAAATTCTAACCTGTGAGCCTTTGCTGACCCAGAGGGGATAGGACTCAATATGGTGGTAAGATGTTTGTCTACCACAGGACTTTTGAAACCATGTTAGGAGTTCATCTGACATAAGCAGCACCAGTTAATCAGAAGTTAAATACATCTCTATAGTCACTGGGTAAATAGTATAAAAGAGTTGTCAGATTCCTCAAATACTGAAGAGTATTGGATCCAACTTAATGGTATTTCTTAATCATACACTAATACACTAATCATGGTCAGAATTTTGTGCCTTAGTTTCCCTTTGTCCCAACACTCTTCCTTATGATAAGCTCCACCTGGGTGTTCCCCTCCCCACCAAGGAACTCTGATCTTTCAGTATAAACAAAACATCATTACTTTATAAGAAAAAAGATTCCATTGCATTCTATTTCCTCCAGTAGATTTCTCCCCTCTATCATTCTCACTCTCATGATAATCTTCAGTTTCTCTCAGTCTATGAACTGATTTCTTGATTCCTACAACCTTGGCCTCCTCATCCACAAAATCCCTTGGTCTTCCTTGCTAGATTGCATTCTATATTTCTCTTCCCTTTGATAGCTAAACTTCTTTTGAAGTCTAAGTACAATCAGTACCTTCACTTCCTTTCCTTTCATTCTCTTCTCAGTTCTTTGCAGTGTAGTTTCTGACTTCATTATTCAACAAGAACTGATTTCTCCAAAGTTACCAATGATGTTTTAATTGTCAAATCAAAAGATTTTCCCCCTCTCCCATTTTCATTTTGCCTGACTTTCTTAGATACTAGTGTCTAGCTTCCTTTTCTAGATAGTCTTTAATCTCCAGGTTTTTGTAATATTTGCACTGTCTTCTACCTGCCTAACCACTCTCTCCATTTTTCCTAGGGCCTCTTCTATCCTTCCTTACCGTTAACTTCACTGTTCGCCCAACAGATGGTGAATTCCATGAGACTAAGTACTGTTGTTATTGTTGTTGTTGCCGTTATATCACCAGTGCTTCACACAGTTCCATAAAAGGTGTTTTTTACAAATGGTATTCTACTTGACTTACATAGGGAAGCTCAAAACTTCAAAAAGAAGATAATGTATCCTGCATAAAAGGAGTCTCAATATAGAAGTAGAAAAAAAAAATTGCTGGAAGTGATTTTGAGACAGTACCTGAAAATAACATTTCATTGGAATAGCTTGAGCTGCGTGGGGGGAAGGAGCAATTAATGGATTATATTTCCAAATAACCAGAGAGAAAACCCACTCATTCACCAAGTTATCAGATCAGTACACTTACCATAGAATTTTGTCTTCATCAGTTTTCTCTGATTCAGGCTTCTTCTCAAGAGAGTTTGGAGCAATTTGAAGGACTGTACTACTTTGCACAGTTGTTGATTAGGCCAGAGATTCTTCAACTCAGAAACTCTCCGACACTCAGGACATGGAAAGCTATAGCTGCCAGACAATTGAATGTGCTTGAGGATACAGTCTTCACAGAAATTGTGACCACAGGCTATTGACATGGAATTTGTGAGCAACTCTAGGCAGATAGAACATTTGAGCTCTTCTGAAATACTTGAAATAAAACATGAGGCCATGATTCTTAAAAAGGAAAGAGAAGAGAATAATTGGTTATTTACATAACAATAAGTTAAGTCTTTACTGAGCAAGACAAATTCATTCCATTGATACAAGGGAGAACAACAAACTCAAGACTTCTCTCAGAGCAATTGAAAATTCAAGGAAAGAAGCTACCCCTGAGTTTGTATCATAGAACCAGACAAAATGATTTATTTAATAGAGTATTAGACATATAGACAAAAAGATCTGGATCAAATACTATCTGGGATACTTATTAGTTGTGTGTGTCTGGAAAAGTCACTTCATCTCTCTAAGACTAAAATTCCCTCATCTGTTTAAAAAAAAAAAAGGTTGTTACTACCGTATGCCTATTTCAACCAACTATTGTGAAGATAGATTATGTATGTAAAGACCTTTTTATACTTTTTTTTTAATGGATACAGAATTTTCATTTTTTGGCACAGAAGTCATTTAAAATATACAATAATAGTAAAATAACACATAAAGCAGCTGCTACTCAACTTTACTGCTCTCCCTCAAAGTTTCTCTCAATGAATAAGATATTCCCAAGGATTACATAAACAGTTAAGTAGTGCAACGGATAAGGTACTGCACCTAGGTAACATTTTTATTTTATGACTTTATTATTATTTATTTATATGCTATTATTTTAATTATTTTATTTTTTAGTTATTCAAATCATTGGCCTCAGATACTTTATTCCCCCCCCCCCATATTTTTAATCATTGTTAAGGCTAATTTTGACTTTCAATTAAAAAAAAATTCTTTTTGCGTTCCCAATTTCCCCCCTTCCTTCCCTCCCCTTTCCCTCCCCTTCCAAAAGATATTTATTATAAATGTACAATCATGTAAAACATATTTTCATTAATCTTATTGTGAAAGGAAATGCAAAAATGAGCTGGAAAAGAAAATGGCAAGCTTTTCAGTATTTTTGTCAAGAAAACCCCAAATGGGCTCACGAAGAATCAGACTTGAATGAAATGACTCAAAAACAACAGCCTCATAATATCATAGAGCATCTCTTCGGAATCCCTAAATCCTTACCTAACAAAAGTGATATGACAACGATGACACTTTCCTATAGCACAATGAAGTTTGCAAAACACACAAAATAATTATGTTACTTTGATTTACTAAAAAACCAACATTTTCAGAAGTAGCACTAACTTTTCTGATGTCTCTGATTTGAGCCTTTCCTTTCTGTTTGGAGCTCTTCCTCAGTTTCCCAATTTCCAAGACTAAAGAGTCTAAGATGATTGTTATTTTAAGATCTTATGAGAATTAGACAAATCAAACCACAAAACAAATAAGAAAGAAATTAAAGAAGTAAATATAATATTAGAAAAATTAGGTATGTTGGATCTTTGGAGAAAATTGAATGGAGATAGAAGAGAATATACTTTCTTCTCAGCAGTTCATGGAACCTATTCAAAAATTGACCATATATTAGGACATAAAGACCTCAAAATTAAATGCAAGAAAAGCAGAAATAGTAAATGCTTTCTTTTCAGATCATGATGCAATAAAAACTACATTCAACAAAAGTTAGGGAAATAGACCAAAAGTAATTGGAAACTAAACAATTTCATCTTAAAGAATGATTGGGTAAAGCAGCAAATTATAGATACAATTAATAATTTCACTCAAGATAATGACAATGATGAGACATCATACCAAAATTTGTGGGATGCAGCCAAAGCGGTAATAAGAGAATTTTATATCCTTAGAGGCTTACTTGAATAAAACAGAGAAAGAAAAGATTAATGAATTGGGCTTGCAACTAAAAAAACTAAAAAAGACCAAATTAAAAACCCCCAATCAAATACTAAATTGGAAATTCTAAAATTAAAAGGAGAATTAAAAATATTGAAAGTAAAAAACTATTGAACTAATTAATAAAACTAAGAGTTGGTTCTATGAAAAAGCCAATAAAATAGATAAGCCTTTGGTAAATCTGATTAGAAAGGAGGAGAAAATGAAATTAGTAGTCTTAAAAATGAAAGGAGAACTTTCCACCAATGAAGAGAAATTAGAGAAATAATAAGGAGTTATTTTGCTCAACTTTATGCAATAAATTTGATAACCTAAGTGAAATGGATGACTACCTCCAAAAATACAGACTTCCCAGACTAACAGAGGAAGAATAAATTGCTTGAATAGTCCCATTTCAGAAAAGAAATAGAACAGGCAATTAAACAACTCCCTAAGAAAAAATCCCAGGACCAGATGGATTTACATGTGAATTTTACCAAACATTTAAGAACAATTGGCCCCAATGCTATATAAATTATTTGATAAAATAGGGAATGAAGAGTCCTACAAATTCCTTCTATGACACAGACATGGTACTGATACCTAAACCAGGTAGGCTGAAACAGAGAAAGAAAATTATAGACCAATCTCCTAATGAATATTGATGCTAAAATCTTAAATAAGATATTAGCAAAAGACTACAGAAAATCATCTCAAGATAATACACTATGATCTAGTAGAGTTATACCAGGAATGCAGGGCTGGTTCAATATTAGGAAAACTATCAATATAATTGGCCATGTCAATAACCAAATTAACAAAAACCATATGATCATCTCAATAGATGCAGAAAGCATTTGATAAAATCCAACATCCATTCCTATTAAAACACTTGAGAGTATAAGGAATAAATGGACTTTCCTTAAAATAATCAGCAGCATCTATTTAAAACCATCAGTAAGCATCATATGTAATGGAGACAAACTGCAACCATTCCCAATAAGATCTGGAGTGAAACAAGGTTGCCCACTATCACCGTTACTATTTAATATTGTATTAGAAACGCTAGCTATAGCAATAAGAGCTGAGAAAGAGATTAAAGGAATAAGAATAGGCAATGAGGAAGCCAAATTATCACTCTTTGCCGATGACATGATAGTATGCTAGAGAACCCCAGAGATTCTGCTAAAAGTTATAGAAATAATCCACAACTTTGCAAAGTTGCTGGTTATAAAATAAACCCATAAGTCATCAGCATTCTTATATATCACTAACAAAATCCAACAGTCAGAGTTACAAAGAAATTCCATTTAAAGTAACTACTGATAATATAAAATATTTAGGAATCTATCTGCCAAGGAAAATCAGAAACTTTATGAGCAAAATTACAGACCACTTTTCACAAATTAAGTCTGATCTAACCAATTGGAAAAATATTAAATGCTCTTGGATAGGGCGAGCAAATATAATAAAGATGACAATATTACCTAAACTAATCTATTTATTTAGCGCTATACCAATCAGACTCCCAAAAACTATTTTAATGACCTGAAAAAATAACAACAAAGTTCATATGGAAAAACAAAAGGTCAAAATTTCAAGGGAATTAATGAAAAAAATCAAATGATGGTGGCTTAGCTGTACCAGATCTAAAACTATACTATAGAGCAGCAGTTACCAAAACTATTTGGTATTGGCTAAGGAATAGATTAGTTGATCAGTGGAATAGTAGGTTCAAGGATAAAACAGTCAACAAATATAGCAACCTAGTCTTGACAAACCCAAAGATCCCAGCTTTTGGGATAAGAACTTGCTGTTTGATAAAAATTGCTGGGAAAATGGAAACTAATATGGCAGAAACTAGGCATTGATCCATACTCTAACGCCGTACACCAAGATAAGGTCAAAATGGGTTCATGACCTAGGCATAAAGAATGAATTATTAATAAATTAGAGGAACATGGATAGTTTACCTCTCAGACCTGTGGAAGGGAAGGTTTTATGACCAAAAGCAGAACCAAAGCAGATCATTACTGATCACAAAATAGAAAATTTCGATTATACCAAACTGAAAAGTTTTGTACAAACAAAACTAATGCAGACAAGATTAGAAGGAAGCAATAAACTGGGAAAATATTTTTACAGTCAAAGGTTCTGATAAAGGCCTCATTTCCAAAATATATAGAGAATTAACTCTAATTTATAAAAATCAAGCCATTCTCCAATTGAAAAATGGTCAAAGGATATGAACAGACAATTCTCAGATGAAGAAATTGAAACTATTTCTAGTCTATGAAAAGATGCTCCAAGTCATTATTAATCAGAAAGTCAAATTAAGACAACTCTAAGATACCACACACACCTGTCAGATTGGCTAAGATGACAGGAAAAATAATGATGATTGTTGGAGGGATGTGGGAAAACTGGGACATTGATTCATTGTTGGTGGAGTTGTGAACGAATCCAACCATTTTGGAGAGTAGTTTGGAACTATGCTCAAAAGTTATCAAACTGTGCATACCCTTTGATCCAGCAGTGTACTACTGGGATTATATCCCAAAGAGATTATAAAGAAGGAAAGGACCTGTATGTGCACGAATGTTTGTGGCAGCCCTTTTTGTAGTGGCTAGAAACTGGAAACTGAATGGATGTCCATCAGTTGGAGAATGGCTGAATAAATTGTGGTATATGAAATTATGGAATATTACTGTTCTGTAAGAAATGACCAACAGGATGATTTCAGAAAGGCCTGGAGACTTACACAGCGATGCTAAGTGAAATGAGCAGGACCAGGAGATCATTATATACTTCAACAACAATACTAGATGAGGACCAGTCCTGATGGATCAGGCCATCCTCAGCAACGAGATCTACCAAATCATTTCTAATGGAGCAGTAATGAACTGAACTAGCTATACCAGAAAAGAACTCTGGGAGATGACTAAAACCATTACATTGAATTCCCAGTCCCTATATTTATGCACACCTGCATCTTTGATTTCCTTCACAAGCTAATTGTACAATAATTCAGAGTCTGATTCTTTTTGTACAGCAAAATAATGTTTGGTCATGTATACTTATTTGTGTATCTAAGTTATATTTTAATATATTTAACATCTACTGGTCATCCTGCCATTTAGGGAGGGTGGGGGGTAAGAGGTGAAAAATTGGAACAAGAGGTTTGGCAATTTTATGCTGTAAAGTTACCCATGTATATATCCTGTAAATTAAAGGCTATTAAAAAAAAAAAAAAAAAAAAAAAAGATCTTATGTAACTCCATCCTACTCAATTAGCCCCACCTTAAGGAGTTGCTAACTTATTCTCAAAGAATTTCTTGATTACATCTCTAAACTGTGGGAGGTGTCTCTTCCCTGATTCTAGCAAACTTGAAGTCCACAAGGCAGTTTTCTTTGAATTTTTAATGATACTTATTTCATACAAGGTGCTTACACTGAGTATGCTAAGGAGAAAAACCAAAGTCCTTGCCCTCAGAATTTATATTCTCCTGGAGACAAATAGGATAACTGTAAGCGAACACAAATTTATGCACACAGAGAGAGAGCAATCAAGCACTACCAACTCATAATGATAAGCTTCCTCTTCCACTGGTCATTCTCCACCTCCTAGCCCTGCTGTCAGTGCACTTCTCTGGTCCACAGCTTGCTGCCAGTCCACTTTCCCATGTAGTTCTAATACAAATCTAAATACCATGCCAAGGAGCTAAGCTCATCTAAATTTAGCGTTCCTGGGACCAAGAAGCCTCCTCTTCACTCTATACCAAGTATCCTCTCCTCTCCTCTCAGTTTGGTAGTTTTGTTTCATTCCCTCTCTCCAGCTCTACTACTTAACGATTCTTAGTTTTTCTTTCTTGTTGCATTTTACTTCAAATTTCAATTTCACCATAGACTCCAACTCTATTTCACGAATAATATCGTAAGAGGAACAAGAAGAAAAAGCCTTTTCGACCTTGGGGGATTAGCTCAAATGGTAGAGCGTTCGCTTAGCATGTGAGAGGTAGCGGGATCGATACCCGCATTCTCCATGCCAGTTTTGTCCTCTGGCCTGCAGCTGGGACTTAAGCGGGAAGTTCTCTAGATGTGTCTGGGAAAAATTAAGTCAGTTCTTCATCATTAATACAATACCTTCTGTACCTGAAGTTCACAGATTGGCCCCAGGCTGTTAATGAGACCAAGAGTTCCTGATTTTCTTTACCAGCCAGTGTCAGATGAAGCTGTGCATTGTTCACCTACAAGTGTTCAAGATCGGGTTTTAGGAGACCCGGTATCGCTGATATAGTCCAATAAGACAAGGTCAAAGGACACTAAGACCGTGCAGCTAATTCGCGGCTTGGAAACTTTTTCTAGGTGTAGAGCGATCCGTACCCCAGATAAAGTCAGAGAAATCCGTCTTCTCCCATCATCCTGTGCTTGGACTGTGCAGTCATTGTGGAAGGGCCTCGGGCGGCCGGTTACCCAGCACTCCCTCTCCACTTCTTCACTTAGAAAAGCACAAGTTCTCTCCTCAGCAAAATAGCTCCAGTACGAAATAGTGGAAACGCTGACCGCGACCGAATGCGAGTCTTTCCCGCTACCCAGATCTGGGTGTTCCTGCAAGGGAGGGAGCACTTTGCCCTTGTGCCAGTGGAAGGAGATTTCACGTCGGGGACCCACACAAAAGCATCTCGTCCTCTGGCCCAGAACAGGCCTCCCTCTCAGAAGGAGGGTTCCAGAACAGGACTTCTCAGTCCTCCAGTGTGAGAGTCCCAGGGGAGAGAAGGGGTATGGTGGGAATGGGGTGAAGGTGGAAACCTTTGCTGCGTGTAGTGAGAAAGGAAGTTCAGCTGTGGGAGCCACTGGAGTTTCGTTCATAGCTGTCCTTCTAGGGAGTAAGAAGGGAAGGCTCAGGCAGAGGAGATAGAGAGGCTGAGATCACACTGAGACTGAAGAGTAAGATAATAGGTCTAATCTATAGGGAAAAGTGATAGCCTGACAAGGAATATTCATTTATTATTTTTATTATTATTCAAGGCACATATTTTAGGGGCAATTCAACAAGCATTTAACGAGAATTCTCCATTGCCAAGGGTGGGGATAATATTAATAATGAAGACCTTGCCTTGGATGTGATGGGGAAATGAAATAGATAAAAATACTCCCCGAGTATTGGGGGAGGAAAAGGATAATCTTCCCTCCTGTCTTTTGGGGAAGGAAAAACAGGACTACTGGAACCTGAGCTAAGCTTTCTGACAAAAGCTGTAGCAGCCTGAAAGCAGAGGTATATGGACATTTGTAAGAAGGCCCTGAGGAGACTCTTCCCAGATACCTGCAACTGGTATTTGGAGAAAGGTGAGTGGAAAGGGAGAGACTTCTTACCTAAACTATCTCTTTGTGGGACGGGATAGCCCGAATCTTTGCTCTTCATCTACCCCTAGCCTTCCTATAAGACTGTCCAGAGAGGACTAGGAGGTAGTCTGCAAAAAGCTACCAAGATTCTGGGCTGCATGTTAGAGTTGTTTCAATTGTTTGTCTTCTTGCAAAAGATCCTAGACTCATGATTGCAGGACAAGTCTGCTTCTTGTTCCATCTCTTCTTCTATTATAGGATCCTAGATACTAACTCAAACTTAGTGCCCTCTCTATTCAGTGGCTATAGATCAATCCTCCTGACCCCTGATTATATGTAAATTGATTGGGAGAATTGATTAGAACGAGGTAGGGAGAACTAAAATATTTATTTTTGATTGTTCTGGAATTAAGAATGGCACAACATCCATCAACTAGCAGGTTGGGAACATGAGATACATTGTTTTATACTCAATTCAATCCCATTTCTCTATTGCTCCAATAATTCTTTAATAGGATGTGGGGGACAAGGTGAGGAGGGACACCACATAAACACATCTCTGTGGTTAGATTCTATGTTGGGTAGAAACCAGGGACTGAAATGCTATCGGTAAAGAAGTAAGCTTTTGAGGGGAAGGGCTGTCTGTGACCCTTCTTTGTCTCTCTTAGTACAGTAACTAACACATCAGAAACCCTTAACTGTTATGGGCCAGAACTTGAAACAAGGTGCTAACTCACTGGAATCGATAGAAACAATGTTTATGTACTTGGTTCACACCTTTGGATTTCACACCTTTGGGAGAGTTCACATTAGCTTGCACATTAGAGTTCATACCTCTCACACCTTTAGAGTTCACATCTTTAAGAGATCATATCTAAGGAGCTTTCACAACCCAACTAGAGACTTCGGGAGATTTACAAGTCTAACCCACAATTCCACTTTGGGAGGAGGAGTCAAGATTCATTATAACTTCTACAATGGAATTTGAAGACTTTGGATTCAGAGAGAGCTGGAGGCTGAAGCTGACAGAGGCAAAGGAAAAGCTGCAAGAGCTCTTGGAACCAAGGAGAGAGATAGGCTTTTAAGAAAATTAACCAGGCTATTTTGAAGGAAACAATAAAAGATCTGGATTTTAACTCCTGGCTGCATTTGGGGTGATTATTGATTTGAACTGAACCTAAGGCTGCCTCCAGAAGCCCCCCAAGAAACCTGCTACCAGCAAACCACCATATTTGAGAAAAGAGAACATTACACTTAACTATTAACTTGGGGAGAAAAAGAAAGACTCACCCTGCTACTTATCTCCTGTTTGACCTTGAACAAAGTCCTTTAATTCTCTGGGCCTCAGATTCCTTATCCATGAAATGAAATAATCTCCCATCTTTAATGATTACTTATAGTTCTATTGATTACAAATTAACTATAAAATATCCTATATTACATGATAAATATTTGAAGGCAGGGGGCAAACAACACTGTGTGAGGTCTCAGCAAATTGGATCCATCAAGGCTGGATTTCCGGAAAAGGTGGCAACTTTAGAGTTGAGTTGTAAAGGCTAGAGAGAAATTCAAGTAGACAATAGTGAAACTGAAGATATTAGAGAAAACCATGTGAGAGGCTAACAACCCCACATCTTCTACCTTACCTCTCTTCCTGGAAGCAAGAGCTTCATTTCTCCTGACATCTTCCTTTTTTGCTCCATCCCTCCTGAATAACCCTACAAGTTTGCAAAACCTTTCTCAGAGCCATTCTTTATGGAATTAATTATCAGAGAAGTTCAGTTTTCAAAGTGTCCATTTTCAATTTTTAGAAAATGTTTTGTTGGAGCACTCTTTTCCCCACCCCACCCCATCATTGTCACTTCTCAAAGATTTCTCACACATACATAGAACCTTCCCTTATAATAAAAAGAGTCAAGCAAAACACATCAATTCTTTGGCCATGTCTAGAAATGTGTGCGTCCTTATATTCATTTTCTCTACTGAAAGATACAGTAGATGTGCTTCACCTTCAAGTTATTCATTCATTGTTACTTTTTTTCACTACATTGGTTAGAGTTCTGAATTGTTGCAATGTTGTTTTTTATTACATTGTCAATAGCGACAGATAAATTATCCTGATGAATTTCTTCCTTCTCCATTACTCCATACAGGTTTTTTTCAATTAATTGGAGGGGAGGGAGGAGGAGGGGAAGTGTTTATCAAGACAAGGCCAAGGAGAATTCGTTAAGTATTTCACACTAGGTGATTTTGTTCAAGAAATTCACACTCTAGAATTGAGTACTTGAGCCAATTCCAAAATCGTCTGTACTTCCGTGCAGTCCTTTGCTCCACTTTGCTCAGGATATGATTTGGTCAAAGAGAGACAAGACATACGTTATGATTATTCTGCCTCTATAACCTTCCAACGTTGATAAAAATGCACTTTCCTCCCTCCTGTGCAGAGATGTGGGACTGAATCTCTTTTCCCAGTCTTTCTTTTTTTCTTATTCCAAAAGAAGGTTCGGTGCCAAGATAAGGTCAAAATGGGTTCATGACCTAGGCATAAAGAATGAAATTATTAATAAATTAAAGGAACACAGGATAGTTTACCTCTCAGACCTGTGGAAGGGGAAGGACTTTATGACCAAAGCAGAACTAGAGATCATTACTGATCACAAAATAGAAAATTTCGATTATACCAAACTGAAAAGTTTTTGTACAAACAAAACTAATGCAGACAAGATTAGAAGGAAGCAATAAACTGGGAAAATATTTTACAATCAAAGAGTTCTGATAAAGGCCTCATTTCCAAAATATATGAAATTAACTCTAATTTATAAAAATCAAGCCATTCTCCAATTGAAAAATGGTCAAGGATATGAACAGACAATTCTCAGATGAAGAAATTGAAACTATTTCTAGTCATATGAAAAGATGCTCCAAGTCATTGTTAATCAGAGAATGCAAATTAAGACAACTCTAAGATACCACACACCTGTCAGATTGGCTAAGATGACAGGAAAAAATGATGATTGTTGGAGGGATGCGGGAAAACTGGGACATTGATGCATTGTTGGTGGGTTGTGAACGAATCAACCATTTTGGAGAGTAGTTTGGAACTATGCTCAAAAGTTATCAAACTGTGCATACCCTTTGATCCAGCAGTGTTACTACTGGGATTATATCCCAAAGAGATTATAAAGAAGGGAAAGGGACCTGTATGTGCACGAATGTTTGTGGCAGCCCTTTTCGTAGTGGCTAAAACTGGAAACTGAATGGATGTCCATCAGTTGGAGAATGGCTGAATAAATTGTGTGTATGAATATTATGGAATATTACTGTTCTGTAAGAAATGACCAACAGGATGATTTCAGAAGGCCTGGGAGACTTACACGAACTGATGCTGAGTGAAATAGGAAGGACCAGGAGATCATTATATACTTCAACAACAATACTATTGATGACCAGTTCTGATGGACCTGGCCATCCTCACAACGAGATCAACCAAATCATTTCCAATGGAGCAGTAATGAACTGAACCAGCTATGCCCAAGAAAGAACCCTGGGAGATGATTAAAACCATTACATTGAATTCCCAATCCCTATATTTATGCCCATCTGCATTTTGATTTCCTTCACAACTAATTGTACAAGATTTCGAGTCTGATTCTTTTCTACAGCAAAATAATGTTTGGTCAGGTATACTTATTGTGTATCTAATTTATATTTTAATATATTTAACATCTACTGGTCATCCTGCCATCTAGGGAGGGTGGGGGTAGAGGTGAAAATTGGAACAAGAGGTTTGGCAATTGTTAATGCTGTAAAGTTACCCATGTATATATCCTGTAAATAAAAGGCTATTAAATAAAAATAAATAAATAAAAAAAGAGAGATTATAAAGAAGGGAAAGGGACCTATATATGCACTAATGTTTGTGGCAGCCCTTTTTGTAGTGGCTAGAAACTGGAAACTGAATGGATGTCCATCAGTTGGAGAATGGCTGAATAAATTGTGGTGTATGAATATTATGGAATATTACTGTTCTGTAAGAAATTACCAACAGGATGATTTCAGAAAGGCCTGGAGAGACTTACACAAACTGATGCTGAGTGAAATGAGAAGGACCAGGAGATCATTATATACTTCAACAACAATACTATATGATGACCAGTTCTGATGGACCTGGCCATCCTCAGCAACGAGATCAACCAAATCATTTCCAATGGAGCAGTAATGAACTGAACCAGCTATGCCCAGAAAGAACCCTGGAGATGACTAAAACCATTACATTGAATTCCCAATCCCTATATTTATGCCCATCATTTTACGATTTCCTTCACAAGCTAATTGTACAAGATTTCAGAGTCTGATTCTTTTCTACAGCAAAATAACGTTTTGGTCAGGTATACTTATTATGTATCTAATTTATATTTTAATATATTTAATCTACTGGTCATCCTGCCATCTAGGGAGGGGTGGGGGTGGGGTAAGAGGTGAAAAATTGGAACAAGAGGTTTGGCAATTGTTAATGCTGTAAAGTTACCCATGTATATATCCTGTAAATAAAAGGCTATTAAATTAAAAAAAAAAAAAAAATCTACTGGTCATCCTGCCATCTAGGGGAGGGTGGGGGTAAGAGGTGAAAAATTGGAACAAGAGGTTTGGCAATTGTTAATGCTGTAAAATTACCCATGCATATAACCTGTAAATAAAAGGCTATTAAATAAAAAAAATAAAATAAAATAAAAAATAAAAGTTAAAAAAAAAAAAAAAGAAGAAGTTTCGGTGCATGTGCTTAGTGTATCCGTATTCGAAAATGAAACGAGTAAAAAAATAAAAATAAAAAGCATACCATTTTCCTCCCCAAAGATTGTATACCAGATGCCTGTTTCCTATTCGCGATAAATCGCTTTATTAAAAAAGTTATGCATTTTCCTAGATGAATAATTGTTTGGTCATTCACAACAAATTGAATCCCAGTGTTTCCTTAACCCAGAAAATTCACCCTTTCAATTAGGAATTCTTCAAATCTAGAAGATTTTAGAAGTGCTTAGAGAAGATGTGCTTCAAAAATCTTGAAAGAGCTGCCGAAATAGCTCAGTTGGGAGAGCGTTAGACTGAAGATCTAAAGGTCCCTGGTTCGATCCCGGGTTTCGGCATTCCTGTTGGTGTTCACTTGTTTTCCTTTTTTCATCTCGGTTACTCATCTCCTTTTAAGTCCCTTCGGTATTGCAAGTGTTTCTGTGAGACTTGAGAGCTCCATAGTGCCCTTTCTCCCATGGACTGAACGTGCAGAAATTAAGGTCACTGTGTGGAGTGGGCTGCGGGCTAGGCGCACTAATGGAAACCAAACCGTAGAAGAGGAATTTTGGGCCTTCTCTTTTCGAGGTCACGTGGTTATTTTTGAGCCCAAGAGCACTTGTTTCCTGAACTTCTGTTTCTCATCCTTCGTTACTACAGCCAACATCATCTTTCTCCTTTCTTCAGGAATGCCCCGGAGCGGCCGAAAGGGGTTGCCGGAAGACTGGGTATTGACATCTGCCACCTTCCTAGCTTTCTAATCAAGTGAACATTTCTCCACCGCCTAGTAAATGTCAAGCACTGTACTAAGCTCTAAAAACACAAAAAGAAGCAAAAAACAGTCAAGGAACTTATAGTATAACAGGGAAGATAACATGAGAATTAGTATATAACAAGCAAGCTATGTACAAGATAAATAGAAATAACGAAAAGGGGAAGTCACTGGAATTAAGAAGGGTTGGGGAAAACTTCCTGTAGGGTTAAAATTAGGATTCAAAGGTCAACAACAGGAGGAGAGGAGAGGAAAGAACGTTTGAGGGAATTGTAGATGTTCAGGAAGAATGCCTGGAGTAGATAGAGTGCCTTGTTCATGGAACAGCCAGGAGGCCAGTGTTACTTGATAGAAGTTCGTGTTGAAGAGTAAGGAATAAGAAGCCTGGAAAATTGACTCAGCAGTGCCCAAGGAAATCATAAAGGAGGGAAAAGGACCCACATGTGCCAAATGTTTGTAGCAGCTCCTTTTGTGGTAGCAAAGAATTAGAAAATGAGTAGATGCTCATCAGTTGGGGAATGGCTGAACAAGTTGTGGTATATGAAGATAAAAGAATATTATTGTTCTAATAAAAAAGGATGAACAAGCTGATTTTAGACAGGCCTGGAATGATTTACATGAACTGATATTGAGTGAAACATGAAAAATGACAACAATTGTCATTACTTCATCTCCATTATGGTAATAATGGAGATGAAGTAATGACAATTGTATAGATATCAAAAGAGAGAATGGAATACAAATGAGAGGTTTTATAGAGGTGAATTCACAGACTTGGCAGCAGGTCAAACATAGAAGATGTGAAATCAGGGATACCTCAGAGGGGTAATGAGGGTCAGTCAGTTGTGTCAGCAGGGAAAGCTTTATATCTGAGAGATGTCTTGAAGAGTAAAGACAAGAAGATTTAGCAATTGATTGAATATATGGGATGAGTGAGAAGCTGAGGAAGAAGCAAATGTTGCAAATCTCAGTGACTAGAAGGATGGTGGGACCCTTTGAAGCTATCAGCTAAGGAACACATGAAATTCTGGGATTGATTCAGGTAATTTTCCTCCCAGTTTCTCTGGAGTCCTGAAGGCAGAGACAGCAACTTTCCTTTTTATTCTTGGCCTCTAGCCCAGCTTGAGTTTATTAAGAGTTCCATAGTCCAGAAAGCTTCATGCCCAACCTCATTCATCCACAGTTCTTCCAAGTACTGAGGGCTGTTCTGACCCCAGATACCCCTATTCAGAGACTGCAGTCACTGACTCTTCTATCCTAACCAGAAGAAGACTCCCACTTATCTATTCAATTCTCTCTTCCTTCTTCCATATCCCTAGGCTTGGCCTAGGAAGCCAGAAGACTAGGTACCAGAAACCTAAGTGTATACCAGGATAAAGCCTATATTTCCACTCTCCAGTCTGGAAGTACAACTTCTTATTGTTGTTTCTCTGCCCAGATGGGAAAAAAATCTGAGATCTCTAAGTTCTATTGAATTTAGAGAAATGAAATTAAATGAAAGTCATTCTGAGCTTATACCTCACACTCATTAGATTGATTAGCAAAGACAATAAAACCAGAAAATGAAAGTTAGAGGGCTTCAGGGAAATAGAAATATTATTGTACTGTTGGTGGAGTTGTGAATTGGTTCGTCCATTCTGGAAATCAATTTGGAACAATGCACTTCAAATTATAAAACCATGTATATTCATTTTTGGTCCAGATACTAGGTCTATACTCCCAAAGAAATAAAACAATGAGGAAAATTACTAATATGTACCAAAATATTAGGAGCAACTCTTTTTTTTTATGGTTGCAAAGAATTGGAAATTTAAAAAGTGTCTCTCTACTATGAATGATTAAGCAAATAATGATGTGTAGAAAAATACTGGAGGGGGTCATCATTTCCTTTTCTGGCTCATTTTACACCTAAGGAAACTGAGGCAAGCAAAGTTGAGTGACTTGCCCAGGATCTTATAGTTTGTAAATGTCTGAAGTCAGATTTCAATTCAGGATCTCTTAATTGCAACTAAATAATCTATAAATGTTTACATGGAATTTTAAACAATCAGTTATCTCTCTAGGGCATTTGAGCTGGCTCTGGCTCAAATAAAAAATCACAAAAAGAATAATTTCAGAGAAACTTGGAAAAACTTCTAAGAATTTATGTAAAATGAAGTGAGTTGAACCAGAAAAACTGTTTATAAAATAACAACAACCTTATTAAAAAAAAAAAAAACAATAACTTTAAAGTAGTTAAGAATTCTAATTAATATATTAAACCAACCACTGATTCTAGGACCGGGCAGAAAACTATCCACATACATTTTTGGACACAGGCAATGTTAGAATTAATTTGGCTTGGTTATACATATTTGTTTTGTTTTGTTTTGTTTTTTCTTTTTCAGCTGGGAAGAGAGAAAAGAAATGTTTATTAATTGTAAAAAATAAATTTAAAATTAATGTGAATGTAAATGTAAAAAGAAATGTAAAATTAAAAATTTTAAAAATACCACAGCCAACATGGAAATTGGTTCTGCTTAATTATGTATATTTGTTACAAGGACTTTTTATTTGGAGAGCATATGTAAAGAAATAAGAAGAGAAAAAAAGGAAAGAAAAATGGATCATTGAAACATCATTTTTAATTGAGAGGAAAGAACAAAAGGAAAGCCAGGGAGAAAAAAAAAAGCCCAGACAATCAGAACAGCTTTGGAAGCAACAGGTTAATTAAAGACTTCAAAAGGAAAGTAAGGTATATGTAATAGTATATACATATATATATATATATGTATAATCTTCTTTGTTCTAAAACATGTAAATGCTTATTCTATGTGTTTTTAGGCTTAGAATGATTTTGTTTTTAATGAAAAAAAAAAGAGAAGAGGCAAAAAATGTTTTGGTGAGAGTTGGAGAAAAGAACACTAAGATATTTAAATTAATCATTCATGGAGAGTCCACATGGGAGAGCAGAAAAGAGGACAGCCTTAAAGTCAGTATTAATCAGGATTAAAATTCCAACCCTGATAAAACTGACTATGACTATGTAGGAGTTTCTAGATAAGCTCTGCTAAGTTCTCTCACTAATATAAAGTAATACAGCCCCTGCAGTGACCTACTGTTTTAAGTAATGAATCTTTTGATCTTTGAAATTCATAAAGATCTTTGAAACTCCTCAGTAAGGAGACCAAGAGAATCCTGCTCAATTGAGTACCACTTGATGAAATTATAGGATGTAAATAGGTAGGCTAAAGAGACAATGAGGTGGCTGAAGTTTTGCCTATTTGAAGTAGCCCTAATCTGTACCTTGTAAATGTATAAGACAATTTCACAGGTTGCAAAGGAGTGCAATGAATTGTTTATACTTATTTTTACCCTTAAGTATAAAGAAATCAAAGTTTATGAAATTATGAGATAATTAGTTACAACTCTTCTGAAAGATTAGCCATACCTCTGGTGACTTTTGAACAGCCAGTCAACTTTTCAGAGCAGTAGAGAAAAAAACACATCCCTGATAATTAAGGAAGTCTGCTTTTGATGAGGTCCTAAATAGTCCTGAGAGAAACTAAAGATCCTCAAAGCAGAGAGGAAGAAGGCACTGATAGAGATCATTTTAGCTCTATGGTCCCACTCTCTGGGGAGATGTTCCTGTCTGAAATCCAAGTTATGTCAAACCCTCCCTCTGTAGAGGAATTGAGCAGTATCACCTTGCCACACCCTGTTAGAAATCCTAGTCACATTCCTGAAATTAAATTTTTCCTATAAAATCTACTTATAGGTCATCCCATGACTGCTGCCCTCCTTTGGGTCAGTTCTTCCCATCACTCTGCCTTGTGGTGTCTTTCTCCTTACCCCACCCTACCCCCATGCTACATGGTATTTCCCCTAACTCCACTATACTTCCCAATCCCACTTCTCATCCTTACAGCTAACTCTTTTAGGATGTTAAGTCCCTTTCAGGATTTAGCCTGCCAGCTGAGGGAATGCCCCAAATTTGTGAGGTGCTCCCTTTCTACTGGATAAGTATGAAGTCTACTGAGGAACTTTCATATGCTCTCCCAACTCTATTTCATATTTATTATTCCTGGTGTCTATTTGTATTTCTTCATTTTATCTGTAACCTCTTCCCTGAATAAATCTACCCTTCTGCCAAAAAGAATGGCCATTGTGAATACTTCATATGACCAAACCCCAACTTTTGGTGCCTACCATCATCTGGTGTCTACATCACTCACATCATGTTGGTCGTTAGACCACATCATTTTGACAGTGGAACAACTATGGAGGGAGCAAATAGTCCCTGTGAGGAAATGGCTGTTTGTCTTTTCCTCTGAAGCAAAAATGACTTGCAAAGCAGCAGCTTGCTGGGGAGGAGATGCTTCACTCAGCACAGAATAAATCTAGAACTAGAACCCAACAGTCTCAGAATTGAGCTACAGAGAGAAGAAGGGCTAGGAAGCCCAAATAAATGTTGTGACCTACCTTGCAGAGACTCTCTCCCTGCCTTTCCTTCCTTTCTCCCATCTCCCATCTCACCTTTAATCACACTAATAAAAAGAAAAGATGAAGGAAAAGTTGTTGCAGTAATGGAGATTTAATGTGTACTCCAAGTGTGTGCTTGCCCTTTCCATTGATATTCTGTATTTTGTGGGGACAATAAACTCCAAATGTTTGGATGTATGGATGAATGTTTTCTTTCTACAGTTCATGCTATACCACATGAATAAATCACTTTGGTTGAGAAAATTGTGTCAATTAATTAATTATTGAAGTTAAGTTATTAAAACTCTGAGATTTGTGAGCTAGGATTTTGGAAGTGCAAAACTCACAGAGTATCCACCCTGAAATTTTCTGTGAACTCAAATTCATGAATTTGAATTTCAGGATACTCTGGAGGAAGTGTTTTCTATGAAAAAACCAGCATAACCTATCAGTTGTGGGTTGGGAAGACCCGAAATCAAGTTCTGTCTCCAGCATTTTCTAACTGTGTGACACTGAATAAGAATGAACCTCTTAGTGTCTTAGTTTCCTCAAATGTAAAATTAAAAGGTTAGATTTGATGGTGCCTAAAGTCCTTTCTAGCTCTGAATCCATGACTCAAAAAAAAAACAACAACAATTGAAAAATCAGCTTCTGGGGTGGTAGGAAAGTAGAGGGAAAAGGAGAGGATGTTAAAAAAACAAAGTTTTTTTTTTTTAAGGTGAATGTTGAAAAGTATGCATATTTTTGAAAATAAAAAGCTTTAAAGAAAAAATAAAAGAGAAAAGAAAATTGACGCACTAAAAAAAAAGGCATCTACAATTATTAACTTAAATTGTTCTCTAAGTGAAATCCTTTTCTAATAGCATAGTTTAACATAATATTGGAATAACTGGATCATAATAGCATTTACAATTTGGCTATAAATAAAAGGAAATATATTCAACAAGCATTTATTAAACACCATTCCATCAAGTACTCTTCTGGAAGGGCATACAGTGACAAAAGGAAATAATTCTTGCCCAGAAGGAGCTCATACACTGTTGGGCAAAAACTATGGGAAAAAACAAAAGATATACATCAAATGATAAATACATAGCAATTTGGGGAGGGGATTAGTATCTAAAGAAGCATGATTTGCTTCCTATTTTGATGTGACCTTTGAACAATGAATTTTTTTCAGTTTTTTGCAAGGCAGTTTGAGTTAAGTGACTTTCCAGGGCAGGTGCTCTATCCATTGAGTCATTTAGCTACTCTCAAGAGAGAATTCTATAAAATGGAGATGTAAGAGAATTACAAAAGCTAGATAAAAGAATAGTTCACAGATATTCTTTAGAGAAGCAAATAAAAGAATTGTTTTTATTCTCTGTTCCAAGATAAGAAACACATTTTCTGGAATATTTATCATTTTGCCTTTCAGAATATATGATGAATCAAGGAATACTATCAAAACATATTGCAACAGAATGGGACAAAGATAAAAATCTAAGAACCTGATAAGATCTTCTGAATTAAGTAAATATCTATTTTAATCTACAAATCATTGTACAGAAAATTTTTATATTTTCCCAATTATATATCAAAACAATTTTTAACACTTGTCTTTTTAAATTGTGAGTTCTAAATTATCTGCTTTTTTTCCTCCTGTTTCCCTTTCTTGCCAAGACAAGCAGTTTGATATAGATTGTACATGTAGTCATACAAAACACATTTCTAGATTAGTCATGCTATAGAAGAAAACACAAACCCTCCACCCCCAAAAAAACCAGAAAAATAATATTTAAAAAACACTTCAATATGCATTCTAACTATTTTAATTCTTTCTCTAAAGATGGATAACTTTTTTCATCATGAGTTCTTTGGAATTGTTTTGAATCATTGTCTTCATCAGAGTAGCTCAGTCTTTCACAGTTGATCATCCTACAATATTGTGGTTACTGTATACTGTGTTCTTCCAGCTCAGCTCTTTTCACTTTGCATCAGTTCATTTAAGGCTTCCTAGGTTTTTATGAAACCATCCCTCTTGTCATTTCTTATAGAACAATAGTATTCTATCACAATCATATTCCATAACTTTGCTCAGCCATTCCCTAATTGATGGACATCCTCTCAATTCCAATTCTTTTTCACCACAAAAAAGAGCTGTTATTAATATTTTTGTACATATAGATTCTTTTCCTTCTTTTAAAAATCTCTTTGGAATGTATTCTTAGTAATGATATTGCTGGGTCAAAAGGTATTCACAATTTTATAACCCTTTGTGCATAGTTCCAAATTGTTGACCAGAATGATTGGATTCATTAAAGACTCTACCAGTAGTGCTTTAGTGTTCTAATTTTTCCATTTCCCCACCATTTGTCATTTTCCTTTTTTTTTCATCTTAGTCAATTTGATGGGTGTGGGGTGGTACCTCAGAGTTGTTTTAATTTACAAAATGCTTGTTAATTTTTAAAAATAGTAATCTATGGTCTTTGGTCTCTTTCATTCTTTCTTTCTGAACCTTAATTTCTAATATATTTGGTGGTGTCTATGAAAAGGTAGTCTAGAAAAGGACTGCAAAATTATAGTGGAAAATGTGAAAGTTGTCAAACATACTTATGATGGCTTTCTCCTATCTAAAAGAAAAAACTTAGTGAGTTATTAAGCACTGTATTTATTGATCAGATCTAATAGAAACAACATCTCATTGGTAAATATTTAAACTAACATTTGGAGGACTGTTGTTCCACAGAGATTTACTTTTTACCAATCAAGCATCCCAGTTTGACATAATAAATCTGGTTCTTATATATTCATTTGAAAAATCTACTGAAAAATTTCTAGAATTTATTTCAAACTGTATATTTTACATTAAAGTTAAAAATTTAGGAATAGCATTTTTATAAAAGATAAATTTTGTGGTACATAAACAATAAATGCTTAGTTCATTTAGTTTTAGATACTTGAAAAGAATCTAAATCACAAGCATTCAAACAATTGAGAATAAATTAAATTCTCCCTTACCATGTATACAAAAGTATATCTTGTATTTCTTACAGTGTGCTAATATTAGCACATTAGTTATTTTGCTTTGTTCATGAACTACTAGTGTTTAAATTTATGGGTCTAGTAAGTTTATTGTTAAGCCTTATGAATTACTTAATTCTTCTATAAATTTGAGACCCATTTTGCTTCTACAATCTCATGAATACTTTCATCACAAAGAACATTATTTTGAGATTGGACATTGTGATTACAGAATACCCCCCCCACACACACACACAAAAAAAAAATATTCCCCAAATAAAGGATATAACAAAATAACCTTTCATTTTGAAATCCAGCATACTAAGTACTGACTTGTTAGAACAAACTTATAAAATCATTACCCAAGTAGAAGGAAGAATAAATATGAGAATAAAATATGCCATACTGTTAAAACAACACTAGTCTGATCTACTTAAACAAGTTATTGACCCTCAAAATGGAAAGGGATTACGATCTGATATAGATATGGACCATCTCCATTTGCTATAAGAAATGGAAGTTTAATTAAAATAAAGCAATTGCCATAATAGGAAGGCAAAAAGAATAAAGGAATTTCCTTAACCAGCAAAATTCCATTAATTGGTAAGATGTAATAGCAAAGCATAAGGCAATTAAAAAGTATAAACTACACAGATAATTTCACAGTTCAGTGGAAGGACAGATTGATATGCTAACATTGGGTTTTTTCCCCCTTTTTTATTCCACCTGTGATGGGAAGAACGAATAATATACTGGGAAATATGGTGTCAACACACAGCATATCAATAAAATTTATTTATTTATTTGGAATTTACAGTCTAAATTTTATTGTGGCTCATGAACTATGACACTTCATGAAACATTTTAATATTTTCTGTGGATCCACCTTTTCCTTTTCCCTCAAAATGACATCCCAGAGACTGCCTTGATTTTCTTTTGTTCCACCTCTGACTGTGAAGCTTCCTTCTAAAACTGGTCCTGAATTTCCTGAAAGTAGGGCCTGGGTCTGCTCCATTTTGATAACACTCAGCAACAGTACATAAATGCCAACTTTTGTTGCTTGAATTCTATGATGTTAGCAGTGTAAACCCCATTCGTATGCTACCATTAGCATCTGGGACTGTCAGAACAAAAAGGACTTCCTTTCTGTGATTGACTAAGATTAAAGTAATCCCTGCTCTTTAATCTCCACCATACCCTTCACCTTTACTTCTAGAGTTAAGGGGCAAAATTAAGAATATGTGATTGTAGAAATGCTGAAAGAATAAGCCTTACTTACTATGGTACTCTGAAGAGTAACTCCTTTCCTTCGGACATTTGTTTCCAAAACAATAAAAGGACTAAATAAGGGATATGAGATTTGCATTTTAAAACGGAAAGGAACCTTAGAATAGATCTTTCTCTAATGTTTCAAAGATTAAGTACGATTCCTATTTTATCCCTTATAACAAACCTTAATATTATTTTTGAGACCTTGTGGGTCATTTAATCCAATAACCATTTAGAAAGGGGCCAATTAAGACCAAGAGGAAACAGGTTACCTTTGGTCACAATAAATTTTTACTGGAGTCTAAGCTGGTTTGTTAGGGTATAAAATACTCACAATCTAGTATAAAAAAGCCCCAAAACACAGGGCAATGTGAAGATCAACTTTCACATTACAATAGTTAGTGCAGAATATAATAATTTAGGAATTAACAGGCAAAAAATAGTACCAAAGCACTGATTTTAGTCAAGCAATCCTGACTGGTCAGTTATTTTTTTTATCTTATAATATTAATAATACCACTGCTAAGTGTCTTTCCCTAATAAATGCCCTGGACATGGACCCTAAGACACAAACAGAATCCTTGTGAGAAAAAAAAAAAAGTATACCCTTCGAAGCAGACAGCATCAGAAGAGAATGCTGTTTGAGAACACCAGAGGCAAACAGACTATCGTACCACTTTTATTGACAAAAATAATCCATCAAATGATATTCACAGATGGCAACCACGATGACCACCCTTCCTACAAGAGTACTGTCAAGGGAGATTGGAGTGACATTCTCAATCTGCCCGATCTTCATTCCAGAACGCTCTCTTAGGACTGACTGTGCTAGGGCCAGGTGCTTTAGTCCTATTTCCCCCCTGTGGCCCGAAGTCTGATGTGAAAGGCAGCGATGACTAATTCTTTACATCTCTGGGCAACATCCTGAGCAGCCAACATAGCATTATAGGGAGAAGACTCATCTCTGTCACCTTGACCTTCATCCCATCAGTCACTCGAAATATGGTTTCTTTGCCACAGAGATCAGTTACATGGACAATGGTGTAGTTGAAGGAAGCAAAGATATGGCAGACATGAAACACATTCTCTCTCTCTGCAACTAAGTCCGGGACTGATGACCTGCTCTTCCTTCTTTTCCTTCCTCTTTCCAGGTGCAATCTCTGGTACTCCACTTGGACTGCCAACACCAGAAAGGGTAAAATTTATTTTTTAAAAGCACTAAAATGTTATTGAAAGAGCTGTGTGTTACTCCCACAATTCTGAAAAATAATTTTTAATTAAAGGAGGAAAAGTCACTAACTGCTTCATACTCTTTGTTGTAGCATTCTTATTTTGGGTGTATATTTCCATGGAGATCAAAGACAGAAAGTTCCTATTTATGCTAAAATATTCATAACCAAACTGAATGGCTATGAATAACGAAAAGAAGGAAATAAGGAAGGTGCCAAATCTCTAAGGATCAAATTGTGGTATATGAATATAAAGGGTTACAGTTTAAAAACTAATAAAACATTAACTTTTTCAATGTTTTCCATAAATTCTGATCTCTGTAGTTCTGTGACCTTTTGTAATTATTAATATTAACATATAATTTGTCTTTTTAGAAGTTTATAATGTGAATACTATCTTTCCTCATTTGGAGAATTGTAAATAAATTAATATTGCTTCTTATAGACTATATGTTCAACTATACATTCATACATAGCTTTATTAACAAATAAGGCTTTCATCCCTTGTTAAGATTTTTGTGTATGAGAAATTTATTCCTCCTTCTTTATAGAATTTAAATTTTCTGAATAATTTTATGGGGTTTTTTTTTTTTTGGCTTTCATTATTTTCATTTTGATTTCACTTTTTTTTTCCTTTCACTCCTAAAACGATCCCAGATTTCTTATTCTTTTCACCCCCTCAAATTTCATAGCCCTATTTAATTGTCTTTCTTGATCTCTTCCTTCATCTGCTCCAAATCTTGGTGCTTCGGTAACATGAAAAGATTTCAAATCCACCTCTTTTTCTCCTTTTCATCAGAGTTGGAGATCACCTGATTCCTAGTTTTCAGCCCTGGAATGTCTCTCTTCTTAGTGTCAGAAAGTTTTTAGTTCCCTCCAAAACAACTGATTTTTTCACAATAAAGAAGACTTGTAATATTTTTTCCAGTAATTTATTTTACAGTCTTCATTTTTCTGAGGAGCATAATTATTACTGAGTACAACAAGGATTGAATGTAAATCCAGAACTAATTTAATACTATTTTTGAAATATAGGAGTGAGAAAAAATGAGTCTTGGTTCATAGGAGTGGCTCATAATATCCCTCTTTATATAATCTTGCCCTCACCTTTAAAGAGAAAAGATTGAAATTTTTGTGATCAGGGACACATGCGTTCTATTTTGTTCTCTGTAGAAAGAGAACAAGGGAGTATATGCCTAAATTCACCAATGCTTATCTCCAAAATACAAAGGAGTACTCTATTATCTTTTAGAATAGGAAGTTGGTCTTGTTCTATTGTTAATCATTAAAGGCTTCTTTCTGTTCAGTCTTCTGACAGTCTCAGATGGAGACACTGAATTCTGAGAGCCCCAAAAGGATTGATTTCTTCTATTTATGGTGAGAAACTGGAAACTCCACCTTAAAGATGACACAGTGGGATTTTCCAGCGCAATGAAAGGCACACTATTTAACTGGTATTTCATTTTGTCCTTTTCTACAAAAAGTCCCTGGCAAGTTCACTTTCAGTCCCTACTCTAGAATAGTGGGAGAGCTACAGAAACTATATTACAAGTTTTATGAAATTTGGTTCAAACTGGAAACTGAGTGGATGCCCATCAATTGGAGAATGGCTGAATAAATTGTGGCATATGAATATTATGGAATATTATTGTTCGGTAAGAAATGACCAGCAGGATGATTTCAGAAAGGCCTGGAGAGACTTACATGAAGTGATGCTGATGCTGAATGAAATGAGCAGGACCAAGAGATCATTATATACTTCAACAACAATACTATATAATGATCAATTCTGATGGACCTGGCCACCTTCAGCAATGAGATGAACCAAATCAGTTCCAATGGAGCAGTAATGAATTGAACCAGTTACACCCAGGGAAAGAACTCGGAGATCATCCGAGAACCATCACATAGAATTCCCAATCCCTATATTTATGCCCACCTGCATTTTTTAATTGCCTTCACAGGCTAATTGTACAATATTTCAAAGTCCGATTCTTTTTTTTTTTTTTTTTTTTGTACAGCAAAATAACGGTTTGGACATGTATACTTATTTTGTATTTAATTTATACTTTAATATATTTAACATGTATTGGTCATCCTGCCATCTAGGGGAGGGTGTGAGGGGAAGGAAGGGAAAAATTGGAACAAAAGGTTTGGCAATTGTCAATGCTGTAAGATTACCTATGCATATAACTTGTAAATAAAAAGCTATTAAAAATTAAAATAAATAAATATACAGGCTAAAAAAGAAAAAAAAGAAAGAAAACACATCACTTCCAGTTGAGTTGTTGGGGTGTGGAAGGAGAAAGTTTTGGCACCTCGACGTGAATTGGGACTATAAAGGGATAGTTCTGCAAACATTCAAAGAACATTGCTTATTAACTCCTTGCCGAAACCCGGGATCGAACCAGGGACCTTTAGATCTTCAGTCTAACGCTCTCCCAACTGAGCTATTTCGGCCATGTTATGTTGATAAATAAAACACTTAAAAGACTTTCTTTTCAATTATTCTTAGACCATGGCATTTCATGGATAGAAAATTCCTCAAAGCCATCTTACTGATCATTTCTTTTTTTTTTTTTTTAATTTAATAGCCTTTTATTTACAGGTTATATGCATGGGTAACTTTACAGCATTAACAATTGCCAAACCTCTTGTTCCAATTTTTCACCTCTTACCCCCCCACCCCCTCCCCTAGATGGCAGGATGACCAGTAGATGTTAAATACATTAAAATATATTAGATACACAATAAGTATACATGACCAAAACGTTATTTTGCTGTACAAAAAGAATCAGACTTTGAAATATTGTACAATTAGCTTGTGAAGGAAATCAAAAATGCAGGTGGGCATAAATATAGGGATTGGGAATTCAATGTAATGGTTTTTAGTCATCTCCCAGAGTTCTTTCTCTGGGCGTAACTGGTTCAGTTTACTGATCATTTCTTACAGAACAATAGTGTTTCGTTACATTCATATACCATAACTTATTCAGCCATTCTCCAACTGATGGGCATCCACTCAGTTTCCAATTCCTTGACACCAAAAAGAGCTGCTAGAAACACTTTTGCATATGTGGATTCTTTCCTCTTTATTATGATCTCTTAGGAATATAGACCCAGCAGAGACACTGCTAGAGCAAAGGGTTTACACCGTTTTATAGCCCTTTGGACATAGTTGAATGATAGAAAACTTATATTTCAGCTCTCATTGATGTCCTTCTTCCAGTTTTGTTAATGTATGCTCTCTGAAGATAAAATTTGTTGGGATCATTTGCCAACATCTTTCAAAAAATTGCTTTTCAGTGTTTTGTGAAGTGATAGTGCTCAAAGGCATCCACCACTGTATTTTGCAAATGAGTTTACATTCTATTTGTAAGCAACCTCCACCATATTATCAACAATGATCTACATTTTAGAAGTAGCATGGAAGAAACATTAAGGACACAAATAAGGGGGGAAAGTGAGCCATTCACTTAGGGAGAGGATACCAGAAAAAGAGTCCTGTTAAAGTCACCAAATGGTTGCAGTGGTTTGGAGGAATGGGTGATGGGCAGGAACCAACTCTGAGAAAAGGATTTAAAACGTGATAATTCACTTGTTGCTTAAACAAGGCTAAGAAAACTTTTTCAATTTCTACTTTGATACTAAGTGACTTCTAGTGAAGGGGTGAGGGGAACTTCAATGAGGTCAGGAGAAAATTGTTAGTATTTATGGTTCATTCTCAAAGAGAACAATAACATCAGGGAGTTGATTCTGTGACAAGCCAGTGAGGGAGGGCTGTGCAAAGTCACCTGCCTCACTTTCTCTCTAGGAGCCATCTGGCTCCAGTGATAAGATATAATCCTTTCAAGGGGAAATAGCCAGACACAAAAAGATAAGAATTGGAGCAACTCAGATAGGGAGCTGGTCTCTGAATGAGAAAGATTAGATCTCAAGTCCCACAATTGACAAATACTGGAAAGTCATTTAACCTCAGTCAGCCCAAGCAACTCTCCAAGATAAGATGTAGAATAGGTACCAGCATGAACTGGTAAAGGAATTTTCATTCATGGGAACTTCTTTAATCCATGAAATTACAGGCATGAGTAAAGAAAAACTATTCAATAAAGGGAACTTTGATCCTAAGAAGAGGAATTTTACTCCTAAGAAGGTACATTTCAATTCAGCCCTTTTCTTAAAGAGATAGTTCTGGAAAGGAGTTTGAAAGCTAAAGTCTAAACAGACGTCATGACATTCAAGTGAATTGGATTTAAGTGAGGGAGGGCTGTGCAAGGTCACTGCCTCACTTTCCCCTCCAGAGACTTCTGGGTCCAGTGGCAAGATATATAACAGGATGTCTGGATATGGTCCTGGATGCAATGGGAAAGCTTGGCTCTTTTAAGCTAAGGTCTTCAATAAGTCTCAGTTTATATAGTAAGACAATGACAAAAGAACTACTATAGGGAAGGCTTTCTGTGTGTGCTGGGCAAGAAAGGACTTAGAAAGAAGAAAATACAGCTATCTGGGGATTTGACTTTACTCACTTTATTTGTTGTGCTGGGAATTTCGTTTTTTACTGTTCTACAATTAAGTGTATTTATCTCTTACATCTCAACTCAAATTCATATCCTTCATGAACTTTCTTTAATTGCTCCTGATGGTATGCCTTTTCACCTTCAGACCTCAGATAACAGTTTCGCACACACCCACCCTTATTCACTTATCATGTAATAGTGCATATTGTATTTAACAAAAGGTGTATCCTATTCCCAAGAAATGTTCAATTATATTAAGAAAGATGTCAAATCACTTGCCTTCTGGGGGTTGGGGTAGA
This sequence comes from Sarcophilus harrisii, assembly GCF_902635505.1. Lineage (NCBI taxonomy): Eukaryota > Metazoa > Chordata > Mammalia > Dasyuromorphia > Dasyuridae > Sarcophilus > Sarcophilus harrisii. Next base: position 337,238,534 of record NC_045426.1, read on the forward strand.
ATTTAGAACTCTTAAAAAAAGTTTTAAAAACTGTTTTTAATTGTAGTTTGAAATGCTTGTATACATATAATACAATTTTACATATATTATATGTGTGTATAATATATATAATTTTCCCAAAAAAGTCAGGAAGGAAGGCAAGGAAAGAAAGATGGAAAAAAGAAATGACATAGAAGGAAAGAAGGAAAGGAGAAGAAAGAAAGGGAGGGAAAAAGGAAGGGAAGGAAGGAGAGAGGGTAAGAGAGAAAAGTCAGTAATAAGAAAAAGGTCATTTGGTGACTATTATTGCATCAGTAGGGAAAAGAAAGGGTCAACTTAAGGCTGAAATTCATGCCTCTCATCTAGAGTCTTGGGGATCTGCCAATTGAACTACCAAAATATCTGGCTCTCTGTACCTTCAACTTCTATTTCAACAATCCACGTTACTATAAAATTATCTTCCCATTCTCAGTATATCTAATCCATCCTCATTCAGGCATTTTGTCAAGCAAGCATTTGACTGCTAGGGGGAGGGAAGGAATGATAGTGCCCTAGACAGAGGAGTGTTTTCTTTAATGATAGATTTTACACACACACACACACACACACACACACACACACACACACACACAAACAAACACACATACAAGACTGAGTAATAGCCCGCCATTTTCTTCCCGTAGGGGTCCTTCTCCTAGGGACAGTTAGATAGTAATGACTCAACCAGAGGGAAAATGTAGGAGCGTGCTAAATGAAGGCTCCCTTAGCGTCTTATTCTTAGGTGGAGATTCCCATTTCTTCACATTAAAAATGAGTAAGAGAACGGCGACTTTTCAGGAAAGATGTCAAATCCAGCTAGCAAGATTAGAGAAAGTTTCAGTTATGAGAACAGTGTTCAGTTCACCTTGAATTGGTATTCCTCCCTCCGCTCAGTGCCTTATGTCGGTGGACCTGCATTTGTGCCCGTGCCCATCGATGTTTCTCTCAGCTCTTTACATTACCCAATAAACAAACGGATTCTAGGAGGAGCAAAGGGATCTCCGAGGACCCTGTAGGTCCTATTCTTCTGCTTTCAATCTCCCAGGTTTTCTGGCTCCCTCAAAATATCGATAGACCTCTAGGATGAATACAGTATCTCTTGATGTCTTGGACTTCTGGAGTCAAACTACCAAAATATCACGTTTTCTCCTTAATAAGATATATTCTGGATGAAGGGCTCAAAATAAAATTATGAAACTTTAAAAGCACTATGTAATCGTTATTCTTGTTTACTGTCCTCCGGATTTGGAAGAGGGCCATAGGTGTCTATTCCATATTCCAGACCCTTTAAGATGCTTTCCACCTCCTGTCCATTCTCTTTCCAAGTGACCCTTGTGGCTGGGGAATTTGCCAGCTATCACACTTGGCAAAAGGTAACTGGAGGATGCGGGCATCGATCCCGCTACCTCTCGCATGCTAAGCGAGCGCTCTACCATTTGAGCTAATCCCCCACATTGTTTTTACTTTTATACTGGCTCATTCGAAGGTGTTGGTAGGCAATAATGCACTCGATTTTGTTCGATTCTAGTTTTCAAGAAAGAAAACACTAAATAAAAGGGGAAAACTAAAAAAAAAAAAAAAAAAAAAGTAAATTAGCAGTGATAAAGTCGGAGAACAGATTTCGGAATATCGGAAGAGCTCCAGCGACAAGAAGGCAACAGGCAAATTGGGGCAGCAAGGGGAAGCCTCGGAAACGATTTCTCTAGGGAGTGGTGCAGCCAGACTCCCCCGCCGAGAATCCGTTCCCCTGGTTTTGCCCTCCCGAAGATCAGGTTCTTTACAGCGCCAGGCTTCATACTCTACTCTTGAGGGATATGTGTGCGTGGAAGAGGCAGGATGCGTTTTTGCTGAGAAAATTATACGGGCTGATAAAGTGACTGAAGAACCTGCCTGAACAGCTGGGAGTGGGAAGAGGATGGGCTTGGTGGAAGATGTGATTATTGCAAGAACAAATTAACAAATAACTATGAACGCTAAGGCTAAAAATGAGGACTATCTGTGGCCACCGACAAGGATGGGTAGGTGAAGGAAAGCTTCCTATGTCCCCGATCCAATGAGATGACATGTTTAGTTCAGTGTCTGGCCCATAACAATAAAAGACCTTTCCCCTTCTTTCTCCCTTTTCTCCACCAACCCAAGGTACAATCCAGGGCCTTCGTAAATTGAACACTCACCCCTTCCATTATATGATCATTCTGTCGATCAAAGTCGAGAAATGGTCCCCAGATCCAAGAAACAAAACCCGGTGGACTGAGCACTGCTGCCCCCCACTGTTTTGTCCAAAAAGGTTTAGGAAGTAGAGGGAGGCAGTGAATGAATGGGGGGAAAATGGATTTCTTGTTTAGAACTGGAAAAGATGAGACCAGCCAAGCCACTGAACACTGTCACAATACAGTCTCCAGAAATTAGACTGAAGAAGATAGTATGTGCTATCAATTAACTCACAGGTGCCGGGATAGGTGAGATGAGAGGCAGATAATAAAGATTATTTAAAGATAATAAAGATACAACTGACAGTGCAGAACCTGTCTGAGTAGGACTTCCAATACCAGCGATCATGGAGTCAGTAAATTAAACAATGAAATAAAATCAGATCCCCATAATCCTGCCTCAATGTTCTCCTTAAAGAAGTGATAATTTGTAGTTGGTGGAGTAATGGAGAAATTTGATTGCTCGTGCTAAGACTCCAACTTCTACAAGTGGTTAGCTAGTTATCTGTTTTATGAAAGGTACTGGAAATTTTCCTCTCCTTTTGACGAAATCACTTGGAGATTACTTTTGCATCCACAAAGAGCGGACTGTACAGTACTTGTTCCAAGCTTTGCCTTCACCTTTACTTTTGATATTTGGGCCTGAATTCTCTGTTAGGGGGATTTGCTAAGAATGACCAGTTGGTTTGGCAATAAGAGAAGAAAAAGAGATTAAAGGAATTAGAGAAAGTAATGAGAAAACCAAATTATCACTCTTTGCAGATGATATGATGGTATTCTTAGAGAACCCTACAGAATCGACTAAAAAACTACTAGAAACAATCCACAACTTTCGCAAAGTTGCAGGATATAAGATAAATCCATATAAATCATCAAAATTTTATATACTGTCAACAAAGTGCAGCAGCAAGAGATACAAAGAGAAATTCTATTCAAAATAACTGTAGATAGTATAAAATATTTGAGAATTTATCTGCCAAGGGAACAAGAATTATATGAATACAACTACAAAACACTTTCCACATAAAGTCAGATCTAATCAGTTGGAAAAGTACCAAGTCCTCATGGGTAGGCCCAGCAAATATAATAAAAATGACAATACTATCTAAATAAATCTACTTATTTAGTGCCATACCAATCAAACTCCAAGGAAATTATTTTATAGACATAGAAGAAATAATAACAAAGTTCATCTAAAAGAACAAAAGGTCAAGAATTTCAAGGGAATTAATGAAAAAAATGCTAATGAAGGTGACCCAGCTGTGCCAGACCTAAAATTTATAATGCAGCAGTTATCATAATCATTTGGTTCTGGCTAAGAAATTGAGTAGTCGATCAGTGGAGTAGGTTAGGTTCATAGAATAAAATAGTCAATAATTATAGCAATCTAGTGTTTGACAAATCCCAGCAATCTTACTGGTAATTTTCTCACTAGTAACACAATCAGGAAACTTTTCAACACTAGTCCTGGGGGATCTTTGGAGTTAAATGAAATGCAACCCTTAAGACCAAAGCAGGAAATCTTAGGAGACCTCTTCTGGGAAAGAAATTGTTTCTGCTGGAACAGCTTTTTATGAAGGAGAATCACAAGTTTTTCCTCTTCCCTCGGACTGTCATTTGCTTTCTCTCAGTCATCCTTAATTCCATAAGATTCTAGAGGAGAAAGGCTGGTGAGTTTGCACAATCTCTCTAATTTAAATTCAATTCACTCTCAAGTTATGGCATAAATTTCCTGATGTCATGGTCCTTTTCGAGAACGAAGGACAAAACAATAGTCAAAAAGCCAACCACAACTACCATGAATTTGCTTAATTAAATCTAGTTACCTTTGGAAATGAGAAAGCGACTCGAGGGGAACTGATGCAATTTCTTAAACTCACAATTACTCCCCCCACTAAGGCCTTTGCAGCTAGTTGAATTTCTAGGTAGTTGTTTCGGTAGCACCCTTGGTCAAGTTCGGTGCATAATCCTTTTTGCAAAGTTTGAATTCAGGAAGTTCTAATTTAGCTTATCAATTTTTAATAGAAACTAACGGTAAAACACGTCCCTGGGTGGGCTCGAACCACCAACCTTTCGGTTAACAGCCGAACGCGCTAACCGATTGCGCCACAGAGACTGCCGATTGTGACATTTTAAAGAATTTCCTTTATTTGACATAAAGCGTTGTTCTCTGGCTATATATATGTAAATGAATAGGATTTCCGCAGAAATGCAAGTCTACGAAGGTATTTTATCTACGTATAAACTGTGACATAAATTTAAGACCCCACGCAAAGGCAGAATGGAGAATATAAAGACTCGTTTGCCAGTTCGAGAAGCTTCTGAATAGGAATTCTTCCTCTCTAAAGAAAAAGGCCACCACTACCCGACCTACCTGCACACAGGTACATAGTAGCTTTACAACTCTGGGTAAATTCTCCAGCAAACTCTAAAACTACAGGCTGCATATAAGTTGCAAATGTACATTGCTTTATATCATTTACGCCGAGGAAATCACTGTTAGGAGGAGAGGTAGTCTGGGGAGGTTCGAGGAGGAAGGGGCGAGGAACGTGAGGAGATACTTGAATATACAAGGATAATTGCAATCCAGAGCAATAACAATGGAATTTAATTACATTTAAATTCCTGTTAAATGAACAGGAGGGTCATTTAAGGTTTTCCGAAGGATGTGGCACTTGCAGTGAACCTAAAGCAAAACGTTTTCCGAGAGGCGAAGAGGAAGAGAGCAGATTAGAGATGATGGGGTGGAAGTGGGGAAAAAATAGACTGAGCAGTTAAAGCACGGAAGCGGGAGACTGAATTTGGAAATCAGCTGGTTGCCCCACTATGACTGGAATATAGAAGGTATGAGAAGTAATAAAGCTGGAAAAATCGAGAAGAGATTGTGGAAGACCTAAATGTCGGTTTATCTTATAGTCTTATAAACACTGAGGAGCAAACTTTCATTTTATACAGGAGCAAACTGAAGCCCGGAGAAGAGCTTGGTTTTCTTTCATTCCAAGAGCTCTCTGAACTAGACCTAGGTAGGATGCCAAGAAAAGAATGAACGGACCGCTGTCCTAAAGGACATACATCAGTGCATGGTTTGGAGGTCAATTCCAGGTCCTCCTGGATTCCAGTGGGTACCTGACATTTCCCCAGATTTTTCCTCTTTCAGTAGAGATTCTCTTACTTGGAGAAGTAAAGAATCTTGGCCCTCCCCTCTTTAAATAGAGCCCCTTGGTCGGGAATTCACTTGAGTCTCTTTGGGCATCTCAAGGACGTAAGAAAATAAAATAGCTGAGGCCTGGGACAACCATGCGGGGAGCATAGCTCGGGTTTAAGAATACACGAGAAAAAAATAGGGGGAAGGTCGGGTCGGATCGGGTCTAGCCTTGGGGGGAGAGGGAACAAAAAGGGGAAAGTAGTTTTTTTTTTTCACTTCTGCTCCTATGAAAGCTCTTTCAGTTGCCTTTTGCACTTGTGGTCTTTACGTTAATGGCAAACACCAGCTGTTATTGCTCCTGGAATCAGCAGTTCGATTTCCAACCCAAAAGGGAAGGGTGAAGGTGCCTCATTATGTTTCGTTCCTTTTCCCTTGTTGGAAATTTCTCCTCCGGGTCTATCTTTTCCCTGATGAGCACCCCAAGAGTCATGCCATCTCGAAAATACTTTCTGGGATTCTCTACTTTCATCAGTTTCAAAGGAATACGGAACAAAAAAGGTCAGGACCACAAGCTGACTAAGGAAAAAGGAATGCAGAGAAAAAGAGACGACCACGAAGGGACTCGAACCCTCAATCTTCTGATCCGGAATCAGACGCCTTATCCATTAGGCCACGCGGCCTCTTACGTAGGCTTGCTTCTGCTTTCCCTATAGAAAAGAGGAAGGGCGGAGCATTCCTATCCCTGATTCTGTGAGTAATTTCCTCTATCTGTATGTGGACCGTAGAATCCGAGCCCCAGCTGGAAGGAAAAAAAATCTGTTATTTCCTTCCTTCTGTTAAGCTTTTTTGGAAAGCTGAAAGGCGGAAGGCTCAAGCGAAGAGCGAAATGGAGAGCACAGGTCTCAGCCCACCACCCACTCCAAATTGAGGAGCTCGAGACCACGGGACGCTCAACAGCAGGAAACCTCAGCCCCAATACCCGGCTCTCCGACCGACTCGAACCGTATTTCTCCGTGGGAAAGTGAAACGGCCCCCACTGCCTGGGGCCAGGCTCGCCGCCGCATCTCAGCGCAAAGGCGTCACGGGTTAGTACGTTACCAAGGTGCTGAGCTGAAGCCATTCCAGAGCCAATGTTCCATCCAATGATTCATAATGATAATTATATATTGCTAGAGTGAAAGGATGCTAGTGTTTTCTCCTTTAGGGCAGTTGTCCATTCATACTTTTCTTAGCATCCTACCTAAGTCATAAACATAGTCCCATTTCTGCTGGGAATTTGGCTTGGTATATTGCTTGGAACAACAAGGAGCAGAGGGGACTTCCACATAACCAAAAAACAACTTCAGACTCCACCAAAAAGTCAGCTTCCAGAGGAAGGTTGGCGCTACCTTGGGTGGGGATTCAATCAAGGACATTCTGCTAGAACAATGTTCAAACCTCCCCAGCTCTGTTCTCCAAACTCTGGTCCTTAGATCCATGTGCAAATAGCACAGATTCTGAATCTCCTACTTTGTTTTCAGGGGGAATTGAGGTGTGGAAAGGGTGAATTGCCCACAATGTCATCCCCCTGGTTCCATGGAAACTAACAAATAGATTCACACCAGCTTATTTATTCTTGCAATCTTCAATTAAAACAGGAGTTCTTAACATTTTTGTGTCATGAATCCCTTTGCAATCTGGTGAATATGGATCCCTTCACAGGAAAAAAAAAAAACAAAAAACAAAAAAAAAACAACTGTTCTTAGGTGAATAATAAAAAGAAAGCAATAGGATTACAAAGTAAACCAAGTATATTGAAATATTACCCGATTAAGAGGCCCTTAGTTGAGAGGAGGACAACCCAAATCTACCCACTTGACTCTCAATGAAATTTGAGTCCAAATCAAAGTCCAAATTTGAGAAATGGAAATCTTCAAATATAAACTGGATTATGAAAAATGTGTATAGGATTTCTACTCAAGCTATGAATTCCCTTCCAAGTCAGAATCTATGACGCTAATTCCAATCTTATCGATTTAATAGGCCATATTTTGGGGTCTCTTGTTTCTTTTTCACAGAAGAGCAGAAGTGATCTGGATTTTTGAAGGCTCTGCCTATTGAATACATGCTTTTCCAAGTCCAACATAGAAAAGCTTCCAGGTCTCCTTAGCAAAGGATTTTACCTTTAAAGCTTCAGTTTTAAGTTTGAAGAAACTAGCGGACAGAAAGTTTTCCAATGAATGATTTTTTTTTTTCAGCCACAGAACTCCTAAAGACTAAGTCATGAAGATTTTAACCCACACAGATGGATCAAGGATCCTTAAAATAGGAATAAGGTTATTGAGGATGATAATCATTTTTGTTGTGCTACATGATTCCCAAAGAATTCTGAGAATTAAATGAGCTAACTCGCTGAAAATGTTTACACATAGAAATAAGAGGAATCTTATCCAGAGAAACTAAGTGCCACTTGCAACAGGAGCAAAGTAATCCACTCCTTTGTTAAATGATCAGTGACTCTTTTTGCCCTAATGATGAGGAATGAGAGTACTGATGAAGAGGTTCGGCAGGAATGGATGGGGTTCCATCTCTCCTAGCTCAGTTCTGAGCCCAGAGGCTATGGCACAAAAAAAGCTTTTATTGTTAAAGAAATACCCAAAGGGATTCTCTTGGCAGGCTTATCATTCTCAAGGAAGAAATGATCTGCAAAAAGTTATTTTTTGAAGACCCATTTTATGTATGAGTCTAAGGGAAGTCTCAAGTAAATGTGAAATCTTGCCTGGAGTTGTGACTTTGAGATGATGTGAGACCATTTGGGTTTGTAGATCAAAGAAAACATATTTTTTTGTGATTTTATATAATTTTACAGGACTCACTGAGGTCATACTGATTCCAGTTCAAGCTGTACCATCAAGAGCAAACCCCACCTTGTAGCCAAGGCTTCTATTATAAAAAGAGCCAATTTTAAGCTCAGTCCTTGTAGAGGACTTAATATGCCATGCCAAGGAGACTCTCTCTCCCTGGCATAGCAGCAAACCTCTGCATGCTGAAATGATATTCTCTTTCAGTGTTACCCTCTCTTAACTCTCACCTATTTCCTTAACAAGACTTTTCAGGCCAATTCCAATAGATTTGTGATGGAAAGAACCATCTACTTCCAGAAAGAGGATTGTGGAGAATGAATGTGGACCACAACATAATATTTTCATGGTTTTTGTTGTTTGCTTGCTTGCTTTTTTTTTTCCATTTTTTTCCCTTTTTGATCTGATTTTTCTTATGCAGCATGATAAATATGTATATATGTGGAAGAATTGCACATGTTTAACATATGTTGGATTGCTTGCTGTCTAGGGAAAGGGGTAGGAGGAAGGGAGAGAGAAAAATTTGGAACACAAGATTTTGCAAAATTGAAAACTATTATATATTTTAAAGATAAAAAGCTATTGTTTTTTTAAAATTGTTCTCAAGAGATTTGGCAATTGTCAATGCTGTAAAGTTACCCATACATATAATCTGTAAATAAAAGGCTATTTTAAAAAAATTGTTCTCATCCAGGTTGTACTAAGATTTCTTCTCCCTCGTAGTGTTGTACCAAAGTTCCCTTTTACCCAGTTTCTCCAATTGTCCTATTTAGTTATTCTGCCTCAGGTTATAACCTTTCCCTCTTAATGTTTGATGAGATAAAGGTCTACCTCAGTTGCTCTGCCCCCAAACCCCAGGATATAATCATTCCCTCTTAAATGGTTGATGAAATGAAGATTTTATATCTTTAGGTTATAGACATTCCTTTTTAATGTTTGACAGGATAAAGGTTTATCCATTTTAGATGTCATTAGAATATCAGTAACCTCCCTCCATTGTGTCATCCTAAGGGCCTCCCCCATCATTAGGTTATCCCCACCCAGGTACCTCCCCCATTAGATCACTGTTCTTGTTATACTATAAAAAAGCTTGCGGCCCCAGTACTCAGGGCTGGATTCTTTGAGATGATAGTCTTGTCCAGCCCTAGGACCAAGATCCATCTGGTCCCAGTATCTCTCTCCATTTAATAAACTATTGAATTGGTCTCTTAACCTCAGTCTTGCTCAGTTTCTTCGGCATTACTTTAGATAACAGAGAACTCTTTACTCTTGTGCATTCTATCACTTAAACTAATCTGTACAGCTTCCTAATTACTGTTTTACTATTTGCTTTGATAAGTATGTTTACTTTTTCTCGTATCTAACCATTTATTTCCCAAGTCTCAGTGGAAGAACTATCTCCTCTCCCCACTCCAGTAACTAGTAAAGTAAACCCTCTGAAGGCAGAGATTGTCTTCTTCATTTCTTTGTATCCCCATTTATTGAAACTGGTCCAACCACATAGTAGCTGCTCAATAAATGTTTATTGACTATTCCCAAACTAATTTCATGATTCAACAAAGTAAGAGAAAGGTCCAAGTATGATCAATTTATTAGTTAGGATAGCAGTAACCAATAAATTGGGTCAATGGCCTCTCTGAAACTGAAGGCTGGCAGTTTTTTTTGTTTTTTTAATAATGATTAACAAGATTACAAAGCAAAATCTCCCTCACCATAAGTGTGTCTTCTTTTGATTGGACTGACATTACATCATGAGAAGCTCTATTGGTAGACATTTTAATGAAGAGGTGATTTAAGTTACCTCAGCTCCTCCCCATTAATTTCTCTTTGGGAGATATGAGTAATAATCCTCAAGGAAATATATTAGTTTGTAGATTTAGGGATAGTCTGCTACTGCTTTGATTTAATCAACTTGAATTTGAATTAATTATGTAATAGGTGAGGTTATAAAGGTAGACAATCCAAGGAATTCACCATAGAATTGGGTACTGAGGGGAGGGATTTGGGGCGTTTTGTTGTTTTCATTGTTGTGGTGTATGTTTCTTGAGGATTGGTTTGGTCCTTCATTTTCTTTTATTTTCTTCTTTGTAATAATATTTTATTTTCCAAATATGTGTAAAGATAGTTTTCAACATTCCTTTTTGTAAGATTTTGTGTCCAAATTTTTTTTTCCCTCTATCTGATGTAGATTATATATGTGCAATTCCTTTTTTTTTTTTTAACTTAATACATTTTTTTTTTGTTTTGATTGATTGAGACCACAGATAAATTGAAATATGTGAAAGGTACTGAGTTGGAAATAATTGAACTGCCTGTTTCTTAAGGTGTTTTTAAATAGCTTTTTGTTTTTCCAATTACATGCAGTTAGTTTTCAGCATTCACCTTTGTAAAACATTGTGTTCCAAATTTTTCTCTTTCCCTCTTCCCCACTCCCTCCCATAAAAGGCAAGCAATCCAATATAGGCTAAACATGTGCAATTCTTCTAAACATATTTCCATATTCATCATGTTACACAAGTAAAATCATATCAAAAGGTAAAAGGAAAAAAATAATGAAAAAAAAACAAGCAAGCAAACAAATAATGAGAAAAAGGTGAAATTATTATGCCTTGATCCACATTCAATCCTCATAGTTCTCTCTCTGGATTCACATGGCTCTTTTTGTCATAAGATCATTGGAACTGGCCTGAATCATCTCATTATTGAAAAGAGCCAAGCCCATCACACTTGATAATCACATAATTTTGTTGTTGCTGTGTATCATGTTCTTTTGGTTCTGCTTGTTTCATTCAGCATCAGTTTGTTGAGGAGAAAGATACCCTACAAAATTAGAGTCCCCCTTGGTCTGTGTCTTGGGTTTGGTGAAAGAATTCACATATACAGTCTCCAAGATTAGGAGCAAAGATTTGGGGGTTTTCTTTGTTTATTTTTTATCTTTCATTATTTATTATTAAAGCTTTTTATTTACAAGACATATGCATGGGTAATTTTTCAACACTGACCTTTGGAACCTTCTGTTCCAAATTTTCCCCTCTCCCCCCCATCCCTGCCCCTTCCCTAGATGACAGGTAATTCAATACATTAAATACGTTAAAATATATGTTAAATCCAATATATGTATACATATTTATACATTTATCTTGCTGCACAAAAAAAAAAATCAGATCAGGAAGGAAGAAAAAAAACTGCAAAAGAAAACAATGCAAGCAAACAACAGAGAGAATGAGAATGCTATGTTGTGGTCCACACTCAGTTCCCACAGTCTTCTCTCTGGGTGTATATGGTTTTCTTCATCACTGAACAATTGGAACTGGTTTGAATCATCTCATTATTGAAGAGAGCCATATCTATCAGAGTTGATCATCTTATAGTCTTGTTGTTGCCATGTATAATGATCTCCTGGTCCTGCTCATTTCACTTAGCATCAGTTCATGTAAATCTCTCCAGGCCTCTCTGAAATCATCCTGTTGGTCATTTACATTATTTACAGAACAATAATATTCCACAGTATTCAAATGCCATAATTTATTAAGCCAATCCCAATTGATGGACATTCACTCAGTTTCCAGTTTCTTACCACTACAAAAAGGGCTGCCACAAACATTCTTGCACATGTGGGTCCTTTTCCTACCTTTAAGATCTCTTTGGGGTATAAGCCCAGTAGAAATACTGCTGGGTCAAAGAGTATGCACAGTCTGATAACTTTTTGAGCATAGTTCCAAACTGCTCTCCAGAATGGTTGGATCTGTTCACAAGTCCACCAACAATGTTCACTATCCCAGTTTTCCCACATCCCCTCCAACATTCATCATTATCTTTTTCTGTCATCTTAGCCAGTTTGACAGGTGTGTAGTGGTATCTCAGAGTTGATTTAATTTGTATTTCTCTGATCAATAGTGATTTGGAGCAACTTTTCATATGACTACAATAATTTCAATTTCTTCATCTAGAAATTGTCTGTTCATATCCTTTGACCATTTATCAATTGGAGAATGGCTTAAACTATTATAAATTTGAGTCAATTCTCTCTATATTTTAGAAATGAGGCGTGGCAGCCCTTTTTGTGGTGGTTAGAAACTGGAAGATGAATGGATGCCCATCAATTGAAGAATGGTTGAGTAAATTGTGGTATATGAATGTTATGGAATATTATTGTTCTGTAAGAAATGACCAGCAGGATAAATACAGAGAGGCTTGGAGAGACTTACATGAACTGATGCTAAGTGAAATGAGCAGGACCAGAAGATCATTATATACTTTAACAACAATACTGTAAGAGGATGTATTCTGATAGAAGTGGATTTCTTCAACAAAGAGAAAATCTAATTCAGTTCCAATTGATCAATGATGGGAATCAGTTACACCCAGAGAAGGAACACTGGGAAATGAGTGTGAACTGTTTGCATTTTTTGTTTTTCTTCTCAGGTTATTTTTACCTTATGAATCCAATTCTTCCTGTGCAACAAGAAAACTGTTCGGTTCTGCACACGTATATTGTATCTAGGATATACTGTAACATGCCTGCCATCTAGGGGAAGAGGTGGAGGGAGGGAAAGAAAAAGTGGGAACAGAAATAAGTGCAAGGGATGTTATAACAAATTACCCATGCATATGTACTGTCAATAAAAAGTTATTTAAAAAAAAGAAACGAGGCCATTATCAGAACCTTGGAATGTAAAAATGTTTTTCCAGCTTATTGCTTCCCTTTTAATCTTGTCTTAATGCATTAGTTTTGTTTGTACAAAAACTTTTTAACTTAATATAATCAAAATTATCTATTTTGTGATCAATAATGATCTCTAGTTTTGCTTTGGTCACAAATTCTTTCCTCCTCCACTGATCTGAGAGGTAAACTATCCTATGTTCTTTTAATTTGTTTATAATATCATTCTTTATATCTAGATCATGAACCCATTTCAACTTTATCTTGGTACACAGTGTTAGGTGTGAGTCAATGCCTAGTTTCTGGAGCAAAGATTTGTTATGCTGCTTGACAGTGGGCTAGAGTTCCAAAGGAGTTTAACAAAGAGGCAAGGAGATAATTGTGAAGCCAATCGAACTGGGCTAAAGTTCCAAGGGAACAAAGAGTCAGAATTAAGAAGATAACTTAATGGGAAAGAGAAACAAAGATTAGGTTGATATGTTATTATGGTTTAGAGATACAATTGTGGAGTGGTGGGGAGGGGGTAGTTCCCATCATTGAGCTCTACAGCTTACTGATCATCCAAATCAGTATTGAATTACTGAATTTAGTCAGCAGTGTTTGTGCCACTCTCAAAGCCTTCTTGCCCTAGGGTTCCTCAAGCTTTGCTACTTTTTCATACCAAGTTCATATAAGTCTTTCCAGGGTTTTCTGAAATTATCCTACTGATCATTTCTTCTTTTTTTCTTTAATTTAAAGCCTTTTAAAATATATATACATGGATAATTGTCTACATTCACCCCTACAAAACCCTGTGTTCTAATTTTTTCCCCTTCCTTCCCCTGACCTCCTCCCCTGGTCGGCAAGTGATCTAATATATGTTAATATGTGTAATTCCTCTATACATATTTCTACAAATATCGTACTGCACAAGAAAAATCCAATCAAAAAGGAGAAAAAATGAGAAAGAAAACAAAATGCAAGCAAACAATAACAAAAAGAGTGAAAATATTATGCTGTGATCCACATTCAGTTCCCACTGTCTTCTCTCTGGGTGCAGAGGCTTTCTTCATCACAAGACCATTGGAACTGGTCTGAATCAATTCATTGTTGAAAAGAGCCATGTCCATCAGAATTGCAAGGTCAGTAGAGGAGTGTAAAGTACAAACTTAGAAACACAAAATTATTTAAAAACTCCCATCCCCCCTAACCTTTTCTCCCATTGTATGGGGGAGTCCAGGCTTACCCTCTATATGTGGAAATCCATCCCAAAAACAAAAGAATAAATAACAAACTCTTAATTCAAATTTCCCTAGAGAACTACTAATGTAAACTGTGTCTCCTTTAATCTTTTGGGAAGCCCTGATGTAAACTGTGCCCCCTTTTGGGGGGGGAAGGGTGCTCCCTGGCTCTCAAACCATCTGTCTGGGAGGGGCCACACCCATTCATGAGGGTAACTTCCAGATGAGTAATCTCATTTAATTGGAAATTTCAACCTGGGGTATGGTCAACTCCTCTATGGAGTTGAAGATTAGCCCCAACTCTGGGCCAGGACAAACCCGATAAAGATAAAATCAAAGGCCTGTCAATCCATCTCTGCTAATTCCTAATCAGGAAAGCCCACTGGGAAGTTGGTTCTTCTCAGTATAAACCCATCTTTGCTAAAATCTTTGTAAAAATATCCTAACAGGATTTTCCCCACTAAGAAAGCTATCTTCTTAGTGTAAATAAATCCCCCTTTCAAAAAGAATCTGCCAAATCGACCAGGGCAGGATCTCTCAACCCTCAATGCTCACCCCTCATCACTATTATGCAAGCAGACATTCTTGGATGAGAGAATTCTGTTACCTGAATTCCCCAAACCATCATCACTTTTAAAAGAAGTACTTAAATGCTAATTAAGTAGTGAGAGAAACAAGAGGGAAATGTTCATCCAAGATGGTGAACACACAGATTTTTTTATTTTAGCTATAGCTCAACTTGTTATTGCAAAGTCTCAAGTCACAATTAGGGCATATTTCAAGGCCACATTCCCCTGAGAGGTCTTCACTCATTTTATAACATTCAATCCCTCCTCTTTATTTATTAATCTCTGAAGACTTCTCACAGCATTCTTGGTACATTTCTTCAACTATCTTGTTCTCAGTCTCCAATCTCTTTGTACTTGGTTTGTCCTTTTTCTCTATTGGGGTCCATCCTCAAGGAGCATCCAAAGAACCTCTTTTAACTCCTCCTCCAGATTGTCCAATCTTTCCCTTGTGGAAATTCCTTTCATGTCCCTTAGGTTAAATTTTCCCTTAAAAATATGCTTGTGGGCCATCCCATGGTTGCTGTCTTCTTTTGTGTCAGCCTATCACAGCATTCTGCCTTGTGATGTTTTTTCCCTGTCTGCTAACAAGTCCATTGTTAGTTTGGTTAGTAATTATAATTTACAAATAAATTGTAGTTTGGTTAGTAATTATTTCAACCATGGCCTAAAGTCTAATGAGCCTTTTCAGTGTACAAATTGGGATTCTATACCCTCAACTTTCAACAGGTTTGAGAGAACATCAAGGAAAATTAGAAATTAGTAATAGCAAAACACTTGCTGTTTCAGCTATAGCTCTTATAAAAATTGTTCAGATTGCTCAATTTGCAGATAAATCAGGGAAAAGTATATCACAAGCTTTTTAGAACAAAGTAATATAGATTATGAATTAAAACAAGAATTAAACTTAGTGGAACAATTATTAATATAGTTAGGAAATCATGTAAACAATTTGGAATCTTGATTACAGCTAACTTTTTAGCAAAAAACATGGCAAGAAGCAATGTCCATGGAATTGATCTTGATAGTGTAGCTAACCAAATTTTTGAGGGGTCAAAAAAGATAAATCCTGTAAATAATCTGACCTCTATGCTTTTGCATTTTGTTCCTCTCACATGTTTTTGCTACTAATTGGCTTAGCCCCTTGTGCTGTCAAGTATGTTCTGCAATCATTCTCAACCATGAGAACTGAAGTTCACAGACTTCATTTTTAATTAAAAAATGGAAGAATTGTAGAGGGCCAGGAGGTAAGACTCCATTCCAGCTTTTGAGTCTTACAGTAACTTGGCTCACCAAAACTCCCCTATTGAAATAGCAGAGACTGCTTGTCAATATAATAAATTAATAATCTAGCGACTGAAGCAAAATGCAAACACTACTTTTTGGACTAAAAGTTAAACCTTTGAATTTAGGACAGAAAAGAATATCCATAAGGAGACTAAAGTTATTTGGGAGAAAGATTGAGTCTATGGTATAATAATGGTATAATGGTATAATAAATTTTACTCTGATGCATATCTCAATTAATTACATTTCTGTCTAAATAACCAAGATCTGGTGCTTAAGGGGTTTAATCTTTTACATCATAGCAGAATTTTGTTAGACTATAGAAATTTTAAAAGAATGTATTTTGTACCAAACTTACAAGCATTTGAGGTATATATATATTTGTATCTCTGATCAATAAACTTCGAAGAGTCCATAAACAGGACTGCTCCGCCTGGCCCCGATATGGACATCCTTCATCTCACTACAGGAGCTGGACTCCAACAGATAAATGGTCAAAGGATAAGAGCAGACAATTTTCAGATGAAGAAATTGAAACTATTTCTAGTCATATGAGAAGGTGCTCCAAATCACTATTGATCAGAGAAATGCAAATAAACACCACTCTGAGATACTACTACATACCTCTCAGATTGGCTAAGATGACAGGAAAAGAGGATAAATGTTGGAGGGGATGTGGAAAAACTGGGACACTAATACATTCTTGGTAGAATTGTGAACTGATCCAACCATTCTGGAGAGCAATTTAGAATATGTCCAAAGGGCTATTAAACTGTGCATATCCTTTGATCCAGCAGTGTTTTTACTGGGCTTATATCGCAAAGAGATCTTAAAGAAGGGAAAGGGACCCACATATGTAAAAATGTTTGTGGCAGCCCTTTTTGTAGTGGCAAGGAAGTGGAAACTGAGCGGATGCCCATCAATTGGAGAATGGTTGGGTAAATTGTGGTATATAAATGTTATAGAATATTATTGTTCTATAAGAAACAACAGGATAATTTTAGAGAGTCTTAGAGAGACTTACATGAACTGATGCCAAGTAAAATGAGCAGAACCAGGAGATCATTGCACACAGCAATAGCAGTATTTTATGTTGATCAATTCTGATGGATGTGACTCTTTCACAACAATGAGATGATTGAGGCCAGCTCTAATGATCTTGTGATGAAAAGAGCCATCTGTATACATTCAGAGAGAAGACTGTGGGAACTAAGTGTGGATTACAACATAGCATTTTTACTCTTTTTGTCATTTGCTTGCATTTTCTTTCTCATTTTTTTCCTTTTTGATCTGATTTTTCTTGTACAGAAAGATTATTGTATATATATATAGTATTTAACATATATTTTAACATGTTTAACATATTTGGGATTATTTGCCATCTAGGGAAGGGGATGGGAGAAAGGAGGGGAAAATTTGGAATACAAGGTTTGGTGAAGATCAATGTTGAAAAATTATCCATGCATATGTTTTGAAAATAAAAAGCTTTAATAAGAAAATTTTTAAAAAAAGAATCTGATTCATTCTTTTCACTGATGATGAGGGGCAGATTACCAAGTATATGGAATTGTCACTTGATTTGCAATCCGTTCCCATTATTTCTTATAGAAAGTTTGGAAAATTTGCTACCCATTTCCTAGCAGAGAAGTGATAGTCTTAAAATGTAACAATGAGATGCATTTTTGGACAGGATCAATGTGTGGATGCATTTATTTGTTATATATTTGTTAAAATATATTTAAACGGGTTTTCTTTTTTAATTGTTCAACATAGGATGGAAAGGAAAATTAATAAATGATTGGAAAAACAAATAAGATTGAAGGGGGGAAAGAATTTATTAGACATCTACTATGTGCCAAATACTGGGGACTGAAAAACAAAAAAAGAGGAGTAAAAAACTGAGGGTTAGAGTCCTTGAAAGTCCAGATACACTGTCTTGCTTTCCAGCTCTCATATCTTTAAACATAATTGTTTTCTAAGGGAGCTCCTAATTTCCAAGTTCATCTTTCGTATTTCATCACTGTCTAGACCAAGCACATCCATTTCACACAGTCGCCTGTTTACCTGCAAAAATAAGATTAGGTATACAGTTCTCTGGGGAGCTTAGAGTTTGCATCTAAGTTAAGTCCCCCCCCCAAGTTTGGGCTCCCAGGGTTAATGAGATTATTATTTTTAGACAAAGGGGAGTATATGTAAGTATTTGGGACAATTAAAGAAAGGAGTTCAGCTGCCCTTTAATTACTCACTTCAGTCAGAAGCTCCAAAAGGTCATGGTCAGGATCAGCTATGATAACTTCTACAAGAGTCTGGATGAAGTCTGAGCCATTCTCATCTCGGTATGCCACATAGCCTAAAGAGCAATAGATACCAATCAATTTTCTATCTCATTTAGGGGGAGGCTAAAAGGAGGGAATTCCAAGCATGATAAAAGATGAAGGCACCTGGGATCTAGTAGAGGACTGAGTCATAGGATAGAGAGTAAGGACTTCTTTTAAGACCATAATCTTTTTTTTTTTTTTTTAATTCAAGCTTTTTATTTACAAAACATATTCATGGGTGATTTTTCAATACTGATCCTTGCAAAGCTTTTTGTTCCAATTTTTCCCCTCCTTCCCAACCCCCCAGATGGCAGGTAGTCCCATACATGTTAAATATGTTAAAGTATATGTTAAATCCAATATATGTATACATATTTATACAGTTATCTTGCTGCACAAGAAAAATCAGATCTAGAAAGAAAAATAACCTGAGAAGGAAAACAAAAATGCAAGCAAACAATAACAGAAAGAGTAAAAATGCTATGTTTTGTTCCACACTCAGTTCCCACAGTCCTCTCTCTGGGTGTATATGGTTTTCTTCATCACTGATTAATTGGAACTGGTTTGAATCATCTCATTGTTGAAGAGAGCCATATCTATCAGAGTTGATCATCTTATAGTCTTGTTTCCATGTATAATGATCTCCTGGTTCTGCTATTTCACTTAGCATCAGTTCATGTTTAAGTCTCTCTAGACCTCTCTGAAATCATCTTGATAGTCGTTTCTTACCAAACAATAATATTCCATAACATTCATATACTATAATTTATTCAGCCATTCCCCAATTGATGGGCATCCACTCAGTTTCCAGTTTCTTGACACTACAACAAGAGCTGCCACAAACATTTTGGCACATACAGGTCCCTTTCCCTCCTTTAATATCTCTTTGGGATATAAGCCCAGTAGAAACACTGCTGGATCAAAGGGTATGCACAGTTTGATATCTTTTTGAGCATAGTTCCAAATTGCTCTCCAGAATGGTTGGATCTATTCACAATTCCACCAATTTATCAGTGTCCCAATTTTCCCACACCCCCTCCAACATTTGTCATTATCTTTTCCTGTCATCTAAGCCAATCTGACTATCCTATGTTCTAATTTGCTTATAATATCACTCTTTATGTCTAAATCATGAACCCATTTTGACCTTATCTTGGTATTTGATGTTAGGTGTGAGTCAATGCCTAGTTTCTGCCATACTAGTTTCCAATTTTCCCAGCAGTTTTTGTTAAATAGTGAATTTTATCCCCAAAGCTGGGGTCTTTGGGTTTGTCAAATACAAGATTACTATAGTTATTGACTATTTTGTCCTATGATCCTAACCTATTCCACTAATCAACTACTCTGTTTCTTAGCCAATACATGGTTTTGATGCCCGCTGCTTAATAATATAGTTTTAGATCTGGAACAGCTAGGCTACCTACATTTGCTTTTTTTTTTCTCAGTAAAATAGTTTATTGGGAGTCTATTGGTATAGCACTACATAAATAGATTAGTTTAGGTAGTATTGTCATTTTTATTATATTCACTTGACCAATCCCAGAGCACTTGATGTTTTTCCAATTGTTTAGATATTACTTTTTGTGTGGAAATTGTTTTGTAGTTTTGCTCATATAGTTTATGACTTTCCCTTGGCAGATAGATTCCCAAATATTTTATGCTATCGACAGTTTAATTTTAAATGGAATTTCTCTTTGTAGTTCTTGCTGTTGGATTTTGTTAGTGATGTAGAAGAATGCTGACGATTTATGTGGATTTATTTTGTATCCTGCAATTTTGCTAAAGTTGTGGATTATTTCTAATAGTTTTTAGTTGATACTCTAGGGTAAGACCACAATCTTAAAAATATAACAAAATCAGCAGGTTTTGATCCTCTGAACAACCTGAACATTGGTTGGTTTCAGACCAGGCACAGAACCAAAATCCAGAAAAATGTATTCTAGATTAATAGCTTTTGTTTTTCCTTGGGGTAGAGCAGAAAGCCTACCCCATATATAGCAGCCATTTTTAGGGGGAAAATGGAATAACTTGCTTGCCTATAATTATCTGCTGGGATAGGAATCCAAATTCTCTTCCTATTGCCCATAGTTTTTTGATGTTTTTTTTTTTTAAACAGTTGTGATTTCCCTCATACCTTCTGCAGCTGAATAGACTCTCAAGATGTCCGCTTGGTCTGAGTTCCTAGGAAAGCACACCCTGGAGGAGTTATCTAGAGTAAATCAAAAAATATTATTTACTGTAGAAGAAAATAATTACTACCACCCTTATATTCTACCTCAAAGAAGTCCGATATAGGACTATCAAGCTATCAAGAAATCAAAAGATATTTCAGTCCTTGACTTTGGGGACCTTTTTAATTCTACTATTTTTTTACCCATATATTCATGGAAATGATTGCCTTATTATGCATATCAGACATTTACCCTGACTTTCTGCTGCCCTCATTTCTAGTCCTTAGCCTTTTTTTCCTCCCAGATAAATAATCTCATTCAATTGGAAATCTCTGACAAACTGCTCCCCAGCTCCCGACCAGGACAAACCTTATGATAAAACCCAAGGCATGTCAATCCACCTTTGCTAATTCCTAACAGGAGTTTGCTGGCTAAGAAAGCTGTTTCATTAATGTAAATAAGCCCATTCTTTGACACAAACATTGTGTCTGTATTCATTGGGGTTTGCAAATTTTTTCACAAAGCCTGCCACTAGCCAAGGGGATCCCACTGCTGTTGGGGGTTCTCTTACCCTCCATTCTCACACCTCATCATTTGGTGTAAACTGTCCACCCGGTACAGGGATCCCTGAGAATCTGGCCAAGGCAAAGCCTTTTCTTGTCTATTCTATAACTAGGATGATCCAAATTCCCAGGAAAATTTGGGTTGTTGGAGCTCCATACTTGAGTAGAATTCTCTCAGAGATGCCTGAAATGGGAACCAAAATGAGATTAGGGTTTCTGGTGGTCAGGGAGTTAAATGATAAGGTCTAGTGGCAGGTTTTGGAGAGGTTTGGCTTCCCTACAATCCCTTGGGATTCAGCGCAAGGATAGGGAGTTTTGAGGATTTCCTTCTGGCAGTGTGGAAGTTCTCTGTAAAAGAATTTACAGATCAGAAAACCTAGATTGACAAAAGAGATTTATTATGGGGATTGGAAGTAAGGTTAAAATCCTGACAGAGAGGTATAAAGTTTGGTTACGGAAATAGGTGAGGATAAGGAGAGGATGGCACTGGAAAAGAATATTATTCCAGTGGGCAGAGGTTTCCTTGGCATAGATAGCATGGCATAGCATGGCATGTTTGGAACCCCTGCAAAGAGAGGGTTTTAGTTTGGCTCTTTTATAATGGGAGCTTCAGCTGAAGGGAACTCGTAGGTGGAGTCCCAAATTGGCTCATAGCTGGGTTTCCATGAGTTTCAGGACTGAGCCAACCCCACCCAGATAACAAGGATGAAACTGTTTGTCCTTCGGGGCAGGGTCCCTCACTGAAGCAGAGTTGAAGATTTTCTCCTTTAAGGATTTTTAAGAGTTTCAGGGTCCCCTCTTGCAAAAGTCTGACAAAAGTCCTCTTAATCAGGGAGTCCATCTCTAGGGACACTTAGAGAAGGATGAGGCGCTATAGAACTGAGGAAATCTGGGGCTTGTGGCAAAATGGGGCAATCTCTTAAAAAACAAGAGACAAATTCGGCTTGAAAGATCTCAAAAAAGGCTTAAATTAAAACAGCACTGCAGGATGCTGCTTAAATTTTCTAGATTCAAACTCCCTCCTTCTTGCTCCTCTAAGGACCCAGGCTCCCTCCTTTGCACTTCTATGCAGTCCTTATCAGGAGGAGGCTTCTGAATCCCTTCCAGCATAGGACCTTAGGTTCTACAATATCTCTTTAACTCTATCCCTCTCACCTGAACCAGATACTGAGATTTCCCAGCCCCTATTCCTCACTCCCTCTGATACATGGAGTGGGACCCTTTTATCTCCTCCTCAGGATATTGATTTCAATCTCTGCTCCTTACCTTATAAGCAGCAGACTCTCAGGGAGAGACACTCAGAGCAGAGGTACCTCTTTCAATGTCAAATTTCTCCCAGATTAAGAAAAAAACTGGCCATTACTCTGGGGACCCCACCCACTTTTTTAAGGGGTCCAAGGCCAATGCCCTCCTTGATCTGTCCTGGGGAGATATTAATATTAAACAACCTGCCTCAGATATAACAAAGGAGCTGCAGAAGCCAGTTTGGGGCCCTCAAATTTCTCCCCCTCAGCTGCTAGAAACAGCTGTTGGAGTCTTTAATGATAGGGACTGAATTGCAGCAGAGGACAGAGACTGAAGAATTAAAGCGATGTTTGGAGAACAGTCCCTACTCTTGGCTGCTGACACTTCCAAGAACCATAGAGGTTCATGCTTTAGATGTTGTGGAAACTGTCCGAGGAAACTCCCCGGTCCTTGCCCCGAGGGGAATTGGACAAGAGATTGCCCACAGGGGACAAGCTGTTCCCCCCACACCCTCCCCCCCATACCCTGCCCTCTGGCAAGAGTTTGGGGCTTGGTCAAGCTCTCCCTCACTCCACCACAACAGCCCAACACCCAGTGGTCGATAAAACAATTGAATCTCTCTTTGCTATGGGAGAGACGTCTTCCTTTTTGCTCTGGCACTCTGGTCTCACTTGCCCCTCCCCCCATAGAATGGGGATAAAATTGTTTAGAAACTTTCCCTCTGCCTTGCCAGTTTTGTGACCTATTATTTAAACATTTGTTTCTTATTATTTCCTCCTATCCTGCTCCCTTATTGGAGTGTGATTTAATGGTGAAATTGGGGACCCTCTTCTCAGACCTCCAGAGTCTCCCTGCAATACTCCAATTCTTTCTGTTAGAAAACCGAATGGTGCAGGACCTTGGGGCAATTAATGAAGCAGTCATAGAATGGTTCTCCACCCTATACCTTAAAGATGCTTTTTTTTGGTATACCTTTGCATAAAGACTGGCAATTTCTCTTTGCTTTTGAATAGGCAAAGCCAGGGGAACATCCCCATCAACTAACTTGGACAGTTCTGCCCCAAGACTTCCAAGATAGCCCATAAGTACTGGGACAAGCACTCGCTAAAGAGTTAACAGATTGGGAGCCCCTCTCGAATCTGAGCGAACTTGGGATTCCACCCACAGGCCTCTCTAGCTGAATCTCTCATTATAAAAGAGCCAAACTAAAACCCTCTCTTTGTAGAGGTTCCAAACATGCCAGCCTTATGCTTGGCATCTCAAGGAGCCTCTGCCCACTGGAGCCCTGTTTCCGGTGCCCTTTATCCTTACCTATTTTCTTAACTAGATTTTAATCTTACTTCCATAGATGGCCCCTGCCAGCAGTTAACTCCTTCTTAGCCTTTCTGCTAGGGAGCTCCATGGGCAGTGGGAGAATTCAGATTGTTGGGTGGGCCATCAGCACCCTCAAGGCAGCCCACAGATGGAACCCAATGAATTTTTTTTTTTTTGCAAAGACCCCATTCCCAAACGTCACCATCTTCACCCTGGATGACACCCCAATTTTAATCTGCTCCTGAGATTTGTTTCCTCTAGGCTCCAAGTTCTTCTACTTCTAACTATTCCTTCAGCCTGAAGATCATGGAACACTCCACATTTCCTGCACTGAGCTGCTGCTTCTTTAGATCTCCCACTTCTCCTAGCCTGGACCCCCATTGAACATGGGGATAACTCTGCGACCCTTGTCAGCTTGAAGCAGCTGCAGACAATGAGACCTTCATCCTGTTACCCCAGATGAATTTGGAGGGACTGCTTGAGGGGGGGAAATGATGTAAATTGTGTCCTCCTTTAATCTTTGGGGGTCCCTGAAACTTCATCCCCCTTTGGGGGGGGAATACTGAGTCTCAAACTCTCCCAGCTTCTTGGGAGGGGCCACACCCTTTTGTCCAAGGGAAACTCCTAAAATAAATAATCTCTTTTCAATTGGAAATCTAGGCCTCCAGCATAGTCAACATTGAGTGGCACATTAGGGAATGGATTTATACACAAACATTTGAATACATGGGAATGGGTGAGGTTCAGAAGAGAGATAGTATAAACAGATGAGGACTGAGAAGAGAATTTGATTTAATAAAACTATGTTCCCCTGATTTTGGGGCCATGGACTTGGATTAGAAAAACCCCGAATCTCAACCCCTGCAGGCTCTGGGAAAACTACCTGGTTCCCACAGGAAACTCCCACCTCCAATTGATCTGGGAATCACTTTGGTCTGGAAAACAATCACCATCCTTATTGTTTGAAAATTAGCCCCTCGATTGCTCCTTAGCCCCAAGCAATAGAAAGCTAAATAAAATCAAGACTCTATATCCCAAACTTTGCTATCTTCCTAATCAGGAAGCACCCCAGTGAGAGAGTTGTTCAGTGAAAATAAACTCATTTTTGCCAAACCTCACTTGCAGATTAGGACTGTGACCCGACCTGGGACCCCCTTCACTGTTAGGGTATTTCACCCCTCAACAAACTCATTTTAAGGGATTGAGAGGAAGAAGAAGGACAATTAATGAAGTAGATAGACCAAGACTAAATAATCTCAGAATCTTTCAAGGTTCAACCTCAAGACCCCTCAAAGAAGAAGGAATCACTTACCTTGCATGTCAGCATAAATCTGAAGGATGTCTGCTTGAGAGGGGAGAGTTGAAGGCCTCTGGAGCCAGTGCTGGAGCCATCGTCCTAGCCAGGGCAAAGCTCTAGGTCTCTTGCCTGGGTCTCTGTTACCTGAAGGCCGGTAAAAGGGGGTTAGAAATGAGAATAATTTTGTGAGTGAGGAAGTTCAGAGAAGGCTGTTGCAGGACATTCAATTATAAGTAATAGGATTAGAACTGTCCCGTTGCCTTGAGTTTTAAAGTAAGTAATAACCTACAGACATTGGTTTCAAATTCATTGTTCTTTTCTCTACTTCCATAGAAAACCTGATGATACAATTTATTGCTCCTGAGGGATAGGACAAACAGAAGACAGTCTCTGTCCTTAAAAAGCATATAGTTTCAAGTAGGAGTCAAAATTTGCAAATGTGCAACTGTTAGAAACAGTACAATGTGTGAAACAGATGATGACAGAAGGGCTTGGGAGAGTTCACTTTTGGCTGGAGGGATCTGAGAAGGCTTGATAGACCAGCTGGGGTGAGAGTCACTATCAGAGAGAAGAGGGCCTGAAGCAAGAAGTAGGCTCAGAAGGGAGGAGTTGGGTTGGAAGCGGAACTACCACCAAAGATACAAGAGGGTGTGTCTCCCACTCACCCCCACGGCAACCCTGCAGCAGAAAAACCTTGGCCTTGCCCTGCAGGACCTGACAAGCGCTCAGCTCTCTCACCATCTCTTCCACTCCCACCATCTGTCCATCAGCCCCCAGAAGCTGCCCCTGAGGTTCCCCATGGGCCATAAGGACTATCAGAGCACAGCTCACAGTGGTCCCACAGGCATCCAGATGTTCCCGGAACTGAGCCAATTCCTTTCGGAAATCCTGAGAGCAAGGAGAAAAATTAGTGAACCTCCCAAGTCTGGGATCTTTTTCAGAAGGAATCCTTATTTTCTTTGAGACCATGTTAAATTTCCATGCACATACACCAGTGCTGACTCACCTCCCTGATCCTAGATGAAGCCTGGCTCATTAGAAATTATTTTGGTCACTAATTACTCCCTCCAGGCTCCTTATTTCAAATTCATCCCTTCCAAGGAAGACAAGCACATTGAGTTACTCTTTTCTGATCCATTTCCTCAATAATAGGACAGATGTAAGAGGTGAGGGGAAGGCAAAAGGAGCCTGAATAGGGGTTAGCATCTGGGAAGAGTCACGTAAGTCACTCTGCCTCTTTCACAATTTTGACAAGGGTCAACGTGGCTCATCACAATGAAACTTAATGTGTGTGGGATGGGGCGCTAGACACTCCTTACCCAAACTGACTACTTGGAGGTGTCTCCAGATACAAACAAAGTTTCTATTTGGTTCTTGCAAGAAGTGGGCCAGCATAGCAGTTAGGCAATCCAGCATGGTGTGACCCAGTGCAGAGGCAGAACCCGGATTATACAGCAGAAAAGATGGGGCTACATCCCCCCTTTCCAAATTCACTGGATGGACTGAAAAGAAAGTAACCATTGACCAATGGTCAACAACAATGCCATCTACTTCCTGGAGATCACATGAGTTCCTGTAACTTAGGCCTAAAGTCTGATCGACTTCATCCTATAGTCTGAGAAATCTTCACTTGTCCCATTCATTGTGGATAAATATACTTGGACACGAGTATAGAGTGTGGAGATATGACTAGTCAATAGCATATGAGAGGGAAAAAATATGCAATTGGGGGATTTTACTTAATGTTGAACAATTTCGTATGAACCCACAATGTGTTATGACAGTTTTTTAAAAAGTAAATATAATAAGAAGCTGCCTTAACAGAAATAGAAAATGGAAAAATGGCAGTCCCACTGTATTTTGCTCTCCTCGGGTTACAAGTAAGATATTGTTTTCAAATGTGGTAATCATGCTTTAGGCAAGATACTGATAAGCCAAAATCTAAAATTTTGTCTAAAATGAGGGTAAC
Organism: Sarcophilus harrisii; assembly: GCF_902635505.1. Lineage (NCBI taxonomy): Eukaryota > Metazoa > Chordata > Mammalia > Dasyuromorphia > Dasyuridae > Sarcophilus > Sarcophilus harrisii. Next base: position 337,265,360 of record NC_045426.1, read on the forward strand.
TTGGACAGTGAGGGGACTGGAAATAACAGCAGATGAGTCTTAAATGAGCTGGGCATGAATGATGTGACTTATTCTCTTCCCCAATCATGAAGAAGAGATTATCAGATAATTCTATTATCAGAGAATTCCCAGACTATCTAGGAAGGAACTCTTTAGCAATCTCCGGTGTCCATTCCCCAATATCTAGGTATCTTCAAAATAACTTTTGAGATACTGATTAGCATGTCTTTAGTCAAGTCTGGAATCTGGTTCCAATCTGGCTCCTGACCCCTTTCATTTGGGTTCTGGCCTTTATATATATATTTCCCCTCTAAAAGATGTTTTCCTCCTCATAGTATCTTCCCTCTAATGGTGCCTTTCTTTTTACTTTAGCTAACTCTGGTTAGTCTAATCTGATAGTCAATGGCTTATTCCCATTTCACAGAGTATTTCCTTTCTCCTGATTTATTGTAAGTTCCCCTGCAAAATTTGTCTTTCTCTTTGCCAACTATATGCTTTTCCAATTCTGTTTCATATTAGCCACTTCTGGTTCCTATGTCATTTCTTTATTTTGTCTGTAATCTATTCTCTAAATAAATCTGCCTTTTGCTAAAGAGAAGGGCCATTGTGAATTTGTCATATGTCAATTTTGAACTAGGTATTGCAACCCCAACCACATCATGAATGAAGTGAGATAGGAGCAGTAGTACAGGCATCTTCAAGTATTTGATGACTATCACGTGGGTGAGGAATATGATTAGATCTCCTTGGCCTCAGAGGAAAGAACTCAAAGCAATGGACTGAAACTATTTATAGGTAGATAGATTTAAGCTCTAAATAAGAAAAATTCCTAACAGTTAGAACTATTCACAAGAATAGGCTGCCTTGTGTGTAAGTCTTCAGGTAGGAGAAGGATAATACAAGTATCACTTGTGAATTCTCTGCTTCCTTTGCCCTAACTACTCTCCATCTATGCTTGTTGAAAATTGGGAAATCGCTATTAATTAAGAAATACCCTTTCCTAGGTTTAGTGATTGCTCATGCAATAAACCCTACTGCCATAATTCTTGGGTTCCAGCTCAAGCATTTACTAAGTACCTATTTTGTTCCAGGTACTGTGCTACATGCTGAAGATAGTAGGGAACTAAACCCAGGGTTCCCCCATGCAATCAATGCTCTGAAGTATTTCACAAATCTATTGAGAAAGACAACATACAAATATGCTATGTTCAAGATATATACATAAAAGACGGAGATGATCAACAAAGGGAAAGCCCTAGAATTAAAGGGTGTGAGGTGTGGAAAGACTTCTTGCAAAAGATGGGATTTTAGCTGGTACTTGAAAGAAGCAAGGGAAGGCAAAAGGCAGAAATGAGGAAGGAAAGGCTTGTAGGCATGGAAGATGGCCAGTGAAAATGATTCTTATTGTCTTGGGCCAGTGGAAGAGAATCTCAATCCAAAATTGGGAATTTTGAAAGAAGAATAAGAAGAAAAGGAGACAGTTATTGCCTTCCTGGTTTTCTTATGGAGAATGGGTATTTTGTGATTTATATTTTCTAGGAGAAGCTAGACACCAGAAAATTTAGATGGCCAATGAGGGAAAGAATAATGAAACAAAATGGAAGATGTGGTTGCCAACAAAGGAAAAAGGGTTAGTTGCTATTGCAGGAGGAGGAATAGAGAAGGATCTTAGAATTTTTTAGGTGCCAAGAATATGGGATGTTAATTTAGATTTATTAATTTAATTCATTAATTTAGATCTGGAAAGGACTTTAGATATCATCAATTTTAATCCTTTTATTTTACAAATATGGAAAATTAAAGCAAGAAAAGTGATTTTTTTTCTGAAAGCATATAGAACATAAGCTATAGAACTGAGATCTGAACAGTTGAGTCTCCCAACAAGGGAGGTTGGGGAATTTCCCATGTACTTGGGCCTTCATGAAACTCTAGGTAAGTCTAGTTCATTCCTTACTTCATTGTCTCCATCCTTTTTGCACCCTTCCAGTACCTCACCTGGGCAGTAGGATCCATCTTTAGAATGCTCTTAAAACCCAGGATTTGGAACAATCTCTTCAGGGCTTTAAGATCCTGTTCAGCCCCAGGACGATCCTGGGTGACACATAGGACGAGGGCTACCTTTGCCCCAGACATGTCATATTTTCCTTCGGGAGTGGGGCTGAGCTGTCAAAGCAAAAAGGGAAGAGAAGAGAGAAACATGACGGGTGTGGGGGGGAGTAGCTGAAGGGGAAATAAGCTCAGGCTTAACCCTGAACCTTTGTTCCCCTGCTCTTCTCACTCCTTTTCTCCCCTTCTCTCTCCTGCTTTTTCTCCTCACTACCTCTAAGCTCCAGCTCACTGTCCTGGGCTCTATCCACACAGATCCCTATCAGTACCTTCTTTTTCTTCGCCTGAGGTTTCTCTTCTCTTCCCTTTCACCCTAGGCCCTATCCCTATCAATAACATATCCAGTTACTTCTTACCTCCAGATCCTGTGACCTTACTCTCCCAAGGTATAGTGCACCTCGAAGGGAGCTCTGGAAGACGGGACACTTATGCCCTATGGTAGGCATCTCTTGAGTTACCTTTCCAATGACCTGTATAGGAAGAGTAAGAGCAATGAGCCAAGAGGAACCTGAGATTTAGCTAGAGATTTAGCCTGGAAAAGTATTAAGGGAAACATGAAGAGAAGACTATTCTGCCTAGCACAAGAGGGCAGAAGTAGGACCACTGGGTGGAAATTACAGAAAGATATATTTGTAAGAACTTGGTAACAATCAGAGCTGCCTAAAATGGTATGGACTACCTTGGTAAGTAGTGAGCTTAAAGACACTGCAAATTTTTGGGTAGAAGACAACTTTTTGTTGAGCATATTATAAGTACCTGCTTAAGATAGGAGCTGAACAGATTACTTCTGACATATGAAACTTGCTCATGATGGGATGGGGTTGGGGGGAACTATAACAGATTTCAGAACTCTCAGGATCCCTCAAAATTAGGCCTTAAATGGCCTAAAGATGAAGGCAATGGTAGGACCTAGGCCTATGGCACACGTTGGGTTCAAGGATCTTGGGAAGTTGTGCATGGCTCTTTCATTGATCTTGCTTTTAATTACAATTACAGTAATCATAAAAATGGGGAAAGTGGGGGGAAATCTGGAAAGGAGGAGGTTCAGCACATATTTACCACTAGACAGAATCTAGTGTCTAGACCTGACTTCCAGTACAAACTTCATTACCTTCAAGGCCTTTTGTGATCTGATGCTGCTCTAGTTTTCCAGCTGTTTCTCCCAAGAAGCACCCAAGTGACACTGTGGATGGATCTATGCCTGAAGTCAGGAGGACCCATGTTCAAATCCAACTTCAGATATTTACTGGCTGTGTAACCCTATGCAAGTTTCTCAACCTCAGTTTCCTCAACTGTAAAATGGTCATAATAATAGCACCTACCTCCCGAGCTGTTGTGAAGATCAAATGAGATATTTGTAAAGCACCTGGCACACTGTAGGTGTTTAATGTTTGTTATGGGCAGTAGATTGGACAATGGATAGAATGCTGGGCCAGAAGTCACAAATGAGATTATTTGTAAAGCATGTGGCACATTGTAGGTGTTCAATGTTTGTTTAGAGCAATAGGTTGGGCAGTGGATACCAGCTTATTTTACAGATGAGGAAACTGAGGCAAACAGGATTAAGTGACTTCCCCAGAGTCACATAGGTAGGAAGTAGCTGTGACCAGATTTGAACTCAAATCTTTATGACTTCTGGCCCAGCATTCTATCCACTTTACTTTTCTAAACTTGAATTTTGCACCTATGTCCAGTTTTGTCTACAACGTTTTCCTTTATTTCCCCCCATCATTCAATGCTTTTCATTTTTCTTTCCTACCAAAAGCTAACTATCTCCAAGACCCATTCATGAAGCTTTCACAGATCCTCCTACTCAGACGTTTCCACCTGCCCCACCTTGCCCCCATCCGGAACTATATGGCTCTCACTTCCTAGTTGGATGATGAAGATATTGTCTGATCTATTTCTTCATCTGCAAACTGAGAATAATAACTCATACACTGCATACCTCAAAGGTATTGTAAGGTACTTATTCAATCTTAAAGTATACTATTTATATGCTTTTTGTGATCTCATTAGTATCTCATTAAACAAGTTAATTCACAGTATCATAGACAGAGCTGGAAGGGATATTAGAGATCATCTAGCACAATTTCTTATTTTTACAGAGGAAGAAATGAGGCCCAGAGAGATTAAATCACTTCCCCAAGATAGTGACAGAGCCAGGATGTTTGACCTCAGGTACATGGACTTCAAATCCATTATGTTCCTCATTAAGCCATGCTGCCTAAGCTACTCCCATTGCCTTGACCTTAAATTTTCTCTCAGTATCAGGTCCTATGCAAGTCCTGGTCCTGGCTTGTATGATTTTGAACAAGTCCCTTGTTTTTTTTTAAATGGACTAGCTGATCTTTAAGCTTCTTCCTAAGAGATGCTGAATAAACAGTGCTAGTTAATAACATCAAAGAATTCTGAGTTGGGATGTAAGAGATTGGCTCAAATTTATCCCAAAGATTTACAAAGTACTTTCCCCACAATTCTGAATTTATACCAGTTTACAGATGAGAAAACTGAAGTTCAGGAAAGTCAAACCACACAACTCGGAATGAAAATTCAAATCTAGATCCCTTGACTGACTTCAGTTCTAAGATGCTCTCCACTAAACCACACTGTGCACTGTTTTTCACACACCAATTATATGTGTGTATGTATATGTGTATATATTATATGTACATTATACTTATTTTTTTTCCCCTGAGTTAATTGGGGTTAAGTAACTTGTCCAGGGTCACATAGACAGGAAGTGTTAAGTGTCTGAGGCCAGATTTGAACTCAGGTCCTCCTGACTTCAAGGCTGGTGCTCTATACATTGTACCACCTAGCTGCCCCCTTTAAATATATGTATATATAAAACTGATTATTGCATATATATATTTGAGAAATGAGGCAAATTAGTTGGGCCCCAGACATCATGTTAGGACCCATTCATCCATTATAACTAAGGGGTCCAGACCTGGGTGAGCACCTCCAAAAAGTGCCAGGGGGTAGACTGCCTGTAGAGGTCTGTCAGGATAGGAAGAAAAGCACTGGATTCCAAGCCTGCCGGAGACAGGAAAAGAAAAGTGGGTTCAGTTCAGAAAGAAAAGCTGGGACATAAGTGGATCTGGGAAGATATTGAACATGTTTCCAGTACTTCTGTTCCTGCCCTTCTCCTCAGACCCAGGTGACCCTGCTGGTTCTCACTCACTGTTGTTGCTGCCCAGCAACAGAAACATCTTGGCTTTGCCCCACAGGGCTTGGCAGCGGTTCAGTTCTCCAACCAACACCTTCTCTTGTATCTCCTTCCCATCCGGCCCCAGCAGCCACCCTGGACGTCCACGGTGGGCCATGAGAACAACCAATGCACAGCTGACAGGGCTCCCATGGGCATCCAGCAGCTCTCGAAAATGAGCCAGTTCTTCCTGGAAAGACTGAAAGAGCAAAAGTCCCAGAGGCTAAATTGCTTGAGCTTTGGGTGGGAAGTTAGACCCTCAGAGGGATGCAGAAGCCATTGGGAAAACCACTCACCTGGGTCTTGATCACTCTTCTAAGGTAGTTCTCAAAGCCCAGTGCTTGGTACATAGCGTCCAGAGCTGCAACTGCCCTATTCTCTCCAGTTTGCCCTTCCAAGACACAAAGGGTCAGGGCCACTCGGGCCCCAGACATGTTATATCTCCCCTGGGAAGACAAGTACAGAAATGGGGAGGGACATAAGAGAAGGAGAGCCTTTCTTTCGAGACTCAGGAGTCCAGAAAGGAAATGGGGGTCAAGGTTCAGCTTGAACTGGGGGGAAGAGCCTAACATCAGGGTGATGTCATTAGGTTTGCCTCACCTACCTTCCTCTCCAGGCAGTTCCTAGCCTCTGCCTTTTCCACTGCCACCTGCAAAGAGCCTGCCACCAGAAAGGCCATGAGCAGGATCCCCGTGCCTCTGCCTCTTGGACGCTTCTCTATTTCCCCCCACTAGGTTCCGATTCCCAAGTTCCCTCTTCCCTAGGTCTTGCACCTTGGAACTCAATTTATGACTTTCCCAGAGCTGGACTCTGCCCTCATGACTGAGATCTGAATGGGGAGCCGATTTCCTGATTCCCCAGTAATCCAATTCACTGCCCTGGACCTCATATCCAGATACCACTCCCCTTACAGGAATGAGACAGGCAGTTGGCCAGCACCTGGCTCTTCTCCTGGACCTTCAATCTCTTTCCCCAAGGCCAATCCTGTCCCTGGGTTATACTTAGCTCTTGCCTTCCTCTTCCCTGAGCTGGTTACACTTTAAGATCCCATTTCTGTTGAACTTCAGAGTATATTCTCACTCCCAGCAAGAAGAAAAGGCATTATAGTGTTTCATTGCTCTGTAGGTAATGTAAGATGGGTCTTTTCATCTGATTGGCCATTGAAACTTCCTATCATCTTACCCACAATTAAAATCTAAACTTTTTGTTGTGATTTGATCCAACCATTCTGGAAAGCAATTTGGAACTATGCCCAAAAGGTTTTCAAACTGTGCATCCCCTTTGATCCAGCAGCGTTAATACTGGGCTTATATCCCAAAGAGATCTTAAAGAAGGGAAAGGGACCTGTATGTGCAAAAATGTTTGTGGCAGCTTTGTAGTGGCCAGAAACTGGAAACTGAGTGGCTGCCCATCAACTAGGGAATGGCTGAGCAAATTGATAAATATGAATGTTATAGAATATTATTATTCTGTAAGAAATGACCAGCAGGATGATTTCACAGCGGCCTAGAGAGACTTACATGAACTGAAACTCACTGAAGTGAGCAGAACCAAAAGAACATTGTACACATTAACAAGATTATGTGATAATCAACTGTGATGAATTTGGCTCTTTTCAACAATGAGGTGAAACAATTCCAATAGACTTGTGATAGAAAATAGCATCCACATTCAGAGAGAGAACTATGGACACTGAATGTGGATCAAAGCTAAGTACTTTCACCATCTGTTGTTTTTTTTTTTTTTTTTCCCCTTTTTCATCAAATTTTTATTGTGCAACATGATGAATATGTGAATATTTTTAGAAGAATTGCATATGCTTAATGTACATCAGATTGCTACTGTCTGAGGAAGGAAGAAGAGAACAATATAAAACACAAGGTTTTGCAAAAGGAAATGTTGAAAACTAACTTTGCATACATTTAAAAAAATTTTTTAAAATGAAAAATCCTTGAGAGTAAGAACTGTCACTTAACTGTCTTTCCAACACTTAATACAAACATATATTTAATAGTAAATAATAAATACTTTCTCAATGATTTCTTTAACTTTCTTGTTCCATCTATAACATACTCATTGTGAGAATTGCTGGACTCAGTGACAATATGAAACTTTCAAGAAGGAAGGGCTCTCAGAGACCATCTAGTGCAATTGGTGCCTAAGCAAGAATTCTCTATATCAGGACTTCTTAAATTTTCTCCACTCTGCAACCCCTGTTTGTCTGAGAAATTTTTATGTGACCCTGGAGTATACATATATATAAAATAGATATACAAATCAAACATTTGCTGACAGAAAACCATAATTTTGCAACTCTCACAGTTAGTTATAAGACTCCATGTGGGGTCTTGAATCATAACACATCCTACAAGGTGTTATCTAGAAGACTTTGCTTGAAGCCCTCTGGTGAGAGGGAATGCACCACCTCTAGAACCAGCCCTTTACACCTGTGATAGCATGATTGTGGTAGGAGGGTTTCCTCTTCTGCCTTCTGGGATAAATCAGAACAAGCTGGACCCCCTTTCTACATGAGAACGCGTCAAATACTTGTAGACAGTTATAATTTCCTTGCTAAGTCTTTTATTTTCAAGATAACCATCTTGTCATTTTTCAATCAACTTCATGGTCCTTCAACATCTTGGCTGTTCTCTGTTTATCAATGGCCACCCCATAAAATGTGGGCCCCAGAACTGCACATGGGGTCTGACAAAGACAGTGGGACAATTACCTTCTTAGTTCTACCCATAATATTAATATTGAACCTGCAATATAGGTTAAAACATCCAGATTTCAGACAAAATGCTGTCTAAATGTTTGCCCCATCTTGTCTTTGGTGAAACTGCTATTTAAAAATCAATGATAAGATTTTACACAAGTAATCATCAAATGTCATGTCATCAGATTTGGCCCAACATTCTAGCCTTTCAATAGCTTTTAAAATTCTGTGATCCAAAGTGTTGGCTGCTCCCCCCCTGAGCTTTCTGTCATCTGAAAATCTGACATACATGTCACCTGTGACTTTAAGTCACTGATAAAAATGTTATAGTCCAGGACCAAGCACAAATCCCTGGGGAACACTTCTAGATACTTCTTTCCAAGCTGGCATTAAACCTCTATGAAGAGACATGCCCTGCCCCAGGTCACAGAGCATAAATGGCAGAGATCACCTAGGTCAAGTGACTCCTACATCAGGCATTACACTGCAGCTATGTTGGTTTTTACAAGGGTTTGGATTATAGTAGGCTCCTGAGGTCAGCCTTTAATTTTTGCTATGTTAACAAAGACAGAGATCTAGGGGCCTATCCAAGTCCATTTCTTTCCCTTTCCTTATATGCAAGAAGTTTACCCTCTCCCAGTACAGGTTGAGGAGCATTGGCAATGCCCCAAATTCTTGTGGGCCATAACCTTCATTCTCTTCTTCCCCCTATATTGTGTCTTACTTCTCTGCTCATAAGATAGCTTATTACTGAATGTCAGACCTGGAAGACCTTTTACAAAAAAAAAAAAAAAAAAAATATCAGATCTAACCCTCTCATTTTACAGATCAAAAAACTGCCAGAGGGGAAAGGAATTCTTTCAGATCATCTAGCAAGTAAGCAACAGGAATGTTCTGAAGAATGAAACTAAAATTCCTACAATTTCAATACACTCTAAAAGTAAGTTCATGGCTAGTAAAATCCTGGGAATGTCAATTAGAGTGTACTTTCCTCCCCCTCTATGGAGCAAGGATGACTCTACTAGAGAACTCATGGACTCTTAATCACTTGGGAAAGATATGGAGAACTTAAGGGGGATACAAAAGATAGCCACAGAAGGGCAAAAAGGTATGGGAGGCAGTTCTCTGCAAAATGTACTAAGCATGGAGAGGTAAGGGAGCTGTCTCAATTTCCCTGCATTTCTCTGTATGTCCTTATCCCTTCAAACTAGTACATATCCCCAGGCTCCAGGGAGGAAGATGGAAAAGAACATAAAACAAAAGAGAAAGGAAAAATAAACAAAATTTTAAAGATAGTAAAATTATTTTCTTGGTTTGGGAGAATTTGGATAGACGTATATGTCCCACAACTACTTCTGAAGTTGAATTTTAAAGGGACCAAGGAAATAGTAGTTTCTTGTGAAAGTCAAGTTTTCTTTGTTTGACTGAAGCAGTTATTTATTATAGATGGGTGTTAGGAGTTGCAACATAACCATCAGGGAAATGAAGGATGAGGAGATCCTCATGATGTCCTAAGGGGAAAAGAATGACCTTCAATTGGAAAGGGAAATGTCCAGATATTTTGGTGTGTGCTCAGACAGGCCATGGGCCATGGGCCCCAGCATCGACACTGGGAGGTCAAAGAAATCTTTTGTTGCCTTCCTTCAGAATCTCCTTTCTACCTGGAGATTCCCCCTCCATGGAGAGACCCATGGTTATCCCACTGACTGTGCCATCTTTGCATGAAGGCTCTGGTGGGCAATGAGGTGTGCCCGCTGCTTGAAGCTCTTGTCACATTCACTGCAGCCAAAGGGACGCTCACCAGTGTGCACTCGACGGTGGTCCAGCAGGTAGGAGCGGAGAGAGAAGCTCTTGCCACATTCAGTGCACTCATAAGGCTTCTCACCGGTGTGGATACGCTGATGATCAGTGAGGTATGCACTTCGGCTGAAGCTCTTGCCACAATCAGCGCAGGTGAAAGGTTTCTCACCTGTGTGGACACCTTGGTGGCGAACAAGGTCTGAGGAGCTACGGAAACTCTTCTCGCATTCCTGGCACTTGTGAGGTTTCTCACCTGTGTGTGTACGCTGGTGCCGTGACAGGTCTGACCCCCAACGGAAGCGCTTCCCACACTGCTGGCAGCTGTGAGGTTTCTCGGTTGCCAAGTCTCGGAACTGTCTCTGGCGTGTGGGAGGGCGACCTCTCCTTACCCCGATGGGGCGCTCTTGCCCCAGCTCTCTCTCAGGTCGAGTCTCACTTTCCCAGACTTCACCTTCCTCAGTGCTCCAGGGCAAATCACCTGCAGATCTGCCAGGCAATGTCTCCACTTCTTTCAAACTAGGCTGGGACGAAGCTTTCTCATTCTGGCTCTTGATCCCCAAACCTGAATGGAAAAACAGATTATCTGGCACCTCATTTGATAGAGGGAAGACAAATTAAACCACCGAACTTTAAGATAAAGGGAAGGACTAAGCTTTTAAACCATGTGAGGGCAAGAGACTGAAAAAGGAACCATCTTATTGAATGCTGCTATCTACTTTATAACCAACATGAAGTTTCTTTCATAACAAGGAAAGATTTGCATCCTTCTAATGGAATCTGGAAAACCATATGGGCAAGAGAAAGCACACACACATACGTGTATGTATATACATATACATACACATATATACATGTATATATCTATATGTATATGGCATATGTGTATGTATGTATATAGCTTCTCAGGAATTGGAGGAGGGGGGAGTTATTTGCTTAAAAGGTCAGCCAGTTGCACTTTCATTGCTATTAACCAAAATGTGAGGAGTCACCACTTTAAGTGACAGAGGGCTCAACAGCCTATAGAGTTCAGAGAACTGAACATGATAGATTTAACTATGGATAAAAACTATCTTTATAAATTTATTTATATATTTTTTTATTAAAGCTTTTTATTTATGCATATGCATAGGTAATTTTTCCAACACGGATCCTTGCAAAATCTTTTGTTTCAAATTTTCCCCTTTTCCCCCCCCCCACCCCTCCCCTAGCTGGCAGGTAGTCCAATATATGTTAAATATGTTGAAATACATGTTAAATCCAATATGTGTGTATATATATATATATATATATATATACACATTTATACAGTTATCTACAAGAAAAAACAGATCAAGAAGGAAGAAAAAGAAAAACTGAGAAAGAAAACATAATGCAAGCAAAAAACAGAAAGAGTGAGAATGCTATGTTCCACACTAAGTTCCCACAGTCCTCTCTCTGGGTGTAGATATGGATGAAAACTAGTCCTTACCCTGAGAGATATTGCGGAAGTTCTCCCGTTTTATATCCCAGAAGAGGTCCCTCTGAGTAGGATTCAGACACCCCCATTCTTCTCGAGAGAGATAAAAGGGCACATCTCCAAATGTCATCGGTCCCTGAAAAAGTAGAACAGTCTGGCTCAGTATAAATTGACCTCAAGACAATTGTACCCCTCAGGTCTGGATTTACAAGGCTGGGATGTGACAAGATAAAAATATCAATAACAACAACTAAATTTTAGATAGTGCTTTGGGCCATGCAAAGAGTTTTATAAACATATCTTAATTCAATTATCATGATAACCTGTGAGAACTACTGTCCCTATTTTATAGATGAAGAAAATGAAGCTCAAAAAAGAAACATCTGTCACTTAGCTTATAAGTACCAAAGGGTCTTTCCTGCTTTCCTATCCAATACTCTTGCTATCACACTATGCTGTGAAAGGAGGGGAATAAATCTGAAAAATAAAATGAAATGGAATCCCAACCTAAAAGGATAAACTCTGGGTCCTTTCTTACTCTGTTCTTTTAACTAACTTGCCCTTTCTCAGTTTCTTTGCCTGCTAGGTTCCTCCTCTACCCTTTTGGCACCCTGAAAAACTTATGGAACCCTTCTCAGAGTGGTTTTAAATTCATAAAATAAAATACAGAGGAAATCATTATATTAAAATATAGTTGTTATATTTTAAAAAAGAAACCCAACTATATGAATCCCAGTGAAGAATTATTACTTTAAAGCCATCATTTCTACATTGATCTGTATCCCTATTGCTGTTCTCTCTCCCTAAGTTCACTTCATCTCCAACTGTCTATAAGATATCTTTGCCTGGATTTCAAACATGACAAAATCAAGTTTTGCTGACAAAACTTATTCTTCCTTTTGATTTCACTAATGGGGTAGAAGAGAAAAAGACAGAGAATGAGAATGAATGAATTCTTTGGTCTGTGTTCAGACACCATTAGTTCTTTCTTTGGAGGAGGATAGCATTTTTCATCATGAGTCCTTTAGGGTTGTTTTAGATCACTGTATTGCCAAGAATAAGTCTCATGCACAGTTGTTTGTCATATAATATTACTTGTTATTGTATACAATGTTCTCCTGATTCTGCCCACCTTACTCTATAAATTCATGTTAAGTCTTTCCAGTTTTTCTGAAATCATCCTACTTGTCATTTCTTATGGTACAATAGTATTTCATTACAGTCATATACCATGACTTGTTAAGCCCAAATGATGGGCATCCCCTCAATTTCCAATTATTAACCACTACAAAAAGAGCTGCTATAAATAGTTTTACACAAGCAGGTTATTTCTCCTTTAAAAAAAATCTCTTTGGGATATAAACCTAGAAGTGGTATAACTAGATCAAAGAATATGGCACAGTTTTTTAGTCCTTTGGGCACAGTTCCAAATTGCTCTCCAGAATGGTTGGATCAGTTCACAACTCCACCGTCAATGCACTGGTGTCCCAGTTTTCCCACATCCCCTCCAGCATTTACCATTTTCCTTTTCTGTCAAATTAAGTCAGTCTGATAGGTGGTACCTTAGAGCTGTCTTACTTTGCATTTCTCTAATCCATAGTGATTTAGAGCATTTTTCAAAGATGAATGGATATAGATAACTGATAATTTCATATCTATAAATAGCTTTGATATACTATATCTGAGATCCTTTGACCATGTATCCATTGGGGAATATCCTCCGTTCTTATGAACTTGCCTCAATTGAGTATATAGTTGAGAAATGAGAAATGAGATACTTGTTATAAAAATGTTTTCCCAGTTTTCTGGTCTCCTCATTTTTGTTGCATTCGTTTTCTTTCTATTTTCCAGTTTTTCTTGCAGTTTTGTCCCCAAAATTGGGATCCTTGGGTTTATCAAACACTAAATTATTAGGATCATTTATTACAATGTATTGTATACCTAATCTATTCCACTGGTCCATCACTTTTATTTCTTGGCCACTACAAGATTGTTTTAATGACTACTACTTAGTTATACAGTTTGAGATCTAAGATGGCTAGGCTACCTTCCTTCGTGTTTTTTTTTTTTCATTGATTCCCAAAATATTTTTGACATTTCATTCTTTCAAATTAACTTTGTTTCTTTTAGTTCTATATAAGATCATTTGTCTTTTGGTATCACACTAAGGAGATTAATTTAAGCAGAATTGTCATTTTTATTATATTGGCTCAGTGTGCCCATGAACAATTAATATTTTTCCAACCCCTTAGATCTGACTTTATTTGTATAAGAAGCATTTTATTGTGTTCAAATAGTTCCTATATTTGTCTTGGCAGGTAGACTCCCAAGTATTTCATAGAAAGCACAGGGAGGGTGTGACCGCCTTCTTTTTATGGTGTTTTCACTTCTTTTTTGAGCAGTCAAGGGAGGTATGGACACAAGCATTATTGTCTATCAGTATTAGCAACCCATCACCCTGCAAGGATTCACTCTAAGGTGTGAACCAACAAGCACTGTATCAATTCTATTGAGTTAACACCAGGACCCTGACATCACCCTTGAGTTTTCACCTTGTTTCAAGTTGAGTTGACACTAGGATTCCAATAGCCTAAAGTTGTTTCAAATGGAATTTATCTCTTGTTGTTGGACTTTGTTGATAATATATAAAAACTGCTAATGATTTGTGTGGGTTTATTTTTATATCTTGCAATTTTGTTAAAGTTAATTATTTCAAGTAGTTTTTTGGTTCTTTAGAATTTTCTAAGCATACTATCATATTCTTTGCAAAGAGTGATAGTTTTGTTTCCTCACCACCTATTCTAATAATTTCAACTTCTTTTTTTTTCTCTTCTTGCTACAGCTAGCATTTTCAGTACATTTCAATATTCCATTGAATAATGTGATAACAGATATCCTTGCATGTTCACCCCGATCTTACTAGGAAGGCTTCTATCCCCATCACAGATAATAATTGCTGATGGTTTTAGATAAATTTTTTTTCAGGGACATCATGGCTGAATTTTTTATTAGTGATAACTTTATACTCTTAAAATGAATACTTTAAGTTTTTTCTTTTTTTTTTATTATAGCTTTTTATTTACAAGATATATGCATGGGTAATTTTTTAGTACTGACAGTTGCAAAACTTTTTGTCCCAATTTTTCTCCTCCTTCCCCTCATCCCCTCTCCCAAATGGCAGGTAGACCAATACATGTTAAATATGTTAAAGTATATGTTAAATACAATATATGTATACATGTCCATACAGTTATTTTGCTGCACAAGAAGAACTGGACTTTGAAATAGTGTACAATTAGCCTGTGAAGGAAATCAAAAATGCAGGTGAACAAAAATAGAGGGAGTGGGAATTCTATGTAGTGGTTCACACTTATTTCCCTGAATTCTTTTGCTGGGTGTAGCTGGTTCAGGTTTTAGATAAATTTTAAGGAAAGTTCCATTTATTCCTATGTTCTCTAGTGTTTTCAGTAGGAATGGGTATAGCATTTTGACAAAGGCTTTTTTTAGCATTTCTTGAAATAATCATAAGATTTTTATTGGTTTTATTATTGATGTGGTCAAGTATGCTGATAGTTTTCTTAATATTGATCCAGCCTTGCATTATTCATGGTATAAATCCCTCCTGACCATTGTGTATAATACTTGTGATACATTGGTGTAATCACCTTGCAAGTATTTTATTTAAATTTTTAGCATAAAAATTCATTCGAAAAATTGAATTATAGTTTCTTTCTCTGTTTCCTCTTGATGTAGGTCATCAGAATCGTATTTGTGGCATAAGTGGAATTTGGTAGGACTCCTTTGCCTATTTTTTCAAACAGATTATATATAGAATTGATTTTGCTTTTTCAATATTTGGTAAAATTTACTTGTGAATCCACCTGGTTCTAGGGATTTTTTCTTATGGAGTTCACTGAAGGTCTGTTCAATTTCCTTTTTTAAGATGGGGTTATTTAGGTATCCTATTTCCTTTTCTGTTATTTTGGCAATGTATATTTTTGTAAATATTCTTCCATTTGACTCAGGTTGTCATATTTATTGGCATATAACTGGTCAAAATAGCTTCTATTAAATTTTTTAAAATTTATTTGATTTTCCCCAATTACATGTAAAAAATGACATTTTTTAGTTATACATGTATTTTATTTTCCTAATATTTGTTTTAACTTCCTCTTTATTGGTGGTAGACTCACCTCTTTCACTTTTAATATTAGTAATTTGATTTTCTCTTTTTCTTTTTAAAAATCAAATTAACCAATGGTTTATCTCTTTTATTGGGTTTTTATATATATGTAAAACCATCTTCCAATTTCATATATTAGTTCAACTGTTTTCTTACTTTCAGTTTTATTAATCTCTCCTTGGATTTCCAATTTGGTATTTAATTAGAGATTTTTTAATTTGTTTTTTCTAGCTTTTTAATTGCATGCCCAAATTGCTAATCTGCTCTTTCCCCATTTTATTAATATAAGCATTTAGAGTTTGGTTTTGATGCATTTTTGTATTACAGATCTAAACAGAAGTTTTTAAGTTTCTTGGTCAGCTGATAGAAACTGAGGTGGTCAACCCTAAGCAATTTATAAAATCATTTGAGTACATGAAGAAATCAGGGATTATTATGTTAAAGTTCTAGAAGATGTCATTACAGGGCAGATTGTTGCTACAGGTAGCTACCCTGATAATAGAATATAAATCCATTCATTCATGTGCAAAGAGGAAAGTAGAAGATGTCGTAAGTGATGAATGCAGAAGAAAGTAACTGGGAAAACTGTTGTCAACTTTTACTTTGCTAAGTAAAAAACCAAACAGTTACAAAAAAGTCTGGATATATTGTATCTGAAGACTATATCCTATGAAGCTTGTATCCTGTTTCTAAGTAATGATACCAAGAATCATTTTAAGGATCAAAGCAATGAATTTTATTGTTACCAGGTTATTCTTCTGGAAAATTAAAATATTTTATTCCTACAAAAACAGTGACACTGCCCTACCCCTTCAAATATTGGACAAAAATTTTACTCCATAAGTTTGGCATATTATTAGAAGATTAATTTGGATTGGTGGAACATGATGTGATATTAGACTGTAGATAAATGTTATGAAGAGGATTACTTTTAATCAAAGGAGTTTTTTTTATTATATTTTTCTAAAGCTGTGTTTTATTTTTTTGTAAATTATAGAATATTTTTTTCTCATCCAAAAGAAATGCTGTGTATTAAAGAATATATTATAACATACAAAAATTATTAGATAACTAGTTTCTTTAGTTATAATCAAATACTTATACTGACAAAAGTTTAATTGCAGGCTATCTCTTAATATTAAATATACTATCCATTTTAACTTACTAAATAGAGAGATATTTGGGGGAGCTAATATAAATATTGACAAATATCAGATTATGACTTTATAAAAACCTTCCACTTGAAGTAAAAAAAGAGAATAAAAAGCTAAACTCAAATGTTATTTCCTTCATGAAATCTACTCTTATTCCTCAATTTGGCATTTACCTCTCTTTCCCTTATACTTCATGTAGCACTTTCCTTGTATTTCTTTGACTAATATTATTATTATTATTATTAATTCTTATCATATCTTATTAATAGACTGTAATCTTCATGATGGCCGGGACAATGTCTTAAACTTTGTAACTCCCTGAACATCTAGCAAAATGCTCTGTAATCAAAGTCAAGGCTATTCTCAGAGTATAAAAGTAGTTTCATATGATGTCATGTCATATCAGCCTGTCAAAGTCCTGAGTTACATAACTCACATGGGTCCCAGAAGAAAAGAAAGCATCTACCATCTCTCTGGTGCTCCCTTCCTTTAGAAGGGCAGGAAGCCGAGAAGCAGGTTGAGCTGTGGACAAAGAACAGAATCATTAAGGAAACTGGATCAAGTCTAGAACTAGAATCTCTCCCTCTAGAGCACCTGGAGGTCAATAGGAGGCACAAATGGCTTCCATGTATATCTACACCATCTGTCGCGTGGCCTAGAGAACTAATACTGACCCTATACTTAGAAGCATTAAAGTAACTATACTGAGTCCTTCTTTGACCCTAAAGATCCCACTGATCATACCACCTTCATCTAGGGTCAAGAAAAAAGTCTCTTCCTCACAAAGTCTGTGCTGAAAACCCTTCTCCCCTGCCCAAATGTTCCCAGTTCCTACAAGGATGGAGACTGACTTACAGCCACGACTCCTCTGTTCCTGGGGTTCTGTATCCGGGTTTCGGTTCCATGCCCCTTCTTCTTGAGATACCCCCTTGGTCTGGATCTCCCCCTGTGCCAGTGTGGGGCCTGAGGAGCCCCGTCTTCCTCCCTGAGTCTCCATCTCCTCTGAGGGCTCTTCCTGTCCATGCACAACATATATGCCCATCAGTGCAAGGTCCAGTTCAGGGAGTCTAAGTTAAAACCCCCAAAATAAAACACAGGGTACATACATCAGGGTTGCAAGAAAGGGGAATGAGGAAACAAATCATCTGCTTCCTGGAAGCATAAAACAATGTGAAATGACACACTATACTCCCAGTTAGAGACCAATGACAACCAAAAAGCACTGACTAGAACCAGAACCAGCCCCAGAACCATAGTATCAGGGCTAAGACCAGCCTAATCCCCTGTCCTCTGCAAAATCTTCTCTGTAGTTCCCCCAACAAGTCTTCAAACCAACCTCTGCTTGACGTATTACAGTAAGTGAATTGTCTCTCACTCAAGGTAATGAATCACATTCCTGGACAACTATGATTGCAAAGCCTTTTGGCTTTGCAATGGACTTGGGTTCAAGTCACAGCTCTATTTTTTTTAGCTGTATGAACCTTATGTTCTCTGGGCCTCAGTTTCCTATTCTATAAAATGGGGATAAGAATATTTGTATTACTTAGCTCTCAAGATGTTTAAGAAGACATTTTGTAAACTGTAAAATGCTAGAGAAATATGAGCTATTAGTATTGTTTTTGTTTTGCATCCTTAGCATTTACTTTTCTGAACAAAGATGCTTAAAAATACGGAAGACCAGAATCCAATGAGAAAATCTACATATACACCAAGGATGCCAAGCCCCTCAGTTTCTCCACTTTCTCTTTGCTCAGGTAGTGTCTACCAACTTACCTGCTGGAGTGGGTTTCTGGGATGTTTCTGTAGGTTCTCCACCATGGCTACAGCTTCCTCCCCACTCATTGGGCACCGATCTCTCACCCAACCCTGGATGCCTCCGGGAAGGACAGTCAGGAACTGCTCCAGCACCAGCAGCTCCAGAATCTGTTCCTTTGTACGGGTCTCGGGTCTCAGCCACTGACAACAGAGTTCCCACAGTTGTCTGAAAGCTTCGTGAGGCCCATCTGCCTCTCTGTAATGGAACTGCCTAAAACGCTGACGGAAGATTTCTGAGTCGGTGTCTTCCTTCAGTTGAGAAGCTCCCTGCTCCCAGGAGGAATCTTCCTCCACCTTTACTATCAGGAGTCCCTCTGGTTCCACTGAGGCCTGGACTTGTGTGCCCAGAGTTGTAGCCATAACCCCACACTCTGAGTCACAATATCAATTTAATTCTGACTTGTGTTCTGGACAATGACAGTTGTATTTCTGGGTACTAGATACTTGTGTTTCCCAAGACAACAATGTCTAACCTTTAGAGACTTATGAGAGAACTTCTGAGGAAAGAAAAAAAGTCAGAGTATTAGCTGATGTGTCACACTAAAAAACTCAGCCTATTTCATTTGTTACCAAGTGAGGGCCTTAGGAATAAAGAAATACTTCTGTGGGACAGCTAGCTGATGCAGTGGATAGAGCACCACCCCTGAACTTAGGAGTTCCTGAGTTCAAATGTGACCTCAGACACTTAAAACTTCCTAGCTATGTGACTCTGGGCAAGTTACTTAACCCCAATTATCTCAGCAAAATAAACAAACAAACAAACAAACAAATAAATATATACATACACACATACATACTTCTGTCAAGATCCCAACTCAGATAGTCCATCTATCATAAAGCCTTTCCTGATGCCTCCAGTGGAAAACTATATATTCCTTTTCAAATTTCTCTTGCCCTGCCTTATATTGTAGTTATTTGTACACATGACTCATCCTACCTCTTATCTTGTATAATACTAGTAAGCAGAGTTTTCACCTGACTTCATCTTTGTATTCTGAATGCTGAGAAAAGCATTTCATAAAAACAATATATCTGTTTACTAAATGTGAGTTGAATTGAAACTTTGTAACCTCAAGGGATCTTGACCATCAAAGCAGTTGAGAAAATTTGGTATAGAGGGATATTTTCAAACCTCTGATGTAATATTATGTGAAAAAAAGAAGCATATTTACCTGTATAGCTTCAGGAGCTCATAGATTTAGAACTGGAAAAGTCGGTCATCGAGTTCAACTACCTCATTTTACAAATGAAGAAAGTGAGCCTCAGAAAAATTGTTACTTAACCAAGTCACTTAGATAGAAAATTGAAGAATCAGAATTCAAACCCACATTGGATTAGATCAGAGAGTGATAGATAGATAAGATAAAAATCTTAAGAATGCAAATTAAACTTAAAATGTATCTTATATATATATATGTATATATATATATATATATATATATTTTTTTTTTTTTTTCAGAGAGCCAGTTTGTGAACCAAATTTAGGTCTGAACATAGAAGGAATTTTCTAACACACGGACCTATCCAACAAAGGAATAGACTGCCCTTTTAATTTATTAAGTCCCCATTCTGGTCTGGATGATCACTACTCTGAAATGTTAAAAGAGGGGACTCCTGCATAAAATGGAAAGTTAACTTGAAATAGCCTTCCAAATCTAAGCTTCTTTGGCTCTTAGCTACAAAAAATTTAGTCTCAGTGTTTTTCTTCCAACTTAATAAAAAAGAAAATGAGCTAGGATGCCACCTGCATAGAGAAAAAGGGTTCCACAAGGCAAGTGCAAGACTTTTTTTTCAGAATCTTCTTCTGGATCCAACACTGGGATAAGGGAAAGGGGTCCCAACCAGCCTACCTCCTTTCCAAATGGGAAAGGAAATTTCCTGAAGGCCCCAGAAAATGAGCCAAAGAATACCTGTCATCATATGTGATGACTCTGCATGCCTATCTGGACAGGAACCCTGTTATAATGGAAACAGCACAAGACCTGGTCAGGACTCCAGGGTCTGAATGTCATTTCTCAGACTTGCTTAGCTATCTCTGTGGGCAAATCACCTCACCTGTCCAAATCTTGATTCAATTCAACAAGTATTCATTAAATCTCTACTTTTTGCAAGGTCCTGTGGATTCAGAGATGTAAAACAATATAGTCAATGTCTTCCATGACTTTACAATTAAAGAAGGAAATTCTTATAAAACTAAGACAGATGGCTGTAAATTACAGGGAGACAGATAGGTTCAACTGAAGAAAGAACTTTCTAACAATAAGAAACTCCCTCTAATTCAATCCAATAGGCATTTGAATGCATTTAAATGTCTATATGAACAAAGCACAGTAGTAAACACTAGTGTTACAAAAGGGGGAAAATGTCCTTGTCCAAAAGAAACTTATTTACATTACATTGGGGAGGGGATTCAATATATACATATAATTTGAGAAGGGAGAAACTACCAGAAGCTTACTTGTATTCTATTAGGGGAGGGAATTCAGCACTCAAGGAGAGAAATAAATACACATAATTTGAGAAGGGACTATTGGAG
The DNA here is from genome assembly GCF_902635505.1 of Sarcophilus harrisii. Taxonomy (NCBI): domain Eukaryota; kingdom Metazoa; phylum Chordata; class Mammalia; order Dasyuromorphia; family Dasyuridae; genus Sarcophilus; species Sarcophilus harrisii. Next base: position 337,286,337 of record NC_045426.1, read on the forward strand.
GGAGAAGAGCATCAGCAAAGACTTGTCTTAGGAGGTGGCATATAAGCCAATGCTTGAACAAAGATGGGAGTTCTAAGAAGTGGAGATGAGAGCAGTACGATTTAGACATGACAAAGGCAATTAGAATGTCGAATTGGGGGAATGGCGGGGGAAGAGAATAAATATTTATTAAGTCCCTACTAAGCCAGTGTTTTGAAACAGTAATCTAGCACCTCACTATTACACCAGGGAGAATTTATTAAGCACAGAGGCTGAATACAAGGAGAAATTCACGAGATAAAGACTCATTTACAAACGGACAACTTCAGTTTGCATGCTTGTGTAAAAGAAATGTTAACTGCACTGGGCATGACTCCACCTAGTTATTGAATAGTAGCCTCCGGGAGAACAGATAATATGTACAAAACTAAAAGCTTTGTAATTTTTCAGAGCCTATTGCAACATCAACGCTTAATCAATGCTTGACTAACTGAATACAATTTGCGTGACATCACTGACATCTGTAAAATGGGTACGATATGAAATACCTGCCCTACCTCACTCAGAAACTTGGGCAGCGGTCTCTGGAAACAGCAGAGCATTGCGGGCGGCAACGCTGACATCGTTACTGCTAACGTGGTTGCTGTCTCGGCTCCGCGCTCCTCCGTCAGTCCGTCCGCCAAAGGGCGGCGCCTGGGCATCCAGCCTCGCCTGGGCGCAGTCGGTCGGGGTCCCCATTTCGTCCCCTCGGGCTCTGCCCAGCGGCTCAGGGATCCGAACCCAACCGACATCAACCGTTCACCGGGACCCTGCCAGTCCCTGGGGCTCCGCGGGTGGCGGGGACCAGCACTGACTTTCTCGGGACGCCGCGGGGGGCTCTCGGAGGCGGGCACGGGGAACGCCGAGCCGCCCCGGCCGCGCTTGGACGCCGCACCCCGGCAGACACTCACTGCCCGCTGCAGTGGAAGCGGCGGCTTGGGGTTCAGCTGCCAAAACCCAGACCCCGATTTTCCCGCCGAGCATTCTGGGAAACGAAAGTACGACCTGGAGATAGCCAGGAATAGAGACTGCAACACCCAGGATGCACCGAAGCACCATTCGGAAGTTGGAATTTCCTCCACCTAACCAATGGGCAAGAGGATAATGTATCTGAACCAATCACAGCAGGCTTCATGATTAACTTCATGATTAACCCCGGGTACCACAAACTGCAGCATATCCCTCCCCCTCTTTTATAATTATAATCTTTTATATTCTAGGATATATGGTTCTAGAATTGAAAAACTTGAGTGAAGCTGTAAATGTTCCTACCGCGAAGAGGAAAAGGCTCTTTATTATATATATATATATATATATATATATATATATATATATATATTTTTAGCCCTTCCTGTTCTGCTGGAAATGTCTTGGGAATTGTAGCCCTGGGATATTTGTGGATGACCTCCCCCTCTCTCAACTCCTGTCACCTAGGCTCCACTAGACTGTGAGTCGATTGTCCCTCGCGCGTATGGAGGACGGTTAAGATTGTCTGGGCTCATTCAGAAGTGAGACAGAGACTGGGAAAACGACCCTCTTTCGAATCACTCAATCTTTCCCACATCCTTCCTTAATTCCTCTGACCTCACGGTACAGAAGCATACTGGAAGTTATAGTTTGGAAGGAGGGACTTCCTGGGGAATGTAGTCAGAACAGGCTAAGAGAGAAGTTTCCTGAGGGTGGGGGACTTCCTAGAGATGTTGTCCCAGAAGGAGGCACTTCCCTTCTGCCTCTTGAAGGGTATGGTCTGTGAGGGAAGAAAGTCACATATTGGTTGTTGTCCTTCATTCTGGAAGAAGGACCAAAATGACATCACTATGTTAGAGTGGAGTTACAGTATGTCTGACTATGGCTGATCAAACCAATACAAGCTCGGGATGCTCTGCCACTGGTTGGACACAAATAGTCCCTATGGACATTTGGGGTAGACTCTCTACTTTGTGCGTCTTGCGTTTCTTCTGAGCTAAATGATCGTGAGGGAAGAAAGTCACATATGAGCCTCCACTGAGCTCTGGGAGTAACATTGGAACTATCTGGGTTTTTTGTTTATAGCTGAAGAAAAGGAAGTTTAGAGCGGTGAAGTGACCTGATCATGCTCTCAAAAGAGGAGGATCATGGGGGCTGTAGTCTGGTTGAGATGGAGGAGTGTTCTGAAGGATGTCTGCCACACAAGAGAGGAACTTTCTGGGAAATGTAGTCTGGGCTGGGGGGGGGGGGGGTGTAGGAGTATTCCCCTGGGTATAAAATTTTGGAACTCGTGTACATATGTGGTTTTAGGAATGAGCCAAGTAAGACCTCCATTGAGGACCGGGAAGATTCGGGCTAGACTGATGAAGCACATCCTTTTCTTTTCAAAATTTATAATCTCTGCCTCCCCCATCCCATTTTTCATTCATTGCTTCAGAACCTCATTATTGTATATATGTATATATGTATGTATTACTTGTCAATCTGTTAAAAAAGAAAGAAATGCGAGTTGCTTATATTTTTCCATAATCCCCCAACTGAAATTGTTTTCTGAAGAATTTCTGAAGAAAATTTACCTTAGCAAAACCTTAGCCTTGTTTCCAAGGCCCTCTGCAAACTCACCCCAGCCTATCTATCTGAACTTATTAATCAATCAATCAATCAAAAACAAACATTTATTAAGTACCTCCTATATGATGCGCACTATTAGGTGTGGGATTATAAAAACAAAAATATGAAACAATTTTAACTTTCAATGTTTGTAGTCTATCAGCATGTAATGTGTATATTATTAAATATATAAAAATAATTGTAAGGTAAGTACAGGGGAGAAGCACAGAAAACTTTTGGAAAGATATAGGAGGGGATAGTTGAGCTGAGTTTCAAAGAAAATAAGGAATTCTAAAGGACAGAGTAGAGGAGGAAGTGCATGGCTGTTGATAAGCAACAAGATACAAAGGGAGATGAGTGAGAGAGAAGCAGTAGTTGCTGAAAGTGGGACAAACCCCCAGTGGAATCAGGTGATAGGATCAGTGACACAGATGGAAGACTTGATATTGACCAGGAAAAAAACATTTTTTTCTTAAGTACTGTAGCAAAGGTAAAACAAGTGGTTGAAAATGTATATAGATTTTGAGGTGTGGATTAAGAAGATAAAAAAGCTCATGATGGATGATCATTTAAATTTTCTCAGTAAAGTGACTGGTGAGGTCGTTTACTTAGGAGACTACTAGGGGAGACATAAAAGAATCGAAGAGAAAGAAAAAGTTTTGAAATAGCCTCCACGTTATAGTAATTGGAAATATATTTTAAAGAATTACACATTTAACCTGTATCAGATTGCTTGCTGTATTGGGAAGGGAGAGGTAAGAAAAGGAGGGAGAAAAATTAGGAACACAAATTTTTACAAAAATGAATATTGAAAATTATCATCATATGTATTTGGAAAAATAAAATACTATTGGGGGAAAAGTTTATATTAAAGAAAAACAAAAGGATTGCTTTGCCAGAGTAAAAGATCAATTGAGATTAGATAATATGAATTTTGGTGCACCTATTCTCAATTCTAAGTTTAATTAGTGGTATAGAAACACAAAGCAGATGGCTGGGGAGGACAAAAAGGAGGGATATAGGATTGAATGATAAAGTATGAGTAGAACTAGGGGGAAAGGGCTTTCAGAAAGAAAAATAAGTATATAGTAGAAATTCACAAAATAAAGACTGAAAACAGTAAAGTGAGGATTCAGGAGGGGTGATAGATTGGGAAAATGGAGAATATAGGTCAGGTTTAGGAGGAGTAAATAAAGTAGGGGGACAGATGAAAGGAAAAGAGATTATCATAGAACCTCAGAATTAGAAGGGATCACTAATCCAAGTGATAACAGAATAAGAATCCCCTATTAAATATAACCAAGTTTCCCCTTGAACTATTTCTCAACAGTAAAATGGGGATAATAATAGCATCTACCTGGCAGGTTTATTTTGAGAATCAAATGAAATTTTCATGAAGAACTCAGCACACTGAGAGATAGTACTATATGAATATTGGCTATTACTAATAATAATGTTCTGTGGGATGGATGCATTGGGAAATTTAGGTAATGTAAAATGTAATGTAAAAACAGAAGCAAAGAAGTAGAGAGGGTATGGGAGGAGAGCATCAGAGAACCTTTATTAAGCATTTGCTATGTGAAAGCACTATAATAAGCACTGAAACCTCAAGACAGAGATTTTTCCAAAATGGAATGAGTAGCTGTTAAAGAAATTAAGTGGGAAGGGAACAGGTAAAGGGAAGACATTACTTAAAAACTAAAACAAATTGTAGTGCCCAGAACTGAAGACTCCAGGTGTTACCTGACTAGGACAGATTACCCTGGGATTTTGATGTTCATCATTTAATGCAGCCCTAAGGCTGCAATAATTTTTTTGGCTGCTAAATCACACACTGATTCATTATGAGCTTATGATTCACTAAAGTAATTTTAGATGAATTGCTTGCAGATTGAAGTTTATTTTATTTTTCTTGGGGTTTTTTTTGGGGGGGGAATCTCTATTTTCTTTTACAACATCACTTCTTTGGAAATGTCTTGCTTAACTTCACAAATGCCTTCTCAGTAGTGGGGAGGAGGAAAAGAGAGAGAATCTGGAAATCAAAAGTTTTAGAAACAAATGTTTAAAAATGTAACTGGAGAAAAATGAAATATTAAATTAAAATAAGATGAATTGCCTTCTAGACTCCTCTCCCATCCTTGTGCTGTAGAAACACAAGTTTAAGATTGTATCCTTCCTATTAAGTTAAGTGCAAAGTTTCAGCCTGGCAAAAATCTGTTTGAATCCTCATTTACGTTCAAAACTTTGTGATCTTTTTAGAGTCTGTCCATTTAACCAGTTTCAAATTTACCTAAAGGTAAAATTTACCTAAAGGTTCAGTCCACATGTCTAATCTTTCCCATAGTGATAGCAGTAGATACTTTGTCAAATGCTTTGCTAAAACCTTAGTAAATTATATTACAGCATTTCTCAGATTTATCAGTCTAGAAAACATGCCCCCCCCAAAAAAAAAAAAAACTGGTTTAGCAACATCTGTCTTGTATATCTATGTAAATTGTGGTGACTAAAAAATTCATCTTCAAACGATCAGTCTTCTGCTAACTAGCCACTCTAGCTTGATCCTTAGATAGCAGATATTCAGTTTCTCACTAGCCATTATCAAATCTATACTCAAAGCTTTTCCAACTAGGTAGGATATACCAGAGTTATACTTCATGTAATCAGGAAGCTTTCCATTTCACAAAGAGGCATTAGATTAAGACCTTAATGGAGGAATAACTCACATTTACATAGTACTTTATACTAATCTCATTTGATCCATACAATATCCTTGCATCATAGGTAATAGAATTATTATGCCTTTTTAAAAGATATAGATTTGCTGAAAGTCACCTAAAATATAATATGCAAATATTTGCTAAATGTTTTCATAGACACCAGAGATACAAGGTTTATGTAAAACATAATTTCTATTCTCTAATTAAACAAATTGCACTAAAAATGGAAACATTTTTCAATCTCCTTGTAGTTGGCTGCTGACCTATCTCATAGATAAGACATCTTGATGTACTTTACAGTACTAAACAGAAGCTCCAATGAAGTTAACCTGTTTACTACACTTATACAGCACTCTTTAGAATTCTGATTAGAAGAGTTAAAACTTAAATCAGAAATCAGATCTTTTTTTCTTGTACAATGTGACAAATATGGAAATAATGTTTAAAAGAATTGCACATGTTTAACCTATAAAGGATTGTGAAGGAGAGGAAAAAATTTGGAACACAGTCTTTCAAAAATGAATGTTGGAATGAGGTAATACAAGGCCATTCCAATAGACTTGTGATGGAGTCATCTGCATCCAGAGAGATTGAATGTGGATCACAGAATAGTATTTTTTTACCTTTTTTGTTGTTGTTTGCTTGTTTTTTTCTTTCTCATTTTTTCTCCTTTTGATTTGATTTTTCTTGCACAACATAATAAATGTGGAAATGTGTTTAGAATTACAAATGTTTAATCTATATTATATTACTTGCTCTCTAGGGGAGGGGAGAAAAGGGGAAGAAAAGGAGAAAATTTTGGAACACAAGGTTTTGCAAGGATGAATGTTGAAAATTGTCTATGTATATCTTTTGAAAATAAAAAGCTTTAATAAAAAAATACATGCAAAGATAGTTTTCAGCATTCACCCTTACAAAACCTTTGTTCCATTTCCCCCCTTCTTCTCACCCTCTCCCCTAGATGGCAAGTAATCCAATATATGTTAAACATGTTTTGCATGTATTTTAAAAAATAAAAAGTTATTATTTTTTAAAAATGAATGTTGGAAACTATCTTTGTGTATTTGGAAAAATAAATACTATTGAGGGGGGAAAAAAGAAACTCAGGTCATAGACTTAATTGTATCTTTATTCTTTATTTTGTTGCTCTGTGTAATCCTCAGTTCTGGAACTAAACAGATAAAATTTCATACAACTTATGAATGTCATGAAGTCAGATACCCACATCAATGCAATAATAAGATAACAAGATCAGCCACTGGGCTCTGGCAGTCTTCCTACTTTTTCTGTATCTCCTTCCTTAACCTAATCAACAGATTTAGAAGTATAGGTAACAAACAAATAGATATGGCAAAGGGGTGAAATCTTCATCTTTGAAATATATCTGGGATAGGATCTTGGGAAAGAGAAATATTGGCACTTTTTTGTGTAACTGTGTCTCACAACCTGATCTGGGGATATTGGTATGAGATTTTATCTTTATATCAAGACATATAGGTCCTTCCAAAAGTATCTGGAAGTAAAATCCATAGTATTTTTCAAAAGAAGCTATCAGCAACATTGTGATGCTTCAGCACTAATAAACAGTTACTGGAGTATTCTGATGACCAAAGATCTGAAAAAGGTTTCTCTTCTTGAAGGCTCAGTGACATGCCATATTTAAATTTTTTTTTAATTTTAATTTTTTATTTTATTAAAGCTTTTTATTTGCAAAACATATACATGGGTAATTTTTCAACATTGACCCTTGCAAAACCTTCTGTACCAAATTTTCCCCTTCTCCACCCTACCCCCTCTCCTAGATGGCAGGTAGTCCAATACATGTTAAATATGTTAAAGTATGTTAAATCCAATATATGTATACATATTTATACAGTTATCTTGCTGCACAAAAAAAAAAAATTGGATCAAGGAAGAAAACAATTCAAGCAAACAACAACAGAAAGAGTGAAAATGCTATGTTGTGGTCCACACCCAGTTCCTACAATTCTCTCTCTGGGTGTATATGGCTCTCTTCACCACTGAACAACTGGAACTGGTTTGAATCATCTCATTGTTGAAGAGAGTGATGTGCCCCATTACACAGATAACAGTGTTGACTGAGCCAGAAGAGACCACGTTGATTAAGCTTAAATGGTGGCCCATAAAAGAGACAGAGTCAGAAATCAACACTAAGATATTCCAGGGTTTAGTCTGCTGAGTCTAGTTTTTGGGGAAAGGCAATGAGTGCAGAGGGGCAGTCAAGCTACCAACACATTTCCCCCAAATCTAAGAAAGTGCAGTCTTATACTCTGAGTCTTAGAGGACTGACATTTTCCACCTAGGTATCCTGATGGACTGTTTTTTTTTCCAAGTCATTCTCTCAAGTGGAGTCCCAAACTGGCTACATTCCTTAAAGATCTAAAGCAGGCTGTCCAGCGATCTCTCCTTTGAGTCCTTATGACTCTGCAGGACACATATTTTTGGACTTCTCTGTCCATGAAAGTCATAATAAGTATAGCTATTGGCTAGCTTTTAGGGGTGATTAGACTAAGCAGTTGCTTATTAAGACTTCTAGAATTGCAACTTTTCCCAAAGCACAACTTATTTTTGAAAACTAGTTTCCAGGCAGCTAAGTGATGCAGTGAATAGAATAGCCTTGAAGTCAGGAGGACCTGAGTTCAAATCTGGTCTCAGACATTTAACATGTCCTAGCTGTGTGACCCTGGGCAAATCACTTAACCCTAATTGCTTCAGGGGAAAAAAAATCAGTTTCCATACTCAGTATTCTTCAATTAATAAAATCAGGATTGTGTCCATATCCCTTTTCCCATTTTTCTGATATTCATAAGGCTACAGATTTATAATCAAAATTTTCTATTTTGTAGTCAATAGTGATCTCTAGTTCTTCTTTGGTCATAAATTCCTTCCTCTTCCACAGGTCTGAGAGGTAAACTATCCTATGCTCTTCCAATTTATTTATGATCTCATTCTTTATGCCTAGATCATGAACCCATTTTGACCTTATCTTGGTGTACGGTGTTAATGTGGGTCAATGCCTAGTTTCTGCCATACTAATTTCCAATTTTCCCAGCAATTTTTGTCAAGTAATAAGGCTACAGATCTAGAACTGGAAGGAATCTTCGAAACAATCTAGTCCAATCCCCTTATTTTACACATGAAGAAACTGAAAGATTGAGAGACCTACCCAAGGTTACCACTATGAATAAATTTTTAGTTTATTTAGGAAACCTGCTTTCCACACATGCATAACAACCAAACTTTCAGTGATGGAGGAACCTTCTGCCTTCAATGGCACTTACACTAGTTTTGAACTTGTTAGTAAGTTTTCATTACATCAGATCAAAATTTGCCTCTTTGTAACTTTTAGTTCTGACCTCTAAGAATCAGTTAAACAAATCTGATCCCTTTTCTCTATGAGAATTCTTAAAATATCTGAGAACAACTTTTATGTTCCCTAGACCTACTATTTTCCAGGTTACACATCCTCAGCTCCTTTAACCAATCCCACATGCCATTTTCTCAATTTCTTCATCATTTTTGTCACTGATCTATAGGTGCACATCAAATTGTCAACATCATTCCTAATCCCCCAGCCCAGGTCTAACCAGAACAGAGACTTGCATTAATTCACAGTAAGCAATTTAGTTCTTTGTAATTTGTAAAGCCTATATTATAAATGTGGACTTTTATCATAAACACCTAGAACATTATGAAAATCCTCCCGCTATACTTGACATGTAAGATCCTTCATCAGTTATGTATTGCTACAGAGGAAAATAGTACAAGAAGAGCATTTAGGACAAATAACTACAGTAGAAGAAAGAAAAAATAAAAGCTGTTGGGTTATTTGATCTGTTTAAGAAAAAGCGTTTTAAAACAACTGTATAGTGTGGGTGTTCACACTAGAAATCATGACTTTTGCCTTCTCATCTTGTACAATTCTTTTCCATATCTTTTCATATTTACTGTTCAGAGGGTCCGGGCAATGCCATTCTCTTGATTTTTAAAATTTTAACTAGGGGTTCCACGGAGGCTATTCACATAATGACTCACATTTTGGCCATCTTATCACTTCATTTTCTTTTCGGGTCATGTATGTCATTATTATCTTTTATACTACTTCCATACAGCTTCATTGCTTACTTTTACCATGTATTTACCATTCATTGTTCTTTGGCAATAGTTTTCTGAGACTGTGATGGTACATAATTCATAGCCATCTTGCTTCAATGGAAGAATGGCATTAAAGATATAGTATTTTGTTGAAGCAAACTGAATATAACTGAAAGTACTTAAATCCAGTGATATTCTCCTAATCTAATTTGGGTCCAGCTCACTATCTATCATTCCCTACATTTTTTAATGCTGAAATTGAACATATACACAATTGACTATTGATAATGAAAAATTATTACAAATTGTCATCCACTGAATATAAAAATGTGCTTACAATGTAGTAATATGCAGTCTAAACACTTCCCGATAACAAAGTTTATTAGGCCTTAGTGGGAATTATCAAAAAAAAAGTTAATATTCTCACAAATTGTTAGAATGGACTTTAAAGACAATTTAAACCTCTTCATTCTGGTTAAGGAACAGGTCCAGAGGGCTAATTTGACTTGCCCAAGAAAGTCAAACTTAGACCCAGATACCCTAAATCCAGGGTTAGTACATTTTCCATTCTATTATACTAGCCTTCCAAAAGATTATCAGTGGATTATCAGTACCTTTTAACTTCATCACTGTAAAGATGTAGTCTGCTGCAGACCTCTAGAATGCCTCTCTCTAGACCTCAAGAAAGCCTGCCTTTTATTTCAGATATCTTCATAATAATCTCACTATATGTGTAGATAATTCTTGTAAAGATTTAATGAGTAAGTACAGATGTAGATTAGCATTGATGTTCTCATTAGTACATTTAAAGAACATTAATATTGTCTGTGATTTTTTTTCATATCCCTCTCTAAGGCTGTAAAACAATCCTTAAATATAACAAAGCTATGCAACATGTGGCATGGATTACATTTGATGTATTCTTAATCTGGTCAAATCACATTTCCTGACTTCATCTTCTAAAATTCCTCATATAACACACAAATGTGATGATCCCTACAAAGTGCAAAGTGCTATGTATGCTAGGTGCTTGGGGAAAAAAAAAAAAAAGAAAAAATTGTCCCTGCCCTCAAGGAATTTATATTCTATTATCAGTGATTATGGAATTAACATATAATTGTTGGAAAACATATTCAATTTTCTATGTATTTCTCCTGAGATCTCATCTATCAACAGCCTTGGAATTCTGTAACTGTTGGGTCACACACCAAAGTTTCATTTTTTAAATTAAAATTTCAAAAAATTAAAAATTTTAAAAAATGTTTTATGCTAATTGTAATTCTAAACCATCTTCCTTTATAGTGTTTTACCAAAAAAAAAAAAAAAGTATTCTAAATCATCTTGTTTCTGGCTTCACCTCTCCCTGATAAGACTGTGGGATAAGGCAGTTTTTGGGTTCTTTGATCTCTACATTGTCATGACTGTTTTACATTGGTTAAGCTTTTGCAGGAATTAGTGATATTCAAAATCATTAACTTTGCTTTTTTCCCATTTCTGATTTTTATTAACAACTCATCTAAAGCTATTCTAATTCTTCACAATATCTTTGCAATATTTTATCTTTTCCCTTCTTGTAATGCTGATTTTTACCTTAACTAGTTGATGTTTTAGTTCAGATACTGCTCCCATATAAATAACCAATAATCTTTAGTCACACAGTCTATTTCATTCTTTTTGTTGTGTGTAGTGCTCATCAGGTCCAGAACCTTTTGACTTTCTTCTGGAAGAGAAAATTCCTGATATATAGTGATGAAGCATATGACATCTAAAAGCTTTTGGCCTCTTGCATTTCTTAAACTGGAGCATATTTGCCAATATCTTCCTATATTTCTTTTCCATTGAAATCACCAAACATCAAAGTAAATGTTGGATTGTTTTGCATAATTTTATCAATTTCTTGGCAGAATTTCTCTGCATGTTCTGCAACCTATGATGATTGTTGACAACTGATTGTTATCTTTGTGGTGATCTTCCTGTGACTGCTTACAATGAGCACTGCAAGATGATATAACCATGTGCTTTAAAAAATACTTCTTGTTGTTTTAGGATACAAAAAAAATCAACTTCACCACTTTCTTTGTTTCAAAATAGATGGGGATTCTTCCATTAACTGAAAATTCCTTTTGTTTTGCTGTATTAATTGCAAGAATATAAATATTAATGTAGTTCAGTTTTTCTAATATTATGGCTATTTGCTGGTCACCAAAGATATCACATTTAAAGGATCTGAAGTTATTATTTCTAAATGATCTAAAAATTATGATTTTTAGCATCCCATGCTCCCTTTTCCATCATTGTCACTGTGGCAGTATAAAAGTGCTTCACTGGAATGAAACTGTTTTTAACGTTTTCTTTGCTACATTTATATATGTCTATATGGCATTTGGGATTTTGTTGTTGTTGTTTTTGGTCCAGACTTGTGATTTAATTAATTGGTTTACAGAACTCCCACTAATACAGACTAGCAACTCCCATGCAACTTATGTTCTTAGCTTTGCATCTATAATTCTCTGTGTATATAAAAATACACGCAAAAACATGAATGATATTAGATACAACAACTGAGTTACATGAAGATCTGTATTTTGATATCAACTTTTAAAAAGGATTTCACAACCTATGTTAGGTTGTCTAATTGAGAAGTTAAAATTAGGTAGGTTGGTATTCTACAAAGGCAAAAACAATTCTGGGAATTCTGAAATGGTTGAAAAGCCCTAAAACAATAGTGTGGGGTCCTTTAGGTGAAAGTATGGATACTTAAGAAATCTCATCAAAAGCCAAATTCCTCCTCTATCACAAAGTAGTTTGCTAACCCAAAAGTTATTGTGAAAAACAGATTAGACAGTGAGAAAAGGCGACTTCCTTAGCTTTATCTAGATCAGGTGTTCAATATTTTTGTTCTGGGAGCTCTAAATATGCTTACATAATGAGCTTCAATGTTGTACTATAACTTTTTGGGAATGTTCTGGCCAAGAATAGAAGACACTTGCTTTAAAATTCTACAATTCCACCCCCAAAAAATTATTTTATTTCTCACCAAGGCTCCCAGAATTGTTTCCTTTTACTTACCAAGTAAATTCCACTTCATGTTCCAAATAAAGGTCTCCCTTCTCACTCTATCACTTTTTCCTTTCTAGTAGGTGAGGCAGTAGAAAAATCAGGATCAGAAGTATCGAAGTTGGGACTGGTACCTGGTGATTGTGCCACATGACAGTGCCACTGATGCTGAATGAGATTTGAGCTTTTGCTAAAGCTTTTCCCACAATAGTTGCATTCATAGAGTTTCTCCCTCATATATACATGATGAGGTCTGAGTTTCAGCTGAAACATTTTCCACATTCACTCCATTTGTGAAGTTTCTTTCCAATATAAGTTTGCCAATGTTTCCTCAGGTCAGAGCTCTGACTGAAGCTTTCCCCACAATCACTGAATTTATGGGATTTTTCACTTATATGGTTTGTCTCATATTGATAAGATTGAAGCTCTAGTTAAAAATTTCCTCACATTTATTACATTCATAGGACTTTTCTCCCAGGTAGTTTCTCTGATGTTGAGTAAGATCTATATTCTCATGAAAGCTCTTTCCACATTCATTCCATTTATAAGCTTTATTTTCTATATGGTACCTCTGGTGTTGAATAAGATTGGAACTCCAACTGAAAGTTTTCCACATTCACTGCATTCATGTTTTTTTTTTCTTTATGAATTCTCTGGTGTTGAATAAGGTATGAGATTTACATGAATATTTTCCCACAGACTTGAAATTTATGTAAGTGTTTCTCCATTGTGTGTGTTTGCCTGTGCTGTGTAAGCTCAAAACTCTGGTTGAAACTCTTCCCACATTCAGTACATGTAAAGTTATTTTCTTCTACAGAAATTTTTTGGTGGAAAATCATATGTACAAGATGATCCTTGAAGCTTCTTTTCTAGAGATTTAGTTTCCCCCATTTCTCTAACAGAGAAGTTTCTAACATATTCTCATTCTCACAGGCTCTTCCTCCTTTCAAATTCTGAAAGTGTTCTTTAGGCTTCTGTGATATATTCACACATGTTCCCACTTCCCCAGATATTTTTTCCTTTAAATTCTCTTCTTCATTTTGGCTGGTGATCTCAAAACCTGAAAAAAAAGAAAAAAAAAAGAAATTGTATGCATACAGTTAACTCATTTCCTTTGAAATGAAGAAAGAAAGCCATGGGAGAAAGAACAGATGATAGGCATATTCCAATTCTTCAAAGAATTATGATATAAAATGTGAAATATGATATAACATGTGAACGGAAACAGTATTACCAACAGTTAGTTCCAGAGGAACAATGTTATAAATGAGCCACAAAAAAGAATGATAGTCAGGAAGCTGTTATGTATTAGAGTAAAGGTAGTTATATCCCAAGTTCTAGCTTAGATAATAAAATAATGCAATTATTAATAATAATAAAACCTTGCTGGATAAGGTTCACTAATACAGATCAATGAAGGGAGGTGTTCTAATCTACTTTATTCTGAAGTAACAATACTATCCAGAATTTCCTTCCTACAAGCCCAAAAGGAAAGCTTTCTGGATGTAAAGACAATTAGGTAAAACTATTTTGTAGGAAAAATAACTGAAGTAAATTTAAAATTATCTCCTTATCTAGGCTTAGTTGGCCCAGCGATATTTATTCTAAGAGTCAATAGTTTATTAAAGAATCTAATAAGAGAACACATATAAATATGTACAATAAAGTTGATTTTAAGTATCATTTGCATATTGTCTTTCATAGTTTCAACATAAGTTAAAGTGCATAAGGAATTAAAGATTCCTAGGCAGGTCTCAAATATTTTGTATTTACAATTTTTATTATTCAGATATTTTATATGAACAAAACAGGATGGAATGGATAATAAACTAAAATATTTGGGAGAGGAGGATTTCAACTTTCTGTAAGAGAAAAAGGTGGTAAGAGATTGTTCCAGGCATATGACAGCAGGGAAGAAGGCAGAGAATCTGCAATGTGGGAAAGAGACAGACAAAGTAAAAGAGAATTTGTTTTATTTTATGAAACGGGAGAGATGAAAGAGGTACATGTAAAGTATATCAGTTGAAGATTATTTTAAACTTAAAAGAAGAATGAATCTCAAGAAGACTAGCAGAGGATTTGGAATGATAGAATGAAAATCTCACACAGGTTCAGTCTAACAAGCATATATGTTAAAGAGTTCCAGGGCTTAATTTCTTCACTTATCCAAAGACAGAAAATATTTCAGAACTGTTTAGAAAGAACACCTTCATGGGACCAATGAATTACTAATGTGATAACATTAGCATAGTGTTCCTGCAAGATATTTCTGGAGAGATCTCTCTGAGCAAGATCCATCTATCCCTATTCTTGCTGAGAGAGGTAGATAGATATTCTCAAATGTCACTGGCATCTGGAACATCAGGAGACCCTACTCAGCACCTGCTGCCCCAAGAACAGTATCACTGTTTGGAGTGATGGCAGCCATGAAAATAATTTTTAAATGCCGTTCTTTGCCAAGCAACAACACATAGTTTTTCACTTTCAAGTACCTTTCCAGAAAAAGGGGAACATAATGTAATGATTCATTACTCCCAGCCAATCAAATTCCCCAAATTCTCTCCTATGGCTCTTGGCTCGTGGCTTATGGCTTCCTTCCTTTACCAAATACAACCGGATACTTAATTTTAACAAAAGAATTCTGTTGAATCACATGATAATAATATTTATAAATTACTTCATAGCTTGCAAAATGCTTTACATTACATTATCTCATTTGATTCACACAAGAATACATAGATACTATTATCAAGACAAGGTTATTTTTTTTATCTTTATTTTAGAGAAAAGGAAACTGAGACTTATAGAGACTGAATAAATTGTGCATAGTCCTAGAGCTGTGATTCAAAACCAGATCATTTGACTCCAACTCAACTCTATCATTCCTTGTTACTTCCTCACTTCCTCATGTTCTTCCCAAAGTTGTTCTTACCCTGTAAGGCAAAGAATGGAACTACTTCTCGTTGGTCATTTTCCAAAATCCTTGCCACTTTAGAATAAATAATTGAAGACCATGGGACATTAAGAAGTGGAACCATTAGGGCAGCTAGTAGATGTAGTGGATAGAGCATCAACTCTGAAGTCGAGTTCAAATGTGACCTCAGACCCTTAACACTTCCTGGCTCTGTAACCCTGGGCAAGTCACTCAACCCCAATTGCCTCAGCAAAAACAAACAAGCAAACAAACAAACCAAAAAACCTTAGACTAGCAAGACACCTTGCTATTGACTCTGAAAGCATCCCTCCCACACAAAAAAATAAGTAAATCCTCTTTCCTGGCAAACCTTGTAGAGCTTAACTACTAAGGTTCTGATTCTTTAAAAAGTGGACAACCCATATCAATGAAATAATAGGTCTTATTAAGTTCTGAAGTGCAATAATTAAACATAAATGCTAAGCTACTCTTATATATGAAATTCATTATTTAACCCTGTAGCCAATCCTAACCATGACATCATCTGGAATTCTTTCTGTCAACAGGACTTTCTATATTCATACCTGACATGATATTTTGGCAATCTCAAGCTCCCTTGATAGAAGAATCACTATCCATAGTAAAGGATAAAAAGAATGGGATGAGGGGGTGGGGGGAGGAATCCTAGAAGTTACCAAAGGGCAGAAATTTGAAAGATTATAAGAATAAAATGCTTGAGCTGAGAATAGCCTTAGAAAAACAGAACATAAAATATTTGAGTTTGAAAGGACTTTAGAGCTACAATCTTCCCATATTACAGATGAAAAAAATAAATTATAAATTAGCCAAAGGAATAGGATCAATCCAAGACTTTTCCCGGGAGCCTCCTTAGATAGTTCCTCCTGTCTCCATCCAGCACACTAATTCTGTTAAATAGCATCAGGTCACATCTTAAGGACCACAGCCTGCTTAGATAGGCAGTCCAGGTCTAAGTTTCCACATAACTGCAAATAAGGTAAGCAAGGTCCAGAGAAGAGACCCGGGCCATACCGCAAGTAACAGGCAGTGCTAGGAATCGAACCAAAGTCTCTGGGCGCAGCTCAGGGCTCTTCTCAAAGCTACACCAGCCTTGCTTATCTCGGCTGGATCACAGGCTTCCCGAGACAACCTCTCCCCAATCCCACCCACGCCGGTCACTTCCCTGTCCCTGTTCCCCTCCACCTGGGGCGTTTCCTGGTTCTCAAACTCATTCAGATTGAGAAGTTAGGTGACCAGGAGATTGCAGACACGGGTGACTCCGGCAGCCAGTCCATCAATTCCGACCCCGAAACAAAGTCACAAAGCTGCAGGTGAAGGAGGGGACCGGAAGTACCCACGTTAGGGCCTCTGCTCAAGACCCAGGACCTCTCTAGGCTAACGGGAGGAATTCTCATCTCAGTGGTTTGACCGGGAATCATATGGTCCACCTGGTAAGCATGGGGGGCGGGGGGGGGGGGGGGGGGGGGGGGAGGGAGAATCCTAGGTGTTACCAAAGGGCAGAGATCCCCGAGATCCTTTGAAAAATTATAAGAGGTAGGAGGAAGAAACAATCACACCATTCTGGAGATCACAGAGGCATACTTCTGGAGCTGGAAGGTGACCCTCCAATCCATTCCCTCTACAACATCCCCAATAAGTGGTGGCCTAGCTTTTGTTTGATGAGTTCCAGTGATGGGCAAACTCACTGTTAAGTTAACTCACCCCTTTTTGGGATAGCATTGACTTGGAAGTTTTTCCTTTCCATCAAGCCAAAAACCTGCCTCTCTGCAACTTGCAGTCTTTTGACCAAGATTTATTAAAAGTGTGTTGGTTTAAAGAAATCAAAGAAAGAGGAAGAGGACAAAATATACAAAAATGTAAAAAATATTTATATATTTTCCTATGGTGGTATAGAATTGAAAAACAGAGTGCCCATCAGTTGGGGAATGGTTGAATGAGTTATGGTATATGAATATAAAGTGATGAAAACTTGCTTTCAGAAAAACCTTGAAAGACTTGTATGAATTGAGGAAGACAGAAGTGAGCAGATCCAGAAGAACAATTTATACAATAACAACAATATTGTAAAATCAGACGACTTTTTAAAACTTAGTAATATTGCTTAATTCAGTGACCCATCACAATTACAGGAAACTCATGATAAAACATGTTAACAGATATGGAGATGATGGACTCAAAGTAAAAATTGAGACTCCCCACTCCCCGTGGTTAATTTGAGAGTTTGTTTTGCTTAACTACACATATTTGTGAGAGGGATTTTGATTTGGGAAGGTTTGTTTGGTTTTTTCCCATGCTATAAGGAATTTTATTTTAATTGCATTCTCAATAGGGGCAGAGGGAGAAGGCAGATTTTCATTTTTAGACATTTAATTTTTTTTTTTAATTTGACTTTTTTTCTTGATCTCAGAGGTGTTCTTGAAAATCTAGGACATGTGATTGTCATATGTATGTCTCATGTATTCATTAGAGCTCATCCACAAAACTTTCATAGGCCACAGGATTCATGCAGACCTTTACAGGACTCATAAAGGTGCTCTTTTTAGTTCAAGAAAAGTTTCTTCTCAAATATCATTTTGCATTTGGGTTGGGTCCATTGACTTCTCCCTTAAAGACAAAAACTCCAGAACTTCAGATACAACAAGTTCCAAGAAATAGTAATCAGATTTGTTGTTTGGTTTGGGAGGGCAAGTCCAAGAAAAAATTACCAGAAGATAGAAGATAAATAATATTCTTATTTATTTTCTTAATTACTATGCTAAAATTGTGCTAGAACATGATTTATTATAAATAAAGAAAATTCTTATAATTAGAGCTCCTGATATTTCAGGAGGATAAATATCCTCCTGAATAAATAAATATCTAACTATATTTAGTTAAAATTGACAACAAAGAGTAAGGATCTAGAAAGCAGAGATCAGTAGGTTGAGAAAAATTCTTTGCTGGGGCCATGAAATCTATTAATCCTCTCATGACCAAACAATGGGATTCTTACCAACATTTCCTAGTAATTCCAGAGGAAAACACCATGCTTCCCACTTCATGTATGCTTTCCCCCCTTCCATGTCCATCATCACAAAGTGAAATGTACTGTGTACAAAATAATACCAATGTTTTGGGATGACTAGATATAAGTGACTTTACTTTTCTCAGTAGTATGATGATCCATGACTACTCTGAAGGATTTATGATGAAAAATTCTATCCCTATCCAGAAAAGGAATTGATTATGTCAAATACAGATTGAAACATTCTCTCTCTCTCTCTCTCTCTCTCTCTCTCTCTCTCTCTCTCTCTCTTTCTTTTTAACTTGAGAGTTTTTATTTTCATTAGGGTGGGAGATCTATGTTTTCTTTCACAACTTGACTTTTATGTTTTGCATAACTTAACTTGTGGTTTCTTAATTGTGGGTGGGGATGAGAGAATCTAGAACTCAAAAATTTTAAAACAAATATAAAAAATTTGTTTCGAATGTAATTGGGGAAAATATTAAACAAATAAAATCAAATAAAAAGTCTCCTCATCTTTCTAAGAACTAGGTCAAATATAATCTCCCATTAATCTTTTCTGATCCCGATGGCTGGAAATAATATCTCCTTCATCTGAATTTCTATAGCACTAAATGTGTGCCTCTCTGAAACACTCATATCTCTACTTTGTATATCTGTTTTAGCTGCCTGAGAATAGGTCTCTGTCTTTCTCAGATTGGGATCTCTAAGGAGAGGAGCCAGGCCTATTCCTCTTGTTTCTGCAGCAAGCACAAAAAAAAATTCTACAGTATTCGACCTGGGATTGATCAAGTTCAGGACACCGCACTCCCCACTTTCATAAAAAAAACTCGCATTTTCTTCAGTATGTTGTAGCAGATAGAAGAGAAGGGTCAAATTTGAGGATGAGAGAAGTAAGTCAGGGTCTTGCAAAACATCAAAAAGCACATTATCTTCTCATTTAGCAGTTTCCCAAGAATAATAGTCAACACTGATATACTGCTCTTTATATATTTTACATATTACTTCAATTTGATTCTAATGACACTGAGTCCCGTACTATTATCCTCATATTACTGATCAATGAATCTTAAAACTTTGGTCCTACAAGATCCCATCTTTCCTTGTGCAGTTATCATAGTGAATAAAGTGAAAATAAAATCTATTGCAGTAAGGACAAGTTAGGCTAGATCAACCTTAAGAAAGAATATGAAGGAAAAATAGAAATAGAAAAAAATACACCCATCACCACCTCAATGAGATCCTTTGTGGAAAATACTTAGGAACGTTATTGCCAAATTTTGAAACCTTCAGATCAAATTCAAATATGCTGGAGATACAATTAGAATTATATAGAATTTATCAGCAGCCACAGTAAAAGACTGCAGATCCTGGAATCATATCTACTGACAATCCAATTAAATTATAGATTTTCAGAACTTTTTATCAACCAAATCTGACTTAATAGAAATTTTAACATATAAAAGCCAATATTAAAGATCAATTTCAAGGAATTCAACATGGATAAATTGGTTTTTTTATATGGGAAATTTATAGCATATGTTCAACCATATGACAGCTCAAAAGAAAGATTGAGGCAGAGTTAAGGTGAAAATAATAATTATGTCAAACAAATGAGGTGCAGAGGGAGGACAGACACAGAAGCATTATAGTAGGGAGGAGGGCTCCTAGTTCTGAAAATGTACTCACATCAGGAATGGGTTAAATAGGCAACACTACATAAATACTATGAAGGGCATAGCAACCTTCAAATTCTATAAAGAAATAAGGAGGAAGGGATGGGGAGACAGGGAAGCAAAATGTAAGGGAAGAAGACAAGGGAGGGATCCATGGGTGGGGGAAGGTTAAGTAATAACAAGGGAAATTAGGAGCAGAAATAAAGCAAAGGATCAGCAGGGATAGGAAAGATATGTGTGTGTGTATATATTTACATATGCATATATAAATATATCTTAATTATAGCCTGCTTGGGGGTGTGGGGTGGGGATGAAAGGAGGAAAAAAGAATAAAGTAAAAAAGGTGTGCAGCAGAGAACAAAAGAACAATTTATAATAAAGAAAAGAAAAGATGGACACTCATGAATATAATTGCTTCTACTGATATATATATATAATATATAATATATATATACTTTCTCAAACTTGTATTTGTTGTTATATATTTTGAATCCTCCTTGGTGTTCTGCTGGGCACATGACAATGATTTATTTTGTTTTGTATTCCTTTTCTGTTTTTCATTTTTCTTATTCTGTTTCTTTAAAAAAATAAATTTTGGGGGAAAGTTTTTTCTATCACTTTAAGTCGAGATAATCAGTAAAACAATAAATCAATCCCTAATATGTAGAGTTTGCACAGATATAAATTGTCATACTAAAATTTTAACTATTAGAAACATCCCAATAAGATCATGAGGGAAATAAGCAATTATTATCACCAATATTATTCAATATTGTATTAGAAATGCTAACAATAGCATTCAGTGAAGAAAGAACAATTGAAAGAATCAGAATGGACAATGAGATAATAAGACAATCTTTCTTTGCAGACAATATGATGACATAATTGAAAAATCTTAGAGATTCAGCTAAAAAGTTAGTTGAAACAATTAAAAATTTTAGCAAAATAGCAAGATATAAAATAAATCCACATAAATTATCAGCATTTCTACATATTACCATTATTGCCCTGCAAAAAAAAACAAAACAAACAATAAAAGATATCTCATTTAAAATAACTGTAGGCTATATAAAGTATCTCAGAATAAACCTACCAAGACAAACCCAGGAACTACATGAACATAATTATAAAACATTTTTATACAAAATAAATTCATATTTAAATAATTGGAGAAATATTAATTATTCATGGATGGGCAGAGCCAGTATGATAAAAAGAAGAACCTATTTATTAAATGCCATCCTAATTAAACTACCAAAACATTATTTTTTGAGCTAAAAAAATAATAATTTGGAATAACAAAAAGTCAAGAATATCAAAGGAATTAATGAAAGATGTAAAGGAAGGAGGTTTAATAGTATCAGATCTTAAAACTATATTATAGGACAGTAATTATCAAAACTATTTAGTACTGGATAAGAAATAGAGTGGTAGATCAATGTAAGAGAGTAGACATATATAATATATAGCAGTAAATGACTAAAATAACATTGTGTTTCATAAATGTAAATATTTAAGCTTTTCAGACAACAATCATTTGGTTAAAAAAAATTTAGGAAATCTGGAAAGCAGTCTGGCACAAATTGGGTTTAGATCAATATCTTACATAATCTATGAAGATTAAAGTCAAAATGAATATATGACCAGCATAGAAAGGGAGATATTATAAGAAAATTAGAATTATCCATCAGACTTATGCATGAGAAGAATTTATGAATAAACAAGAGATAGCATTGTGAGATATGCAATGGATAATTTTAGTTACATTAAATTTAAAAAGGGGTTGTACAAATAAAATCAATGTAGCCAAAATTAGAAGAAAGCAAAAAATTGGGGAGAAAGTTTTTAGACAATTTCTTTAATACAGGTCTCATATCTCAAATGTATGGAGAACTTTGTCAAATTTATAAAAATAAGAATCATTCCCCAATTGTTAAATGGTAAAAGGATATGAATGGGTAGATTTTTAGTAGAGAAATCAAAACTATTTATAAAATATATATAAATGTTTGTAAATATACTCTAAATTATTTGGTTAGAGACATAAAAATTAAAATACTTTGAGATATAACTTCACACTTATTAGATTTTCTAAAATAATAGTGGGGAAAAATGACAAATATTAGAGGGATGTGAAAAAATTGGGACACTAATCACTGTTGATGGAACTGTGAACAATCCAACCCTTTTGGAGAATAATCTAGAATTATGTCCAAAAAATTATAAAACTATGTATTCCATTTGACCCAGCAAAACTACTATTAAGTATGTTTTCCAAGGTGATCAGGAAAAAAAGAGAAAGTAGCTATATGCCCTAAAATATTTATGGCAGCTCTTTTTGTGGTAGCAAAAAACTGGAAAATGAAGAGATTCCCATCAACTGAGAAATGGCTAAATGAGTTGTGATATATAATTGTGCTATAAAAAGAAATGAGTTGGTTGGTTTTATTTTTTTTCTTGGGACAAAGATTATCATTTATTAGAGGAAATAGCTCATGGACTTAACCAAATATGACTACGTCAGGCAGAGTATATATGATTAAGCAATGTGCTTTAGGGTATGAAATAGCTTTTTATTGACAGAACATATGCATGGGTAATTTTTCAACATTGTCCCTTGCAATCACTTCTGTTCCAACTTTTTCCTTCCTTCCCTCCACCTCCCTAGATGGCAGGCAGTCTCATACATGTTAAACATGTTAAAGTATATCTTAAATGCATTATATGTACATATTTGTACAATTCTCTTGTTGCACAAGAAAAATCAGAATCAGAAAGGTAAAAATAACCTGGGAAGAAAAACAAAAATGCAAGTAGTAAGTTGGTTGGTCTTAAGAAAACATGGAAAGACTTGCATAAAATTATGAAAAGTGAAATAAGCAGAAGTCAAAACCTCTGGTTTTCTTTCCACTTTGCCTTACTAATTGGGGGAAGGGAATAGAAAGTGAAGGATGGCATATACTTTCTAGAAGTGCCTGAAATTAGCAATCTTGTTATCCATCTGGAAAAGATATATCGGTTTCATAAACTATAAAGCATTCTGTGCACATGTTATAGCTATTATGAGGGTGATTTTGTATTAATTTAAAAGAACTTCAGTTTGACAAGCAATACAGCAGAATGAAAAGAAACGAATTTCTGATACATAAGACTAACAAAAATGGGATTTAGGCAATGATTCAGGGTTTTCTTGTGCTTAGAAACTCAGTGGATACATTGAAAAGCGTCAGCTCTAATGACTAAAAACCATTACATTGAATTCCCAATCCCTATATTTATGCACACATGCATTTTTGATTTCCTTCACAAGCTAATTGTACAATAATTCAGAGTCTGATTCTTTTCGTACAGCAAAATAATGTTTTGGTCATGTATACTTATTGTGTATCTAAGTTATATTTTAATATATTTAACATCTACTGGTCATCCTGCCATTTAGGGGAGGGGGTGGGGGGGGTAAGAGGTGAAAAATTGGAACAAGAGGTTTGACAATTGTTAATGCTGTAAAGTTACCCATGTATATATCCTGTAAATAAAAGGCTATTAAATTAAAAAAAAAAAAAAAGAAAAGCGTCAGCTCTAGAGCAAAACATTTATCAAATATTCATTTATGGAACTATGGTCATCCACCCTTTCCCATTGCCTGCAGGTGGACAAAATTGTTGTGAAATGAGACCAAGGTGATTTGGACCAGCGGTGAACAAGCAGAGAAGTCAAGATTTGAACCCAGATTTTTTTTTTTATTCAAGCTTTTTATTTAACAAAGCATATGCATGGATAATTTTTCCAATATTAACCCTTGCATGATCTTTTCCAAATTTTCCCCTCCTTTCCCTCATGCTTCCCCTAGCTGGCAGGTACAGTTGCCATTACAAAAAGGGTGCTACAAACATTTTTGCACATGTGAGTTCTTTTCCCTCTTTTATAGTTGAGGAAATTGAAGAAGAAATACTGATTAACCAAATATCACACAGCTAACTCTACCCATTGTATCACTTGGCTATCTCAAACATCTTTTTCCTCACAAATCTGAATTGTACCTTCGGTGCCCCTCAAGTCTTCCCAAGGTTATGATAATGGGTGGTGGAAACAGGTTTGAAGATTTAGTAAAATTGGCTTTGGAGGCAAAATATCTTGGTTTCAATCTTGACTGCTCTTTACTGTGTTGGCAAGATAGTAAAAACAAATTGTTTAAGCCCTCTGGAACCCAATTTCTTCATTAGTAAAAGTTGTTGGATGTATTGTTTCTAAGATTCCTTATAGCTCTGGATCCCATATCCTACTTTAGTATGATTCCAAGTATTTTATCCATTATATAATATCCCATGAAAGCAGCTGACCTTGAAATCTGATTACACCATGCTACCAAGTAGACTGGAGCCTAGAGAGATCAAGTCTGAGGAAGAAAAGAAGTTGGAAGGCAATCTTTAGAAATGTCTTTATTTCTTCTTATGATAAATATTAGAAAGTAGAAATCCCAAGGGAAAGAAAAAATTCAGATCCACAGTGGGGAATTGACTAAAGTGAGGATTATCATTATTAATTATAACTATATGTAATAACATATTAATGACATGTAATAATTATAATATTATATGATTAATTATAATAATTATCATTAGGACTTATAGAACATGTTAAGGCTTTATACACATTTTTATGCACATAAAAAGCATTTTATACACTTTTTTTTCTTTGAACTTCACATTTACTTCTTGGAAAGAAAGTACAACATGGTGGACAAGAACCTGCCTTATTCATAGGATCATAATTCCATCACTGCTATTAACTTCAAAGACCATCTTGTCCAGTTCTCATTTTATTTATATATATATATATATATATATATATGTATATATATTTATACATATATGTATATATATATATACATATATATACATTTATAACCTTATGAGGTGAGTGCCATTATTATCCCCATTTTATACTTAAGGAAACTAAGGTAGACAGAGGTTAAATGTCTTGTTTAGAATCACACAACTAATAAATGTTTGAGATCATACTTGGATTTAGGTCATCTTGATTCTATCCATTACAACACCTAGCTGATAGAAATAGAGATAGGAACAGAATAGGATGGCAGAATAGATAGCAGTGTCATCTTGTAGGTAGCTATATACATGGCTAAGGGGAGAGTGTCCCATTCAGGGAGTTTTGGAGCAGGTTTGCCTCCTTTTAAGGTTGCTACCACGCTAATAGACATATAGCATTATATGTAAAGCTAGAGCTGGAAGAGATTACAGAGAAAAGGGCATTAAAACTTAAAATTTTATATTTATATTTAGAATATGGTATGCTAAAACACCTTTCTTTTTCAAAATACTTGCAGAAGTACTACAGAAACAAATTTTGGGCTCAGATCTTATTGCTTTACTGTTTGGATTAGCTTAAATTTTTTTTTCCCTTTTTGACAAGAGACAGCCTATTTATCATGAGCTCTGTTCTCCCAGGTTAAATCATACCTTCCACAGGAAACTTATCTCCCTTAACACTACTGTCTTCCCTCTGATGACGATCTCGAATTTATCTTGTAGATACTTTGTCTGTACATAGTTATTTGTATGTTGTCTCCCCCATTACATGCTGAACTCCGTGAGAGCAGGAACATTTTTACTTTCTTTTCATCCCCAGTGCTTAGCATAGTGCCTGGCTTAGGAAGTAAATAAATGCTTATTGACTTGGTGGGAGGGGAGAAATACTAAGAAATAAATGTCAATAAAACAATAAATATAAATGTTATATACACATATGATATTAGGTCTGGAAAGGACTTCAGAGATCACATAGTCCACCTTCATCATTTATAGAGCAGGCTGAAGTCCAAAGAAAATGTGTCTTTCCTAAAGCTGTATAGCTAGCAATGCCTTGACTGTCTTAGAACTAGCTGTACTGTATCCTCTGAGCCAAGACCTTGAGGGACATGAGGGGTATTTCAGGGCACACATAATTCTATTTCTAGGAAATAGTTGCAGTTAGCTTAGCAACACCAGTACAGAAGAATGGGAACTGCTCAGTCCGGACCCATTCTTCTCAGATGGCCTCTAAGTTATTAGCACTATGCCTGGGACATAATAAAGACTATATAAATGTTAGTTATTTTTAATGTCATTATTTTAAAATTTCCTCTTCCATTTTTGTGGCTCTCTTGTTCTGTTTGTCCCTGGAAAATTCGGGAAGTATTCAAGGCATTTTGCAAGGTGTTCTCTGAATAAGTAAGAACTTAATAAAATAAAAATGGTCAGGAAGCTGAGTTGTCAACTCAGCATAACTCAATTTCATTTTAAGAATAAAAATGAGGACTAGGTTTAACTTGTATCTTTGAAATGTAAATAGTTGTGTGACCATAAGTAAGTACTTAATCTCTCAGTATTTTGGGCAGTTCTCTAAAACTAGATTTATAGAATGTGAATCTTCATTAGTAAAGGAAGTTTCCTCTCTAAGAGTTCCCTACAGTGATGAGATTACAGGACTAAACAATACAGAGTGAGAGCAAGAGCATCTATCCACCTATACACATGTGTGTATATATATATATATATATAGTCATATGTAACATACATGTGCATATAAATACACACATATACATGTATATATTACTTTCCTAATAGCAAATCTATTGTCTAAGTAGTAAAATGATATCTCCATTTTACATGTGGGAACATAAGTTTAAAAATACAAAAATTTTACCAAGGTTCTGACCCTAGTAAATAAGAGAGCCAGGAGTCTAAGCTTGGTTTGAACACCAAGTTCCATGCTCTTTTCCCTACACTATATTATTAAAAAATGTTGGGGAGGGGGGTTTCACGTTTGAGAATGGGGGATTCTCCAGAAGCAGGGAAACACAACTGGGAATAGAAAGCAGAAACCCCATATCCTGAGGATGACTCGCTTTTCTTGGGCCCGAGGGCAGGTAAAGTAAATGCTGCTGTCCAAGGTACAGACTGTCCTCGGAATTTCACCCTCAGCGCAATTCTGCGTCTGAACACCAGAGGGCAGACACATTGAGAAGAAAAGGCTGGGAAAGGTGCAAGGGAAGACTGAAATCTGAGATGTCTGCATGAGGTTCTCTAGTGCAGTGGACAGAACAGAGGAGTTAGTCAGAAAAATTCTCTTGCAGTCCTGAATGTAATATTAGCTATTTGACTGAGGATAAAACCTGCATTTTCTTCAGCTGCAAGACAAGGATAATAACTCCTGTATTGCTTGACTGAAAAAAGTGACATAAAACTTAGAGCCATCTAAAAAATGTGAGCTGTTATCTCCTTGTCTCTGGATTTTGCTAAAGTCAGTGAGGGAAATGGGATGAATGATCACCAAGGCACAGAGAATAACTCTCAGGGTCACATAGCCATTTACCATTTCAGAGTTAAAACTTAAACCTTGTCCTCATTTTTAGTATTAAAGTGAAGTTGAGTTACACTGAGTTATTTGGCTTCCTGACCATTTTTATTTTATAAGACCTTAATCAGAGAATTCCAGAGATCAGAGAAATATCCAGGTAGGTGATGATTGGGGGGAGGGAGGATTTCTTCCTAGTGATGAATTTATCTTAGGGGAATAACTATGGTATTTGGTATCTCTTATCCCAAAGACTCTTTCTCTCTATCTTTGCAGGACTTCCTTGTCTTGCATGGAGGCCTTACCAAGATGTGCCTTTGGCTAAAAAGGAAAGAGTCTAGAGAGAAGAAGAAAGTGACTGTACTTTGAGAGAGGATGGCTGCATAAGACATGATTTCAGGTCAGCCCAGTACAATGTCAGCCCCAAAGTACATCCTTTTATCTTCCAGACTTAACAGTAGGTTGGGACCACATTGGCTGGAGTCATAGATTGGTTTCAAAGGCTTTTTTTTTAAGATAAAAAATTATTTAAAATTTTTTTTCCTGAGGCAATTGGGGTAAAATGACTTGCCCAGGGTCACACAGCCAGAAAGTGTTAAGAGCCTGAGTCACATTTGAATTCAGGTCCTCCTGACTTCATCTATCCATTGCACCACCTAGCTGCCTCAAAGACTTTTAATTAGAAGATTTACCACTCTTTCTAGCCCTAGCTCCTCTTTCACATTCCTATTCCCAAGCCCATCTCTGTCAACTCCCACCCTGATCCCCATAATGATCTACCCCTCTCCCTTTCTGATTCCATGTGGCTGTCCTCTTTCTCATCTTTTCCCTCTCTCGCTGCCTCTGGCCCTTGGATTAGACCTATCCTGAGAATAAGCTCATCAGCATTTGCTCTGGAGTCCATATTCTCACACCATTCTCACACCTTGGTTTGTTAGGGAGGAGTAGGTTTGGGGTTGGTGAGAATTCCCCCTTGTCTCCAACACCAGCACAGCCAGGCCTTGGGAACTGTGTGAATCTTCTAATGTCGAAGAAGATTAGAATGCCGGCTAAAGCTCTTGCGGCATAGGGGACAGGGATAGGGCCAGACACCACGATGAGTTCGCTGGTGTGCAGTGAGGTGGGAGCTATGACTGAAGCTCTTGCCACAATCACTACAAGCGTAAGCCTTCTCCCCTGTATGGGTACACTGGTGAGCAGTGAGGTTTGAGCACTGGCTGAAGTGCTTGCCGCACACTGGACAGGGGTAGGGCTTGACTTCCGTATGGGTCCACTGATGAGGGCTGAGCTCTGGGTGAAACACTTGTTGCATTCTGGGCATCAATGAGGCTTGGCACTTGTGTGGGTACCCTGATGGGTCACCAAGTCTGAACGCCGGGTGAAGCACTTGGCACATTGGTCACACAAATAAGGCTTCTCCTCAGTGTGGATGTGCTAGTGTTGTACCAGTGTGGAGTGATGGCTAAAGCTTTTCCAGCAGACAGTGTGGATGATCCAGTGCTGGAAGAGGTGGGAGCTTCGGCTGAAGCACTTGCCACAGTCTGAACACAGACTGTATAAATGCGCTGGTGGTTCACCAGATGAGAGTGCCAGCTGAACCCTTTGCCAATATTTGGGTCTTCACATGTGTATGTTTTTTTAGTGGGAAGGATAAGCTGGGGAGCAATGAGTTCTGGTTCTGGTCCAAGTTTCTCCCCTCCTAGGGCTGGGCCGTCCCCATTGCTCTTTTGGCAATATTTTTCAGGGATGCAGGGTTTCTTCAGAACAAGAATATCCATCAGTTTTTAAAGATCTTTATCAAATAGGACCAGTGTCTTCTGGCTCTTCTTCAGGAGATCAAGCTGCTGACTTTCCTCTGAGCTCTCCCTCCTGTCTTCCTGTCCCATGGCTTGTGGGACATCCCCATGGACTCTTCCCAATCCAGTTCCATACATCTTTGCATCACCAGCACCTTCCAATGGAGGAATAAACCCTACTTTTTCCATGTTTTACAGCTTCTAGATAAAGAGAGAATCAGATAAAGATTTTAGAAAGCAAACTGGGAAAATATGCTAAGTTCTAAAGGGCAGCACTTCAGTTCTAAGAAGGTAAGGAAGAATTTAAAAGGGAAAAAAGTACTTTGAATGCTATCTAATTCAAATTCATTTGACATAGAAAACAGTAGCCCAGATAGGGAAAATGAGTTATCTGGAGTCAAACAGGGGAAAGAGAAAAATATCAGAGATATTCCAGAAAATCAGGAATCAAATTCTTCAGAAACCAAGAGAAAAACTCAGAGCAACTACAGCCCCAAGGAATGGGGTGAGAAGTGAAAGTTAAGTGGGGGAAGGCTCCTTCCTATACAGACGGGGAAAGACCTACATAAAACAAATTAAATTTGAGAATCCACTGACTATTATTATGCTTTATCTTTCATTATAATGAATGGGAGGAGCTAGGTTGATTTATAGAATAAGGAGTAGAGAATAAGCATTTATTAAACACCTACTGTTATTAAGCACTTACAACTATAATCTCTTTGGATTTGGCTCTTTTCAGCCAAGATGTGATTCAGGGCAATTTCAAGAAATTTGTGATGGAGAACTATGGAGACTGAATGTGGATCAAAGCATAGTATTTTCATGTTTTTGTTATGGTTTGTTTGCTTGTTTGTTCCTCTTTTTCATGGTTTCTCCCCCCCCCCCCCTTTTTGATCTAATTTTTCTTGTGAAGCATGATGAATATGGAATTGTACATGTTTAACCTGATTGCTTGTTGTCTAGGGGAGGTGGTGGAGGGACAGAGAGAAAAATTTGGAATGCAAGGTTTTATGAAGGTGAATGTTGAAAACTATCTTTGCATTTGGAAAATTTAAAAGCTATTATGGAAAACCCAAATATTTGGAAAAATTATATATGCGTATGTGGAATAGAGAGAGATCAGATAAAGAACTTACAGGAATGTATGAATTCTTTTTCTATATTTTATTTTCATTATTTCTGAGTTTCCCCTATGACCTGTATAACATGTGCAGGCTCATATTTACTTGAGCCTTGGCCAGCTAGAAACATATTTACTTAACCTGAACTGATGACATTTATTGGTATTTGACATTTATCAATATGTCCACTATCTGCTTGATTAAGCCTGCAGGCCTGATTTTGTTTCCTAGGAGATTTCGGGGAAACAGAAACCTTCCATTCCAATTTCTCCAAATAGCAACAACCAATTAGATGCCTCCCCCTCCACTTCTCAATGCTCTCTTACTTGTGATGTACTGTCTTGTATAAAAGCTATGTATCTTTACTATTTCTTTAGCCCTCCTACCGGGAGCTTTCTCTTTCTTATCTCAAGATGGGAGGGGCTCATCCTCCGGAGGTTTTCAATAAACAACTTTTCTGTCTTCTACTGAGTGATCTGAGTAGTCATTTCCGGTAAGGTTCTTCTACATCCTTCACATATACATATATGTGTGTGTATATCTATTTATCTATCTATCTATCTATCTCTATATGTAGAGAGAGATATATAAAGTCTCATTTGATCCTCCCAATATCTTGGAAGTGAGTGCTATTATTATCCTAATTTTACTATTGAGGAAACTGAGGCAGAAAGCAGTTAAGTCACCTTCCAAGTGACCCAACAATTCCTTAACACCAAGTGACCCTTGGCACTAAGGAATTCCAGCTGAAGTTGGATTTAAATTCAGGACTTCCTGACTCCAGGTCCAGAACTCTCTCTACAATCTAGCTGTTTATTCTAGGATCATAAAATTCAAGCTGTGATTGCAAAGGGCTTAAGACATCACCTAGTCTGGGCTAGCTGGTTGGCACAGTGACTAGAGCACTGTTCTTACATTCAGAAAGACCTGAGTTCAAATCCAGCCTCATAATTTAACACTTACTAATTGTGTGACTGGGTAAGACACTTAACCCTGATTGCCTCAAAAAAAGGAAAAAAAAGAAGTCACCTAGTCCACCTACTGGTGGATTTCATTAATGGAAATGACTTGCCTGTGGCTATGCAAATAACAAATGAAAGAATTGGGACAGATCCATTCCTTGCCCCTGTAAAAGTCTTTCCTCTACTTCATGGTGACAAAATCTAGGTGACTCCCCTTTCTCTTCTAAGGGAGGTACAAGGAAAGCCTGCAGAAAAAGATCTTGGCCATCATTATACCTGGCACCAAACATTGCCAACTGCCAGGGAGTATTTTAGAGTTCATGGACCATTTCAGGAATTGTAGCTGTAGAGTTAGACAGAACTTTAGAAGTCATCTAATCCAGTCCATCTGGAATGTCTTCGACAGATCTCTATTTGAAAACTTCCAATGATGGGGATTTTGCCCCACTTAAGATAGCCCATTTTATTTGGGAACAGCTTTAATTGACTGTTTTTATCAGAAATCAACCTTTATTGTAGTTACATCTTCTGAACTAATCGTCTTTCATGTGTTTATCATTCAGGGTTTTTTGTTGTTGTTGTTGTTGTTGTTGTTTGTTTGTTTTTGCTGAGGCAATTGGGTTTAAGTAACTTGCCCAGAGTCACACAGCTAGGAAGTGTTAAGTGTCTGAGGTCACATTTGAACTCGGGTCCTCCTGACTTCAGGGCTGGTGCTCTACCCACTGCTCCACCCAGCTGCTCCTATCATTCAGTTTTTTGATGACACTTTATGGCTTCTTTAGATTCCCCAAACTCCTTCCACTAATTTTCAAGTTATCTAGTTCCCCCATCATCCCAGTTGCTTTTCTTTGGACATGCTCTAGCTTGTCTGTGTACTTTCTTAAAATGTGATGCCCAGAACTAATGTGCCATACTCTGCTTATAGAATGTCAGAGTATGTGAAGAGCCAAGATTTGGGGAGCCGAGGAAATTGGGAATTCGAAATCATTATCATTGAAAATCATTTCAAAACTACCTATTTCGATTTCCTGGGCCAGTAAATACTCTACTACAGAAGAGACAGTAGGCTCTTGAAAATTATTTCTCAAAGTGCATTGTCTTCTGTTGGTTTGGACAAGCAAAAAACAGAGTTGCAGTGGTGGCATGGTGCCCCAGGCTGATACTCATAGGGCAGAGGCTCTCTATTTCTGTAACTCCCAAATAGCCACTGTAAACATTCAACATCAACATCTGTCCTGAAGGTCCCTTGTACATGCGGATTATAGTCAAAATACAAAGACATATTTACTTCAGCATACATGGCAGTCAACTAAGATACATGAGGGGAGGAGGGTGGCTGGAGAAAGCCCAGATGGGTTAATGTTTCTTCTGCCTATAATCTTCTGTCTGAACTATTCCTTATAATTTTCCCAGCTAAATTCCTCCCCATTTTTCAAGGACTAACTTAAATGTCAAATCCCCCAGAAATACTTTCTCTGATCACCCATTTGGGAAGGACTTTTGCTTCTTCAGACAAGCAATTTAGCTGTTCCTTTGATTTTACAGAGAAGTCAAGTGTTCACTGGAAGTCAGAAGAAGCAATACAAGGACACTCATTTGGAGCCCAATCTGTGATAGAGGCTGCTAAATTCTGTTGGTGTGATCAGCCAGAATCAGACACATTGTACTCATCATAGTGCTGTCATTGTGATCTTCTCTGAGCACAAAGGACAAAAAATAACCAGTTGTTCCTCTGTTAGGCGCTTATCAGGTGTCATATTCACCTGCTAAAAAATAAAGTCAATAACACTGCAATGGGGACAGGAACCAGCCATTTATCTAAACTATGCATCTCCTTCATCTCTTAATGTAAAGCTCTGCAAAATTCCACTGAATTAAATATCTATTTATATAGTCCCAACTCAGATGTTAATTTTTTTATTGATTCCACCAAATAGAAATGATTCTTCCCCCCAAAAGTTTTCAATTGAAGTTCTCAATATATTCTATTAATTGTTACTGTTTTTGTTATGATTTATTATTGTTTTGTTGTTATGTTTGTTTATTAATTGTTGCTAAATTTTGTTATGTCTATCTGTACATAAATTCTGAGGTTTATATGCAACAGCTACAACAAAATTTATAAAATGCAGTATGTTGTAAGTTCTCTGAAAATAGTTACTTTCTCCTGGAATTCCAGGTCCCAGAACAATACATTGTACATATAAGACACTTAGTGAATATATGACTAATTGAATTGAATTGGTTAGAGGAAAAGAGATGGAGAATTTGAGGTGCAGAAGAATGAGGTAGCAAAGATATAAGATTTAAATTTTTCAAATGAAAACCCCTCTCCTCATAGGAAAGACTAGTCAGGAATTGGAAATTGCTTTTGTTTTCTTCAACATTATAAGCCAACATTATTTGTATTCTGGGTATCTATATCTCTCAAAAATGGTAAGCTGAAAGAGTGCTAAATTTAAAACCAAAAGACCCGGGTTCAAGTCTTATCTATGCTACTTGTAGGGCTACATGACTGAACAATTCCTTCAACCTCTTTTGACCTTTCATTATAAAATAGGGATGTAATTTGCACTCCTTACTTCAAAGGGTTGTTGTGAAGAAAGAATTTCACAAACTATGAAGCACTATAAAAAATGTGATGTTATTATAAAGCAGGGTAATTTGCTAACGGTGGAAAGTACAAAGTGGCAAATTTAGCTTTGATGTGAGGAGAAATGTCCTAGAAATTAGAACTGTCAAAAAATTACTGCCTTGGGAGATAATGGATTCCTGGTTCTTTCTTTAACATTTTTAAGAAGGATTCAGAGACAGAGTAAGCATGAAGGGAAAACTCAAAGAATATAGACCTCCCAAATGGACATCAAAAGGTAGTTCCAGACTCAGGGAACAAAATATAAGTTTCAGTAGAAGGAAATATCATTTGGAAGAGAGGAATGGATTGTCAAAGTCATGAGTTATATGGATCAGAGTTTAAACTCTCCAAACTTCAGGGGCACAGGGCACTTACAGGCCATCCCCAGTATAGAAACCACAAGCAACTGAATCCTCACCTAGGGCCAGGACATTTTTCTCTTGCACAATATCTCGGTAGAAATCCCTCTGAACAAGATCCAGCTGCCTCCACTCCTCCCTTGAAAGGTAAATGGCCATATCCTCAAAAGTCACTGGCATCTGGAAAAATAGGACAATGCACCTCTCAGTCTCCACAAGCAAAAGTCAGGGACCCACAAACATGAGTCTTACAATTCTACAACAAAAATGATTTGAAAGATCCAGAAAGCAGCGCTGTGGGACAAATGATGGGAGCTATGATGACTAAGATAACCTAAGGAAGAAGAGACTAAGGGATGACTTTAAAACATTAGTTTCAAGATTTAAATATAGAAAGTAGTTACAAATTATATATCAAAGAGAGAGTATCAACCAACTATATTTCATCTCCAATAAGGGCAAATCAAGAACATATGTTTCCTTGGTGTGATTGTTTAGAAAAAAATTGCTTTTTCAGGTCTTTCCATCTGAATCATCCTCAGACTTAGTGCTCCATAGAGAAAACCTGAGAGTCTTCCCCTTCTAGATTCATTCATTTATTTAGAAAGCGAAAGTGGGAGTGAAAGGGGAGATTCTTTGCCTCAATTGCTACCTAATCATAATCACTGAATGTGGGCGGCTTCAGTTAAACTGAGACCTGTTGAAGACCTCAGCTTAAAAAGGCCATGGTCTCCCATTGCATCCAGGGCTATCTCCAGCCATCCTGATTTATATCTGGCCACTGGATCCAGATAGCTCTGGAAGGGAAAATGAAGCAGGTGACCTTGCACAGCTCTCCCTCATTCAAATCCAATTTATTTGCACATCATGGCATCACCTCCCTGATATCATGGTCTTCTTCAACAATGAAAGACAAACAACAACAGTCCCACCATTTTTCTATGCCTGAAATTTTTCATGTTAACAATTTCCATGGCCCTGCAGCCCTTTGACAATTGGTTCTACCTGTAATGTCAGAATTAAAAACATAAGCTTTTCCTGATCAAGACTCCCTATAAATCCTAATCCTGGCCTGTGTCAAGACTGCTCCAGTCATTGGGCTTCCCTAGGTTTCCTTGTTGAATGTATTGTCTCAGTAGAGGTGTCATGTTAGTCCATTGCTTGAATCTTGAAGGTACGATTCCCAGCTTCTATGTGTGTAGACCCTCTTGCTGTTCTAAAGGAGGATACAAAACCCCAGTCTTCGCCTATATCAATTAGAAATGCCTAGAGAGCTGAAGTTGGGAGTGCCAAAGTAGACTACTATTGAACTCCCTTACTCTTCTGTCTACAATCCAAAGACCATCATGCACAGCATGTTGCTCTGGTCTACTTTGGGCTCCCACACTCACTTCTCCTTGAACTTCAACATTTCTCTTACTTGAATTAAACGAAGTCTTTCCTGGGTGCCAAGATTCCATTAGGCCATGCATATGACTTTGCCTGGGTAGATGCATTCCTGCTTCAAGATGACCTCTGAAGGTCCTTTCCAATCCTTTCCAATTCTGAGAGAATGTTCCAATTTATAATCCAATCCTATTATGCAAGCCCCAATATTTGGTAAAGTGTCTTAGATTGGAAATGATATTATCAGTGACTAAACATGTCAAAAGTAAAGGGGATGTGTAAGGGAAGAAAGGCGAGAAAGAAAGAACAGTACTATTTTCTTTCAATTTGTCCCTGAAAGATGGACTAATACTCCTCTTTCATATTATTCATGATACTCATACTCCTCTCAGGATCCTAACAACAGTGGTAGAAAATCCAGTTTCAAGTTTTCATATTGACTGGGAATTATAAAAAATGCTTTTAAATTCTGATTTCTTTTCAGGAAACAGAGAACCTCTCTGGCTCTGGAGCCTCACTAAATCCAGGACTGAACAGAAGCTAACATCATGATTTTCTCTTCAAGTCCCTTGGCTTCTGGCACAGTGACGTAATTATGTGAGTCGGGACCTAGGGACCCAGGTAGCTCAGGAGGTGACTATGTCAATGTATCCATATAAGCATCAGAAGCTAGAGTGGGCCACTGCCCTCTGCAGCTAGAAAAGATGAAGGGAGAAGGATGCAGGGAGGAAGACAGTCAGAGAGACAACAAATATACTCACCTGGGACCAAGTAGTAAAAAGTGCAGCTGCCATTTCCTGATTTCTGGTGTTCCCCTCCCAGAGTAAAATAGGAATCTGTGGAATGGGAAGAGCTGATGGAGAAGAAAGAAGTCCTTAGGAAGATCAACCCTGTCTTACTGCTTCCTTATTCACCATAAATAGGAGAAGAATCTATTCTCAGTCTAAACATCTAGGTTATAGAAACATCAACTATCTGACTACACATAAGGAATTCCTATAGGAAGCAGGTACAGAGTCATACCTTTAGATCCCAGCTCATCTTCCCCATCCCATCTCATTTAGTTTTCTTCTCTCTGTCCCAAAGTCCTCTGACTTTTCATAATCTAAACCCAATTCCTCTCCCTTTGACCCTGTGTTTCACCTTTGTCTGAAATGAATTGGGGTTGCTCCTTAAGACAGCAATCCAATGTCTCTTGTCTCAGTTATGGGTTCTGTATCCCTTCCTTCTAGGATAACATCTCAGGCTGGCATTCTTTCAACTCTGACTTGAAGTCTGATGATTAGTGGGCTGCTCCTGAGAGTACCATTTTCCCTGAAAGTACTTCTTTTCTTTGCATAGTGCCTGGAACATGGAAAGAACTTTGTAGAAAGTTACTACAAGACCATACAGTGAGGAAGATATTCTTAAAGAAATTCCTGTTCCCTCATACCTTGATTACTATAACAGCTTTTTAATGACTTTCATCACTCTAGACCATTTTTTATACTACTACCAAAGTAATTTTTCTTAAGCATATGACCATGTGACTCCTATATTTAACCATGGCCTCTAAGATAAAATAGAAAGTCCTCCAGGTTTTAAAGCACCTTCCCCAATCAATCTTTCCAATCTCTTTAGAATGGTTTGGATTATTCAAACCAGGCTACAGTCCCCGCTGTGCAATCCCAGGCAAATCTCATAATCTTGTTTACCTCAGTTTTCTCATCCATAAAAATGAATTAAAGAAAATGGTAAACCATTTGAGCATCTTTGCCAAGAAAACTCCAAATAGCATCATGAAGAGCTAGACATGATAAAAAACAACTGAATGACAATAAATTTATGAGTAGAGACAAAAAAAAACCCCCACAAACAAACCTTACCCAGTGGTCAGTTTTTTAGAGATGTCTTGGAACTTAGCAGGGCTGATACTTAGATGAGAAACACATAGACCATCCCCATACCCCTTCTCTAAATTTTTCCAATTTTGTAGAAACTGTCAGAGCTCATGCTCAGATAGCTAATATAGATTTCAGTAAGAACATTAACTCTCATCTTCGATGAAGCATGAGAGCAGGACTTTTAACAGAAAATCATTAAGTCATTAGATTTGTCATTATTTTCTTCTTCATGGCTCTCATTTATTTTTTAAACATGTGTCAATTTGCTACAACATGAAGATCTTAATACAGGCCCTAGAATACAGAAAGAAAACATCAGCATGGTCCCCAATCTTAGAAAAGTCCTACTTTGAGTTGGGGTATCACCAGGGAAAGAAAAAGGTGGGAGATAAGAATGCTGTTTTAACCAAATTCTCTTGGCACTACACGGAAGAGAGGAAGCATTTTACTTTAAGGAAACCAAATATTACTATCTCTTTTTTTTTTTTTCTGGCTTCCTTTCTCTGCCTGGGAGCTCACTGATCAAAAGCAAAGGCTTTCGTGGGAACTGATTGCTGATTTAATAGATTTTTCCTCATCCTGTCACTATCTATAGCTTTCCCCTTCCCCTGAAAATATCAGTCTTATTGTAGTACAGTAGAAATAATATTAGATCATAGTCAAAGGATTCTGCTTTTTCCTATCTTTGTGATCTTGGGGCAAGACACTTGTGAAATGAGGGAGTTGTAGCAAATGATTTTGAAGGTCCCTTACATTTCTACCATTCTATAATATCAGTAGTTCTAATGCTTCTATCAGTCCGAGGAATCTGGACAGGAAGTCCCAGTCCACTTGCCTTGGTCCTGTCATTATTTCTTACCTAAGGAATTCTTTCCTTGTCCCAAGGAATTAGGAATTTAGAAGATGCAGCCATCTTTTAAGTCTGATGGTGATTTCACTCCAGTTGATTATTGTATCCTTTTCCCCTCTTATGGTTCCAGGCATGGCAACTTCTGACGAGGTCCTTGGACAGAGGCAGAAAGCAAAGAGGATCAATAGGGGACATTCTTGTCTATCTAATTTCCTAGGTTACTGCAAACAAAAGGAGTTTTTAGGTACTTGTCATATAGCTTCTAAATGTGTCTTCTCTTCTAGAAGTAATGTGAGATAGTAGTCAGAGCACCATACTTAGAGTCAAATGTATGTATGTATATTCTAAGTCTCCCACAGGGCACTTATTAGTTGTGTGATTGTGAGTAAATAATTTAATTCTCTTGGTCTCACTAATCTCAACTATAAAATAGGAACAAAAATACCTATACTATCAGGAAATGTTGAGGGAAAAGAGCTTCATAAAACTATAAAGGATTATGTAAATATGCATCATTATCTAAAGAACATTATAGAATATTTTCCTGCTCATCACTACATTAAGAGATACAAAGCCCAGACTACCCTAAGTGAGCAAGTGGGTTTAACCATAGAAGGCTGAAGCTGAAATAAGAACCCATATTTCCTGGAGGATGGGAGTCCAAAGCAAGAAAGATGGCAGCTGAAGATTCTTAGAGCCCACCAACACCTGGACTAGTACATTAACTATAGCAGTCACTGAAGTTTGTAGAGTTAAGCTGAGTGTGTCTAGACATCTTTCCCCCTTGTCCTTCAAAGAAGGGGAGGAAGGAAGGAAGGAAGGAAGGAACGAAGGAAGGAAGGAAGGAAGGAAGAGGAGGGAAAGAAAGGAAGAAAGAAAAAGAAAGAAAGAGAAAGGGGAAAAGAAAGGGAGAAAGAGAAAGAGGGAGAAAGGAGGAAGGGAGGGAGCAAGAAAAAGAACTACAGCCCTTAGATCCAAGCTTAACAATCTGTCTTCTCACTCTCAGCAGTTGCAAGATCAGAGGATTTAGGGTCAAGAAATCTGGGTTCACAGATCATTACACATGGCAACAAAACTATACAATGATCAATTCTGATGGACGTGGCTCTTTTCAGTGTTGGGATGATTCAAACCAGTTCTAGTTGTGCAGTGACAGAGAACCATGGGAACCGAGTGTGGAACACAACATAGCATTCTCACTCTCTGTTGTTATTTACTTGCATTGTGCTTTCTTTCTCAGTTTTTCTTTTTCTTCCTTCTTGATCTGATTCTTCTTGCACAACAAGATAATTGTATAAATATGTATGCATATATTGGATCTAACATGTATTTCAACATAGTTAACATGTATTGGACTACCTACCAGCAAGAGGAAAGGGTTGGGGGAAGGAGGGGAAATTTTGGAACAAAAAGTTATGCAAGGATCAATGTTGGAAAAATTACCCATGCATATGCTTTGTAAATAAAAAGCTTTAATAAAAAAAAAAATCTGGGTTTTCTGCATCCTATGTGTAACCATAGGAAAGGGACTATGGCTTTCAGTTTCTTAACCTGTAAAATAAGATTGAACTATAAGTCCTGTCCCCTCCCAGCCTTAACATTCTATGATCCCCTCTAGCCAGACTTGATTACCCACCTTCAAGAACCTCAGTATAGTGCCTGCTTAACTCTAGATCTTCCCAAAGATGAAGCCTCCTGTTCATCCATTCTCTCTTCCTGTGCCTCCTCTTCCAAACCCAGGTGTTGGCCCCTCCCAGCTCCTTATTCACAGTCTGGCATCCTCCCTGACCCAGTCCTCACCTGTTCCTGGTCCCAGGTGATATTCCCCAACCAGCCCCCTGGGCTCACCTATGTGAGGGCAGTGGGGAAGGGGATACCTGCAAGAGGAGAGAGATGGAGAGAGGAGTGATTCCCTCTTGCCTGGGGAAAGCAGGCAGGCTGTGCAGCTTGCACTGGTTGCTGGGAGCCAACAATGGGGGCTGGGATCCTAGACACAACAGGAAGTTGCCTCCCAGATCCTGTGCCCCTGCGCAGCTGTAACCTTGTAAGCTTCCAGGGTCTAAAATTTATGAGAACCATAGGATCCTCCTATTTCCAGTCCCTTGACCTGCCTCAGGAGCTAGGGGAAAGCCTGTATTTCAGCATATGGAATATTAACTAGCTTTTATTCCTGAGGCATCTGCAGCTTCCCAGAAATCCCAGAGAAGGCTCTTATATTGTTCATCAGCTTCCTTTGAGTACACACACACACACACACACACTCT
Organism: Sarcophilus harrisii; assembly: GCF_902635505.1. Lineage (NCBI taxonomy): Eukaryota > Metazoa > Chordata > Mammalia > Dasyuromorphia > Dasyuridae > Sarcophilus > Sarcophilus harrisii. The sequence continues at coordinate 337,327,070 of NC_045426.1, forward strand.
CTCTCTCTCTCTCTCTCTCTCTCTCTCTCTCTCTCTCTCTCTCACACACACACACACACACACACACACACACACACACTCCTAAGAAGCTGAGAGTTCTAGCCCTAAACCTTCAGATATCTTTGCCTTTCAGATACTTGGCTCTCCTACTCTCTGAAATGAGAGAAGAATATGTTACCAAGTTGATGGCTGTATTATGGTATTATGGTTAACTGCCCCAAAATTTCTGGCATCAGACAACAGTTCTCTGCTCTGACTCTGATAAAGTCTCTGAGAAATGATATCAGAGTCAGTGAAAGGAAAACTTTTCTTTTTTTTTTTTTTCATAATTCTTCATAACCCAACTGGACATGAGAGGATAGGAAGGACACAACACTGCTATTATAATCCAGAAAGGTTTCTGGACTCTTCTTAGAAACAGATGGGGAGCAACAGATATTAATCCCTTCCCTAAGAACCTTTGCCCTCTTTTAAACCTTTAGGAGTTTAATAAGTTCGGAGCTTCTAACTCAAATTTATCTCCCTTTCTTCCTTCTTCCTTCCTCCCTCTTTCCATTCCTTCTCCCTCCCTTCCTTCTCCCTCCCTTCCTTCTCCCTTCCCTCCTTCCCTTCCTTCCTTCCTTCCTTGCTTCTTTCCTTCCTCCTTCCTTTGCTTCTTTCCTCCCTCCCCCCTTCTCTTCTTTTCTTCCTGGTTTTGGTGATTCTTTACAATCAACCTCTGAGGCCTGTTCACTGAGCTCAACTATTAAGCCTTTTCCAAACTTTTCTACCCTCCTTCACAGAAGGAATCCTTATCAGGGATAGTGATAGGCTTTCTCATAGAGTTGTTTCTACCTCCAAGAGTGGAAGTATGATTGGCCCAAGAGAAATACTCATTTGTTAGGGTTTATTATTGCTATTGTTTTTAAATACTTAGAAGTAGGGAACCTTTCATTGTTCTAGCTTCCTTAAATACATGTAGATAAGGTTACAGAAGCCAGTCAATAACTTTTTTCATATTTGATGAATTTAATTAGATTATGTGAAAGTATAGTAAAAAATCAAAGCAATAAGTAAGTGAATCAGAGTGAAGCATTCCATTCACTTCCCAGTTCCTACCTCACAAAAAAACAGACACAATTTATTCAGATTAAAGTCTGATTTTTCCAAATACTGCTTCCCAAGACTTCCCCTTTTAATTCAATTACTATTTTCCTAATTCTGGTCCCTCTCTAACTCTAACCTGAACTGTTTTATTGTTGTTTTAACTTCAAGAATAATTCTTTACATAGAGGCAAAAGTTAGCCGATGCATCTGGAACTAAAGATGTAAAACCTGGGCAGTTTTCCTGTGACTAAAAAAACCAGGGGGATATACAGAGAAAGAAAATATAACAAAAAGGGAATTATTTGCTCCAGTAGCAGATCCCAGAAATGGATTGTGAATGAATCTGGTACACAGACTAAAGTGCGTCCAGCAGAAGTATAACTAATCTAGGACTAGCAGTGCTTTGCCAGTATAGCATACTTCCTCCTAAAAAGGAGTTGTCACCAAACATTACTTCTCAAAATTGTTGAGCAAGATGTCATGGGGTACAACCACTGTCCCCTGGGTCACACATATTTTCTTTTTTTTTCTTTTTTTTAATTTTTATTTAATAGCCTTTTATTTACAGGATATATGCATGGGTAACTTTACAGCATTAACAATTGCCAAACCTCTTGTTCCAATTTTTCACCTCTTGCCCCCCCCACCCCCTCCCCTAGATGGCAGGATGACCAGTAGATGTTAAATATATTAAAATACAAATTAGATACACAATAAGTATACATGACCAAACTGTTATTTTGCTGTACAAAAAGAATCAGACTCTGAAATATTGTACAATTAGCTTGTGAAGGAAATCAAAAATGTAGGTGTGCATAAATATAGGGATTGGGAATTCAATGTAATGGTTTTTAGTCATCACCCAGAGTTCTTTTTCTGGGCATAGCTGGTTCAGTTCATTACTGCTCCATTGGAAATGATTTGGTTGATCTCATTGCTGAGGATGGCCTGGTCCATCAGAACTGGTCATCATATAGTATTGTTGTTGAAGTATATAATGATCTCCTGGTCCTGCTCATTTCACTCAGCATCAGTTCGGGGTCACACATATTTTCAACTTCATATCTCTCAAAGGGCCACCTTCCTCCCCACACTCTGGGTGGACAAAGTGGACTGATCCATTCTCAAAGAGACTATCTCTCCTGTCTCCATCTCTATTCTCCTGGTTTGTATTTCTTGATACTATGCTCATTTCTCTTATGGATCCTTTAAAATCCTTTCCTGTTTGTCTGTTAATATTCACCTTTGATGTTTCATCATGATGTAAAAGTTACTACAGGATCTCAGAATTAGAAGGTACTTCAGAAACCATCTAGCATGATACAAATATGAATAATAATCCATCCCCACTCAAAATAATCAATCAGCCTTTCCTTGTTTGTACATAGTTTGCATGTCATCTCCCCCATTAGCTTGAGAGTTCCTTATGAATGAGAGATGTGTATCTTTACATTGTTTTTTCCTATGTCCCAGTGGGACATGGGCAGATAGGCTCTTTTACAGATCTAAGCCCAAGGACTGTTTAGTTTGGCCTCTGAGCCCATGAACCTATAGAGGAAAAAATAACAAGCATTTCAAAGCCCATGTGAGGGTATAATGTCCAGGCTAGCTTTCTGGAGGGTCTCTGGACTGGCCTTGGTCTTTAGGTGGAGAAGTGATGAAGGCACGAGAGCCACCACAAGGCTGATCAAAGATGGAGTCCGGAGTCTGGAATCTGGAGTCTTCTCTGTTTCTGTGATTGAGACTCCCTTAAATACTTCAGTATGATTACATTACAACAGCACACTGAACATTCGACAGTTTCCCTCTACATAAAAGAGTGACACTCCTTATATATAAGGAAATACCAAAACTTCACCTTCAGATTGCTGTGTCAATCACATCCGTTATCACATCTGTTAACACTTATCAGGACCTTGCACTAGACAGTCCCTAAATTTTCTTTCTAAGCTTCCTTCTGACTCCCTAGAAGGGAACAAACTTGGGGTTATTAAAGCAGTAAGACCCTCTTCCATCTGATTTGCAACAACCAGAAAACTCACAGAAATAGTGAAAAACAGAGTCTAGGTTTTTTGCTTCAAATCATGGCTTAGTCTTTTGCTGATCCTCCAAATTCAGGGCCATGTGAAAATCTTCAGTCTAAGAATTTTAACATTCTTCCCAAAAGCAGGGACATAGGAGCTCCCATAACTTAGGCACATGGCTTCCCTCTCCATATCTGTTCTCTCTGGCTTTAAGACATTCTACCATTGTCTCTCCATGGCTTGGGTCTGGTGCTACTTCCAATCCTTGTGATTGAGAAAACGTAACCATATTGTATCTCTGCTCCAAAGCTGTTGTTAGAGGTTCCCCAGGGTAGAAATTGCATTGCTGGACTCTCTTCCTCTCTGGACCTCTTCAGGACACAAAAACATTCACCACTACTATAGTTCTCTAGTTTGACCTCTGATCTGTCAGAACCCCAGCCCCCCAAAAAAGAATAATTCTGCCTCCTCCTTTCTTTTTTTCCCTTCAGTTTAACAAATAATTATTAAACAACTACTATGTATTTCTTGCAACATTTGTTACAATATTAATTCACCTAGTGTAAGAAGGAAAGTGGTTGAGTGTGGAAAAAATCTATAAAGTTTCTCTAAAAAGAGTTTGTTATTTAAGATATATAAAAATACTTTGTATTTATTACATAGTAGTTGCTTAATATTTTAATATACACATAGTATACTGTCATCCATAATAGTTGCTTAATAAAAAAGAAGCTGTGGATAGAGAACTGGACCTGAAGATAGGGAGACCCTACACCTCTTTTTTTCACACTCCTAGCACAAAAGGATCTGCTGTACAAAGTGCTGAGTCAATATATTCATCCTTAATTGATTCACAATAAATCAATCAATGTAGCCCTATGACCCATTATCCCAAGTTCTGCACTTACAGAGGTAAGTTAGGAGGCCACTAGGTGGCGAATGGATAGAATACAGGTCCTAGAATCAGAAAGACTCCAGTTCAAATGTAGCCACAGACATACACTATCTTCATGACTTTGGGCAAGGCACACAACCTCCATTTGCCTCAGTTTCCTTAGCTGTAAAATGAGACTAATAAGAGCACCTACATCCCAGGGTTGTTCTGAGGATCTGATGAGAATATTTATAAAGTTCTTAGCACAGGGTTTGGCGCATAATTGGTGCTATATAAACGTTAGCGGGGATGGTGGTGGTGGTGGTGGTTATATCTTGGGAGCTCTTCCAGGATGCCTACAGACTGCAGGTTCATAGGAAGGGGGTTGATTGACTCCCTAATAGCCCTTAGTTCTTTCTCTTTAGTTTGAAGTTTTCTCCCCTCCTTTTTTTTTTAATTTCCCTTTTTTTTTTTCCTGCGTTGGGGTAGATCCTTGCAAGTACCAAAACAGACATGAGCCTAAAGGAACTTTATATAATTATGTGTTGAGGGTCCATATTATCCCTCGGCTCACTCAATTATGGAAGGTCTGAATTAAAACAATTATAAATAATTATAAAGCAATTATAAGAACCCTGAAATATATACGCGTGTGTGTAAAATGTTTGACCCAAACATGTGCCAGTTTGTGAGAAACTGCAAAAACAGACACGGTTCAAAACAATTTAAACTTAACGTAAAAAGCTTTGTGTAACTTTAGTTACCCAGCAAATTGATGCAATATCTGATCCATCCACCAGGTAGCAGTCTCCTCTAGCAACTGGTCCAGGAGCCTCCTGGAATATTTTGGGACAACCCCCTAAAAAATGAATTATTTCCATTTGCTGCCAGAGGACACTGTTTGAAAATGCGTATACTACTTCTCTCTTGCCAGTACATACAGCCCCAGGTGGCTGCTGCGCTGATTATATTTTGAATATAAATCAGAAGGTGATATTACTGCTTAAAAATATTAAACGTGGGAGACCCACAGATCTAGCCCTCACCTTGCATTTTGAATTTCCTCTTTAAGTCGATTCATTGGAGGAAGGAAAGGACGGCATGGTGGGGCATGCCTGTATCCCCTATTACTGAAAGAGGTGAGGGAGGGGAAACTGAGGCTGGTGGATTGCTTGATTTTAGGAGTTCTGAGCAAGTCCCTGGGAGTGAAGGGCCACCAGATTATGCTTGCTATTATTCCCTAGTATGTCCAAAGAAGGACGAAGAGGCCCAGGTGGAAAAAGGCAGGTCAAAGTTTCTGAGCCTGGGAGTGACCCTGCACTTCCACCTGGGTTGACTGACATAGACAAACCCATTCTCTCGCCTTTCCACAAATAAATGTCTAGTGCCTCTATATGGATTCCTCTCCCTTCAACTGTCCCCAGAATATTCTCCCAGCCAGGTCTTTCAAAAACTCCAGCCCCAAATCATCCATTCCTGAGTTTCACTTGTAACTGGAAAGGTAGAACAAATCAGGATACTATAGAGCGAAGGCAACCTCCATCATCCTAGAGTGGCAGGAAATGCTTTTATATGGGGGAAAAGCCATACAGAGGGTTTCCGGTGACTTGCTCTGATCATTCCGGATCGGTCTCCCCCAGCCTCAGCAATGAAACCGACTGATGGGGGGGAAATCATATTGTGGAGGCTGAGGCCTGGGGTTCTAGAGGGAACGCAAACTGTAATGGCAGAGCCAAGTTAGAAAAGGCGTGCTTGAAGTTTCGAGGGGTTTGGTTTGCAGGTTACGTTTGTGTCTGTGCACTGCCTGAGGGCAGGCCTGCCCCTGCTCAGCTGGGAAAAATCATATCTGGCTCCGCAGAGTTGACTGAGCCAAAAGTGGGATATTAAGTCTTCATTTCTGCCCCGTGAGTAACACTGAGCACCTTTGTATATGTCTGTAGCTGAGAATTAAAAGAAGAGCACATTTCAAACGATTGCTCATAATCTAGAGATCAGTCTCCAGCCCACCCTTTCTTCCTATTTAACTTTGGGGGAAATTGAGACCCTGGAAGATCACATGGCGATGACATCTCTGGGATGTGAACTTTTTCTTATAAAAGGAGGTGAAAAGAGCCCTAGATTTGAATCTGGGGGGCCTGGGCTTGGAACCTGGCTTCCAAAAATTACCTTCTCCTAGTTGTGCCCTACTCCCACTTCCCCCCTTTCTATCTGTAAATGGGGGTAATAACATCTATAGTCCTTATCTCACTTACCTTTTGTGAGGATCAAACAAAATACTGTATGTAAAGCACTTTCCAAATCATAGATCCCTGCGTAAGTGTATTTTTATTCATTAATAACACATGAACTACTTAACTTCACAGCGTTGTTGTGGGGAAAGTACTACTTAAATGAATGATGCCAGTTTAATCGTTACAACAACTACTACTTTCACTAATATATTACAACAGAAAACTGATGGAAGTTTCTTCTCTGGAACCGAATTAGGGGTGGGGGTGGAGCTGGGAAGTATCCCTGTGCTTTGTCATTTCCTACCCAATTCTTTCCTCTTCACCACCATGGCATCCTGAAACAAAAGAAACCAAAACCCAGTGATTCAACTAACATGCAGTGTATTAGGTGCAGAGTAGCTACCAAAACCAAGGAATAGTTCACAAGTTTACTCTTTATTAAAGAAATTTACAATCTGTTGAACCAAGAATTATCTCAGATTAGTTTGTCCCCCAAAGAGAATTCTTCCTTATTCTCCGTCCATACTTAAACTGAGTAATTTCCCTAAAGAGAGTGAGTCTTACAGTAGTGAAGGAGAGGACTTAGATATTGTGAGAGGTAGGCTCTCCCTGGAAGTGCCTTCTTTGTTTTGTTTTATGCTGATGTCGTTTTAATAAAACTGAAAGAAAAAAAAATGGTACTAGTGGACCCTCAGCTACTAAGGGTATATTCTATGACTGCTTAGTCTTTAATTATTTAAAGATGTCCTGACCCCACCCTACCCAAAGCAATGCAAGGCCTTATCGTTCCTAGTCCATTCTCTTTTTGCCTTCAAATCAATACAGAGCACTGAAAAAATATGAAATATTTTGAGACTCATTTTCGTTTCTGCCTTCTCCCTCTCCAAGCTTGTTTCTAACTTTTATTAGAATCACTAACTAGGGAAGAGGTCTAGAAATCTAAATATGTAAAGGCTGATAGAAGCAACAATCAGAGAAACAAAGAATAAAAGGAACAGGGCAAGGAGACCCCCTGCCAAAAGATCTGGACTCCAGAAGTTACCTATTTTCTTCCCACAGATTTCCAAAGAACCTTATTTTCTGAACAGAACAGGGAGCAAAGACATGGAATGTGGAAAAGTGGGATGTGAGCAGGAGTTTGCACTCAGGTGATACTCTGAGAGCCTGTTATCATGTTCCCTTTGGTATTGCTACCCTGTGTTTTGTGCATATACCTGCTTCCTCAGAGACTCCTCAGTTCCAGTGACCTTTAATTTCATATCTCACCTACAACCATTTGCTAGAGCCAGATAATTGAAACTCAATATGCCTGCCTTTCATTCCTTCAGCAAATAATTATTGAATGAATACTTCATATGCAGAACTGTGATACCTTCTTTAAAGCAAATAATGAAATGTATAACAATTAATTGGTTTATTATAGTTATGATTACATTTGAACCTCTCATAACCTAAGGTAGGCTTTATTATCCCCATTTTAAAGATGAGGTAACTGAGCCTGAGAACCCTTAAGTAACTTGCCCAAAGCCATACAACTAACTGTCAGAAATAAAAGTTGAACCTTAGTCTTAGCATTCTAGCCATTATGTCACCCAAAATCACTGCTATTAAGGAACATAACAAAACTAAATTATTAACTCCTTAAAAAGAAATTTGGACAATAAATACTGTGCTTAGAGGAGAGTATTCTAGCCTCAAGTGGAAAGGCCTTAAACTTAATGGTAAATATTCTATACTGAAAAAAAAAAACTCCAATTAGGAGATAGAGAAAATCAGTTTTAAAAAAATCAGTTCCAATTTACTCCATGTCATGTTGGACAAGTCAGTCTTATATTCCTCACCTATAACATGAAGGAACTGGACTAGATGATCTCCTAAATCTAGCCCATAAGTTGGGCCTTAAAAGATGAATAGAGTCAAGAGAAAATAATGAACAAGAAAAACAATTATGGACTATTAGCACTATAAAGAACCTTAGAGATCTAGTTCAGGTCTCTCATCTTACTGAGAAGGAAAAGGAGGTCCAGGCAAGACAATATGCCTAACAAGTAGCAAAGCCAGCCAAAATACCAGTTTCTTGGTTCTAATGTAAGCTTCTTTTTAGGAAAAGGAAGGAATAAGCAGGATGGACTGTCACTGTCTGACACAGAGAATTAATATAAGATAATGGTGGGAGAAAGTTGACTAGATTATGGACATAGTTATTTTTCATATATAAGGGGAAGGGAGAAAAGGGAACATGGATCTATTAAGTGCATGCTATGTGCTAAGCTCTCTACTAAACACTTTACAAATATCTCATTTTACATATATAGTGTGTGTGTGTGTTATGTGGGCCCAAGGAGGAAACAGGCCCAGACTGTTTTATCTTTCTACAGGAGCTAAAGACAAGAAAGAGGAATAATATCCAATGGGAGAAGTACTTCCAGAAAAGCAATATGATTGGATATTATCTGAGGCCCACCTTGGAAATTTGGAATCTTACATGTTGCCTTCAGCTAGCTTAGCCAAATTCCTGTTCCAAAGGTCAGAGGCTGAAAAACCTCAAGGGATTCCCTCAAATCAGACTGTTGGAGTTATTTTGGAGAAGAGATGGAACCAAACCAGTTCTTGGGGGAAAAAAATTGAAACCTTTCTTCTTCAGCCCCTTTCCACAAGTATCCATTCCTCAGGGAACTCCCTATCTCTGTGCTGACTGTGGAAAAAACTTTTGTCTGAAGTCCAACCTTTTGACCCACCAACAAACGCACACTGGAAGGAAACTATATCATAGTCCTCAATGTGGGGACAGTTTTGGGAAGTATACCAGCCTAACCACCCTTCAGAAGGACCACAATGGGGAAAGGTCTCATACTTGCCCAGAGTGTGGAAGATGCTTCAATGATGCTACCAATCTCAACACTCACTTTAGGGTTCATACAGGAGAGAAGCCCTATCAATGCCCTGTGTGTGGGAAAAGCTTTAGCCAGAGTTCTAGTCTCCCCTGACACCAGAGAATCCATACTGGTGAAAAACCTTATACATGTCCTGAGTGTGACAAAGGGTTCTGCCAGAGCTCAGATCTTGTGGAACATCATCGTACTCACACTGGTGAGAAGCCTTACACCTGTGGGGACTGTGGCCAGAGCTTTGCCAGACCCTCTAATCTGGTCCATCATCAGTGTACCCATGCTTCTGAGAGGGTTTTCTGTTGTTGAGAATGTGGAAAGAGCTTCCAGCACAGCACCAGCCTAAGTCGCCACCAGAAAACTCATACTGGAGAAAAATCTTATAAATGTTCTGAATGTGGGGACAATTTCAGCCAGAGTTCCAACCTCCTAACCCATCAAAGGAGTCATACACTAAAGAAACCATGCAGATGTTCAGACTGTGGAAGGAGTTTCAACCGAGCTTCTAACCTCCTCTAGCACCAACAGACCCACGGTCCAGACAGACCCTATAAATGCCCATATTGTGAGAAGGCCTTTAGCTGAAGCTCCAACCTCATCACTCATCAGGGTGCCCACACGGGAGAGAAACCATATAAATGTCTACAGTGTGGGAAAGGCTTCAGATCTGGTTCCAACCTGATTCAGGATCAGGAAACCCACATGGAAGGCAAATCCTAAAAAAGATCTAGAAAGAAATAGGTAACAACAGGGAAGGGGAAGTTGAGGGAAATATTTGTGTTGCCAAAGAAAAATCTATGTTATATTTAAATGAAACAGTAGTGAAAGTGAGAGAACCACTGCTGAAGGAAAGGAGAAAGTCCTGAGAATTTGGGAGAACCCAAATCATTAGCTTACAGGAACCTGGAAAAAGTTTGGGGGCAGAAGATGTAAAAATAATGTCCTATTTCTACATTCTGTGACCTGAGTACAACGTAAGAGTTCTATAGGAAAAATTTGTGGGTTTTTTTTTTTAATGACTTTTTGATCTAGATGGGAAATGAAACTATGTTGTACTCAGGTCTAGAAGCAGAACCACACATAGCTACTCTAGCTTCTGACCCTGCCTAAAATATCCCCAAGAATATTATGTAATGACATAGAAAGTACCTTTTCCCTACTACAAAGTTGTAAGGATCTTAAGGGATCTGGCCTTCCTCATTTCTTTCAGGAGACCAGGCTGATTCTAAGACCATTCTAAAAAATACAGCTCAATTCCAGAACAGGTTTTAGGAACCTGATCTCCTTAAAATCATTCAAAATCTCTAAGCTGGGCTCATATATGACCCAAAGACTCATCCTTTCTGAATCAGCGCAGTTTCATGTAAAGTTGATTGGACTTTTGGTTCCAGTTAATAGGATAAGTAGTACAATTCCCTTTGTATCCACTGGAACAGGTAAGGTTTGAGACTTAAATGAACCAATTTGTAAATTGGTAGCCGGTGATAATTAAGTGGGGATATGTGACACAGTCCTTTTCTCATGTTATTGCCTCTTGAGACCAAAACTACTTTCACTCCATTGGAAAATGAATCTTGGGCATGTTAGAATATGAAATTGAGAACTTTATTCAGTTTGTACCTACTATGTGCAGGACACTGAGGAAAGGGGAGGATACTATCCCTCACTTTTCAGGGAATTTACAATTTTAAAGACTAGATTGTAGACTGTGCTTATGTGAGGTCACTGAACAGCTGTGCATCAAATGCTTATAGACAACTAAACTAATTGGGATGTAGCCAGAAGGAAAGCAGACCAGAAGCTTAAGACTCTGGGATTAATTCAGGACTTAAGAAGAGATCACCCTGAATTTTATCTCAGTTTCTTTTGCAGCATAGTTGACCTTTGAGAGATGAATTTTAAGATTTTTCTGACACAAAAACATCTTCTGGAGCTTGATAACTGGCTTCTTGGATTTTGTATCATCTTTCCTCATATCTGTAACATAACTATTTAAATGTCATTTCAAAATTTGGTTCAAAAATCGGAAGTGCTTAAAATGTGCAGTGCATTAGAGAAGATACAAAGATGATTAAAATTAAGTATCCCAACTACTTTTTCCAACTATCTTCAAATACTTTATAATAAAGGAGACATATACAGATACACACAGAAACACACATATATAGGAATTCAGTGCATTAGAGTGAAAAGTACTGTGAAATCAGAGGATAGAATAACTCATTCTAGCAGGGAGAGATCAGGTAAAGCTTTATGGAGGTGCTGGGCCTTGAAGAATGAGTTAGAAGTAAACAGATAAGAGATGGGACAGGAAAGGTATTCTAGGGATAAGATACCATGTGGAGAAAAAAAAAGTAAAGCAAGTACTCTACACTGGGTAAAGCATAAAATATGAGGAGTAAGCTAAGATGACTGGAAAATTAGAGGGAAGTATGATTAACTACTATGTTTGGTCTTTTTCATTATGCATTGGGAAGGTAGTGAAGATTTTGAGCATATGAGTCAATCATGTAGTGCAGTAGGAAAATTAAGAAAATGGGAGAGGGAGAATATTAAGTAGAAGATAATTACAATAATCCCAGTTCCTGGGAATGTTAAGTAAGGAGAGGGCAGATGTGACATCACAGTGAATAATAAAGATTAAGTTGGTGGTAAAAATGTCACCACACTAAGGGCACACAAATCTTTTCACTTCTATGGACCTTCGTGTGAATGTGCACATCGTATATGTTAAACCAAGGAGTAATTCAAAATGAGTGTAGGTGACTAATAATGTATAGTAGCTTCCTGCAAAAGAGAGGGAGATGTCTCAAGTGGTAATTACACTTAGGCTTAGTCAAATGAGAGAAATTTTATTAAAAGGGTGGGCAAGAAAGAAAAGATGAGAATAATAAAAATGACAGTGAAATAGCCAACTAATAGAATCTTAGAGATAAAAGAACCTTCAAGGATTTTCATTTACTTCTATCTTTACTCCACTCTTCAAACAAAAATGAACCTATATCAAATGATACAAATAAATAGGTCGATGTTTTTCTGCCACATAAAAAAGTTAGATTCCTTCTCTAGAATTCTGGGGGGGGGGGGATTGTTAACTTCTATTATTTAGATAACAGGCAAATTAGAAAGTAATCATTCTCTAAGTTCAGAAGATCAAGCAATAATGCTGAATTCAGTTCCTGTACATCTTCCAGCAAGTGCCACAGCTTCTCAGCAATAGAGTGATCTAGGTCCTTCTGTCATATCCTAGTATTCAGGATATTCATATTTTTGACACTGAGGGTGACACACTTAAAACACAAGTACAATTTAAATAGGATCATAGAGTTCAGAGAGCTAAAAGGAATCTTATTAGTCTAGTCCTGTCATTTTCCAGACAGAAAAACTGAGGCCCAGAGAAAGGATGTAATTTGCCCAAATTAATGATGCTCAGTGATAAACTTTATTGGAAAGATTCTATATTGCTATAATCAAATGTTGCTAACTTCTTGAGTCAGACTCAAATCCCTATTTTACAAATACAAATCTATCCTTACTATTGTACAGATTCTTGAAGGAGAGGTAAAAAAAAAAAAAAAATAGAAGCAGCGAGAACAAATATGGAAAATAAAATAAAACAATGAGAAAAGCTAGTGACATATGGGGCCAAGCAAACCATATTACATCTCACAGCAGATCTCTGAAAACAAAATGAGAAGACTGAAGAAAGAGGGTTGTACCAACCTTGGTGACCATAGGTCACTGGGCCACAATTTTCCCCCCACACTCATAGACATATGGCTTTTCCCTAAAGTGTGTTACCTACGGTCATAGAGGTCATAGAGGAAAGACAAGTCTTTAACAAATATTTTTTCTACATATGTTACAATCATAAGACTTTCCCTCCAACAGCTGATGAACAGTGTTCTTTAACTAAAGATGGAGCCATAATACTGATAAGGCTTTTTACCTATATGGGTAATAGGGATAGAGCACTGTCTAAAGCTTTTTCCATTCTCTGGATACTTAGTTAAATCAAATCAACAAGCTTTTATTGACTAATATGACAAGCATAGTGCTAAGTTCTAATGAAGCAAAGAAAGATAAAAATGAAATAAAAACCCATATCTCTGATCTCAAAAAACAAGATATAAACATGATAAATGGGAAATAATCAACAGAGAGAAGGAACTTCTTGGCATTAACAGGGGAATAAAAAAAAAAAGCTTTTTGTAGAAAGTGGTATTTTGCCTGAGACTTGAAGGAAGCTAGAAGAACAGAGAGGAGAGAAAGAATTCCAGATGTAGGAAATGGCCAGTGAAAATGCATGGTTGGAGAAGAACATAAGAAAAGTAGTCTCATTGTTTCTAACTTCACCTTCCCAAGATTTTCTGGATCTTCACCCAGATCATGCCTATTTTACTTGGTGATCTCATTATCTCCTACAGATTCAATTACCATTTCTAATGATTCTCAAATCTATCCAGTTCTGACTATTCTACTGACCTCCAGCCTCATATCCAATTGTCTATTAAACATCTTGAATTAGCTGTCTTATAGATATCGTAAACTCAATATGTCTAAACCTAGTTTATCTCCCCCCCCCCCCAACCCTCCACCTTTCCAAACTCATATTTCTCTTAAAGGCACTGCGTTCTTTCCAGTTATCTAAGCTTGCAACCTAAAAAACATCTTCAACTTCTTACTTTTCCCTCATCCCCCATAGCAATCTGTTAAAATGATTTTATTTTTTAAACATCTCTCTCATATGTTCCTTTTCCTCCTTTGATACTAGCAGTACCCTAGTTCAGTGCCTCATCACCTCATGCCTGGACAATGTACTAGCTTGCTGGTTGGCCTACCTGCCACAAGTATTTCTCCACTCTAGTGTATCTTCCACTAAGCTGTCAAAACAGCTTTCCAAAGCACAGATCTGACTGTTACCACCATATTCAATAAATTCCAATCCAATCACCACCAGGGTCAAAGACAAAATTCTCTTTTTGGCAATCAAAACCCTTCCTAGTTTGCTTCCTCTACTTTTCAAGATATTTTTACTCTCGCCACTCCATTTCTCAACTCTAGGCATTTTACTGTCTGTCCTTCTTGACTGGAATGTGGTTCCCCCCTCAGTCTTGCCTTCTGGCTTCCCTGCCTGCCTTTAAGCTCCACTTAAAATCCTATATTTTACAGAAAACCTTTCCCAATACCTCTTAATATCCAGTGCTTCCCCTCTATTGTTTAGTTGTTTTCAGTCTTCAATCGTGGCACTTCATGACTCCATTTGGGTTTTCTTGGCAAAGACTCTACAGAGCCTTACCATTTCTTTTTCCAATTCATTTAACATGAAAAAAAATGAGGCAAACAGGATGGCTTACTCAAGGTTATATGGCAACTAAAGGCCTGCCTTGAACCCAAGAAGATGAGACTTTTCTGATTCCACACCTGCAATCTCTCTACTGCACCATGTAGCTGCCCCTCTAGTGATTATTTCCAATTTAATTTATATGCAGCTTGATTGCACATAGTTATTTGCATGTTGTTTTCTTCATTAGATTGTGAACCTCTCAAGAGTAGACTTGTCTTTTGCCTTCTTTGTATCCCCCGAACTGAGTGCTTAATGTTTGCTCACTGACTGGATCGAAGAGTACATAGAGGTGGAAAAGATGGAAGAAAATCAAATGTGAAGAGTCAGGTCATGAAGGGCTTTAAAAGCCAAACAGATAACTTTATATTTTATCCTAGATGTAACAGATATATATCACTAGATGTCACATAGTCAGGAAGATATTTTTCAGCTGAGTAGAGATTGAACTAGAGGGAATATTTGAAGCAGGGAAATTGCACAAAAGGCTATTGTGATACAGATATGAGGGGATGAAAGAATGTATCCAGATTGTGGCAGTCAGAGGAGAGAAAGCGGCATACATGAGAGATGTGACCTAGGCAGAATTGACAGGACTTGGATTTGACAAAATATACAGATGTATAAAGAGGTAAGAGAGGTCAAGGATGATACTCATATTGGGAGCCTGATTGACTGGAATGATGGTATTACCTCTGAAAGTAATATGGAAATTAGGAAGTAGGAAGGGCTTTTTGGGGAAAGATTATGAGTTAGGTTTTTTTGTTTGTTTTTTTGCTAGGCAGTTGGGGGTAAATGGCTTGTCTAGGGTCACACAGCTAGTAAGTGTTAAATGTCTGACACCAAATTTGAACTCAGGTCCTCCTGACTCCAGAGTTGGTGCTTTATCCACTATGCCATATAGCTGTCCCCATGAGTTGAATTTTGAACATTTTTTTTTTGTTTTGAACATTTTGAGTTTTGATGTTTACAGGGCACCCAATCCAATCCATGTTTATTAAGCACCGATAACCTGTCAAGTACTATACTAAATGATGGGAATATAATAAAGCCAATTTCTGCTTTCATTGAGCTAACCATCTAAACACAGAGATAATATGCAAAAGAAGGAGGCAGTAAAGTAAGAGGAGAAATGGAGCAGACCAGGTAGGACAGCAGATGCAAGATGAAGTGCACATTCATTTCAGTAGGTTATTTGTTAGAGATGTGAGAATGGAGATCAGGAAAGTAGTTTAGGCTAAACACCTTTAAGATAATCTGCATTAAAAGTATAATTGAATCGCAAAAGATCATTACATTTGGCAACTAAGAGATCACTGGCAACTAGAGAGAGTAGTTTCAGTGGAATAAAGGAATTGGAAGCCAGAAGATAGTGAGAAGAAAAGGAAGTATTGATTAGGGACAGGCTTCTCCAGGAATTTAGCCAAAACAAAGTTTCTTCTATATGCGTATTCTCTGTAAATAAGAAATGTTCTCTGGCAAAAGTTGATCCCAAACACTTTATCATATAAAGTTTCTCAGTTGTGTGGATTAAAAAAAAAAAATGAACTCTTTTTTAAAGTTTTTTGCAGAGTCATTGCATTTTTACAATTATACAAATCTGGTATTTCCCCAAGTCTTTTTCATGTAGTGAATTATTCCATCTCATCACTTGCTTAAGTGTTTTCAGGAGCCCTCGGATTGTCTATCATAGCTTCTACATCCATCTCCACTGGCTTCACCTTGTTCAAAGGAAACCTCTCCTTTGGTCCAGATGCAACTTTTGTGATGCTTTTGCAAGCCACTTCCCATTATTCTCATTTTTAAACTTGTGGAAAAAGAAGCACAACAGGAAACAACCTTGAGGAAGCAGAGAAATAAAAAAGTAGCCAGAGTAAGAAGTGGATGAAAAGGAGAATGATTCTAAGCAAGTTCCTTCAAGATCAAACGAGACCAATCCATCCTGAAGACCAGTGAGATATTTCATATTCTTCACATTTTTCTTCTAGAAGGAATGATTCAAGTGTTTGTTATGCTATTTAATCACTACAATACTTCATGTCTGCTGGAAATGAACAGCAGAAAATAGTCACTCATTAGAAGTTAGAGCTTGAGAAGTAGGCTCTTTAGTCCTTCCTCACTTTGAAGCTACCAAGAGGGTACATCAAATTCAAAGTCAGTCTTCCATAATTTAAGAAATCACAAGAGGGAAATTGTATGTCTTGGATACTGTAAACTTACATGTCAAATAGGGATACTAATTTTCAATTACTAATGCACACACAAAAAAGCCATCTATAATTTCTCTAAAATAAATTTTATAGATGAATTTTCACCTTATCTTACCCCTAAACCAGGCTTCCACAGTCTTTTCCTGTCTGCCTCCAAATCTTGCCATGTTATCACTCCCACCCATTCCTCTATGCACATATCTTTCTGGTTCCCCTTCACATTTTATCTTCCCCCATTAGAAATTAAGCTCCCCAAGGAAAAAGATTGTTTTGCTAGTACATAGTAGAGTTTGATAAATGATTTACTTTCTTAATCTCCTCCACTTCTACTTCTTGTTTTAATTCCCCTTACAACTTTCTTATCTTTAACCTAGGATACCTAACCCCCAGGAATCCACATCTAAAAATGCCCACCTCTGCTACCTTTGTAACTAGTTCTCACAAAAATTTGGCAAGTCAGTGAAGAACAAAAGACAAATACCAAGAATTAGAGGCTCCATTTGGCATTTCCACATCATGGGCCAAATCTACCTGCTAGGCAGAAGTCACAAGGAAAGGCTGTGTATATAAAAAGCCTTTCATTTCCAAACTGCCTAAGAGCCATCTTATTCTCCAATTGATCTTTATGTTTTTTTTTTTCCTGTCCTGGCTAGCTCCCAGGGCTCTTCCTATTGTTCAATTTAGAATATCTAGATAGGTTTAGTCATGGGAATTCCTATACAGAGGTAGTCATAAAGGAAAAAACTTTCTCTATTATCACTTATGAGGCTCATGTATCCCAACATGGGCTGGGCATTAACAACAAAATCTTAGGATTGTAATGGATTTTGGATTTTCTATCCAGTCCAGCCTATAACTGACCAAGAAGGCCCACCACAATGTTACTGACAATTGGGTATCCATTCACAGCTTGGAGGCATGCAGTGAGAAAATCTACTAGCTCCCAAGGCAGTCCACTCAATTTATGTATAGTTCAAATTGTTGCAGTTTACATCCAACCTATATTTACTTCTTTTCCATTTCAAATTTGCTTCCAGTTCTGTCATCTGAGGCCAAGCAAAAAAAAAAAAAAAAAATCTAACATCTCTACCCACATAACAGTTCTTTGGGCACTCAAAGATAGTGTAGAACTTAAAAGTCTTTAAAGACAGGAGTGTCATTTTGGCCCTTGTATAGTGCCTTGAGAAATGTACAGGCACTACAAATGTTTTTTGAAATGAATTATTGCCTTTAATGTCTTTTCCAAGCTCGGTCAACTAATCCTCATATGACATGGTCTCTAGTCTTCCCATTTTGATTACCCTCTTTTGGTGTGGTTCTAGCTTGTCCAGGCCCTTTCTAAAATGTGGTCTTTAGAACTGAATATCATCTGAAACATGGTGTTGTTCAGTCATGTCTAACTGTTTGTGAACCCATTGAAGTTTTCTTGGCAAAAATAATGGAATGGCTTGCCATTTCCTTCTTCAGCTCATTTTACAGATGAGGAAACTGAGGCAAATAGGGCTAAGTGACTTGACCAGGCTCACACAGCTGGTGTTTAAGTACATATTTGAATTGGGGTCTTCCTGACTCTAGACCCAGTGCTTTATTCAGTGCCACCTATCTGCCTCTAAATGTAGCCAAATACAAAGGAATTGTCTGTTAGCCCCCACATCCTGAATACTATAGTTGCTTGTCTGCTAAGTCTCCTGACTCACTGAGCTTGTATTTGCTAAAGTCCTCAGATCTTTCTTCACAGGAATTAGTGTGTAGCCACAGCCCAAGCCCTATATCTATTAATTTCTGAATCCATCTTTACATCTATAGCTATTAAACTTCATCTCATTAGATAAAATTAGCCCATTGCTCTTATTTGTTTAGAACTTCTGGGATCTTGCTTCTGTTCTCCAATCATTAAAAAAAAAATCTAAACTTAAAAAAATTCAGACTCCCAAAAAAGGTCATGAATGAAATTATACATAGAAAAGCAAGATTCTATATGAAAACTTAAATTTCTATTTCATACTGCTTTAAATATATATATACACACACATATATAATAAATTCTATCTTACTTCCAAAACCCTTCTGCTTCTTTCAGGTTTTTTTTTTTTCCTGTGTACTTAGAAAAAGTACACTGATGGTCTTTTCCCCTCTCACATCTGTCATGTAGTATGCTAACACTCTCTCTCAGCTTTAGCTCCATGTCACCTGCAGAACTGGCAAAAACATCATCTAATCCACTAATAACATTATCATATAACTTGTACAAAAGGCTAACATGAAACTATCAAATGTTTTGCTGAAATCAAGGTTGAACTCAATAGCTAAAGTTCCTGAGGTGGGTAACATTCTCCACAGATTGCTTCTCTGAATTATGGACGTAGAGTCCATGCTGGAATCAGGGCCACTTTTCCCAGGGTTCTTTACCTAGGAGTAGCAGATGGCATTGGCAGTGGCTGGCATGGCAGGTTCCTTCTCCATAAGTTTTGCTTTCTTCAGTGATGGCTACAAGGACTTAGCTAGAAGTAGGGTCCTTAGCTATTGATGTGGTGGAGCCAGGATTCTTAGGCTCTGGATCCTGACCAGTCCCTACTAGTTTGGAAAGATGTTGTTGAATGTGATTTAACCTGCCTCACACTTACTAGTTCCTGTTTCTTTCAGGGTACTGAGCAAGTAGGTTTATTTTTGTGAGCCCCAACTTTCTCATTTGTAATTACCTACTTACCTAGTCCCTTAAATTTGCTCATCATCTAAGGCCCCTTTTGGCTCCAAATCTACAAAATCCTAAAATAGGGATGATTATTCTTACTCTACCTATTTTGTAAGAGGATAAAAAGTAATATATAATGATACTTTATAAGGTGCTACATAGAGAGTTGGAAACAAAGTATTACATTTCTTCTCTAGTTCTATCTATGACAGGAGGATAGGCTGGGAATGTCCTAGGTAGGTATCAGTTGACAGGCTGCAGTGCACCAGACAATTGCAGGGCTTTGCTGGCATCTGAGCCTACGTCATTGCAGCCATGAAGAATGACTAACCCAGAAGCCAAGGTATTGTGTTCTGCAGCAAGGGAGTGATTTCAAAAGTGAATATGGTGGGTGTAGCAATTACTTGAAAGTTTGAGATCACTCTGCCCAAAGACTGAAATGGTAGAAAGGAGAATGTGTCCCAAGATGGGGTGGAGTAGAATGTTTGTACTCTGGTTCTTGCTATTTTTTAATTTTTGTTTTCAATTAATAAAAATTCACCTTATCTCCATCCCCCATATTAAAAAAAAAAGGAAGAACAAAGTTCTTATAACAAATATATATAATTAAGCAAAACAAAATGCCATCTTTTTTTCATTTTTTTTATTTATTATAATAACTTTTTATTGACAGAACCCATGCCAGGGTAATTTTTTTACAACATTATCCCTTGCACTCACTTCTGTTCCGATTTTTCCCCTCTCTCCCTCCACCCCCTCCCTTAGATGGTAAGCAGTCCTATATATGTTATATAGGTTATATAGGTTGCAGTATATCCTAGATACAATATATGTGTGCAGAACCGAACAGTTCTCTTGTTGCACAGGAAGAATTGGATTCAGAAGGTAGAGATAACCCAGAAAGAAAAACAAAAATGCAAACAGTTTACATTCATTTCCCAGTGTTCTTTCTTTGGACGTAGCTGCTTCTGTCCATCATTGATCAGCTGAAACTGAGTTAGGTCTCTTTGTCAAAGAAATCCACTTCCATCAGAATACATCTTCATACAGTATCGTTGCTGAAGTATATAATGATCTCCTGGTTCTGCTCATTTCACTTAGCATCAGTTCATGTAAGTCTCTCCAAGCCTTTCTGTATTCATCGTGCTGGTCATTTCTTACAGAACAATAATATTCCATAAACATTCATATACCACAATTTACCCAACCATTCTCCAACTGATGGGCATCCATTCATTTTCCAGTTTCTAGCCACCAACAGGGCTGCCACAAACATTTTGGCACATACAGGTCCCTTTCCCTTCTTTAGTATCTCTTTGGGGTATAAGCCCAGTAGTAGCGCTGCTGGATCAAAAGGTATGCACAGTTTGATAACTTTTGAGCATGGTTCCAGATTGCTTTCCAGAATGGTTGGATTCGTTCACAGTTCCACTACTATATATGTTTATACATGTTCTCTTTTACCAACTCCTGTCTCCATCCTTCTACCCTCATTTTTAAGGTTTCAACTTTCCAAAGCTCTATCTAAGCAACTGAATACTGCAAAGGAGGTCTTCTTATTCCAGTTCTTGTGTGTCTTCTTCTCAGAGAACTATCTGAGGAAAAGCAAAGTTTGGAAGGATATTGACCCTTAGGATCCCAAGAAAAGTTCAAAAGAGACAATTCCACCATTATTTTTCTACCTCCAATTATATCTCAAGGAGTGAATCTGAGGATGTGGAGTGTAGATCACTTGGTGATCTCCTCAGCTCCCCTGGATTTCATTACCATCTCTATGCTGATGATTCTCAAGTCTACCTATTCCGCCCCAATCTCTCTGATCTCCAATCTCACATCTTCATTTGCCTTTTAGACATCATGAAATGCATGTCCAGCAGACATCTTAGGCTCAACATGTCTAAAACAGAACTCATTATCTTCCCCCCTAAATCTTCCCTATTGTTGTGGAGGGCAATACCATCCTCTCAGTCCCTCAGTCTCACACCTTAGAGTCATCTTAGATTCTTCACTATATTCACCTGCCTTATATCCAAGGTGTCCCAAGGCCCATTTATATGACCTTTGCAACATCTCTCTAATAGGTCCTCTGCTCTCCCCTGACACTGGCACCACTCTAGTTCAAGTATTTATGACCTAGATTTTTGCAACATCTTGTTGGAGGGTTTCCTTGCCTCAAATCTCTTCCTATTACAATCCATCTTCCAAATTGAACATGGATAAAAAATTTTAGACATAGAAGAAAGACAGTACCAAATAAAAAGTTGTATTTAAAAATGTAGAGTAATAATGTTTGTCAATACACAGTAAATATTTGGAATTCAGTTTTATGGATGTAGATATCAAAACAATACAAAGACTTGATATTGTTTTCAGTTCCAGATTCATGTCAGTCTGAATTTTTTGCATTGGCTGCTTTTAAAACCAAAAGTAACATGGGATGTGAAGAGTAAGAAAAGTTATACAGAATAAAAGTTAGATGTTATTTCTAAATGTGTATTAACCTAGAAGCATAATAGGCCATAATTGTTGTAGCATAACTATAATACATATATGGAAATGTATTTTTCTACTTAATAGCACCTTTTTCCAATTACATGTAAATTTATTTTCAATATTCATTTTTGTAAGATTTTGAGTTCTAAATTTTTTTTCTTTCCCTCCTCCCTCCCCAAAATAGCAAGCAATCTGATATAGGTTATACATACACAATCATTTTAAATATATTTCCATATTAGTCATGTTGTGAAAGAAAAATCAGAACAAAAGAACCATGAGGAAGCAAAAAACAACAGAAGTGAAGATAGTATGCTTTGATCCACATTCAGTCTCCCTACTTTTTGTGGGATGGCATCTTCCATCACAAGTCTATTGGAATTGTCTTGGATCCCTGTATTGCTGAGAAAAGCTAAGTTCATCATAGTTGATCATCATACCATCTTGCTGTTACTATGTACAGCATCTTCCTGGTTCTACTCATTTCACTCAACATTAATTCATATAAGTTTTTCAAGGTTTTCTGAAATTTGCCTGCTCATCATTTCTTATAGAACAATAGTATTTCATTCCATTCATATACCATAACTTATGGTTATGGTATATGACCATATACCATATAGTCATTCCACAATTAATGGGCATCCTCTCAATTTCTAAATCCTTGCCACCACAAAAAGGATTCCTACATTGTTGTACATGTGCATCTTTCATTTCAAACCCAGAAAAAAATAATAGCTACTTATTGTAAATCTCCAGACTAATAGATAACCATCTCTTAAGTTGTTCTATATTAACCCCCTTAAAACAAAAATAAATCTTTAAGACTGGAGCCTATTGAGACTAAGTTGCCTCAAGTTATAATTTCAGTATGTACTATTCTGGGTATAATTTCACAATTTTCATAATTGCAAACCACAAAATTACTTCTATAAACAAACTTTTAAGTCCTAACTTTCCCCACTTTGGTGATGTTTGTGAAGGAAAAGTAGATCCTAGTTTCTCACTAAACTAATTATTTCAGAATTTTGCCATATTTAGCAAGTTCTTTTGTAGGACTGATAAGATTTTATGATCTTATCCAAGTAGAAGGTCCCAAGAAACTGGCAAGTTTACATGTACAGATTTTACCAAGTGTTTCTCTCTCTCCTCCTCCCTTTCTTTTCCTTAGCTATGAACTTTTCTTACACAGTAATTTTTTTTTTTTTTAATGTGGCTAGTAACTATGTTAAAGGGAAATAATATTGTGGTACAATCCTGATAATCCAAATATAAAAAACTAGAACATGAATCAGATGGTTACAAGAAAAGATATAGGAAGGATGTCTACATGTTCTCTTTTACCAACTTCTGTCTCCACCCTTCAACCCCCATTTTCAGGTTTCAACTTTCCAAAGCTCTGTCTAAGCAATTGAATACTACCTTCCCATCTCTGTGTCTTTGTACTAACCAACCCTACCTATACTGACTTGCTTCTTGCCTCCTCTTTAAAGGGTTTCTTCTTTTAAAAGGAAGCACTGGCACTATCTTCTGGCATCTTCCCTAATCCCTCAAATGATTAGTGCCGTCCCACCCAAACTACTTTGTATTTAGCGACTTTGTATATATTTGTATTTAAATTTATGTGTGTGTGTATAATTCAAACATACATATATACATATAGATGTATAATATAGGTACCTATTTCTCTATTAGAATACGAGGTTATTGTGAAAAGGTATTATTTCATTCACTATGCTTCTATCCCCATCACCTTAGCAATGCCAAACATGTATTAACTGTTTATTAAATATCTGTTGACTGGTGGATTAACACATGTAACCGACTGAGAAGCAGTAAGATGATATCAAAGGACATGTATGATTAGAAAAGGAGGTGAGTCAATCATGTATTAAAATTAGTAACTGCTGATTTGTCACTTATGCTGCATATGGTTCTAGGGATAATGTTGGCTTACTTCACAGAGTTATTATTAAGAGCAAATGAAAGCACATATATAAAGAAGTTTGAAAATATATAATGTTCTAAATATATAACCTAAAAATATAACCTCATAAATTTGACCATATTTATTTTCAAACTATTACTAATTTTTTATATAATATCTATATTGCTAATTCTTTTGAAGTTATGCATTTGGAGGTCCATTGGTAGTCCTTACATGGTCTTCTTATTACCATTTCTTTCTGACAAGCTACTGATAATTTCTTTGACCTTTACATTAGACTAGATCAATAAATTGCTACATGTCAGATTATATCTCTCTTTCTACTTCTATTTTATGGCTTATATTTTTCTTATAATTAATCCCAAAATAGTACTTCCCTAAGAGCTTTTTTGGGGGGAGGAGGGGATGCAGGGGGAGGGATTGGGTCTCCCTATCTTGATTGAGCTAGAAATTCAATCATTATCCAGAAATTTAGGCTTTCACCACTCTCATAACTTTCCTAATATTGAAGATTAATGACATCTTTAAAAATAAGGACAACATTCTTTTTCAGTTCTCAAGTTTCCTAGCCCTCTCTTCAGTTTCTGAACTTGTTGGCCATACTTCCTAATGGATAACACTCACCTCTCTTGGTTTTTGAAACACCACAACCTATAACAGGGGAGTAAATGGCCCCACTCTGTAGCAAGGGTGGCCAAACTATGGCCAGTAATGATAAATCTGGTCCATCTCATGTGTTTGTGTGGCCAATGAGCAAAGAATAATTTCAAATTTGTCTCCATAAAGTTTTACTAAAATATAGGCACATTCATTCATTTATGTATGTATGACTGCTTTCGTGCAACAAAAGCAAAGCTGAATACATAGAACAGAAACTATCACTTCCCACTGAAGCTCTGCCCAGGGACAAAGTTAAAATCTGATGTTTCAAATGCCTCACACAACACTGAACCATGAAGTTTTTTAAAATTATGACCAGGGTATACCATTATGTCACAACAAGAACTTTGCTTTTAATACATAGTGGAGTCTGGATTACAGACAATTCTTAATTTACACAAATTCACATTATGCAAATGTACTCACAGGATACTGCAGAACAGAAATGTGTGTGGGAGGGGATAGGTTTAGAATAGCAGTGCTGCATAGCCCAGGTGCAACAACACCACACCAAGGATCCTTCTTACTCCAGGCACTGAAGCCACTGAAGCTGGGAAAGCTGGGAAGGGGGTAAACAAGGGGCCAGACACTAAGACCTCTCTGTCAGTGGGGTGAACCCCACGGGGTGTCTGCTGGAAGAATTGGAAAGTGTATTTGTTTTCAAATTACATGGCCAAGGACTTTGATTTTTATGCAGTGGCACTGTAGTTCAGCTAAAAGAATACACTATAAAATGACATTGCATTAGCACTCACTACAAGAGTTTCAATTCACAGTAAAGCAATAGTCAGAAAAATTAGAAAATTTAAAACAAAATTCATCACAGCAGAATTTCTCGATTAAAAAAGATGAAAATCAGGCTTCAACCAAAATAATTTTCCAAGTGGTTCATTTGTTAGCCAAGGAAAACTGTATATGGATAGTGAGTTTATTAAATTGTGTTTGCAGTAGCCAAAGAAATGTGTCTAAATAAATTAAAATTCTTCAAGATTATTAGCCTTCAGTTAGTTTCATTCTATTATTTTATTCCTTTATTTTTAAAGATTTTATTTTTGCTTGGTTATTATTTTATTAGTTCAATTAAAACCATAAGCATGATTTGATATCAGTATTTGTCAGTATGAAAAGGAAATCAGCTATTTTTGATTACTTTGGTAATAGGAATAAGCTCCCTTCTTTAGGAAAAGCTAGCCCTAACAGCTAAAGTTATAGGTAGTCTCTTAAATCTAGGTTACCTATAAATTTAGTGAATAGATAGATTTTTAAAATTTTATCATTTAGTCACAGATAATTTCAAATAAAACATAATGACTTTAGGGTTATTCTTTGAAAAAGCTAGGTTTCCCTAAGCTGGCAGCTGGAGAAAGGTTAGCCAAAGGGGGCCTCTTTTCAATTTTAATGTATAAGCTCCCTTTTCTCTTGAGCTAGAGTAATGGACTCTTCTAAGGAAGATAGGGGTGACTGCTAACCATTGACCACAAGTTCCTCTTTCCCACCACACTTTCTAATTGCAAGAAAGGACTTCTGGCAAAGGTTTAGGAAAGTCTGGGAGAAGTTAAGTAGTCAGGTGACCTGTCTTGTCCAATTGAATTATGTCCCAAATAAGTCCTTGTAATTTTTTTATTCCTTTTTTGTTATAAAGATCAACTCTGTAAATTATTCCTTGTCTGTGACCTAATGATGCGGGAAAGATTCCAATCTTTGATTCCCAACCCCCCTAGTTAATGTAAATTATCCTTTGACTCACAAATCCTGGTCCCTTTGAATTCCAATAGAAGATTCGGACCTGTCCCAGCCCCACCCGGATCTGAGCCAACTTTGGGGCTACACCCAAAATCCCCTCGAGCTAAGTCTCCTACTATAAAAGTGCCACGCTGGGAACTCCTCTTTGCAGAGATTCCAAACATGCCAGCCATGTGAGGACCCTCTGTCCACTGGACCCTCTGTCCAGTGCCCTCCATATCTCTACCTTCACCTGTCTCCTACTTCTAAACTCAGTAATAAACCTCTTTTACCAATCTAGCTCTTGGGCTAATAAATGCTTTTATTGGGACTCGCGCCGCTACTAGACCTCATTTACCGCCATATCCTTGCGCCGAATCCAAGGGGGCTGCAGGGGAGCTCTGTTTGACTTCCTGAAACCCAAACCTGCCACTAGACCTTAACTAAACCCTAATTTCATTTAGGTACCCCAAATCTAGACCTCAACATTTGGTCTACACCTCAACACTATGAGGAATCCAATGATCTGGTTTAATATGCAAATGCCAAATTAAATTATAAATAGCTTGGTAACTTTGTTAACTTTGTTCTCACTTTTCCTTTTTATTTCAGAAAATCAATTCTAACAAGTATGAAAAGGCATTTTTACAGACGAAATACATACAGTCCCATAACAGCAGTATTAACAGATGAACATTTGTAATTTATTCTGATGATATGGAATACTTATTTTATTTTTTTGCTTAACAGTATTTTTTTTCAATTATATGTAAAGATCGTATTGAGCTCCAAATTTTCTCCCTCCCTTTCTTCCTTCCACACTCCCCAAGTAATCAGATATAGATTATACATATACAATCATGTTAAACATATTTCCATATTAGTTTGTAAAAGAAGACTCAGAACAAAATGGAAAAACCACGACAAAGAAAAAAAGCCCCCCAAAAGCTGTAAATAGTATGCTTTGATCTGCATTCAGACTTTACAATTCTTTCTTTCTGTGATGTAATCAGCATTTTCTAAACACCAGTCCTTAGGAATTGTCTTAGATCACTGCATTTTGGAGAAGAGCCAAGTCTAAGATAGTTGATCATTGTGCAATATTACTATAACTGGGACCACTAACTGGGCCAGGCACATAATAGGTACTTAACAAATGATCCACAAATGGATAAATTCCAGTTATATTAGTCCCCAAATGTCCCACTATACATTTATTGGCTCCTTCCATGACACTCTAGAATGTTGGCTTTATAGTTAACAAACTTGCTTTCATCTTAAACCTTCAACTTTTCCATTTTCTCAGTCTTTTTAACTCACACTAAGACCTGGTTACTTCTTAAAGGCAAGGCATCCCTAGAAATATTTTAATACTAGTTGTGCTTTTACTAATACCTTCTGATTCACTAATCACAGGGAAAGTCTGAATACTCTCTTCTCCTGATTGCCACTTCCAGACTCCCTCTCTTTCCATCTCTCTTAATCTAAATATCCAACACCTAATCGCCGAGATTCAGGTACATGTAGTTTATCAATTCCCAAGATATTCTCCTTTCTTTAGTTTAATAGCTGCTTTAAATCTCTTCTTCATGCCAACTCCTACCTTCAAACTGAGGGGTTTCAATAAATATATTAATATTCCCTCAAAAAGTCTAAGTTCTCAATTCCTCATACTTTTTATGAACTATTCCTCTACTCCACCTAAACTACACACAGAGATGATTATATCCTTGATCTTGTACAAGTATTACACTTCCAGATTCAAGAACTCTGAAATTCTTTTATGTGATCATAATTATTTTTATTACTTCATTTCCCTCTCTGCCTTAAGGCCCTTAGCCCTGTTCTTCATCATCTGCAGGAACTCTAATTCCAGTTCTTTCCCAGGCCATCCTTTCCCTAGCTCAATCCTTTGTGAACTAATTTAAGTCTAACACTATGGTCTACACTTGAATCCTATGCACCCATATCCAATCACCAGACATGCCTTGCCTAGCCCCAACATTAGATTACTCCCATTATTCATTGCCTTCATTCCAATTCATATGCCATTGAAACAGAACTAGAGAAAAATCATGAAAATATACTGAGTCCACTATTAATATACATTACATAATTTCACCTGGGCCCCCAGATACAGTAAGGCAAACCCTTTACACTTGCTAAATCAATTCACTATCCCACTCACCATAGTGGCTTTTTCAAAGCCTTAGGCTCATTTTTTCATTTTTCCTTAGGCCCCTATGGAATATTTCACTGAAAAAGAAAAAGAAAACGACCATTAACCAAGAACTCCCTCTTCTCCCCTTCTCATTTCACATCACTCAGATGTCTTCTGCCACCACTCCATACAAAGAAGTTCTCCTTCTCCTTGACAAAGCCAACACCTCTACATGCACCTTTGAATTCTATTCCATTCTATCTTCTCTAATATATTGTCCTCTCTTAATATCTCTACCTTTTCACTAATCTTCAAAATCTATCAAGTGGCTGTTTCACTGCTGACTACAAACACGTACATGTTTCCTATATTATTGAAAAAGGATGCCTTTCATGGAAAGACATACATGAACTGATGCCGAGTGAAATGAGCAGAACCCAGGAGGTCATTATACACGTCAACAACAATATTGTATGAGGGTGTATTCTGATGGAAGTGGATTTCTTCGACAAAGAGAAGATCTAATTCAGTTCCAATTGATCAATGATGGACAGAATCAGCTACACCCAGAAAAGGAACACTGGGAAATGAGTGTAAATTGTTTGCATTTTTGTTTTTCTTCCCAAGTTATTTTTATCTTCTGAATCCAATTCTTCCTGTGCAACAAGAGAACTGTTTGGTTCTGCACACATATATTGTATCTAAGTAGTATAACATATTTAACATGTATATTGTATATACCGCCTGCCATCTAGAGTAGGGAGTGGAGGGAGGAAAGGGAAAAGTGGGAACATAAGTGAGTGCAAGGGATAATGTTGTAAAAATTATCCATGCATATGTACTGTCAACAAAAGGTTATATTTTTTAAAGGATGCTTTTAAACCATCCCTGGCATCACGTTGTATCTCTCCTCTCTTTCATGGCTAAACAAATTGAGAAAGCCATCTACACTTGGTGCCTCTACTCTTTTCTGCTGTTGTACAGACCTGTCTGACTCTTTATGATTCATTTGGGGTTTTCTTGGCAAAGACAGTAGAGGGGTTTGCCATTTCCTTCTCTAGCTCATTTTATAGATGAGGAAACTGAGGCAAACAGGGTTAAGTGATTTGCCCATAGTCTCACAGCTGATATGGATCTGAGGCCAGATTTCAAGTCAGGAAGATAAAAGTTCTTGACTCAAGACTCAGCACTCTACCCTCTGTGCCACCATATATATACCTGCCCACTTTTACTCTTTTTCTAAATGCTTTGCAGACTTCTGACTCACTATCTCATCACTCAACTGAAATTGCTCTTTTCTTTTTTTTTTTTTTTTCTTTTTTTTTTATTTAATAGCCTTTAATTTACAGGATATATACATGGGTAACTTTACAGCATTAACAATTGCAAACCTCTTGTTCCAATTTTCACCTCTTACCCCCCACCCCTCCTAAATGGCAGGATGACCAGTAGATGTTAAATATATTAAAATATAACTTAGATACACAATAAGTATACATGACCAAAACATTATTTTGCTGTACAAAAAGAATCAGACTCTGAATTATTGTAAAATTAGCTTGTGAAGGAAATCAAAGATGCAGGTGTGCATAAATATAGGGACTGGGAATTCAATGTAATGGTTTTTAGTCATCTCCCAGAGTTCTTTTTCTGGGTATAGTTAGTTCAGTTCATTACTGCTCCATTAGAAATGATTTGGTTGATCTTGTTGCTGAGGATGGCCTGATCCATCAGGACTAGTCATCATCTAGTATTGTTGTTGAAGTATATAATGATCTCCTGGTCCTGCTCATTTCACTCAGCATCAGTTCGTGTAAGTCTCTCCAGGCCTTTCTGAAATCATCCTGTTGGTCATGAAATTGCTCTTTTCAAAGTTGCAATGACTTCTTAATTAACAAACCTAATAGCCTTCTAAAAATTCTCATCTTTCAGGAATCTAATCACCCTTTTCTTGTGTATACTCTCACCTCTTCAGGTTCTTCTTTCTCCTGATTCTTCTATCTGCTCATTCCTTAGTCTACTTTGCTAGATCTTCATCCAAGTCATGACCACTTGAGGGTGTTCCCTAAAGGTTTGTTCTGGACTCTTTTCCCCCTCTATACCCTCTTAATTAGTAATCTTATAAATTGTCTTGAGTTCAATTGTCATCTCTATGCAGACAACTTTCAGATTAATTTATCTAATCCTAATTTCTCTCCATACCTCTGGTTTTATTATTAGCAATATTAGAAATCTCAAATCGAATGTTTTATGCCTCAAATTCAAAATATCCAAAACAGAATTCATTGTCTTTACACTTCCAAGCCTTCCCTTCTTCCCAACTTTTCGATTAACTCTCACATGTCCCACCAATTTTCCCAGTCATTCATATTCACAACCTAGGTGTCATCTTTGACTCCTTACTTGCATTTACACCAAATATCCCAATCTGCTGCCAATTCTTGTTATGTTTACCTTCACAAAAACTCCCCTTCACATCCTCTCCTCTCCATTCACACAGCTACCTGATAGAGGTCCTCAGCATTTTACTTCTGTACTATTTCAATAGTCTCCTTGTTGGCTTCCATATCTCACATCTTCCCTATTACAATCCATCTTCCATTCAGTTGTCAAAGTGATTTTCTAAATCACAAGTCTGACCTTGTCACCTCTCATTAAATAAACTCCTAATGGTTCTCTGTTACTTCCAAAATCAAGTAGAAACTCCTATTTTGACTTAAAAACCTTTCACAATCTGACCCTTTTTTCCAGTCCTCTTATATTTTATTTCTCTCCATGTAATCTTTGATCTAGGGACACCGATTCTTTTTATTTTTAACTATGACTCTCAACTTCTTTCCCTGTAGGTATTCATTAGCTGTGCCTCATACCTGGAATGCTCTCCTCCTCCCTTCTACCTTCTAGGTTCCTCTAAGACTTTGCTCAAATCTCCCCTTTTAGAAGAGTTCTTTCTGAGTCCTCCTCACCACCTGTGCGTTCCCTTAGAGATTACTTTCCATCTGCTTATTTGCATCCTCTTTTAGAATATGAACATTCTGAGAGCAGTTAATCTGTTTCTGTCGTTCTTTGTAATGCCAGCACTTGGCACAATTCCTGGCATATGATCATCACTTAGTAAATGCCTGTTGACTAATTCTATTTTATGATACTTCAGTTATTAGTGTCATAATTTGTAAGATGGGTATACCTACATTATCTCACTGGATTATTGAGAAAAGTGCTTTATAAACAATTAAAGTACCACATACATGTGTTAGTAGTACTGAAACAACACTATGCCACACTGCTTAGTGTACTAGATTTGGAGTCAGAAACACTCCAAAGTTGGATTAAAATCTCACCTCTGATAGTAATTGTTTGGCCACAGACAAGAAAAACCTCTCTGTGCTTCAGGTGCCTTTTCTGTAAAAGACAGTTAATAACACCAGTTAATACTTATTTAACGCATTGGGCTGTTAAATAAGTTAAAATAAGTGGAGTGCTTTTTAAGCTTTAAAGCCTTATATAAATGACATGGATAAGGTAACACCAGATGATAGTATTTAGGCACCAAATATTGGTGTTTGGTCATATCCTAAATGGCTATACTCTTTGGCAAAATTAGATTTATTTAGGCGAAGTTATAGACAAAATGAAGAACTACAATAGCCACCAGAAATGGTAAATATGAAATAGTTAGGGGAGCATAAGAAAGGGGTTTTAATAATTAATGCAAGTTCCCTAGTGGAACCTTGGTTGGGGCATACCCTTAGCTGGCATGCAAAATCCTAAAAGAGAGTTAGCACCCTAAAGGAGTTAACTATAAGAAGGAGAAATGGAGTTGAGAAAGAGAGAAAACAAAAGGCATGGTGGCTTAGGAAAGATACCATATATCATGTGAGAGGAGTAAGAGGAAAGACACTACTTGGCAGAGTGTAGTGGTGAACTGACCCAAAGGAGTTCTGGAGAGATGGTATGCAGATTTATAGGGAAAATTAACCTCAGGGACATTACTGGGATTTCTGATAGGACATAGCAAGGTGAGACTGTCTAAGACCTCCAAAGAGTGGGCCTCAGAGGCTTGATATATCTTGGATTATTGACTAGACAACCTCAACAGGGGGTGGGACCACAGAACTAAACTGATTTCTAACAGAGGCTTCTCCCAACTTCTAACGTATTTATCTTTCCTACTAAATAAAAGGAGAATCCCAACCAAACTCATACCTTTTAAATACAAAAAAAGATCTGCTTAGCTACTGGGTCTACTTTCTTTTACCACAATTTCATACTTTCTAAGGTTTCATAATTTTCATCTCTTTCTTTGGTCATTTAAATACATTTCTCTAAGTTTCTGTAGCATTTCTGCCCATAATTTTGACCTAGTACAATTGTCTTTTCAGGTTTCTTTATATTAATTAAAGGAAAGGAAGCAATTAGGATTAAGTGGCTTGCCCAGGGTCACATAGCCAGAAAGTATTAAGTGTCTGAGGTAGGATTTGAAATAAGGACCTCCTGACTTCAGAGTAGGTACTCTATCCACTGTGCCATCTGCCTCTTTCAGGTTCCTTACTAATTTCTGTAGCCTTTGATTCTAATTCTAATTTCTCTTCCTTATGCCATTCCTACTACCTTCAGAGGATTGAGTCTACTCCAGACTTAAATTTGTGTGGAATGGAGTAGAGATAAAGTTCCAAGAATGTTTAAATTCTTCTATATTTTAGTTTCTCTAGGTCTCTGTGACCTGCATAAGTATATTGAGTAGTAGTCAGTATGTACTTAGATTTTAGATATATGTATTTAACCTAGAATAATGACATTTATCGCTGTTCAAGTTATCAATGTTTAGACAACTAATTGCCTGATGTATGGTTCCTCCTGGAACTAGGGAATCTGCTGTTTTTGGCACAAATAACATCCAATTAAGGGGGGGGGGCACCTATCTCTTAATGTTCTCCAACTCATGATGTAATCCTTTGTAACTAAAATCTATAAAAACTGCATACCTTATTCCCTTCTTTAGCCCTTCTACTGTGAGCTCTCTCTCTATTTCTCTCCTCGAGGTGGAATTGCTCATTCTCATGAGAATTAATTAAATAAACAACTTTTCTGCTTTTTACTTTGAGAGGTCTCTGAGTAGTTATTTTTGGATAGGGTTTTCTATCCCTCACAAATTTCTACCCATTCTTAACTGTCTACATTTTCTTTAGACTTCTTTTGTTATGTTTGTTCCAAGTTAAACAAAGATGTTTCCTCAGGTTCAACAGCAGATCTTCTCCTTACAGTATTCACAAGCATTTATTTCTTTCTAACCATCTTCAGTCATGGGTCCTCCCCAGGCCCTCAAGCACTTGTAGAAATTCTCTCCCTAACTAAAACAAACAAACAAACAAACAAAAACAGTCCCCTTTTTAAATAGGAACACCAGCACAAACTATAAGGGTCCTAAACCAGAACCAGTAAGAAATGCATAAATACAGATTTGAAGAAGGAAAGAATTTCAGAAGCCCACCAAGCAAAGTAATAGGAGTGAGATAACAAATAGAAAATCTGAGCACTGCCCTGGGATTCATGAAAAGTTATTTAGAGCTAGAGTAAGTTCCCTGGTGTGTTGGGTAGGTAGAATCCTCTAAAGAGGAAATGGGGGAAAAACTGAGAATGCATAGAAAGGCTGTCATATGTAATGAAGGAATATCTACATTAATGAGCTCTTAGGTCCACTGAAATATATATAAAGCACTTTTATCATAATGAAGCAATCAACAAACATTCATTAAATGCCTATTAAGTGTCAGGGGAAATTAAAGGGTAAAAATAATTCCAGTCCCCAAGGAGCTTCTTTTCCAAAGGTGGAGACCACATACATAAATAAGATAGATCCAGAATAGGTAGAAGATAACTTAAGAAGGGATGGATGAGGGGAGGAAAGAGACAGAGAAGACCTCCTGAAGAAAGTGGGGTTTGAGGTGAATCTTGAAGAATGCTAAAAGGCATAAGTAAAAAGGGAGAGCATTCTGTGCACAGGAATAATCACAACAAAAGTATTTATGAGGAATGCCAAATCTTGTTTTGCTGGACCAGGGATTCATGGAGGAAAAATAGAATAGAAATAAAATAGAATAGGAAAAACAGAAAGGCAGGAAGAAGCCAGGTTATGAAGAGCTTTAAATGCTAAGGAGAACTACTTATATTTGAATCCAGAAATAGTAGAGAGGCACTGGACTTTATTTGGGGAAAAAATGACAAATCAGACATGTACTTTAGGAAAATCATTTTGTCACTGAGTGGAGAATGAATTGTGAGGAGATACTTGATGTAAGAAGAGTGATTATAAGTCTACTGCAATAATCTAGAACAACAAAAATGTGAGAAGTGATGACCACCTAGCTAGATGAGTCCAAAAAAGAGACATATAGGAAAGATTCTATTAAAAAAAAAAAAAGATAAGATTGAACAATTAAATGGATATGTAAGATAACAGTATTAAAAAACAGGCAGTACAATCAATCAATCAACAGCATTTATTAAGCTCTTATTATGTCCTAGCCACTGTGATTACAAAGACAAAAGCAAATTGTCTCTTCCCTCACAGAGATCATAACCTATATGGGGAAACACAAGTTTATGACCTAGATATGAAAGTGTATACAAGGTAAAGAGGAAAAACAGTTATCTTCTTTTAGATCTATGATTAGGGAAAGAGTTAATGTTAAATGATGGAATCACATAGTTTAGAATGTTCTGTTTGATTATATAAAATTTTAAAATTTTTGTATAAATCTAACAGTGAAAAATCAGAAGGAAACCAAGTAAATAGAAGGAAAAATCTTTGCAGCAAGTTTATCTAATAAAGGTCTAAAATCCAAAATATGTAAGGAATTGATTCAAATTCCTATGATCAAGAACCATTTACCAATAGATAAAATAGTCAAAGAACACAAACAAATAATTTTAGATTTGACTTTATTTGTGTGGAAAGTGTTTTGTAGTTTTGCTCATATAGTTCCTGACTTTCCTTTGGCAGATAGATTCCCAAATATTTTATATTTTCAACAGTTATTTTAAATGGAAGTTCTCTTTGTATCTCTTGCTGTTGGATTTTGTTGGTGATGTATAAAAATGCTGAGGATTTATGTGGATTTATTTTGTACCATATATCATGGGAGAGGAGTAAGAGGAAAGGCACTACTAGACAGAGTGTAATGGTGAACTGACCCAAAGGAGTTCTGGAGAGATGGTATGCAGATTTATGGGGAAAATTAACCTTTGCTAAAGTTGATAACAGAGGCTTCTCCCAACTTCTAACATATTTATCTTTCCTACTAAATAAAAGGAGAATCCCAACCAAACTCATACCTTTTAAATACAAAAAAGATCTGCTTAGCTACTGGGTCTACTTTCTTTTACCACAATTTTGTGGTAAATAATTTTTTAAGTATTTAATTATTTTGTACAATGCAACTTTGCTAAAGTTATGAATTATTTCAAATAGCTTTTTAGTACAATCTCTGGGGTTCTCTAAGTTTACCATCATATCATCTGCAAAGAATGATAATTTGGTTTTCTCATTACCTACTCTAATTCCTTTAATCTCCTTTTTATCTCTTATTGCAGAAGCTAGTGTTTCTAATACAATATTGAATAGTAATGGTGATAGTGGGCAACCTTGTTTCATTCCTGATTTTCTGGGAATGGTTCCAGTTTATCACCATTACATATGATGCTTACTGATGGTTTTTAATAGATGCTACTGACTATTTTAAGGAAAAGTCCATTTATTCCTACACTCTCTAGTGTATTTAATAGGAATGGGTGTTGGGATTTTATCAAATGCTTTTTCTGCATCTATTAAGATGATCATATGATTTTTGCTAATTTGGTTATTAATATAATCAATTATGTTAATAGTTTTCCTAATATTGAACCAGCTCTGCATTCCTGGTGGTCATGGTGTATTATACTAGAGATGATTTTCTTCAATCTTTTTGCTAGTATTTTATTTAAGATTTTTGCATCAATGTTCATTGGGGAGATTGGTCTATAATTTTTTTTCTCTGTTTTTGTCCTACTTGGTTTAGGCATCAGTACCATGTCTGTGTCATAAAAGGAATTTGGTAGGACTCCTTCAATCCCTATTTTTTTCAAATAGTTTATATAGCATTGGAGTTAATAAACAGGTGATTTTAAAAGAAGAAATTGTAGCTATTAGTAACTATGTGAAAAAAATTACCTAAATCCCTAATAATTCAAGATATATATATAAACAACTCTGAGATGCCATTAGACTGGGAAAGATGACAGAAGAAAAAGATAAATGTTGGAGGGAAGGCAGAAAAGGGCAAATTAAGAGCTATAAAGTGATCCAACCATTCTGGAAAACAATGTGAACTATGCCACCTAAGTTACTAAACTGTGCATACCTCTACTAGGCCTACATATGCATCAAGCATATGAAAGATGTGTACAAATGTACAAAATGTTCTAAATGTGCAAAATGTTTATAGCAACTCTTTTTTGTGGTAGTCAGTGAAAATTATGTTCTTCAGTATATACACACAAAATTCCTGAATGCAGATTTGCTATGGCATTGGATCTACTGACTAGT
Source organism: Sarcophilus harrisii (assembly GCF_902635505.1). NCBI lineage: Eukaryota > Metazoa > Chordata > Mammalia > Dasyuromorphia > Dasyuridae > Sarcophilus > Sarcophilus harrisii. Next base: position 337,363,987 of record NC_045426.1, read on the forward strand.
ACAAAACTTAATTGTGAGTCATGACCCCATATTAGGGATGGGGGGAGAAGGGTAGGAGGGAGACATGTATCTGAATGTGGGTATCATGAAAAATTTGCCAAAAGCAAAAGGTTTCTGAAACAATGACCAAAAATTAATTCAAAATTAAATGCGTAATGAATCCAAGATGTTTCTGGCAGCACTTAACTATGATGTTTCATACAACTTCACTACAGTCTTGGAGGCACAATCAATTTTATTCTAGTCTCGAAAAAAAAGAAAGAAAATTTCTTTACAAATAATTCAAAAATGAAGCAACAAGATTGGAATGACATCTTCAAATAACAACACATGTGAGGAAAATAGATAAAATCTAATATCAAGAAAATCATAAGATCACATAAAATTTGAAATTTTAAAAAACTGGATTAAATTTTAAAAGTTGCTTAAAGGAAAAAAACGGGAAAAAAATTTGAAATTTTTAAAAAAAATTAACAACATGAAGAAAACTTAAAAAAAAAAAAAAAAAAAAAAAAAAAAAAAAAAAAAAAAAAAAAAAAAAAAAAAAAAGCCTGAGAAACATATTTACTATATAGGAAAAAAAGAACTAAGTTGCTAAATTGAGGAGAGAAAATCAATGAATTTTTCCCCCAAGATAGTCTAGGGCTGGAATTATTTAGAAATTTAATAAACATGTTAACGGTGTTAACAGACTGAATTCCAAAAAGAAAGCATGCAGATTCCAAAGACAGGCCAGAAAAATCGCTCCCAGCAATTTTAGGATCACTGCCATCCCAGAAAATTTAGAAAAACAAAAGGCACTGAAAAATGTGCCAGGAAATATTTAAGAAAACATCTCAGAATTAGCAATACAAAAAGAAAGAATGTGCAAGACATAAAAAAGGAAGGGCCCAAGATTAACATATAATAGTTCAACTAAAACATTAATAGTTAAAACATTTCAAATATGAATATTATATATACAAAAATATGAAATCAAGATCAAAGCCTCTTTTAAAAAAAAATTAGGGAGATTAAAAAAAAAAAACTTGCAATACAACATATTCAAAATTAAGACACCTGGCAGGAACCCAGTATTATTTTCAATCTTCATTTTTTAAGTCAAGAGACTATACCATAGAGAAACACTTAAACTTTGATGTCTTTACAGAAACATGCACTTCAAAGAAATTTTTGGATTATATAAGATTACTAAAATCACCTGAATTCCTATATACATACAAGAATCAATGAAATGTGATAAAGAAAAACCTTTTACAATGATGACAAACATGCACAAAAAACTGGAACTAGTACCTACAGATTTTAAAATATAACATAAAGCAATACTTTTAAAAATTCCTTGGTACTGAAAGGGGAAAAAATATCAGTGGAACACAACAGAGTACAGAAATCGATTTTTAAAATATTAGTGTTTGATAAACCCATATCTAAAAACTATTGCATAATAAAATCACTTGTTAGTAAAACCTATTACAGGTTCTTGTGTCCAGGCCAGGCTCAAGCTTCCTGACAGAAATTACAATAGCTCTCTAGAGCAATACAGAGACTAAGGGTAAGTCACTTTACTTGTAAAGTAAGGAAATGGGGAGGGCAATTGGAGTGCCCAGCAAGGCTAAGTAACCTCTAAGGCTTTTTCTAGACAAAAGCATGCAGCAATCCTCTCTTTATCTTGTAAACTAACCTAATTAAAGAACAATTAGTCCAAAAAAAGTTTTGAAAAATCAGACACCTGGATGAATCAGACACATTAGAGATAATTGAGCCCTAAAAAGAAGCTTTTTTTTTTCCTGAAATTTTGGAGATATTTTCAAAACTAAAAGAACAAGATTTCTAGCCTTTCTTTTCCAATTTATGAATCATCAGAAAGGTAAAAATAGAATTAGTATTAAGTGTCTGACTTTAAAGTTTGTCATGCTGACTTGGCTGAAATATTTTTTATTCACATTTGTAACCAGTATGATTTGCTAGGGACAATGTAACATAATGAAAAAATATCAAATTTAGCATCATTCTGAATTCAATTTACTACCTATGTGATTGGGGAACGCATTCATTGCACCTCTGAATCTGTTCCCTCACTGGCAGGCAAAACAAGGAATGCTTGTGCATAGCATTAGCAAAAAGGGTTATCATAATGAGAAAAAATACTTTCAAGCAACAGAATGCTATAGAAATGCGGATTGCATTTCCCAAACAACAATCCAAATGAGGAAAGAAGAAAACAGTGAGACTCCCTATATCCAATCTGTTGTCAAGACTGGTAGATTTCATCTTAGCATCATCTCCCAAATAGGTCCTTCTCTTCTCCAACAGATAATTCCATTACGCTGGTGCAGGTCCCATTACCTCAGACCTGGAATATGTAAGTGGGCTGCCTAAAGTCTCTCCTCTCTCTCTCTGGTCTATTCTACATTTAGCCACTAAAGTGATTTTACTAAAGTGCAGATCTGATCATCTTATTCCCCTACTCAATTCACTCAACTTCCTGTTATCTCCAGAATGAGATACAAAATGCTGTTCCAACCTGTCTCTTTCAACAGGTTATTTCCTCAGTTATCCCCATTATTTCACTATTTTCACTCCTCCTCTCTTTATATTCTAGCTTCCTCCTATCTTTCCAGTCTTCTTATACCTTACTTCTCCCCACAGTCCAGAGACACTGACTTCCTGGCAGTTCCCATAGAACACACTATCTTTCTGGTATGGGCATTTTTCTCTGGCTGTCCCCAATGTCTGGAACAACACTCTCCTTCCACTTGACTATTGATCCATCACGTCCTTTAGTCTCAACTAAAATCCCACCTTCTTTAAAAAAAAAAAAAAATTTTTCCCAGTTACATTCAAAATCAAACTTTTTTTATATTTGTTTTAAAAATTTTTTGAGTTCTTGGTTCTCTCCCTTATCCCTACCCACAATTAAGAAAGCACATATGAATCTAGCTATGCACATTTCCATAAAAGTCAAGTTGTAAAAGAAAACAAACATCTCCTACTCAAATGAGAAGAACGCTAAGAAAAATTAAGTGAAAGAGAGAGAGAAACAGAATGCTTCAATTGGTATTCAGATGCAATCAATTCCTTCTCTAGGTATGGATAGCATTTTTATCCTACGTTCTTCAGAGTAAGCTTGGCTCATTGTACTGCTGAGAATAGCTAAGTCATTTACAGTTGGTCAACTCAGAGCATTGCTCTTACTTGGTATATAATACATTTCACTTTGCTTGAGCTCATGGAGACTTTTCAAGTTATTGGTTTTTTCTGAGAGCATTTCAATTCCCTCTATGTCTGAGAAATGAGGCCTTATCAGAGAAATTTGCTTGGAATTTTTTTTTTTTTACAATTACTATTATAACTATTTCCCCTCATTTATTCTCTCCTTTCACCCTGTCCCTACTCAAAAATGTTTTGGTACTGACCACTCCCTCCCCCAATATGCCTTCTCTTTTATCAACCTTCCACTCCCCCTTATTCCATTCCTCTCCTATCTTCCGGAACGATAAAATAGCAAAATCCCACCTTCTACAGGAAGCCTTCCCTTAATACCAATGCTTTTTCTCTTAATTTCCTATTTATCTCATGGGTGGGGAGGGACACATACACATACACATATATATCTGTTTACTTGGCTCCTGTATTGCACCCATGGGGCAGTTAAGTACTGATGGGTCCAGAGTACAACTCCACAACAGTGGCACAACAGATGAGTGCCAGTTCTCAAGTCATGAAGCTCCTTAAGATCAGGAACTAACTGTCTTGCCTCTCTGTATCCACAGCATTTACTGAAGTACCTAGCACAAAGTAGAAATTTAATAAATGTTTATTGTACTGTACTGGCTCCTTCTCTATTACCCATAAATGTGTCCATGTCTCCCCTAACCTGAAAAAACTCTCATTTGATCAATCCTGCCATTCTTGCTAACCCTGATCCTTTATCTATTCAGCCCTTTGTATCTAAATCCTCAAAAAAGTCTTCTATAATTAGTGCCTCCAGTTTCTCCCCTCTCAAAAAATCTGACTTCTAACATAATCATTCCACCAGAACTGGTTTCTCAAAGTTGCCAATGATCTTCTAGTTACCGATCCAATGGCCTTTTCTCAATCCTCATTTTCCTTGCCTCTGCAGCCTTTGACACCATTGATTATCCTCTTTTTGATACTCCTCTCTCTAGGTTTTCAGGACATGAATATCTCTTGGTTCTCCTACCTATCTAATCACTTCATCTCTCCCTCTCACCACTGTTGTCCCTTAGGGGTTCTTCTCTTCTTTCTCCATACTACTTCGTTTGCTGAATTCATCAGTGACTATGGATTTAATTATCATCTTTATGCTGATGATTCTCAAATCTACCTTTCCTCCTCTAATCACTCTCCTAATTTCTAAACTCCTATCTCCAATTGCCTTTCAGACATTAATTTAAAAACTTCATTACTAAAAAATTAACCTTCTGATACATCAATAAGTAGTAATCTTTTTTCTGGTGGAGAATCTTGACTCAATGTTGATGGCTGCTGACTGATCAGGGTGGTATTTGCTGGAGGTTGGGATGGCTGTGGTAATTTCTTAAAATAAGACAACAATGAAATTTGTAGCATTGACTGACTCTTTCTTTCCCCTGAACAATTAGAGGCCATTGTAGAGTTGTTAATTGGCTTAATTTATTTTCTTTCCTTTTTTTTTTTTTTTTTAAATTAAAGCTTTTTATTTACAAAACATATGCGTAGGTAATTTTTCCAGCATTGATCCTTGCAAAACCTTTTGTTCCAAATTTTCCCCTCCTTCCCTCCACCCCCTCCCCTAGCTGGCAGGTAGTCCAATATATGTTAAATATGTTAGAATACATGTTAAATCCAATATATATATTCATATTTATACAGTTCTCTTGCTGCACAAGAAAAATCATATTAAGAAGAAAAAGAAAAACTGAGAAAGAAAAAAATGCAACTAAATAACAACAGAGTGATCATCATTGAATAAGTGGAACTGGTTTGAATCATCTCATTGTTGAAGAAAGCCACATCCATCAATTTCAATACTTTTCTGTCTCAGGGAATAGGCAAAGCTGAGGAGAGGGAGAGAGTATGGTCAAAAATGTTGAGTCTAGGAGTTTCAATACCTGCCTTTGAAAAGACATTCCGACAGCCAGCAATGTTAGAAATGGCCTCTCTTGAAAGACTTTACTTCCTAATACATATCTATCATCCTTCCACTCTATAAGCCTCAATGACATGATAATTGGTTCTTTCCATAAATGAGTCCTCACCAAGGAAAGCAGCTGTGCCTCAAGTACTTACCATAATTTTGATATGTGAACTCAATATCGCAATTCCAATCTATTTTCTTTTAATGTTCTAGCCATTGCACCCTTAATTGCTAACTCTACCAGTTGTCTTTAAAAAAAAAAAATAAGCATTTTTTAAAATCATATTTTTGAAGTGTTTTTCTTCCACAAAAAACTATTCTAGGATGTTGGTCTCACAAAAAGGCCTATCCCCACGGTCCTTAACCAATGACAGTAAATTTCTGTTGTTCTCCTTCATAACTTTTACGAGGGGCTCTTTGCCCAGAATCCAGCTGCCCCCATTCCCCTTGGGCAAGGTATACAGCCATATCCTCAAAAGCCACTGCTTTAGGTCTTGTTCCTGGCTTGGAGAAAAGAGGCAGGAAAGGGATGGAAGGGAGGCAGGAAAACAGCCTAAATATCGGCAGTCTAAGTATCAAGTTTATACTTTTGGGCAAGGATTAGGGAACCCAACAGACCCCTTCTCAGAATAATGCTTTTAAATGCATAAAATACATAAGATTACAAAGGACATCAATTATATTGAAAATGGTTATAAAAATATTAAGTAAACATGAACCACGGGTTATAAAAATATTAAGTACAGAAGGATCCCAGGTTAAGAAATCCTGCTTTAGGAATTAATGGGGGAAAAAATGCCAATGAAGGTGACCTACCTCTGCCAGACCTAAAACTATATTATAAAGCAGTAGTCATCAAAACCACTTGGTACTGGCTAAGAAACAGTAGTTGATCAGTGGAATGGATTAGATTCACAGGACAAAATAGTCAATAACTATAGCAATCTAGTGTCTGACAAACCCAAAGATCCTAGCTTTTGGATAAGAACTCACAATTTGACAAAAATTGTGCAAAGCACATTAGAAGATAATAGGATAGTTTACCTCTCAGATCTGTGGAGAAGGAAAGAATTTGTGTCCAAAGAACTGGAACTCATAACTGAACCATTTCTAGTCATATGAAAAGGTGCTCCAAATCACTATTGATCAGAGAAATGCAAATTAAGACAACTCTGAGATACCCCTAGACACCTCTCAGATTGGCTAACATAATAGATAAAGATAATGACAAATGTTGGAAGGGATGTGGAAAAACTGGGACACTAATACATGTTTGGTGGAGTTGTGAACTGATCTGACATTCTGGAGAACTATGCTCAAAAGGCTATCAAAATGGGTATACCCTTTGATCCAGCAGCATTTCTATTGGGCCTATATCTCAGAAATCTTAAAGGAAGGAAAGGGATCCACATGTGCAAAAATGTTTGTGACAGCCATTTTTGTACAGGCAAAAAACTGGAAACTCAGTGGATGCCCATCGGTTGGAAAATGGCTGGATTAGGTATGATATATGAATGTTATGTAATATTATTGTTCTATAAGAAACAATCAGGAAGAAGATTTTAGAGAGGCCTGGAGAAACTTACATAAACTGATGCTAAGTGAAATGAGCAGAACCAGAACATCATTGTACATGGCAACATCAATATTATAAAGTGATCAATTTTGATGAACATGACTCTTTCCGACAATGAGATGACTAATGCCAGTTCCAATGATCTTGTGATGAAGAGAGCTTTATCTACCCTCAGAGAGAGGACTGTGGGAACTAAATGTGGATCACAACATAACATTCTCACTCTTCGCGTTGTTTGCTTGCTTTCTAATTTCTTACTCATTTTCTTTCCTCTTTGATCTGATTTTTCTTGTGCCGCAAGAGAATTGTATAAATGTTTGTTTATATGTATTGAATTTAACATATATTTTAACATGTATAATCCAATATATATTGGATTGCTTGCCATCTAGGGGAGGGGCTGTGGGGAAGGAGTGGAAAATCTGAAATACAAGGCTATGAATCAATGTTGAAAAATTATCGGAGCATATGTTTTGAAAATAAAAAGTTTTAAAAATAAATATATATGTGTATATATAGGTATATATGTATATATATATATATATATATAAAATAAATATATATGTGTATATATAGGTATATATGTATATATATATATATTAAAAATAAATATATATGTGTATACATAGGTATATATATGTATATATAATTAAAAATAGATATATATAAAAAACAAATATATATGTGTATATATAGGTATGTACAGGTATATATATTAAAAATAAATATATATGTGTATACATAGGTATATGTATGTATATATAATTAAAAATAGATATATATGTGTATATATAGGTATATATATGTATATATATTAAAAATAAATATATGTGTGTATATATAGGTATATATAGGTATATATATTAAAAATAAATATATATGTGTATACATAGGTATATGTATGTATATATAATTACAAATAGATATATATGTGTATATATAGGTATATATATTAAAAATAAATATATATATATATGTGTATACATAGGTATATATATGTATATATAATTAAAAATAGATATATATGTGTATCCATAGGTATATATATGTATATATAATTAAAAATAGATATATATATATGTGTGTATATATAGGTATATATGTATATATATTAAAAATAAATATATGTGTGTATATATAGGTATATATATTAAAAATAAATATATATGTGTATACATAGGTATATGTATGTATATATAATTACAAATAGATATATATGTGTATATATAGGTATATATATTAAAAATAAATATATATATATGTGTATACATAGGTATATATATGTATATATAATTAAAAATAGATATATATGTGTATCCATAGGTATATATATGTATATATAATTAAAAATAGATATATATGTGTATATATAGGTATATATATGTATATATATTAAAAAATAAATATATGTGTGTATAGGTATATATATTAAAAATAAATATATATGTGTATACATAGGTATATGTATGTATATATAATTAAAAATAGATATATATGTGTATATATAGGTATATATATTAAAAATAAATATATATATGTGTATACATAGGTATATATATGTATATATAATTAAAAATAGATATATATGTGTATCCATAGGTATATATATGTATATATAATTAAAAATAGATATATATGTGTATATATAGGTATATATAGCTATATATATATTAAAAATAAATATATATGTGTATATATAGGTATATATAATTTTAAAATATATATATGTGTGTATATATAGACCTATAACAACTACTTTATGGACCCACCACCAGGCCCTAAGAGTTTTGCACCTGTGACTCACTCCACTATCCTATCCCCTTCTTGTCCAAACATAGGTCTCCAAACTCCCCTCTCTTCCTCCCTTCCCAACCCTTTTTTCCCCTACTCCTTTTCCCTGCCCTCCCATCCTTTCCCTCTCCCACCTCACTTTCTATCCTTTCTCCTCCCCTTCATTCTTATCCCCCCTCCCTTCCACCTTTTCGCCTCCTTCTATCCACTCCCCATCCTTTCTTTTCCCCACTTCCTAGCCTATTGCCTCCTCTTCACCTTTGCTTTGCTTTCTTTTCCTATTTCCCAACCCCTTTTCCTCTTTCTTTCATTTCTCTTCCCTTCCATTGCCTACCCATTCCCCTCCCCCCTCTGCAGACTCCTCCCCCTTCCCTCTAAACATTCGCTCCCAGCAATCCCCACCCCTCTCTCCCCCGCGCAGTTTCTTCACAGTTTCACAGTACTCGACTCAGGTGAGGCCCAAAGTCCCAGGATCCTCGGGCGCAGCCTCACCTTTCAAAGCCGGGACAGTGGGCAGCGGATCCGGCCTGTCGGCGCAGCGAGCCACGGGCGGGCACTTCCAGCAAACAGGGGCCCGGAGTCTCCCGCCTTTGCCCCTGTCCCCGCCCCAGCCTTGGTGCGAGCTGCCCCGCCGGGGGCTCCGCGCAGCTCCATTCCGACCGCTGCAGCCCGGCTCAGCAGGGTTGGCAGTTCGCATTTACACCTCTGCTACCCTTCGGAAGCGGAGTGCGGGTCCCCTCTTACATCGATGCTCTGAGAGTTACTTAAGAGTGATTTTCCGAGGGGAACGTAGCAATAAGTCTCATGCAATTTCATAGGATCATAAATTTGAAGATGGAAGGGAACTTACAAAGTCACCCTGTGGGATAGTTATAGATAAGGAAACTGAAACCAGGAGCTGAGTGACTTGTCTAAAGTCACTTTGTGGCCGCGCGAAGTGGAAATTTAAATTCAATCCTTATTCCATATCTACTTTCCACATGTTTCTACACTACCATACTTCCCAAAACTGAGGGGGTGGGAGACAAGACCGAGACCTTTGAAAAAGAGACATTTGAAACGTCAACATCCTTACCTAAGTACCCTGGGAATTAAATCGGCAGAGCCTAGGAAAGGAGACAGTCCGGGCATACAGAATTGAGGCTTGGGAATGAGTTTAATGGGAGACAGCAAAACAACAAAGCGCTGAAATCAAGGGTATCATAGCTATCTTCACTCTTTCTCTTCCCAACAAAACGGCTTTCTCTCTTCACTACCCTAATCCCCACTTCAGTTTTCCTTTCCTTAACTTGCTTTGGAGTTGAGGGGACATTAAAAATCGATTTCCTGAGCTCTGGATTTATTTGCCAACTAGGAGCCAATTACCCTGTAGAATGGGACAATGATGTCTTGCCTTCAGTTAGCTTGGAGAAACCAGAACTAAGTAGATAAAAAACAAGAGAAATGGATGCCATGACAAGAGGTAATAAATCAAGGAGATAATTTGATTCAGCAATAGATGTCACAGATAGCATGATTAATTAGTAGTGATATAAACAAGTGTCAAGAACAGAGGGTGGCGGGTGGAATTGTTCACGTGCATAGCCATGAAAAATTCATGCATATCCAGCACTTGAAAATGAGTCTGCTCTATAGGGTACAGTAGAAATTCCTTTTCATTTACTGCTGGCTTTTATCTTGATAACTGGAACATTAAGGGTTAAAACTTTGAAGACCCTCTAAGTACCTGCATGGAACTGGAGACGGGAACTTCCTGTTCCAGTTCCCATTCATTCACACATCTCAGAACAGCCTGAATGGAAGTAGCCGGGAACCCCAAGGAAGAGAAATCCTACAGGGATTTAAAAAAAAAAATTCTGCCTCTCCCAGCCCCAATCAAGTGCCTCCCCATAGAAAGGTGAGTCTGAGGGACTAAGGATGTGGGCTTGACATGAGATGTACCAAAGTGATTGGAAAGAAGAAAAGGAGACGGGAATAGGATGAGGGTAGGAAGAAGATTTTATCTCAAACAAAATTGGAAATGACTCTGAAAGAAAAAGAGTGTGGATTTAAAGGTGTCCACATATTATAGTAGTCCAGCTACCCAATACTTTTTTTTTGTTGTAAGCTCTAGAACAATGTAGAAAAAGTGAATAGCTGAAACTTCTGTGAAATGGGCTTGTACCTTCTTGGTGTCTGAATTAATGCTAAATATGGTTTTATTTTCCATAAATTTTGTAAGATTCTATGAAGCTCTAAGCAACTATTCCTTAGAGATATTACAGGACAGGCTTTATTCATCAAGTAATTTTCTCCTTTTTTATTTCACACTCTGCTTTCCACCTTCCTTTTTCTTACTCTACCCCGGCTTCCTTCTCCTCTTTCTATGTAGGCATACCACAGCCCTACTCCAACTGATCCTTTGGAGCTCCTATTTTTCCTTGAGAAGGACCAAATGAATCTCTGAAGTCCTGACCCAACTGTTCTCCTTTATATATAAATCTCTTATCCCTATGATAAGCATTGAAGGGTGAGGTGGTAAATATTCTGGGCTTAAGAATCATAACAGAAAATCTGAATTCTTCCCATTCTTTCATTCTGACCAGGTGACCTTAATAAGTGTTTTCCTCTTGGTCTCACTATCCTTACTATCCTCCACTTAGAAAATGAGAAAATTGGACCAAGATGGTTTTTGAAAGTCCTTCTACTTATAAAGTCTGAGCAGAGTGTGTTTTAGACAAAATTGCAGAATATGGAAAGTATATTTTTAGAATTACTTCTCCTGAATGTCTGTTGTACAAATATTTCCTAGTCCAGAGATGATTCTATGCTTCCCCTCCAATTGTGTTTCACCTCATGATTAGTGACTCCCACAGTTTTAAAAATGAATAATGAAATTAACTAATCCTTTCTATGGTGAGAATCCTGGAGAAGGAAGGCTTTTTTCCGTTAGGTAACATGGTAGCATGAGTTTCCTGAGTCTACTAAGTCATGTTGTAACCAATCTTGAACTATTTCTTTTTCCTGTTAATGGTATCATTTTCCTCCTTAGGAAAATAAGGAATTAGATGATTATGCAAAAGAATTCTTAGCTTTAATGTTTCAATATGGATTATGAATGTTGTACCTCTCATTTTCATTTTCACATATCAACATTACCATAAATTTGTTACTCATTCCCAAATTCATAAAATAGACTTTAGAAACATGGTCAAGGACCTCTTGGTCCATACCATGTTTCTTTCATAGTAGTTAGTACATAGTAAGTATGTGCTTTATAAAAATTTCTTGAAAGGAATGTGGCCAAGTCCATGGACTAGGCTCAAATCAACATAACTTATGATTCATTTGGTCACCCTAAATGTAGTATCCAGTCACTGGCTCATACCCCATCCAAGAGACATCTATTTTCACATTCCCAAATGTTGTATTAGTAGGGAAATCTACTCTCTGAACAGGAAGCTAATATCTTTTGTTGAAGCTTCATACTTTAATCTTCTCAACTTGTTCAAAACCCCTAAGAGTTATATATTCTACATATCTTATTCCCATGTTAGAGAGGTCCACAAGAAGAAGACCTGAGTCATCTATGAATTTTTTTTAACCTTTACCTACTGAGACAAGACTCACTATAAGCTTTTGAGAAGAATTTGTTGTTACATAAATTTAAAGTTGGAATTCAAATCTAGTGGAAAGTAAACTCTGTTGCTATTTTTGTCTTTGTAACCCCAGAACCTAGCAATGGGCTGGAACATTATTTCTTTTGTAAAACAAAAACTGATTTCATGACATTAAAAGTTGGATTTAACGCTTAAAGAAGAAGCAAACAATAGGAGAAAACACTTTTCATGAGTTGCTCCAGAAATTGTGCTTTGTCTTGTATATCAGACTAGACGATATGTATTAAAAAAAAAAAAAAAAAATGTCTGGAGAGGTTGACCTCTCCACGTGGTGGAGAAAGCCACAGTGGTACTGTACTATATTTCCTCAGCATTTTAGACTTTTGCAGTTGAGAACTACCTTTTACCTAATTTAATCAAGTTATCTCAAAACCAAAGTATATTATGCTACCAGCATCCCTTTGCTCAAATAATAATTGCTATTTTATATAGTGCTCTAAGGTTTGCAAAATATTTTACATGCTATCTCATTTGATTCTTACATCAACCTTGTTAGGTGTTATTATTATCCCAATTGTACAAGTAGACTGTAGATAAATGACTTGCCCGAGGTAACAGATGTGTAAGTGGCATAGGAAGAATTCTAATTCACAGCTTCCTGACTCCAATTCCATATACCTGACTGCCGTCATGAATATGTAATCAGACTGACTAGACTATGGGAAGAGAAAAGAATTAGCTAGTCATGTTAATGACTGAGAACTGTAAGTTACAACTCACACTTAACCCATTTTTGTTTTTGTTTTTTTCACAACCACAGTGGAATGAGTAATAGAAATATCACCGTTTTCATTTTATACTTGCGGAAACGGGCTTTAAAAGGTGATTTGCCCAGAGAGCTATAGTTATGACATATCAGAGCAGAGATTTGAACCTGGACTTCCTGCCGGTTCTATAAACAAAACTGAAGTGGAATTTTGAGAAAACTTATCTAATCTATCTTCTCCTCTCCATTTTACAGAAGTCCTAGAGAAAAAGAGCTAGCTATGATCACATAGCTTGCTAGAAGTAGAACCAGGAATAGAATCCAGTTCTCTCATTTCAATGCCTTTCCAAGACACTAGTAATTATAGTACGAATTTCGACAGCATTTCATAGGTTGCAAAAAAATTTTCCTCTCAAAAATCCTGTAGGGTAGAATGCAGAAGTACTATCCACATCCATTTTACATATTAAAAAAAACCCAATAACCGAATCATGTAATAGCATATCTGGATTCAAATCCATGGCTTCTGACCACATTGTTCAGTGTTACTTCCACTACATTGGGACAGTGTTAGGAGATACAGAATATTCATCCACCCTCTACAAAGTCTTAAAGGCAAGGAGAGCTGAGTTTCTGCTAGGAAAACTGTCAACCCTGTCTTTGAACTCAAATAATAGATCTCCCTTCCCAAAACCTTGCCCTTTGTATTCTCATAAGTGAATGATGCTAACTAACATTAGTCAGGAATTTTGGAAGAGGCTGAAAAATAGGAGGCTTTGGAATCAGGTTGGCCATGCAGATGGGCAAAGCAGAGGGAAAAGAATTGGCTGGTGGAAAAAAGGCCTATTCTGTGATCCATAGAAGGATGAAATAATCTTAATGTAAAAGCATGTAAAAATAGCAAGTGCAGAGGACTTCTCTAAAGGGTGTTATCACACCAAGGAAAGGGAAAATCAATGTCATCTAACTGCAAGAGGTGACCAGATCATAACACTACTATTTCAATGCTACCTCCTGCAATACATTCTCTGTTTTGTGCATTGCTACAACAAAGCTCAGAACAGTAGTACAGAACAGAAAGTAAAACTTTAGAATGGGGAGCTTAAAGATCATCTACTGCACACCCTTAATTTTACAAGTGAGGAAACTAAGTCGAGGGATTAAGTGATTTGCTCAAAGCCACATAGGTGATATATAGTCATAGGTATTTGAACCCAGGTCTCCAACTCCAAATTCAAGTCTCTTTACAGTCATAGTCAGATCTATGCTAAGAACTGGGGATAAGGCAAAAAACAAAAGCAAAAACAAAAAACAGTGCTTGTTCTCAAGGAACTCACAATCTAATGGGAGAGGAAACATACAAACAAAATAGCAAACAGCTGTCTGAACTAGGTAAATACAGGATAAATTTAGAAATAATCTTTAGAGGGACAGCAGTGTAATAAAAGAAGATTGGGAAAAGCTTCCAGCAAAAGGTGGGGCTTGATCTGATTCAAAGGAAACAACAAGGCAGAGGTGAGCCCTTTTAAGTATAGGGGCCAGCTAGTTAAAACAACTCAGTTTAGCAACACTAAGAGGATTCTCAAGTTTAATAACTGGAAACTAACTCAGAACTCTGGATTCGAAGTCTAGCAATGCCATAAACACTACACTAAAAAAAAAAAAAATTGGGTTTGGAGTTAAGGGATGGAGACAGTTTTGACAGGGGTAGACTACCAGAAGTCCTTTGCAATTAACAGATAGCAAATCTCCCTGCAATCTGAAAATTGCCTCGAGCCAGAAGTGACCAACCTAGGCCAAACTTTACTTTATAGATTGATACTATTATTCGTTAAAATCTTAACCAAAGCTACTAGTTATCTAAAATTTATAATAGAAAAACTCCCTGAAGACAAGTGACTGTGGTTTTTTATCTTTGTAACCACTGAGGCTTTCATATAGTAAGTGCTACAGAGGCCTACAAATAGTCAATGCTTTGTAAATGTTCGTTGAATTGCATGCTAACTGCAATGTAGATCATAAAATGTCTATATTGACTTATTGTACAAATGGGAGGGCAAATCACAGAAAAGAGAGTGCAATGATAAAAAATATATATAACAGCCCCTGCCCTTTGCGGTTCAAATTCTTAAAAACTAAGTAACTTGAGGGAAGGAGAGGAAGGAAACGGGAATGTCTTAAGAGTATGAGCTTTGAAAGAAATTAAGGACTCTTAAAAGTGATGCTGGCAGCTTGCCTTATCATAACTTTATGCCTCCCTATAATGTCTGCCAAGTAGGGACTTAATCAGTGTTGAAGGAATGGCCAGCTGGATGAAAGGGGTCATTTGGGATGCGATCATCAATTCGGTTTCCTTGGAATTATGTATTCCTTTCCTAATTCCACTTCTGCTCAAGACTGCTGTCAAGACAACTGTCTTTTCCAGAGTTTCTCTTATCAGTTATTAAGTAATGTGATAGCATAGTACAATGAAAGGTCCTAAGCCCTGGAGTCAGGGGATTTAGATTCTATTCCCAATCATTACACAAGTCTGCTGGGCATTTTAATAAAAAAGAAAAAAAAACTGACTTTTGTATAACTATTTAAAACATTTTATTTGATCGTCATAATAACCATGGGGCATAGGCGGTATTATATTATTCCTATTTTACAACTGAAAAAACTGAGGCAGATAACTTTAAATGAACACAGCTAGTAAATACTTGAGGCTGGATTTGAACTTTGGTTTTCCTATTTCTCCAAGACCAGTACTCTATTCATTTTACCACCTAGCAATGGGAAGTTATCTTCTTCCTGAAGTTCTGTATCCTATTCACCACTCATAATGCTGCCTCTAGCAGTAGGACTAGAACCATCTGTAGAGTCTGTCCCAATGCCTTCGTTTGTTGTAGTTGCTTTATTTTCTGTTGAATTGAGCTAAATTTCACCTTTTTGATTCGGATTCTCCAGTTTTAGTCACGTTACTAGCTTCACTGATTTTAGATCTGTGGCCATTCTATCAGGTCTCCAGTTTCTACCTAACTTATCAATTGACAAACTCTTTTGCAATCGGAATCCGGTTTTTTATAAAATCCCCAGCCCCTCCAGGCTAACCATTGTGATAACCTCTACCCATTAACTCTTAACAATTACTCTGTTAGCATATTTAAACAGTCCTTTAAAAGTAGATTACCCAGAAGTCTGGTGGCTGAGGGGGATTTTTCTCCTAATCTTCTGTGTTTTTCTTGCTGGGGCAGTATCCACACCCATCCTTAGTAGAAACTTTTCCCCCCAGGTAACCTGTTAAAGTGTGGAGAAGAGTCTTGTAGATTTTGAACTAGATACTGGATTTCTAAAGTTTGCATTGATCTCAACTGAAGTGAGGCTCCCCATCCACCTACCCAAGGTTATGATGTCTACTAGACCAAATGTGGCTGTCTTCCGTTCCCAAACTCCCCTGAAGCAAGAACTACCAACAGTGAAACTTGAAGAGTTTTCTTGGGATCAGGAATCCATCCATGGAGGAGGTCTATCCAGACGAGAAGCCTGCCGACAGCGTTTCAGACACTTCTGCTACCAGGAGTCAGCTGGCCCAAAGGAGGCTCTCAGCAGGCTCCGGGAGCTTTGCTGCCAGTGGTTAAGGCCAGAGGCCCACACCAAAAAACAGATCCTGGAGCTGCTGGTGCTTGAGCAGTTCCTCCTTGTCCTACCTAGAGATATTCAGGACTGGGTGCGTGGGAAGCACCCCAAGAATGGCGATGAAGTCGTGACCCTTGTGGAGGATTTGCAGACAGACCTTAGCAAAGCAAGGCCTACGGTAAGAAGAAAAATCTAGTTTGTTGTAATAAAATCTGTATGGGAGAGAGTTAAGATTAGGCAGCCTGGGGTAAAAGAAGTTCTGAATATCCAAAACTGATCCCCTCAGGCTAGAAAAATGGCCCAATCCATTAATATGTTATTTAAGAAGGAAATAGATTACTTTCATTTGGACTCAAGAAACAGTTATTGCACAGATTTAAGACAGGAGAAGTATATGCCTAGACAAATATCTGTGTAAAAAGGCCCCCAAGAGATTTAGTAGACTGGATGGAATGAGTCAACGGTATAGAAAAAGGTACTGAGATTTTAGGCATTTTCTAGGCTGTATATTCCTTGAAACTGACAGCTTGCCTTATCAAAACTTTTTATGTCTCCCCTCTGTGTCGCCATAGAGTAGGGATTTAATGTTGAAGGAATGGCCAGCTGGATGAAATATAAACACAGGGGTCATCTGAGGTGGGTAGGGAACATGTGAGGATGACCTTGGGGAACTAGGGTTCAGCCAGAAAAGATCAAACTCGGGGGACCTGAGTGAAAGTGTACAAATATTTGAAAGGCTGATCCCTGGAAAAGGCACTAGGCTTTTTTTACTTGGCCCCATTCTCTAAAAATAAAATAAATAACTAGATTATTATTTACAGGAGGTTCTTCTAGCCTTTGATTTCTAAAACTGGTAGATCAGGGAGATACGTTCCTTGGGATGAAGACTTATGCCTATCTGTGTAGTTGTTAATAGATAAGGAAGTTCAGTAGCCTTCTTTTCTAGAGAGCTATCCTTATTAGGTTATGCTAGAAGAAATACCTAAAGCAATGGAGTGGGGCCTGTATAAGTATAAATAAAAGAGTGTATGTGAATAGAGAACTAGCCTCAAAGTATTGAAGAATCAAGTTCTCTGCTGCTATGTGTGACCCTCGATAGTGACCCAGACATAGCTATCATGGAATTGGAATAGTAGAGGGAAATTCCCCATGCAGATGAAGTCACTAGTTGAATTTGGGGAAATAGGGGAAGAAATCTCTTAGAAAAGGGACCTTCTTTTATTTGTTCTAGTGATTTATTCACTTAATGATCTGAAGGTCCATCAGTACACTGCTGTGTTCCACCTTGAATGAACTGCAAAAATAAATAAGGCAATATTCTTGCCCTTTAGGAACTTACAGTCTAGGGGAAATATATAAAATGGCTACATAAGCAAATACACCACAGATTGAGACTATGATAAAAAGTAGTGTGAAAGACGCCTTGGGAGCCTGGAAGGCCCAGTTTCATGTCTGATCTCTGATACATACTGGCAAAGTCACCTTGGGCAAATCAGCTAATCTTTGCCCCAGGAAGTTGCAGAGAAGATACCAAACTGCATTGGTGGAAGAAGTTAACTCCCTAAAAGTTTCCCACACCTATGAAACCACAGGTCTTATGAAGTGTTATGTCATCAGATGATCCAATGAAAGCGAAATCATTTTCACTTGGAAAGTAGGGAGGAAAAGCTTCTTGTGGAAATAGCAATAAGAGCTAGGTCTTGAAGGATGGGTAGGACTTCAACAGAAGATGGAGGAAGAGTATAACATGGATGTTCTAGGCATCAGATATAGGAAAGTGTGGGAATTTACTTGCTGATTACAGATCATGTAGAAGTAATGTAAGAGAAGGCAGGAAAGGTAGGTTAAAGTCAGATTATGGAAGCCTTTCAATATTACTCAAAAAAAGTCTTATCTTAATTTATTAGGCATTGAAGAGTCCCTAAAATACTTGTCTAGTTTTTATCTTAACAACTGGCAATTATTTTTTTCTGGTTTTGCTTTCAGGATTGATGATATAGTATTAACCTCTCCCAACTTTTCTCTCCCACTCTTGCTCTGTTCCTTGCTGACTTTAGGAATTCAATGAAATATTTGTTTCTTCTAGTCCCACCTTTCTAGAGGTAGTTTTATTTTAAGGGGATTTAGAATTTCCACTATTTGAGTAATGAATGATTTTTCATAAAAATCTCATCTTTATGGGTGGTCCCAGGTATTTGGCCACACATCCAGGTGGCTAATGCCCTCGGAAAAGCCAACAAGCCTGATCACTGGAGTGGAGCCCCAGAATCCCCAACTGGAACCAGCCAAATCTTTAAAAGAGGGAAAGTGGAGTCTTCTAGCTAAGTCCAAGCAACAGTTAACTCCTGGCCTACAAGGGGAATTCCATGCCTACCAAGAGAAAGGTGAGGAGCTACACTTCTCCTGGGGAGCCTGGGAGTGATCCAAGGTGAGAATAGGGGTATAAACACATGGCAGGGAAAAGGAGAAGTTAGTAGTTAGTTTTTGCTGGGTCTTTTCATCACCAGTAAGTGTTGTCCTACCTCTTCCTACCCCACATATTGCCACAACTGGCCCTGAGTAGTGAGCAGAGAAGTTGTAAAATAGTTATGGACATGTAAAAAATTTTTTTTTATTTACAAGATATATGCATGGGTAATTTTTCAGCATTGATAATTGCAAAACCTTTTGTTCCAATTTTTTCCCTCCACCCCCTCCCCCAGATGGCAGGTTGACCAATACATGTAAAATATATTAAAGTATAAGTTAAATACAATATATGTATACATGTCCAAACAGTTATTTTATTGTACAAAAAGAATCAGACTTTGAAATAGTGTATAATTAACCTGTGAAGGAAATCAAAAATGCAGGTGGACAAAAATAGAAGGATTGGGAATTCTAGCTAGTGGTTCATAGTCATCTCCCAGAGTTCTTTCGCTGGGTCTAGCTGGTTCAATTCATTACTGCTCTCCTGGAACTGATTTGCTTCATCACATTGTTGAAGATGGCCATGTCCATCAGAATTGATCATCATATAGTATTGCTGTTGAAGTATATAATGGGTCTGGTCCTGCTCGTTTCACTCAGCATCAGTTCATGTAAGTCTCTCTAGGCCTTTCTAAAATCATTCCACTGGTCATTTCTTACAGAACAATAATATTCCATAATATTCATATATCACAATTTATTCAGCCATTCTCCAATTGATGGGCATCCACTCAGTTTCCAGTTTCTGATCACTACAAAGAGAGCTGCCACAAACATTCTTGCATATACAGGTTCCTTTCCCTTCTTTAAAATCTCTTTGGTTGGATTCATTCACAACTCTACCAACAATGCATCAGTGTCCCTGTTTTCCCACATCCCCTCCAACATTCCACATTATCTTTTCCTGTCATTCTAGCCAATCTGA